>NW_024066107.1:2094098-3294098 GCF_013036055.1 Alternaria burnsii | reverse complement strand
CTGAGTCTTCCAGCTCGACAGACCATCAAGATGAAGTTTTTTACCCTTTCCATGATGACTGCTCTTGTAGCAGCGTCGCCTATGTCTCCGGCAGCAAAGTTCTCAGAGAACGAGATACAAGCTCGTCAGTTTGGATTCGGCACGACCACTAGGAACGAACTCGAGAACGGAAGCGCTGGAGCTTGTCCAAAGGCGATCTTTATCTTTGCCCGTGCATCCACAGAAACTGGCAACATGGTACGTTGCGTATCGCAATTCACTGGAGGCACAAGGCTGATATGTCGCTAGGGAGCTTCTACCGGCCCTGCTGTAGCCAGCGCTCTTGAACGCAACTACGGCGCAAGTGGTGTCTGGGTACAAGGTGTTGGTGGCCCATATTCGGCTGATCTAGGCTCCAATGCTCTACCTGGTGGTACTTCACAAGCTGCTATTAATGAGGCCGTGGGACTCTTTCAGCAAGCAAATCAGAAGTGCCCTGATACCCCCATCGTTGCTGGTGGCTACAGGTGCGTATTTTGTCTTTGTACCTTCCATCTTGAGCTCTCGTACTTACGTCGTAGCAGTCAAGGTACAGCGGTTATAGCGGGAGCTATTTCCAAGCTGTCTACTACCATTCGCGATCAGGTCAAGGGTGTCGTACTCTTTGGTTACACTCGAAACGCCCAGAATCGTGGTGGTATTCCCAGCTACCCCAGTGATGACTTGGAAGTATACTGTGCTACAGGCGACCTAGTTTGCGTCGGAACACTGACAATCACTGCCGCGCACTTCTCTTACGCGGATGAGGCTGCTGGGCCTGCACCAAGGTTCTTGCAAAGCAAGATCGATGGGAACTGAGGTTCTGATGAATTGAAACTGGAAGAGTTAGACGGGAGAAATTGAGCGATGATTCACGAACCTTTCGGATAACAGTAGATTAATTGGCTGGAGATTGACCAATGAGAGAATTGCTACCAATACAGATTTGTGATTGGCTGAGCACCACAATCTCTTGAAAATAGTCAATGCCTTCCAACCGACGAATCTCATCTTCAAGAGCTCAATAACACCATCTCATAAACACTTCATTTGATTGAACATCAGGCATTCGGACTAGAATCATATGCGTTATGCCATTTATCAGAAAGCGTCGTTGATTTGTACTCAGAAGTGGCGAGCCACCAACACCTGCCAAGGCATCGCAAGCCGAACAATCCCCAACCGAAGGGAACGCCTTTCTTTCGTAAAAGTTTGCAAACATAATCACAAATGCAAGACTATGAGTGATACCGGCTTGAGGCGATGTCACATTTCGACTGTAAATCCGAGGTTGATGCGGAATGATGGCTTAAAGCGATGAGAATCTATACCTAGCACTCGTACGCACGACGGGATAATCTCCTCGAGACATGTACAGGTTGTATTCAGGATTGAACCACGTGCGATAGACACGTCTTCGAACTAGACATGCAAGTAAATGATCTTCCGAGTAGCAAGCGATCATAACTCTCGAAGATTAGACTGTCAAGTGGAAGGACGTACAGGAGGCTTGGTAGTGACTTGATGGTTGCCGTTCACTCAATTCAGTAGTACTAAAAGATGGAGGAAATTAGAATCGCGTTCTTGTACGAGATAGGTTGTATGTGCGCCGATGTTGACCTGAACACTTTTCGCAAGGATGCAAGCAAAAGACAATTCTTGACCAAGCCGATCACATGGACGTCCTCTGTTGACCGCAAGGTCTTCTAACTGATGGCTTATTCCTTGGCCCCCAAGAAGCTACTGCATTAGTCCATACAAATCTTCTTAATCATTGGAGACCTCACAAAATCCGAATTTCAGTCTATACGTGTTACTAGATCCTTCGCTGCTTCTATCGGTATAAGTTTTCTTGCTACTCGTTCTCCATTTTCCAATTCCGGCGACCGTAACACTTGTGCGTTGTAGATCTGCAAGGATTTTGGTTGCCCTATCTGGGGCTATCTAGACTCCACGTGCAAGCTTTGCGTTCCAGCATCGTCATCAAAGCAATCTCACACGTGAACAGCCACCATCAAGTGGATATCTCGGCATATGTTCCCATTTCAAATACAATGTCAGAGACGTGGTGCCAAGAATGCTGTCTTGTTTTGTTTTGTGGATGGTGGTGGTGGCTAAGCCTTTGCATGATGACTGCGTAAAAGGCAGCCAAGGATCATAGCCAAACGGAAAGTTTTCGTTGGATCTCAATAGCGGGATTCAAGGCCGCACTCATGGGGATGCCGACTATTGGGCATCTGATATCTCGTCTATCTCATCCTTCCGTATCGAATGACTACGAGTCGGCTGTGCATCTGGATAGGATACTGTCGAATGGTGCTAGAAAGGCTATGTAGTAGTCCAGGAATATGAATCAAGTGGGATGATTGGAGGTTAGCAAACAGGGCGTATCAGCTTACGACAAGCCTTGTAGAGTTACTGGTAAGACGTCATTGTGCATCAAATCCGTCGGCGCATCGGTACCATCAGCTAAAGATCGATCTTCGAGCCTGAGAGAAACAGCACAATTCAATAGAACATAATATCGAGTTTTTGTTGTTTGTGGAACTGCGGTGGGTGCCGAGTAGCTTCCATAGGCTGAGAGCCAGCCTCACGCTAGATCCTACGCTAGGCGCGTCCGGCAGTGATAGTCCACAGCTGACAGCACGCATCAAAGGAAATTATTTCCGGTTACCTGGTTGGCGGTGTCTCATTATCAGATCCAGATGACCCGTATCTTGGCGTTTGATTTGATAAACGAATTCTAGGGCTGTGCAGTTCTAGAGCTATTGGAGCACCAAAAGTAAGTCCACAAGAAGGCAGACCTGCATACCTGCAGGTATCCTATAGCACGTTCATCCGTGCTATTACTCGGACACAAGAGGGTGCTCAGTGACATATGTACAGTTGTTTCGGATTTTGTTGCATATCTAAGACACATGAGACTGTAGAGACAACGCATGAATGGTGCAAGTCTCAGCTCTGAGCTCGTACTATGGAATTAAGCAATTAAAATATAGGATTGCGTAGAAAGCGAGAGGGGTATATCGAAAAGAAAGCGTCAAACAAATTATCCTCTTTTTACCACCGCATAACTTCTAAAAAATTGCGCAACGAGTCGGTATCTTTCCACTCCCTTTCCGAGAATTCCGGAAACTTTGGCAGGTCCAAAACCACACAACCCGTCTCAGAAAATGTGAGATGGGGTGTGTGCTTCTCCCTGATTTGTGCTTGTTGCCACGTCGTCATGACTGCATCCCAATATCGCTGCGGGTCTTCCTTCGCATGCCCAACGTGCTCACTAGTCTCAAATGGAATGTCTATAACGGGTATACCAGCGGTCTCGGTTTCTTCCACGTGTTCGGATACATCTTGCCACGCGATCAGCGTATCACTCTTCGAGTACAGGTAACAACGTGGCGCTGAGGGATCAAAGTAGGTAGGGTCGATAATTCGTCGTCGAGTCCGGCTGATGACGTTGTTCTCGAATCCTTTGATACCGATGTATAACATCCATATACAGCCCAAAACTAGACTGGCGAATAATATAGCGATATGCCGTAAGACTGGGATTTGTGGCAGTGACTTGTTGAGCGCTTCGCATAATCGTAGGTATCGTGGATGACCCGGTGTGCTGTCTAAACATATGGCCGAAACGGGAAGTCGCATTCCGGTGAACCTATAGTGAGCTTCTGCTAGCTCACAGGCCTTGTTACTTCCACCTTCGGAGAAAACGTGTAGTAGGATACCAGCTCCTGGTGTTTGCTCGGGCAGATATTGGTAGTTAGAAATGCATTCTATGGCCGGTCTCATGCGCCACTGTTTGCGTGCCGAGTTCCTGAAGCAGAGATCTTTTGCAGAGGTAGTGATGACCATGATACGTGTCGATGGAAAGAGGGCTCGGTACTCTGCTGTATATTTGGCGATGTATCGATTTTGGGCTCCTGTCCAAGTGCACAGCAGGATGAGTGACGGTGCTGTAAGGTCGTTCGACGAGAAACGTGGAAAGACAGGTGCGGATCTCGGATCAAGCTCCCATATTGATGGAGCAATAAGTTCGAAACCTGGGATCGTGTCGTTGGTTCCTCTGTTGTTTGCCATTATACTGAATGATAAAGTGAGCCCCGGTGCCGGAAATAGTGAGACTGCTGCCAACGGTTCGACTGATTCGAGATGTAAATTTGGAGAACGTAGTACTGTCCTCCTAGGATTTCATCCGTACCTTTTTGTGACAGGCGCTTATGTATAACCATGTTGAGGCTTCACATGCCCTTACTACAATTTCAAACTCTAAACAAAGCAACGAGGCTGGTGGTTACGTTACGCCATGCCGCATGAATGACATCGTGATGCTACACGTCAGAAGCAAGCTGACAATCTGCGATCGGGTCAGCGCCGATCTCCTTTGCAAAGCTTAGGGGTGCTGAACGCAAATTTTTTCGTATTATCGATTGACGTCGCATTGAATTTCATCCAGGTCGCTTGCCTTCTCCTATTCAGGGGAGGGTCAGTGAGCAGCTGCAGCGGTTGATCAACGCCTAAAAGGAGACAGAATGCGTGCCCTCCGACTTGCGACGGAGAATGCGCAGCCACGGTTCTCTTCCCGGCGCCGTTGCATGCGTTGGGACGGCTCTCCAATACTAAGAAGCCCTTAGGCGAGTGTTCAGGAGCGTTTGATATCTGTGAGGCTTATGCAACCCTTTCAGAGCGCTGGCGCAGTCACCATGTGCTTTTGGCATGCAAGCCACATTTTGGGTTGCACGAAACATGGTCGTCTGGTGGTGTGGAGCCGCATCCCCGTGGCGCGGATCGCGAGCCGAAGCTAGCTATAGTGCCAAGATTGAGCGGTATGATTGGCCAATTTGACGCGTAAGGCTGATACTGCCAGCTGATAACGAAGAAGGCGGTTTTCGTGTATGCAGATTACATTAGCTGTCCTGATGTCATTCAAGCCGTTTTAGCGGTTATTTTTGTATACATTGGCCTCGATTAAACCAAGAGCAGGTGGTGATCTAAATGCCAGATGCAGCTGATCGGTGACAACAATCCTCAGATCAACAAACGCAACCAAGTTGAGATGCGCCACGGCTACCTTAACCGAATGCAATTACTTTTCTTTGCGGATAGCTAGGATAGCTTAGCCAAGTGCGCGCTCGTTCTTTGTGTGAAACGGTCAATGCCCCAAGCAGCAACCTCAATCCGCGGGATCTATATCTTTCGGGATGAGCCTTATCCGTAGAAGAAGGGGGGGCGTTCGCCGTACTTCAATCCGTCAGCTGAAGGTCAATGTCGGTAGCTAGGTCGACACACACACAGCTGTTGTCTAATTAGCTCCGACGATACCGTTGTACTCATCCTGTCTCCACGCCAAGCATTCCTTTGACCAGTACTCGCTCGTTCATCTCGCCCCCAAGGATGATCAGGACAGTCACAACCCATCACAATGAGGCCAACAAGAATTGGGACTCATTATGCAGTACCCCTACCGATGAATACAGCGAGCAGTCCAGTGCATTTGGATACAGCCCCACCGGCTTTACTAGAGGTAAGCATGTCTTACATCCATGCCACGCAGTCCAGCCGCATGTCACAGTAACATATCCTGTACAGCTATGTTATGCGGACCGTATAACCGAAGCGATGTTGGTTGAAATCAGTGGCCATAAATTTGGAGTTCACCTGTGTTCGGTTCTTAGCAGCTCTGGCATATATTTCACAGAGTCCTCTACTAAATTGTGAAATAGATGTTGACAGCGGACCAGACTCGCTCGAAAAGCCTGCATTCTCGTACAACACGCGTCCAGTACCTGGCAACACATTCTTGGTAGCCGGCAATATGTCTGAAAGCAACATCGAAGCGAAGGGCGAGATGCAAACGCCCGATATGTGGAAACCGCAAAAGAAAGAGCTGCTTATCATGGTCAGCTTGAGCTTCATATCGTTGATGGTGGCGCTGGATGCTACAATTCTGGTCACGGTATTACCTGTCAGTTGAAAACTTTGATCTTCTACCTTTTGAAGATGTCCTAATAATGTATAGGTAATTGCCCAGAAGCTGAACGGTACCGCAGCTGAAGCTTTCTGGACAGGCACGTCGTATCTACTCACCTCGGCCATCTTCCAACCAGTCATTGCATCAATCTCCGCTGTCTTTGGTCGTCAACAACTCCTCATCACCTCGCTGCTTTTCTTCACGACCGGTACTATCCTATGCTCCGTAGCGGATAATTTCACCACGTTGCTTGGAGGGAGATGCATCCAAGGAATCGGCGGCGGTGGAATTATAACGTTAACGCAAGTCATATTTTGCGACATTGTTCCCTTGAGACAGCGCCCGAAGTACTTCTCCATGGTTCTCGGTTGTTGGAGTATTGGATCGATCGTCGGTCCAGTAGTCGGTGGTAAACTTGTCGAAAGCACGACTTGGCGATGGGCATTTCACATCAATTACCCGTTTTGTGGAATCGGCTTCATTGTAGCAATCTTCTTCGTCCACCTCGATGCAACGTCGAAACTCACGTTTCAGGAGAAGCTCAAGCGAGTTGACTGGCTGGGTGCGATACTCTTCATTGGCAGCATGACAAGCTTGCTCATTGGAATATCTTGGGGCGGCATTCAACATCCCTGGGACTCAGCTGCAACACTTGCGCCCATCATCGCGGGACTGGTAGGGATTGTTCTGTTCTTCTTATGGCAGGTTTACAGGAAGGAGTACACACTGTTGCCGCTGGCAGTTTTTGGCAGCTGGAGCGCGATTGCCGCTTTCTACAACTCGCTGATCAACGGCCTGCTCGTAAGTTCATATCTAATTGTTATCCAAACACATACTGACGTATCAAGCTCTTCACCACCTTATACTACTGGCCGTTTTACGACATGAGTGTTCGGGGCAGATATCCAACTCAAGCAGGTGTTGATATGCTGCCTGTCTGCCTCCTCACAGTGCCTAGTTCTGTCGCGGTTTCAGTTTTGACGTCACGCCTAGGACGATTTCGATGGGCAATCTGGGGTGGTTGGGCCATCACTACGCTTGCTTGCGGATTGCAAATCCTTCTCGATGTGGATTCGACAACTGTGATTACCTCAGTGTTCCTTGCCGTCCTTGGTATTGGCATGGGCATGGTACTTACAAGCCTCAATGTTGGCATCCAGGCTATTTCCAAGCCGGAAGATGCGGCGATGGCCGCAAGTATGTACGGCTTTCTCCGAAGTCTAGGAATGCCGCTCGGTGTTGCCGTAAGTTCAGCCGTCAGCCGACTTCCCTACACGATGCTGACTCATCCAAGCTCGCAGGAACCATTTTCTCAAATTCAATGTCAGACAAACTTTCTGAGCTTGGTCTGCCTACATCGATCGCTCATGACTCGGAGCAGTATATCTTCGTCTTACGTACTATGGCCGACTCTCCCCAGAAGAGTGCCATCTTGTCGTCGTATATGAAAGGTTTCGATTCGGTCTTCATCATGACCACAGCTGTTTCCGCTAGCGCCCTAGTCGTCAGCTTGATCATTAGAAAGTACAGTATGGATAAGATTCTTCTCGCGCAATTTTCCGCGCGATGAGTCGCGATCAGGTATTGGATTACTGTTTCTGGTGGTATCGAAAAGTAATTTTGTTTTCAATTCTCTTCTGCAAAGAAGCACGAGCTCGCAAAGGTCCACTTGGGGTAGCTCGTTGCGTATAGGGGCTATGCGTTGTTGGTTGAGCAAGCCTGACGATGCCGCGCATTCTCCGCGTGTCCGTTTAGAGCCAGGTCGGTCTTGCTACAGGTATGAAATTTTCTTTCCGTGGGTGGCGCAATGGTGTTTGTTCTGAAATCGAGCGAAAGCTATGCAACATACATAAGATTCGATGTATAGAGTCTGCAAACGTCTTACATACAGCTTGTACATAGAAGATACATACCTCACGAGTAGCTGTTGAAGATCAATCATTGATACCCTGAAATTAAAGGATAACATTGACTCGAAAACACATGACAGAGGGGACTTGTCTTCCGTGTAGGCTTGTTCAGAGAGACACCGTTTTGGTTGATCTATTGTTTACCATACACCTGAAATATATCTGTCAACGTCAACATTGAAGCATAGAATCATCTACCTACTCTCATCTATTGGCTACCGCTTCGTTATTGTCTTTTGCTCCTTTGCGTCATCCCTCATCTCCTGCTTGATCCTGCTGATTGTGCCAGCACCGCCATAGATCATGGCAGTATATACCTGTGCCACACTCGCTCCAGCATCGAGAATCTCTCTTGCTTGGCGTCCGTTTGTGATGCCGCCTGTGGCGAATATGACCTTGCGTGGTGCGTTTGGTGCAGGTGCAGTCTTGAGTGTAGAATGAAGGGTCATAGTAGGTGCTGATTCAGAAAGGTCGTCAACGTTGGAGGAGAGTTGTGTTGGGGCCGGTTGGTCAAGGTCGAGCGTTGGCTTAGTCATTGAGGAACCGGTAGAGGGAGATGAAGCGTCAGACGGTGGTGCAACATGCTTGGGGCCTTCGTCGAGTGCTTTTCTGTACCTGCTGACCAGGGCAAGTGTGCGCTCGAAGGTCTGTGGTCCCGAGTATCCGCCTTGCTCGAGAAGCAGCTTTGCCTCTGATTCAGGAAGCAAGTAGCCCTTGGGCAGAGGGTCTGGTCGCTTCTTCGTCGTGTTACCAACGATGACGCCGTCGACACCCGAGTCCCAGACGGCCTCGCAGATGCCGGATACCTGCTCTTCTGTATCCTCATCTGGGCTGACTTTAACCATGACAACGGGCTTTGTCTTGCGATCGATTTTCTGGACTGCTCCTACAACTCCAGAGAGTAGCCGTGTCAAGGGCTCGACGTTCTGGAGAGTGCGAAGGCCGGGCGTGTTGGGCGAGGAGACGTTGACGACGAGGATATCGGCGTACTTTCCGACATGGCCCACGGCAGTCGCATAGTCGCGCACTACAGCATCGATATCGTTTTCGGAGGTCGTCTTGTTCTTGGCAACCTGGACAGCCATGAGACGACCCTTGAGCAGCGAACCCGGTGGAACACCAGCTTCGCCGTCGAGGACCCGACGCTCTGCATCGTCATCTAGTCCAAGCCCGGCGTGGTAGGCAAACTCCCTGACACGTTGTCGTAACCTCGAAGCGACCAGCTCGGCGCCTTCGGAATTGAATCCATAGCGGTTGATGAGCGCGTTCTGGCTGGGGATCCTGAAGACGCGTGGTTTTGGGTTGCCTTCTTGCGGCAGTAGTGTAACAGCGCCGACCTCTACTACTCCCGCTCCGAGCTCGAATAGCGGTGTTGGTACCTCGGCGCCCTTGTCGATGCCGGCAGATGTTCCAATCGGGTTGTTCAGTGTGTGTCCAAAGACGTCGACAGCCAGATCGCCCTGTGAATCAGCCACGCCACGTTCTCTGGGGTTCAAGCCGAAGCTATGCAGCACCTTGAGCATGTGCGTTCCAGCGTGGTGCGCCTCCTCTCCATCTGGGTATATCAGGCGTAGTGCCGGCACCACGAGCCATTCGTGGATGCTTGCGCGCGTGTCGGTGGCGTATAGGTAGCCAAACGTACCAGCGAGCGCCAGAAGGGTGCCGTAGACGAGGTTCTTGGTGCGAGTGCCTGTCGATCCAACCTTGGTCGCGGCCTCGGTGGCTGTCGTGACACGTCTTGTGGGGTGCTGCAACGCGCGGTGCCGAGGGCGGCAGCGTGGTATCGAGGGCCGCGCGCGCAGGGCACGGATATGGGCGGCGGTATTCATGGTAAAGAGCGTAATAGGCAGCCCATGCGACGCTCAATGGCTGCGCAATCGCCTTGTCGAGATGAGGATGCCGAGTTGGACCCGTCAAAGGAACTTCGGAAACCACCAATGACGTGGGCTTGGCAACCACCCATATCTTCTCCTTCAATCACTCGTTCCCCACACCATCACCCCGGCCTCTTCATCTATTACATTACCCGTAGCTCAAGAGCCGAACAAGATCCGGTGGTGTTACACCTACTCATATGGAGAAACTACCACTCTCAAAAATATTGCACCAATCGCATTTCCCAAACTGTGTGTAAAGACTAGCCAGTTCACTGCAGCCGTATACCCCTTGGACCACGATGCTACCTGTTTGCGGGGAGCCATGGTCCCACAAAACAAGCATTCATAAAGCTTGACCATCTTAGCTATTCCCCTCTGCTCTCTGACATACAGGAATCTCTCTAGAATTGACAGAATGCTTCAGCTCAAATTTCTAGCTTTTCTTATCGTGCCAGCGCTGGCTGGCATGACCAAAACTGGCTCCCTTTGTACAGTTACCCCCTCCGGTTCCAAGGATGATAGTCCTTCCATTATGGATGCCTTCAAGCAATGCGGACAAAACGGTCAGATCGAAGTCACAAAAGGTGACTATACCATCGCCAAAGTAATGGACGTCTTGAACCTGAAGAACTGCGACATCTCTATTCGCGGCAAACTGACCTGGAGCGATGATATTCAATACTGGGTCAAGAATAGTGTAGGCGTGACGTATGCTCAGCGAAGTACAGCATTCCGCCTAGGGGGCGAAAACTTCACTCTACTGGGACACGGCGAAGCGCTTTTCTTTGGAAACGGGCAGAAGTGGTATGACGCAAATCGTGATGGAAGCAATATGGCTGGTAGGCCGATCAGCTTGACACTCTGGCAAGCGAAGAATGTATGGATTGATGGAATCACTTGGCGACAGTCACAATTTTGGTACGTTTGCAACAAGATAGCGAAAAGTACTATCCTGCACATAAGCACATTGCTGACAGATCAGGCACACGTTTGTCGCCTACTCACAGAATGTCACCATGACAAACCTCGACATGAACGCCACTTCGTCTTCACAATGGGGCACTGTCAACACCGATGGCTTCGATAGCTGGAACTCACAGGATATAGTGCTAAAAAATTGGGTTGTGACATGCGGCGATGTAAGCCTTAATGCTCCTCTCCTCCGTTGTAGTTCTGATATCCCCAAAGGATTGCATATCGGTCAAAGGTAACAGCAAGAACATTTACGTCAAAAACGCAACCTGCTACGAGTCCGGTGCCATGGTCATCGGATCAATGGGAAACCCTACCAACGTTCCTGAGACGGTTGACAATGTGCTTTTCCAAGACATTACTGCAATTCATAGTTCCAACGCAGCTTGGATCAAGACGTACCCAGGTCAAGGCCATGTCAAGAACGTCACCTTCCGCAATATCAAGTTTCAAGACGTCAATCAACCCATCTACGTCTCGCCTTGTATTTACAGTTACCAAAACTGCGATTCGAGTCGGTTAAAGATTAGCGACATTACGTGGGAGAACATCACAGGCACTTCAAGATATAACGTGGCTGCAGCGATTTATTGCAGTCGCGGAGTACCTTGCACGGGTCTGAAGTTTAAGAACATTGATATGTAAGTGTGGCTGTACGAACTGTATATGAGACATACACTGACTCCGTACACCCACATCTAGCAAGCCTAAGAACGGAGGCACTGCGAAAATATTGTGTTCAAACATGAACAGCGACAGTGGATTGGCATGTACTGGTACGTGTCCAGCTGGATGGAAGCAGCAGTTGAGCGGAAACGCGTAAGAATAGAGTACTATCATCGTAGCGCTTAGCCACTACCTGCATACAAAGCATCCAACTCCTTTTCATACATTTCCAACAAAGCCTTCTTCTGCACTGTCCCTTTAGCCGTCTTTGGAAACAGTTCTTCCACGACTAGTATCATCTCTCTGCCCACGCGTGCATACACAGGCGAGTCTTTGTTCACATCTTCCACCACGCCCCAGATATCACTCACCTGCACGCCATCTTCCAGCCTCACAATCAATGAAGCTACCGGCCTTCTTGTACCCACCATCACCACCTCCGCGACACCAGAGTGTCTCGCAATTCTCTGTTCCACCGCCGTTGGAAAGAACTTTTCATTCGTGAGAAAAACCAGAAGATCATCCGCACGGCCATAGTGTTTCCATTGCTCTGGGTTTCGGGGATGTTGCGTGAACAAATCCCCGAGTCGTTGCTCTTTTGCGTCTGGGAAGATTGAGAAGATTGGTTGGACATAGCCATCGTGCTCTGTTCCATTATTCCGGATCATAACGGCTTCGTATAGTGTGGTGCCGTCTGTAGACGTGGAAACAGGGTCAAACCGGATATTGGAGGCTGGGTGGAAGGTGGTGTACTCCCAGTATGCGGTTTGCGATAGATCAGTACCGCTCGGACGAACAGTGGGCCAGATACTAAGTTCAGTTGACGCCATGGCGTTCAAAATGGACATTTGCGCTGCCACGGATTCGCCTGCAGCTCGACTCACCCTACCGCCACCCCAACCTACTTGTCGTGTTCTCTGGCTCATCCTACGTATGGCCTCTGGACTCTTGCCTAGATACTCAAATAAGGGAGGCACTAGTGCCACACAGTCTGTCGTTACGCCTCCGTCTCGTGCGGCAATAACGTCTAGCGCCTTCAGAGCGCCTTCTACGCCCGCTTCGGGCGTCGTCCATGTTGGTGGATAGATTACCGTCGCACCGATTGTCAGGGGAAACAGGACCATTCCGATCACGCCACTAGCATGAAACGGAGGGAAAAGGAGCATCATTCGCCTGCCTCTCCCTTCTTTCCTACTGTAAAGAAGCTCTTCCTGCAGGTCATAGCCTGGGGGTGCGTCAAGGTTCATGCTTCGTCCTGCGCTGTTTGCCCACTCATGGGTCCAGAGTATGGGTTTCGGGAAGCCGGTTGTACCAGATGTATCTGAAATGTGGTATTAGGATCTGGAAGGTCAGGACGACAATGTGTATACGTACGAAGGCAGATCAATGGTTCTTTGCTATGCTCTTGAAACGTCTTGTTGTACGGATATGGTTCTGCGGCCGACTTGAGAAGCTGCTCTACACCTGGTATCTGGAGTGTCTTCATGGATCTCTTTGACAGGACTCCTTCTACGACTGGTATTGGTACCTCCGGTGTTAGCATGACTTTCGCATCCACGCTCTCTATCAGTTTCACCAGTGCTTCAGCTCCATAACGTGGCGAAGGGAAGAGCATCTTTTGTCATGGTCAGTCGAGTCAACCCCCTGGTCTTCAACGTTCAAGGGGAGCCTACCTTATAACCTGCAATTACACTTCCCAGGCAAAGCACTGCATAACGTATATCATTCGGTCCCATGTACACTAACGTCTTTTCACCAATCTTCTCTTCTTCCCTCAACTTCCCGACGTTCTCTTCGATCCACCATGCTACTGCATGAACAGCATTGGCCACTTCGGCGAAAGCGATTTTACGATACCCGTCTTCGATCCTGTCCGGGTCATTGGGGAATTCTACATACGTAGCAGAAGGATCTTGAGCCGCAAGCCTAAACAACGTATGCGGAAGGAGTTCGTTGGTAGGCGGCGACCAAGGAGTAGGACGTGGTGCGTTCATGATGAGTTGTTAGAGTATCAGGACAGACGGAACCGAAGAACTATATAGTGAAAATGTCTGATGGACAGCATGGAAGGGTTTAGGCACCTGGTCTCACATCATATAATCTTACCCCATATTCCACATCTGACACTAGTCGCAATATTGTACAACACCTGCATGTATGACCGCGTAACCGCAATGACTTTGTTGCCTAACAAGGCTTTCCTAAGATACGTGGTGAAGCTTCGGCTTCTCGACTTGGGTTAGATCTCGATCTAGTATAGCTATGGTGACCAGTCGGAACATGTCCTTAGACTTGACTCCGCTCACTGCAGACTACTGGGGTTGTTATACAGTAGTGTGGGGCTCTATAGGCTAATATAGTGCGGACGTAAGCAAGGCAGGACTGGATGATCGACTAGCCGATGTGGATGTCTGAGCGCTAGATGTTCCAAAAGTGTAAACTTTCAAAAGCTTCATTAGATTGACATGCCGAAAAGGTTTCCTTTGTGGGGAAGCCGCAAAACCATGTGGGCGCCGTCTTGCGCCACAATAAGAGCTTGTCCTCGAGAAAGAAGAACAGAGAGGAAAGAGATTCTGAGTAGCTGTGGGTATAGAACTACGACCATCGCTGACAAGTGTGCAAGCATAACGATAGGATATCCAACAAACGCCATCCGGTGCAGATATTATAAATCTCTTTCAGACACTTAGGTTGGGGATGGATCTCAAGTTGAAGATAGGTGCGCCCATCGCGCATCGGGATCTACCTCACCATCCTCACTAAGATGCTGTCAGCGCACATATTCTATGCCCTGCACTCTAGATCCCTCCACTCGACATACCTACCACAATACACGCGGACCAATGAAGTCTCGCAAACCTACCAATCATAAACCCATCCCGAATTGGCCGTCATGAACTCCTCACAAGCCTCCTTGAGTGCTATGTTTGGTCTCAGATCACCAATCGTAAGTGTCTCTCTCGTCAGCGGGTCTGTAGGACTCCGTTTGAGATGCTCAATCAGCGTAGCGCGCTCATACGATCTGCCGTTCTTGGTAACGACGGGATCATGCATAATCTCAAATGTTATGCCGTCAACGAGGTAATCTGGTACTTCGCGTTTCTGCTGATGTTCCGGATCTGATATAGCAAAGGCGGTCCGTAGATCATCGCGCTTCTTCTCGAATTCCGTCTTGCGCTCTGCTTTCTCTTCCTGCCCGTCTGATCGACTAGTTTCCCCAGCCTCCATGCGTGCTTCGATATCATCCATGTCCTTTTTGAATTGTGTCTCTAGCATCGATTCAAGGTCGGAGAGGAGATCGCCGCGCCGCCGTATCCGTTCTCGTTCGCGGATATCCCATTTAGCTTTCTTGCATTTCAGAACGAGGGCAGATATGGTGGCTGCGTTTGAGGTTTGTTGCGCCGAAGTGGTACATAGTTCGTATGCCATGAGACTTGAGGAAAGAGCTTCATTGGGGTGGTTTATGGCCAGTTGGGCTTGTGCTGCACTGTTGTTAGCCTTGAATGTGCTGTTGCAGTGCTTGGCGCATCTGCGCAGAGGGTGAAAGCATACCGAGATAGAAGAAGGCCTTCATGTTGTCCTTCAACAACTCGATGCTCCGTATGCAGTCATCAATCACGCCTTCCCACTTCTCCAGCTTCAGCCTCGCATTCGCGCGGTTCGTGAACAACAGAGGGTTCGCTGAGTTCTTCTGGATGGCCTGCGAGTACAGCGCCTCAGCTTCTTCATAGTCGCCATTCTTGAAGCACTTGTTGCCGGAGTTCTTAAGCTGCTCGGCGGCATACTCGTTGCCTGGCGGAGGCATAACGGGGTCAGTGACCAGGCGATAGAGGGGGTGAGGCTGCAGGTTAGTCAACGGAAGTGATGGCGGACTTAAGCTTCAATGATTGGTAGCGCCGCGGGGGTGGGGCGGTTTTGTTGCGCCTCGGTATGGAAGCTTCGAGACGGCGACGACGACGCTGATGTGAGCAGTCCGGAGTCTTCGGATGCCATGGGTGTTACAATATCCAAGAGCTTCCAGCACTGCATCGCCGTGTGCTGTATGCGCCACGTACACTTTGGTGTAAACACGCGCACAGCCACGCCATCGTCACCTTGGTGGGACACGAGAACATCTGTCGCGTGCCGTGGTCAGTCGCGACGTCGAGGATAACTACCAGTCAGAATTATACACTACGATCCTAGACACTTCAGGTTGACATAGACTACACTACCATAGTAAACTTATCCCAATCGCCGCATTTCTCCAACACACAGGCCAAACATATCAAGTCGCTAGTCCGTCAAGTGGGGCACCGCCGCGCTTTCTTCTGTCGAGTTCACAACGTCCGCTGCGTGCGTCTTTCCTTCGCCTTCGCCTTCGCCCTTAGAGTCCCTCCTGTCTTCCCTATAGAGGTTCGGATAACTTCTCTGTCGCCGAACCGCACCACCCTCATCCGTCTCTTCACCCCTGTGCCGACTGGGCGGTGCACTTCTCTTTCGGAATCTCCTTTCATCTTCGTCGCTTTCGATGCAAGCATCATCGGCTTCTAGCAACGGACTCCTAGTCCTTCCTCTGCTACCGCTTCTGTTGCGAGCCCGCCCCCGGAATGTATGATCCGGCTCGGCATCACTGCGCCTTCTAGTCTTCTTCTGAGCGGATGTCGGCGGAGAGATAGAAGACGTCGGAGACGAAGGTCGGTGGTGTTTGCGGTGATGCTCTCTGTATCGGGAGCCGCTGCGACGATCGTGGCCGCGAGATGGTGAGGATGCACGGCGTGGAGAGTGTTGTGACGACTGCCTACGTCGCTTGAGTCGGCCGCGTTCTTCTGCGTCTACATCTGGTTCGACGATGGTAGGGACATCTGTTGTCATAGTCTGTAGAGGCGCGGGCTCCGTTGGCGGGTCCGACATCGTGACTGCTGACATTGGGGGAATTGAGGTTTGACAGGCTCAACTCAGCTATAAAGGGTGAAAGGCAGTACGCCAGAAATCAGTAGGTCTAGGCATATCAGAACCGTAGAGTCTGAGGGGTGCATTAGTTCCGCCTGACGCAGACGGGCCGTTTGGATGAATGATCGCTTGGGCCTGCATGTGAGCAGTAGTTCAAGCGTCAGATGTAGGGTGCAGGGCAGGTGCGACGTCATTTGCCTAAGCGCCTCAAAGCGCTAGCCTGGTAGGGTCGCTTCAGTTTCCATCGTCGTCAGTATCGCGACATCAACACCACAGTACGTACGCACAAGTCCCAAGTCTCATACATGGGATCATACTTCATTTCTGTTGTGTTTAAAACTATGGTACATGTTCGCTACACCAACTGGAGGGATGGCATTTCATCCACGCTGCAAACAGCTCGTCAGCTTGCTCATACTCACATTCAATGTACTAACGATCAACATTTGGTCAGATAGAACAGTCCAGCGGCAATGACTTCAAGGTACCAGATGGACAAACTATTGTGACCCAAGATGTCACAGACAGCTTTTTGCTGACACCACAGTCTCTTCGGCCCTGGCTAGACAGTCTACTCGTTCTAGATAGAGCCAAGTTTTCCTCATTCATCTTGGCTTACAACAAACACCTGACGACTTCGGGAGCTGCGGAACTGTGGCTTACACAACACAAGGGCAGCGGCGAAACTATTTTCGTTCTCGGGCTACACAGGGCTACCGCTGCATTGCTCGTCCATGTACGATGCGCAGCGACACAATCGAATATCTTGATGTTCAAACCCTGGAGGCATGTAACATGTTGCTTTCTGACCTCATCTGCCTATAAACCATGCCATTTTCACATATACACACATACTTCAAGGTCGTTTTACACATGATTTGATAGGACCAACATGCAAATTGCAGATTTGGGTACACTTAGCCCTCAATGTTCGCATAGGCATTTAGTGCAGCACGAAACACTCAAGTGACACCAGAGATGCAGTACAACAAAGGCTAGTATTGCCCCGTAAAAGACCCCTCGCTATGTGGGATATAAACCCTTTTTGGTAGTAAAAATAAAAAATCACACCTTGGGTGGAAAGGTAGAAATATCACACCCATAAACACCTGTCTAGCGCCTGACGCTTCTAAAAAGTTCCAGTAACAACCTCACCAACTACGCATCATGCTGTTGTTGCAACCCATGATGTTCCTTCTCCTCACTCTCGCTCTCCCTCGGAACAGCAAAGCTCTTCCTGATAGCCATGTCCGCCTTGGTCTTGGTCATCAACGCATCACGGATATCCTGTTTGCTCCTTCCGGCCCAGGACGCGTAATTCTTTTGGCTGAGGGGCCAGATGGGCATGTTACCGTCGCGACGCATGAACTCACGGGCGGTAGGAGCGGGCTGGGCGGTGATGGTGTCAATGTCCATCTCGAGCTCTTCACAGTAGGCCTCGAGGGGTAGATCGTTGACATCGTGTCCGAAGGGGTTTTCAATTTCGCGGCCAATGGCAGAGAGACCGATGCTAGATGTATTGTTAGATTCATGTATGAGTGGCGGATTGTATATTTGGAGAAAAACTTACATAATGTAGGCAGCGAAGATACAACCTGGAATAGTGATCCAGCGGAGGTCATCCCAAAGTTGGAAAGGCA
This sequence comes from Alternaria burnsii, assembly GCF_013036055.1. Classification (NCBI taxonomy): domain Eukaryota; kingdom Fungi; phylum Ascomycota; class Dothideomycetes; order Pleosporales; family Pleosporaceae; genus Alternaria; species Alternaria burnsii. The sequence goes on along the minus strand of NW_024066107.1, from coordinate 3,276,112 downwards.
ACATCATGACGTAGACCCATGTGATTTGCGAGATGGCGATGGAGTAGGCGATGGGTAGAGGAGTTTGCAAGACACGGTCCATACCAGTAAGGGCCTCGTTGAGCTGTACAACACCAGTGATAGCTTGGTTCTGGTAGAGACCGACCTTGAGCGTTTCATTGTCGATGATGCTGTGGACGTAGCAGGAAAGGTGGTTCAAGATCTCAAGAGACAAGTTACCAAGAGGCTTCTTGGAACGCTTGATCCTCTTGCGCGGGTTGGACTCGGCGAATGTAACACCAAGGTACTCACCAACGGCCTTGATCTTCTTCTTGTCGCCCGGCTTGGGAATTTCGAGGTCGGCAGCGCGGGCAAAAGTATCCAGGTATTCAATGCGGTCGCGAAGATCAGGGTAGTCGATACCAGGCTCGAAGCGGAGCCTGTGCTTTACAGAGCAGGCAAAGGCGTTGAGCAGGTTGAGCGCAGAGAGCTTATTGAGCAGGTCCTCCTTTCCAAGATCGCCTTCGCGCTCAGCAGTGTGGTACCAGATTGTTCGTGCCAAATTCTGACTAACAAAGATCAACTGACTCCAGTATTTTCGGCCTTCGGTGTATCGCTCATACGCAGTGCTTGTTCGGAAGGAAATAGCAAGACCGACGACGAAACCGAGCACGGTCAGAAGGAGTGTGCTGACTTTGAGCTCAAAAATGAACTGCGAGACGCATGTAATCAAGGTAGACCACAGAGTCACTACTGTGAGTGGTATTATCATCTTAGGAAAGACGGAACCGTGCATTCGCATAAAGTACGGCCATTTGCTGTGCTTGGACAGGTCGCGAGGACCAACCTATTGCTTATTGTTAGCAAGCTGTAAGTCTGCAGCAATTGTGAAGAACTTACAAAGTAGTCCTCAGCATCCAAGCTACCATTCGTCTGCCTTCGTGAGGGGACTTGGTATGTAACAGTACGGTGTCGCCATGACCGCGGTGATATTGGTCCGTCAAACTCTTCGTTTGGCTTGGCTGAACCGCTTGTCGAAGGTGGTATTTCGATGTTATCTGGCCGAAGCGTCTTCGTAGTCGAAGCGTTGGACGCAGCCATGGTGCTGGTGAGTCTCAGGTTTAGAGTAAGCAACCGTCCAGCAGTTGAGAGTAATGCTTTTGAAAGGACAGTATATGGTCAATGCTAGCGAGCGTGTAGAGATGATGGAGTGTTTTGTAGAGACTGGGAATAAGGAATAAAGAGAGGGAAGGAATGACAGAAGCAAGAGTATGTGAGTAATGAAGCAAGCGAGTAAATCGTCCCGTCAGGAGTAAGGATCTCCAACTCAATGTTTAAATATAAAACACGCGTATCTGCACCTCGCACAAAAAATCCTCGCAAACCCATGGCGCCCACGGGGATTCGCTCCCGCACCTTTGGCAGCGCCATCATGGTCTAACATGCGATCCGCGACACACGTTGGCATGCAGGGGCCGTCTTGCACATTGTGCCCCTGAGCCAGACAGACGCGGTCTGGCCAATCGAGTGTGGGGTGCAGTGGAGTCTCTTCGTAAAGTCGAGCATGGCGACGAATGACGGTAGGGGCGCAGCCTGAAGCAGCAAGGGGCGTGACGCGGAGGCCGTGTTTCACGAAACGTATTCCGCCGTGCCAAGCGCGCCACTGAAAGTGTTGGATGCGATGTAGTCAGCGCTGGTACGCCTCATAGCTTGACTTGTTATCCGCGACTATGATCGGACCGCTACCGATAGCGATCTGTGGAACACTATAGCTGGTGTGAAGACGGCTGCATAACAGGACGTGCTGGTGCGGACGATTCGTGTTCGATCGACAAGACTTTGTGTCAGGATAAATGTTCTCGTCGATGCTGGGATGGAAGGTCCAGACTAGGGCGTGCCGAACCGAGGCTAAGATTACCCCTGACAATGCCGACGAATGGGAACGCTCGCGAACGATTCAACGTGAAAAAGCCTCGTCAGCAATTTCAAGAGCATCGGGAAACTACTCAGGCGGGCAATTTGGAGATTGGCATGCAAGAAGGCCGCGGCAAGCTAGCTACGACGCCGCATCCGCAGTGACGCGGAACAGGAAGGCTAGCTTGACTCTAGGGGACCTCGTCTCGATGAATCCGCAGCATTAAACATGTCAAGCACGACGTGTGCATTACACAAAGCTACAGAACGGTTTTGCTTCGTGCGCGTTCTTCTAGACACATCGAAAACGCACAGAGCCTTTACCCAGTCGCTTCATCTCCGGACGCTCGATCACTGTTCCCACACCGCTACGAATCTCTGATCAGAGAAGGTAGGAAAGCCCTTGGTTATTCTAGCGGCGCCTGCCTGCCTACCTCCTCTCGATTCTCCTCATCTCGGCTCTTCCTCTTTCTAGCTCGACAGCCAAATCTCTCGTCTTGAAAGTCTTTCCATCTACACAGACGCGGACTCTGTTGATCTTCTCTAGTAGCATGCGATAGTACCGTGCCTGATAATCAACCGTGTTGAAGTCGTTCGCAGTCCAGATTTTTTGCCAGATGTTGACTAACTCGTGGCTAATAATGACAATAGGGCTCTCTGGTTTGAAATATATATCGTGATCCATATCATTGCTACCATCTGGACTGGAAGGCTGGGAAGTATTGCCCAATAGGCATGCAGGCAGCAAATTCAAGACGACTTCGTCAATAAATGCTACCTTTCGACTCCTATGAATGGGGTCCGGACCTTGCTCGAATATATGCTTGAGGACTGCGCATATCTCCCATGCAGTTTGATAATGAGGAGGGAGTCCGCCTGTCTTTGCTGGTGTAGAGAGGCGAATGTCTATCCGTAGCTGCTCAATACTCGTTGTGTAGGCTGGTGTCTTCGCCACGTTGCCGACAGCGTGGTGATACATTCCACCACCGAGAAACAGAGATGCCCAGCTTGATAGGAACCAACTAAGCCACACGTGCCTATCCTCATCTCCGTTTCTGGGCGACTTGTTCTTTTTTGTCCTGACGAGTGGCAGGGAAAGCCAAGTGAAGTGATGTGTTCCATCAATTTCCACACAGTCCATGCATGCAGCAAGCCCCCATTTCCGGTTCGCTCTTGCAATGATTTGCATCAGTTCCTCATTAATTTGACGGTTGCATGCCAGGAAGCTAGCACAGGTGGGTGGCGTGCCCTGTGACGCGATTAAACAGCCATTCTCCCACGGCCCCTCGGGTTCCCGTACGCGGCACCAGCCAGTTGCTGATTGTGTATTTTTCAGACTTGGAGAAGGTCGACAGGATAAAAGCAGCTCTGTATATATCGCATCGCGCAATTCGCGGGGAAGATCTAGGAACCGTACCATTTTCGATTAAATGTTTACTCTGCTATCACAGTCATGCAAGGACTACAATGCAGCTGTCAATGTAGAGACGTCAAATCCACATCATCTCCACTGTATTAGAGTCTCGCTTGTCGCCCTCAGTACAAGACGTGATCCGAATCCGAAGTCTGGGGTAATACAGGGATGGATGGTGCCTCTCTTCTCTTCTGCGGTGGCGAGTCTGATGGCGTGCCTGAGCCTTGTTTCAGACGTGCAGGTACACCTTGTAATACCGCGGGACACTAAGTTTGGGGTTAGTTTTGGGGGACGGCAGATAGCCGTGGTTTAGGAGCTGCAGAGCTAGAGGCGACTCTGAATTTCTGAGTAAATTGAAATACGATGCAAATCAGCCAACTTGTGAGGTAGCTGAGATGCGTTGTGCTATAAGTCGGAAGGTACGGGGTTCCGGGACTTTCTACAAGCACGTGGCGTCATGCTTGGCACGAATCTGGAGATCCATCGGACTACCGTCGGAGCGTGAGGCATGATCTCAGCAATATGCATATGTTCGAGTCAGAAGACTTTTTTATCCTGAAGCACATGATTGAATTTGCCATGGTTTTGACAACACGCGAAATACTAGGAGTACCAGAGGTTGGATAAAAGCCATTAAGTTGATGTTTTCATTGAACAACAAGGAGATCTTTTTATTCCACAAGAACTCCCGCTAGCAGTAGCTATGCTTATCTAATGTAATCGGACGAATATCACGTTAACATTGGCTTCTCGAGGAAGACAATGACAGAGGTGACTGGGTCAGAGAGAGTTTGGAAGTGAAGCCGACATGTCTGTCGACGTGTGCAACAAGGGTATCACGTTAATCTACTAGGCAAGCAGAACAGCGGTGACTAATGGGAACAGATGTCTATGACTCTGCTGGAGCAGGGGCCTCTGTGGGCTGGCTTGAGGCAGGCGCCTCTGCGGCCAGGGCTTGGAAGCCTTCGGTGGTGATGTTCACCGCGCCAGCTTGTACAAGCTATACACATGTTAGGGACGGAACAAAAGTTTTCGACAAGGCAAAACTTACAGCGCGGCTCAGATCATCCAAGAGATCTTCAGGGTCCTCGATACCAACACAAAGTCGGATGATGTCTTCAGGCATGTTTCTCTCCTTCCTGGTCTTCTCATCAATGCTTGCGTGACTCATACGGCAAGGCATGCTGATAAGGGAGTTGACGCAGCCAAAGCTGACACTGATGCCCCAAAGTCTAGCACTCTCGACGATGCGTTCGCTGATAGTGACATCGCCAGTCTCGAAGGACAGCACAGCGCCAGCGCCACGTGCCATACTCCAGTGCAGATCATACTGGGGGTGTGATTTTAAACCAGGGTAGCGGACCTTGAAGCCGTGGGATTCGAGGAACGTGGCAACACGCATAGCGTTTGCCTGTTGCTTCTCCATGCGAACACCCAGGGTCTTGATACCGCGGAGCAGCAGCCATGAATCGAAAGGCGACAAGCCACAGCCAGAAGCGTTGATAGTGAAGAAGAGTCGATCTCCAAGCGCAGAGTCGTTGATGGCAATGACACCTGCCATAAGATCGTGGTGACCCGAGAGATATTTTGTGCCAGATTCGTAAACGATATCAGAGCCAAGGTCGAGCGGGTTGAGCAACATAGGCGACATCATGGTGTTGTCGACAGCGACCACTGCGGTAGGGTTTGCGGCGTGAGCGATGCTGGCAATGGCAGGGATGTCGCAAATCTTGATCAGAGGGTTTGTAGGCGTCTCAAGCAGAACCATGGCCGTCTTGTTGTTCACGACTTGGCGTACTTTTTCCGGATTTGTGGTATCGACGTGGTGGACGATGATGCCTCCGTGTGTTGAAAGGTATTTGAGCAATCGGTTTGTTCCGCCATACAAGTCGTCGCCAGTCACTACTTCATCGCCCGGTCGTAGGAGACGGGTAATGACGTCTAGCGCACCCATGCCGGATGAGACGACAAGCGCGCGGTTCGCGTTCATGATCTTGGCAAGGTGTCTTTCGAGATGCGTTCGTGTAGGGTTGCCGGATCGTGTGTAGTCGTACTCGCCGCCGCCTCCGGTTGCGGACTCCTGCTTGAAGGTTGCCGACTACGCATGTTAGCCCTCGACACGACCAATGTCAGTGACGGTGAAGTGTCGCATACCTGATAGATGGGCACAGAGCTGGCATTGTACTGGTCGGTGCTCTCTGTGTAGACGAGTTCTGTCATGAGCGCATACTTCCTGCCATTGCGGGGCGAACTCGGCGCGGGCGACGGCGGGAGGTTGTGGCCGTCGATGTCGAGCGGGATCGCAGCCTTGCCAGCGGCACTGGCCTTCTTAGAGCTCTCTCCGGCCATTGTAATGATGGTGTGTCCGCGGTGCGGACTTGGTGAGAGCCGAGTGGCGGGGTTTTGCAAGTTTCGAGTTTCGCGTTGAGGCGATGACGAAACCGTTGTATATAGAACAAAGCAAGACTCACGGCGAAGCGGTCTGGAGAATTGCGAGATTTCAGGTAATTGGTGTATGAGTACAAAGGTCAAAAGCATAAACAGATGTCATTCAAGACATGCGCACGAGTAGCTTAGCCCCATCTTGTGGGGAGTCACCGCTGGAATTGCGCCATCGAGGACAAATCGGCAGTTCTCCCTTGCTCCGAACATCGCCCGCGTGTTTTCGCCTCCGACCTGCGGACGACAGGGGCCTCTACCCCAGATTGAGACAAAGAATCCACAAACAATCACCCATGAACAAGCAAAAAAAAGTGCATCGGTCCAAAATGCCAGGATGCTCGTGACTATTTGATATGCGGGTATACCTACTTAGACAGAATTGACATTACAAAAAAAAATTACCTTCCTTCCCATCAAGTACGCTGTGCGCCTAAACCTATTCGCCGAACCAAATGCCAGACCGTCCCGAAAGTGCCTTGAAAAATGCATCGTTGAACAAAAACGCAGTAAGAGAGTCATTCTGAGCCCAATGTAACGCCAGAAAGAGTCCATCATCGGGGATTGACAGCAGGGAACGACTTCCTGATATGAAGGTTCATCTTGAATTCGAAGATGCCTTCCTCCGTTCCACAATACAGAGTGCGTCCATCCTGGCTCATGGCCAGCCCCGCCGTCCGTACGCCTAATCTGGAATCGTGCGTCGTGCGGCTTGACCCGCGTAGGCCCAGGCTGAATTCATAGGATTCGAGGATGGGCTGGCCAGCACGCGTGATGCGGAGCCGCTCACGCGCCTGCGTCAATTGACGGATACGACGAAGCTCGCTGCGGAGTTCGGGTGCAGTGGGATTGCTGTCAGTGGCAGCCGCATGTGCAGTAGTGCCACGAGTCGTAGCGCGTTGTTGTTCAGCACTAAGTGCCTCTTCAACAGTACGCCATGCTTCATCTGTTGAGGCCACTATCTCGTTGCTCACGCGACGCGCGTGGGCAGGCACCGTGTTTGGCGAACGCGTGAGAGCAGTGTCAGTAATATTGGTGAGGGTAGCAGGTGCATTAACTGTGCCTTCGTTTATTGAAACAATGACTGAAGTCCGCCGATGAGGAGTTGTGCGCTCTTGGAGCCAGTTGCGTGAGTGCGCCTGCCCAGTTCTCTCTGCCATGAAACGAGCCATAGCGTCAGCTACCTCTCGGGCAGTGGGCTCCCTACATGTTGTTAGTCAAGTCTCACTACAGCAGTCGGGTGCGTAGCATACGGTACAGTGTTGAGTTGCTCAGAAGTTGTATAGTTGATACTTCGGGGCGTTATCCCCTGCCCACGGGCCTCCTGGATCTCTTCACGCTGTCTATGACTGGTCCGTAAAGCACTAAGCACCTGTCTTTCGCGTGCTGTTAAGCCAAGTGGATCGTTGTCCGACTCTACGACACCCAGCCGCCGGTGAAGTCTCTGCCGCTCTGAGTCCGCTTCGAAATACTCATTCGCGGCATTCATAACAGCCGTGTTCCCTTCCGAATCCAAAGCACGTCGATATCCTCGGATGAAATCTGCTTCTCTGCGAAGCTCGTGCATTTCTGGGCTAAGACTGAGATCAAAATCGGCTATTTCGACAGTCTCGAGACCTTCTTCTTTTGGATCTAGGTTCAAGATTTGTTTGACCTTGAGACCAGCTCGCAAGTCCGCGATGCACACTCTACCTTGGTCTTCGCTCCAAACGAGGAAATCCCATGGTGCCGGTGAAAAGTGCATCGTCCGTACCGCGCCGGGCCCGGTTCGGCTGTCTGGTCTCGTGGAACTTATCATCTGTAGGATTGCATCTTCACCATACTCGACAAGCTTCAGCAACTGGACGTCAAAAACAGTAATGTATCCGCATTCTGAGCCAACAGCACAGAGGCTTCCTGATGGTGACCAAGCTGTAGTGAAGTAGCCGTCTGCATGCGAATGTGCGGGGCGGTAGAGAGTCACTTGCTTCAGTAATTCCCATGCTGGAGGTGTTGATTGTATATGCCCCTCAGGTGCCTTATTACCAGGCTTGGGTGACTTTGTGCGCTCGAAGAAGTAGCCAATAGGGGCATCGCCGACAGCTACCAACATTTGGCCATCGGGCGAGATGGCAGCGTGGTTCATTGCAAAAGGCAAGTCAAGCACCGCCAGCTCCAGATTTTGAGTCAACGAATAGACGCGCACCGTCTTGTCATTGTTGGTAAGAACTGCGACGACGTCATGCTGACCCTCGCTTTCACCCGGCAGTTTGTGTATGGATATGGAGTTGACGATATCGGTTCCGATCTTCTCGAGACGTACGCGCGATGCAGCGCCTAGTAGGGGCGGTCGAGGCAGGCGGTGCTCGAAGTCCAGGGGCAGCGAGGCGTCGCCACGGGACGGGTCTGTTGGAGGAAAGCCGGTCACCTGGATGGCGGCGAAGTTGCCATGTTCCTCTCCACCCACACAGACATAGCCGTAGCCGGAAGCAGTGCAGCGCGCTTCCCAGGGCAATGTGGTGACATGTGCCTGGGTTCGTGTGGCCGCATTGAGGCAGTAGACGGCCGCGCCGCTTGCATAGTACAAGAGATCGGGTTCAGGGCAGGAGATGAAATGGCGCAATTGATAGTGTCTGCACTCGTCAGCGTCGACGCACCGTGTGCTTGTCTATGGCCAGCGCTCACGCGATAGGGATCTTGGTAGGGTAGTAAGCCTTCTGAGCCAACACAAAGGTATCCGTATCTCTGCTCAGGGAGTCATCGACGGCCATAGTTTGCGGTCAGGTCGGAGAAGGCTGCATGTCTCTGGGACGGTAGCAATCAATCTACGTCACAAGTCGTCTAGGCGGAGAAATCCAAGGGGGCCCCGGCAGGAATACAGTGCAGATGGGTTTGCAGGCGAGAGGAGGGCGGTAGTTGTGATTTGTGGTCTAGTCTAGCACGTGTTGCATGCGTCGGAGCGAGGGTTGATAGAGTCGCAGTGTTTCGAGGTGTTCCAGGCGTCACCATGGTCAAGCATCTTCCCCACACGCGAGCCATATGCGCCAAGCCTTGAACACGGCGACTCATGGTGGAAGTCATAGCACAAAGGCCAGAAGGCGTCATGGCGCCATGATGCAGCATTCACCACCTGCCACTGGCAAAATCTGTCATTCGCCTCCTCACCATTCCGAGTCAAGTCGCATGGTCAATTGAATTGTTCGTAGCAACTCGGAAGCACAGACGTTTACAGCGGAACCTCGGGCGGCGATTTTACACCAAAACGAGCTAGAATCTTCTCCGAGAATTTTGTCCATCGTCAAAGCTTCCATCACTACATCATATATACCATCCACCCTCCCACTCATCATCTCTACATCCAATCTTCTGTCGCTTGCATCCCCTCACGCAGCGTCTCACACATTCACAATGTTGTCCTCAAGATTATCACGGACTGTAAGTAATTGCCTTTGTGATTCTGCTCGTCAACATTCTCTGACCTCATCATAGTTTTTGCCTCGTGCGGCTTCGGCGGCGCGACGCACACCCGCATTCAGGGCTCCCGCCATGTTTGCGCGAGGGTATGCTGAGGGCGGCGAGGAGAAGGTCAAGGGCTCAGTCATTGGTATTGACTTGGGTACCACCAACTCTGCCGTCGCTGTCATGGAGGGCAAGGTCCCTCGCATCATTGAGAACTCTGAGGGTACGTCCGAAATGATTTTTCACCCAATTCGATCAAGACGCTAATCCTTTCTCCAGGTGGCCGAACAACACCTTCCGTCGTTGGTTTCACCAAGGAGGGCGAGCGTCTCGTCGGTATCGCCGCCAAGCGCCAGGCTGTCGTCAACCCAGAGAACACTCTTTTCGCTACCAAGCGTCTCATCGGTCGCAAGTTCACCGATGCTGAGGTCCAGCGTGACATCCAGCAGGTCCCATACAAGATCGTCCAGCATACCAACGGTGATGCTTGGCTCGAAGCACAAGGACAGAAGTATTCGCCCTCCCAGGTTGGTGGTTTCGTCCTCGGAAAGATGAAGGAGACTGCCGAGTCCTACATGGGCAAGAACGTCAAGAACGCCGTCGTCACCGTCCCCGCCTACTTCAACGACTCCCAGCGTCAAGCTACCAAGGATGCTGGTCAAATCGCTGGCCTTAACGTTCTCCGTGTCGTCAACGAACCCACCGCTGCCGCTCTCGCCTACGGTCTTGACAAGGCCACCGACAACGTCGTAGCTGTCTACGATCTGGGTGGTGGTACTTTCGATATCTCCATCCTCGAGATTCAGGCTGGTGTCTTCGAGGTCAAGTCTACCAACGGTGACACTCACCTTGGTGGTGAGGACTTCGACATTACCCTCGTCCGCCACCTTGTCGACCAGTTCAAGAAGGAGCAGGGCATCGACCTGAACAGCGACCGCATGGCTATCCAGCGTATCCGTGAGGCCGCCGAGAAGGCCAAGATCGAGCTGTCCTCTTCCTCCCAGACCGACATCAACCTGCCCTTCATCACCGCCGACGCCTCTGGTCCCAAGCACATCAACACCAAGCTCACCCGTTCTCAGCTTGAGAAGATGATGGACCCCCTCATCAGCCGTACTGTCGAGCCCGTCCGCAAGGCCCTCAAGGACGCCAACCTGAAGGCCACCGACATCTCTGAGGTCATCCTCGTTGGTGGTATGACCCGTATGCCCAAGGTTACCGAGTCCGTCAAGAGCATCTTCGGTCGTGACCCCGCCAAGTCGGTCAATCCCGATGAGGCTGTTGCTATCGGTGCTGCTATCCAGGGTGCCGTCCTTGCTGGTGAGGTCACCGACCTTCTCCTTCTCGACGTCACTCCCCTCTCTCTTGGTATCGAGACTCTCGGTGGCGTCTTCACCCGTCTGATCAACCGTAACACCACTATCCCCACCAAGAAGTCCCAGGTCTTCTCCACTGCTGCCGATTTCCAGAGCGCTGTCGAGATCAAGGTCTACCAGGGTGAGCGTGAGCTCGTCCGTGACAACAAGCTCCTCGGCAACTTCCAGCTCGTTGGCATCCCCCCGGCTCACCGTGGTGTACCCCAGATTGAGGTCACCTTCGACATCGACGCTGACTCCATCGTCCACGTTCACGCCAAGGACAAGTCTACCAACAAGGACCAGTCCATCACCATCGCTTCTGGATCCGGTCTTTCTGACGCTGAGATTGAGAACATGGTCAAGGACTCCGAGCAGTACGCTGAACAAGACAAGGAGCGCAAGAACGCCATCGAGGCCGCCAACCGCGCTGACAGCGTCGTAAACGACACCGAGAAGGCCCTCAAGGAGTTCGAGGACCGTCTCGACAAGGCTGAGGCCGAGAAAATCAAGGAGAAGATCACTTCTATGCGCGAGTTCATCGCTCAGAGCCAGTCTGGTGAGGGTACCGCCACCGCCGCTGAGATCAAGGAGAAGACCGACGAGCTCCAGAACGCCTCTTTGAGCCTGTTCGACCAGATGCACAAGGCTCGCTCCGAGAGCCAAAACCAGAGCGAGCAGCCTCAGCAGCCTGAGGGTGAGGGCGAGAAGAAGCAGTAAATGCTTTGATCGTTCAGCACTGGTTTTATCTTTCTCGTTGATGGCTTCGTTACGTCCAAAAGCAGGCGTCTTGCATCCTGTCATGATTGGTCTGGTTTAGGTCACGTCTAGACGTGTACATGTCACTACACATGTTTGAGCATCTCTGTATCATATTTTCCGACGATTTCTCTTCTCACATTAGCGTTTGTTTTATTACCCTTACGGATCCTTGGTACACGTCGGAATAACGAAAGAGTGATATCCACTGGTGGTCAGGACATGATGTGGAAGGGACGATATAATGGCGGAGTCAATGAGTGTACCATAGCTTAGAGACGCGAGATGGTAGCACTTCGCTTACTTCTCCGCTCTACAATCTACGATTTGAAATGTTCATTACCGTCTATCACAAAGTGACGTCGTTCATTGCCGACTAATAGTCGCCCTGTAGATGTAATCATTTTGGATCTTACTATATAATGTGCCCCGCTATCTGAACCTCGGGATAGCTTCATCGTTTCGACCCGCTAAACTCTTACGTCATTACTAATCCGCGGCTTCCGTTCTTTAATAATACACAAAGTCAGTTTTGTAGCAAACCCTCTCCTATGATTCCAATTCGTGGCATTGTAAAGCACACTCTCCTCTTCGCACGCGGATCCAACACCACTAGATCCATTATCATCGCATTCCTATACTCTTCACCCAGAACCTTTTCACATCCTACGCTTGCCAGCAAAGCATTGATTGGCGGACACATCCAACCTCCCTGTAGTATTCGATATAGCTCTACAAAGGCCAAGCCCAAGATGACAGACGCAACAAACCACCCCTTATCTGGCCTCTGGCAACCTACGCAGCTCCAGAAACTGCATTATGGTGCTGACTCCGTGAAACAACATCTCCTGTCCTGTCTTCCACAAGAGTCAAGCAAAGCCTTTGTCATTACTGGAAACTCTCTGGCCAGCAAGACGCCTTTGGTGAAGCAAGTTGAAGCGCTTCTGGGCGATAAACATGCAGGTACCTTCTCAAAGATAGGCGAACACGCGCCTGTCGCCCAACTAGACGAAGCAACCGACCTTGTGAAGAAGGATCAAAGCATCGATACTGTAATCTCCATTGGTGGCGGCAGCCCAATCGACAGCTCAAAAGCCATCAGCTACCGTCTGAACGAAAAGACGGGAAAATACCTTTACCACATCGCCATCCCGACAACCCTAAGTGCAAGTGAATGCACCCTGATGGCCGGCTACACACAATCTGACGGCGTTAAAACTGGTGTTCGAGCCAAAGAACTCGTCCCTCACGTCGTCATCTACGATGCCAAATTCGCTCTACATACCCCTGAACGCCTATGGATGTCAACTGGTCTCCGCGCCATGGACCACGCCATCGAGCTACTATATCATCCCACCGCCACTGAGATGCCCGCTAGATGGTTGACTCTACAGTCTGCAGCTACGCTCTTCGAAGCCCTACCAAAGTACAAACAAAACCCCAAAGACGAGGATGTTATCACAAGGTTGCAACTTGCCGCTTTTGCTTCCCTGGGATTTTTGGGCTACAACATCAAAGGCGGTCTCGGTCTCTCTCATGCCCTAGGCTACGCGCTGGGTTCTCCCTATGGTATTCCTCATGGTATCACATCATGCCTCACTCTGGGACACGTGGTCAAGCTCAAGGCTCAAGACCCCGCTGCGGCAGAGCAGGTAGCTCGCCTGCTTCCATTCATCGGAGAGTCGGCGTCTGGCGATGCCAAGGCCGATGCTGAAAAGGTTGGAGACGAAATCTTGAGGCTGGTCAAGGATTTAGGGTTGGATAGTAACTTGAGGAATTACAAAGTAGGCAAAGATCAGATTCCTGTCATTACAGAGCGCGCAACGGGTGGGCAGAGGGAAGGAAAGGCCTATGATGCTGTTGAGGGTTTGGTAAAGGGGTTGTTTGTATGAGTAATCGAAATGGAGAAGTTATGGAGGGAGGAATTTGTATTTTGTGACAGCATCATACAACGACGCTTCGCCAGACGTCATGTAGTTGGAGGATCGCTTGTACTCAGGTAAGGTTTGAGGAACCAAGCTGTTGATTATTCTACTTCACGATTCGGGTCCATAATCCGGGCCAGTTCCAGCATGAGGCGATATAGATGTATAGTAAAGTCCTCTCTTCGAAGCGCCTTCCCATGCCACTCACGACCCGCATCGGCTATCTCCTTCGCTCTCCTTTTACCATCTTCATGATTCGTTAGATATCGCATAATTTCTGGCAGCTCGTCCATGGAGAGACTGACAGGAATGTAATGCACCCATGGTATCAAGCGCTCATCATGCCATTCTCGCAGGATCGTCTGCTTAAGCACAACGCTCCGCGATTGTAACAGCGTGTAGTATCGCCCACTAAATGAATTCCCGTCGATGTCAAACACGAAGCGGGATCGTAGCTGTTGTTTTTGTTCCTCTATATCTCCAGGGTTAAAGAACCCTTTTTGGTCTTTGCAATCCTGCTCATTGCATTGGAGCACAGCAGTGAATTTTACGTCATAAAAACTGCTTTGGTTCTTGACTGCGCTCTATGGTATCCATTGCCCTAGTTTGGATTGCTTGAGAAACGTATGACTGGTGTGATCGATGGCCTGGACCAGCTTCACGAAACGTTGTCGGTGGGAATGTTGCCAGCTGCTGTTCCAGCTATAGCTTCCAGTTGTACTACCAGCCCAGTATAGGTTGTCACTCTTTGCTTCCCAAGCAGGATCATCTGCCCCCTTATAGTCTCCTTGATATACCTTATCTGTATACCAAGGACTAGGATATATAATGTCGCCAAATGAAGAAGGCGCAGCTTGCGAAAGGATGGGGATTGGAGCTTCTGTCGTCAGAACAGTCATGGGAGAGGAAAAGAAGCCGTGCATACTCTCGAACTCGGGATGTGAGCAGACTTTCTGAGCGTGCGATTTGTCTTGGACGAAAGGAAGGCCATAACTGAGGATGAAGGAATTCGCCTCAACACTAGGATCACCCCAACATAGATCATTGGTTTTATCCCATATGGAGTTGTGATTTGCATCTTCGAATGAAGGACGTAATGTACTGCCATTATCGAGCGTTTGTCGCGTGACGGTAAACCTAGGTTCATCCAATAAATTAAGAGCAAATACGACGTCAGGAATGTTGCGCGATACTTCATCAAAGAGCCCTCTGAGGTCCTTCACAAGCCAGTGATCACTTGCCGAATTGTATTCTCCATTCGCAAAGGCACACTTACGGAGCGCAAGATGGTCGAGCTCAGTGACGTTATCGATACTTTCGCGTAAACGGCGAGGTTCGATCTTCCAGAATGGCTTGAGGTCCTTATTGATCATGTCAAAATCATCGATCAGAGGAGATTGGTTAGCTTTGGCGTAGAAAAACCACTTATCGAATCCCGGCGGTGGTTCGCGTGAGTTCCTTCTTCGATACTCCTTTTCGGCTGAATGAAGATTGTCGTTTCTGAATATGCGCGAAATCCTTCCGAGCCTTCAGAGCAAGCTCATCGATAGGGTGAAGTGAGCCTGGTGGTACAGTGCCAGTTGACACATACGGCCATACTGCCTCAGGCAGCAAAGGAACTTGCCTCCCCATCGAAGTCAGCCGTACAAGCGACAGCATCGACCAGATGGCGAACAGATATAGTATGAGACGCCCCTTGGAACTCTTCGGTAAGAAAGAAACAACTTGGTACAGACTAAGAACTGCGATCGTTGTACGAGCAAGTGTTTGAAACCTCCCTAGTGATGTAGTCGCATCCGTAGTAAAGGCATCAGCTGACGCTGTGACATAGCCCCAGATTACGGGCGCAACTTCCCACTGTACTTCTTGTGTCTGGTTATATTAGCCTGCAATCGGATCAGCACAAATAGAGTTACACATACAAGCCAGAATACGGCAGTCCAATGCCGAGCTTTTACGATGCCAGTAAATAGAGCTTTGACCATGGGAGAAGTTCCACCAAACGGAGAGAGAGCCACAAAAATGGCTACCGCGATGCAAAGCCCAACCGTGCGAAACGAGATGGAGCGGATCACATTTCCGGTGCTCATCCGATCGCCTCCATCTAGGCATTGCCGCCCCAGGTTGAAGATATCGGCGAGTGACCTGTATATCCCCGCAAGGCCGAGTGCGGTGGGAACAGCGTATACTATCCTGAAGGTATCAAAAGTCGGTGCGAGTGCTACAACGAGGGCTGCTCCCAACCCCAATACAAAATATGTATATCTGATATATGACGGCAGCAGTTTAGACAGGCGGGCGAAGGGCGCGGTACGACTTCGAGCGATGAGTGCAAACCCGACTACAGGCTGTCGAATGTATGTTAGCATGCTTGATGACTCAGGAGATAGCAGGGAGATACTACTGTGACCCACGTAGAATCTATGACCGAGGACAAAGCTGCTACCATAGACACAGAACCCGCCATTATCCAATACGAGTACTTGATTGAGGGCTTCAAGCCAAAGTTCTCATTCTTCCACAGCCCTGGTACGAAGCGCGAGGAAAACCCGAAAGGCACAGTGACGAGACTCCAACATATCACTTCGGCGAGCGCTGGGGCGTATCCATCGAGGTTGCGGGGGTAGAATTGGGCTGTTAGAAGAGCAACTCCTGTTGCTACAGTCAAGTTTGTGACTCGATCTGTAGATGTCCATTTCATGACGAATGCAAGAGCAAGTTGTGTCGCACGATTGGTTGATTCTTAGAATATCCAGAGACAGACTCGTAGAGGGAGAATTCGCACGATGGGGGACTCGTTGGAATGCTCGGCGTACGCATAAGCCTCAATGACTCGATATGGAAAGACAAAGTGCAATGAAAGAGCATGAAAAGCGGAAAAAAGCTTTCACGGATATATTCGACATAGCAAATTTAAGGAACGTTCTATAAAATGGAGCTACCCCAGGAGACCTTCAACGAAACAGTTGTTAAGAAGCTGTGCATCATTAGAAGTTTTAGTAAGCGTGGATGATTGAAATCTGCGTACAGTTCCGCCGTTTGTAAATATCCCTATCGTTGATATAATCTGTACATTTGACCCAAGGCACAATGAGCAATATGCACGTACCAAATGCGTCTGAGATTTACACAGACTTCCAACACTTATATTTGGATAGTGCGATGATCTCATTGTCCCACTGCTTCGGCGTCGGCGCGATCTTTCGTACCAATTCAAGCTTTCACCCATCAAGAGCTATGATAAGGTCAAGTATGAGTTGGACCAGAGACATCTAAGCACTTCGTGTTGCCTCTATAGCTTTGACAAGGCCAAGTGTTCCGTAGTAGATGGTGTGATCCGGTGCTTGTGATTCCATTCATCTGAAAGCTGTGTTCTCCATTTAGCTGTCGTCTGTGACGATGTGTTATGGGAGTAGGGTTGAAGTGTACAAGAAGGGCAGGTATGATAACAAGACATGACACTAGAACAATGATTTACATATTCACTAGACCCAAACCAGAGCGGTGACCAGCCTCGCGAACGCCAAACAGAAGAGGAAAGCAAAAGAGAGCGAGTGGCGAATCAGCTCTCGTAGAGCAACTCAGCTAACAACTTCTCCAAGTACACCAGCCACATAGCATACCGCGGCAGCCCAGATGGCTGTCTTGACTACACCAACTCCTTTGCGGCCTTTCCTCTTGCCTTTGGTCTCTTGTTCGGTTGGTCCTTGTTCGTTACTGCTTTCTTCCGTGCTGACAACGCGCTCAGCAGCTTGCCTACGCTCAGTGAACTCTTTCTCAAGTTGTTCTTGGCTCTCCTCTGGTCCGACGTAGCCAGTAGGTGAGAGACGGGCTGTCCCATCTATGGGATTGATATTGCCTCTCTCCACCGTATTGTCAATGTTGCCTTCCATTGCGCTCGAGGTGTTCACGGTGGCGAAGGACTTAGTGGGCGATGTGGGGTTGAGAGCATCGCGCAGGATAAGCATATCCTTCTTCGCAGTGACAATCTCGAGGCCATCTTTGATATGTGGAATGAACTTCGCAGGCTGATCGAGCTGCGATAGCGCTTCGTGTAGTGGTATCATGGGAGGAAGGTCACGAGGTAAAACCGATGTAGAGGTGGTGAGCGAAAGCTTGCCAGTGTCCGGATCGTGCACAAGGATTGTGTAAAGCATCTGTGAGCCCGCTCCTGATGAACGAGGTGACGTGACCGGAGACGATACCTCAACAAAGGTGTCATCAGACGCCTTGTCCTGCTTAGGATCCAAAGTAGCGGATACAGGAGATGATGGAGTGTGAGCAGCAGTCATGGTATCCTGAGCAGTTTGGGTTAGAGCAGCAACTGATGTAACCTCTTTCTCAGCCACCAGTTCTGAGCTCTCTAGCTCGTTCACCTGGGTCAACGTCTCGCCTATTATGGGATCATCCTTCAGCATATCAAACTTGTTCACTTCATGGTCTTCTTCAGCCTTGTTATCCTTGATCGGGATCTCTGTATGCTCGTGGTCAACAGCAATTGATCCATGCGTATCCACATATGCCTTTTGGATGTCATCAACAGGTGTCTTGTCGTTGAGCTGGTGAATCGCCTTCTCCTCGACCTCGGTTGTTTCTACTTTGGATGGCATTTCCTTCTCTAGGCTCTCCAATACGGGTCCGAAAGGCCTGAATAGGCTGTGAGCAAGAGGTCCTCGCTCCTCAAACGACTTTTTCAGTTCCATCTTCGGTATGCGCGCGTATCCATCATCTGAGAGCCCACGCATAGCGGACTTCTGTGCATCGACCTCGTTGGCAAGGCGTTCTTCAGCTGCTACCTTAGCGCGAAGCTGAGCTTTGTCAACCTCAGTCATACCAGTGTATACTTTACCTTGGGCTGACTGCCCATGATCCTGCGAATCTTGCGCATTCTGACTTTTACTGAAGGTTTTAATATCTTCCCACGTATGCGGTACTACACCATAAATGAGCATGGCGCGTTCTATCAATCGCGCTAAAGCCAATTGTGTGTCTTTGAGGGTCAACAAGCTGTTTGCAACAGCTTTGTAATTCGGTAGCATAGTCTGGGCGATTTCCGCGTCCTCGAGATGACCCTGTAGACTCCAGATCAAACAACGCGTAAGGTGAGCATTTTTCTGGGTGATTTTTGATGCAATGTTGAGTCGCCGTTTGAATGCTGAAGACATGTTCTTTGCCGCATCGGACTTGCCCAATTCCTCGAGCTGTTCGTATGCCTTAATAAGATCATTGTCTGTGCTCTGGTACTTAAGGCGCAGTTCTTGAATAGCTCTGACTTTCTTCGGTGTCAAGGAATGCATCTTGCCAGTTCCCGGATCCTGCCGAAGGGCATTGATAGCAGAGTCTAGTAGATCCTCGTCCGCTTTCATGCGCTTCAAGAGAGGCTTAGATGCTGGAATGTCGGCCTCTAGATCATCAATCACTTGCTTCATAGTCGTACGGCCTTTACGGAGACGCGCCAAGATCTTGTCGAAAAATTGTCGTGTTTTTACCACGTCCGCCTCCTCAGTAGGGTCTTGCCAAAAGAAGCTGGAAAACTTGGCGCCGCTTTCTTCAAGCCATGACTTCATTCGCTCGACGCTCGACTCCAATTGACTTTCGGTCTCCACGGAATGTGTTTTCTCACTTGGTGTACTTGTTTGCGGTTTGTTAATCTCCTGAGACTCAAGTGTTTTCTCTGGTTGCTGCATTTGTCTTTCAACTCGACGGACGAACTGATCGTTGATGACCTTAGCCTCAAGCATCGGGTCGATGACATTGTGTTTCTTGTGAGTATCCTCAAAAGTCTTCTCTAATTTGGCCCGTTCGGCCTTTTTGAGATCGTCGCTAAGGACTTTGCTCCTTCTCGCGGCCATGTTTGCACGTATATGATCTGCACTCAAGAAGTCCAAGTCATCTTCAGGCAGCTGACTCAAAATCTTGGAAGTAGACCGGGAAGACGAAGTAGTGCCTTGAGGGGCATGCTCTTGTTGTGTTGAAAATTGCTCTTGAGAAACATGCCGCCTCGTGCTTGAAAGGCCCGAGTCTGTAGGAATGGATGTAACATGTTCTTCTGTAGGTGACACTGAGGGTGCCTCATGAATCTCCACAGTCGCTGACTCCGGTGCCGAGGGCTTGTCTTCTGCTTTTTGCAAAGGGACATTGTAAATCTCAGGCTTTGCTACCAGATCTTTTGAAAATCTCCTCTGTAGCGAAGTTTCTCTCCAAGTACCATCCTCAGTTGCACCGTAGAGATAGGGATCTTTGTGCCCGGGTGTCTCCGTCAGGAATTGAACCATGGAGGAATCTTCCGTAGTCGATGTAATGTTGCCAGACTTTTCGATCTTTGAGGCCGCATCGGATTTCGTCTTCGTAATGTACTCTCCGAAGGACTCTGTGCTCTTCGGTGGCGTAGGCTGCTGGAGATCGTAGTTCTGTGGAATACTTGCAGGATATGCTGAGTTGGTCGCGCTTGCTTCGGGTTTGCTCGGCACTTCTGGAAGGCGGCCGGAAGACCTGACATGAGGCTGATCTCGAGGTCTCCTGAAGTCTGAAGGAGATTCAACCCCAGTCGGGTCGTCACGGAGCAGTTGATTTGTCCGGAAGGATGGTTGTGGAAAGTAAGATGCTCGTTCCTTGTGCTCGTGGGAACTCTCATTCCTGACCTCAACTCGTCTCGGATATCTCGGATTGGGATTGCCATCTTTATCATTTTTAGGCGACGATGTGGTGTCGTCATGGATGTCCAGCTCTCTCAGCAACCACTTTGGAAAGCTTTTGCTGGTCCATTCCCAGTCTTTGAGCCCCTTGCCACTTAACATATCGTTGCTAGCACCAAAGATAGCCTGGTATGGGTCGTCCATCAGCCTCTTTCGCCATCGCTGGTATTGCTGTAGCTGCAGCCACTCAAGATTAGACATGCCAGATGGACGCTTGCTGTCATGGTTGTCTTCATGTTGTGCAGATTCGGAGGGCGTACGAGAGAAGCATCGCGTACGGAGAGCAGCCTCGTGGGACCGTAGGACGCGTTGCGCGTAACGTTGAATGGGACTGAAGGTCGGGTCACGGCGCCACCAAGCCATGTTCGAGACTGGGAAGTGGTCCGAATGGAGCTGAAGTCAGAAGATTGGGCGGAGGGTCTTGGCCCTGCATCTCATCAGTATCAATGGACCATGTAACATGAAACGAAACATACCTTTGTATCGATCTGTGATATCTTGTCCAAGGCACCAACGGCTCCTCGGAGCTAGCCTAGGTGAAGGGGCAGTGGCTACATCAATAGCCAGACGACTTTCGCAAAGGGAGATAATGGCGCACCCAGGGCAAGAGGATGGTGCTATCAGAAACGTGTTCAAGACAGAGATAGGACTGCCAAACGAGACGGAACGTTCAGGCAACCTCCAGGGAGTGATGGCGTTGCCATATCCCCGCGTAAGCTCCGTGCCGCTTATCATGTTTCGCGGGGTACGTTACCACCCTCCGCGTGATCGCTTGTTCGCGTCACCACTCCGTGGCGCCGTACATCTAGATCTCGCCACATATCGGGAGGTGCCTTTTACTTTTCGGTGGACACCTCCATGTTGATGCAAGTGGCCGTGGATCGCCTTGAAATGACAGACTTCGACGATGCTTGACGCGTACCAAGTCGCGTCTCACAGCCGAGGCCGATAAGGCGATAAGGCAGCAGCGCCAAGGCTCCATCTGTCTCGATTCGACTCTTTGTAAAGTACAACCCTTTACAATTCTTATCACCTTGCTCGACTACACGTGATAGTACGCAGCATCAGCACGCACAATCTCGTACATCACTAGCACCCAGCCCATCGGACTGGTTGCTCTTGCAACTGACCGAGACTATGGTGGAAGATTCCAATCTCAGTCCAGTCTGACTACAGATGTCAAACTTCAAGACATACATTTGTTGCAAATTCATCTATCGGATCTACACTCAATGCACATTCATCATACTCGTCTCGGTATGGCATCCAATGTACTCGAAGAATTGCTGGTTCGGCTCTAGCACGTAAACCTCGTGGAACAGTCGAAGCGATAACACGTTGTTGAGCTTCTTCGCATACATCAGAAAGCCTCCGAAAATATTGATATGACTTTGGTGGCTCTTACTCCAGTACTCGAGAGATGCCAGGTCATCAAAGTATCCGAGACCGAACGTCCTCTCACGGTTTGCTGCGAACGAGCTAGAGTCCACTACGTCCCACAAGTTCATCGCATAGCACCCAATTTCGCGACCTTCATCGCGCAGAAACCTCATACCTTCCATGAGCACGAGATGTATGGTATTGAGATAGAGCTTGCGTTCTTCAGGTAGCGTGTCGGACCAATCCTGACCCGACCGAATTACACACAAGTTGGGCTTGCCGGGTACACGAACGCGCTTTGGAACGTTGTCGCTAACAGGCGAGCCATTGGCGCTGCTGTTGGCAGAACTCAATTTGGTGCCATCAAGTCTATTGTCTTGAGCAGCTGCCAGCCGGTCGCGCATGCTACCCCAGTATGCATGTTCTTTTATCTCGCCCGAGATCTTCTCCTGCATGTTGGCGCCCCCTTCTGGATTCTCGGAGTTCGAAAATACCGTCTCAAAACGATCGATTGTTGGACACAGGATTTCTTGGAACCAGCCATGTCCATCTTGTTCCCTGTCTGGACTCTGCCACCATGTATCGAAACCAGATTCTTGCTGCCATTTCTTGTGCACGTCTGCGCTGCGCCAGTATGCAATGACAGCAATGCTGTACGCGCCTCTCTTGTCGACAACGGAAGCCACTTCCCAAAACGACGGTCGCTTTGACTCTGGCGCTTTATTGACAAAATCCTGCAGCTTAGAGATGGCCGTGCCATCGTTTCCAGTGACAGAGGCATACTGTGCTCCTATAACTGCCATGACGAGCGCGTCCATCTTGGTGGGAAAGCTGGCGCAATACGCAGGGAAAGGCGGAACATAGTTGGGCGGTGTGCTAACCGGGCATGTTCTTTCCTTGCGGAGATGCTCTGGGATCGCGCATTCCAGCATCTTGGGAAATTCCCGAGACTACACTGACAGTGTGGAAAAATTTAGGTCGAACTTGTCGTATCTATTCGCTCTACCAAGGAAAGCGGTTCCAAACAAAAGTCTACTGAAAGGCAGCTTTGGGCGGGTTATATTGCTCGCATTTCACAGCGTGCTCGAGACGACGCGGGACGGCAGCAATGGTCTGGGGTAGGTTCACAAGCGTCTTAGCGGACCGGAGGAGCATCTCAAAAGAAGGGCCGGACCTCGCGCTAGACCTGTCACACCCTGTCGTTTGTCCGCAGCTCTACCAAACGACATACACCCAGACCCAGATTGAGTGTCTGTGTGGCGATGAGTTCCTTTTTGTGTCCAAAGATCCCACGGGCCTGAGACTGACGTAGCATCTTCGGGTATGCGCGCTTCGACACTGCCACCTAGAGATTCAGCAGAGACTGACAAATCCGAGATCATCATTTGCGACGACCCCTCATGCGCTTGTTTGCCTACCGCTAAAGCATGAACAATCATGTATGGTTAGGGACTATGATTCCAACAGACGCTAATCCAAGCTGGTGTCTAGCTGACTGCTACCCCCACCTCATAGGACCATACAAAGACAAAAAGCATATTGCGAACCAATGGTCTCCGCGTCGTCATAGCTATCGGGCCGTTTGATCTTCATGGCGATTTTGCAAGCCTGTTCAGGGTCATATTCTAAGGTTGGAAAGCATACGGAAGCGACGATCATTTCCGATGCGAAGGCGGGAACTTGCTGCGCCCTGACGGCTGCCTGTCCCACAAGGACACCCATACCAATTGCCTTTGCACCCTCACGGATCATTCACACCCGGTTGAGATTCTCGATCTCCATCGGAAATCGCATGTCTTTCGTTCTTTTTCTATTGTTTACTTTTTGCACCAATACTCCTTGTTAAAGGCCTTGTTGTCCTGAATACGTTCGATTAGGACCATCAACTGGTTATGCTCACCCTAGCAACATGTACAACCCTTTCACGACTGAAGCATGGACGGAGTATGCAGTCGGTATGGTCATAATATTCTCCCGCATCACAGCACGTTGTTGGCAGGTCGGGTTGAACTGGGATGGAGACGACTACTTCACCATAATTTGCGCCCTCTTCTTTACCGCTGAGCTTGTCATGCTAGAGCTCATTGGTAGATACGGTTCCATTACAGGAATGAGTAATGAGATTGCGTTGCAACTTACAACTGCGCAAAAACAACGCATCATTGTGGGTAGCAAATGCCTTCTCGCTGGGTGGATTCTGTAAGAAATGTCCCTGCACCAACTGCATGTGAGGTTTGAACTGACTTTGTACACGCACTTTCTAGGTACACCACATTGATCTGGTGTTGTACGTACTACTTTAAGGACCTACTGCTTACGGTACAAATGGATATGCTAACAGTTCGGTATCACAGTGAAAGCTTGTATGCTATTCTTCTACAGGAGGCTCACGTATGGACCCTTTGCCATCTTTTGATCACTTTGTGCTAATGGAAACAGCCTCAATCTCCAGCAAAGAAATCTCGTCAAGATCACTGGGGCTGTCTGCATCGCTGCATACATCGCCACCATCATTGTATTTCTTACACATTGCCACCCCATTCATCGGTTATGGCAAGTCTATCCGTATCCTGGTGACGACTGTGCGCTCAACATTTCGAAGTACCTAGCTTTGGTAGTCACAAATGTATCGTGGGTGATCACCGATACTGCCATTTTCGTTGACACGATACTTACTGGCCTTCAGTACCGATCTCATGATCCTTTTCATTCCGTTGCCTCTACTGTGGGGCGTCCGTCTACCTTTCAAAAGGAAGCTGCTATATTTCTTCTGGCTCTGCACAGGGATCTTCATCATGACTGCGACATTACTCCGTTGCATTCTGTGCCTCCAAGACGTTTCCCAAATCAACGTTAGTACCATATGGTCGATCCGCGAAACGGTATGCTTTCTTCGCCCCTGTATGCGATCGCTTGAACTTTGTTAATGTATCTCTCTAGTTCGTTGGGATCATAGCCGTTAACGCACCCATCCTCAAACCTTTCTTTACTCAGGCCAAAAAAGCTGTTTCCTCCGGCAAGCCATCACACAAAAGCTCTGGCAACGGTCTTCCGGATAGTCTCCGGTTGTCGCATGTTGACAGAAAGGGCAAAAAGAGAACTGTCCATGACATCACTAATATGGACACGATGATGAATGAGAGTGAGGAATATATCATCAGCCCAGCGGGCAGACCTCGCAGCGACATCAGTTCAAGAGAAGAGAGAGGCGACGTGTGAAACAATCACTACAGATAAAGCATATGTGACCCTCACAGGTCATGAGCCTATGAGTAGAAACGGACGAGACGCGTGACGCAGGTGACGCGGCAACGTTGATCGAAATTCCGCGAAGTCTGCCTTCTCCTCGCGATGTGCTCTCCAGCAAAGCGATGCCTGAAAAGATCCCATCGGCTGCCACGCAATACACCCCATATGTGGGTATTGCCTAGTCACGATCTGCGCACGAACATGAATACCGACTCACGCGACGCCAGCTGCCCCCAAATTTTGCGCTACTAGTCAGTGAAGTTATAGAGGGGAGGATGCCGGATGGCAGAATAATCTGAGTAGCGTAAGATTGGAAGAAAGGATCTGTGTTTACTAAAACACATCGAGTCCCACAACGAAGAACGATGCGCACATGCATGTACACATTCGTCACGATACTATGTAGCCAGCTCTCAATTAATCGCCTTCTCGCAACAATCTCCTCTCCTCGTCGTTCACAGCCTCAACCTTTTTGCTCTTTCCACCCTCCTTCTGCAGACTGACCGCGATCGCTGCTCCAATAATAAGCACCGCCCCTACCAAGCTCTCAACCGGCGGTGTAGTCCCCCAGATTAGCTTTTCAACTACCAGTGCAAATACAAGCTGTAGGTAGGTTAAATTTGTTGCTCTTCCACCCTTTTCCCTCTGCAGACCTTCCGTCAGCAGGAACTGTAACAGAAACCCAAAGAGTCCAATGATTGCGATCAATCCCCATTGGCCGAGCGTCTTGGGCATAACAAAATGCAGCGAAGGATGAACCAAGATGAGCACAAAAGAGGCCATTGTTGCAATGAAGGAAAAGTAGTTGACCGAGATTAGCGAATGTGCGCGTTTGCCTATTACACGAATAGTAGCATACGCAGTGCTTGCTCCAAAAGTGCCTAGAATAGCAATGAGGATCGCCATAGTCCGCTGTTCTGCCGTTATTGACGACGTTGGCGCTTTCCGGTTCGAGTCATCGACTACAGGGTTCATATGTGAGGAGGGAAAGAGCCATGGTGGTCTCGCAACGAAGAGAACGCCGCAGAAAGCGATGAAGCTGCAAAGCGCTTCTTTCCAGGTGAACGGCTCACGTAACCAGACAAAACATACGATTGCGGTCATGGTTGGAATCAGGAAGGTTATGACTGTTGCATCCGAGATTTCGAGCCAGGACAGAGAGTCTATGATCGTGCGTTAGAACTTCCTCGTGCTCGGCTCATGTTATAGTATTCTCCTCACGTCCTGGAACGCCAGCGATTCATGCGAAAAGAGTGGAGAAGAAGCAATACCTACAGTATAATCCGAAGAGGCCCACAAAACCCGCAGTACCTCTCAATACAAGCAATCCCTTGATCCCTTTCTGACCAAGAGGGAAGTCAGGCACAGCGTGGTACCAGGAGTAAATCGAGCATATAATTGTCGTGCACAGCATGCGGATAAAAATGATTTGCAGGGCATGGAACTTGATCGATGGGTCATTGGCCAAAAGTTTGGCGGCTGTGTTCATCTAAAACGGCTGTCAGTACCAGGTCCGAATGAAATGCAACCACTGCACAGAGAAAGAGGCCAGACGTACGATGCTCCCACAGGTCTGAGCTAAGAACACTAGAAACAGTCCGAAGTTGCGGTCATAGAACACCCTCAAACTTGCCGTTACCCTTCTCCACAGGGCTGGCTGATGTGCTTCTTCTGCATCTCGCGCAGTGTCTGGAGCTGCAGGTTGTAGGTGCTGTACCAAATCTACACCTGAATGTCCTGGCGCCGCCGGCGAATCTACTGTTCCATATGACATCTTCTGTCTGAGGCGATATATTGGTAATTGCAGAGTCGGAATGCGACAACAGATGTCGTAGCAAAGACGAGCAAAATCCTACCGAGGCCAGACTTGGTGACCCACTAGTGGGTCGCGTTAGGCCGGGAGCCGTGTCTAGCCCTGCTTACATCAGCTGGGCATGCTCAAGTCACCAAACACAATCTATCGGCACTTCCTGTAAGAGACGAGCCGCACAAACTTTTTAAAATTGTAATGAGGGATTGAGGAGCAGAATGGTTTCAAGATGGGTGATTGATGAAGATAAGCGACACTCAGTGCCAGTAAGATATATACAAGAAGACACGCCTTCACGTACGAGCTACATCCGTGTGCGCGTTCAACCTAAGACATGTAGGCTGCATCAACCCAGTTCTTGTAGTCGCTACCCAACACCGTAGAGATGCCAACAGCAGCCGTGAGCTTCTTCGAAAAGGACGCCCTGGTACCCTTGGATCCATCACCAGTGTTCGCATACTCGCCATATGTGACCTTGTCGGTCCTAGGGTCGTCAGTGTTCCAGGCCCTCCAGCCAGCGGCGTTGATGACGTTGGTCATGCTGGTGTTCTGGACGACGACACGAGAGTAGTTTCTCCAGGGGCGACCGAGGAAGTACGCACCGGCCTTGACCGTGTTACCAGGAGCCGCGGCGATCTTTGAGTTGTTGATTACATAGTATGAGGGATTACTGTCTGATTCGCGACCGTTTGCGGTAACGTAGCCCTGTGAGGCTGTGAGAACACCGATAGAGACGTTTTCGAACCATGCAGTGGCCTTCTGACCGAAAATAAAATCGGTGGCACCCTCGATGTAGGACTTGGCATAGACCTGGTTACCAACTTGGGCAAGGATGGTGTCTTGGTAGCCCTTGAATTGGCACCCATAGTAGCCTTGCTTGTCGGCGTTGGCGCTCAGGGCAAGAGCTTGGGAGCCCATTCCACGGGTGTTGACTAGGTTGATGTTGTAAACCTTCAGGTTTGGAGTCCATGCGCGGAGAGTGGCAGTTTCGTCATTGTTGGGAGTATTGTCCTGACTCTTGCCTTGAGTGATGGTCACGGTGTTGCCGCTGTAGCTGCTGGTGTCTGTAGTCTCGCCGTAGATGGTCAAGGCTGACTTCAACGGCTTGATGTAGACTTGCTCCTTGTAGGTGCCTTTGGCGATGTAGATGCACTGCGCAGCCGTACCGGAAGCGCTCAGTGCTTCAACGGCCGATTGGACAGTCTTGTACTTTCCGCTACCACCGACAGCCAAGCACCCTGTAGGAGCAGATGTGCGCCCAGCGCGTGGCACCAGTGCCGTTGGGGCTGCGACAGCGGATGCTGCGAGCGAAAGAACGAAAGCGAGGGATGCAAGCATTGTGAAGAAGTAACAAGAAGCTGTAAGGAAGGAAAGTGAGTGAGCGAATGTTGAATTAAGCCTGAAGACACGCAGTATCTATACATGCAATAAGCTCGGGATGCCGGGTATGCAAACTATATTGGCGGACTCTCACGGTCTGACCAAAACCTCGAAACAACCGCTTAGCGAGCTACGTCGTCGTTGTTTCCCCGCTACAAAGCTTGTCGAAACAAGTAAAGCAAGCCATCGGAAAATTTACAACGTCTGCACCCCAGAGGGCAGGCTGTCGAGTCGCGGAACGGCTGCGCATATAGGCGGCTGGTTGGTGGAAAAGTAGTCGTTGTCCGTGCAGTGATTTGGTTTGATTGTAGCGTGTTACAGAGGGCTGATGAAGGGTGGAGAATTGATCCCCGGAGTTACGCCGCTTGTTCGTATCGCATTGCTGGGGTTGCTGTAGCTGACGCGTTTGTTGGACCCGCGGATGCGCCTGTGTGATCATAGGCCGATGTTCGGGATTGTGATGTGCGATGCGAAGTTTGTGGGGTACAGCAATCAGATGGGATCTCAGTCCGTGCTCGTCTCATGTGATTTGGCGTCGCGCTAAGATCGACACGTTACGATGAACTCTAGCTTCCATCCATTGTACGACGCTGGGGCCGCCTTACGAGACTCAGCGGCACTGGAATCGATTATTCACATTGTATAACTTTAGATTCCAGCTTGCTACCATTCTTACCCTCACAATGGCGCGCTCACAAACACCCATTGATTGGGATTCATTCCACAACAATGGCCATCAGACAATCGACCTCACTCTTTCTTCCCCAGAACCAGAGCCAGAACCTCGACGACAGCCACAACCGCGGCAACAGCAAATGCCGCCTCACAGACAAGCTCAATTGTACTTCGGACGTGAGCAACGCCCGTACGGCATGCCAAACGTTAAGATGGAAGCTAGCCAGCCGGTGACTTCCGCGCGGAACCATGTTGCGCCACAAACAGCGCGTCCCATCAACCCTGAGCATATTAAACAGATCATCACCACAGCCGACCCGCGCGCCCTGCAGAGAGTGCTGCTCGAGCTCTGCCAGGTATCCCCGGCCTTCTCTGGTGCCCTCATGCGTGGACTTGCGCCTCACTCAACATCTGCACAGAGCATAATCAGACAGCATTGGATACGATCGCGACATCCTAATGTTAAGGCGCAAGATGATAAAGACAGCGACGGCATCTACAAAGCGGCTAAAATGAGGCTGGCTAGGTCTGTACATTCAGCCCAAAATCACAGCAATCGTCACGCACAATCTCGTGAAGAAAGCAGAGGTCGAGCCCTACAAGAATCATATGGCTCTTCATCCACACCACGAGTAAAGCGTGAGACACGTGACCGTTCGGCCTCTGATTC
This sequence comes from Alternaria burnsii, assembly GCF_013036055.1. Taxonomy (NCBI): domain Eukaryota; kingdom Fungi; phylum Ascomycota; class Dothideomycetes; order Pleosporales; family Pleosporaceae; genus Alternaria; species Alternaria burnsii. The sequence continues at coordinate 3,247,030 of NW_024066107.1, read as the reverse complement.
GGATAGTGAGCTGCATCTTCCTGGAGCCTATCCCCGAGCTACACAACATCTACCCACACTACGAACGCCAGCAAGGACTACGCCCGGGCACCGACCTACTTTCAGCCAAAGCCCAAAGCTTCTGACCAAAGTTACTTCACAGCCAACCAGTATCAGCAAAGCGCCTACACTTTCAACGAAAACCTGCATCGTATGCCACGAGCAATTCGTGGATGTGAATGCACCCTGTGTTTCTCACGCTGGGCGTAAGATTCGACAGGTAGACAGGTCAGTCATGTGGGATTGTTGTGGCGAAGATGACGATCATCCTGGCTGTAACTTCTACGGACAACACATTACTAAAGAGGAGCCTGATGGTGATGGTCCCTTTCAGCGTAAAAGACCGAGTGTATCACCGGGTCCGAGTCGTCCCACACAGAAGAGACCCCGGGCGTTCTAGTGAAAACTCCAGGATCCTTCTAGATAACCTATCGCGTTTTACATGTAAAACGAAACGCAGTAGTTTTATGCTTTGATGATGAAGACCAGTAGAGTACGGCATGGTGGACTCTGGCTTGAAGTGGTTTGAACCGTTGGCTCATTTTTGGCCTTGCGGGCATAGCCTAGGCGTTCTGGATATGAGGACTGATAAGACTGCGCAAACATCTAGCTGTTTGCAACTTGAGCCTGACTTGATTTAGAAAAACAGTTGAGACACATCTTGGGAATGTCCCGTTAGTAGATATAGCGGTATGCTATCAATATCGCCTTCACATGGGAGCGATTGTATTATCAGTTCTTCATGGTTCTTTGGGAGAATTAGCATACGTTTGTTCTGCAAATTGACAGATATCCACTGTTGAATGTGGGATCGGTGCATCATCAGATCTTGGCTTTGTCGACTTTTAGGGTAAGTAGATACTTTTTGAGGAAGCAGGAGCCCATGGTTGACTTGTCTGTTGAGAGGGCAGTTCTGATTCGAAGCATAATGCGACTGTTGATCCGCTCCCATGAAAGGATTGAAAGGTCGGTTGCAGTCAATAAGGGCGCGGCTTCGACAAATCAGACTTTAGTCATATTCATTTATCTACGATAGGTACTTCTATCTCCCCTCCCCTGAGAGAGAACTTCTAGTAGTATATAAATCAGTTGATTGACCGGTTTGTCATTTGGCGCATGGATGTTACTCATGTTCCTGAATCGTTATCTGCGGGATGTCGATTCGTTCTTCTTGCGTGACGTCATGCCAAGTCTCTTGCCTGCATTATCAATGTTGCGCTAGCCTCCGTCTCTCCCACTTCTGCACGAGCTGTCAGAGCAAGGTACCAGATGCAACGATATCTGCACTCCGCGTTACAATGACTTGCGAGATCGAACCGAAGTGTTTGCTATATAAGTTTGCTAAGATGCCCTGTCATGTCTCATCTGAAGTTTGCCTTAATATTAAGCTTTCGCGTGGCCTATCATGAGGCTCACATCTTTTTTGCACTTTGCAACCATCGTGAAAGCAACTACAGTCTTTCAGCTTAACTCCACATCGTACTATTCCCCGGACCTTGTCGCAGCAACCCTCGTATTTGAGGACGAAAGAACTGAAGCGGTGCCAATCACCTACCTTTCTTTCGCCGAACCTACCCTTACTGCGGAGCTACTGGAATCGACCATCACTTCATTTCTCTCTCACGATGATGTGTACACAGAACCTTTTCTCTCGACGCTGGTGCTTGGTGGCTCGGGTACCCTGTCGGACGGCGCGCATGCGTAAGAAAAGCTCCTGTACGAACTGCACAAGAGACACACACTGACTTCGTACGCGCACCTTTCAGGTACGTTACTTCACTTGGATGCACTAAAATTTATAGCGTGGTGGATGTCGACTTGAGTTCTGGTCCATATCTGCTCCACCCATCAAATGCTGTTACTAGGGTTTATCGACTGTATTGGGATCACAACTTCGCTTTCGTGGAGTCTGTCACTGAGGGTCCGAATGGTACTTTCGTTCCTGTTACGGGTTTGGCTTTGGCAGATGCCTATGGAGCTCTTAGTATCGCAGTGCCGTCTCGACTATACTATCCACCCCCCACAGAAGACAAACCATTATCAGGAAAGCGACTCGGGGTCAAAGATATCTACGACCTCAAGGGAGTTCGCACTAGTGGTGGGAACAGAGCGTACCGAGACCTTGTCGATCCTGCCCCTGAGAGCGCGGCAGCATTACAAAAGCTGATTGATCTGGGTGCTGTCGTTATCGGAAAGACGAAGACCACACAATTTGCGCTTGGAGAGCGGCCAACCGCTGACTATGTGGATCAGTTAGCACCCTTTAACCCTAGGGGCGATGGTTACCAGCATCCCCAAGGGTCGTCGGCGGGTTCCGGAGCTGGACTCGCATCATACAACTGGATGGATTTTGCAACTGCGTCGGACACGGGTGGATCTGTTCGCCTACCAGCCATGGCAAATGGTCTTTTCGGCATGCGTGTCACTAATGCCTCACTCCCGCTTGATGGAATTCTGCCCATATCAGCAATTTTCGATACGCCGGGCGTATTGGCTCGCTCGGCTCGGCTGCTACAAGCCGTACATAGAAGATGGTATCCAGCCAAGGTATATACGTCTTATCCCAAGCGTATCGTTCTACCCGACCTGTTCTGGCCCACTGTGAATGAAACAAGCATGCACATCTTCGATTCGTTCATCTCCCAGCTCGCTACCTTCCTTGATGCCAACTTGACAGCCTTCAACGCCAATGCCAGCTTTAATGCATACACGAACACTTCCGAAGGCCCGGCATCATACATTGGCTCCACATACTCTAATATCACCAACGTCGATCAATACCGCGACCTAGGTCTACCATTCAGGGAGCAGTACATCGCCAAGTTCGGCAGAGCACCGTATTGGAATCCACAAACACGAGCGCGATGGAACCGGGCTGCTACCTTGCCAACCTCCAGTTACACCACTGCTATCGAGCGCACAAAGACGTTTCAATCATGGTTTCGAGAAACTCTAACGCCCACATGTGAATCTACACTGGTGTTATATCCCATGGGCGCTGGTACAGAAGACTATCGTGACATATACACCACTGCACCAGGTGGTATCTTTGCTGCGGGGCTACCGTAAGTTCTTCTGTATGAATCACACTTGGGACATATACTAACTCTGAGTCTTTAAATATAGCGGGAATCAGATGTCTGTTTTGGCTGCACTGCCTGACTACACTTTTCCGATTGGTGAACGAACTTATTTCAGCAGGGTAACCGAGAGAAATGAGACGCTGCCTATAACAATTGGCATGGTAGCTGCTGCAGGATGCGATCATATGCTCATGGACTTGGTCGCTGAGCTTGCAGACGCTGGTATCATCTCTGGGGACGTGAAGACAGGCTCCAGTATGTACTGAGATGAGCGCAGCAAGTGGGTGCACCTCTACGGAACACAATGCCCCGACGAACCGAGTGTATGCTTGTATACACTACAAATGTTGCAGGATCTGCACTGCATCGCTCTATCCCATACTTGTCTGAGCGCATCCTGTGCCGTGATTGGCGGACCAACGTTTTAGTTCCCTTGTCGATCTTGAGCATCTGGGGTAAATTAAAGGAACAATCCACCCTGTTTTGTCCACCTAACCGCGACTCAGGATGCTGTCCACGAGCAACGAGCTGCAATATCGCTAGCTCCTTTCATCATTCCAAGGCATGCCATGTAGTGGATTCGTATAATAACACATTTGTCTGCCCATGTTTCTGTTTTTCATCGCGTCCATCATATCACCATAAACATGCATATATTTGCTCTTCTTCCCTTCCTAGTGGCTTCCGCCGCTGCCCTTGCCTTTCCAGGTGCAGAAGGTTTTGGTCGCAACGCGGCTGGTGGCCGTGGCGGTACCGTTTACGTTGTCACCAACCTCAACGACAGCGGTGAAGGCTCGCTCCGTGATGCCATTTCCAAACCCGACCGCATCGTTGTGTTCGCCATCGGTGGGTTAATTAAGATCACTGAGCGCATGGTCGTGTCGAAACGCATATCCATTCTTGGGCAAACAGCACCTGGTGATGGCATTACAGTATACGGCAACGGCTGGAGTTTCAGCAATGCTGACGATGCAGTCGTACGGTATTTGCGCATCAGAATGGGAAAAGGAGGTAGTAGTGGCAAAGATGGCATCACGATTGCAGAGGGGAGCAACATGATCTTCGACCACGTCTCTGTTACCTGGGGTCGCGACGAAACTTTTTCGATATCTGGCTCAGAAGTCGGTAACATCACCATCCAGAACAGTATCATCGGACAGGGTCTTCAGACACATTCTTGTGGCGGTTTGATGCAAACGAATATCGGCAATGGTATTAGCCTGTTCCGCAACTTGTACATTGACAACAAGACGAGAAATCCAAAAGTCAAGGGTACGAATGACTTTACCAACAACGTTGTCTATAACTGGGGAGGAGGCGGTGGATACATTGCTGGAGATTCAAGTGCAGCGAGCGAAGCAAATATCGTTGGAAACTATTTTGTTAGTGGCCCGAGTACCAGCGTAACAGCCTTCACACGAGGAAACGAGAATTTCAAGGGATACGTTGAAGGAAACTTCTATGATTCTAATCGCGATGGTGTATTGGACGGATCGGAGCTTGGTGTAGCATCCAGCAACTATGGCGGCATGAACATCCAGGCAACAAAATTTCCTTTTCCGGCACCAGAGAAAGTCTTGTCAGCCAACGATGCGTTGACGCTTGCTGAAAAGTCTGTTGGTGCAAGCAAAGTCCGCGATGCAGTTGATGCGCGACTCATTGAGGAGCTGAAGAGCTATGGGAAGACGGGAGAGTTGATCAGTGACGAGAATGCTAGTCCAATGGCCGGACCAGGAACTATTGATGGCGGAGAGCAATGGGTTGACGCGAACGGTAATGGCATACCCGACGATGTCGAAGAACAATTCAAAGACGTGGAGGAATGGGCAAATAGCTTAGTACCGGGTAGCTACTAGGTAAATTTGATCTGCGTCGTTAGCATCATCTCGCACGACGCATCGGTTAAGTTTATTAACGATTGGCTTAATTCGAAGACTAGCGACTGCTGTAAAGACTGCATCCTCCATGTAATAAGACGTCCAAGCATCTGCTTGTACTAACAACCGAAACGATAGCAAACAAAGTTTTATCCATGTATGTTACACGGTGCTCCTCCAAAACCTCAGAGCCAACTATGCTGCGGCGATCTGAGCCCTCAAGAAGATGGGTGCCTGCACAGCAGCCTCGTCCGAGTACAAAAGATGTGCGGGCGTAATGATGAGCGTACCGGTACAGACCAAGTCTCCAGTCTCGCAGTAAATCCTGGTCTTGCTGGTAGGAAAGTTGGGGATTCTCCCTCCATTCTGTAGGTTCTTAGTGTAGCCGAATAACACCACACCCTTGATCTGATTTTGCACAGCCGCACTGAGACCGGGGATCGCATTAGACATGACCGCAGCACCTTGAGAGTAACCACCTGCAGTGATGGGCGTGTTCGGGCATTTGCTCGCGGCAAGGTTGAAGAGACGCTGAGCTTCGCGGATGGCGGCTTGAGAAGTACCGGCTGGAAGAGTGTTCTCTGCGAGACCGGCAGTGTAGGGGCCACCTACACCTTGAATCCAGACGTTTGACGCCCCGTACGCATTTTCAAGAGCGTTTGCTGTGAAGGGGCCGACAAGTGCGCCCTATGATGGTCAACTACTGACATAGAGAAGTATGTGGTGGACCTGTTTGTGCTCACCATATTTCCAGCTTCGGTGCTTCCCCTTGCAAAGATAAAGATGGTGCGTGGGCATGCAGCGCTGCTTCCTGTCTCGAGCTCATTACTGGTGGCACTAGACTGACGGGCTTCGAGAGTAATAAGTTGAGGCTCGTCAGCGGGCGCAGTGATGGGTACTGCGACGGCGATGGGCGAAGTGAGAGCGAGAGAAGCGAAGAAAGAGAGGGTCGCAAGATACTTCATATTGGCGATTGAGATAGCGATAGACTGTGCCTGATGGCTCTGAAAGGTGGGTATCCTGAGGAAGCTGAGAGTCAACTGCTTGGCTGTGCTGTGTCTCTAATCGTAACGCATCCCCTCCCTTTTATGCTCTTTCTTACATGTACAAGATACTGTCTTCACACTGGCACCCTCAACGACTGCCTCGGTATCCGAGCTGCCTAGCATCTTGGAATGCATCTCTGATATTGATGAACGGGCATACTGTCCCCAAAGAGTGCTGTAGCCGTTCACATACCATCTTTGGGAGATCAAGATCTGGTGTTTACTGTTGACTGTCGATAGTCTGACCAGTGAGCATCTTGGTCGCATCTGAGCTTCCTCGGCCCAGGAATCTGTGCCTGGGATCTGTGTCTAGGCATGCATATGAAGTAGACATGGATGAACGGCTGATGGTGGGATGGATGGGTCGCGTGGTACGGGGACGAGGATTTGCTGCGGGATCGAAAGGACACTATCGAGCGTTGCGGTCAAGCTCGCGAATCGAAGCCGAGGCACGATTCAGTGTTCATGGATTAACGAACCATCATCCTGGGTGAGATGACAACTCGTGATGTGGGGTGCATACATCGAAGGTTCCGTTTCGCGAGAATACGTACCCCGCATCACATCCACTGCAGAATTGAGAGAGCGCTAGAGACCCCAGGGAACGCGAAGCGAATGATTGCACGGAAACTACCGGACTGCGATATTTGTAGTCTTGACAAAGGTCGGAACTCTGGATGTAAATTACCGCCTATCGTCGAGTAAAGGAAGAACGGCATGGAAACTTGGTACCTTCCCAAAAGAGAGTGTGTGCATTCAACGCATACATTGCAGAGGTGATTATCCCCGGGTTCAAGATCCTACTTTCGGCATTTATCTTAAAAGCAACCATGACTGCTGAATTGCGGCTAAAAGGCATTCATCAAGCGCGGGATGTCCCATCCCTCTCCACAGTCTACCCGTACAGCGGACTAGCTACTGCATTCATCTTCTTAGGCGTCCGAGACTTTCGCTTTGGAGGACTCAGAGTTACATGAGACATGACATGTATACTGGCGCATACAAGCACGAACACGAACGCATAGAATGCCAGGAGGTTTCGAGCCAAGACTAATGTGATCATGCCGTAGATCAAGCTGGAAATTGGCCAGAAGAACTTCTGTACGCACAACCAGATATCGCATAGGTTGCAGAAGAGGTTTTTCAGCAACAGTTGAATGCGAACTCGGTAAGCTTGAAGGTAGTCGTCCGTTGTTGGCGGCGCAATTATTCTCTCCCAATGCTCTTGACGAGCATCATGTGCCAATGTACGTACGTCGAGAGATGTAGGCGCTCTTGTCTCGAGGAGGTACTCCCATACGATCTTTAGCTGTCTGTTCCAGCCATATGGTCTTTCTCGATGCATGAATTTTTCCCATTTCTTCACGGTCCCGACTGCCATCTCTTCAGTAACCTGAAACCATTCCTTGTGTACCGATTTATGTTTGTCGCATTGAATCGGCACGCAATGGCTTTCCAGATCAGTATGCACAAGCTTTTCCAGGCGAGAACAGTTTTCAATCTCGTGATCCGAGACGTGAATTATATCAGCTGTGAAGTTGCAGCCCTTCTCATGTTCGACGATACGTTCTCTGAATACTCGAGTCGTCCATCCAATCTTGTAGCCTCCTCTCTTATTGTGCGGATCACACAAGACATACATGAAGCCTTTTTGATCAGTAGGAGTCAACTTTCTCCGTAGCTCCCTATATAGGCTATCGTGGGTAGATCTGGCGGTCTTCGGGATCATGCCTGGTGAATGACTATTGTTGTCTTGACGGACTTGTCGAGTCGTTCTTTTGTTTGTACCGGGGGTCGATAGAGAAGCCGAAGACCTCGATGTGGATGAATTATCCACATCCGGATCCGGACTGCTATCGGACCGCTGACGCTTCCGCGGAATAGATTCCCTGGGAACGCGAACTGCTTCTGCAGCAATTCGTTCTCGATCTTGGAGCGGATCAGAGACGAAACGAGTAGACCGATTCAAACGAGTGTCGCAGGTAGCCGAATCAACTAGGCTGTGCGATCGGGCGGCGATCTTGCTGATGGGTGAACCAGTAGAGGCAAGAGTCTGAATGCGGTGGTACGAAGTCAATATACGACCCACATCCAATTTGTGCCGGGACACTCACTGTGGAGTCACTGTTGGTGGCTGTAAGTCGTTGTCTCACCGCAGGATATTTTATGGTTGTGAGATTTGGATCATTAGGTTCAGTTTTAGATTCTGATAGTGAGCTTGGTCTTGATCCATGCAACCGACGAAGGCAAGAGGTGTCTGAAGGGGCGCGGGAAACCATACTTGAGTGTGAAAATTATGGATGATAGATGATGTACGATATAACAAATTGGCCATGTGGTAGAAAAGAAGTCCATACGCTATGGTTGTCATTTAAACGTATCAGTTGTGTTTATTGAAGCGCTGTAGAATTGCTCTCCAGCAAATGCAGAGATCGCATGAGCGTACGTGTGGCGGTGCGGAATGTCACTGCTGTACCATTTGTTTCGCATGTTTCATAACGCATCCTCGCATTGACAACAGGGTAAGAATGGCACATCCAACAACATCAGCCTCAATCGATACTGTCCATGTCTATTTCAAATCAGTAAACGATTCCAGTTAGGACGTAGTGAGTGATAGCCAGCGACGAACGATGTGGTCGTTCGATACCATCATTCGCAAGTACTGATTGCAGTAAGTGAGACTATGCCGTGTTTGTCTGCTGCAACAGACGTGCATAGCCGACGGCTGTGCCCAGTCCAAGACACGTAGATACAACTAGGACGGATGTCTGATGGTTGTCAGGCTTTGGTCCCTACATCCCATTTGCTGTAGGCAAGGCTGCAATGTAGGCGCCTCGCAGCCTTCCTAGGATCGGTGCCATACTTGCGCAACCCAACAACCGAACATCTAGATTCGCAGTTTGGACACTGGACTTGTCTAGAATGACGAAGTGGCTTGCAGTGGCGGTGGCTGGCAATGCCATGGAAGAAGCAACGACTGTGTTCTGGGCGCGCTGACGAAGGAGATGCAGGCAGCGACTTCGGGTGCGTCATACTGTGCTCTCTTCGCATGGTCAAGGCGCCGATATCGAACAGTAGGATTCGTCCTTCAAAGGCGAGATAGGACTGGCAGATGTAGTGCAACAGGGCCAAGGTGGTTGGGAGGAAGCGTGGTGTTTCGTCTATCCTTCGGTTCTTCCGAAGATTGCGCCTCTCCTTAGCGCCTGCTGCATTAGCGCGTATTCGCGGGAACACAGAGAAGGACCACGATGTCATCGACCTGTACCCCCATCATGGTTTGATCGGTGAACAAACTGCATCCTCTAATATTATTTGTGTCAATGACGCGTTTCCGCTTTTCGTCTTACTGTGAGCGGCAAGGCCACCTGTCGGCATGCGTTTAACATCCAGGGCGCGCGCATGCAACCTAGCTCTAGTGCTACCTCATGCAGGAGAAAGGTCGAGCTGTGATGCTCCGGTGCGTGTAGGATACCAGATACCTCATACTGCGATGATGTTCTGCTCTTTCCCGAACACCTGCAATGGCCATCAGTGGGGTACGCTAGTGCGGCCGGAGCCAGTCTCCGCGCCGTTGCGGTTGCCTTTGAAGACTTCACCGACATTCGCCTCGCTGGGGACCTTTTCCATTGATGCCTAGGAAACCCGCGTAAGACATTGTATACATGCTCACTATTGCTCGACCAGGTGTTCATCGGCTGGGGCTCAGGTGGAAGGAATTGTTGTCTAAATAGGTCTTGACGCGTAAACGTAGGAGGCAAGCATTATGGCGTCCTTCCAGATCCCATTGTCTTCGGCTCCAAGATTTCCCAGTATACCACCAATATCGCATTGCCATCGAATTTGGGTCAGTACAGCTTCTGATAGCTTCTTAGAATACAGCTGACCTCACCAGGATACAAGAGCAGCACAATTCACCCCATGTGCTCTGCCTTTTGTTGCAACTATACCAGCTATACTCGCGGCATTAGTACTGCTCAAGTACTCGCTACGGGTCGTCGATGGGTATTGGCCAAGATGGACGAAACCTTTTGTACACGAGGCAAAGGAGAAGTCGAGTGAGGCAGAAACACCTTCGACACATCGGCCTGTGATCGGGACATTTTCCCTCTTGGCTCTCGCTACGATCGGCCTGACATTCCAAATCCTCAATGTCTTCTTTCCCATTCGACAACCAACAGCTATATATCCAGCTATCGCATGGGTACGTGAGCTCTAGCGTAGCTGGGATTGTCGACTAACAATTGTTTTAGGCCGTTATAGTGGCGATTATCCTCGTAGAGCGTCCAAGAAAAGCTTCTTTGCCACTGTTGCTTCTGTTCACGGGTCTCTTACTGGAACAGCTGGTCGCACTGTCCCATAGATCATCTAAATTCCTAGCCAAGGATGTTCCCTGGGTCGTCGCGCCTGCGGCCGCTATATTGGGCATCATTACGATACTCAACATGCCTCTTAGAGATCCTGTATTACCAAGAGAAGACATCTGCCCTGCCTTTGACACCCCAACAGTGCAACTTCGGACTCCTGAAGACAACTTGACTCCCTGGCAGTACATGACGGTGTCTTGGATGGAACCGCTGATCAAAAAAGGTGTGACACGCCAAATGGAAGACGAGGACATCTGGGATTTGGGTTGGGAGTTCAAGCATGCTCGGCTCCACGAGACATTCCGTAAGCTCCAAGGTTCGGTGACGAAAAGAATCTTTGTCGCGAATGGTATGGACTTAATACGCACCACTGTCTTAAACGTGATACGATTGTGTGCGAGTAAGTCTAGAATCTAAATCCTCTACTTTGCTTAGTATGGATCTGACGAAAGCAGCTCTACTCACGCCAGTACTCTTGCAGCGAGTTCTCGCTTCCTTGGAGGACAAAAACAACAGCGCTACGATTACCTACGCCTGTGTCATCCTGGGGTTGCGTCTGATATCTGCTCAGTTGAACACCTTCAACCTGTGGTACCAGAGACGAGCGTACGAGAGATGTAGGGGTGAGCTCATCACGATGCTTTATGAGAAGACACTGCATCGCAAGATCTTGGGTGCCAAACAGGAAGTCAAACGAGACCAGACCAATGGTCACAGCAACCATGAGGCACACGCAACGAACGGTGTGATTGGTGGTGATATTGACGCAACGATCAAAGCGAGTCCCAAAAGTTGGCTAGGACGGCTGAACATGTCCGTGCGATCAGTCTTTACGAAGAGCGTCCAAGCGCAGGTCAAAGATGATAAAGACGCAGCATCAATGGGAAAGATCCTCAATCTGATGCGCAATGATGCGTACGAGATAGCACAACGCTTCTGGGAGTTTTCCGATATCGTTACTAAGCCTGCCGGTGCCATCTTCGCGACTATACTGATTTGGCGCATGCTGGGTTGGGCATGCCTGCTCGGTGTTGTGGCACTAGCAGCTTCACAGCTACTCAATATCGTCATTGCTCGCTTTCAGGTCCACTTCGAGAAGAAACGCAGAGTGGCAACGGACGAGAAATTGCAACGTACGAGCCAATTTATAGAGTCTATTCGTCACTTGCGCTGGTACGGCTGGGAAGGCGCATGGCTGGATGGGATACTGGAGTCTCGTCAAAAAGAGTTGCATCTTCGCATCATTAACATCATCTTTTCGACATCCCTCTCTTTCATTCTACGATTTGGTTCTGGGCTGTTTCCTGCGGTCGCTTTCTACGCCTTCACCAAGTTGGCCGGCCAAAACTTGCGCATTGATCTAATATTTCCTGCATTTGATCTGTTTAACCTGCTGGAATCGTACCTACGAGCATTGCCGCAACTCGTCACTACTTGTCTCAATGCATACGTCGCGATGGGCCGTATTGAGGAGTTTATGGCTGAACCAGACAAAGAAGAGACGGATGTCGTGCCAGAAGGATCTGCTGATCTCGGTCTCCATCATGCATCTTTTGCCTGGCCCGGAGTAGATCATAACGTACTCGAAGACATCACGTTGTCTTTCCCTGCTGGGGTCACGGTGATATACGGCGAGGTTGCCGCCGGTAAGACAGCGCTGCTGCAAGCTCTTCTGGGCGAGCTTGATACAACAGCCGGTGAGCTTGTGCGCCCTGATCAGGTAGTTGCGTACTGCGCGCAGACCCCGTGGCTTCAAAGCATGAGTATTCGCGACAACATACTCTTCTCGTACCCCTATGAAGAGAGCCGCTACAAACAGACCTTGGAAGCATGTGCATTGTTACCCGACATGACTGAGCTCAAGCATGGAGACTTGTCAAATATTGGAGAGAACGGCATTGGCCTGTCTGGAGGCCAGAAAGCTCGCGTGGCGATGGCGCGAGCTGTCTATAGCCGCGCAAAAGTGCTGCTGCTTGACGATCCGTTGTCGGCTCTAGACCACCAGACAGCCGAGTTCATCGTCGCCAAATTGTTAGCTGGACCATTGCTCGAAGGTAGAACAACCGTCCTTGCTACACATCGAATAGAAATATGCCATGGCATTGCGAAGCAATGGGTCCACCTAGAGCAGGGCAGAGCTACGATCCACGAACCAGGTCAAGTTGAAGATGCGAACGCACTGGAGCGCACTCAGACGAACGAAACCGAGACAGAGGAGGACGCAAAGAAGCGAGGAGAAGAACAAGCAGCGGCTGTACCCGACAAGTTCATCGAAGATGAACATCGCGCAAAGGGGGGTGTCAAATGGAGTGTCTATTGGCGCTACATCCGAGCAGGTACTCTTCGATGGTGGTCTGTCGCTATATTCGTCATGGCGTTGTTCCGTTTGCTTGACGTTGCGCAGACCTGGTTTATCAAGTCCTGGGCTGAAAGCTACGAGCCGGGCAAACACAAGGGTATCTTTGACTTCCTACCACCACCAGCGGAAGATGTGGTTCCTTGGCTTTGGACTTTTTTCCTGTTCATTACGGCAACCGCGGTACTCTTTTGGTGGACGAATCTGATCATGTTCGGCGTGGGCGTAAGTGTCTCTCCACAAACTACATGTAAGACATTCACTAACTTGATACACCTACGTTCAGTACCACGCTGCCAAGACCATATTCAGGGAAACTGTTGAGCGCGTTGCCCATGCCACGTTCAGATTCTACGACGTAACGCCAGTAGGGCGATTGATGAACCGATTGACTAGTGACATGAACACCATTGATGGCGAACTAAGCAACGCCTTTATTGTGTTTGCATGGCAGGCCATAGGCTGGATGAGCGCCGTCGTCATCATCTTGTCTTCGACCCCAACTTTCCTGGCTTTTGGCCTGCTGCTTGGTTGTGGGTTCGTCTATTACTTCTTCCGCTTCCTGCCAACGTCACAGAGTTTGAGACGACTTGAGGTGAGTCATGCAAACTCACACAAGGTTTTGACTACTAATTGGAGACAGATGGTATCGCTGTCACCACTCATGAGTAACTTTGGTGCGCTCCTCGAAGGCCTTACCACCGTTCGAGCTTTCAGTGCACAACGGAGATTTCAAGCTCGTGTTATTGAGGTCGTCGACAACTTCCAGAAGAACGACCACTTCTACTGGTCGCTCCAAGCGTGGCTTGCGCTTCGGTTCAGTGTCATGTCGGCTAGTGCTACGTTCGTCATGACACTCATCGCCGTGTATACACATATCACCCCCGGGCTCACTGCGTTTGTGCTCATCACCGCGGGCAAATTCGTTGTTCACACAGAATGGATGTGTAGGATCTACGGAACACTGGAGATGGACTTTACCAGTGTTGAGCGTGTGGTTGAGCTCCTCGACATTGAGACAGAAGCACCCGGCGTTGTCAAGCCGCCAGCACATTGGCCTACATACCGTGGCGACATTGAGTTTGACGATGTGACGATCCGTTATGCAGAGAACCTTGAACCTGCGCTTCAAAACATTACCCTGAAGATTCCAGCAGGTTCCAACACAGCCGTCATTGGGCGCACGGGTTCTGGGAAGTCGACTCTGGCCCTCTCCCTCCTTGCCACCATTGCGGCGGAGAACGGGCGGATCTTGATTGATGGTATCGACATATCTACGGTGGACAAACAGGCTCTCCGCAGCCGTGTTACGTTCCTCGCCCAAGAGCCTGTCCTCTTTCCAGGAACCATGCGCAAGAACTTGGACCCTCTATCTGTCTACTCGGACGCTTCTTGTCTATCAGTGCTGCAAAAGATTGGTGGCGACCAGTACGACTGGACTCTCACGACGCCTATTGAGGGCGGCGGCAAGGGCCTTTCGCAGGGCCAACGACAGCTTGTCGGATTAGCTAGAGCCATGTTGCGGAGGAGTCCAATACTGATCATGGATGAAGCGACGGCTAGTATTGATTTCGAGACGGCACAGAGGATCCAAAGCGTACTGCGGGAGGAGATGAAGAGTAGTACGGTGGTGACGATCGCACATCGATTGGAGGCAGTCAAGGAAGCGGACTATTGTGTGGTGCTTGGGAAAGGCAAGTTGATCAAAGCAGGTAAAGCCGAAGACATGCTTAGAGAAGGCGGCGAATTTCAGGGCATGTTGGCCTAGATGTCGAGGTCTCGGATGTCATGTTGAGCAAAACAAAAAAGTGTTTCATGTAAGGATGTATAGACTACTTGTGTATTGTTTAGTTGATTCTTTGACAATTGTGCTGGCGCCTGGAAAAATCAGTGGCTGCTGAAGCCGGGTTCCGGATTTAAGCATGAGGCTTGCGTGGCACCGCCACGATTTGCGTTAGCAGCAACAAGGATGTGTGGGCGCAATGGGGAATCGCGAAGGCCGCATCTTCCGCGTCTGCAAAGCCTCACAACTCGCATTCCAACGCCAGATGCTCAGTCGTCAGCATGCTGTGACAATCGAACCAGCTTTCCCAATCTCTTGCCCAAATTCTGATCCATCTGCCATCTCAACTAGCGCGCTACCACGATCCGGAGGTGTTGTAAGCTCCGCAACCAAGCAGCATCACGCGGATCCCCGACATGGCTGCTACGCCATCAGACAGCAATGGAGCCTCCCCGGGCGACCACGAACTCGAGGTCATGGCGGACAGCAAGCCCAGTCTCCCAGTGGAGGAGGATATAATGCAGTTGGCTCGGCTGGGAGAAATTGCGGCTATCCAGAAACTCTTCGACAGCGGCAAGGCGGATGCGACATTCAAAGATGAGCAGGGCATAACACCGCTACATGTGCGCACACCAGATGGCTTGAGAAGGACCGACTGCTAACTTGCTGCAGTGGGCCGCCATCAACAATCACTACGCTCTCTGCCACTTCCTTATCCAAGCTGGCGCGCCCATCAACGCAAAGGGCGGCGATGCTGTTGCGACACCCGTCCTCTGGGCTGCGAAGCGTTGCAACTACTACATTGTCAACCTCCTGCTCGACCACGGCGCCGACCCTCTCCTCACCGACGACCAAGGCTTCAATCTCCTGCACAGCGCCACGCTTGACGGCAATGTCTACCAGATCGTCTTGCTGCTCCACCAGGACATACCCGTTGATATTCCAGATCCCCAGAGCCATACCCCGCTCATGTGGGCTGCATACAAGGGCTATCCGTCTTGTGTTGATTTGTTCCTCAGATGGGGCGCCAACGTGTACGCGACCGACGACCAGGGCTTCACTGCACTCCATTGGGCCCTGGTAAAGGGGAGTCAGGGATCAATACAGAAGCTACTAGAGTATGGCGCCGACCGATTCGCCAAGAACAACGACGGCAAGACACCAGAGGTCACGGCGCAGGAGATGAACACTACTCGGCAATGGCGTCGCGCCCTCATGGAAGCTGGCTTCGATCGAAATGGAAATCCGAGACAATTCCCCATCCCAGGTATCAAGGACACGAGATGGTTCCTGAGTCGCTTCATATTCTTCTGGCCGTTTGCTATACTTTTCACTGCACTTTTCCTCGTCAGCCACTACCCGGCGTTTGTTGGTATACCCTTGTCGTTGATTGTCGCCTATCTCATGCAATGGGGAGCACAGTGGCTTTTGCGATGGGGTCCCTCCAACATGCGAAGCATACATCATACTGTACGTCGACTGCTGGCTTACTTGTGCCTTGTCGCTAACCAAATCCCAGCCTTTCTTGGCCGGCATCTTCGCCGGCACACTGTTCTGGGTCGGTCTTCGTTGGGCAACAACAGTCTTACCCTGGACAATTCGAACCAACTTCTTTATGAACTTTCTCTTCGCAGCATTCTACGGACTCACGGCCTATTTTTACTTCTTCACCATGACTATTGATCCCGGCTTTGTACCCAAGTCGGCGAGCAGGAGTGCTTCCAAGGCAGTCATTGACGAGCTTATGGAGCTACGACAATTTGATGAACGCCACTTTTGTGTAAACTGCATGGTGCGGAAGCCTTTGCGTAGCAAGCATTGCAAGAGATGCGAGCGCTGCGTTGCAAAGAGTGATCAGTGAGTAGTTCACGTTGACAGCATAGGATGGCGCTAACTGTGACAGTCATTGTCCATGGGTGAACAACTGTGTGGCGAACAACAACCACAGACATTTCGTGCTGTATGTACTGTCTCTGGAACTCGGTATTGTTATGTTCATAAGGCTGGCCCTTGCTTGTAAGTCAGAACCTGGTATGCTGGTGTCATAAGGCTAATGTTAGTAGATCTGGAAATCCGTGAAGCGCCCAAAGATTTCCCCAAATGCGCAGTCATCTCGCCGGATCTTTGCAAAGTCCTCAACAAAGACCCATTTACGATTGTACTGTCGATATGGGCTGCCTTCCAACTGACATGGGTGACCATGCTTCTTTGTGTTCAGCTTCTTCAGATCGCGCGCAATCTCACGACCTACGAAAGCATGCGCGGACACCTTCATGGCGGCACACCTGCGGATGCGCTCAACTCATTTGTGACCACCGGCGATACGAGCCAAGACGTGTCCGGCGGTGCCGGGAACGCGCCCACGAACGGTTTCGGCTCTGGTCAAGATACAGGCGACATCCCACGTCGTCCTCAACCTAAAGCTTCTATTTGGGATCAATGGAAGCGTCTGCTTGGAATCGACACCTTCCTTACAATTGCCCTTCACGGAAGCCAAGGAGAACAAATAATGCGACAAAGACGGGGCAACCCCTTTTCACGAGGTATCGTTACGAATTGCAAGGATTTCTGGTGCGACGCCAGTCCAATGTTTGGTTCAAAAGAGAGTGGGTATGCAAGGCTGGGTGGTGAGAGAGTGGACTATACAAGGTTGTATGAGGTGCCCAAGATGAGGTATCAGAGAGGTGGTGGAGGTGAAGGAGGGAGGTATGAGAGTGTGGCTGCGGAAGAGGAGTCATGATCACGACGCAGGTAGCGATAATGGTAATGATGATGAAGAGTACGGAACGCTAGTGGTTCCCAAGACCATGCAAATACTTTGTCGTGAACTATGCTGTTCTCACGTCGGCTACTGAAATGTGGCCGAAATCCCTGCAGTTGTACCAGACCGGAAGTCAAAAGCCGAGGCTGCAGCGAAGAAACTCCCCGCGCCACCCTAAACAACCCGTCGTGGGTCGCGCACATGCTTGACGCTCCACTACCCTGTTCAACTTGGTCGCCTAGCTTTTGCTGAGCTTTCTTTTCCACTATGCCCTAGGTCTAATTTACTTCTTTTCCTTGTTGTTGTTGTTGTCGTCGCAAGCTTTTAGGCTGTGCGCCGAATGTCGAAAATGACATCATCCGAGGCCCTGAGAGGGTGGAGGACCCTTTCGCGATGCGCTGGCCCGACGCCGAAGAGAATTGCGGTGGGACGCAACCTGACAGTCGATGGCAAGAGGGCGATATGCACCAACTGCACGAGAAGTTCAAGACAGGCGAGGCATGCGCCAGGGCACGCTCCTGCGCGCCCGAGCAACGTTGCCCATGTGCCGAACAGAGTTTCCTTTGCGCCGGTAGGTTGCAGAGGGTACGCACAGGCTGCGCGTGAATGTACGTTTCGTAACTGAAAAGACTTCTTTTCAACATGAGTGCTGATCTTAACAGATGCAACTGAAGACCCTGAGCGAACCCATGGCCCCATGGCCGAGTACGATGCGCGCGTCGAATCCGGGCGATTACGAGACGACGAGCACCAACGCAACATCATCAGGAATCTTCAAGACCTCCACGATATGCTGCAATCCTATGAACAACCACCTGTCCAGCAACCTACCATCGAGTCCCTTCAACCACCTAAAAAGTCCTTCTTCTCCTTCCTCTCATCGTCCAGCCCCGCAGGATCGGCCCTGCCACCCATACCAGAATCACTACCAAAGGGCATGTATATGTTTGGAGATGTAGGCAGTGGGAAGACAATGATGATGGATTTGTTCTACGACACACTTCCACCAAACATTAAGAGAAAGACAAGGATCCATTTCCATGCCTTCATGCAAAGCGTACATAAAGACTTGCACAAAATGAAGATGCAGCATGGGAATGATATTGACAGTATACCCTTCGTCGCAGCGGGTATAGCAGAGCGGTCCTCGGTTCTTTGCTTCGACGAATTCCAATGCACGGATGTCGCCGATGCCATGATCCTCAGGAGATTAATGGAGAGCTTGATGGCGCATGGAACAGTCATCGTCACGACGAGTAACAGACACCCAGACGACCTATACAAGAACGGTATACAAAGAGAAAGCTTCATACCTTGTATCAATCTTCTAAAATCAAGACTTACGGTCCTGAACCTGGATTCGTCGACAGATTACAGAAAGATCCCACGGCCGCCAAGTGGTGTCTATCACCACCCGCTAGACGCCTCCGCGCAAACGCATGTAGAGAGATGGTTCCGCTTCCTCGGAGACTTCGATAACGACCCACCGCACCCGGCTGTTCACGAGGTCTGGGGAAGGGAAGTTCGCGTACCGAAGGCTAGCGGGAAGTGTGCCGTGTTTAGTTTCGACGACATCATTGGACGCGCTACGGGAGCAGCCGACTATCTGGAACTTACGAGGCAGTATGAGGCGTTTGTTATTACAGGGGTGCCTGGGATGAACTACAGGTCAAGAGACTTGGCGCGGAGATTCATCACTTTTATAGATGCCGTGTACGAATCAAGGGTAAGCGAAATACTGGTAGTGCGAGAGCCCATACCCGAGGGCACGTGGTTAGAAGTGTATCATACTAACGGAAGACCAGGCCAAGCTAGTAATGACAACAGCTGTTCCCCTAACAGCCCTTTTCCTCGATCAGTCCGAACTAAACGACGCTGTAACCGCTACACAGAAAGCTGGAAAACTTCCCACTACGACCTCTCCTTCGCCCAAGCCACCTGCCAAATCTGCCGAAGCAGACGATCATGAAGCTATCTCGGATGTTATGCGTAATCTCATGGATGACCTTGGCATGAACATGGACATGTTGAAGAACAGCAGTATTTTTTCTGGTGACGAAGAACGATTTGCGTTTGCTAGGGCCTTGTCGAGATTGAGTGAAATGGGAAGTCAGGAGTGGGTCGAGCGGGGGTTGGGACTGGAGAAAAGAGGCGGAAAGGGAGAGATGGAGGGGTGGCAGAAGGTGCGAAGCAGATGGAGGGAAGATAGCATGTAGGATTGCCCGCTTACACCATACCATATCTGAGCTCAAGGTCACGAATCTTCGCATTGAATACTCGCCACCGCCAGACGCGGGCATTCCTCTTGCCTGTGAGTGAGGTTGTGGAGATTGAGAACAAGGAAGACGATTGTGGTACATTGTTTCGATGTTGAATGCAGGAAATATCAAGATAGTCATGATCGACGCATCTCTTGTTAAAGGTAACCGCGATGTGCGGTGCAATGCTTGTATCGGACGATGGCGTACGTGTCATTGCATGAATCGTCATGATCGTATCAGTGTATGGAAAATATTGCGATATCGTGGTGGTGAGAGCAAGCATGCGGTTGATCGACCCGTTTCAATTGACCGAAAGCTGTGGAGCCGCGGTTTGGCCGACATGATTGATGTTCGTTGGCACAGACGCGATCGCCTCGTGTTCGCCAATATTGCTGCGTTCCAACAGGGTTGTCGGGCAGCAGCGTTGGGGCTTATGGGCTGTCTCTTACGAAGAGCGGCTGCATATTCTGACAAGCACGTGTTACAGGCGAGTAATCGCACAGGCAGTGCCGCGGAAAGGGCGGATAGGGCAAGTATCGCGTGCGTTATTGCTGTGGCTGGAGAGGTGTTGCAACGAGGACCATGTCTGCGCATGTCTGAGCACGACTAAGAGTGTTGGCGGTGAAGGTCGAGGCAGCCAATGAGGCGGGCTGTCTCAGCCATACCAAGTCACATGGACCTTGGCAGTACGTCATGGCACCGGCGCTAGCAATGGTAGCCGCGATATGCACCAACGCGGACCAGCGATAACACTCTTTCTTGAGCACGCGCATTGTCCGTAGTAACCACATGTTTGTGCTGC
Organism: Alternaria burnsii; assembly: GCF_013036055.1. Classification (NCBI taxonomy): domain Eukaryota; kingdom Fungi; phylum Ascomycota; class Dothideomycetes; order Pleosporales; family Pleosporaceae; genus Alternaria; species Alternaria burnsii. The sequence goes on along the minus strand of NW_024066107.1, from coordinate 3,226,655 downwards.
CTCCCCAACGTGGATATGGAGACTCCACATCCCGTCACCTGTCCTTATCGTGCATCTGCAGCGGCGTGGAGACTTGGGCCGTTGGTGTGGAGAAAGGGTCCTCGTGAGTCTTGCTCAAGGAACTAGTCATCAGAGCCTTGGTATCGATTACAGGGTACGCCGTAGGATATAGACCTTACTGTCTCTTACATTGCTCTTTCTCCGGTTGGAAGAATCACACTCTCGGACAGACGCCATGGTCAACTTCACTCCCTGGCGGAAGTCGCAGTCAGCTGACGAGAGTCCCGTGGCTTCGACTGCCACATCCACACAAGAGAAGGACGCCCCACGGCGGAGGTGGAATCTGGGGATCCTGAGCGACCCACAGACGGACGAAGTGCCTGGTAAGGACATTTTTTTTCTATTGATTGTTCTAGGCGAATGGCCAACTAATCCTCTCCTCACAGGCTCCGTTATTCTCCTGTCCAAAACGCACAACCGCAACGAACCGCTGGGACTCCAGCATGCCCACGCACGCACATCGGCCTCGTCGCTCCCTACTTCGTACCGACCCAGACCCCAGCGAACTGCCTCGCAACCGGGCTCCCGCCAGTCGTCCCGTTCTCGGCCGCCCGAGAAGAAGCGGACAAAGGATGGTCGTTTCATTCTGGACCCCCAGCCCGAAGAGTCGGCGAATGATCCGCTCAACTGGGCACAAGTGCGACGAGATCTCGCTCTCTTGTCGCTTGGCTTCTACTGTATGGTCGGAGGAGGAATGACGCCGCTGTTGGCCGCTGGTTTCAACGACGTGGCTGAGACATACGACGTGACGATTCCCCAAGTGGCCTTGACTACGGGCCTATACATGCTGGGACTCGGTCTGGGTAGCGTGGTTGCATCGCCTACTGCCATTCTATTTGGCAAGCGGCCCGTATATCTCGGTGCCATTATACTCTTCACCGTCTCCTCAATATGGTGTGCGGTATCGCCCAACTACGCCTCCCTCGTAGTGGCGCGCATTGTCCAAGGCTTTGCCGTTTCTCCAGTCGAATGTCTGCCTAGCGCTACTATTGCCGAAATTTTCTTCCTCCACGAGAGAGCGTACCGCCTTGGAATCTACACGCTACTTCTGCTTGGCGGAAAGAACTTGATTCCTTTGGTCAGTGCCGTTATTGTGCAGTCTTTGGGCTGGCGATGGGTCTTCTGGATTACCGCCATTGTCGTCGGTTTCTGTTTCTTCCTCATCTTCTTCTTCGTGCCCGAAACTTTTTGGGACCGAGCACCCAGGCCAGCCAAGCGACACAATCGCGCCCGCAGCAAGAGTCCAGGACAACACCATGGACACTTTCATCTACCAAATATGCACCACAAGAAGGCTGTCGATGCATCGCAGGCACAAAATGCATCAGTACCAGCAACACCCTTGCCTACATCGCCTCTGGCAGCGCCCAACGAGGTGCCCGCCAAACGTCACAAGAACACACATGTTGGATTCGCCGAGCCAGACCCTGACGAGAAGACTGATCATGCAGATACTGCTGATGGTACTGGACGACACGCAAGTGTGCCGCCTACTCCACGCTCTCCGATGAGCATCCACTCCACGCCTGGCGAGAACCCGCGTCATGACTATTTCGGACAATTTCCGGAAACCTTTGTAGCTGATCCAGAGAAACAAGATAGTCGTCCTGGCAGCGAACGTATATCGACGGATCCTGCCGAAAATGACCATGTGTCAGAACAGTTTTCGATTCATTACACCGACTACTACCGTGACGCGCCAGCAAAGTCGTATCGCCAGTCGCTCAAGCCGTGGAACGGGCGTCTTGTCAAAGACAAGTGGCTTCGCGTAGCCATTCGCCCATTCATCCTCTTTGCCTATCCCGCTGTCCTCTGGTCATCGCTCGTCTACGCTCTTGCTGTTGGTTGGCTGATTGTGCTTTCTGAATCGGTTGCCCACATCTACCACGACACGTCGTACAATTTCACCCCACTTCAAGTGGGTCTTGTCTACATCTCACCTTTTGTAGGTGGTGTTCTGGGTACTGCAGTAGCAGGCCGAGTCTCCGACCTTGTGGTACGATTCATGGCACGCAAGAATGATGGCGTATACGAGCCAGAATTCCGTCTCCTCATGGCGGTCCCGATCTCCATTAGCACTGTCATTGGACTTATGGGCTTTGGTTGGAGTGCTGAAGAGAGGGACAGCTGGATTGTTCCGACCGTTTTCTTCGGCGTCATCAGCTTCGGCTGTTCGCTGGCTAGTACCACAGCCATTACTTTCGTGGTTGACAGTTATCGCATGTATGCGGGTGAGGCGCTTGTCACGCTTAATTTCTCAAAGAGTACGTCCAGCCTGATGCTACCTACATTTATATGAAGACTAACACATTCCGACAGACGTTTTACATGGCTTCATCTTTTCTCTCTTCTTCCCGCATTGGCTAGAGTCGAGCGGTAGCAAGGATACATTCATAGCGATCGGAGGCATCCAATTGGGATGCATGCTTTTCAGTATTCCCATGTACATTTATGGCAAGAGAGCACGGATGTGGACCGTGAGAAAGAACTTGATGGAGAAGTTCTAGATATTTTTCAATAAATGCGAGGGTGTGAATAGAGTGGATTTGCAAGATAGCAGTATCTCCGTCTCTCAACGTACTGAGCATATGGTCTCATAGTTGCAGGTGCAAAGTGAGGGATTGTCTTGGCCGAGCACAAGATACGGCCGCTCGTGTTGTATATGCACTAGCTAGAGGATTCTGAGCATTTCTTGGAAATGGATAGCTTGTTGTTGTGCCTAACATGAACGTTGATGGACACAGCTAGTACACCGCTGGTTGCTTAGACGACGGCGCATCGCCCTTGGCGGCGGGCAGTATTTTGCGCTCGACGCACTAGGCGGCCCACGCTCAGGATACATCTAACAGCCCCTTCAACACCAGATTAAACCCTCACACCGCCTATACCACCGTTTTCGGAATTGCTGAATATATTTCTTGTCACCAAGCAACTCTCACAGTACGCATTATACACAATGGTAAGTCGAGTCTTTTCTTCTTCGGAACTCGGACCCCGCATCGCTCGTGGCCTCTGGGCAATCGTTGGTTGGCCGCGGGCCAGGTCGTCCCTGCCCTGGCGTGCGGGCAACGGGCAGCGGCGAGTGGCCGCAGCAGAACAACGCGCGTGCTTCATTCTATTGCACATGGTGTCAACACTGCAACTTGACTTTTGCAACGGCAGCATCGCAAGCCCACGCCCGACAGTTCAACAACCCCACCACTAGCGATTTGAACAGGACGAGAGAAGAATAGCCATGGATAACAGTCATCAGGCCTCCACCAACTACCGCGAAGCTTTCCAGCTCTTCGACAAGCGTGGTAACGGCCGTGTCGACCGCGGTGCGCTGGGTGACCTCCTCCGCGCATGTGGACAGAACCCTACACTGGCTGAGATTGCCGATCTCGAGCGCGGTGTTGGCGCAGACTGTACGTATCCGCCATGCACGTATTCGCTTTCCAAGCGTTTTGCGCCTGCTGCACATGGGTTCCAGGGCTAACCGGTTCTTCACAGTCGACTTCGACACCTTCTCCAAGATCCTCAACCGCCCCGGCGGCTTCCGCGAACCCTTTGACATCGAGGAATACATCCGCGGCTTCCAGGTCTTCGATAAGGACCGGAGCGGGTTTGTCGGCAAGGGTCAGATCAAGTACATTCTGACCAACCTGGGAGAGAAGATGAGTGAGGAGGAGGTCGATGAGCTGTTCAAGAGCACCATCGATGCAAGCAATAACGAGGTGGACTACAGGGGTAAGTTTCTACATCTTTGAACAGAGCATCAGAAGACTTTGACTGACTGGTGATTGCAGAGTTCGTCAAGACTATTGCGGAGAACTAAACGTTGGTTCTTGCAATTCTTGTTCGTCCCTTCTTCTCCTTCTCCATTGAGATTTTATGCGAGCATGTCTGAAACGGGTCACGGTTTTTTGCATGCGGATTACGTCGGCGTTGGAATTGTCTTAACATGATACATCTATACACTTCTTTGATATCTGCACATTATAGGGCAGCAAGGCATGGGAGTCGGACAGCTCGAGAGCAGCGAATTTGATGCTAAGACAAGATTGCATTAGTCAAGTCTCACACGCACACACGCACACACGCACACAAATGCACACCAGTGATATCTTGATGTAAACAGGGAACACAACACTGTTTTTGGATCCATAAGGGACGCTGTCTGTTTGTAAACATGTAGGCTTCTTTCCTCCTGTAGCATGAGAAGCCTTGCGCGTTCACCAATGGGGTATCTAAATGTACTGATGATGATGATGATGATGATGATGAAAGGAAAACGTCCCGCTGATCTACACGTCCCGAACTCCGAAAAAGCAACTGAAATCAATAAGCGCCGAAAGGAAGACTCGTCAGGGCAATCGTAATCATGATTCCATAAGAACGTTCTGTTGAGGAAACCTGCGCATGCTTCCCCGTGGAGTAAGCTGCGGAAGGCGGGGAGCCCCAGAGTTCAACGGCTGACGCAGGTCGGACGGATCCGCCTACGCTTTGACTTGGGTGACACTGACCGTGCCCATGCCCGCGCCGCCGACTGCTGAGGCGGATGTCGATGCGGTAGCTGCTTTTCCCATGATCATGTCGCTCGTCTTGACAAAACCGCCTGGGAGAAGGAAGACGTAGTCCTCGCGCCTACCAGACCGGTCGACGGAGAATTGTTGCCAGTCCAACTGGTATCCTACAACCAGATTGCACCGTCCACAACGCTGTAGGTAACGCTTCTCAAAGCCCTCGTCGCTGGTTATGATCTCAGCTTGGCGGTCTTGGCGGGTAGAGAGGAGGAGTCCATAGTGATCCTGCGACTGCGCGTTCTTGTTGCGGCCCGAAGTGGGTGCTGGCGGAAGCGGCATGATATGTGCGGCATCGCGTGTATGTTGGCGTTTGGGTAGAGAAGGGAGCGGTGTGGTGGTTGCCAGTAGGAGGTGGTTGCACAGGCAGTGATAGGTGTAGACTGTGTTGCTGGCCTGGAGGGAGATCTTCTCCTCGGGAGTGGGAGAGGGCATGGCAAAGTAAGCGCGGGAAGTAGTGGCGATATCCATTATGGGAGTTGTAGATGTGTGAGTGAGTAGTTGGATGGTTGTTGTATCGGAGATTTAATGCTTGTGAACCGTAAGAGCAGCTGCCGAGAGACTTTTATATATAGTCGGCTAGGAGTGATGCGCGGTACCGATCAACGGAAACCGTGGTACGATGAGGACAGCGAGAAGGTGGGCTGGAGCGTGTGTGGTATTCGCGCTATGTAATCGGAGTGGAACGTTGTGGAATATGGTATATCCGACTTGGGGGCCAGAAGAGCAGAAAATCGGAGGTCCGACCCTCTTATACTTGGACCGAAGGAATCTGTAAACGAACCCTGATGCTGGTTCTTACGCTTAGGGAACAAGCGTACGTGGTGGGACTGTGGGGATCCTTCCTGTCTCGTCGTCAGGATGTAGGATCGCCGCAGCGCAGAGTGCCAAGTCAATCAATAGTAGCTTGTCGCTCGTCTGCACAAAGGCGGGTGAGGCGGAATCGTGTTTGTGCTGGAGGGTGATTTGTTTGAAAGACGGTCCGGGCTCGAAACGCAGTGCTCCAGCCAAGCTCACTTGTGAGACCCTCTTGGCGTGTCTTGCTGGTGGAGTTGCGGCTGTCCAAGTAGGCTAAGCTGGGAGTCAGAGGTGTGTGCTAGCAAAAAGGTCTGAGTAAAGGGTCCACCAGGTGCTCCACAGTAGTAACGGGTATTGATAAGAGCAAACAGGACGTTTTGGAGTCACACAGAGGCTATGTTGAGGAGGTAAGATTTATAGTGTAATAGGTGGCCGGCGGTGGATGAGTAAAAAGACTGAGCAGGAGGGCGTCGGCGGCGTCATGGCGCGTCAGCATGCACAAAGCGCGGGCAGCCAAAAGCACAGGGCAAAACCCCACGATGCGTCCCCACGGTGGTGGACGTGGATCTGGTTGTGCGAATGGATTTGCAGCAGCTCACCACGCGTCGCAGCTGTTTGGACTCTGATTGCGCCGCTGCAATTCATGTGACAGGAGCTGAGATTGGGCCGAGAACGGGGTCCTCTGCTCGCCTCGAGTTTCCGGTGTAGCGTCGGCGCTAAAGGGCAGTGGGGTGAAGGAGGTATGGCGTGCATACCGCAGCACGCAGTAGAAGGTGCGAGGAAAGTTCCGTGTGGTTTCAATCTTGGGCGCGCCGCCGCCGCCCGCGCGCGCCCTTGCGTTGAGACTGCTTGGCGCCTCAGTTCTTACGACGCCTGTTAGACACGACTTGAGGCGACGAACCGGGGAGAATGCCGCTCACAAAGGATGTCATCAAGTTCGGCACCTTTGTGGTGACGAACCAGGTGCAGCCACAAATTCAGACCACATACGACACAGGCTAATCATGCGCACATAGGTCTTCCACGTAACGCGCCTGTCCTTTGCCATAGTCAACCTCAAGCCCCTTCTGCCTGGTCATGTCTTGGTGTCGCCACGCCGTATCGTGCCGCGTTTCAACGATCTGTCCGCCGCCGAAGTGCAGGACCTATTTTTGACCGTGCAGCGGGTATCCCGCATGGTGGAGCGAGTCTTCAGTGCCTCGTCCCTGAATATCGCTATACAAGACGGCGTAGACGCAGGCCAGAGCGTGCCCCATGTTCATGCGCACATCATCCCTCGCAAGAGGGACGACTTGGAAGAGAAGGGTGGCACCGATGCTATATACGGCATGATGGAGAGCGAAGATGCGGACCTGAGCAAGCAGCTTGCCGACAAGGAAAAGGCAGCTAAAGCACATCTCGCGGGAGAAGAAAAGAAGGGGCGCTTCCCTGCTGTGGACAATGATAGCCGCAAGCCCCGGACCGACCAAGAGATGCAGGAAGAAGCCGAATGGCTGGCAGAGGAGATGGTGAGGGACGGAAGAGACGAACAGAGCCTTGTCTGAAAGCTGATCACCAGCTATGACCTCTGTTTCTTCTACAAACTTGTGCCCGTCGTAGACATTATACAGATAGGTTTTGAGGTCCTTCCTCTGTACTTGGCCCCATTTCGCCCATGTGCTATCATACCTTTCAAACTTGCCTGACGTCGAGCAGAACACTACTTTTGGAAACAGTGGGAAGGCTCGCTTGGCCATGCAGCTGCAACTGTGCCACAACACCACGCCATCTTCTGGATCTCACGTCTCTGTTGCTGCCCTACGTGAACTGCTCTCTTTCGCACTCGCGTCGCCCAAATACATGTTCTCTCACTACTTCACTAGTCGTCCCAGCTCACCTCAATACACCATTGCGGGTTCGTTGCTGCCTGCGTAGAACAAGTGATCTTGGCGCACGTGGACTTTGCTATTTGCCCCTGCTCATCTCGCCTGCTGAGTTGATTGCCTTCACCCACTCGACTTTTGATCATTACCGACATCTCTTACAAGTTCAACATTGACGAAGCCTCCTTGCCTGCGAAACCATGACAAACTTCCGCCTTCTTGATCTTCCAGCCGAGCTCCGATACTATGTGTACTCTTTCTTGATCCCAAATAATATGGTCATTACATTTGAACATTGTGGTTGGTTGAGGAGCGGCGAGCCTGACTGGACCACAAACGGCATCCGAAAGGGTGAAGACGTTCCTAGCAGGATAGGTGGAAACCCCTTCTACAAAAACACATCGGTACGCCGCTGGAACCATATCACGGTCGAGACGTAGCTATTTCGGGTGAGCAAGTTCGTTTCCAACGAGGCGCTATGTAAGTCATCACCATATTTGCATTCACTTTTGTTAACTGTTTCAGCGGTTTTGTATGGACTGAATACCTATAATTTCACTGTCCATGGACAAACCATGTGGCCAAAGTCACTGCGGAGCCCATTCGTCTTCGGACCTCTTGGTCATCCCGATCGACTCCCATTGTTACGCAATCTGCGGCGTATTCATATCGAGGTAGTTCCTGATATCAACAGCCACTGGGCCGTCAAGCGTCAGCGGTCACGACTAGAGTACCTTGTCGAAATCCTAAAAGAGTATGCAGATGATAGCGATCAGAAATCTCTATTGGAAGACCTAAAGGTCGATTTCCAGCTTACTTCACAAAAGCCAGCTCAATCTGCTTGCGGGAAGACTGTTCGGGGTATCATAAATTCCTGTGTTCCCAAGGACACAGAGAAGTTCATGTTCGGTCTCGAAAGCCTTGCATACCTTCGCGGCATCAAGGACGTAGAGGTTACTGGGCTACCAGAGTGGTATACGAAGTGTCTACAGTTATCAATCCAAGGTAGAGGCGGAGGCGTCGAGAAGATAGATTGGCCGCTTGCGGAATCCAGGCGCCGCGCGAAGTGGAACAGCACGCAGTGGAAGAAGTATCTGGTGTCGGCTCGCAAGTGGCATCAACCTACACTGAACTGGAAGGAGTTTGCCGAGCGCAACGAAATCACTACTCCAGCTGATATGGAGGATCTCTATGCAGCTGACGGGTAATGCTATTTCGTTATGATGTTTTTGTGTTGAGCTGCTCATGTTACTTTCATAGAGAAGCTGCAGAAGCGGAAGGCGACGGATGACATGTGATAGACGGGCTGCGTACGCTTCGTATTCAGCTCGTACAGCACACAAAAGAACCACGACCGTCAATAACTACCTCATCACCTTTCTGACCTTGAACGAACACAACGTTGAGTGCATGTACAGTCACAGACGTGTGACTCTTGCTGTCTCACTCCATGATGCGCGGCTTGCCCCACGTTTGCCGCTTGATTGGCTTGCGAGCACGACGCGAACTACGACCATGACCTAATGACTCTCCTATCGCGCCGCGGCCTTTATCGCCATCTGTCCCTGAACACATCTTCGGTGTGTAATAGAGCTTCTGTCTCCTTGTCCTCTATTCAGACATCTTCTTGCTGAGTGTACTAGCACTTCCTCTCTTGAACTTCATCTATACTCCTCTTCTCGTAGTTCACACCCTCAACGCCACCACAATGGCCGTCGGCGATATTCCCTCAAGCCCCCAGCAGGCAACTGCCCCACCTCAACCCATCGATATTGAAGCGTGGACCGAGCAGGCGACCGTTGCGCTCAGTTCTGTGGCCATATCTGCCCCTGGAGATGCGCTTCAGGGTACCTCGGTTACGCTTGCGATCCCGCTCGATGAACACGATGCGCCTGCAGCTGCCAGACAGCCCGTAGGTGCTTCAGCAGCTGCAAAGGAGGGCGGTTATTACCGTCGCAAAGAACCACTCCGCCGCGACAGCTTGAAGAGGCGTGAAGCTCTGCTAAAGGGCAAGGAGGGATCCAGGCGCAGGCAGCGTTGGGAGAATGGTACGTTGAGGGTGCCCCCTCCTCCTCTCTCAATGACACTTTGCGCATCACAATACGGCCCTGTTATCACCACTTGCGCTGCAAGTAATTCATTCTTGAAAGTACGCGTCCATTGATTTCCAGACAGACCGTCTCCTGAACAACCCCTACGCCGAGCCTCCACTGCCAAAGGACTGGGAGGTTCATCCTACCTACACGGCTAAAAACGTGCCCTACTACCTTGCTCCCCTCTGGGATGCCGGCCTTAAGCGCCAGTCCAACGAACGCAAGACCGCTGCAGTCGCTCAAAAGGCTGCGACCAAGACCGTAGCCAACAAGCCCACAACTCCCGGTGTCGTGCCCAAGGAACTGCGCGAGAAGCTCAAGCGATCGCGCGGTGCCAAGGGCCTTCTCATGGACCTCGAGGGTGAGGTCCGCAAGTTCGTCGCCGACTGGGAAGAGAAGGAGCGCAAGGCAGAGCAAGATGGCTTACCTGCTGACCCAGACAGCGAAGACGACGAGATCGTCTTTGTTGGAAGGAACGGACAGATGAACGATCTACGCTCACCTACAGAGGCTGAGGCTATTAAGAAAGAGCTCATGCTCTTTGAGACACCTGAGGAAGACGTGGGCGGCAGCTTTGGACGCTGGCTCGTACATCACATCGGGGTCTACTATGGCTTGAAGACGTGGAGTGTTACTGTCGGCAATCCAGCCAGGCGCGAAGCATACGTTGGTTTGAAGGGCGCGAAGATCAAGGCAGGAAACAACGACAGCCAGGTCTGTAGCTCTTTGCCGCGACCACTCTATGGCTTGGTCTAGTTCTCATTGGCCTCGAGCTCTTCTTGAGACCTCTCGCATCCTCTACATTCGCTCGTTCAGTCTGCTTTACTCATGTATACGGCTTGGCATGAGTCTATACTCGCACTGCATCTGCATATAGACGGATGGGTCGTTACCATTGAATTATATATGCCGCTTTCGTTGGCGGTCTTGCTCAACAGCTAATCGTGCCGCCTTTGCTATGCCATACGCACCAGCAACTTGTCATCCAGAGCATTCACCGCTTGTACCGTGATGAGAATATCCCGTGGTTTATGATGCACAGGATGACGTACCACTACCCCATAATTATCTACGTGGATACCTACAGAGCAGGGCTTTGCACCATGAGACGGGGTGTGTCGGTGTCCAGAGTGAAACCCAAGATCTCTGTGGAGACATGGCAACTTTAATCACTTAGAATATTGCGATGATGACGAGCACTCTGGCGGTAACGACTTGGATGATGTAGATGGTAGAGGTGACTGAGACGGATGCTATAGAAGGAACATGTGGCTGTCAATAGCCATTGTGCCAGTATCTAATTCCTTTCCGCAAATCCTATAACATACAGTGCTGAAGGTATGCATACGTCACGTATGTTTGGAGAGTTCAATGATTCTTGAGCATGGTTCAGGAGGTTGATTCGTAGATACAACATCGTTGGCTGTTCGTGCAATGACAACAAACCATTCAAGTCGACTGTACAACTTAGATCTCATTACATCCTATCCGGCGCTACTCAAACTTTGCAAAAGCAAGTTCGTATGCCAGAGCAAGCGTCATCCGCGCATGCTGAAGCATGTGGTCAAAGCTTAGAAACTCAATCTTGTCCTCGGTTGTGTGAATCTTGTTGTCGCTGTACTTGAAGTCTGACTCAATGACGAAAGCTGACGGGTAGCCGGCCTTGGATGCGCTGGCATGATCGGAACAGGCGTAACCACATTTGGTCAGGACATACGGAATGCCGCAGTAGACAGTGATGATCTGCTTGATGAACTCGGTGAGGCCAGGATCAACAAAGTCGGTAATGACACCAACAGACTCTGGCTCGCCTGCATCGAGCGTCTTCTGAACGTAACCAGTCATGTCCTGCTGAAGCATAGCCTTGACTTTGCGAGCCTCCTTCTCGTAAGACTGGAAGACAGCCTGTGATCCTAAGAGACCTCCTTCTTCGGCAGAATACCAGTGAAACTCAATTGTGTTGTCTGCCTCGCCCTTGAGGATCTCCTCCGACTTGAGCAGTACGCGTAATGCTTCGAGGATGGTAACGGTACCGCTGCCGTCGTCGTCGGCTCCTGGGGCAGCCAAGAGAGATGGGAAGAAGAGGTTTATGCTGTCTTGATGGGCGCCAATGACAATCGTCTTATCACTCTTGCCAGGGATTGTGGCAATGATGGAGGATTGGCCCCAGGGGTGGGGAAACGCCTTCACGGAGGCCTTGACAGCGCCTGCATCGGCAAGAGTCTTGTTGACCTGCCCAAGAAGCCATGCCGAGCTCTCCACACCGTATTTCGACTTGTAGTATCGGGTGTGGAATGAGGTAAAGGTCTCGAGATGCTCGCGCATGTTGTTCTTTTCCAGCTTCTTGAGTAGTGGAGCGATGGTTTCATTGTAAATGGGCTTTTCGGGGAACTTTACGCTCTCAGTCTTGAACTGGCGGTTGAGCGTACCGAGCTCTTCGTTGTGCGTAATGTCGAAGAAGTTGATGTTTTGCTAGGCCATGTCAGCGACAAGCCTCGGATCGTACATCACGCGGATAGCTCTCGACGTTGGGTGGTTGACCATACCTTGCGAAGCTCCCACTTCTCGTCTTCGGTGACCCATCTTGTCTCGCCAGGTGATAGCTCGATAAGATACTCATCCGGCTCGACGATAGTAAGCTGCGGCTCTTGCAAGACGACTTGGGGGTCCTTGGGATGCGAAACCGCAGCAGCAAAGGCTGCAGTGTAGAGTGGTAGCAATAGCGTAGTTGACTTCATGTTTGCTGAGAACGAAGATGGTAGTGAGAGATATGATAAGGTGCAGCCTGGAGACCTATCGGTGGTTGACGCGGTGATGCGGAGATAGCGGTCGAGCTGTCGTAATCAGGTTAGCGTGCAACTCATGCGTCACGAAGTCACGCGTCGCATCTGCTCCACTTCTTGTTCACGCGCATGCACGAATACTTGAGCACGCTCATCCTGTTCCAAGATCAGTATTTGTGTGTCATTTTGAGCTCTGTTGCTAATTGTAAAACAGGAGAGAGTCCTCATAATGCTACTGATGAAAGGTCAGAAAACGTCCAGTACGGACCCAACAAACTCCGCAACCGAGAAAATCACCCAGACGCCTCTCATTTTCCACCTATCTAGGTACGCACAGGTTGTACTTGTGGTTAACGGAGACCACGGCGTCGTCGATCCCCTTGTAGAGTTTGCTCAAGCTGCTGCATCTGATACGCCACCATCATAGCTACACCAGCTCCGAACAAGATGCATCTCTCCTTTGTTTCGGTGAAGACCAATGCGCCTACCAATGCAAACGCTAGAGCCATGGAACCTGTCATTAATGTTCTGGTAAAGAGCTGGAATACTCCATTCTCACGTTCACATGTTGGCCGACGATTGTCCTGCATCCTCCTGAAGGCATTTCGAACTCGGTACGCTCTGTTGACACTGTGTACAGCAGCCTCAAATACCATCGGACGAGGACGCCCGATCGCATCTTCACCTCGGTCATCTATTGGAACTTCGAAAGCGTCCTCGCTATCAGCCTCTATGATACTGCTCATAGTTCGCTTTTTAGTTGTCATTCCTTCCCAGTATATACGTCGAACGTCCACCTTGACCTCGCGACAGATGCGAGGTATCTCTTGTGCAACATATCTGATCTGGTTCTCATCGAGATCTTCGACCTTGAGCGATAACCGAAGATTGATCGACGCTCTCTCCGGAGCATCTTTTTGGAAAGCAGCCTTACGTTCCTGGGTCTGATGCTGGTGTAGAGGCCCGAGTTGCACGGTTCGCTTGTAGCTCCGTAGTCGATCCCATGTTAGACATGGCTGCTTCTTTCGTTTCTCGTTTATCTTTTCGCAGAGCTGTGTTAGCAGAAAAGGCCCTCTCTTCTCGGCCAGCAATTCTTCCAAAGAGTTGCAGAGCGCGGTCGTGAAAGATTTTGGTCCTGGACCAGATGTGAAAGACTCTTCCGCTGAGGCCGCTAGCAATTGGTAGATCCGTGATCCTACGTTTCGGCACTTGAGGGCTGCTACACTCGCCATACAGCAATCCAATATGACAAGTGCGTCGCCCTCCATATCGTTCAAAACTGGCAACTCCGCTTTGCGCCAGCTTGCTTTCGCCATGTGTCGTCGGGACGCTCTAATATGCGAGGGGTCTTCTTTTCTAATTTTCTTAGATCCTTGTCTAATATTTGAGGTAATTGACTTACGCCGACAGCTCTAGGTATCCCCCTTCCTCATCTCTAGAGCCGTGGCCCGTGTAGTAGATGATCAGTAAATTATTTGGGTCGTCGTGTGCATGAACATGATCCAATATCGCTTTGTTAATGTCGAGCTGTGGACGTTTGCTATCCTCGATGGAGTGTACGGAGCACTCGTATCCAAAACTTTCCACGAATATCCGCTGAAGCCGCTCAATCTAACAACCAAGTTAAGAACGCGGCTGCTGCTAAGCCATGGTACGACGTACTGACCTCCTCAGTGTGACCTTTGAAATCGTCTATACTTTCGTCCCATCGAATGATTTTTACTGCAACCTTTAGGTAGCCGAGGGGGATGTTTAAAGCCTCGTCCGAAGCTTCCTGAAATATGGCCTGTCTTACAGCGTCTCGTTTCCGCTCCATATTTTCCTCTTCCTTTCTGGCGGACTGTGCGGAGGCAGCATCGTCTAGTATGACGGGCGTATTCTTTCGGGACACTCTCGCTGGAGAAGAACTGCGGAAGGCTACCGAGTCGCCTTGTTGGCCCGGCCTGGTAGCTGGCTTCTGTTGGTTTGTCATGGCGAGCAATTGTGCGACCTGAGGTATGTAGGGCGGCCATTAGGGGACGGGTCCTGTTTTTGAAGTCTCACGACAGGCCGTGAAATCTCAAAACCATCGTCCTTCATGTGGCTGTGCTGTCACACTGCATAGCTTTGCTGTTTTCCCAACACAGGTAATCAACATACTAGAGGGCTGTTTGCCTGATAGCTTGCGCAGTTCTTGCTTCCTTTTTGGTTGGCTCTTGACCCCTGACGTTTGTCCTGCACATGGCGCCACAAACGAGGTCACTCCAATGAGAAGAGAACCCGACCCTCCATTACCGTAGTGAACTAGGTCATCCGTTCGATCAGCCAGCATAGTTGAGGCTTAAAAGTCCAATACGGTACGGTGCGTCTGTTTGTGGGTCTAGCGGAATTGCAATTCGGCTGAAGCATGCTGCAAGCTTGAACAGATAAAGGGCTCAAGTAAGCCTGCTAGTCCGCCTCGAGGCCTTGGGCACTTGTATCGCAGCAAATAAACGAAGAAGGCCGTCTACTCATAGCCCTTCTGCGAATAGAATCTCCTCGATGCCGGACCAGGTAAGACCACATTGGCCCCGCCCCCATCGCCAGCGGATGAGCCTACCACTGACCGGTTGCGCTTTGCCTCGTACAGAAAGACCTTTCCGATAACGAGCGAAGCAAGACAACTGTTCAAGCTAGTGATACTCCTGCGGATGTGAGTGAAGGTTCTTTTCGCACAAACTTAATGCTCAGACTAATAATTCTGGCCAGCGGCAGCCAGAATATGAGAGAGATGACCCAGTCAAGATGATGGTTACAGTGTCAGGAAATACGCATCACAAGACTTTTCATGTGGCTCGTTCCCAATTTGTAGGCAGCCGTTGGATGTATGAGCTGAAGGATCCTGTCACCAACTCGTCTTGGGAAGAAGGCAAATTATTCCCAGGAAATGATCTTGAAAATGATCAATGAGGGGCTCAGAGTCTCCGTTTGGGTTGCGTTCCGAGATTGCCATTGGGCAACCTATCACAA
Source organism: Alternaria burnsii (assembly GCF_013036055.1). Lineage (NCBI taxonomy): Eukaryota > Fungi > Ascomycota > Dothideomycetes > Pleosporales > Pleosporaceae > Alternaria > Alternaria burnsii. The sequence continues at coordinate 3,211,509 of NW_024066107.1, read as the reverse complement.
ATCACCCACAACAGCTCGAAGTTACGACGTCTTGGCATTCTCAGCCTTCTATATCGTTCTCACTACAAGAGTACCGGCTCAGCCCCCTATTGCGAGTCGCTCGAGCCTTCTCATTCTGATTTTCCAGATCATTTGTGTGTATGCGACGAGATTCTTTTGTCTTTCTGCCAATTCGTCTATATGAGTACAGACCGCACAATGGATCAAGCAAACATGCCCACTTTTGACATCTCCGACGTGGAGAAGGGAATTATCCAGAGCCCACAGAGCTTCGGCGAAGCTTTTATCGATGGCAATAGCCGAGCAACGACCTTAGCCCTGAAAGAGACAAATCGGCATGACTTCACGCATAATGAAACGGGTAAGAGCGTTACAAAAGCCAAACCCACGGCAGCTGAAATCGAACGCGAGATCATGGAGACCAAAACAATACCGTGTACGTAAACCATAGTTTTACAAGCCGTCTATATGACTAATTTCATAGCAGTAGAAGATTATCCCGAAGGTTATCCTCGTCAAGCAGCATTCCAATCAAGTGAGCCGAGCTGGTCGATTTATCGTGGATTCAACTACCTGCATTCTCGCGTCATCTTGGAGCTTCAGGACGAGCTCCGCTGTCTAGAGAAAGGCCTCACAGACATGGACTTGATCGATTCTAAGAACGGTAACGAGAAGCCATTACGATCTCGAAGCGGAGATCTTGTGCAGGCCAAAAGAGCAAAGACTACGAGCAAGCGTGCGTACATCATCAACGAGATCAGATGTAAACTTGTGAACTACGGTATGACATATCATACAGATTACAGGCTCTACAATTAATGCCATGGCAGACGAGATGCTGTCCAAAGCACGCGACCTTAACGCGTTCCAACGTCCATCAAAGCGTGATTATCGCAACTTTCGGACGTGGTTCTACAACGTGAAACCACTGACCAACGACTCGGAAGAAGAATTCATAATGCGTAAGGAAGACCTCGTGTCACTTCGACATGGCCGAGAATGGTCAGGTTTCGACGGCTTTGTCGAATCGTGCCTTCGTAGAGTGCACTGTCGTCTTACTCAGGTAAGCTAAGACTGTCCATACCACATCCTCGAGTCTAACGTACGCAGAAAATGTTCGCAACCAAGGAGCTTCGCGAAAAGACCAGCGACAAGTGCACATTTTACTATTCACAGTCACGTATCGAGAAGCTTGTTGGGTTGATCATCACCGTCATGATATTTGTCTTATTAGTCTTGCCGGTCGTGGCTATGTACCAGCTGACTTCGGTCGGTGACCGCAATTCTACTTTTGACGCTGTTGGTATCCTGGTTGTCTTCACGCTTCTATTCTCGGCGGCCATGTCACTCGTGACAAAGGCGAAGCGGCATGAACTCTTCGGAGCTAGTGCGGCATATTGCGCAGTACTGGTCGTGTTCATCAGCAATTTTAATAACGACGGAAACCACCAGCCTGAGTGATGATATTTGGGAGCGGGTATTAGAAATTCTACTGTTTCTTTGGTTAGTGCACTTTCTTCCATGCAGCAGGGATTACGTTGTACCTTCCATTTCCATGTCAAACCCACTGTATGCGTCCGCGGTTCAAATTTTTGTACTAGGTGTGCTCTCCCTGAGACGTTTTCTAGCAGAGAACTATGAGATTATCTTTAGTAGCGAGCCGGGGATAGAGAAAACATCCACGAACGATTCGCTGCATAACCTCGGCGTGTTCTTAATCAGAGGGATGGTTTTGGAAGCACGTAGCTGGCCGTTTCCAAGACCAAAAAGCCCGTTAAGCACCATATTGGAGATCATCAAACGACCAATGTCCATTCCCGGCACCAGCATCACCATCTCTTCTCCTATGGGGTAGGTTACAACAGACATATCGTGCTTGTCGAACAACATCACTCGAGTTGCGCCAGAACACCAGTGGCACTCCAAGAATTACATGACTTTCGGAGCAATGTGTTGTCGTTATCTGCTATGGTCGTCGGTAATGCGGGGGATTTAGCTCCGGGTGGGGAAAATCGTCAACAGCACGAGAAGACCTCGGGATCATAATGACATACTCTCTACAAAGCTTACCTAGGTGACACCTTCAGAACTCATTGCACAAGCTTGCAACCTCTCGACCAAAATGACCGACTCACCAATCGTTCTTATCACCGGCGGCAATACCGGTATCGGTTACGAAAGCGTCAAGGCTCTCTATGCCTCGTCACACCCGCACACCATCTTAATGGGCAGTCGTTCTCTGGAGAAGGCCAATGAATCCATTTCCAAGCTTAAAAACGAGGTCTCAGGGTCTAAGTCGGAGCTCGTACCTATCCAAATCGATATTGAAGACGATGCATCTATTGAGAAAGCGTTCGGAGAGGTCGAGAGCAAGTATGGACGGGTCGATACTTTGGTCAACAATGCCGGTAAAGGTCTTCCTTTCCTCCGTTCATATGATAACCTGATTCATGGTAGGTGGATCATTCGACGGCATCATGCGCGAAGATCCTGGCTCCAAGGGCATCCGCGCAGCTTGGAATAAAGCCTACTCTCTTAATACGACCTCCACCCATGTGATGTCGCATGTCTTTGCGCCCCTCTTGATCGCCTCCCCTAACCCTAGGCTTATCTTCGTTACCTCTGGTCTGTCTTCTCTAGAAAATTGCTCCGGCAATTCTGACTCCAAACTCCTCAACACGCCGCCGCCAAAGGGCTGGCCTAAGCCACCATCCATGGCTCAAACAGCATACCGCTCTAGCAAGACTGCCCTGAATATGCTGATGCTGCACTGGGCGAAAACTCTTAGCGTGGATGGCGTCAAGGTATTCGGCATCAGCCCCGGGTTTTTGGCTACAGGACTGGGGGGCGCGGGGCCAGAAATGATGAAAAGATGGGGTGCGGGCGATCCAAGCATCGGTGGTCGTTTTATCAAGGATGTTGTTGAAGGAAAGAGAGACGATGATAGCGGAAAAGTCATTAACAAGGATGGCGTGCAGTCTTGGTAGATCTGACACCTACAACATGGTTGGCCATCGTAGGTCACACAACCTTAGTGGTGTCTAATAATATCAACTTAATTCCGTCTCGCACTGTCGTGTTGTCATCCAAGCAGGCCAAGTCTGCAATGCCAATGTCTCTAATCTGCAGCTATCCTATTCACGCCTAGCTATGTTGAGTTCATCCTCCAATGTATACTTGACTCCACGAGTAGCAATCTATCGGGGTATGGCTCGAAAGATCTTGCATTACACTGCATACTGTGATAGAGCTGACCCGCCTCGCAATTACTTTCGGTTACTGCCCTACCAAGGTTCTTAAAATTCCTCTTCAACAACTTCTGTGATGGATGTAGAGCCTTCTACCACAGGATAGAATTGCATCCGATGTAGATATTACATTGCGTAGCACTGTCGCTCGACACGAGTGTAACTACAATACTTTCGCCGCTCAGCCTTGTGTGTTCACTTACTTTCGTTGGTATCTCGTGGTCTTTTCCGCCCTCACCACCTAAATGCATAAGTCTATTGTTTCCGCCCTCACGGATTGTCGTGTTAGGCTCATTGGAAAATCACACTATGCTGCGCCTTCAATACCGCTGGAGTGTTTTCCTCGCGAGTTGCTACATCGAGAGGCAGTGAGATTCTTGTCGTAGGCGATAAATGCGCTACGCTAAACGGATCGCTTTTCACAACACAAAACATCCGCTCGTCACAATCATATCTTGCTAGTCGAATGAGATCGAGCGCCGATTATGAAGTAAATTGCTATAGGAAGTCCAGATCGGCAGAGAAATGTCGCACTTTTGTCCGGAATACCCTTCCGATAACGATCACAAAGGGCGATCCCTGTCCTTTTCCAAGAGATGATCGGATATGTCGTTCGCCGGCATCTGCCCTCCGTCTGGATTCCGGATTCTTGAATAGTCACCGCGACCTAGGTATCAATTCGTAGCCATCCCCAAAATTTCTTTATCGAACTGTGAACGAATGCGCTCCGATAAATGACGAAGGCTATATGAATTGGAACACATCAGCGAGACCACGGAATGTCCAGTTTCCGTACGAAAACGATCCGGTGATATGTGGAGAGAACCAATCTGGGTGTACTAGGCAGTTCGATATTGTGCGTTTTGGGGAAGGAGGACCAAGAACAGCCCGCAGTGAGTACGGTATCTCGTGAGTATAGCTAATGGAGAGGCATGTCCCGTCACTAACACCTTGGTCAAGTTTAACTACACGTTATGACGTACGCGTTGAAGACAACCTTCAATCCCATGACTCATGGCAACCTATCCCTGAACTTTCAGTCTCTGATGCCGATGTAAGCGTCTTCTTCCTTGAGACGAACGACATCGTTTACTCGACGCCTGTCGTCGATCCGTGGTTTGCCGCCGAAGAGGGTCCCTTTAGCCGTTCCACGAGTTACGGGAATATCACCTACTACCAAAGTAATCTGCCGGTGAAAGCGCTAGCGTGCGTACAGCAGTACCAATTTTGAAACCCTGCTTTAAACCACAATGAAAGCTGCACGCCATCGATGGGTATATTCGAAGCAGCAAGATCAGCCCCTGCAACAGTGTTCTCACAATCCAAAGACATCGATCGATTTCTCTGGTGTCTAGGTGCTGTCCAAATTATGGCTGGAGGTGTCACTGAAATCAGCATGATCTTAAGAGGCGAATCTCTCCTAGCAAGTGACTACGTGTCTCAATTCGGACAAGATGGCCTACCTGATAATCAGTAGAAGCTTGAACTGGAACATTGGTTCAAGTTCACCATGGTCGATCTACAACGGGCGATAGTTGATCAAGGGACTGGTCCAGTCACACCAGAGGCTCGATCATTCCACTCATCGCCTACGTCTCCCGGAGCACGAGCAGTCTGTAGCAACCAGAAGATTCGGAGCGATTTCTATACTTCCTTCAATGTGCTCGGCCTTATGTTGATATTCTCCCATGGTAGCCTTATAATGCTCATCTCGGCCTGCCTACCAACCGTTACTGCGCGTGTGCAAAGGTACAAAAGCCCGTTTGCCAGTATCGAATGGGTTACAAGCGATACATGGCAGCTCCAGCGGCTTGCATATGAGGCTATTGGCGCTGGGCAGTGGGAGGGCGCGTGCGACGACTATCCGCGAACACGAAAAGGCGATCTTCTGGCTGTAATTGACATCTCTGACGAGAAGCATCCAATACTCCGAGCTCCTGGAGAGATCAGAATTCCAAAAGAGGAGAAGCACACAGAGGGTCAGGGAGACGAGAATAGGAAGTCAGAGGAGCAAAGGAACGACTCGGCCCAGGAGTCCCTGTTAAGTGTAGAGCTCCCACGCATTTCCTTGGAGCTATCGCATCGTTTCACAGCTGGAGTATGTTAGTTTGCACATAGGTACTTGATTTTATAGGACAGCTCGCACGAATGAGAGAGAAGTCTCAACAAATCTATGGACGATATACTTAGCCTACCCATGTTGATGATGATTCTGGAAAGCAAAGGCGTGACACCGGGCATCGCGTGCGGATGACGACATGACGCGTGCCTCGGTTACTTAAGACGTTATCGATAAAACGCCTAGGCATGCTGCATCATTACAACCCAGCCCTCCAAAACCACTGCGTAATAATAGACACTATTAAAAGATAAGAGCTTCACATGCCAACAACACGAGGCCAAAAGCGCGACGCGGAGATGGAGACAGCATTGAAACTCTTCTTCTCAAGCCCACGCTTCGCAGTAGCCGGCGCTTCTTCAGATCCGTATAAATACGGACACAAAAGTATGCCAACATCTGTTCTTCGTATCGTACCTTTCCTATATCATATCTAACAAGATGCTACAGTCTTCGCGTGGTATCTCCAGCACTCTCTCCCTGCGACGCCACTGAACCCAAGGAGCCCGAGTGTCACGATATTAAACCGTGCTCATACCACTGTGCCTTCACCGCTCGCTCTCCAAGATCCACCAGCATCGGATTACTCTCTATCGGTCATCACGCCACCTGCCGTTACAAGGCAGTTGCTCAAAGAGGCGAAAGAGGCAGGCATTCCCGCTGTGTGGCTGCAGCCTGGGAGCTTTGATGCAGAGGTTCTGGAGTATGCGCAAGCTAACTTTAAGGCGGCGATTGGTGGGAATGGCGGAAGGGGAGGAGAAGGATGGTGTGTACTTGTTGATGGAGAGGAAGGATTAAGGATAGCTGGACGAGAGGCGTCAAGACTTTAAACTGGATGGAAAATCGATTCTGCAGTATATTCTTCGCTCTGCTCCGACGTTTGGAAATGCCCGACAACATACGATTGCTCACGGAAGTCTATGAATTACAAGTACCTGCACAACCCGGTCTTCCCTTCTCATCTGGCTGGCCTCTTTCAGCCCTTCTTCCACGCGCTTTCCGTCTCAAGCCAAGTCGCAAAATCTTTCATCCCCGGATTCACCTTCTTGCATCCTTCAACATCAGCGCCAAATCCCACGTCACGGAACCAATTGAACATATATCCAAGCTCTTTCGACATCCAGCACAACGCGCCGGCAATAAATCGATAAGTCATCGGAAGCTTCTCTCCCGTCTTCTTCTCGAACGTTTCTTTGAACTGCTGAAAGGACAATGCCTCGCTCGCTAGCGATATGCTCTTGTTCTTGTATATCGGATCGTCATCTTTGAGAAACGCTTGAGCGGCGAAGAACCCAATGTCACTGGTGCTAATTAATTGCAACTTCTTTTCCTTAGGCATTTTGATCGCCCAACTCGTGGTGAAGACCTTGCCAAAGAAATTCGGTGTCAAGTTTTCAAAGAAAGCTACAGGACGTAGGACCGTGTACGTCATGCCACTTTTCTTGGCCTTGAAGAAGAGGTGCTGCTCGATGTTGTGCTTCGTGATGAAGTGTGGGACTACTGTCGGATCTGTGTCCGAGTTTGCACCTCCACGGTCCGCAGAGGAGAAGATGAAGTGGGATACACCATTCTTGATGGAGGCATCTACAAGGTCTTTGCCTTGTTTCTCTTCGTTCTTGCCGAGGGCCTGTGGGACTATTTAGCAAAGCCCAATGGTCAATCTTTGAAGCGCGCTTACCTGAACGCTATAGACTCCCCAGATTGGTGCCTGCGTCGATTTTTTGGCTGTCTCGAATATCTCATCGACCGCATCGAGGTTTCCAGTGACTAGCTTGATGTTCGGAGACTTTTGCTGAAGCTTCTTGGATGATGAAGATTGAGCATCCCGCGTAAGTGCTAGGATCTCATACGGTGCGTTCGCTTTCAATAAGGCATCTACGACCGAGCCACCTTGCTTGCCGGTCGCGCCTGTGACAAGAACTGTTCTGAGAGCCATGAATGGTTGATGAAGTATTATATGATGAGGTTGAGGCGAAGAAAGTGCGTCTTTGACTGTTGTCGATATTGAAAATTAGGTAACTTCTGCATGTCTTATAAGGGCCCATTCTGTGACGTATAATGTTAAGGCATTATCAAAGCATTGCAAGTTCGCATGGTGTTGCACGCAGCGAGCGCGCGAGCCGGCACATTGTTCGCCCGCTTTTGGCAGTGGCTGACAGAGATGACGCTGATTGGTGCTCGGCCTTCAGAACAACGAACGCGAGGCGGCATGACAGAGCGATCCTCCCGGTCACAGCTGCATCACATTATCTAAGCTAACAACAAAAGGTAACAGTTCGGATGCTCATTGACTAGTAGCGCATTAGAGCGCAAAAAAGGGTATATGTATATGCTAACTTTACAGTTCCTAATATTCCGAAATGACATGTATCGCGTTACTCAGCCAATGAAAGTTACATCTCCTTCGCAACAGCCTCTAGAGACTCTTTGAAGATGTTGCAAGCCTGGCTCAACTCCTCCTCGCTGATTGTAAGTGGCGGGATGAATCTCAGTACGTCGAACACAGAGGTACTGAGAAGAAGCATGTCTCGCTTAACACACTCCTGTACAATCTTGGGTGCTATCTGCGGCTGACTCTGACCATTACGCGCGGCGGTGTTTGACGAGTCGCGTTGTAGTTCTGGGTTCGCGAACTGCACGCCGACCATGAGACCTGATCCGCGAACATCTTCGATCAAATTGCCGGCCTTAGTCCCAGAAGACTTGAGATCGTTAAGGAATGAGAATATTTGCTTGGAGCGTGCAGCCACGTTATCTAGAATCTTTTCCTCGTGGAAGGCTTTGATTGTTGCTGTTGCGGCGGCGCATGCGACTGCGTTGCCCGCATATGTTCCGCCCATCGATCCGGGTTTCTGAAGATCCATGAGCTTCTTGCTGCTGGCGATACCAGATAGAGGGAACCCATTAGCAATGCCCTTTGCGAAGACAAGAATGTCTGGCCGTACGCCCGACTCTTGGACAAACCACTGGTGTCCCGTACGACCCATACCAGATTGAACTTCGTCGGCAATAAAAAGGACATTGTGCTCGTCGCATATTTGCCTGACACCATGTAGAAACTCTGGAGGGGCTGGGACGTAGCCTCCCTCACCCAGAACAGGCTCCAGGATTACAGCAGCGGTGTCTGCCGGAGACGTTTGCTGCTGCAGAGTAAGCCTCAACTGAAGCAGTGCCTGGCTCACGAGCTGGTCCTTTGGTGTGTCTGGTGGGAGGCCAAACTGGCTGTAGTATGGGAACGCAGACGCGAAGACGCCGCCCATTAGCGGGCCATGACCCTCGCCATAGATAGTCTTTGATCTCGTCATCGATGCAGTGGCGTTTGTGCGGCCATGGTAGGAGCCTTGCATGACGATGATGTTGGGCTTCTTCGTTGCGGCACGAGCCAGTTTAACGGCGGCTTCAACCGCCTCAGCACCCGAATTCCAGAAGAAGACGGTATCGAGTGATTCGTGCGGGAGGATTGGAATCAGCTCTTTGAGAAGAGCGATCTGTGCGGAGCTGAAGCCAATGTTGACTTGGGCGTGGGTAATCTTGTTGCATTGTGCCGCTGCAGCGGCACTGACCTTGGGGTGACAATGACCAAGGTTCACGACTCCGATGCCTGCAGTCATGTCCAGCAGCTTGACGCCCTTGTCTGTGGTGATGAAGGTGCCCTTGCCATCTTCAAAGACATGCTTTGTGAGGCGGCCAATGCCCTTTGCAATGTGTTGTTCGCCAAATGCCGCTGTATCCATGTCGGAGGACGCTCGTCGTGTAGTAGTAAACGTTCGTAGATTCGTTCGAACGGGTCGTGGGAAAGAGGATGCAAGGCTGCGGGAAGCTGGCACGCCGGCTCTAAGAAAGGTAGTTGTCTTCATTATGTATCGCTGTGAGGGTAGTGCTACGCTCGAGCGCCGTGGAGTATAATGCGGAGGGGTTCGGCTTGAAACGGCCTGACGTAGCTAGTACGCACCGCTTGTCGTTTATCTCCGAAAATAGACGCCTTACACGCGTTCATGTGACCTTCGCGACAATTCACGGTAGTCAACAACTCAACTATAACATGCCTGCTAACCCCTTTGGGCAATTCAAGAGAATTTATCGCCAAGACTGTGTGTATGTTTTGCCCAGTAACAGATTGTCTACACGCCCCACGCGCCCGATCTCTGTAGAATGACCAGCAGCTGTTGCTTGGGCAGAATTTGTTTCAACTATGACTACGCGTATGTCGCTCTTGACTCGGCCGCCCAACAGACCACCTTACAAGCAACTGAACCGGAGTGTACTGATTGGACGGTGGCGTCAACGTTGATGACTATCTTACAAGCGTGGGGTATATCGGGAGATAAACGATGAGCTTAAACTGCCTTCTTCGGCCTATTCTCGGGTAGTGCAGTACTTCTCCGCAGCCTCTCAGAACGTCAATGGACTGTGGGTCTACCGAGAATACAGCATGATGGGAGCCCTTCAAGATTACGTTCAGAAGATAGAGAAAATTGGGTGGCGCATGTTCATTGAACCGTTCAAAGCCGTTGGCTCTTCGACTTCGCTCGGTTTTCCTTTGATTGTATGGACATAGTCTTAGACATGGCTTCCCTCCTTACGGTCCCAAGACATTGACCCAGGGTTTCCATGACCTCCGGCAATTGTCGATGTTACAGTGAACTTAGTCTCCTTGATAATGTTCTTCTGCGAGTCGCCGTCGCTCTGATCAGCGTCATCATTGTCACCCAAAGTCTGGAATGTGTCCATAGCTATGCCACGCGAGCGCAAGGTGGGCTGCCTGCCATTCGTCCCCGATTGGTATGCTCTTCCACTGGATGCGGCAGGTGTATTAGAGCCTGCGGATACCCTGATGCGAAGGGAGAGGAGAGGGCGAAGAGGAGGTAGTGAGCCGGCGATGAGGCCGATGCCTACTTCGATCAGAGACCAGAAGCCGATTTTGCCCGTACTGTACATGAACTCGCCAGGGTCACTGTAAAGCGTGAGGTACTTGAGACGCACGATGGTGGCGCACGATGCACTGAGTCAAGTTAGTTGTTGGCCACGTAATGTGAGAGGTGGTGGATGCCCTACAAAGAAGCGAGCGCTAGCATCACAGCCACTGAAGCCTTGACAGCCCCCTTCATCTGAACGTTCCAAAGCAGGATCGCAGGCATGATTGAGAGACTGAAGTCTGCTGCAATTTCGATGGCTGAATAGAATAGACTGACGTTCGTGTTAAGTTGCAGATTGCAGGTGCCATTCGACTCGCCCCAGAGAGTGTTGATAGGATGACCTAGTCAGATTGTTAGCAACGGTATGTACCCCATATAGAGCAAGTTGACCCACAGATATTTGCGATACCTATACAGAAAACAAGGGCTGCAACGATAGTAGCCCCAATAAGAGCCCGCAGAGCCCATGTGAAGAATTGGCGATTGGCGGCGATACGGAGAAGCGCCACTGCAACACTGATCTTAACGAACATGGCGCTGACAGCATAGAAATACTCCGCGATATAGAACAGCTGGTAGACGTCAATTTGGATTCCAGTAGAACTTTGTGTAAAGGATGTATCTACCTTTGTCCCTTTGGATATTGTTACGGGTGGCAGCTCCCGTGCAAACTGCCCGGAGCCATAGTAACAGCAGACTATGCAAAGAGAGGCCGTGACTGAGAATAGAATCTGTAATAAGCTATCAGCCTGCGTGTCACATACTGGTGGTGTCCAATTCTTACAACTCCAACAAACATAAGGTAGTCATCCATACCCCACGCTTTTCTCCATACCCGAACTCCGACTCGCATGGAGAAAACGACCCAACTCAACACGAGCAATATGATCGCGCAATACAACAATGCCACTCCATCTCTAGCTACCTCGACAGTCGTCATACTCCCCACGCAACAGTGATAAACAGATTAAAGACTCGAAACGAAGCAAGCAGGTGAAGAACAAGAGATCCTGGGGCAGCCTGGGGCAGCTCGCCGGACGACATATAATGGACGTTTCACCTCTACCATGTTGTGCCATAGGAGGTTGCCGCTTTTTGGTCGATTCATGTCCTGAACTGTGAGCCGTGCGAACAGGGCCTCGTGTCGAAATGTTAGGCCGCGGGCGCTAGACGGAAGGAGCTTCGTCTGGATGGGATCTAATGTCTCACTTAGCCGCGGAACCTACCAACGTGGTAGTGTTTGGTCTATCGATGCCGGTTGGTCCGACATTCTCTTCGAGACCCTGCCATGCGGAGGTCTAGCTTTCTTCACGCATGGTCCATCACGGGCCGCGACGTGACAGGAGCTGCTTGCATGGAAGGAGCCTTCTGTGTGCTATCCTGCGATTGGCTTCAAAGACAGAGAAGCCGTTGAAGCGTCGTTGACCCCTTACCATGCTCTATGTACGTACACGATACATGGGTCGCGTGATTTTCTTTTTCTGTCGGGCCGTTACCAGTTAAAGTGGGTCTTGCAGCTTCTACTACCCTGAGCTTTGTTCCAGCATGGGCCTTACACAGATTACGTGAGTAGGATACGTTCGTTCTCAGCCAAGACGCCGGGAAAAGTTGGACAATTGTTCGGGCTGGTCTGCTGCCGTTGAAGTGCAGCCTCTGACTAATTGCTGGGCAGGCAAAGACGCTTGGCTTGACACCGATTTTATGGCTCCTGGGCCGCGGCTCGCTTACCACGAGCCGCATCCTTCCCTGCAATAAAAAAACGGGCCCCGTCTGGAAGACCTTTCCGGGTTTGTTATCTTCCCTGTAAATCTCCGGAGGCTTCCCAGATCTTGTTTGAGGTGATGTTCCTAGGCCTAGAATCCCGGCAGCCTCACCTTCAGTCGTTGACTGTTCCAAATCAGTGCACTCTTGCATGAGCTTGAGCCGATACGCTCTGATGTGCAGGGGGCCCGATATGTCTGCATATTACCCTCTCCCTTTCTGGTTTCCGTTTGAACTTCCATTCGTCTACTTTCATCATACCTAATTTCGCCATGGCATCCTTCCAGATCCAAGACTCTGACCTAACAGGCTTCCAGGGCAAAATTGCCGTCGTGACGGGTATTACGACCCCGTCAAATAAGCTTCGAGAACCAAAATACTGACATTGTCGTAGGTGGGTCATCAGGCATCGGCCTCGCCACAGCTGAGCTATTGGTCTCTCTAGGCGCACTAGTTGTTGTTGGTGATATTCAAGCACCACCGGCGTCTGTGGCTGATTGTCACTTCGTCCAACTCGATGTCAGGCGCTGGAACGATCTTACGAAACTTTTCAAATCCGCGAAAGAAAAGCATGGTCGAGTTGACTTTGTATTCGCTAATGCCGGCATTGGACCAAGGGCGAACTATCTGGCTCTTGACGTCGACGAGAACGGCGATCCAAAGGAACCAAATGAGGACACCCTAGATATCAACCTGGACAGCGTGGTCAAGACCGTTACGCTTGCTACTCATTACATGAAGGACCAGGCCGAGGGTGGATCTATTGTCATCATGGGGTCCAGCACCGGCTTGCATCCCGTCCGAGCAGTTGATTATTGTGAGTAACAGGTTCGCCGATCATATGTAGATCTTTAACTGACAACGCGACTCAGCGACGGCTAAAGCGGGTGTTCTAGGCTTTGGTAGGAGTTTCGCCCTTTTGGTGGAAGCTGCTGGTCTTCCTATCCGTGTCAACACACTCGCCCCTTCATGGACAGCAACTCAAGTCTTGCCCAATCTGAAGGGCCTTCTAGATGCGGTTTCAGAGAACTGCCAGTCTACCGCAGTGGTTGCCCGGGCTGCCGCATATCTGATGGTGGACAAGTCTCGCCGCGGAGATCTCATCTTTGTCTGCGATGGTAAATACACAGAAATCGAGAAATCTGTGCTCGCGCCAGCGTATGCAACCATCAAGGGAGATGGACCGAGTGACGACGCCGTACTTGCAAAGGTTATGGCTCTAGGTAGTTAGGAAGTTGATGAATTCGAAAGCAAATTTGAATGTATTAAAATGGACAGCGGGCACACCCGCAGCTGGGATAACAGCGTGGTCGCACGAGTAACGGTGGCAAACCCGTGGATTTGGAAGAACGACAAGCCCCTGCCAAGACGCTACCTATCATCTCGCTTCCGATTAGGCGTCCTGGTATCTAAATAATGCAAGCGCGCTGCAACTTATGCTAGCAATAACGGAAAGTCATCATACGAGCTGTCAGGCCTAAACACACTGACTGTAGTAGTCACCGTTCGCCTTGCATGTTGATCCACTCGCACAGTTCGTGCATCCACTGTACGTCATACCGCCACACTGCGCATACTTTGCTACTTCGCATATAGGGGCAGCCGATGCAGTCGGTGCAGCAGCTGTGCTGGTTATCAAAGTAGTAGGGGTTGCTGGTTGAGCTGTTGGTGCAGCAGACGACGCTGGAGCAGGAGCATTCCCCGTACCATCCCAGACAGCGGGGCCTGGAATAGGGTATGTGGTTGCCTTCATAGCTTCGGGAGAGTCGATGTTGAAAGCAATTCCGGGTTCTGTTCCGGTGTATGCACCAGGGAAAGACACGAGCGCAGATGACGGAGGGGAGGCTGTGCCAGAACCTGTCACAGTGAACTGAGCGCATTCAGGATAGACTAGCGGGTGTCAGCTAATGTTGTGATGCAAGTGCATCGAATAATAAGCTTACACTGTGGGTTGTTCGCCTGATGGACAGCGATGAGCTCATGGCGGATCAGATAGTTGCCTGCTGCGAGTGTGGCTGGAATAGTGACCGTGGCATATAGAGTGTCAAGGATGGCATCACCCGCCCAGATTCCTGCGTTTTCAGTGCCAGATATAAGACCCTGCTCGAATATCTTGACTGTGGTTACGTGAGCAACGTTGTACATCCAAAGGAGAGCTGACACGTACACCAGACTTTGCCTGCTCCATCAAAGCTGTCACAAGATCCTGGACATTTCGCCATGTATACGAGAAGTGAAGTCGGCCTGTGAGTCCATTGCTTCCAGTGTGTCTTCAACTTTGCGCCAGCGGCAATGGTACCTGACACGCCTGTACCGAGCGTGCCCTTATTGTTGCAACGGATGTTGACTGTCTATGAAGTGTTAGCTTCTGCCTGATCCACCTTGTTGCAAAGTCTTACAGAGAGATCTTTGATGTACATAGGGTCGTAGCTTGAGTACTGTCGCTGAATTGTCTTTTGACCCGCAGCCGAGTTGTAGGGCGACCATCTTGAACCTGTTAGAGTATGCAATGAACAGACATGATAAGATCGTTACCCTTCATATGTTGTATCTCCCACGATGTACTGATCAACTCCGCCATGTGCGGTTGCGGTCGCTATCAGCGAAGCAGCTCCTGTGAAGGCTGTAAAGAACTTCATATTGCCTTGCGATGTTACTGAGGAGAGATGAAGGATATTTTGTTTGGCTGTGTGAGAAGACCAGAAGTCGTACAGACGGAGAGTGCATCATCTCATATACACTTCGTCTGCCCTTGCAAACCATACTAGTGTGTACCGCGTGATAAGGCCGGGTATTCAGTCATGTCGCGGAAGCAAATCTCCACATGTGCCATAGATTGATGTCTACTGCTAGGCCGCATGCTCGGTTTGCCACAGCCGCATGGCGCCTCGGTCTAGGGAGAAGCTCGTGTTACCGGGCTAGATCTGGGGAAGAACAATTAATCTTTTTGGTCAACCAATGATGTTGGAAGATGAGTGAGGCTTTTTGGGTAGTCTGACGGAGAAAGCAGCCGTTGTGGGTGTGTATAAATGAAGTTCGCAGGGATGTTAATAGCCGGAGGTCAACATTCGCGGGGACATCGGTAGCTTGTGCCCATGACTTCGATGCTTGGTATATTAGGGTGTGGGTCATCTATAATTTGAAAAAGTCTTGAATCAGAGATTCTCGATGCTTGATTCACTGTGGAGACCGCCTAGGTGAAGTCCAGGGCTTGAGTCGCATGGTTGTCTGGGATTTGACTCAAGACGAAGCTGGTGGTCGACATCAGCGAACTACTGTTCCTAGAAAACATGGGCAAGATTGATTACGCACAAACCCGTAAGAAGTACCGATCTGGGAGGCCATTTACCGAAGAGCTGTGAACACGCTTATGCGCGTCGCGACAGTATTCATTGCACGTGCAGATTTACAGACCATACTGAGCGAGATGGAAACCTGGTTGGAAAGCTTGGCCATGTGAACATCCCATGTCATTCCAGGGTGCGATAGCTTGCCTGAGCGAGGAAGACTGAACGGTGAACCGAATCTATTCAGAACATACAATGCTTCGGTCGCGGATGTCCTCGTCATCAGTGGAGGTAGGTAAGATCGTGCGACCGAGGTATCAGACAGGCTGTCACTTAGCCTGGTCGTCTGACAAGACAGTATAGTGTTCAATAGCGCCATGCAATGATGCCCATCGTCGGATAAGCACTGGTGTGCGTGGGGTGCCATCCTACGTTGAGCAGTGAGTTGATAAATGAAGACCGATCCGAGTTTCAGGTCCGAAAGCATCTCTCGGAGACGGAGTGGCGCTCAAAGCTTAATCAAGGCTTCTGGTAAGTTAGAAACAACTTGGTTATTGCCGGACTTACTCAAATGGCGACCTGGCAGGAGGAGAGTACCATGCGAAGAGACGACATGATAGGAAATGACTTTTATGCACTACCTGGTTCTCCAAACGCCATAGTGGTGGTTCTGAAATAGTTCGGTAACCAATGATGGAAAGCAAAAAACAGAATGGCGAAGGACATAAGATCTTGAACCAGGTGCCATGCAGACCCATCCATTTACCTCGGCAGAGACTGATAGATCCGCCATATGTGCCGCTTGTGGTGTCGCAGAGATAGATGAGTTCATCGACCCCAAACTTATACCCACCGCAAATCGCAAAATCCAACCTGGTGTACGTTTTCCATGAACAGCAAACTCTTGGTCCAGTCGAGCATACGCAAGCCAGACTACTGTAAATAGCTTCCAGGGTTGCGCCCTTGAAGTGTAACAAGGAGATCGTAGAAGTCCTTCCTCCAATCGACACACTCAAGGTATTCCCACCAGAGGCGAAGCGCGGGCTCCTCATCCATATCAGACTGTATTTGATTAGCTTCCATGTTGTCTGCACCTTCTTGCAACTTACCGCATCGAAAGCCTTAAGAATAGACTGTTTTTTGATCATGGCGGTCTTCATGTTGGCCTCACGCTCCCACTCACGAAGTTGCTCAACATACTTACGCACGTCTTTAGTCATCTTCTCGGTTAGTTCCATCTCTGTATGAGAACCGATAGTGGTTTCGTGGTCTAAGCCAGCAGAAAGACGGCCTTCGTACTCGGGCTTGCGAAAGAAATGCTTTTTGAGCTCTTCGGTAACCCACTCCTCGCGCGTTGTCGAAGTGAGCTCCTCAGCCCAGTAGTTCTTGACGTGCTGAGGTACCCTAGCTGTCATGGTGTCATAGTCCAGCTTATCAGACCATCGTGTCTGGGAATAGTTTCCATAGTACATGTAACGCTTGCCGACCAGAACAAACATGGGTACATTCTCGTATGAGTTTGAGTCGTCATCAAGTAGATCCGCAAACTCTTCCTCTGGGGCCTTGTTGAAGAAGGCAGTGAGCTTTGCACCATGGTCTCCAGGCGCCTCGGGAAGGTATGGTTCGTTCTGCGGGTCTAGTTGGTAGTATGTGCGGTTCTTGAGGATACATGGACCTTTGCCTTTGACAAAGCGTAGGCCCGGTGACCAAGAGGATCCGTCAAGGATATTGGCAAGGAAGTCAGGATGGAATGTGACGATAGTGTTACCTGGAAGAATTGGACCTGAAAAGGCGTCCAGGGTTGTAAGATGGTAGGGCTTCCAAGCTCGGTTCAAGGAAATGCGTTCAAGAGACAATGCTTGATCCTGAACAACCGTCTTTGGTGAGACAGGTGGCGTTGGCGCTGGTATAGGAATTTGCTTGACTGCTACATCGGTCTGAACGTTGCTAGTGATATGGTTCTGAGGGTTGCGGGCCGCGATCTGTTCCTTGGTACTGCATCACAGTCAGTTCCGAACAAGGCACGATGTGTCAAGTATTTTCACGCTTGTACGCGGTAGACTCACCTGCCGTCATTGCTGGATTCTGCTTTCTTGCCACGCAAATGTGGAGGCAGCGAACTCTTGACTGTACCGCCACTGGTTACACTAGCAGCTCCGAGATGGGGAGGCGTATTGCCATTCGTCTTGGACGAGGCCATACCATTCGCCTTTTGCTCGTCAGCGCTGCCACTCACAGATCCGTATACCTCATCTTTGAGGCTTTCCAATTCTGCCCGGAGTTGTACAGCATTCTGGTGTGATATCTTTGCATCCACTTCTTGAAACGGGCCAACATGCACTGGCCAACCGCCTTTCTTTAGCTTGTCGACGGAGAAGGAGAGGCCGTGGTACAATTCTCGGAGACCATTGACATCCTCGAGCAAGCTTGCGTGTCCCTCCTCCAAATTGGAAACCCGTGCCTCCAGGTATGATGATGAAGGGCTGCTCACCTGGCTGGCCGTGCCGTTCTGCCGAGGACGGGTTGGAGCGAAGTTGTTGGCCGTAGGGTTCATCATGTACTGTGGAGAGTACGGACCGTGGAGGACTGGATCACGGTCAGACATTGTACCTCGAGTATACTGGACCACTCCAAACCAAGGCGACTTGTGAGTCTATGATGATCTGGAATTATCTAGACTGCAATACAATATGAGTCTACAATGAATGTAAGGGAATAATGGTCGGAGTCTCACCGTGAGATAGTGGTTCAAGGTCGTGAGAAGCTGTGAATAAGTAAGGCGTATTTGAATAAATGAAGCAGAGATAGCAATGGGAGGGAGACGGAAGAAGAGACAGTGGGAAACCTCAGAGGACTTGCTTATATATGCTACAAGTGAGAGTACAGAGGCGGTGGTAAGGCGGCACCTTTCGTGCTGCCTCGAGTGAGAGAACAATAGACGCTGTCACATGTATCGATAGTGAAGTTTGCTGACAAGCATGAAGTAAAGTTTGTCCCACTAGGAACATCGGTACGACCCTTGTGTATGGCGCTGACGGCATGTTGCTAGGCAATCGGAATCACCCTTTGGAGGTGGGTAACCCGTCTTCTGTTCTGTGATTAGACTAGGAACTATCGCAGGCTTGGTCAATCGCCATGGTCGAATCTGGCATTGATCACGTCTTGTAGCATCTGATGTGAGGCTCTCATCGTGTCGTTCAGTATGTAATAGACACACACGTATCGCGTACCTGCCGCCGCCACGGTTAGGCTCTGGCACTAGCTTTCCCGTGTTGCAGTTCCTGCCTCGAGATCACGGCTGGCCGGATTTGATGCCTACGCATTGGTACCTGCTGGGCATCGAAGTGAGCTAATCGCAAGACGCGGGTGTCCGGCTCCCGAGGTCTCACCGACTCCAGTTGACGACTGCTCTTTGTCTATACTCTGACAACCACTCACAACGACGCCGGCAAATTTCTCTCGCTCCGTGGCCTTTCGCTTATCGTGGTTCCAGGTCCTGGCTCTTGGTACCCCGCGCTTACCAGGTCGACGAATGTCATGTCGGAATGCGCATTCCGAGAATTGATGCATACCGTCTTTCTGTCCCCCAATGTACTGCCATGTGCTGAGATGGATGGAGTGCCTTACCTACCATAGCGCGTCTCTCCCGAATCAACTTCACACCTCGGCACTAGAGCTGCACGGTCCTGTGTCATGGTTAAACCTAGGGGGTATTTTCCGGCCATGTACACCGTCGAGCTCTGTGTGCAAGGCTGCAAGTCTCCGTGTATCGACAAGTGCCTGGCGCCGCCATTTGGGGATGCACTAGGCGAGCGACCGGGATAGTGGGGAAGCCGCGGCACGCGACATACGCGACACAGCGTGAAGGAGGAGATGGCACCTAGGTGTATCGCCAAAACAGTCGGAAGCGCAGACACTCTAGGAAACGGCACATGGTGTGATAGATAACACGTCGAGATTGGAAGGAGCTCGTAGTAGCTTGGCCTAATGCAGGGGAAGGGAAAGGAGGACCCTGACCGAGAAGCGCGCCAACGTCATTGCGCGCTTGGGCCTTGCCCGTCATTTTGCTCTCCATCTCGCTGGCGATCAGTACACGACCACCGTAGGCTCATCTTCGCGAAACCCTAAGGGACCCTGACAAGCTTCCGAGCAACCGCCAACACATTGCACTTGTCGTCGCAACACGCCATTGGTCCACCATCATGCCCCCAAAACGCACTCATGCTCACGACGAGGCGCACACCTCACTCAAGGACAAACTGCAGAGCCTCCAGGGCTCCAACGCGCGGGGCGGCCGTCGTAACGGTGGGCCGAATGTCGCAAATGGCAGTACTCTGAAGGAAGTAGACAATGCTTCTACCCACAGCGGCCAGACTTCTACCGATCTCAGCTCCTCAGGAAACGTTCGTCGCGCCCTTGTCCTCACTACCTGCACACATACGTTCGCGGTCGCTGACACATCACCTCTACAATAGATCAAATGGTCATCGCAAGACCCGTCCGTCCTCCAAGGCTACCGAAGAGCCTATCGCCTCGACTGCCCTTCCAGCTTCAAGAACCCGCTCAGCCACGTCGTACTGAACCAGGGCATTGGACGAATGTCTCCGACCATGGCCCGACCCAAGGGAAAACGACGTGTTCACAAGGACCAGCTCGGCATGGCTGTCAAAAAGAGCTTCAACTCTCAGGCTGTCACCGAGAGTGACGTGATTGTCGACTGGCTGTACAAGTCGAAACACCAAGGTAAGGCGTCCAGACACGGTCCGGCACGTTTTCTTTGCTGATCTGCATACCAGACAATGAGTTTAGAGTACGATTCGCTCCTCAAAGGAAGTGACTGGGTCACTCCGCGCATACACATCGCTGTGTTTCCGACTTTCTTCAACGATACCCCTCTTTGGCACGATAGCCACCACTTTTACATACGGATTACAAGCATTGAACAGGAGTTTGGGATACTGGGCATTAATGAATAGGGAATGGTTATGCATCATGGCTCGGGTTGGCCGCGCGGGATCGGTCTGGTCTGGACACAACGTGAAGCATGGCATATACAAGCATGAGGGTTATCAATAATGAGTATTTGGTAATGCTGAGATTTGGGCTCGAGGCTACGGATACGCCGCAGGCGCATCAAGTTCATAGCACGTTTGCCATGCGCCTCCCGCACAACGAACCGAAGGTAAATAGCAAAATCAACGGCGTGAACTGGAAAGACCAGCCGTAATATATGCATATGTTCGTTTGTCTGCCCCGGCTTTTCCGTGAGCGGCAGTCGCGTCGTGGTAAACTCTCGAAGCTTCGACGCGCTCTTTACCGAGGGCGACCAATGACGGTGCGTCACCGGCCCGTGCCCGCAAAAAGTTGTCAATTATCGGCTTATACATCACTGGACGAAGCGGAGAGCGAGAAGCAGCATCAACATACCCATTGCCCTCCCCAGATCATTTCAAGATGAGTTTTGCTGGTCCCATGCCGCTCAAGGCGGTAGCTCCTGTACGCATTGCTGGCTCGAGATCTTTCGCTAAATGTCAACGACGATGTATAGCGACGCAGGCCTCAAGAACACAATCGCGAAGACCTTCTATCGCACCGAAGCAGCAAGCCCACAATGCACAGTCAATACGGGTATGTGTTCTCATCCGCAGCCTTCCAACTGTAGATACTAATACGCTATGCACAGTTCTTCCACGCCTCTTCTCCGTCCTTCGCCATGGCCGACCCGTACAAGACACTCGGCGTCAGCAGAGATGCATCCGCTGCCGACATAAAAAAGGCCTACTATGGTATGGCGAAAAAGTACCACCCCGACACAAACAAAGACGCCGGTGCGAAGGAGAAATTCGCTGCCGCACAATCCGCATACGAAGTCCTCTCAGACGCTGAGAAGAAGAAGGCCTTTGATTCGTACGGCGCCGGTGCTTTCGATGCAAACGGCGGCTTCAACCCTGGGGCCAGTGCAGGAGGACCAGGAGGAAACCCGTTCGGAGGAGGCTTCGGCGGCTTCGGCGGGTTTGGTGGTGCCCAAGGTGCGGGAGGATTCCAGGATATCAATTTCGAAGACTTGTTTGGAGCATTCACGGGTGGGCGACGAGGAAGAGGGGGAGGTGGGAGAAGGAATCCCTTTGAAGAAGAAATCATGGTGGGCGACAACATCGAAGTGCAAACAAACATCTCATTCTTGGATGCGGCCAAGGGCGTCAAGAAGGATATTCACATTTCCCCCATGGCAGAGTGCGGGACATGTAGTGGCAGTGGTCTAAAGCAGGGTGCTAAGAGAGCAGAATGTAAGAGCTGTGGAGGTACTGGACAAAGGGTGACGAGCATGGGTGGCTTCCATATGAGCGCAACCTGTTCATCTTGCGGAGGATCCGGATTTGCGATACCTAGAGGCTCGTCTTGTGGCACTTGCGGCGGCGATGGAGCAGTCAAAGACCGGAAAACCATCACTATCGACATACCTGGTGGCGTGGAGGACGGTATGCGGTTGCGCGTTAATGGCGAAGGAGATGCACCGTTGACAGGTCACGCCATGTCTTCTGGCTCCGTCCGCGGCCAGAAGGGAGATCTCTACGTCCTGATTCGCGTAGCAAATGACTCGAAGTTCAAGCGTAATGGCTCGGATATCCTTCATACCGCTACCATTCCATTCACCACTGCTGTCCTCGGAGGAGAGATTAAAGTCCCCACGCTCGACGGCGAAGTTAAAGTCAAGGTTCCTACTGGATCTGGAACTGGCGATCGCATCACACTTTCTGGCATGGGCATGAAGGTGCTCTCGGGCCGACGTGGCGGCAAGGGCGATCTGCGTGTTGAGTTCAAGGTCAACATGCCCAAGTATCTCAGTGTCAACCAGCGGACAATTCTTGAGATGCTAGCGGACGAGATGGGAGACAAGAGCGCGCAACGCGTCATCAACCCCGGGAAGATGAAGGATGAACATGGGAACAGCGTAGGAGACGACCACTCGAATGAGGGCTTCCTGAAGAGCGCGTGGCACAACCTCACGGGACAGCACAAGCACCTGGATCCAGAGGAGAGGAGGAAGGCGGAAGAAGACGAGAAGAAGAAAGGATCTGGCTGAGCATGTGGAGATGTTGTGAGGTGTTGTATAACAGGGCCGGCGTACAGGACGACTCATGCGACTCATGTTTTCATGTTTGCAGCAAGACGATTGAAAGCATTTGATGGCGTATATGACGATGGCTTGGACATGGTGTATAGAAGTATCCGTATTTGGCCTCTCGACTCAGGGCTTGTATAATATTACGCTGTTCATGATGACCCAAGAAGGGCATAGTTTTGCAGTGTTCTCGAGATGCTTGACTAGCTCTGTAGCCAATATCGCGGGCGCGTAACGAGGGCCAGATTCGGCCTCCTTGCATGGTAATTGGCCGACGCGAGCCGCACAGCTGGGGTTGGCTTTGAGGTTGCCATAGACTGTCGCGACGGTGTGACGAGGTTGAAGAGTCACATATCGATAGCGGTCTGATTCTCGTGGCGTGCCTGAGGCATGATAGGCGGGTGTGGATGAGCAAGTCGCGGCTCTGGTGTTGCTTATGCATGTGCCTGCGTCTTCCCCACCAACCTCGCTCGCACCCTCCGAGCTCACCGTCAGCACCAGACATCGTCTGCATCGTTACCACGTAGACTTTTAAGCGTCGCCTGCGCCGCACGACAATCGTTCCCAGGACCCGGATTGACTAGACTGTGCCTCATGCGGCTGTTTCCCTGCGAAGGCTTGATTCGGTGAACAGCCACCCGACCAGCGCATCGTGCCGCTGTGCATATCCCTACTTTCAACGCCATCTACTGCGTGATCGCTCTGCTGCCGCCCCCAGGGACATTCACTGTATTCATACACGAGAACTAGGCAGAAGGATTGCCAGCTACCGCCCTAGCGTATCCTCCGAGGCCCACGACAGCCCACTTCCCACGTTGTCGCCTACGCCATTGTCGCCGATCACCACACCCGCACGCCCAAGGTCCAACCCTCGCGGCGATACCTCTCCAGAAAGCGCGCCCAGCGGCGGCCTCCTCAGCGCAAGCACCACCCACCATGACGACACAGATACCCATGATCTCGGTGCCGCTGAAGCAGACGAGCGAGATTGACTGGATAACCCCGCTGAAGCAATACATACGCGCCACATATGGCGACGACCCAGAGCGCTACAATGAGGAATGTGGAACGCTGAACCGCTTGCGTCAAGACATGCGAGGAGCCGGCAAGGACAGTGCAGCGGGCCGGGATCTGCTCTACAGATACTACGGCCAGCTCGAACTCCTGGACTTGAGATTCCCCGTGGACGAGAACCACATCAAGATCAGTTTCACATGGTACGTCCCGAACCCAAAGTTGAACTACAAGGAGCAGAGGGCAGAGGACAAGCAAGACTAACGATTGCCAGGTTCGATGCCTTCACGCATAAACCTACCTCTCAATACTCCCTCGCGTACGAAAAAGCTAGCATCATTTTCAACATCTCTGCCGTCCTATCTTGCCATGCCGCACACCAGAACCGCCACGAGGATGTCGGGCTCAAGACCTCGTACCATTCGTTCCAAGCCTCGGCCGGCATGTTCACATACATCAACGAGAACTTCCTACACGCACCGTCGACCGACCTCAGCCGCGAGACAGTCAAGACACTGATAGCGATTATGCTGGCACAAGCGCAAGAGGTGTTTCTGGAGAAGCAGATTGCTGACGGCAAGAAGGTCGGCTTGTTGGCAAAACTGGCAAGTCAGGCCGCGTTTTTGTATACACAGGCAACGGAAGGTGCGCAGGAAAACGTCACAAATGCCGTGTTTGAGAAGGTCTGGCTTTTGGTTTGCCAGGTAAGAACATCACAGTAACTTTTGCAATTGGAAACTGACCGTCTCGCAGATCAAATCGCATCACATGGCTTCGCTAGCCCAGTACTATCAGGCTCTGGCCGACGACGATGCGAACACCCACGGTGTAGCCATCTGCAGACTACAAGTCGCCGAAACGCAT
Source organism: Alternaria burnsii (assembly GCF_013036055.1). Lineage (NCBI taxonomy): Eukaryota > Fungi > Ascomycota > Dothideomycetes > Pleosporales > Pleosporaceae > Alternaria > Alternaria burnsii. Next base: position 3,187,177 of record NW_024066107.1, on the reverse strand, counting down.
GCCAAAGACGCCAATCGAGCAGCTCACGGCTTCCCGAACAGCGCGCCGGCAAACTCGAATCTGACCTCGGAGACTGGGGGAATATTAGCAGAGATGACGAAGAAACATTTGGCCAACGTTCAGGAAAAGTTGGCAGAGTTTTCCAAAGACAACGACTTTATATACCACCAAGGCATTCCGAATGAAGCGGCCTTGACGCCAGTGCCGAAAATGCCTGCGGCCAAGGCGATACCCGTCAGCGAGTTATACCAGGGACAGGACATCCAGAGAATCATCGGTCCAGACATCTTCCAAAAGATTGTCCCACTCGCAGTCACTGAATCAGCCAGTTTGTACGATGAGGAGAAGGCCAAGCTAATACGCGCCGAGAGCGAGCGTGTCGAGGTCGCCAACGATGAGATGGCCGCTAGCCTGGACTACCTGAAATTACCTGACAGTCTGAATGTACTGCGAGGAGGTATGGACCAAGACAACCATGTCGACAACGAATTCCGAATGTGGTGCGAAGAGCTCGCTGGACACCAATCGTTCGGCCCTGCGTTTGAGCAACTGGATAGGGACAAGTCGGAGATACTGGGTTCACTTGATGCCAGCATGAAACAACTAGACATGGAAGAGAGTGTCTGTGAGAAGATGCGATCCAAATACGGACCCGACTGGACACAGCAGCCTAGCTCTCGGTTAACGTCCACGCTGCGAGACGATATCAGAAACTACCGGGGTGCCGTTCAGGAGGCGAGCACTAGCGATGCACAATTATACAACACATTTAGGCAATGTGAAGCCGACTTTGACGAGATGCGATCGGCTGGCGAAACGGATGAAGCCGATGTATTGTACTCAAGAGCTATGGTCAAAGCAGGCGCAAGTAAGGGCAAAAGCCCTAGGCCTACCGAAGGCAATCTCATCGATGATGACATTGATGAGGGCCCATCGGTAACGGATCAGATTGCGGCTGTTGAAGACATCTTGCGGAAGCTGAACCTTGTCAAGAAGGAGAGGACGCAGATACTCAAGGACCTCAAAGACAAGGTATGTGATCATCGACGCTCGAGTATGCTGTATATTGACTTTGACAGGTTCACTCTGATGACATCTCTAATGTACTAATTCTGAACAAAAAAGCCATTGCGAACCAGGAGTCGCAATTGTTTAAAGCTGAGCTGGAGAAATTCAGGCCCCACCAGAATCGCATACTACAGGCCAACCATAAACAAGCTTCATTCCTGAAAGAGCTCACTCGAACTTACTCGGATCTACTCAAAGACAAGCGCGTGCGATCTGAGCAAAGCAAATATGAGGCCTTTTCAAGACAACGAAACATCGTCATGACCAAATATCGCAGAGTATACCAAAGCTTCAATGATCTTGTTGCTGGGTTGTCGCGCGCTCAAACCTTTTATTCAGAGATGAAGGACACAGTATTAAGCCTACAGAAGAATGTTGAAACTTTTGTGAATAACAGACGCAGTGAGGGCGGACAGCTCCTGACTAAGATTGAGGAGCGCAACAAGGCACAAGGCGCAGATCAGGAACAACAAAGAATGAAGGAACTAATGGAGAGGATGTCATTGGAACCTTCAGGCTCACCTGTATCACAAGGTGGAGGCCGTAAGAAGAGCATACCACCTCCGCTTTCCTCAACACCTGGTTATCCGTCCACATCAGGAGCTAGTCATCCGGCGTATAATCCTGCAGCTTCACCACCTGTCACGCCGCGCTATCCAATGACCACAGGCCCAAGCCAACAGTTCATATCGCCACAGCAATCCTACGGCCAACCCTCAAACGGCTACAACCAGCAGCAACTCCCACGACGAGAGAGCTATGGACAGCAATATCCCACGCATCAAACGCAGAACTCGCAGAGCTCATCGGCTTATAACCCCGCGATTCACAACCAATACAACCCCACCTCCCCACCAGCACACCAGCAATTCTTCTCTCCACCACCTGCACAGCACCAACCACATCAGCCATGGGGTCAACCTCCTTCAAACCAGCAGCAACAGTGGGGTGGTGCACCTCAGAATAATCTGCCACAGGGTTATGTTCCACCGCCACCTCCACCGGGACCGCCGCCAAGTCAATATCAGCAAGATTATAGTCACTTCAGCCAAGGAGGCTATCCAAATGGACCCGGGGGATACGCGAATCAGCAGCGACCGGCACAAGGACAGGGTCAGAACGGGAACGACCCCTGGGCGGGATTAAGTGGTTGGAAATGATGAACGTGGAGAGATGGAGGGAATACTACCTTCGCGCAGGATACCGTCGTAACAAGAAGAGTAGGACCCGGATCACAAATTCAGTTCGTTCATTATTGGCGATTCGAAAAGTGGACTTGATATAACATCAGCGTCTTGCTAAGGCAGGTGTAGATAATGGATACGTCGTACATCATACACGGCAGTCCTCACGGACGTTGGCTTTTGATTTAATCTTTACTCTTTTTCATATAGCCTAATTCGTGGTTTCAACATTTGACCTAACAATCAGACAAGCTATTCGCCAACAAAGTCGTAGACCATCCTCACTCTCAACTCTTCACCCTTCTCATTGCTAACTCTTACACGTCTCGTATGCCTTCTCTCCCCGTCAACCATCTCAAAGCCCCAAAGGTGGCTAGCCTCCCACTCACCCTGCTTCTTCCCCTCCGCATGAATCAACTTTCCCTCGCTATCCCCTTCAATCCATTTACCCTCGCCCTCGTCAACTACGCCCGTCTTCCTCCCCTCCTCGACACTGACCCATCGACTTCTTCCTGATACCTCACCGAAGAAACCATCCTGGTTCGTGCGCCACTCGTAGTCCAAGGTGTAATCCTCTGTAGTACCAGGGATTTTGCCGCTAGTTATCGACTGCGCCATCTTGATATGTTGATCGTCTGGTTGACTGATTTTGAGATGGATAGATGCTGCGGTGGCAGTCTTGCGGACTAGAACGTTTACGCCTTGGAGCGCAAGGACTGATGCAAAGTCATCGGAGCAGGCTTTGTTCAGTTGCCATTTACCCGATAAGGACTGTAGGGATTTGTTGGATGGAGCAGCCATGGTTTGTGACGTGTTGGTCGTTGTAATACAGAGTACTGTGAGCAGCTTTGGCAGGTCTCAGATGGTGTGAGGCGCCGTTTCATAGTCTGGAATCGTGTCGTCACCACCTGCATGCTTTCTGTTCATCTTGTTCCAAAGCAGCAACCCTTCTCTATTAGGCATTAAAATAGCTCAGTAGGTTGATTTGACAAACACCATAAACACCAAGAGCATCATGGTTGTTTGATAATGGTAGTTGTCTCAAATCACTCTCCATTAGTGGACGTGGATCGCCTTGGCACTGATGTTGGTGGTACCACTTCTTTCCACGGATCTGGTCTTCTCCATCCTCGCACTGCATTAGTTCTATCAACAACACAAAGAGCGCAGCATCAAGCCTGAGACATTCTATCACCAACTAGGATGCGACATAGATTGCCGTTCCAGGATATCCCCGCATCTTTCCCAACCTTGTTGGGGCGGTATCACAGCGCCGGTGCCCTTGACATCATCGCGGACAACGCGGCATCTTTGAAGTATTGCAGACAGCTATGCTCGTTACATCGTCCCCTTGCTAGGGAAGCACAAGTCAGGGTTGCTTGGTATAGTCGCATTAGAGGTGGCTATGGGCGGCGATCTTTGGTAGGCTAAATAACGATAGACGCACAGCGCTGGGGCTGAAAGCGCTGACGAGGAGGTTGGCCCTACCAGCTACCCACATTGACATCACACCAACAGGCATCAATCAACGAGGCGCAAGAATACTTATATAGTATTCAGCACTTCTCAAACTGCGAGATCATTCACCAGCGATAAGAACCGCTATCACATACATTTACTTCGACATCTAAACAATCTCTAACAGTCGTTGAACCCGCCGCGATGTTGCACACCTCAGCCGCTATTCTCGCCGCAGCATTCTGCTCGCTGGCCTCCGCGCTACCCACATCCAATGTCGTTAATCGAGCAGGCGGGCCCGCAATCATGCCTATACCCTCAAACTGCACCGTTACGGATCCTCTGCCCACCGATCCAAACACGTCTTACGTGCCAGCACCAGCTGCCCACGACGATATGCTATACAGCTCCTACTACCCTTCTTACACATCAAACACAACTGCCATGGCACAACAGTGCCTTCAGCAATGTTACGGCTATGGATATCATGTCGAGTGCAAGACAGCATACTGGGCAGAGAACGTCGTGGTGCCGGCTGGATACTATGGCACGGCTGGCGGACAACTCGAGACGGCTTGTCTAATGTTCAGTAGAGCACTCACGAGCGACGACTTCGTGGCAGCACCAGAAGGCCAGGGTACGAGTGCGACTGCGAGCAACATTGCATGCTGATAGTGTTATTTCATGATGGTCAAAGTTTATCTTAGCGAGTCGGCCCGTTGGTCATGAGAAACGATCTGAAACATGGAGTTTTTGGAGTCTGGCTTTACGTCATAGGTCAAAATGAGGATATACAGTAATTGCCGTTTGGCAGGATAGGGTCACCGATGTAGATGGGGTTTCACCTTCTCTCTAAGCCAAACGTTCAACCAACTTAGATGATAGACGCTACGTAATGATTTTAGCCACCTATATCTTTATGAATACAGATGCCACTAGTGATGTGATGGTACCCTACAACTGTTGGTGTTCTGACGAGTAGGATTATAGAATGGTTGAGGAAAGATGTCAAATGCTGGAGCCAACATGGCAGTACCTGTGAATTCGTGGCATCTAGATGAGTCGTCTCAAAGACTCACCAAACAATAAATCTACCTAACTAGCAATGTCGTCATGCCCACTACTAAATTAGCGAGGTCGTATCGTCTGGAAAAAACCTATTTTTGGGTGACACAAGCGGCAACGTCCGTCTCGTGAAAAGTGAACAGGGTAACAATCAAGCTTTCTTGGATCAAAAGCCTCGCGAGACCAGTCCGTAAAGAATCGAATAGTACAGATACAGGCTGTGAGTCCCGGATCGCATCGTCTATTCTTACCTCTTCGCCTTCCCCGTGTTGTCTAGCTTTGACGGATTTCCAATCCACATGATGGTGGGGCAAGAAAGACGCTGGAATGCAAGCGGTTGGTGGGCTGGCATGGTGCGCGTTCAGCCGTTGCGTGGAATGACCTGCATTTACGAGGTCACTCTCGCGTCGCGCCTTCTTTACATCTTCTCGCCTGTTCGCTCTATTTTTTGTGCTAGCGCCTCGAAAGCGCATATCGGAATGGTCTAATGGCATAGCCAGCTTCGGTAAGGTGGGATATACAATACGTCCCAATAGCATGGCTGTGGGTAGCCATGCCTTTGAGGCGTTATCCTTAACGGGGGTACTTGCTTGGTCGGTCACGGGTCAGGAACATCCCTGATACTTGACATTATCTGGATAGCTGGAGCTTCTCACTGCGTGGATATTGGATGCAAACTACCATCGCACTTGTCTCTAGACTCGAGGAAGACGGTCTTTCCGCGGTGAAAGATAATGCACGTGCAACAGCGTTCATGGCGGGCCGACCATCCGGGTACCTGTCCCGCTCTACTTCGTCCCCCTCATACTTCATGTCTCTCCTCGGATTTTGTCCATTCTCACACACAGTTCATTGTCGTCTTAGGAAGTTGTTAATACGGAGATAGAACGGAACTCTATATGTTACTGCACGTGCTACAGTTACTGCGTTACCCTACACCGAAGCCTATCAAATGAGCACTTCGCTGCCGCCTCATTTCGGCTTATTGGATGCCACCAACATAACTACCTTTAGGGTCGCCGTCAAGGTTTCCCCATTCGTTGTTAGCCCTTGTATACCACAGTCAGATTTTGGGGCTGGTCAGAATGAGCGTACTCCGGCCGGAGCTGCTGAAACTTTTATTGGTGGCATTGCGGAGATATGTGGAGAAGGGGGCTGCTGATGACGGGCCGGCTTCCTATATCGGCATTGCAACTGATCTTGTTGGGAATATGGGGGAGTGTGGGGGCTGGGACGGTACTCTCACAGAAGGCAGACATTCATACTTTCGTTCTCCGTACGTAGACTACGCACGGATGCAAGAGAGAGAAGCTCACAATATTCACGACTCAGATATGTGGTGGTTACAAGTTGGTATTAGGTACTATATAGATAGATCGGCCGTAGCTTCGTCAGTCATGAACGTATAGTGAAAATGTAGCCGACTGCAATGGTCCGCTCGCTTGCTAAGAAACTAGTAGCTCAGAAGCTCATGATAGGTGCCAGATCATAAGAGAGAAAAACAATTATCGCCACAAAGGGCGCCTTAAACACATTGTCCAATGACCGCTGGCTTTAACGCAAAAGCAAAAAGGGTATAGACAAGAAGCGAAGTAAGAATCATGGAAATCTGTTATCCCATGTTGAAGGTCCGCGGACTAGGATACTTCTGTTTTCACCGGTGCCGTTCCCTTGAACTCTCCATGCAATATATCCAGGAGCTTGCGGAGGGTGTCGGAATTGCTTCCTCGTCTACGGGCGATCGTTCCTTCTTCGTCTTCACCTTCCGCATCGTCGTCCTGTGTGAGAAGCTCGATTGTCCTTCGGAGCTTTTCATAGGCAGCATTGAGTTCCGTGTGCGATGTTTCGAGCTTGGTGTACTTGTCGTTTAGGATCGAGAGCTGGGCTTCAAGATCTCTAGCGTGCTTTTCTTTGCGCTCTCGAAATGCACGTTGGGCGGCGCGATTCTGAGCTCTTCGGCGCTATTCGCACGTTAGTTCGAGCTCGTGTATGTAGAGTAAGATATACATACTCCCGAAGTAGTGTGGGTCCGTTCTGCTGGTGCAGGTTTGTGGGTAGTTCCGAAAGTAGGTTCAGTGTGCTGTAGTGGCCTCGGACTGCAATATGGGCTATCATGCTCTGAGCCAAAATCCGAGGGGGTCATGGGCATGGGATATGATCCAAAGTGCATGGGTTCGTCGACGATGCGAGGGTAGTAAGCTTGGTGGATATGTGCAGGAAACTGGTCATATGTAGAAGAGACCTTTGAAAGATTAGTTGACAAGTTTTGAAGACACAATCATGATACTAACAGGTGATCCACTCAGACTCGGAACTTTAGAGAGATCTGGAGGCATCTCGAATATGGCTGTTTGGTGTGGTGGTGCGATATAGTTGCCTTGTGCCATCCAGTAATCGAATGATTGAGAATCCATCGCTCTCGATTTACAGTTGTATTAGAGTGAGGATAGGAGTCGATACGTTTGTGTGCTCGGGAAAACGTGTGTAGAGACGAGTGTTGATATTCTCTCTCACTAGATCTATATCGACGGCTGATGATGATATGACGTGCTAGTGCTTTGTTGCTTCAAGTTGAAATACTTATGTGGTGGAGACAGCTTACACAACGGTGGGCAAGGTGAGATCTTATACACCGTGGGGACGTCGCGTATCTCTCCGTCGGAACCGCGTCAGTCACATGAGATGGCGGCAAGTGGCTTGACAGGGGTTGTTCTGTCATGCAATTCTGCCCACGACTAAATTCAACGGCCACGGCAGACCCTGAAAATATGGCTTCCGCGGGAATACGTGCAGAAGTTAGCTTAAGCTGCATGTTCACACAGCTTGCTACCGGCACACGGGTCCGAAGCACGGTCCACTACTGCAGGAAGCACATCAACTGTTGTTATTCTCGTCTTCGAGTGGTTCCCAGAGTTACACAACCAATGGCCATGGGGCAGGGGTCTGCATGGAGGCGTGCGCTATACTTTTTCGAGGCCTTGATAAAAGATTGGCATGCTTGCTGAGCCAAAGCGTAATGACTTCCCGCCAACCAAACATACAGTGGCCAGGTTAGTCCGTCGTCGCGACCGTAGTAACAGTCAGAGGTACCTGGCGCTGTCTTCTCGAAGAGTAACTCCACTTTAGGATTGTCGTCCCGCACACGATGCATGGTAGGGCTGTAATTTTCTCAGTTCAGAAACTCTTGGCTGCTACCGCACATTCCGTGCGATCAATCAAACAAGATTCTTCTTGTAGTGAGACGTTCACATAGCTAGACATGATTGCTCTGTAATGCGCTGGGTCTAAGGACCTCAGCTAGGTGACGACATCAGAGTGACATACTGACCCAAGGTTACGTCCAGCTGGCCTGTTGAGTTTTCGCTTCGAGAGCTATGGGCCGAAGTTCGGTCGTAGTGAAGTGTCGTTCGCGCTAGCCGCGAGCAGTGTAAAGTGCATTCCAATTCTGTCACCGCTTCTCCTCGCTGAGCACCGATCCGGGGGGCCTACTAGTCACCGTTGAAGTAGCCTGCTCAGTGTGGCGCTTCTCTTATGAAGGCAGCCATCGCCAGCCCCGAAGCCTTCAAGATTGGATGCCACACAATATCGAGTTGTGACCATCGAGCTGGACAGCCATCTCATACTTTGCTCGCCTGGTGAAAAAGAACAAGGTGCTTGGCAGACCCTTTCACATGCCTTATCGTGCAGCGAAAGACAACGGATAGTTGGCGAGGTTGATGGCCGATCGGTGAGTGTCGGGTACAGTTACCTAGGGCGCGCCGAAAAGAAAGCCTATAGTGGCAACACGTGGTACGCTACGTTAGCGAAAAGGCTACGTAAGCGCGATTGCCATGACTTATCAGTAGCCTTGTCCATGTAACGTTCCCAAGCGATTACCACCATCACGAAATGCTCGGCGACGTGAGGTGATATATCCTTACCATATTGCATTTGATCAGGCAACATGGTGCAGCCTGCTTGCATTGTGGGAATTCCAATGCAGTTGAATTCAAACACACAGTATCACAGACCAGGCCGTAGACAAAGGCCTCATCTTTACCCTATGGCTTGGTTCTTATGCGGCATTCCCATATGGTTGAGAAGACAGCCCTACGGCGCTCTGCTACGACTATGCTAGACTACTTACCCAAAGCAGTAATTCTGCACTTCGAAATGTAGCAGCGCACTAGTGACGTAAGCGGGGAGAACTGGCTAGACTTGCACCAGCGCTTCTGCTGCTGAACGTGCATGAGGGCTGGAAATCCACCGCGTCTTACGCATCCTTCACCGGATCCGCTTTAGGGCTGTTCAATCTAACTTTGTGCAGCATCGCTCGTCGGCCGACACATACGCAAGCGAGACCGTACATCTTATCTGATGGTCTTTCCTTGACCGATATGCGACTCGTACCGCCAACAAGCATACTCATTCGGACCGCGTACAGCCTTGATCTTGGCCCTGCAAGGCATTAGCTCGCTATCCATAACAGGAAACACAACGCTTGTGCCCCGCTGCTGACACAGCTCGTCCTTCGCGACATGAGCCTCCGGCCTCGCTTCATGAGCCTACGAGATGCCGAGGCTAGCCAACCGGTTAAACAGTAAGCAGTAACGAAGGAGACGAGCCTATGAGACGCTCTTTACGATCAAGTTACACATTTGACTTCATCTGTTCCGCATCATACTGTAGCACAGCCAATCCTGAAATCGTACGCAGCGCTAGGCTAAAGCTGTCGAATGTTAATGCAAATACTCTGCATTATCTACACGACATGGTCAATACTGTCCAATGCGAAAAGTATTTGCCATGTCTTCACTTACTCCAAGAATCAGAGGATGCAGAGTAGCTCACTGGCTGCCTGCTGTACCACTGTGTGTCTCCCATGACATGGTCATGGATCAAGTGTCTCAGTCAAGTCGAACCTCTCCGCTTCCAAGTCATCTTATCACGGTCCCTAAGTGTGATAGTGCTATGGAACGGATGTCAGGGTCCAGCGCTTGTAGATCCTAGCGGACACTAACAGCCCTACAGGAAGCATGGCTGGCTTTAGCCCCGCTCCCTTGTCAAAGCATAACCGTCCAGACCTATCGTACGATGTAAGACCATTATACATGTGCTAAGTCTGAATGGGTGGGATACCTGGCAGGCATCGGGGAACCACGATGGCTTCCGCCCACTCTATCTGAAAACGGCGCTTGCTAACGTACAGACAGCCCCCGAAACATTAAGATATATCCAGGATACACTGTGGACCTGCAAGCATAATTACATGCAGCCTCCGAAACGTCCCGTATCTTGTTAGATTATCCAGGTGTACATAAAGCTACTTTCAAGCTCTGTACTGTGTTTCCAAGCGGATCCGAGTTAGCACCGAAAACACCAAAACCATCACCACCATCATGGCGCTGACTGCGTACCCGTCTCGCGTAAGCTTCCCAACACGAATCAGAAGACGAGCTATGTGTTTCGGGCCCGATCTAAGGCATGTCCCTTTCGGTATCCAATAGGCTTACGCCTCACGTTCGTCAGTGCGCATTCTGGAGGTTTTCTAGAAGGTGACTCCCTCCGCTTGGACACAGGGGAAGCTTCGGAGATCTCCAAGCATCAGAGCCTCATCACCGCCTGACATAGGGCTGCATATACGAAGGCCTGTGCTAGAGGCTTGGAAAGGCTTCGTTAGCGGCTCTTTCCTGTTGATGTCTACACCCGTTGTCGGCTAGACAGCCATGGGAGTCTATATAGCCACTCACCAGCCTCTCTTATTCCCAGACAAGGAGTGATGTCACCGGGCACAGACTCTCACACTACGTCACCCATGCAACACTTCGTGTCCCATTGGCATCTAGTCTTGAGCACTGACCCTATCCAAACTACACGTCCTTTCTAGAAGGCAGAAGGCACGGGCTTCTATGCGTGTCACTCATCTTGCATCTGCTACACACGCTAGCGAGCTTACACAGTGTACGCCCTACAACTCGTCACTCTCGCATATGTTGTACAAAGGTTAGCACCATACTGACAGTGCGGCTTGTATTTCTTCCTTCAAGACTAAGTGCCCATTCAGACGCATATATACAAACTACACATCGCAAAAAACCACTCTTCCATTGTACTAGAGGACTCCAGGTAACAGCAGGGAGCAAACAGAGAGTTTTTGGCTAACAATTTGAATTCTCTACAAAAGTGCTATAGGCACAATCTCCTTCCCCCATATCATAACTACCCGTATCATGTGCACTATTGTGCATCTTGTTTTGCATCAACCAACATGTAACATCTCACAACAAGCTGTACGATAGGTCTGCAGTTAGTAGTTGTGTTGTTGGGTATGAGCTGTATATAGCAATGTATATACATAATGCATGGCAACATCACCTCTGTGAGCTTCGTGAACATGAGCGAAGCATCACAGAAGAGAAGAATGAACGCGGATGTGCAGGAGAGCTACTGGGCCTCGGGAAGGAGTGAATGCATGAAGCAAATGTCGATCAAAGGAAGGATTGGGCGCAAGGTCTAGGTCCGGGTGTATGGTGCGGTGGTTTGGGCAACTGATATCGTGTGGTGGGTTGTTTGCTAGGGCCAATGCTGCATAGGTAGAGGGACCCAAAGTCCGAGTAGGGTTATATGGCCTGGATGTCGCAAGGAAACCAATATTGGGGATGGCGCAACGGCTTGTTGCTTGGAAATAGTTGTCGCAGGGCGCATCGACAAGTGCTTCGGGGTCGATCATGTTGCAAACGGGGCTTACCTTCACACTTCACCTCGACACCACTCATCTCCATGTGGGCCAACGAAGCTGAACATCTAGGTGTTCAAATGCTACAGATGATTAGCAGGAAAACTCCAAAACTCCTCCCATTTTGGGTTCCTTTAACGCCTTATCGCTATGCAAGACAAAAAAAACTAGGGGAATACTTTATAGTGTCCACAGACCGCTGCGTCGTTTGCCCATGGGGTAAACAAGAAGGGCAGCCATGAACAGACCAACAGTGATGCCGATAGCAATCTGGATCATGGACGCAGCGACGTTGAAGACGATTGCGTTCAAGCTGTCGGTTGTGGTCTGCATTACGTCAGTGATAAGTTTGGCCGGGAATGAAGAGGTGCTCACGTCGGCTGCTCCCCCTGACCCTTTAATTAGGGCAGACGCTGTTTGAAGAGCAGAGTTGATGCTTCCACTCGATGCAAGAGAGCCTGGAACTTGGACGTATACTGCAGGCAGGAGGACGGCGGCTGCAACTCCGTGACGCAACCGGCTGTAAAGGTTTGCTAGAACACCAATGGTGAAAGCGCCGAATGTGTAGGCGATAGGCGCTGACGACGAGAACTTCATTCCGGCGTAGAAGTTAACGATGTAGCCAGCAAAGGCGATGACAATCATAGCTGGCATCTGCTTGTATTTGGCCTGCACGGTAAATGTCGTGAAAAAGACGTAGAGCGGGACCATGAGAAAATTCCAGTAGGGGTTCATTGGGCTTTGGCACTGAGTCGAGTTGGTAGCGTTAGAGTCGATGGCGCCATATATAGCGGTACCAACAGTGATGCCGTAACCAAGAAAGAGCGAGTAGATGATGGCGAAGACAAGTCGGATGGAACCTGGTACGATAGCGCGAGACTGAAGCTCGAGGGCTGAGCTAAGCACCAGCCATCCAGGAAGGATCAGGGCGATGGCGCTCTGTGCAATAGCCGAGAAACAAAACAAGTTCCCGTTGTTAATGCTGCCAAACGCGCGTGCAAGGAAGCTCATGAGGATCGTCGCGGTGATCTCGAAAACGGTGCTGTATGTCTTGGATAGAGGGGCGATAACAAGTTGAAGCAGGCCTAGGACGATTCCGAGGACGAATATGACAGGCATGTCGATGGGGCGGGCCTTGAAGAAACAAGAAACTGCGGCGCTCGCCAAACCATACATCAGTACAGTCAGCCACCGCGGGTGACGGTCCTTGGCATTGATGACCTCGTCCAAACGAGCGAGAGCTTCATCTAAGCTGATAACATCGTGCAAAACCTCCTTGTAGATGTCGTGGGTGTCCTTGAGCTTGCCAAGGTTAACTCCTTGGGCTGTACGAACAATCTTGACTTCAGCCGTGTGAGTGAGGTTGTCGTCAAAGGAGATGATCATGCAGCCGGGGATGTAGAGAAATTGGCTGTTGATCTCAAGGACCTTGGCGGTGGTCGCGAGATACTCTTCGAGACGATGTGTAGGGGCTCCAAAGAGCATGAGGGCGCGGCACATACGGATGATGTACTGTTGTCGTTTGAGAATGTTGGCTACGTGGATCTTAATCTTGGCATCCTGATCTTCCTTTGCCTTCCAGACCTTGGCGATGATGTTGTTACTGCTGGTTCGCCTGTGGTTGCGTGGGCGTAGGGGGACATCCTTCTTTTCGTCCTTTGGATTCGCCAGCTTGGCTGAAGCGCCGATAAGAGTGGCCAGTGTTTCTGTGGACTGTATGGGCTTGTTCGCGTTGTACCATTTCCGCTTTGGGGTGCAGGCGCCTGAAGAAGATCCGGGCCTTTGTGAAGGTGACGTCTCGCTGACTTCTGATGATGTGTCTGTGTAGCCACGCACAGGTGTCTTGTAGGCTTGGAGGAGCTGGTAAAAGACGCCTCCGTTGGCGTTACCGGTAACGGTATATGCGCCATCAGGGTCCACCTCACTCAATGGCAGAGCATTGAAGTTTTGTGCGTTGAGCTCACCAGCATTGTGCGCGTTCAGAAGCTCTTCCGCATCGACGGTGTGCTGGTTGGTAGTGATTTCGTTGGAACCGGATTCGCTGACGCGGCTATAGCTACGGATTTGTTCGAGCGGCGGTGGAGGGACTTCAACATTGGCAGAGCTATTGAATCGTACTCTTGTCTTGCCTGTTGCTTGTTCGGGTTGTACGGAAGGTGTCGGGTATGTGGGTGGTATTTGCTGCATCTCATGCTCGTCAACGTGGGTGTGCTCTGACGAATTGGTGGAAGAGGGCTCCATTGCGACAGCTATAGCGTGGGAGAGTGTCGCGATGTTGTAGCACGATGTTTACTGAGATGAAGAGAAGAGTCGAGAGGAGTCGTTACATTAGAGGCGTCATGAGACTTGAATACTACAGCTGCCAGGCGTCGGCATTTCTCCGTTGCGTAATTGTCGTCGGACCGGTACACCCAAAATACATTTACGTTTGGCCGCGACTTGGCTGTGGATCCGGAACGAGGACCACCGGGTAGAGGCGATCAAAGGGGTCGCCGAAACAGGAAGCACACTTGCACATGGAGCCCAAACGCGTCGTCGTGGATAAAAAATGATGCAACGCCGACGTTCGAGAGCGACACCATGTGTCAAGGAATTGCTCTGATTGGCGCGTTCCCTGACTAGAACAAGTCCGTTATATCCGTGCCATCTTCGAAATATGGATCTTTGCATCAGCTTCTGGACGACAGCGCGCATCCCCGAGCTCAACATTGTCAATCCCCATGGGGCGTGCGCATAAGCGTGCACTCAATCCCTCTGTTCTTTGGTGGTGCGTCGGGTGAATAGCAAGCGCAGGGACTGTCGAGTCATCGTGGCGGAAAATTAGGTATCGTCACTTGACTGCGATCATAGCGCAACATCTCTCCGAACTAGCAGCGCGGTACGGGCTATACGTCTGGGTACGAGCTTTGTTCAGCATGTACCTCGTTTTCTTCGTCCATAGATCTTCAGCTTTTCAGGGATCACTATGTTGGAGACCATGACGCATGGTGTATTATTCAGCCACGAACGTTCTATCGTTTGATAGCAGCCACATATACACTGTTTCCACGTTTTGAAAACCAGTCACTCACGGATACTGTCACTCGTTATTGTGCTGCATACAAATTCTGGAAGTTTTCTTGCCATACGTGTAGCTCATGTCTGGAGACTAGTTTACTCCGGCTTACACCAAGGTCTGATAACAGTATTGAAGGGTCGAATCAACAGTCTTTCATGTAGGAGAAGATGTCATGTGGCTACACCTGTGCCGCTGCTGCGGTAGTCAGACATTGGTATGCACTCCCTGTGGGCAACATGCCAATTGAACTCGCCATTCTTCACAGCATCCTGCTGTTGTTGAAGCTACTCATTATCCTCTTCTGGGCACTTTGTACAAGAACCGTCAGATCTAACATCGACACGCACGCAACCGTGATGGTGAGTATGCAAAAAGTCTGCGTGACCTACGTGGCAGCAGACTGCGGTTCTATTATCCCAGGGAAGTCTGGAGCAGCCGCGGCTTTCAAAGCAGTCAAGATTCATCAAAAACTGCTCCAAGCGGGTATAGAAGTTGTTGATAATGGGCCTTTGGGCTACCATGATACGTCTTCACAGCTAGACGTGCTCGAAGAAACCATGACTTACCAGCCAAGTCCCTTCGTACCGCACGACATCCGCAATAGAGCTGATAATCTGGAGCTCCTTCGCAAAGTACGACGGAGAATGACCAAGAACTTCGACCAAGAGCCCAATGCCTTCCAATAACTTCTTGGAGGTGAATGTTGCATGCTGCCAGTGATCCTCTCTTGCGTTAAAAGACAATACAAATTATACAACATGGATGTGGGCTTCATTTATGTCGATGCGGATACCGATATGCATTCGCCAGTGGATGCCGATTGGAACGGCTACTTTGCGAGCATGGTTAGTAGTGTCCTGTGTACACTGGACGTGAGACATGCTGACTTCATAACCAACTCCTAGACTATGATGCAGCTCATGGGACGTCCTGGGTCACTTGTTGATTCAAACGCCGACCCTGTGCTCACTCACGACAAGCTCTGTAATGCTCGAAACACCGTCTTCTTCGGGACAAACATCTCCCATCCGGGGAACCAGAATGAGCACCTAGCTTATCTTCACGGCGAGCATTTCAAAGTTTTGTCGTCACAGGCGGTTGCACTCGATCCGCACGCACGTGCGCGTGATGCTTTGGAGCACCTGGAGTGTAAACACAAAGCTATTTGGGTACATCTGGACGTTGATTCCATCGATCCAGGCGAATTTCCTCTGGCAAATATCCTCAACTTCACAGGCGTAACTTCTACAAAAATGATGTTAGCCCTGGATGTACTCCTGGCCAGCGAGAATGTGATTGGGTTGACAGTTGCAGAGGTCAATCCAGATCATGATCCTGGCTTGGTAATGACGAAGAGATTGGCCGAAACAATTGTGGCTATGCTTGCGAGAAAAAGATCCTCATAGAAGCTCAAAAGAGTCCAGAGCTATGGCGAGACACTCGGAGATTTGAAGATGGTATTGGCATGGGCGAGTAGGACTGTCAAGTTTCGAGGCAGTCCAGCGCTGTTCTATTGTGCCAGTTTCTATCGTCTGGGTTCATACACACAAGCGACTTCTTCGTACATGTCTGCGTTGACAAGCAATCTGATCCTGCCTCTTTCTGTGAACCCAGCTTTCTGATAGAAGGTCTCTGCTGCCTCAACAGTACTGTCCAAGCATGCCGGCACACCCTCTTTGTCGCACAAGTCAAGACCCCAGCGCAACAGCATTGAACCTATGCCCTGGCGAGCATAATCAGACGACACAGCGAGCCACGTGAGATCTTCGACACGAATTAGTCCGTTGCAAAGTTCATCTTGCTAAGTTCAACATGACCTACCATAATGCGGCCTATCTCTAATAACCTCACGCGAAACCTTTCCAGCAGCTGCCAACCAGGGCCTCAAAACACTCCAATCCGTACCCGCTGGCAGCTTCCAAGCCGGCGGTTTCCAAGCTGTCCCTTCGGTCCTCACAGGATGACACCATACCGCGTAGCCTACAATTTTACCTTGTTCTCCGGTTGCAGCCTCATCAGTATGTCGGGCGACGAGGACCGTCATGTTAGGATCATGCATGTCAGCCGTGAACTTTTCTTCTACACTGCCTTGGAATGCTGCCCAAATAGCAGGGGTGGGATAAATGGCTCGCATGAGAACGTTTGAACTGAAGGCTTGGACATGGAGGGCGGCGATGTGAGGTGCGTCCTTGGGTTCTGCGGATGTGATGGAAATGGGCATTGCAAAAGATGCTTTGGTTTCTCAATGGATGGATGGCGTTCCTTGGCCAGAATTCAGGTGTTTGTTGTATTGGTTACTTTACAAGACTGTGGCGTGCATGTGTGGAACGTGGCTGGGCTCGTTTGGATGGGTCATGGGGTAACATTCGCGCTCGTGTACCGCATTCGGTGCCCCCACGAGCGACTCAGCTTGAGCAAGGACAAGTAAGAAACGGAGCAGAATGATTCAGTCTTGCTGCCCAAGTTCGCCCAGGCAGAGGAATAGAGTCGTGTAGTCCGTGGTAGGCGAGCGCACAGCTTCCTACCTTGCCCTTGCTTTTTAATCATTTTATTTTGCACCGAGAAGGCGTTTACAAGGGAAGAAAGAAGATTGCATGTTGGCTAGAACGGGCTGTTTTTCTTCAAAGGGGGGGGGGGGAACTTGAAAAGTTGAATTACGAAGAATGGCTCGTGCCTCTACTATGAAAATCCATCAAGAGCGCAATGCGCCGTGAGACTCATATATCTCACCACCACCGCGCTCCAAAAATCTTGGGTGCGACGCTGCTCGACTTGTTCCCAGCTACCAGGTCAATCCTCTGATGCCCCTTGACATCCACGGCAAGCGTCTCATACTCGTAATCATTCTGGCTTGGTCGCTTGGTCAAATGCACATGTACAACACCCTGCCCCAACGGACCTTCGACATAAAACTTGAAGCGCAGGTGCTCTGTGCCCCACTTGTCTGTCTCTTGGGTACTGCTGAGGTAGCGATTGCGCGCCCATCGCGACCAAGACCCTTCACCAAATGCAGCAATTTCAGCGCCAGGGCCGAGGAGTTTCTGACATCGGGCGTCCTGGCGTATCATAGTTGTCGCGCGGTTGAAGTAGGCGGTCTTGGAGGAGGGACTGAAGACATCGGAGAAGAGAAAGTAGCCAACGCCGCCCTTGATATTTTGTCAGTGTTGCGCCCGCAGAGAGAGGCGGGGTGAAGGGGAAACCTTACTGTTGCTACTATGCCCACCAGGACTACTACCAAGTTGAAACTTTGCTGTGTAGTCCGCACTGCTTTTTCGCCTGGCGATAGCTCCGACCATCGGACTTGGCCCGTGTCGCCAGTCAAGGAAATGGATTTCCTCTGTGGTTTTGGAGGCGGACTGCTCGTCGAGCTGTGTGTAGCTTGTGCATGGTGGGTGGTGGAGAAGGCGATGCGCCCGATATGCGCTCTCCGCTGTGAGGCATGTATGCGCGGCAGGACCAAAGTTGGACGCAGCAGTGCAATCGCTTCGGTAGGTTTGTATATGGCAGCCATTGTGAGTGTAGTTGTTGTGTGTGAATGGTGACGTTCAAATGCGGAGCGGAGCTCGTGTGACGCCGGAGGTGAATGCAGCCGCGGCTGCAGGTTCCATGGTCGTGGCGGGCCGGTTCCTGGACTGAAGCTTAGTTTTGGCATCGACCACGCTCGCTGCAGCAACACGTAGAGCCGACTTTTGCTTCTTGAGCACGATTCCACGCCAGATCCATACCACAGAGCACCGCTGAAGGCGGAAACCCGGCACCATGAGCTCAAATAAGAAGAGTAGCCTCACCGGCTATCTCCCCGACATCCTCATGGCAGCTGCTGCAGTACGTCCCTTCCCACGCATGCGCCGTGTCCTCCCCACATGTGCCCTGCCCTCTGACGCCTCGGTAGCCTCTGATAGCCTACTTCGTCATTCGCAACCTCCTCACACGCCTCGACCCGGAGGCTCAACAAAAAGAAGAAGCCCGCGCCAAAGCCTCTGCTGCGACGCGTAAACTCGACGCCATCCTCACCAGCAAGCGGCGGAAAAGCTATGGCGAGTACGATAGCGAGGACGACGACACAGAATCCCGGCCCAGACGGCCGAGGATACAGGACCTCAACCTGAGCACCTACGAACAGACGATTGCCATGGAGGTTGTTGCGCCTGAAGAGATTCCCGTAAGCTTCGAGGGTGCGTTACAAGCTCCTTCAAGCTTGGCCCATGGGCTAACACGTCGCAGATATCGGTGGCCTCGACTCCATCATCGACGAACTCAAGGAATCCGTCATCTACCCCCTTACCATGCCCCACCTCTACTCGCACTCTTCCTCGCTCCTCAGCGCACCCAGCGGCGTCCTCCTCTACGGCCCTCCCGGTTGCGGAAAGACTATGCTTGCAAAAGCCCTCGCGCACGAATCGGGCGCCTGCTTCATCAACCTGCACATCTCGACTCTGACAGAAAAGTGGTACGGCGACAGCAACAAGCTCGTCAACGCGGTATTCAGTCTGGCAAGGAAACTGCAACCAAGCATCGTCTTCATCGACGAGATTGACGCAGTTCTCGGACAGAGGAGGAGCGGCGAACACGAAGCCAGCGGCATGGTCAAGGCCGAGTACGTTTACCCTTCTCCAGTACCGTCTCGTCCAACTTGCGACCAAATCAAGACTAACCCTCCCCCCAGATTCATGACCCACTGGGATGGCCTCGCCTCCAGCACCTCCTCCGGCACATCGACTCCCCAGCGGATATGCATCCTCGGCGCCACAAACCGCATCCAAGACATCGACGAAGCCATCCTCCGTCGCATGCCCAAGAAGTTCCCCGTTGCCCTCCCTTCAGCTACCCAACGCCACAACATCTTCTCTCTCATCCTGCGCGGCACAAAAATCGACCATCAGAACTTTGACTTGAACTATCTGGTTCGTGTTTCGGCTGGAATGAGCGGTTCCGACATCAAAGAGGCATGTAGGGACGCGGCCATGGGCCCAGTCAGGGAGTACATCAGGAGAAAGAAGGCAGACGGCACCCTAAGGAGCAGTAAAGGAATGGCCCAGAGCGATGTGCGTGGACTGCGTACAGAAGACTTCTTTGGTCGCGGAAAGGGCCTGCGAGAGATGGAGTCCATTGACGATACACGCGAGGAGATGAACGCACGCGTACGCAGCACAGTGCACACTACGTCTGAGGAGTCCGTGTCCGAGGAAGCGAGCAGCAGTGAAAGCACAGCGAGCGGCGAGGACAGGTTCCGCGATTCGGCATACCAAGGCGCGGCCAACGAAGAGGCCGTCGTGCGGTAAAGCTAGTCTTCTGCCCATGTTTGGCATGGGACAAGTATTTGTAAAATGTTTGTACATTTTGGAATGTTACCAAGACGACACGAACGTATATATGGGCGGCGTTACTATCATGGGCTAGATATACGTCTCCAACCAGAGAGGCGATACCACGTCACATCATATCATGTTACAACAAATCAATCACAACTTTGATCATGACATCTGCTTGCTAAACATCTATATCTTTGTATCATTTTCCGTTACTGTACGTACGCTACGTGTAGCAACCACACGACAAAAAGCCCAATTGCAGCTAGAATGCATCCACTAACCACGACACCACTTTACTTGCACATTTACTTCTCCTCCTCACTCTCTTCTTCCTCGTCATCCTCTTCTTCTTCTTCTTCTTCTTCATCTTCCTCTTCTTCAGCATCGGCAGCAATCTCCTCGTCCGCGTCCTCTGCTTCTGCCTCGTCTTCTTGAATCAAAAGATCCTCCACAGTGCCTCCTTCCTTCTCCAATCGCAAGTACTCATCCCATTCAGGGAACATCTCGGCATCGCCCTCGCCGTCCTGGGGTGGCGCGCCAAGGAGTCTAGCAACCTTGGTCTTGTTCTCCTTCTCCAGAGACTCCTTCCATTGCTTGACAAGGCCAGCCGTCGCGCTTGGCTTGTATGTTTGGGAGAAGAGGACGGCCTCGGCGAAACGGTTGGTCTTGACGAGTAGGTCGATACACGCCTGGACATCTCCGACCTGCCATAACGCAGAGAAGGCTACGTTGTTTGCTGTGGCATTCTCAGCCAATTCAGCAAGTTCACGAAGACCGGCCGTGTCAGACGTCGCACTGTAAAGGAGAAGGAGAGAGCCGAGATCCTTGGCCTTCACAAAGCACTCTTGTGCGAGCTTGACATCCCAGTTTGTTAGGGCAGCATCGCCGACAGTCTTCCACTTGTGTTCTGTGTCTTGCTCGCGAGCAATCTCAACAGCCTGCTGCAAATCGCCAAGAGACAAGGCAAGGTCGAAACGGTGTTCAGGATCGGTGGCAACCTTGAGCGCCATTTCCTTGTAGCCTTGACCTTCCAAGAACCGAGCAATCTTGTTGTTTTGGTCTTTGGGCACAGAAGGAAGCGTCTCCTCAGCGGCTTCCAGGTCACCTCGGAGGATAAGCGTTTGGTACTCAACAACTGCCAGAGACAGGGCGAAAGAAACCACGTTGACATCCTTGTCGGCGATATAAATCCTGGAATCACGGGGTAGGTACCCAAGGACGTAGTGTGGTGAGTCGAAGTGAGAGATGGTGTATGTTTGATCGCCAACAAGGTAGTTCAGGCGGTTGGTGCTGTTTGTGTAGATGAAGCAGTCTCCAA
Organism: Alternaria burnsii; assembly: GCF_013036055.1. Lineage (NCBI taxonomy): Eukaryota > Fungi > Ascomycota > Dothideomycetes > Pleosporales > Pleosporaceae > Alternaria > Alternaria burnsii. Next base: position 3,165,999 of record NW_024066107.1, on the reverse strand, counting down.
CCCAGGTACCAGTGCGAACGCTGTTTTATCATTAGTCTCAAGGTTTCAATCATGTCCCCTTTGAACATACCTCTCGTTGATGTCGCACACAACCTCGAATGCAGATTCGGCGCCGTCCTCGTCTACTTCGCCGTTTTGCACCGCCTCCAGGTAGTTCTCTCTGGAGTAACGTAGCACGTAGAAGGTGTCTTCTGTAGCCAAAGTGACCAGCTCCCCGCTCTCAGACCAGTATACACTCTTGGGTTCAACCTCTATCCGTCGGACCAGAGCACCAGAGTCCCAGTCGAACAGGCCAATGCCACCTTGACCCTTCACACCAAGGAGTACGCCGCCACTCAAGCCGTCGGCTGAGAAGCCTACATTCAGAACACTCCGCTCCTTGAAGTTGCGGAATATCTTGACACTGGTAGAGGATTCCCGGATGGCGTAGTCTTTGTCATGTTCTTTCGAGGCCCAGCAAAAGTCAAGTGCGCTGCCGAAAGCTTGGTTACGAAGAGCAAGCGCAGTGTAGATGATGTATTCGCCATCACCGCATACTGCGACGAACCGTCCATTGGGCGAGTGCAGTAGTGCCTGCGGGTATAGCTCAGTTGAGCCAAGGTCCTTGCTGGGAAGGGAGAGGCGCTCTCCATCCTTGAGCTGATCGCTGCCCTTGATCACCGATGTGAGGATATCGTTGTTCTTCGCCCAAAGCAACTTTCCGCTACCATCCATGCTGACTGCCGGCTCTTCACGACCCATGGTAATGACGACAGCGCCGTCATCGAATCCGAGCGCGACACCATTCCTTCCTTTCTGGTAGGATACGCACCATGCGCGCTCCAAGCCATAGTTTAGGGACTGCTCCAACCGGTATGTCGAAGAGTGCCAAATCTTAATGGTACCATCTTCAGATCCAGAAATGATGACAGGGAGCTCGGGATGGTATACGGCGAAGCTGACGTTGGAAGTATGGCCTTCAAGTGTCGCAATCAGCGCTTTTGTGGTGTAGTCCCAGACCTTCACCGTCCGGTCATCGGAGGTTGTGAGGAGGTATGGCTTGTCTGACTGCGGGTAGTAGTCGATGAAGTTGACACCTTTGGTCTCGTGCGCCTCGAGGGTAAAGTTGGGGGTGGAGCTGCCGAGCGACCATATCTTGACGGTTCGGTCGAGACACGCAGATGCGAATGTGTTTGGGTCTTTAGGATTTATCGCGATACCCATAACATAGTGTTGGTGACCAGCGAATTCTTGGACACCTGCAATGTGTTAGCATACGCCATGATGTGTGGCACAGCAGGTCCACATACACTTCCATGACTTGTCCCAATCCCACAGCTTTATTGTCATGTCATCCTGAAGCTACATTAGCTCGATCCTTGTGTTGCTGGAAATTGTTACCCACACTGGCGGTAAGGACGAAGGGTTGTGTTGGGTGCACAGCAATTGCGCGAATGTAATCGGGATGCGCCTCGAAAGATGTGACCTTCTCCGAAGTGTTGTAGTTGTAGACGCGCAATTGGAAGTCGTCGGAACCTGGACCGCCATGTCAGCCTCTCTTGCTGAGGATTCGGGTGTTTGGGCCCTTGCCTGCTACTATCCAATTCTTCCTCGCGATGAAGCGACCGGCGCGTACGGGTACATCGGTGAGCTCGAAGGTCTTGACGATGGATTGCGATATGTACGACCAGATGTGGACGTGGCCTGCTTCCGTCAGCGCTCTGCCTATGTTGGGGGTTTCCAGCTATGCATACCGCTATACAAGGTCGTGAGGATCCATGGCTCGGTTGGATGAAAGTCTTTGGTCAGGTTTAGCGGCGAATGTTTTGGGTAGAGGTGCTGTTCCTACCAATGCCTATGATATGTCAGTTTACCCTCTGGTGGTTGATGTGCGTATGTCGAGTCTGCTTACCTTTGACACGCTCCGACCGCGCGAAGAGCTGCCTCTGTAGTCACAGTCGAGTTAGATACACCTCTGTCTCCAAAGACATGCCATAGCGCATTGTTGCGTACCTTTACGTCCAGACGCATTGTTGTAGCTTAGGTGTGTATGTTGCGGAGGGGTGGATTATGGGAACGTGGCTTTAGTAGCCAGTCCACAAATGCGCAGGCAGACGCCGAAGGGTTCGAGGATACGGGAACGGGTATCGCTTGCGTATATGGTCGACAAAGAGGAAAAGCTAGTCACGGGAAGAGTTGGCGTCTAACTGCCTGTTGTCCTCCGCAATGTGTTCGATGTTCGGCGGAGCTGCGCCAAGACACCGACAGGGTTCACGTCGCTACTTCCCAACAGGGCATGTTCGGAAAACCATCGATGGCAGACGAAATGCGAACAATACCGCCTCCGCTAGTTGCACGGTTGTACATCAGACGCCAGCAAAGGAATCACAACGAGTTAAACTATGAAGGTCAACCTCTGTCGCTGATGCCCAGCCCAAGCCATCCATGAACGTGGCGGCCACAGAGGGCCTCGAAACCTCACGCCTTTTCCTCACATATTGGTAATTCTCAGCGAGTAAGTAGATTTTTCAATTCCATCCCTACAACTATATACTCGGAACATCAGCCTCCCCACAAATGCCCCCTGCGCTGCCGCCTATGCATGCACGACGCATCATGAAGATTCTGACTACACTCCAAACCTTCCACCCATGGCAAATATGGCCATTCCATATATCGACAAATCGACGACAGGAGAAAAAAAACGGTCTAGCTTGTCCGCAAGCATAGACTGGTATCTTAGAAGAGAAATACAGTGAAAGGAGAATATATGTTAAAGTATAGTGTGTAAGTTTATGGTGGTTTGAGCGAACGTGTTGGAATGATAGTGACGAGAGAGAGATGGTTTGCGGCTAGATCCTGTCAAGATACTAGCTTGGATGAGGTCGGTACGACAGATGGTCGTAGATATGAGACAAAGCGTGTTGCCGTGGTGTAAACACATCGGAAGGCTTCCCATCATCAAGGCGTGTTGCTGAGCTACTCACGTCCGGTATATAGTACGACCGCAGTCTCAGTGAGCAAGAGCAAATCAGCAGTCCTTAGTTCCAGCCAAGAGAGTTCTCGGCCATGACTGGAGCAGAAATCTGTTGTGTGCGAACACTGCGTCCCTGAGTGCTACTGCTGCCTTGACTGCCGCGACTACCAGGCGTCATCCGACCATTTCGAGCACCGTGCATCCAAGCAGCAGCGCCGCCTGGAATCGAACCGTAAGTCATGCGGCTTGTGCTGGGCACAGAGCTTGCGCGCTGGTGGGCCATACGCTTATTCCTGTATCGGCGAGCAACGAAGAACATGGCCGCACCGTACGCGATGGCACCGACGATGGCACTGCTGGCAACAATGGCACTGGTCTTGTTCACAGTGCGGCTGGCGCCGATATCACCACCCATAGCACCACCGTCACCAGAACCGCCAGTAGAGGTGGCGCCTGGCTCTTCGGCCGCGTTGGCAGGGCTGCCGTCACCTGGAAGCTTGCCGGCAGGAAGAGGGCATGCGGTATTGATCAAGGTAGTAAGGTCGTTGACTGTCGAGTTCTTGTTGTTCCAGAAAGCATCCGCCGGGTTGCGAAGCTGAGCTGCGAGCTTTGTTTGCAAGTCCGCGGGGATAGTGAACAAAGCCAGCGTAGTGATGAAACCCTGGTACTCCATAGTGTTCAGTGGCTTGAGTCCGAAGTTCTTGACCTCGGTGGATGAGATGTTCAAACCATCAGCAATAGCCAGAGGCAAGTAATGGAAAATCTGCTGTCCACCGTCGTTCGCGGAAACGAATGGGTAGTTCAACGGCCACTTGAAGCACACTTGGCCCATGAAGCTGTTCTGAGGGATCTCTGTGGGCACTCCTCCGGGTGGCGCAATCATCCTTGGCAGGTTCGATGGGATAGTGCTGGCAGTAGGGCTAGGAGTAGGCATTGTGGAGGCCTCTACAATGATGCTAGTACCGACGACGAGAGAAGTTGCGCTGTCTGTAGCGGTTGGCTTGAGGGAAAAGATCGGTGGTGCCGTCTTGGTGGGGGTTGGTGTCACCGGGATGACGAGAGAAGGAGTTTCACTCTTGGTCGATGTAGGTGTCTCGGATGTTGGCGGTGGCGTGGACTTTGTCGAAGACGGCAGAACAACGGAGCCGGTGCTGAACACTGATGTAGGAGCCTCGCTGAGTGTAGCATTGGTAGAGCCTGATGCACTCAGAGTAGGCGCGGCGCTGCCAGGAGACGCGGTCGAAGTAGCCGATGAAGGCTCTTCGGAGGCCGGGACGCTGAGTGAGCTACCTGACGAGGTTGGGACTGCTGACGCAGATGTTCCGACGGAACCTGTACCAGAGGGTGTGATGCCTGAGCTTATCGTGCCCGAAGGCAGGATGGTATCAGAGAGCGTCGCAGAAGGTGTAATGCTGGCAGTTTCTGAGGGTGTGGGCACGACGCTTTCAGAAGCAGGTACGCCCGACGAAGACAATGCCTCAGAAGTAGGGGTAGGTACAGCACCAGATGGCAACAGGCCTGAAGAGGGAAGCACGCCAGATGAAGGCAGAATGCCAGAAGAGATTGGCAGGCCTGAAGATGGCAGAACACCTGAAGAGGGCAACAAGCCGGAAGATGGCAGGACGCCAGAGGAAGGAAGCAGTCCCGAGGATGGCAATACTCCAGACGAAGGCAGGATACCCGAAGACAACAAGCTGGAAGGCAAGATGGTCGGGATGATGACAGGACCAGTGCCAGTAGGGAGAGCAGAGTCTAATCCAGATAGAAGGCTCGACAAAGCACTGGGCAAAGCAGATGCTGGAAGATCCGAAACAGCCGATGACAAGAGTGAAGAAAGAGCTGGAGGAAGGAGACCAGACGCACTGGCAGACGCTACAGGAGTGGGTGCAGTGGACGCGAGACCGCTACCAGTAGGCAAAACACCAGGCAATTCCGAGACAACCGAAGAGAGAAGACCTGGAACATCGAGGATTCCAGAGCTGGTAGCTGCAGTCTCTGAGGTGGGAATGGCACCAGAGCTTAGAAAAGTCGGTGTCGGAGTGGCAACAGCAGATTCTCCCGTGCCTAGAGCGGTGGTAATTCCAATAACGATGCCAGAGGATGGCAAAAGCGGCGATCCACTTGAACCAGACGCAGCGACGCTTGTAGGAAGGACTACGCTCTCGGGAATACCTCCAGTAGAGCCTACTTGGGTGGTGGCTGCAGGAGCTTCGGATGCGAGAAGGGAAGACAAGAGTCCACCGACCAGACCGCCAGATGAGGTAGGCTGCACAATGGTCTCGGGAACGCCTCCGGTAGAACCAACTTCTGAAGTAGGCTGTACAATGGTCTCAGGGAGGCCACCAGTAGAGCCAACTTGCGAAGTAGGCGCAGGTGGAAGAATAGATGAAAGGAGACCACCAACAAGGCCAGCGGAAGAGGTGGGCTGAACAACCGTTTCAGGGATACCGCCAGTCGATCCGGGGACGATGAAAGGCCCAAGGAAGCTTGATGCATCAGGAGAGCTTGGTGCAGCAGAAGAAGCAGGAGCTGCAGTGGGTGTCACGATAGTCTCCGGAATGCCTCCAGTAGAACCGACAGCCTGCTCCGATGATTGAGGCACGGTCGACGAAATGGCCTGGGTAGGCTGAACGACAGATGTGGGAACTCCGCCAGTAGAGCCGATGATAGGGTTGAGGAGCGATGAGAGAAGTCCGCCAACAAGACCGGCAGAAGTTGGCGTCGCGGAAGGCGACTCCACGACCGACGATGATGGCTGAACGATAACATCGGGCAATCCGCCTGTAGAAGCAGGAGTGTTCTCGAGACCAGGAGGCTTGGAAGTAGGCGCAGTGGAAGTTGGCTGTACGACAACATCAGGGATACCACCAGAAGAGGCGGGCGCGTTGTTTACCACCGATGAAGACGGCTGAACAATGGTCTCTGGAAGACCTCCAGTAGAAGCAACAGCCGAGCTCTGAATGGCTGAAGTTGGCTGTACAATGGTCTCAGGAATGCCACCTGTGGAAGCTGGCTCACTTCCAACAATGGGAGACGACGGCTGCACGATCACATCAGGTAATCCTCCAGTCGAAGTTGCCGCTACGCTCTGAACAGTGGATGTAGGCGGCACGACGACGCTGGGCACGTCAGAGGAAGCAGGACTGTTGTCGACGGCAGAAGATGTGGCAGCAACTGAGCTCGGGGCAGAGGAGGTTGGCGGGACAATGACGTCCGGAAGAAGACCGGTTGAGCCGAGGATAGGACCCAGAATAGGGCTGTCGGCCTTGGTGCTGGAAGCAGGGCTGCTCTGTGCTGTGGAGGTAGGCTGCACAATGGTCTCAGGGAGACCGCTGGTGGTACCGATCTCTACCGCTGGTGGTGCAGATGACTGAGCAGCTGATGAGGAAACAACAGTGGTCGGTTCAGGCTCAGGAATAGGCTCAGGTGACGGAGTAGGCTGGATGATGGTCTCTGGGAGACCACTAGTGGAGCCAACTTGAGGAGGGTTCTCCACAATGGGGGTTTCGGCTGGTTTCTTGCTTTGCGGGGCCTCTGGAGTGGGGGTTGAAGCAGCCTCAGAAGTTGGCACAAGGATGGACTCCTGAACTTGGCTCGATGATCCAATGCTGGAACTTGACGGTGCTGGAGGTGGAGGAGGCGGGGAAAAGACACTGCTTTCCGAGGCAGAAGCAGACGAAGAGCTCTCAGGCAGTGTGGTTGGGAGATCGTCCAGTGTGGAAGTCAGGGTGCTAGTTGTGTCGACATCGCTGGTGCTGATAAGTGAGTCTGAAGAGGCAAGAGCCGAAGTGTCAGAACTGCCACGGAAAAGCGATTCAATGAAGGACGGGAAGTCCATCTGACGCGATGTGAGTTGCGAGGAGTAGCTGCTAGACTCTGGCTCAGGAGACGGGGACGGAGTGGCTGCCGGGGTAGTCGAGTTGGTTACGATCTGTCGCTTCACTTGCCTGGGAAAGTAGTATCGGGGACGGCCTTGGGTTTGTTGAGGTCCTGGTGCAGGCATGGCCTCCGCTGTCGTGAGCGGAGAGCCAGAAAGACTGGCCAGAACAAGGGCGGCGGCCCATACTGTGGCTGAGCGTGGCATGTTTACGATTATATTCCCCGGTTAAGTAGAATTAAGTGTCTTGAGGGTGTCGAAGGTGGTATACGTAAAAGCCTGCTGCTGTCAGATATGAGGTTTGCAGGCAAAGTCAGAAAACATACTGTCAGGGCTTTGGTAAACGAGTGTACTTGACGAATGTCAATGGTGGGTAAAGAATGGACCTGTAGGCTGTCAGTCTCGACGAAGAAGGCGCGTCGCTGAGCGGACAACTCACTAGACTGTCGATGCAGCTAGGAATAGATGGCGATGCGGTTACAGCGTCGTCGCAATGTAGTCGATTTGGTCGCGGGCCTATGCTGTCATGTTTGACGCTGACGGGTACCGGAGAATAGTCGTCGCGCGGTCTAGAAGCACGCGGTAGTGGACCAGGGCCGAGCAGAGGTTGGTTCACACGTGGGTGCCAGCCAGGAAGCAGATGCGCAACAAAGAAGCGTAGCGGACGGTCGAAGCGGTGGTCGTTGCTGTCGCCTAAGCAGGCTTTCGTAGCGGGAGCGTTTTCTTTGTTCTGAGCAGCGGGTGGACGTGCGCGTCGTGGTTGGGTGCAGCGGGGTTGGGGCGCGTCTTCGTACGTGTGCGATGCTAAAACGAGCGGCGGCGACGTTGATAGGCAACGGTCAAATTACTAGTGATTGCGACGATGGAGCGATATTGCTTTTGAAAGAGTGGTCGTGATTCGGAGAATCGTGCAAGGGAGCGTAAGGCCTGGGGCGACGTGGAGAGTGGTGCTTGTCGGCCGGAGGAGAGAGCCACGGGGAGCCACGGGCGGCGAATGCGCAAAGTCGATATATGAATGCGCCCGTTGGGGGGATTGTCGGCGGGTGGTGGAGAAGAAGTCGGCTTGGGGGCGTGGGCGACGGGTAGTGAAAGAAGAAGAGGAGGACAGGGCAAGCGTCAGCAGCAGCACTCGCCCCGGTGTCCAGGCCAAAACGGTGGCAGGCAGGGGTCGCGGGCGGAAGAGGGCAAGCGCAATGGGCTGCGAGTCGCTAACGTGTGCTCCCTGCAGGAGAACCAACTGCTCACCACTAGTGCGAGCGTCCACGACGGGGAAAGGCAGGGTTTCGGACGGCGGGCCTCTGCATTCGATAGTCGCAAAATAGAACGGCGCTTGCTGGAGAGGGAGTAGTCCGGTATTGACGTTGGCGGTGCATTCAATGCAAAATGTTTTACAAGAGGAGACGGGAGACTCCAGAAACGAAGACGACGACAACAAGAAAGCCAAGTGGACATTGTGTCCCCATCAGCAGCAGATTGCGCATGCCACCAGTGGATTAATTTGCATCTGGCCGCGAGGCCCTGGTCGTGCAGACGGCTGTATGCTCAAACCGCGCTAGCAATGGGTAATATATACCCCGGCTATCCATCCTACTTGATCGACCAACACACTATATCCCTTGCCCGCGACACTACCGTGCAACACAAAAACCCAGACGAGCGTGAATGCAGCAAACTCCACAGTCTTGCTGTTCGTTTACAGCGCCGTCCTCGTAGCTGTCGATGCGGAGGGTTCTGGCGAAGGAGCGACCATCAGGCGGCCAATGAGAGATGGCGCCGCCCCTGCCCTTGCCCAGCCCTTCATTTCGGCATAACACGGGTCCCACTCGCATGCGAATGATGATGATCGCTCACCACCGCGCCTCATGCTGCACCTGCACCCGTGGACATGCTTTGATTATCTGCCTCCAGAAGCAATATCGCGGGACTTTCCCAGTGGCCCTGCAGACTGTAATGCCAACGTCTCTACCGGCTGACATTCAAGGCATGCAGGCCCGTGTATCGCCTGCAGCCACACATCTCGCCTCGTGTCCACAGTCATTCCGAAGTGCGACCAACTGCTACTCTGGCCGCGCTATCGTTTTTGACGCCCATCTGCCTTTCGCTGACATCTTCGTCTCTACGACTCGCCAAAGTTCGTCCTAGGGCAGACGGCTGGTTTCGTCTTTCTGCTCGCCGCCTCCACGCTTGCGCACCAGGGAACGACATGAACTTTACAGCTGCCCTAGGCAGGAAGTACCATGCTTGCCACCAGCCCCTGTCCGTGCCTGGTCAGCCTACCGGTACTTTCTAACTGGATTGTCCTTCATCTTTCGACTGAGCCTGGCCATGACTGACGCCATTGCATCGACGCCTCAACTTCACATCGCCTGCTCTAGCGTTTCACTTTCCCACACGCCTATAATTGGTAGATGCCGACCCTCTACAAACATTCCCGCATCGTGGTTGCCGAGGTTCGCTGTCCGTGACTCGTTTCAAACTTCTGTGTGCAACTGTACGAGGAAGGCACCAATATTCAGAGCTCACTGTAGACAAGCCCTTGGCCGATCCAATGGTCTAGCCAATGTACCGTGGCATCGGGCTACGGGGATTCCCCTTTCCGTCGCTTGCTATACCGTCAGTCGCCAACTTAACCGTAGTGCCAGGTCAAGGAGACTTCCGTCACAGCGGACGAAGATGCCATTACATCTCGATCGAAACTGGTTTATCACATGCGCCTTAGAGCTGTACTGAGCGGTAGGCCTCCCTATGCCAAGTATCGTTCGACATATCGGGACTGCCGGCATACGCTTGAACGTTTCGAAACCGCTCCCGCCAACTGAAAAAAGAACAACTCTTAACAAACAGATATATAGCCCCGCACTTACATTGGGCACGGTCACTGCGTTCATGCTATGTTCCTTCTTCTATACTCTGCCTCGGTCTGGTGGCAATTCTTGTTCCCACTCTCTTACATTAACCACCGTCTGCTCCATAGTTTGTCTTTGTCTTTTCCCAACTTACGTGTTTGTTTCCTGTCAGATCCACATCCAGCAGGGTGACTGTTCATGGGCTCCACGTCCCGAAACGTGTTCTGTATCGCTGTCGCGAGGATCGGTGGGGCATGACGGCACGCATGAACCCAGGAACCCAATCTCCACTTTTTGCTCTGGCATCTCCTGTTCTTGTTGGCTTCCAGAAGTTCTAAGCATGGCTGGTTCATACCTATAATGCTGCGTGAACAGCCAGGTTGGGCTGCGAGAAGCCACGCAGGCTTCGTTGTCACAGCACGTTTGCTGGACGAGAAAGATGTTAACATTTGACATGGTTCCGCAGTCATCTCCACACGATCTAGACAAGATCTACGATAAGAGTTTTTTTGCTTTCAGCTAAACCCCAGTCCCTGACAACCGCTGCGTTGACACTCGTCATAACCCCTCTGTTCTCTCTTCCCAACGCATACAGTACCCAAGCCCCGACCCAACTAGCAAGAATTATCAGCATAGTGCCAACGCGTCCTTCGCCACGGCACACAGTGTCATAACTCCACTCCAACCATTCCCAGCTCCTTCGCTCAACTCCTCTCGCTGAGTGGATGTGCCCACAAACGTGTAGTCGTGGTTTGGCACGCCATAGTTCCCGTTGGAGATGAGCACAGCCCTGCAAATACGTAGGATTCGAAGGCGAAGAATCGAGATGTCCTTTGGCCGGGCCATGCGTTACGAGTATGTCTGTTGATTCTGGGATAGTGTTGCACCATTTGTCTTCGTTCTCTGGATATTGAAACGCCCAGTTGCCATATTGTGGTGTCATGGGACTGCCGTAGACCCGAACGGTGCGGTCCCGGATGTCGAATGTCCTTGATTCGTTGTTCAGGTACACCACACTTCCCCATTTCAGCTCTTTCATTTTACGTTCATTGTCTGGGCTTGCAAGTCGTGGGTTGCGGTGGAAAAAGGATTGATCGAGAAACAAGTCGTGATTTCCAGCTATTACAATCTTGTGGTGATGTGGCAGACTGTCTAGCCAACCGAGTTGTAGTTGGATTTCTTCGAACGTACCGTTGATGGTCATGTCCCCAGAGTGAATGAGAATGTCGCCATTAGGCACATGTATTTTCTCGTTATGGGTGTCTGAAATGCACACAACCTTTACTGGTGTACCGAAGGTGGGTCGTGGTATGACCATGGGCGGCCGATGGGCGTACAGCCATTGTGCGGTTATGAGTAGCGGGTTTCGCTGCAAGTGCTGCCATATTGAGGGTGATTCAGGCGCAAAGATGTTGTTTTTGCCAAACGCAGATTTTGTGTTGGTAGTCATGTTGCTGTCCTGTGTCCGAATGAGCTGCTGAATTTTTTATAGATTCAGAACTTGCATTAAGATTGTGTGCGCGTGTGTGAGAGAATGAGAGAGTTTCGGTGCGGACAAGTGGTCGTGCTACTAGGCAACAACCCTAATACCAGAACCGTGGAATGAACTATCTGATGTTTACATCGTCCCAGATTATGCCTTCCAGAATCGTGGATCGTATATTTGGTAGCGAATCCACAACTTTACTGTTGGCTGGTTATCTTGTGGGACGTTGATGTATCTAACAGCACCGTTTGACGAAGAATCACACTGCACCAACAGCTCCTGAATCTATCGAACTCAAGAATCCGACGCTGTTTCCACAACCGGCACGATAGCAACAGCAGTTGCAAAGTCTCCATCGTGGCTGATACTGATCTCGCACAACTGTCCATCAAGTCCGCTCACGTCAACACGTGTATCATCAGAGCTCTCTGTGTCATACACTTTATCGAGTATCAACCCTTGGGGTCGTGCTGACTGGTGCTCGCTGCGATCCACCGAGGTAACCGGTAGAATCATAATATGCTTGAATCCTCTCTCATCGATATCTAGATGACTGCATGCTTTGCGACAAGCTTCCTTCGCCGCAAATCTTTTATTGCGTAAGCCTTCTGATCGTATCTAGAGCATCACTCGTACACACCTGCCAGCGAGGAATTTGGAGACTGAATCCATCCTCTTAGAGATTGTTTCTTCTGGTCCAAAACGGTTCCAGAAGTACTGACGTTCGTGATCGGTAAGAACTCGTCTCAAGTATTGGTGTAGAGGTCGCAGGGGCTCGCCGCGATGGTGGCGCATGAGAACGGCTCGTAATCGTAGGACATGGCAGATGTCAGTGCCCACTCGGAAAGGATATGGAAAGGGTCGCAGTGGCATTGAGTGAGTCAAGTGTCACAAAGCATTCAAGCTGTAGAAGAGTGTGAAGGTGCTAGGTTAAGGCTTGGCAGGGTCAAAATGCGTAGGTACGCTGTTTCTCTCGCATTTTGTATAGAACAGAGGAGCGCAAAAAATATAGAGCAGCGCAAGCACCTCTCCCCATCCGCTCACCCCGCAAAAAAGACGACGTTGGCCAGATTCGAACTGACGCTCCCGAAGGAACAAGATTTCTAGTCTTGCGCGATAACCACTCCGCCACAACGCCCCGGTTGTTGTTATCGAGTACTTGTACTTCGATGGAAAGATACCAAATTGTTGTGCTTATAGATTCAATACCAAATCCCAGCATGTAGGACGCAGTAAATTGGCTTGTCAAAACACCACTCACCGTCCGCCTCGTCTCCACCATCTCCTGCCTAGTTCCTATACCTCAAGACCTCGAGGAAGACTTTGACTCCGCATATGTCCTTGCCCTCTTCGATGCGACAAGTCGCCCAATTCAAGTTTTCCATGCGTGGCAAAAGGCGCAAGTCCGTCGATGCGGGCAATAAGCTTTTGTCTCTTTGATCGCGCAAAGTGCCGCGTCGTCACCTTTCGGAGTTAAAAATGAGGCGACAAAGATACTCCCCGTCGGATCCCGACAACCAGTAATTCTCTTTGAGCCTCGCGTCGCATCTCTTTGATTCGCTTGCGCCATGCAGCCTACAGGACCTTAGCACCCGACGTCTTTGCTGCTGACTGTAGCCCATGCCAAGGTGTCCGCGACACTCCAGGGAATACGTTGGATGCAAACGGCACCGAAATCATCCCATGGGCTGTATAGGTTAGGGGCCTCGGGACGTACTATGGTACGACGCTGTTCTGGGATCCTGGTGGTACGGGACCATGTACCTCAAGCTACGGTTGGCCCGAGGTCGCCTTGTGCGAGTCCGGCGTTGGAACAAAGAGCTGGGGCATCGTGGCTGATGTGCATGCGGCCATGCGCTGGTAAGATTCTGCTGATGGCTATCGCGGGGTGCGGTGATGTTCAAATGTGGTCGATTCCTCGACGATTGTTTCCCTTGTGTGTGTCCTTCACTCTATCGCACGTTCTGAGTAGTGCATACGCGCCTGCGTCGATTCAGGTGCACGCAGTCCAATGCAGTTACAAACTTCTCCACGCCTACCAGGCGTCCCCATTCTGAGACTGGACTCTACAGGGCCGGAATACTCTCGCTGGCGACGTAGCGTCAAATTTGCGCTTGAAACGAAGGATGCCTGGAAATACTGCAACGGCACTTTGCCCATGCCCATGCCCAGTCCAAGGCTAGCTTCGACCATTTGTGTAACGGAGACGAAAGACATGCAGCCGAGCTTGCTAGAAGAGCGAAGGTCATGGGTACGGAAAGATCGAGAGGTCAAGCTTGATATCTTTCTCTCGCTGGCAGAGGAAGTGATGCTGGAGCTGTTTGAAGTCGGACCACCATTACCACCATCCAACTTTAGCTCGCAGGAGATACTCGAGGCGTTAGATGAACGATTCAGCGTGTTCAGCTTCTCTGGCTATCACCACGCATTCTGCCATTTCCTCAACCTGCACATTGATCAATACGTAAGCATCGAGGATTTTAATAACGAGTTCACGACGGTGTTGGAGGATTTGATCGACTACGGCCATCCACTTTCCAATACCCAAGCATGTTCCGCCTATCTTTCGAAGCTCCGATGTATCCAGAATCCATGGGTCGCAAAGAAGTTGGAAAGCTTGGATACGCTGCCAGCAATGCCTGATATTTACAACCTCATGCAAGAATCGCCGCCATGGGCATGCATACGACCACTGCGTAGGTCGTCCCAAACTTTTCCTGTACCAACATTATCAGAAAAACATCCTGGAGATTCACGGAGTCATCCCCAGAGCGGTATACCGGGTCTCTCAAATAGTAGCACTGCGTCATCCGATGGTTCTCGCTCAAGACAACTCTCTAGACAGGTAACTCATATCCAGAAGGTCGTTGCAGACAAGGATGCCGAACCCGATCCCCAGGACTTGCGCGAGGCAATCGAGAAGCTTCTCACCTCTGCCGAGGTTAAGCATTCTAGCTTAAAGACCGATGCTCCAGTAGCTTCAGTATGCGCTACGCCAGACTGGTTGAATGCACCGCAAAAAGTTGCTCCGAAGATACTGTCAACACCAGAACTACCACCTCCTGCCATATCACTGCGTCTTCGCAATACTCCCACTCAGTCGCGCGCACGCTCCGTATCGCCACGTCTTCCATCGGAATCGTCTAGAACCTTATCACAAGCAAGTCTGAAAGTACCAACAAGGACGAGACGTCCACGCACAGCAGATATGCCTTATAAGATAGTCCAGCCATTCCAGCCTCTTCCGCCCGTACGGTCGAGAACACCAACGTATCCACCACCTCCACTGTCAGAGCACCCGGCTTTTCGAGACAGACCCTTGTTCCCAACGGGACAAGCCCAACCAGATCTAATTTCCGTGGATTACTTCAATAGACCTCATCACCATTCCGCACCAATATATCCGCCATATCAGCACTCAGCCTACTCGTCAAACAGCAGTAGCGCGCTTAGCTTGCCACTACAAGGGACCAGCGAGTCGCCATGGTGCTACATAAAGGACAATAGCGAAGACACTCGGGGGCACTCCATCCCAATCCTCACGTCTTCTATATTCCTCCAAGGCCGGAACCCAGACATTACCATTGAGCAAAGCAAAACGTCTCTGCAATCCTCGGCTGCGGACATTACTGCTTTGCCGTCCATTACCTCAAATATCGACGACTTGATCCCGCCGCTACCAAAGAGGAACATGTTACGTAGAGCATCGTCTAGTATGGACATACTAAAACGGCTCAGTGGGGATAGCCTGCTCGAGTCTAGCGATGAAGTAAGGGAACGCGAGGAGAAGAAGGTTAGAGAGAAGGAAAGAAAAAGAAAGGGGTGGACCATTGGGGTGAATATTGCAAGATTCACGTATAGCAAGGGCATTCAGTAGACGGGTGCATAGCATGCAACTTTCTGTCGTTCGTCGGCATTTGACATTGTTGCTTAGTTGGTTGTGGCCAGAGTCCATGGGCTGTATACCCTATGCATTCATCCAAGTGTACCACTGTACCATTTTGCAATACGAAGTGAAAACCAGACGCGCACATTGACATTAATCAACTGGACATTCCTCGTTTTCGGTGTCTACTAATTTGTTAGCGTATTCGATCAAGCGAATTGGGATCTCCACTCCATTTCATGATTTTTGAGAACATAGTCGAGTCTCTGAATGAGGTGAGGATTTAGTCTATGCTAGCTCTTCTATCTCGTATATTCGTAACACATTCCCGGTACCCGCCGTGTCTTACCCGGTCAGGTCACCGAAGAACCTTCACAGGTTGCTATCTACTGCGTCTCCCGCACGACCTTGTCAACAGCCTTGGCAAAGTAGTCAATGTTGTGCGTGTTCAGACCAGCCATGGAGATGCGACCGTTTTTAGTCATGTAAACATGCGAGTCTTCCCGGATCTTCAGCACTTGCTGCTCTGTTAAGCCGGTGAAGCTGAACATGCCGATCTGCTCTGTAATGTGGTTCCATGTACCTGGTGTGCCCATGTCCTCGAGCTTGCTGCGAAGCGCCTTGCGCATCTCCTTTATACGGCCGGACATTGTACGGAGGTTGTCTTCCCACTCAGCAAAGAGCTGAGGGTCGTTGAGGACGGTCGAGGCGATACGGGCGCCGTAGGCGGGAGGATTTGAGATCTCGGAGCGCTGGAGGATGGCGAGCTGTGAGGCGATGCGCTTGATGGTGTTCTCAGCATCGGAGGAAGGAGAGGTGACGAAGTGGAAGCAGCCTGCTCGCTCGCCGTACAGGCCGAAATTCTTCGCATATGACTGCGCAATGCAGAGCTCGAAGCCTTGCTCGACAAAGTATCGGATTGCCCAGCCGTCGGTTGCGAGGTCGCCGGAAGCAAAGCCCTGGTATGCTGTGTCGAAGAAGGGGAAGTGCTTCTTCGACTTGATCACGTCGGCAATCTTCTTCCACTGCTCCTGCGTAGCGTCGACACCGGTGGGGTTGTGGGCGCACGCGTGCAGTACGATGATGCTGCCCTCGGCGGCATCCTGCAGAGCACTGATCATGCCATCAAAGTCGAGGCCCTTTGTCTTCTTGGAGAAGTAGGGGTATGTCTTGTGTTCGAGGCCGACATTGGAGAAGATCTGGAAGTGGTTCGCCCATGTGGGGTCTGAGAAGTAGGCGGTTCGCTGGCTCTTGGTCTTGTAGAACTTGGCGAGGAAGAGGGCGCCCAGGTGGACGGCACCGGTACCGGAGATGGTTTGCAAGCTGGCGACCTGTGTGGTGTGAGCTCAAGTCATGACGTGGTGGAGTGATGTGCCTACCCGCTTCTCCTTGATGGCGGGGCTGTCACCGCCGAGGACTAGCTTCTGGGAGGCGGTTGTGAACTCTGCGAGACCGGCGATGGGGAGGTACTCGTGGTTGAGGCTGGGGTCGTCGCGGAGTCTGTCATCGGCCTGTGCATGGTCAGTCGCGGGTAAGCCAGGACAAGAGGAAGGCGTGGTGGGCGCACCTTCTTGACGACGGGCAGGATCCAGGGCTTTGCGTTGTCGTCTCGGTAGGCTCCAATGCCCAGGTCGACCTTGTTGGGGTCCTCGTCGCGGCGGAAGGCAGCCATCAGCCCGAACAGCGGGTCTTCGGGCGCCTGGGGGACGACATTCGCGTCGAAAGCGGTAGCAGCCATTGGTTCGATGTGCGAGGAGATCTGGTTGAGTCGGGTCTGGGAAGAAGTTTGGGTGGAAGCAGTGGAGAGGGAGAGGGAGGAGGTGAGTGGTTTGAGGACAGGTGAGTCTGGCATGATGATTACGGCGTATGAGCTCTCCCACGTTTACGTTTCACCGCTGCCGCCGCCTAACTATGGGAAGCCGTGTCCAGCCCACGCTTAACCCCGCAGTTTTCTTTTGGAAGGCGAGATGCGGAGAACCGGGAGGCCGGTTCGAGACGATGCAGTAGAACAAAAGTTGGCTGACATGGCGACGGCATCGCATCCGACCAGCGCATTATATAGAGGTGAAGCTCGGAAGGTATGCCGCAGGGTCGTGTGAGCAAGCAAGCCGAGGCACAAGCTGCCGCTTCCGCAATGATGTCAGCTGTACAGCCCTTCTCACATGCAGGGCATTCACCATCACGACTTCGTCCAGATGAGTAAACTTGCTACCGCTGTAGCTAGCTACGAACCGTTGTGGGTCTGCATGGCCTGCAGGCTGGCTGCTGGTTCAAGTATGCCGACCCCACATGGCTGCCATTGCTGCTTCTGGAAACTTGGTCCACTCAGAGCGCCTCGGATACTGACGGACGTAGCGCGATATATTCACATGTTGGGTATCTACCAAGAACACCACCGCACCTTGTTCCACTCTCATATGAACAAGTCCCACACAACAAGCGTCGTGCAGAAGATGCTTGTAGCCCAGAACAGCTTCTGCGCCGTACTGCCCCGCTCCGTCGCGCGCTTGAGCTCCTTGTTTCCACTCCCAACGTTCTCCGTTGTGTTGAACGAGTCTTCAATGAGCTGGTTGATGTGCGTCTCCTGCATGCTGAGGTTGGACGCGAGCGTCGAGTGCAGCTCCGAGATCTCCATGAGCGACTTTTCGGTTGCACTGCCCGTGTCAGTAGCTGTTCAAGATGAGTGTGTCGTAACACATACCGGACTTTGTCGAGCTGGTCCTCGTACTGCTTGAGCATGTCCTGGTTCTCCTGCGCAAACAGCTGGAGCTGCTCTGCGTCCAGCTGGTTCTCAATCACCGCGCTCGACTCGTCCGGGTTATAAGTCGACTTGGCTCGATAATCCCCAGCCTTGTTCCCAGCATTGTGGCTCTCGTCCATACCACGGTAATCGCTGCTGGCTGGTCCTGTAGCCCTTGTCTTGTACAACACGCTCTTGCTCTTCTCCACCTCCCGCATGTGCCTGATTTCCATCATGTCCGTCTGGAACAGGACGCACTGCTCCAACTGAAAATCCAACGTCCACAATATGCCCTTTCGGTGTTCCCTGATCGTATTCGCCTTGGCCTCTTCAATCTCCTCCTCGACGCTCTTCGCTGTGATTGCCCCGCCTGCTGCCCATCGTCCAAGCGCACCGAGGCCCTGCTTTGCGCGCTTCTTCAGGGCAACCTGCGTCTGCGTCTCCTGCCTCACCTGCTCAGCAGCCCCTAGCTTCTCAATCGCATCCTTCAGCTGATGTATCGATAGTTTGGCCTGGGCGTCGATCTCGTTGCGCTGCGTGTCGCTAAGGTATTTGGCATCTTTGTCTGCAGAGGCCGATGCTGCGCCTGCTCGCGCGTACTGCTTCCGGCGGGGGGGATGTGCCGTCGAGAGATAGCTCTGTCGTATCGACTTCAAGTCTGTGTGAAGCTTTGCAATGTGACCTCGCTGTGGCTGTTAGCTTTCACCTTCAAGTTCACGCGCGCAACGTGGCCTACAATGCGGTAGGCCTCTTTTACAAAGCCATCAAGGGCTTCGACGCGAAACACAGGAGGCTCAATCGGACGCGCATCGTGCTTCGCGAGCACCTGGTTAAATATTGGCGTGATGTCCATTGTGTTGGAGTGCAGTCAACTTGCTCATGTGAAATGACGATGCTCCCCGCGGGAGTGTCATGCTGGTCTTTCGCTTCCTAGCCAATGACGCACTATTATTGCGCCTGCCTAAACACCTACCATCACTACTCACTGCTCAAGATCCCTTGCACTGAGAAAGCATGTCAGGCATCTGCCAAAGAAAGCTTCATCGTACCGTAATATGTCCGATGATAATGTCACGTTCGCAGATGTCTTGGGCGTACCTTATTAGCTCTCACCATCTATCTGCCGCCGTCGTCTTTGTCTGCATGGTCACGACGCTCACGCGCCCGATTGGACGTTCAAACATAACTATACTTCTAACCACGAGAACGTTCAGAGAAGCTAAGAGCTCAAGGGGTACTCGGGACCCAGGGTGTCAAGGCTAACTCGAGTCCGACTTTACTACACAAAAGATTCGTTATATGACGGGGGGTTGTGTATTCCCAACAGAGACATTTGATACAAGCCATGTAATAGCCGCTTTGTCTTCAATACCAGTCCCTTGATATATCGCTCACGTATTGGTTGTACAACCCAACATCTGGGCTCAGCTTATACCAAGGCCTGTCCAATCGCGCCATCAGCCGCAAGGCTACCTCGATTATGATAGAGCTCAACCAAACCAACAGATTAGCCTCATGGACTGGTCATGTTGGCTTTGTACAGCCACATTTCGCTCACTACCCTCCACCTGCTCCTCGTGCGTCTGATTGAGCAGGTTTCTATTGCCCACTTACCCGTTTGCCTCCGCTGACCTTCCAACAGTACGCGGACAGTGACGGTTGACTGTGTGCTTACGCGCTTGTTTCGAGCATATATTTCCAGACGCTCTTCCTGATTCTACTTTCTCCTTGTCTCAATCAAGTAATTTCCAACTTCCCAAGTCAACCTGATATTACCATTTCGGTGCGACTAACAACCACCACACTTCCTAGCCTCATCAACACCAAGTTCCACTTTTGTCTACAAACAACATCACAAAACCAAGATGTACTTCTCAAATATACTCCCGGTAGCGTTCACCGCTGCTGCCATAGCCGCTCCCACTACTATGAACGGCCGTGGCGAGGAAGGCTGCGTTCCCACCTCCTACACCATCTCAGACTACAAGCTAGTCACTTCTCCCACCTCTGGAAGCGTTGATTTTACGTTCAAGTCTGTCTTCCCCACCGGCAGCACCATCGACGACCCAGTCCAGGTCGGCGCTCATTGCAGCGGCTCTGGAACCTCTGTGCCCAACAGCAACGAGTGTCAGGTCGCCAACCGTCGTCTTCTATTCGACCTTCGTGGACCTCAAGATGAAGCCTACTACCAGATCACCCATTCCTGGACCTGCTCAGGGTAAGTCTACTAATATCGTCACCTCACAAGCAATGACTAACAGTACAACAGCAACCAGTGGCTGTCCGGCAATGCGATCAAAGTCGACTCGCTTGAGTGTCATAACGAGGGCGACAAGCGCGTCTGCACTGGTGAACCCCAGACCTTCGCGCCTCAGAACGTGCGCAAGGTCTGTAACTTGCCTCAGTGCTGATGACTTCGGCCAGCTCCTTATTGTCCCAAAGTTGAACCGTAGGTCCATCTCCTGGATAGGCGGTGTATCGGCGGTGTGAAGGGTGTAAATCGACTTTGGATCTTCATGGGCATCACTTGGTGTTATTGTGACTCTGGTTATTTTTTGAACTTCTTGTCTCTTCTCAATCAATGTGCATGGCGTCAAATGTAGAAAATGGAATATAACACATATTCGACTTCTTCATCTCCGTCGCACCTACTCAAAATAGATAAACTTCCTTGTACACTTCAGTATGACACATCATGCTTAATTACCTACTGCGTGACAATTGATCGTTCTGGTACAAGAGATCTGCCGTGTTTGTTTTTCTACATCCGGAGCTTGCCAGACGAAAACAGTGTAATTGGTACATAGCAAATATTGCTTATCGCTCTTTTTCCCTGCCGCCTCTTACGCCACAACTTGTGCCTGCACACGTAGGATTCCAGAAGGGTTTGGCGCCCAGAGGAGTTGACTAAATTCTCTCATTTGTCGAGTCCTTGACGCATGTGTAACAGTTTCTACAAAAAAGCCAGTGTAGACCAATAAAATAGGCAGGAAAAGTCATCACCTACCGCATGATATCATTTGGTATCTTTTCATGTATTGTAGAGGCTTCTAAGTCGTGAATGGGTATATGGCAAAAAAGCAAAATTTGTTCAGCCACCAAAGGCTTGGTGTAGTATCCTGTTGGCGAAAGTCTTCAAACAGCGTAGTCGGTGAAGCTGATTACCGGCCTTACCCAGCAGCGCGCAACTGCTCCATGATCTTCACTAGGTTTCTGCGTTTTGCGTTGATACTGGACAGGGTCACAGCTTCACCACCATTGGTTGCAGCTCGCTCAAAGAACGCTTGTGCTGCTAGTAGCTCCTGATGAGCCCTTCCAAGTCGCTTCAGCTGGTCTGAGACTGAACTTGAGTATCTAGGTAGATCCGTATCCCAGTCCTCATCTGAGCCCATCTTTCCCATGGTGAGATCACTTATCCACAAGGCGACATTGCCGCGGAGTTCTAGAAGACTTGGCTGTCTGTCAAAGGGTGGTGACATGATGACCTGATCGAGGCGTTCTGCAATCTCCAGGGCTTGGGTAAGTTCTTCCATTTGGATCGCCTCTTCCTTCGCAGAGAGACCGTCTGACCTCTTACTGTGGTTACTGTCGACTGACACACTCCTAGAAGAGCGTGTTTGATTCGCGATGTCCTCACGCAACTCCGTTCTTGCGCGCTTGCTCTTTTCGCAAACCTCGTAGATCCACAGTGAGAACATGGGCGGGTAGAAGGTTCTCTCATCGACAGCATGAGGCTGCAGTTTCCGGTTTGGGTGTTGTATGATCAGACGATTGTAATATTCACGAGCAAGCTCAAAGCCCTGTTCAGAGAATCTGTGCTCATTCAGCGTTTGTGGTCCACGACGCAGGGCTATTTCAGCACCAATGCCCCAACGTCCGTGGTTACGCGGATCTACCGGGCGCCCACCAGCAACCTGCGTCCGCAAGATCATGCCCCACGCTCTCCCCGCACGCTCGTAATCTCCCTTGAGCAGACAGCAATGCATCAGCGTGGACAAAGAGTCAAGGTGCGCCCTCTTCTGCGCCTCTGGTTGGCCTTGAACGACACCGCTTTTAGAGGTGGCGTTGACGGCGTAGAGGCGTGAAGGTGGCCTGGCCATTTCCTCGTGGACTTTAGCAGGGACATGATGTGGTTTGGACACGCTCGCAGGCGCATGGGGGAAGGGTGCTGGAGGGACCTCGTTCTCTTGGCTGGGCAATAGGCCTGCGACACGCAGCTGAGCTATGCCAGGCGCGGTAGACGAGGTGTACGATTGGACTGTGGCGTCTGGCTGCGTTTCGTCCTCTCCTTGTAGGTCGAAAAGCGATTCGTCTTGTTTCCTTTTCTCTTTATTTCTTCTCGACTTGCGATAATGACTCGCGCGCAGCGAGCGTGTCCTGTTCTGCTCCTCACGCAACTGCGTGGTGAAGTGCTGCATGGCTGGTGATGACGCAGGACTGCACGCTCATGCGGCTGTCTGAGCTGCAACCGCCCCTGCTTAGTAGGCCCGGGATGCAGCGGTGAGGCTATGCAGCGGTAGCCGCCACGCACACACTGCGCGAAGGGAATGGGAAATTGGAGTCTGTAGAATAAAGGTGCGGCGAGCAGTTTCAGTAATAGACTTGAGGCAAGAGCAATCGACAACGGTAGCCCCATGCCGTTAGCGCCGTGACTGATTGGGAAGGCTCGGCTGCGCCATACATCACCGCTCTGCCGCCGCTGGACCTCGTTGCTCTGACCGAAGACACATCGACCCGACGACACCCTCTCCGACCGTTTCTATTCTTGAGGCGCGCCTTCCTCGCCGGACGGCCTCACAACATGGGCCAGGCAAACTCGACGGGCGCTGCGGATGCGCAAACACGGCGGCGATCGCGGCCGCTGTCATGGGCGCCTGGGTTACTGGCCTCGTCCCAGCCTAACGACGACACGGTGCCAGAGTTGCTGCATAGAGCCCCGGACACGCCCTCGCGATCCCGCCCCAGTACCACTAGAATCTCCAACCGCCTCTCCTCTCACTTTGGGCGCCACGATGCTGGCTCGTCAGCGCCCGAAGATGCCCCGGTCCCCAGTCGCTCGCGGTCGCGGCTGCACCGGGCGCGCTCGTCGCTCAGTTCCATGACGGGCCTGCTGTCGAGACGACCGCCGCTGCCTACCCGCAACACCGAGCCCACGAGCGGCTTCGCGGCACCGAGTACGCCCAACAACACCGTGCCAAGCCGCTCTGCTCTGAGGCATACGGCGAGCGACCGAGGGCCCTTCCTTCCACGCGTGCAGGTCCCAGAACTAGGACTAGACTTTGACCAGCTGCTGCGGACCAACTCACAAGCCGAGCGGTCAGACGGACATAGACAGCGACCGCTGGTTCCCTTGAGCCCATTGAGACGGGATGGACGCGCCCTCAGCATCCTTCCCTCGCAGCGCCGACTACGCAATATGATAGGACACCCGCGGAGGAGACGATCGCTTTGGCAGGATGGAGAGAACATGGACAATGTGCAGCAGCTGAGGCAAGGCGAGGACCAGGCCGACGTACTGTCAAGGCTGTTATCGCTGGCTGCAGCTGCCACAGCAGCCTCGTTGGTTGGCGACGACAACCAAGCAGCAACCCGAGACGGTACATTCGACACGTTCCTACAGTCACTGCAGAACGGCAGCATAGCATCGGCGCTAAGAGGCAACGAGGATGGCCAAGGTGGCGACAATCCCGGAGCCGCACAGGCGCCCCTCAATTTCTTCAGAATGTTCAGGTTTGGCACCAGTACCGACAACGCAAGGAACGACACTACTGGGGGCGGCGGCAGTTCATCAGGGAATGGTGGAACAGAAGCAGAGGAAGATGGCGAAGGCAGGATGGTGCCGATAATCATTGTGGGCATCAGATCTATACAGCCCGGAAGCGGTACGGGACAAGAGGATGCCAGCATACCGCCCTTCCTCGACGCCCTCTCAAGCTTCCCCACACCTCCCACGTCACCAGGCGATGCCAATGCGAACATCCTACAGCCACCGCAGAACGGGACCCGCTTCAGCCACAGAAGACGAGCCTCGATGGGCGGCTTCAACTTTCCTTCGAATTACGACAGCCAAAGACACCACCGTGGGACGACACAAGAGCGCTCTCGTCCATGGTCATCCGTCACCGACTCGCCTCCAGGGCCCCTCCCCCCACCCTCCACGCCAGCTACGACGCTGAACTTCTCAGCCGGTCCGTCAGGCGCAACGACCCCTGCAACTTCTACCTCGCCTTCTTCACCGACCACACAATCTTCAGCACCCTCGCGGCGGAACAGCTTTGTCCGTAGAGCTGCTGGTTCCACTCTCGAGCCCACCGCGGAAGAACCACAAACACATACCCGTAACGCTCGGCCACGGCGCTTGAGCGAGTCGGATTTCACAAGATACGGCTCAGGCGCACCTCGCAGAAGAGGCGTCGTGGAGCCAGACAACAATCCTGGGGAGGGTTCACGGAGCTGGATCATCTATGTGCTAGGTGGGAGCTATCCTGAGAACCACCCAATTCTTACCACTCCCAGCCTGTTCACCGACTCGCCCACTTACGAAGATATGATGTTACTCTCATCCATACTCGGACCCGCCAAACCACCCGTCGCGAGTGAGGAGGATGTAGCCTCGGCTCCAGGCCTTTTCAGGATACGTGGTGACGCCGGTGCTCTTGTAGCTGAAGCTGTTGAGGGTCAAGAGACAATCAACCTTGTTGCCGGTGCGCGCTGTCTCGTCTGCCTGTGTGATTTCGAAGTGGACGAGGAGGCGCGGAAGCTAGTCAAGTGCGAACACATGTTCCACAAAATCTGTATTGATCAGGTGAGTTGCCAGCTTGATTCGTGGCATTGCGCATGCTAACTTACTTCAGTGGCTGACAACTGGACGCAACTCTTGTCCACTCTGTAGAGGAGAGGGCGTGCATGAAACGGTCAAGGAAACCGATGTAACCTCAGATGCTGCTACGCCTTCGGTGCCGCAAGCAGCCGCTTGATCAATTCTCACTTGCAGCAGGTGACGTTCGGCTCTTCACCATGAGGGCTTCGCTCATTTCTTCACATATACCCCTTTCTTACACGATTGGCTACTTTACCCGAACTATTGGATACGAAGGACCATCGGGTCAGGCTGTTTTCTCTATTTCCTGCAAACTGGAGCGTTCATGGCGTCCGCAATGTATTACTTGGATCTTGGCATATTTGGCATCACGGCATCTCAGGGAAAAAGAGATGGAATTTCGACTGTTTTTCTGGCGGGCAGCATCTCAATGACTTGCTACGAATCTCTCACTGTATATGCGGTAGAATGAGATGGGGGGAAAGTGATCTAGTCTTCGAAGCTACACCAGGCAGACATGACGAACTGCTACGCTTGTGCTCAAGACAGCCGGGCAGGCAGCAATAATGACAAAGGATCTTGTTTCGGCACATCACTTCTCCGACTTGCGTTCACAACGAATGCATATATGGATGCATAATCATTCACATAAGCCTGCCTCGTGTCATGCACACGTACCTTGATGGATTAGTTGAGGTGATATAGATACCAACCAACCGCACTGGGTACGAAGAGTCGCCCAAACGTTACGGAACGCGTCGTGCCGGCCAATATTCGGTCCTAGTAGTCCGAAATGTACGAACCGTCTGGCCTCGCGGCCGTACGGATGGGTGTATACGGCGGAACGTTTACGGTAAACGGCGAAGAAGCACAGGACGAGTGTTTCGTTCTGGAACGTGTGGTGCTGACCCGAACCGTGTAGCAGGAGTAATGATAGCCGGGGCGGGCGGCCGCCACAACCGTAGTAATCATACGATATGGGCGAACTGGCCAGAAGGAGGTCAACGCAGACGTATATCAGTGCACACACCTTTTGATGATGGCGTACGCCTTTTCACAGGCAGCCGCCAAACCCACGATAAATAGCGTCCAGCTATGTCTGGATAGGGCGTAGACGGGTGATGATCTCCTTGCCGCTGCTTCCGCGGAGCGTCGAAGGAGTTGTGATGAGTGAACAGCTTAGCTTGATATAGCTTGATATAGGCTGCGTGGAGACTGAGTTGAAGAAGGGAGGATACAGAAACCGAAATGGCGTGCGCCTGCTTTCGGGACGGGGAGAGTCGTTGCTGATCGCACTGAATATCCAGACGGACGTGTGCCTGGTTTCGTTATTGCGCGGCATGCGTGGCTGCGGCAGAGTTGGAGACCCTGCATATCGTGGACTATGGATGGATACACATCCGGCGGACCTCCATCTGACAACGGGTGCTATCTGTTACGACATTTGGAATTCATGTTCCTCATGTCAGGATATCTGAACAAGTCGCCCAGTTGCTGCAGCTCGTATATAGTAAATAAATGCATACGGACCCATAGGTAAACAGAAAAAAACATTGGTCATAAAGGATTGTTGTGCAGACGTAAGGATCATCCAAGATGGTGTTTGATGATTCAAGACCACTATCGACTATCGGACCCGGGATGTGCAGTCGCATTGTGTCGGGGTACACCTCTAGGTCATCCCGGCAGCGGTCTAGCGGTCAACACCAAGGGCGGACCGTTGCGTGATGTCGTGTCTAGATTGTTTTCCAAGTGGCTACAAGCAGGTTATCTGGTCGCCATCTGCAAATGGCTACAGGTTGGTGACCTAGAAAGCAGGCACCGATGGCCAAACCCCGAGCAGCTGCGTGCTCAGGATCAATGGTCCACCGAACAGCTCGGAGATGAGGTTGCCGTTTCAGGCAGGAACAACGTTTCTCGGTCAATACGGGAGGAACTATGGAAGCTCAAAATGTCTCACAGCCTTGCCTTGTAAACTCCATGACTACGTACCGTACAGGTTTGTGCCTAGTCCAAGTAGCCTGAGTATTGACGTTTCACCTGCGACGACTCGACAGCTGATCCGCATGATAGATACAGGCGGAGACGATCGGTAGTGTTTATAGGAGGCAGGCAGAAATGACGTTGATGCGAGGAACATGACACTGAAGGATCTCGCAGGGATAGACTGCAGCCGCACATGATGCATCTGGCAGTAGACTCCAGTTTTATTCTATGCTTACTCCATGTCAGCAGCGGTAGTCGTTCCTTCCCAGACAGACAGAGGAGACCCATTGGAGATGTTGTCGGCGACGTGCCAGGAAGCGTAAGATTCACGAGAGACTCTGGTGGAGAGAGGTCACGGAGCGTTTAGAAGCCGGCCTCCTGCTCTTCTTGTTCCATGCCGATTCTCTGGGTCGTCTTTTTGGAAGTGGGCATAACCCTGTCAGCTACACGTGGGTCCTCTGCCGCGGAATAGTGCATCTTCAACTTGCGCCCTCATGTGACGAGTCGTCCAATCTAAGCCTGCTCTTCCTTCAACGACGGCAAAAAAGCTCGACGGCCACCCCACACACTACCTCACCTTCTGCCGTTACATCCAGCCCGTCATTCGCGGCATGCAAGACGCAAGCCACCGGCACACGCAGTCTTTGATTGGCATGCCTGGGGTGGCTTTGGAGCTGCGGCAATGTTTGCGACAATGGACTTTCCAAGGTTCCGCCAGACGTCGCACAGCGTATCTAGGCCCGTCAGCATATGGGCCTCTCCAGCTGCGAGGCAAATGAGATGTGGTATTAGTCATCGAGAGATCCACCCAAAAGGCCCGCCGCTCGCATGACGCACAGCAACTGCACGGTCGCGTCCCGCTCTTTCGCTCGCTCAAGGTCCACCAGTCAGCTGCAGCCGGATTCGCCATTACAGCAGCCGCCATCTACCATGCTGGTATAGGGCAGAACACGACATCAACCTCTGTAAGGTCTCACTGACGGTCAGGGCCCATGACGATATCAAGTCCTGCCCCGCCTGGTCGAGTCTGCAGTCGCTGCGCACAGGCCAAACAGAAGGTTCCTGTTGGCCACTCCTGCATGGCACGAAACAGAGACAGTTACCTCATAGTGCCTCCAAAGGGAACCAGTCTGGCAGTAGAGGATACGGGTCTCCATGCCACTTCTCCCAAGTGCCGTTGCCGCCTAGTGGTGCTGGGCGATAAAAGGCAGATGAGGCGATCCTCATCAGGCCACCTAGCTCTGCATTTGCGCGCCAATCTTCCCGCGGCATGCCAGCAGCATCGTTCAACGTGCAGACAGCCGTGGCGCCTCCGTGCCCTGGGAGACGCAGGCATCCAAGAGCTACCATTGTCACGGGACAGGGACCCGGGGCTGAGCTCGATGCTGCTGATAATGGTTAGCAGGCAAGGTCGCCATCTTCTCGAAGCAGGCTTTATTCTCCCGTCAACGGCCTTCGTTGACTCAGTACGAAGGAGCCGGTGGCGTTGCATGGCTGGCTAATTTGTGACCGTCCTCACTAGCCGCGTTTGTGAGATGAAATATCAATTTGATATTCTTCCTAACAGGCACTTTGATGAGGCTTGAAAGTCTAAAGGCTGCCACCGGGCAATTGCACTGCATTGCATCGGGGCACTCCCCACTTCAGGAGAGTGGAGTTCGCGGAAGAGTCCATGGATATACCGGCCCTGCCCTATACTCAACGACACCCTCAGGTAGTCTCGAGTAAGGGCATTCGTGTGTAGCGCGTACGAGTGTGTGCACTAACTCCGACAGCCGCTTCCAGAGCAGCTTCACATCACGCCCCATTCGCTGACGATTGACCTAGCCCCATGGCTTCTCTAAACGCCCCACATGCCTCACCACCTTGGTGAAATCGGGGCCGATGCACATCATGTCCCAATTTTGTGCTTGCCTCCTATTAGGCTGGGTCCGTCTGCTGCAAAGGCGATCCACGACTTGCCTCAAGCCGTAGCTGACTGAAGTTTATAGTCGCCGTGGCAGCACGCCTAAGAGTAGTTGACAGGCGGGATCAACGGCGGGGATGTGTCAAAATATGGACCTATACGGCATTTTGGAGCGACTGTTCCGGACAGACCCTTCTATTCTCCCCAGAATTCATTCCATGTGGATGCTGGCGAGTGGACCAGTTCGCACGGTGATCAGGAGCGATCAAACCTGGGATCGCAGAGGGCGTCTTGCACGGAGCTAATCCATGGCTGCGCGGAAGGCGGAAGCGTTTAGGTGCACGGCCATAGCACAGCGGCCTGGGAGACAACTCAGCGGCGTGCGGCTTGCTTTTTCCCCTTCACTGCACCCCGGCCTTAGATGCAGACGTTTGATAAAAATTGAGACTATCCATTCCTGGCATTGGACATTGCTTCTTTGTCCGAACTAGACACAAGCCTCCTGTCACGGGCTGACTCTCTCACACGACCTCTGCCTGCGGCTGCTGTACGCTCTCTTCCTCAACGTTGCCCAGTTTCAGTCTCAGACTGGTACTGCACATGCTTCCGTCATCAGCAATTGTGGTGCAGAAGACGGACTTGCTCCTTTGTGGACGAGACGCAGGTCTATCGCATATTTATTCCAGGCCGCTTGGTCTTGGTGCTAGCTGGGGCCAACACCCGCGCGCCCAAACCAGCGTGCATTGAACTAAATCACGGCTTCGATCCTGCAAGCGTGCTTCTACAAGTATATCCCTCCAAAATCCCGTACCTGGCGCCCGAGCCATTGTCACACCCGTGGACACGGCGATCGACCTCGGACCCTTGCAACTGGATGACGTTGATCCTTTTACGGCAAGCTTTACCGTCCACGGCTCACCAACATCTACCAATACAAACAACCTACACTCCATCAGTTTTCTATCCTCTCCAATCCTCCTAGGCATGTCTGGATACTATCCTCCTCCTGGGCATAACATTCCGCCTCAGTACTACAACCTTGATCCGAATGCGATCCCCAATTCCAACATTCAGCATGCCCCACCAACTATAATCTCACATGGCTCGTATGCACCCACCTTGCCAGACAACCCGTTTCAACCGGGTGTTCCTGGACCCTTTGTACAATACGAGAACATTGGTCAACCAAACTACGTTGATCAGTATGAGGACATATCTGGGCCAATGGGCTCAGCGCATGGTGCTAATGGCCGCGCACGAAGAAGGCCAGCGCCTGGCGAACAGGTGAAGCATCGCAGAACACGGAGTGGCTGTTTCACATGCAGGCAAAGAAGAGTCAAGGTATGCGCTCTACCTTGTGGGATAGAGGCTTGACTGATAGGTAACAGTGCGACGAAAACCATCCCGTGTGCGAACGTGAGTACCCGCGCTTGCTCTCACACACTCAAGAACTGCTTAGTCTGACGTTTTTTGCTAGGATGTCGCAAGGGGAGTCGCGAGTGTATCTATCCAGATTCACAGTCCAGTCAGAAATCGACACGCAGTGGATCAAAGTCAGGCAAGTCTGCATCAGCGGGGGATCAATCCTCACCCGAAGCCCATGAAGGAGAGGACAAGGAGCGCCTTCCTGCGATCATGGATGAAGATGAAGAGGACGATTACGTTGAGTATGACGATGACGACGATGACATGTCGAAGAGTCAAGACGCTCGCGATTCTTCACACACACCAGGCTCTTTCCTCGATCAAAGTACGTCTCCATCCACTGAAGCATCCTCGATACCGCCTACGGTACGCCCATCCATGTCTCGGAAAGGCAGTGCGCAAACCACCAAGGGCGCTTCGGCTATGGCGCGAGACCTCCAATTTTACTTGAACTACTTCCGGAACCACATGAGCGTCCATCATTACTCTCTCAAACGCGACACGCATGGCTTCCTCAAAGGCGATTTTCTGAGTTGGACGACCAAGTTTGAGCCCTTGAAGTACGCTGTAGCTGGTTACGCAGCGTATTTCCATACGCTTGCGCAGCCTGATGGTCGCATGTCCACCTTCCTCCAGTTCTACAACGAATCTGTTTCGCGACTGAGGATAGCCATCACGAAGAACAAGAAGCAGGGGCTCGCAACGTTTTTGACCATACTGCAACTTGCGAGTATTGAGGTATAGACCCTTGCAGAAAACCAATATCTCTATGCTGACACCGGTTTCAGGAGATGCTCGGCGACTGGGTCAACCTTATGGGCCATCAAAAAGCAGCTTTCGAGATGCTCACCCGCCTATACACGCCGGAGACTATCGTCAAATCCGATTTTCTTTGCAAGGTACTTCTTTGGTACATCCGATTCGACCTGTTTGTTGGCTTTCAGTCCGGCGGTGAAGCGGTGCTTGGTCGCGAGTGGTACGAAGCGGTACACGAATGCTACGTTGAGAAAGTACGCGACAGGCCAGATGACATTGAGATGCTGTACGAAGAGCGCTTTGCGCACTCACGACTGGTAGCGAAAGATTCGAATGACCTGTTTGCAAGGACTGCCAAAGGTCTCGTCAATCCTCAGGATTTCATGACACAGCTACCAAAACTAAAGGAGAGGGTGGAGGCGCTCCGAAGAAACCTAGGCGACAAGTTGACGGATCCTGATTACAAGGTCCATCAGATTCCAGGAGAACCCGACCCAGAAGACTTTGTTAATCCCTACGAGCCGGATGTCATATGGGGTGGTCCGCTGTGGACGTCGAACTACCTGCAGCTGGATTTGTGGGGCATCCAGTTCATGTTTGCCATTTCGTCTTCCATGGCGCTGAAAGTGCCTCTTGATCCGGAAGTTACAAAAGAAGCATTCAAGGCGGTGCAGGTCTTCGAGGCTATATGCGCGTATCCGGAAGCTCCCCCAGGCGCACTGCTAGAGGCACAGGTCAGTTTCGCGATTGCGACCCTGTTTCTGCCGAAAGATCAGAAGACTGTGCAATGGCTTCGACGGACGTTTGCGAAAATCGAAGCAGCAGGGTAAGTGAAATCTTTTGTTTGTGCAACGACAGGAGATTAGGGTGTTTTGTTCTAGGCGCAGGCTAGTAACAAGAGAGTCTTACCGAACCTCTACTAACAGGAGCATCAGGTATATTTATTCTGATGTTCTTCGAAACCGCATGCTCGAATCCATGGGTCTCGGTCCATCGGACTGGTGGCTCCCTAACGACGAAAGCTGTCCACCGATAATCCGATCCATCAAAGACTTCATCAAGGATCGCACACAAGCGCCTAAAGACCAAGTCTCGGACGATCTACGAGAGATGCGAGGAATATTCAGCTCCCTGACTATTTCGGACTCACCGCCATCTGATAATATGACGGTAACGAGTGCCGACGGCTTGGGTTCAACATACGGATCTCCGGACTGGCAGTCATCAGGGTACGGAAGCGACCGAAAGTCGTCAAGCGCAGAGGCTTATCCACCGGGGTCACAGCAACAATACGTTGTGCAGTAAGATGTGTGGCGCGCAAGAAATACTGAAGTTATTTAAGACGGTTGCATAAGACATCAGGACTGGTGTCCATGATGCGCAATGCCACGTCGGCAGCGCATACGCCCACGTTCCTCAGACGACAGTTGCGCGCATGACAGTAGAGAGTGTTTCTCGTCTAGAACGCTCTATCAGCCCTGTCTTGCTGCGGCCCAGGGCCGAGGTGGCCTTCCGAGAGGCGTTCTGTGCAACGTTGTTCGACAGATATGGCCTGGATTGCCTACTGGTACCACTGCCGCAATGCACAGCATGAAGGTTTGTGTCTAGATGCCGAGGCAGGTCAAGACCAAAGAGGAAGAATGGAGCGATGGACAGGGAAAGCTATGTGGTGTAACGTTTGCTGGCGCATGTTAGTTTCAACGTCCCATGGATATTGGGTGTTCGCTGTCCTATCGATAGAAGCACGGAGTAGCAAAGGCGGATCTTATGCACACGGAGGGAAAGTTTGGTCGTGATGGAGGAGGGGACCAAGTTATCATGTGGACTGCTAGATAAGCACACCGTCAGCGTAACGCATTGTGGCTCACAAGCGACATGCAAAAGACAGATTCAACAAGATGAAATAGAATACCTGTGCATATGATAGCCGTTGAAGCTGTGCGTACCGTCACAGAGTGTTTGGGTGAAGTTGAGGCGTGGGTGGTTCCGTTGCGGCGCAAGTGGAGCGTTGGAGATGGCGCCCGAAGCAGGCTAGTATGCAGGGATGGTGGGCGGCCCTGACAGGAGCGGGCAGCGGAGACACATGAAAGTCGCAAGAGCACCCGACCACGACGACGACGTTGACAACAACAGCAACAGCAACATATACGACGACGCCGCCCAGCTAGAAGACGCGAACAGGGCTCTGAGAGACATAACACGCATTATTATTCGCCATGGACAACCTTGGAAAGATCTCAGCGTTCGGAAAGAACATCTCGTATGCTTTTTCCCGCAATGTCGACCCGCGAGCTGCGCGATGGCTGGGCACGAGGTGGACATGTGCTAACATGGCTTCTGCAGCGCTTCCTTTACACCTTGGGCTGCCCGGACGCAGCAATATGTCAAGGAGCAGGTGGGCAATGTCGAGGACAAGGTATGGCTACCCTGGCAGCACACTTGGGCAGGACTGATACGGGCTCTGCAGACTCAACTCCCCCCGGACTACATCGAGCTCGAGAAACGGGTCGATGCGCTGAAGAAGGTGCACACGACGATGCTGCAGGTCACGTACGACACCTCCCTCGACGTGCTGGTACTTGGTCTGACTGCCTAGCTCACAATACGCAAACGAAGCCTACGACTACCCAGCCAACATCCGCGAATCCTTCAACGACCTCGGCCGCACCGTCTCCGAGAAGGTCAATCTGCTCTCCAGCGCCACATCGCCCGCCGAAGCCCAGGCTGCCCTGACTGCTCCGCCCTCAGCAAAGCCCCAGCCCAAGACGTTCAACCATGCCATCGCCCGCGCCGCCCTCAACTCGTCGCACATGCTCACCTCGGAGCAGACCAGCTCCAGTGAAGACCCCCTTGCTACCGCCCTCGAGAAGTATGCTATTGCCAGCGAGAAGGTCGGCGAGGCCCGACTGGCCCAGGACGCCCAGATCCAGAGCCGCTTCTTGGCCGGCTGGAGCACCACGCTCAACACCAACATCCAGTTCGCTACACGTGCTCGCAAGGCAGTCGAGAACTCGCGGTTGAGCCTGGATGCGACCAAGGCCAACGCAAAGGGCCCTGCTTTCACTCTGCCAGGTCAGGCTCCAAAGACAGCCATGGACGACGACATCAGTGAAGAGGCGAGAGCCAAGATTGAGCAGGCCGAAGACGAATTTGTTGGCCAGACAGAGGAGGCCGTCGGTGTCATGAAGAACGTACGACTATAGCCTCCAGCCCGCAACCCCCCCATGTACTGACACCTAGATGCTAACCAAACAATAGGTCCTCGACACCCCCGAGCCTCTCCGCAACCTCGCTGAACTCATCGCCGCCCAGCTCGAGTACCACAAGAAGGCATACGAGATTCTGTCCGAGCTGGCACCCGTCGTCGAGCAGCTGCAGGTCGAACAGGAGGTGCGTAGACACCAGTCTTCGGATTACTAGCATGTCTTCACCGGACCCGACTAATGCATTGCACTGATAGGCCAGCTACCGCAGGGCTCGCGAGGAGTTGTAGAACGCCTCTGACGCACGCGGCCAAGCAAAAGGAAAGATTGGAGACAAACACTAGCTCAATTTTGGTCACGTCACAATGTCGTCTACGGACGTTGGTGGTTTGCTTCACATTCGCACGGCATCTAGTTTATTAGCTCAGTCAATTCCTTCTTTCTTCCGCCATTCCACTTCTGTGACGCTACATGCCAACACACACCCGTGACTGCCATACTGATATCTCATTGAAATACTCCACTCTCATCCCTGAATTCTGCCGCTTGCCCTCTAGCAAACTCCGCCATCCTCTCCCTTTCACCTTCTTTTCCATCGTCATCTTCTTGAGCCGGAATATACTCCCTCATGACATCCCTCACATAGTCTTCTGGCACACCTAGCTTCACAGCATCTGTGATCCCTTGGTTCATCCTGTAGATGTACTCTTCTCGCGGCTTATCCGGCTGGACACGGTTTCTATCAATGTAAACTAGCATGCCCTCCCTCTTTTCCGGATCTTTGCTAGTATCCACTTTGTGCTCTGTATCAGAAGGCCAGAACTCGCATTGTAGCATCTCTTTTGTGTAAGCCACGGGCACGCCTTCGTTCTTGTCTAGTCTCTTTTCATCTTCTGCTTCAAGTGAATAGACGAGACCAAAGACTACATCGTCGTAAGGAGACATGGATGTGCTGTTACTATCGGTCACCTCGACAACGTTCGCGTAACCGCGGTCGTTTATTATCCACTGGTAGTTTGGTAGGCGGGCGACTCCAAGGTAGGTCGATGTTGGGCAGCGTGTCGTCATTTGGTGAAGCCAGAGATTTGACCCGTAACCAAAGTATATCGTGGGAGATGCAGAGGGCGCCATGGGTAGTTGAGGACTTGCCATGTTGAGATTGGCGTAGATGGCTTTGAGTATTGAAGTTGACGACGCGACTCTGTTGCGTACTTTAGGGCTGGTGCAGAGTGAAAGTCGTAGACTATGCCTTTTTGGGCGTTCCGAGGCTGACGGATTACGTCATTCGTCTCGTCTCACGATCCCAGCCAGAACTTTTGGAAGGAACGCGGGACACGCTTGACAGTTCTGCGGATATCTTTCCAAGTACGTCCATCCATTGTACTTGGACGCATACAGAGCAATCTTTCGTCCTCGTGCAGCTCACGGTCTAGCAGCTTCACTAGTGAAGTAGGAGTCGTCCTTTGAAGGTACCCCGCTACACATTTTAGCTAGCTTTGACACCAGACAGCTACACGCTGCGAGGAATTGAACAAGTAGTGACTGTCGAAAGATGCCTTACTCCCACCACAGCCATTCTGGCCAATTCTGTGGACATGCGCAGAACACGCTTGAGGAAGTCGTCCAGGCAGCAATAGCCAAACGCTTCCATACTTTCTCCTTGACGGAGCATATACCCAGGCCGCAGGAAGACTTCTATCCTGAAGAAGCCGAATCTCACACGGAGCAGAGTCTCGCGAAGCTATTTGATGACTTTATTGTCGAAGCTCACCGACTACGAGACGCGTACTCGGACCAAATCCAGATACTCATCGGCTTCGAAACCGAGTACATCCGCCCATCTACGCTGCACATCATTCGCGGCATCCTCGACAAGTACACCTTCGATTTCTTCATGGGCTCTGTCCACCACACGCACACGATACCAATCGACTTCGACCGCGCCATGTACGAACAGGCTAGAGACAAGGCAGGTGGGACCGATGAGCGCCTCTTTGAGGACTACTTCGACTCCCAGTACGAAATGCTTCAGGAGTTACAGCCACCAGTGGTCGGGCATTTTGATCTCATTCGCCTACTTAGCGACCATCGCGACGCCGATTTCCAGGGCATGCCTGGCGTTTGGGACAGAATAAAGCGCAACTTGGAATACGTAGCCTCTTATGGCGCTCTTCTCGAATTGAACTCGGCTGGGTTGCGAAAAGGTTTGGCCGAGCCATATCCGTGCTTGCCCATATGTCAAGTCAGTCACACCGCCATATGCCCGAGCTCGGCGTCGAGTTTACTAACGTATGTCATAGATGTTCTTACGCATGGGAGGTGGTTTCGTCATGTCTGACGACAGTCATGGAATCGACCAGATAGGTACAAACTATGCGCGGCTATTGGCTTTCATACGCCAGGCAGGGATAGACCAGATACATTATGCTGACCGGTCCGGTGTGCGCAAAGACAGCCGCTTCCCCAACGCGGGCTTCTCTAGTATTGCTGTAACCGACCTGGCGCAATCGCCATTCTGGGCGAACCTAGGGTGATATCATCTTCGCCATGGGTAGCCCTTCGGTAGTTGGAGGCGCCACTGAAACCCTCCTTGTTGAAAGTTTCGGGCCACCAAGCCGGCGCCGCGCTATCAGGGAACTTTTGTCAACGGTTGGTTCGAGTGAACATGCAGCGCGCATTGCCTTTCGGATATTTTTTTCGAAGCGAAATTGTCCGCTGATATGGTAATGTGCAGTTGGTGTAGTCCATATCACTAGTCAACTGGGGGCTACGTGCTCTGCTATTACGATGCTGCACTCCAGATGCGTGGAGCTTCTCCACGACTCAGTTACCGCTGCAAGCGCATTCAAACTAGCCAATGTGAAGCGTGCAATGCTCCCAGACCACGCTGTTGGGCTCCCGGCTCAACGCACAGGGCTCGCGATCGTCTTCATCGTAAGTTAGCTGATGGACTCAGAAGGGGATGGTTGAAGCACGGTCAAAAGACCACGTGTAATGGCCATCGGATTCACTCTTTAGCCCCACACTACTTGCGCTCTCTTACCCTGGTCCAAAATATTTATTCATTTGCCGCGAGAAGCACGATAACCAGCAATCCCGCATTTGGCTCTCTTGACGAACCGCTGCAATACGGTTGTTCTCCGGGTGGGTCCAGCACCGTACGGCAATCGGCTGTGATCCCGCTATGCCTCTGATTGGCAAACCATAATAGACTTGAAAGCAGAAATATAGCTAGGGTTCTTGAGTCCGCATCTTGTACATGGGTTAGAGGCATTGATGAGCAAAGAAGGGGTCTTGAGTTCGCACATTAAGAGTGTGATTTATAGCAGCAGAGTGGATTAGAGGAACGATTAAGTTGTACAAGACCATGAGAGATCTGAAACCGTGGGGGTACATTTACCGCGGATGGACAAACATTTACTTTTCTGACAACGGTTCTGCGTTCTCTCACATGTACGTCACCCTCGTCCTTACCCCATTCGCAAATCTGTATGATCGCCACTCTTGTCCTCGGAGCTTGAGGGGAGTTTTGCAATCAGATTCTGTTGCACCCTACTCAGGCTTGATAACAGCCAACTATGCAGATCCTGATGTGCTGCCGAATCAAAGTTTACGCATAGTCTCTGTGACTGTGTACCTAGGTAGCGCAGCGGTTGTGTCCTATTCGACGAGGCCGAGGTTTGTAGCGTCAGAGGCGCTTTTTCTTTTTTGCTTCCATCATGCCACTGCTGATGAGATAGGGACCATGGCCGGCTTATTTGCGCCTTCCGGCTTCTTGGAAGGGATTAAGGTTCTAGCGCCAACGCTGTGCGCACATTTGATCGTAGTGACAGTCACCGCACTTCGCCAGCTTAACCATAGTCTCTTGCACCCCACCACCCTACTTCGATCTACTACCCCTATCGGTGTAATTTCGCACAAGGTTCTTCATCATTGTGCCCGTGTCAAACTAGGAGTGAGGCCGTCTTCGGATGCGACTAAGCCCGCGTTGTCACAAAACAAACGTCGGTAGGTATCCAACTTGGCAGGCCGCTCGGTAGTCGCGGGAAAGTTTAGTACGGGTACAACCTTCCACCATGTCACTTGTGGAGCCCCCATCGCGTGTCAGCTGGGATGTTGCAGATGAAGAGCGGTTTGGAAGGGCTAGACCAACCTTACTTCTGACATTCAAAACGGCCTGAGCTTCGGGCAGGATTCCCCGAGAGACGGACATGTTCTGACGGCTGTGGGTCGTACCATACGTAGCCCGCAATTGCCTTCGAGCCAAAGATGTGGGACAGGCGCATATGCGAAGGGGCTAAAAAGTATGCTTGACGCATCCGAGCAGGCCAATCTGTTGCACAGCTTCGCGGGAAAACCCTGGTATGCTTTTGGTCAAAGCAAAAGCCATGTAAGTCTAAGCTCCAGTCAGAGCCTCTACGGAGCTTCCTGTTCTTGGGTTCACATATCGGCACCACTATTAAAACCTGGAATCCACCCACTTCTCGACCTACACGTCCATCTTCACATATTCTCGACTCCTAACAGACGTCCTAGCTCTTTGATCACCACCAAGCGAAGTGTTTGCCCTACATATCTTGTACATTGTCCGCCTTGAGCTTCACAACTCCCCTCCCCAGCCAGGAAGAAATCCTCTATCCTAAACGCTATCCATGATCGACTCCGGCAGTATGGGCGTAGAGAAGCTCGTTATTAAGCCGGGCAACGGTATAGACTACCCGAAGAAACACGATGAAGTCTCTATGGAATACACTGGTAAGACTAGCGTACCACCCGATATCAATATCTAACGATAATCCAGGTTGGTTATTTGACGACGATGCTCCGGACCACAAAGGTGGACAGTAAGCAACCCGGCAGAGTTCACGCTTTGGACTCCAAATGGAACGTATCATTGACTGAATCTCAGATTCGATACTTCTGTAGGTCGGGGTGACCTGATTACTCCCATCGGCGCAGGCCGAGTTATCAAAGGTATGTTCTTGCTGCCCGAACCATCCTGCTTCGTACCTGGTGCATATGCACTCTGCAAATCTAGATCTACATGTCGACTGACGCTCATGCACAGGGTGGGACGAGGGCATTCTGGGCTCCGCAGAAGCGTCACCCATGACGCTGGGAGAAAAGGCAACTCTGATCATAACACCGTAAGTAATGGTCTGATCGACATGCCTTCTCAGGCGGATGCATTGTGCTAACGACACGTGCGATATAGTGACTATGCATATGGTCCTCGGTAAGTCCGATTTACATCTCATACAGCCCGTGACTGGGACGGGAACCAGCAAGACAGGATGCTGCTGAAGTACACGCCACTGCGGATACGGAAGCCATACGGGGCCAAGGACCAGCACGGCTTACGACGTTCCGAGAATCCTTTGAGCCATTCTTCTCCGAACATCCCGCACTCGTGGACGTTGATGCCGCCGCAACCGCGAATCCTGTACGACGTGGGTGTCTGCAGCCTATGACAACCCCTGAATCTGGAACCTCGATGATCTGATAAGATGATGTAGTGCAAATGCTGACTGCGGACAACAGTGGATTTCCCGGACATATCCCCGCGAATGCCAAATTGATCTTGTAAGTGCTCAATTTTATCTCGTTTGTCATTGGAGATACTGCAGCACGCTTGCGACGCCTCTTCCATGGGCCACTAGCGTGTGTTATTCTTCTATACGACGCACAGCTCACTAGCTGTTCATTTCATCTTGCTATCGCCAAATCTGTGCATGGGTTGCAACAAGAATGCTGACGCTATGACAGTGACGTCGAGCTCAAAGCCATCAACGGAAAGAAAGCATAAAGCGCTTCGCCTCTGGTATGCACCATTGCGCAGCTGCTGAACATGTTTGTCGACATATACCCCGTTACTACCCGACCTTCGCGGCGCTAGTATTTCATAATTCAGGTCAGCACATGTGTGAACAGGAAACGTCCACCTGCACCGAAGATCAGCGCATGTGCTGCGCCAATCACTCCAGATTCTTAATGATCCTTCGCATGCTTGCAGACGCAAAAGCCTTTTGGTTTCTCCTACCCTTTCGGAGTTTGGCGCTTTATAGAGGTACAAGAGACCAGCAGACTCAGTTCAACCCGAGCTGTCCTTGTGGGTGTATAGATACGGTGTTCGTGGCAGAGCTAAGAAAAGCTCATGTTTTTTTGTACCCGATGAACCATTTTCTTCTATACACATAGTGTTGCCGCAGCTCTGAGATTTTGTTTCTCTTCCCGTCTGGCGTCACACCGCTCATTGCTCCTCGCAATGGTCAGGCTGTAGAGCATGATTCGTAGGAAGCTTACACAATGCTCGAGTCCAAATATCCGTCAATCAAAAGCAAGCGCTTTGCTACGTGCCGCAAACATTTTAATCTCTCATTTCTCGCTAACGAATGAGCTTCTCAAATGGTAAACGATTTACCATAATATTGTTAACCAATGGTATGCAGTAACCCGGGTTAGAGGTTTGCCGCGACGCGGGATAAAATTCGGCTGAACACTTTACGGCACGAGCCGATTGCAAAGCTGTACACCGATGATCTTTTCTTCAACCTCACTGGACCACGTTGCCGAAATCAGATACAATCCGCTGTCGGTATGCCGAAGACCAGCGGCATGACTCAAATCACAAGTGTTTCGTTGGCTGGCGGTTGTGGCGGCTTACATTTAATCTGGCAGATATGGCATGCTTTCACCGCAACCGTCGCGCTTGGTTATCAAACTCAACCTTCGCGAAAACCTTACAACCCCCCTTCTTTGCCGTTTTTTGCCACGAGTGAGGAGATGCTGCCACAGGCGAAACGCATCCTGCGAAGGGCGTACCACCATCTGACCTACTAAGACAGACAGCGCATCCGTCGTTCAAAAGTTAGGTGGCCTCTTACCAGAAGCGACTTTCTCAACATCCGAGTTCTAGACCTGTTACTCTCATAACGGGTTAAAACTTCCGAATCTTAAAGTCTACATGGTATCTCAATGTGGCACTTGGCACTTTGCCATCGCATACAACCGGCGCACGAATTCACCGATCAGGAACCGAGTATGTACCTTTGTAGGAGCCTCATCACCACGTATACCATGTCAAAACCTAGCACTCCCATATCTTGAGCTTACCCAGGCACCGATCACGGGCCGTGGCTGTGGCCGTTTGATCCATCCTTGAACGTTCCCGGCCGTACCGATTGCGGAAATGGCTCTTGCGCTACATGCGCGCCCGTAAACCAGATCATCGCTTAAGAAAATCTAGGTATGTAAGATGGCTACAGGCGGCGTATGTCAGATGTATGTGGAGTTGGGCCCATGCAGCTACATCATGCACGAGTCGATCATGCGCGTGCGTGGCACGGTAATGATGCGGGTCGAATTTTTATGGGGTTCGATGCAATACTACTTGACTGCATAGCTATCCTGCTGTCATTTGGTTTACACTTTGAGCTATTACTTGGGTCCCGCGCGAGCCGCTGCTTCGAGGCAGTACTTTATTGGGTATGAATATGCATGGCTGTTTGTGTCTGTCGCGCCAGCAACCTTGACTTGTTCGTTGCACCAAGGCTAGTCCATAGTCTTGCCATCTTGACAATCAAATCTTATGGTACTACACCTCTCTCCTGCCTTGATTGATTTGATCTTCACAATATCCAAGAGTATCGAGATGGTCTCGGGAAGTGGCGTGTAGACAAGTCGGTCATGTTGGATGTTGAAGATCGGTGTCATGGCTTCCATGGCCTAGCTCCTCAGGCTCTGTAGATACTAGGACGATTGCACAACGCCATTGCTAACAAGCAACGAGCCACCACCAGTTCATCGAACAAGGATTCCGCCATAGGTATTTGCTCGTCCCCCAGATTCCTCAAGCACATCTTTGTATTGGCAATGGTGAGCAAACGTAAGGGGTAGATGTTTTGCAACCGAAGGCAGTCAACGCGAACCTACCGCCGCCGCCGCCGCAAAGGCGCTGTTGTCTACCGTAAACCGTTGTAGAAGTGCATCACCACTTACCCAAACCATGTAGCAATACTCAATGCTGCCGTGAATCGTGTGGAAACTGCAATATGACACACGATCGCGATAGACGAGTGTGCACATGATATCATAGGAGCGGATTGCCTCATTTTCGCTTGAGAAAACACACCACTATTAGTGTATATCGATGATAGCGAACTGGAGTATACCAGAATCAAACCGCGACCGTCATGGTTACCTAGGTACTTCCAACATCGGTGGAGAATGATGTCTGGTTTAAACAAGTTCGACTTCGTACACGCCTTGCAAAATGCAAGAACTCTATGCGCGCATTGCTTCCGGGAGATTTCCTTCACCACCATCGCTACCTCCACCATGCGCTTCGAGCGCACCTGTGGTATGCTGGTATGGTCCTCCAGACTGCCGCGTCTCGAACGGCTGATCATTGCGGCCCAATCTACTTTTCCACTGGAGACTGTACTTGACAGCGCTAGTTCGTTTACCTTTTTTTTCACAGTCATTCCGTCCACTAAGGTACTTGTGAATCTAGTCCTTCGCGTGTCGTTCACCGTTCGACGCGCCAAGTAGTTCCTCAAACCGCACTGCTGGGCTGTTACGCAGTGTTCTGCAAACGGAATTGTAGTACGTGAGGGGTAGAACTAAGGAGATATGCCGTAGGATAAGCGCAGCAATTGCGGGGTGTTATTAAGGCGACCAACCTGTCCTAAACGGTAGAGAATCCGGGCATGATGCTCAATCCTGCTAGAGTATTACATTCTGACGCACCCAGATCTCATAGTATCGAAGGCGACTATCATACAGTGACGGACGTGTCAAGATACTGTGATCCTAGGCTTGCGCTGGATACTCCTGATCGGTTGATCTCTCCCGCGGAGATACAGTGACTTGATAAGGGCCCGCATAACGAAGAGATACAATCTGTCAGAGATGAATCCTTGGTGCAACTGGGCCGTATGTATCCGGTCGCTTCGGAGGCGGCTGGAAACACAATATGAAATCCACCGACAGGCGGCATAACCATGACCGCAACACGACAAGAGTGGCGCCTACCACGTCTGGACGAGTAAGCATGCAGCTTCCTTTAGCTACTTGCAGAGCCGCGTGATACCTGTGACAAGAAAACGCATTCGCTTATCTGCAACGATTGAGTATGAGTTGGGCGCTTTGCTTCAAGATAGTCTTTTTAGAGCGCCTCTATCGACGCAGGATAACACGCCATACAGCAATGGATATGATGGCATGTTTTCCGTGGTCAGTATCTGATAGTTGGTAGTTTTTGGTTGGCGTAGCCGAGGCTGATCCAAAAGCCGGTCAGCTGCCCGACTGATGTGGTACCATAACAGGTGAGGAGCGTCATTGCTTGGATCATTGAGCGGGAGCGGATACAGCGGCCGGTCATTACTGCATTCCGTTGATGTCGAATCGAGCCTGAGCGCAAGTCTGAGAGGCCAAGATATGGTGCGCTGAACAGCGGCCGCTAAGGAGCATGGCGAAAGCGTTCAGAGCCTAAGACAGATATTGCTCTCTGAATCTTGTCAGTATCTCCTGCGATTTATACAGCTCGTGAATGTCTTCCCAAGAGCCAAGATACTACGTGTATTGGTCGACTTTCAGCGAACCAACGAGAACGAAATCTAGACGTCTTTAACGAGTATTTCCGTCTCCGCAACCGGATCTTATCCAGACATGAGGAAACTCGATGTCAAAAAGGGCGTATGCTCATAGCTTGGTGATGTGCATGGTGGCCCACCCGGGAGCTGGTCGCGTTTGACTCTAGCCTATCGCGTTCTGGACTGCTGTCCAGCAGTCGATGGTTGCCATGTCGTACTACGGCTCAGGTTATCGTGGGACGTTACTCATTACGTCCTCGGGCAAGACACACTTCTATACTAACCCAAGGCCTTGAGCTCCACGTGTGCCGAGCTATTTGTGCGCAAGTCATATGGCACAGGTTTGTTCTTTGAATTGACGTCGTGAACTATGCAGTACTTGACATAATAACCGCTAGGACCTTGCCTGCATGGATTCAGCGTACGACCGGTATCATTGGGCCATAAATTCCCCTTACAAGACTCTGAGCAGAACAACGAAAGAGCATATGTCGAATTGCGGCGCATATTGTGTGGCGTGTTATGGTCGGGTAGTTGAACTTGCACTGTGAATCTTCCGAGTCGACGCGATACGGATCGACGAGGCATACAGGCGAGATGTCTTCTTGTGGAGGGAGGTTCCGAGGAACATTTACTATTTTCTAGAAACATTGCTCTCAGCTGTACTGTCAACTGTTTGTTGCATTCGAGGTCCATTTGTCGGATGAATACGATGGTGGATAAGAAGCTGCTAGCTGAAGAAGCAGATCTTTGATGAGCAGACCTTTGTCACGTGCCGAACAAAAGGGTCTCACCAAGATTCTATATGGGAGGCCCAATTAAAGTGAACTTGTGAAGTCAGGCAGACGACAACGCTTCTGGACAAAGTGCACAACCAGAGCACAACTGTGGACGACTCGCTGGCAAATTACTCTGCATACTCAGGTATGAATCGCGGTGCCGAGATGGTCCAGTCGTTGGGCGACGACATTCGTCGTACGCTGCACAGCACTACGCTCCACCTCCAAGCCAGCCAAGGTCAGTCTTTGTTTGCTTCGATTGAGCGCAACAAAGGGCAACAAAGAATAGAGAGCTGTCATGTGTGGCTGTATTGATCTCATCTTGCACCGCCTACCGTGGGAGACTTCCGGTTGGTGAGGCCGGGAAATGAAAAGTGGAATTGGGTCCTTCCTCAATGGTTCGAACTACCGGCTTTCTGCGACATTGCGACAACACACTGGCCTGGACCTCGTACTTGTCGATGCATGCTCCTGCTACGCATCCTCGACTAGTCGTCATCACAAGAATCGCGCAACTCAACGATTACAACACGATTATGACAGCTGCCTTACGACTTGTCCTTGCATACGATTTGAACGTGATTTGTCGATCCAAAAAGTTGTCGCAGATGGCCAAGTTCTGGAGGGATTGAAAAGGCCTGGACACAGCCCCTATTCAAGCTTTGCGAACGGGAGATGTATCGCTTAAGAGGATAGTCGGGCTCGC
Organism: Alternaria burnsii; assembly: GCF_013036055.1. Classification (NCBI taxonomy): domain Eukaryota; kingdom Fungi; phylum Ascomycota; class Dothideomycetes; order Pleosporales; family Pleosporaceae; genus Alternaria; species Alternaria burnsii. Next base: position 3,121,034 of record NW_024066107.1, on the reverse strand, counting down.
CAAGCGGACTCATCTCGGGCTCTTACACCACCAACTCGAGGATTTCCACGTTGCGCACTTTGACAAAGGAGCGCTCAACTTGGTCAATAAGCCAAACAAATGCTTCGCATCTATGTTGTAGTCAGAGTACGACGCGCCCAAGAAGCTGCCTCGTATTAGCCGAAAATCTCTGCAGCCAGTGCAATCCAGCAGGACAACAACGTCGATCGGCGACATCCCTGCCGTAATTTACTCTGCTTTTGTACTTTACCCGACATGAGATGGTCAAAGTTACAACCACTCGCGCTGTAACTGCCCTGACGATCAGGCACCGCGCTTGGCCGACTGGATCGCCCCTTACCCAGCTTGTCCAAAACCTATCTGTTCGCGGCTAGCACGTTGCCCCATGCATGTCCTCCGGACTAGCGACGACGTTTGGCCCCGTCCTAAAGAAGTCCATGCCGTGGCGACCACTAGTTCCATGGCGGACGGGCTTCCAAGTGGGCCTGGGCTACGTGGACTAGGATACAGCCATCTTATTTACTTGCGCATCCCCCAGGTCCCAAACTTCTCCTCCACCGCCCGAGCAAGACTTCGTCACCCACGTTCATTCGCTGAATAACTTCACTCTTTCAGGTGTTCAGCCGACATTCCTTCGATCGATCTCTTCGAGTCTTCAGCTCTTTGTCCAGTTTTATACCGGTCCAACTTTCCAACAATGCAGCTCATTACTTTCGTTTCCGCGGCCTCTGCCGTGGTCGCAACTACCTCTGCCACGATTTTGAGGAGCGCTGTCACCTTGAACAAAGACTGCGACATGGAGAAGCCCTACGCTCGCATTATCAACCGTTGCGACTACGATGTTCATCTCTGGTCCGTTTACAAGGGTGATGGATGCCCCGAAGACGGCATGGTCACTCTCAAGACCGGCGAAACCTACGCAGAGAACTACCCCGAATCCACTGACGGCAAGACTGGTGTATCTATCAAGATCTCCAAGACCAAGCAGTGCAAGGGCAACGACATCACTCAGCTCGAGTACTTCCGCGAGATGTCAGGCGAAAAGCAGTACCAATACAACTACCTCGACGTCTCGTACGTTGACTGCGAGGGCGAGGATTGCCCAGCACGCAAGGATGGTTACTACCTGGTAGCAGGTGACCAGTCTGGAGTCAATGTCGCATCCGCTGGCAACACATTCTGTCCCATCCTGTCTTGCCACGACGTTGCCTCTTGCGACAAGATCTCTTACGTCCTCCCCGATGACGTTCAGACTAAGACTTGCGCTCTCAACCAGAGCATGGACTTCTACATGTGCGGTGGAGAGGCGCCCTCTGGCGACTACGGCTCTTCTCCCAGCGAAGACGAATCTTCTTCTGAGTCTTCCGCTGAGCCCTCCACCAGTTCCACCAAGCAGGCCGAGTACTCCGCCGCCAAGCCTACTTCCACCTCCGCTTCCGACGAAGATTCCTACACCGCTGATATCGAGGTTGCTGCTGCCGCTGTCACCCCTGCGCCCGCCAAGCAGGACGAGAACCCTTACTCGGGTCTTACCAAGACCAAGGTTGTCTACGTTACCGCGTACGAGTACGTCAACGCAAAGAGGCACGCTCACGACCATGCTCGCCGTCACCAGCCTTTCCATGCATAAGCTTCTTATGTCACTTGTTCATTATGGCATTAGTGTTTAAGGGACTGGTTTCTTGCACATTCTTCGAGCCGATAATTCAGGATACCTATTTCGCGATATACCCAGAAAAATCAGGAAGGGGAGATTAGAGTTGTTCCAACTCGAGTAATGACAGAGGTAGACAGTGTCGCAGGCCCAATCTATTCATTTTTACACTATGTTATCGACCCGCACCTGTCATGCTTGATTTTGTCATCTCCATCCTTACCCCACGCCTCCCATGCTCTCGGAACGACATTGGGTGTGTTTGGTCATCCTGAAGGTTGGCGCCTCTATTCTCTTGCGCATATATTATTTCTCACGAAGTCACGATACGGGATACCACCTTGGGGTTCTAGCTCTCCTCAGCCGGGCTAGCGGGATACTTTTGTTTCATTCATTCGCTTCGTCAAGGACTTTTGACTCCTTTTTACTTGAATACAGACGTGGGGTTGTACGCGAAAACGTCTTGGTTTGGTGAATTTGTTTGTAGTTCGAAAATAGATTCAATCGCTGTCATCTCACCGACGCTTTTTGCTTTGTGAACTTGACTAGTTCCGGGTGTATGCGTGGCTGATTCGCGTCCCATTGCGAATCTCCTTAGACTTGGTGCACTATTGCAACAGAGGTTTGTGCAGGTTACCCGATGCAGCCTGTTTTCATTTTGTGTCGCAAGAATCGAGTGGGCTGTGTTTCAAACCGAGTCGTGATAAACATGCATTTCGAAACACGGTTGCATGCTTATTCGGCTGCGCTGCCTCCTGATATGTTTTGACCACGCGATCGCCTTGCGCATCACGTCGCGAGCGCAAGCTATTTTTAACCCAGGTCGCTCTGATCGACATGAACATTATGTTCGTGCATCAGACCATTCAGTGGCTATCAGCGAACATGTCCGCAAAACCAATTCATGCCGCAAATACTTCAACCTTCCGGCGTCACGCATCACCCGCACGAGCGACGTTCCCGCCACTGACAGCGGTCGGGTCGGTCATGAATGGCAGGCCGCGCACAAGCCAAACACAGGCCACGCAGCCAAACCTCCGTTTCGAGCCACGGTTGAGGATTCTACCTATGGAAAGTTCGCATAGCTCACCAAGATTTCTTGAGATCTGGGCGTTCAGACCCAACCTCCGCGGCCCGTGAGTCGACATCCATTGCGTCATTCCTTTGCAACGGATCAGCTCGTGGTGCGCCAAAAGCTGCCGATGCCTTGCAGTGTGCAGCACAAAGACGACCCTGGGAACCGTTAAGTCACCAAAGCGTTGGTTCCTATATGGACCAACGGCAGTCGGGCGTCGGGCGCAAGCCGAACTTCTGAAGAACCACAAACGTCATCGTCCGTTCGGCCATACAACATGCTCGCTCTACAAACGATTCGCACGCCAAAGAACCAGCAAAATTTGCACTGGATTTTGCGTCCTGCAGTAGTTCGACGTTCCAGAACAACACTGTAGTTGGTCATTTTGCTCCACACCATCACATTTCTCCACTCATCTATGGGTCCACCCCACACTTACGAAGCTCAACGCTCGCATCTATCGTTATCGATATCGATCACATATATCCCTCGATACTGTCCTGTACGAATGTAAGTCAGCAACGGAAGTGTCGGGCTATCTTACCCGTTGCGGTCCGAGATTTCTGGGGGGTTTAGGACCAACGTCCGGAATGGAGTAAAGGAAACTTCCGGCTTAGTGTACCATAGCATTCTAGATTGTTGACACCGCTTTCGACGGTAACCATCGGTTCTCAAGGCAACTGATGAATTCTGATTGCCCTTCCTGAAGAAGCATGAGGTGCGCATACGACGCATGCGGAGTAGACGGACATTTCGGCAGAACACGCCGAGTACTCTAAGTACATTAGCAACTCCCCAACGAGTACTATTCACTACTTAGCGCTACCACCATGAGCGTCGTCCCCTAGCAGGTAGCTGTAACGAAATAATCCCTCTCTACTACTATGACTCAGCCTCCTTGTGTGGGAACCAACGTCGTTTCGAGCAACTTTGCGCATGCCAGCCCGTCTTTGGAGCGTCCACCCACTCCACTGCTTCACTGCCTCCAACCACCTCAATGCCCCAACGCCCCTCCCCATCTCTGCCTTTGAACCATCCCAACATAACTTTGACGTCCTTGGATTTCTTTAGTCCTACCCCTCGTTCTTCTACCAATCGCATAAGCTGATCGCTACCCGCGACGAGCACCAGTACGTCAGCGATGAGTTGAACATCGCGAATCATAGGACTGGTATATTTTCGTTGTAGGCAGCTGACCACGGCTGTAGTGCCTACAAGCCAGATAATGATTGCGATTGACAGATACGTGGCGATTGAATTCAGGTGAAGGACTTGAATTCGACGGGATACCAAGACTTCGACCGTACGATTGGTGTTGCGTTTCACGTACTCGCGCTGCGGCAGAGCTCTGCCGTCCCGTGTCACTGGTGCTCCCAATATATCTGTACTGTTGTCACCAATCCTTTGGTAGCCAAGACCACCTTGGTCTAGAGAGAGACCATGGCTGATGAAGTGCTGAAAAAACGTTTGGAATGTTTGATTTGCGTGAGCAACGAGCATAGCATAGTCGAGCAAGGCCTGTGGATCTTTCTTGGCGAGACTGTACATGCTGTATGTCATCAGATCCATGTTCATACCTATCTCGCGATCGCGCATGACAAATGAGTTGTCGTAAAGAGGCTCCGTGGGATCGCCGGCGAATCTTCTTAGGCCGAGAGTAGGGTCTGCAGCTCTGAACATAGAGCCCATAAATAGAACTCCATAACTTGTGGTTATGTTCAACGGCCCATCGTATTCCTCATCATAATGCTGCGTTGAATTCCCGTAGGTCAGAGCATGTCGGACAAACACTTCCGACCACGCTGATTGTGCGGGGTCAATAGACCCTATGACCTCGTATGAATGAACTGTGCCGGCCCCTTGGTCCACAACCACTTTGGCATCTGCCGTTTCGACGATTGGCACGCAGCGAGCGGCCTGTAGATCTGGTGCGTCTTTGAACAGTAACGGTTGTCCGTCCTCCTGGTCTGGCCCAGTAACTGTGAGAGGCCTACCAACAATCCATTTCGTAACAAATGGGATTGGCCACTGACTGTTTGCGTTGGAGAAATTCTCAACATCGACTGGCGACCAGTACCCTATTACTGCTGTTTTTGAATCGCCGTTCGTTTCGTTAGAACAACATGCTAGCGTGGCGTCGGTGGCAAATGCTGACGTGTTTGACGGACTGTCATAGAAAAGCGTACGATTGAAAGAATAATAATCTTTCAAGCCTTCCAAATCGTATGATTCATCAAGGGATTTGGTGTCGTTGGAACGAATGAGCCAGGTTGAAGTGTTGGCAACTTCGGGCACTTCTTCGCATTCTAGCCGAGCTCGAATAGCGGATGTTGTAAGCGTTACGTTGTTGGGGGATTGTATGCTAATCGTGTCATTTGGCTGCAGAATGCTAGCAAGATTGAGAGGCACGAAGCTCCAGCCATCATGAGTCCAAGAAGGTTTGGTACCATCGAGTGATAGCTGAATAGCAGCACCTGGTAACCAACTTCTAGGTGGGTCAAGCAGGAGACTATCGAGCACTTTGAATGGAGGTAGTTCTAGTCGAACAGCTTGAAGTCGCCCTGGTGAGGTCCTCACTGTATTGATGATCGGGATCTGTCGAAGCTCTAATGTCCTTTCAAGAATCGAGTGATCAGATATGTTGGCGGCTTGTCGCTCGAAGAGCGCTGACATCGAAACAGTGACTAAGGAGCTAACATCAGCAAGCTTACTGGTAATTGAGGGGGATGAACCATACGAATCTGGCAGAGAACGCTCCCAACAGCGACTAAGAACAACATCCAGTGCTTGTTGCGAGCGGCCTTGATAGCCGCTCCAGCCCAGGTTTTGGATCGATACGTCAGACCTGCTCCACTGGAAATTGGTGTCGGTTCTCGTGACATCGCGATATATGGCTGAAGGGTTCTGAAGGTCGAATCTAACTGATCCCACCATAGGCCGATTACTATACTGACAACTGTGGGTGCAATAGATATAGGGGCGAACGTAGAAAAGCTCAAGCCCAATCTCGACACATCGGCTTGGTAGATGAAAGCAAGCTGGGATAGTCGAGACCTGGCAGAGAATGCGTTCAGTACTAGGACAGCCACAAGGATAAGGATAAGAAAACAGGAAAGGGAGAGCAGCGTGCGCAAGCGGATCACTAACGGCTGCCGGAAGCTGGAAGATTCAGAGTTTGTGGAAGCTGTTGAATACATTGTTAGTTCTCAGTTCTGATTATTTAGTAGTTGAAAACTTACGTGTAGCTACACAATCACCACTATCTGCCGTATGTAAACGACTGTTCTGCGTGTAGAAAGTGTAGTTTCTCAGAGTTCGATGAAACTCATAGCTTGGTGCACGATGACCATCCCGAAACGTTGACGACCGCAGTGGTTGGGACCGAAGTAACATAGCATGTCCGATAGAGCTACTAGGGTCCATGTTGAGGTCGAGTGGTCGAAATGACAATCGCGAGACCCATAACACTGTGACAAACAGCAGAAAGGACACCAAAAACAGGACGGCCAAGGCGATCCCAATCTCTCGGAGTACAATAATTCTATCTTCAGTCGTAGTTGCCTCTCCTTTGACAATACTGATAGCAGTTGCACCCGTATCGCTGAGAGCCTCACGAAGACACTCCGTGAAGAATCGCCCTTTAACTCTTGCCGCTTCAGCTATGAATGCTTCGTCATCTAACATTCGGGTAACGTTGAACGTATAAAGGGCGCCAAGCAGCGGACCAAGTCCAAAGAATGATGGCTGGGGAGTTGTAAGGTTCTCATTCGAGTAAGGACCCTCATATCCATCAAAAGCACTTTCCGCGTCTGTCGCTACGCCTGCGGCGTTGAAGTAATCTTTCCAAGTGTCTCGTAGTGTCATGGATTCGAACATAGGAATATCGATCAGTGCCTTCGTAACTGGCTCGCGGTGGATGTTGTCAGATCGTATGGATGTGATATTCGACTCTTTCCCATTTCCTATCGAAGCTGTAATGTTACGGTCCTCCAAAGAGTATTGAGATTGGCAAAGCAATGCTTTCATGCGGAAGTCAGGCGAACGTTCGTAGGTCAGATTGAGCTCGAGTCCACTTCCTGCGGCCCCACTCATCTCTATTTCGAAAACCTTTGTCCACGGAGTGCTCAGGATGATGATGTCGCGGTCTGCGCATTGTCTGGTAGCGTTGTGGCGTGCATATGGACTAGTTGAAGAGACGTTGGCAGGGAAGGGCATTTTACCAATAGGCAGTACTCCATCCGCATCTACGTAAAGCGTAGAAGTGTTTGACCACTTTAGCCCTCCATTCAGGGCTAGGTCGGCTGCAGGATGAAGGCTCATTTCGTATCTGCAGCCATCGTCCGAGGATAGGACATAAGTTACCATAGGTTCCGTGCCCTTGTACGGTCCGTGACCCATGACATCGTAGGCTTTGTATCCCTTTGGCTCAAGATTGGCACTCTCTAGTGCCATATTCTGGCATTCTAGGTCCGCATGGAGTATCGTCGTCTCTGCTGTCCAGGAGCTGAATTGAGATACCAAATTCGGACCGAGTTGCACTGTATCCGTTGATGGCCAAAACGGAAGGGTGATAGAAGTGTCCTCGATCCATACGGAAGTAGATAGGTTTCTCATCAATGAAGACATTGTTCTGAAGTAGGTTTCCCTGTTTGCGACGATTGGTAGTTGGGAGTCAGCCCTAGGGACGGTCTTGCTAAGGTCAAGCGCCTTAGTGATTACAACTTGCTCAGATGTAAGAAGTGCGGAGGACAACGGAGATATAGCGAGGAGAGCCATAACGTTGATGAAAGCGGTGCAGACAAGACACCAGCTGGTTTTACCAACCGACTTTCGTCTGAATATGATATCCAGAAAAATAGCCCACCATGCTCTCGGCGTCTGAAGCACTGTACCGTAGGCACTGACACCTTCCGAAGGTGCCTGGGCTAATCTTGCGAATGGCTCCGTTCTCTTCGCGTCTTCAAACAGAATAACTGTCATTTGAGTGTATAACACCGCTAGCAGGGTTGGTGTGAAGCGCCATCCAAAGAGAATCGCAGAGGATCCATTATCTGTACCAATGCCGTAATGATGTTGGGAGTACCAAATCAGGAGTGTTATAGCGATGCCTAAGGTGGCGGTGGTTATCATCAGAACCAGCAGGAAATACCATTGAAAGGTGGATGGAAGCCAGCTCCCTTTTTGGTCCATCGGCGATTGTGCTTGCCACTTTGTCAGTCGCCTAAATCCATAATGTACGCTTGATATCTAACCTGTGCATGGAGCTGGGGTATCAGCTACAGGCCGAGCATGAGCAAACACTCCGATCGGGGACACAAGACGGTCCGGCATTGGGTTCATTGCTATCGACAATCAAAACTCAACACAAGATCTACATACTTGAGAAGTAGACATATGCAGACTATTTAAATCATGCACGTATAATATCCAACCTGTACCTGCATCGGCTCTGTGCGTAAATACATTGCGGCTCAGCAATGTTCATTCCACTTCTGACCCAAGGTGGTACCGACGTAGTGGGTTTGTCGAGCTCTCGAGATCATTGTGCAATAATGTAGTCTGCTAAGCGCCCGGGTGGGAATCGGGTGTGATCCAGCGGTTGGCGCCAACAAGCCAGCGTCAAACACGCGCCGATGTGGGAATACCCGGTGGAACGTCGAACGGAGCGAAGCTCAAGTAGGTCGCTTGCTTCTGAGACATCTTGCAAGAGAGACGAAGGAGCCGCAATAGAATAGCAAGTTGGCGCGCGTTCGTCATGCGGGGAAATACTACCTAGGTACATGGTCGCTTCTCGCACGACCCCTGTTGAAGCTTCTCGCGGCTACTAACCACGGATAGCGTAGCGTCCTGTCATGCGAACAAGCCAAACCCTTGAGTGTTATCTCCGCGCTCTAGCCATGGAACGAGATAGACTTGAAGTATGTAGGTGTGCCGGTTCCACGATTCTCTTTCACGTTCACTTCGCTGATCACTGCGACGCAATGCCTTCTGCCTGACACCGCACGAACATCATCTGATCTACTAAGATAATTCAGAGAGCGTGTTCTCCGCTTTAAAACTCGCAAGCATGTTCGGCCATGATACCATCATTACCAAGGCTCAGAGGTAGGATGCTGCAAGTCAAAAGTACCCGAAACGCTGACGGTGGTCGCCAGCGCTATGCAAGAGCTGCCCAACCCACCACCAACACCCAAGAAGCAAGTCGAGCCTTCCAAGTGCCAGCAGTCATCTAAAAACTTTAAGCGGAGGAGGCTACAGACTGGCAAGGTAGCCTTTGGAAAAATCGAACGTAGAGCCAGAGAGGCGAGTGAGGGTGTACATTCCTAGTTGAACGACGAACAACGCCAGTCAAGGCCCCAAAAAACCCAACAAGAGTTTCATGACGATTGAAATGAGTACATGAACACCTTTGATACCGCAAACTCGCAGAAGACGAAGATTGTAATGCGGTCGTTGTTTGTCTTCCTGACGTATACAGGCTCGTGATTTCTTCCGAAGCAGCATTAGAAGTTATGGAGAACCATATAAACCCGCCCATCTCTTATCTAGCGCGAAGCAACGGAAGCAAAATACTCGGAGCTCCGATGGTTTAAAGTAACGGGACAAGGGAATGAACCTTGTCAAGGATACCGCGGAGGTGCAGTGCAAGAAGGTAGCAATCGTCAAAGAGAGGCTGCAAACGTTTTGCAACTACGGTTGCGTCGGACAGCGGGAAGCTTCGAGGGCGATCGAAGCCCATGTCTAGGTTGGCAAGTAGAGACGTTGAAATGATGGACGAGGATGAATGTGACCACAGCATCTGAATACTGGTCAAGGTAGCGCGGCGACAAAGGTGGTGGTCGTCGAAGCCAGGATGCTTATGGTGGCGTTTGGGGTGAGGAAATGTTTACGCAACCTAGAGCAACTCATATTGATGCGGTATGTCAGCGTATACCAGGGACTGCCTAGGTAGTGTGCCTAGAAATCACCATAGCAGATGTGGTACACAAGCATGAATTCAGCAGCCGGCTTGGAGAACAAGACCTACCCAGTGAATCTAAAGAGGATGCTCTTGGAGCTGGTTTGAAGTAGCGCAATAGAAGACGGTAGACACAATGCTTCCGTATTGCACATACTATCGGTCAAAGAGCAACGACCGATGGTACTTGGTGATGTCGTTATGGAGATACCTACATAGTGCAGGTGGCCAGTACCTACTTAGGTAGAGTCTCGGGGGATTTACGCGCGTATCGTAACATGGCCAAGGGGTTGTGGAGCGTCGGTCAGACTGGTTTCAGGAGTCCAAGCCATCGACCTTCCGGCTTTCGCTCCAGAGCACTTATCTGATGTTCTGCGGCGAACGTGCAGGCGTTGATTGAGTCAGCTCTCCAGAGTTCTTGGCCCCACACACGCGCGCCAGCGTCATCAAGCCTCGGTCAAATTCGCGTCCCCTTCTATCTGAACCTGCCCATTTCCTAGCCCTACAAACGAGCTCGATTACAGATACGTTTGCCACAACAACTGCCGACCCCTACACAAGACGTCGATAACATAACAAGGCCACGACGAAGCTGGATACCACAAATGGCGATAGCGCCTCGAATGTTACCCCGGAATACAGCCGGTGGGGCAGCTAGGCGCATTAATCTAGGAGATTGCGCCGTAAATTGTCAGTTTGGCGTTAATCTGATCGCAGGTCTGTGCAGGGTATAGCGATGATACTCAGGTACATGTTTGTGATATAAGTGTACTTTGGCTTGTGCATCGTTTCCCATTTTGATATCCTAGCTTTACACTACTTCAAAATTGTCCTCAACATGCAATTCACTATCCTCGCCTCTGCAGTGCTTGCACCTCTAGCCGTCCTAGCTGCTCCAGCCGAGCTACACAGCAGATCAGACATACTGGCAGCACGCCAGGCACGTCCTACAAAGCCTGCACCATGCGTGCGCGCGATGAACACGACCGAAGAGCAGACTGCGAAACGCGCTGACGCCTTTGCCCAAGCCTTTATCTACAAGAAAGATATCAGTGAGGCATTCAAATACATCTCGCAAGACTATATTGTAAGAGAGTCGTGACGTCTACAAAAGGATCATCGACGACTAATTGAATCATGAATAGAACCACAACCCCCTCGCACAGAATGGATCTGACTCCGCCTGGAACATTCTTTCCCCAATTTGGGCTTCGCAAAACATCACGCCGTTACGTACAGCTTTTGAGTACCCGCAAAGCTGGCTCAATTACCAAACAGGGAGTTTTGGGGAAGTTGTTGACCGATTTCGTTGGGAGGGCGGATGTATTGTCGAGCACGTAGGTTTTGCACTGGTGCTGAAACAGATTTCTTGCTAACTCTGCAACTTCTAGTGGGATCAAGGAGAGAGGTTCCCAACGCTATACGCTTAAAAAGTCGATGGCTTATGTACAAAGAAACATTTAGGCGCCTGGAATAGAGAGAATGTGTACATAGACGAAATTGAGATGACAACATGAATATATGTCAGCCGCCGGCGCCAGAGTACCATCATAGACTGAGCAAAAGAAAGTCCTATACTCTTCTCATATGCATCAAGCGCCATGACGCCGAACTTATCCCTCTAGATTTTTAACAGACCACTACGTTCATGTATGGGCATCATCTCTTACCATGCCCAGTCTCACTGAACAAACCCTCCCTCCCTTCCTCTCCACACCCAGGTGTTGTGGCCCATGACTAGTGCAGATGTCGCACACTCACTCGACTGAGCCCCAGCTCATACATCGATTATGGACTTCCCTTTACCTTCGTCCTTGACGTCACACTCAGGCCGTAGCTGCTCCTCAGAAGGTCTGACACTTGCATCGATGTATGGCTCCGCATCAGCATCAGTATCAAGGTAGTCCTCTCCACGCAACAGAGTGTATCGCTCTCCACCCTTGCTTGCCTCCTTGATCTGCTGGGCGCCCACTGTGAAGTTGTTGTGGCAGTTAGGGCATTCGTGCACCAGTGGAGCAGCGAACAAAGCCCACACTGATCGAGACTTGTGAGCGAAGAAGTAGAAGTGAACAAACCTAATAATGTGTTAGCTTATGGCCTGCTTGTTGGCCCTCAAAAGAACTTACATGTTGACGATCATAGGAGCCGTTGTATATCCAGTCAATAGACCATATCCTGGCGCCCCTAACTCACCAATCTCGACCGCCCAAATCGGAATGAGTATCGCCAGATACGTGATACCCGCCAATCCGTCTAGAAGTGTGAATTTGGGTCCTGGTACACTACCACGCCTTCGTTGATGGATTATGCTCACAGCAGACGCAACAGCGGTCATAGCGAGTGGAATATAGCCAAAGCAGAATGCCGATACATCGCGGTGATTGTACCAGGAGTTAGACTTGAGGGATATGATCGTCGTAGCAATGAGAAGAGGTGTTGCGAGTACGCTGGTAAAGAGAGTAAGGGTACGCAGAGTGCGTTCTTGAACCGCAGCCATCTTTCTTATAGAGTGTACTTTCAGGGTTTCTGGATGGAGGTCGGGGTGAACAGTGTTGCAGTTTGATAGAGATGAACGATACTGTGTAATGGAAAGAGATTGAGCCTACCAGCCTGATAAGTCAAGCATGAAGTATATAGCTGTTGCACCATCTCCCAGGCAACAACAAAAGTACATGTAGCCGCAGTCGCATTGGAGCCGCGTGTACATACATAGCGCCTCGTAGCACTGCCATCCAATTGATCCCATCTTTTCCGATCAGCAACCGAAAGGCCCAACAGTCGTGAGACAGCCGAATCGTGTGTTCTCCCGAGTACGGGTTCTGACCAATCAACAGTACGAAGGGGTGGCTGTGTTGGCTGTATTCGGTATAGCGCAAATGTGCGGTTTACTCGGGTCCTGTTTGAACTTGCTACTCCGGGCCTCGGCGCATGGATGTACGGCCTTTGAGAACCTGCCTTGCGAGGTGGATTACTGATTGTTGTTATTCTGTCTTGCTTTACCTCAGATGAGCCTTACGAAGCACGTGCCATTATCACTACCGCATCTACTCTATCATCACGGATGCGAAGAAGCTTGTTTTCTTTTTGGTAAGACATCTACGACAGTTCCGAAGGCGATAATCTCGGCATCTATGGTGTACCCTCTAACATCCCTTGAAAAGGTCTGTGAAATCGCCTTTTCCAATGCTTGAAGCGTGTTACCAGAAGTTAAGAGAAATAAGATCTGTCAGCAACATCAAGACTGAAGAAACGCAGCAGACCAAGAGCGGCTTAGATGAGCACAAGGATACATGAAAGCGCGACATATGTAAAGACTGTGGGCCTGACTAGGAATCCTTCGAGCTCCGAGCACTCGCGGCCGACTAGCAGGCTCGTTGTTGATAGAACCCTGAACGACTGTAACAACGCACGCATAGTAGTCGATTAAACGAAATGTACCCAGTTTTTCGTCGTGGGAACATTGGTGTACTCGTAATCCTTCTAAGTGGCAAGTGGGAACAGTTCATGAAAGGCGGTCGAAACACTTTTCCTATCTGGGCCAATGACGCACTTTTATCGATAAGATCGCCTTCTGTCCATAACAACGCGAAGCCGACCGTTCCGATACACATGTTACCATGTAAACAAGGACAGAACACTAATCCTACAGGACGCTACTCAAGCCACTATGAACAACCAATAACCGCTAGGGAGATTCTTTACCTTCGCATGCGATCAGCGGGCGGTGGGTGAATAGAGAATCGCCAGCCTGATTCCAGGAACGCGTCCAAATCTAACGTCACCATCCAGATGCTCGCCCGTGATTTCAGATACCGCGTCTCTTACTTCACTTACCGCTCCTGAGAGACAATGGCTTCTCGAGACAGCAACAATTCCCTGAGGCAATCTCATTAGTCATCAATTTCTGCTAGGACAAGTATGCTTGTAGTCATGCGTTACAGCATCACAGAAGCTTCAAAGTGTGAGACAAAATGGCTTGCAACTAAATTCAGATATATACAACTTGCGAATCCTACTAGCCATGTCCTTCTCGACAACCATATCAAAGACTGCAACAAAGAACAATCTAACCACGGGCCAAGGTGAGTCCGTAAGCCGACAAGATCTCGTTGACGGGCTGGAAGTAGGTTGTGCCACCGGTGTTGCAGTTGCCAGAGCCTCCGGAGGTGACACCCTGGGCTTGAGAACCAGAGTACCCTACAAATCAAGTCAGTATGTGTACCATGAGGAGTCGGTATAGGATGTTGCTTACAAGAACCGCCGGAGTCACCGGGCTCGGCGCAGACATTGGTCTGGGTGAGGCCAGTAACACGGCCCTCAGCGTAGGAGACAGTGGCTCCCAGAGCGCGAACGGTACCGCAGTAGACACCAGTGGTGGAGCCGGAGCGGCAGACACTGGATCCAGTAGCGCCAGCGGTGCTGCCTGAGATGGCGATTGTGCCACCATTGTAGTTGTTGACCCTACCAGCGTAGGTGTTTCCAGTGGTACCACGGATGTAAGAGTAGTCTCCGCTTCCTGGGAAGACGGATCCAGCGAATGTTCCAATAGTGGTACCGGATGAGGTAGTGGCGGTATTGCCAACACTACCGCAGTGACCAGCAGAAACGAAACCGCCAGTGACAGAGAAGCCGACAGAGCATCGTCCAGCTCGGTTGATGTAGTAGGCATCACCACCGTTGACCGTGACAAAGGTGGTTGGCAGAGCCTCAACGGTCTTGACCTCGAACTCGGACTCAGTAAGACCGACCTGCTTGGCCAGCTCCTCAGCCTGAGCAGTGCTGTCGGCAAGGGCCTCGAGGATAAGCTTGTTGGCGGCAATGTCGACATAGTATGACGCAATTCCGGTAGCAGCCTCTGAGCGCTTGCCAAGGGCCGACTCAATGTCGAGGTTGTCAAGTGCCTTCTGGGCGTCCTGAAGCTTGGAGAGAGGAGTGTCAACGACCAAAGCAGTGGCACCAGCAGTGGTAACATCGGATGTCAAGGCCTCGTCAGTGACAGCGACCTTGAGCTCGCCATCGACGAGCCAGGCACCACCGAAGGAGCTGCCAGCCTTGGTACGGAGCTGCTCGATGACCTCGGTGGCCTTGAGCTCGCGAGCAACACGAACATGGGCCTGCTCAGCGTCGAGTCCCAAGTCACGCTTCATGGCGGCGAGGATCTCGGGGTGAAGGCTGTTGGCGGCCGTGGTAGGGGCGCCGTAGACGATAGGCAGGAAGACTGCCAGGGCAGCGAGGAATCCGGTGAGCTCCATGGCAATGGTGTTGAGAACAAGACTGAAGAGACGAGGTGTCGATGTTGCAGAGGCGAGATCCTAAGAAGATGAGTCTGCTGCACTGATGGAGTGATTCAACTTGGACGAGAACACACACCTATACTTATACTTGGTCCAGCTTCGCCGTTGTGAGTTGCATCATGCCCTGGCCATCACCATCCAAGATAGAGCCCTAACTTGGATCCGGCGCTACGAAAAGTCTCCTTCCTCATCCGCTGCACGGTGTTGCTACGCGATCCAGCGGTATCAGAAAGGTAGTCCGTAATAGGCATTTCATAAGAGATCCAAATTGCATCAGCGGCAACCAAAAGATCTCCTTCCTCATCGGCCATGAGGTATCGCTACGTGTTTCAGCAGCATCGGAACGATGATCCCCGAAAGGCACCTCACAAGACACCTATCCCATCGTGTTAATCCCCAAAAGGCACCTGACAAGACATCGAACCCAGGGCGTGACTTCGTATCGAAACAGCACTTGTTGACAGGAAACTGAGCAGACTGCATGTACCCCTACGCTACACCATGCCAGTGGCCTAAGAGGAAGGAGGTAGAGATATCGAAGAACTCCAGTAGTATGGAATTAGAAAGTCGCTCGGATCATGTGCCAGCCTTAGGCCATCACCCCGCACGGACGAATCGTAGATGGAGAACCCCTACACACCTCTTTACCATACCTTCCCAATTGAACATACATTCCGATGCCAAGAGCCAAGACCTTTATCGCTTGTAATATCGAAAAGACGTCTAGTAGATAGGAGCTTTGCTACGGCTGCTCTGATTGGCCGACCCCTCATGGCGCCATATTCGGGCGTTTCATCTTCTTGGCAAAGATCGAAGGCATAGTCGACCTCGTCCTTTAGTGCCTTGTCGATAGTAAGTTCCGCCTATAGCAATAGCTGTGCATCGTATCGGCAAGGGTCGCGCTACACACGAGTGAAGATCATAGAGGCTGGATTGCAGCAAGATGCCCGCTTTGGCCGACCAGAGGGTGCGCAACGTCCATCGCCTCCCACGCCCTTCGAGGCTAGCGAAGTACCGGATCGAGCAGCTTCGTGATACGCCTCAGTGAACGCCTTCCAGCGGAAGCGGCCTTACCCGCAATGATCGACCGGTAGTCTTTGGGCGATGCGGTGCCAGGAACGCTCCCCGTATCGCCTGGGTGAGAATAAAACAAGGCGCCGTAGAGATATCGAAGTGATTGATGATTCGACAGCTTGACGGAAGGCGCGTACGTACGGATCAGGAAGTTGAAGACATTGATGCACTTGTGCGCGTCGAGCCAGATGCGCCGGAAGGAACCTCGTAAGACCCCACATGGACCCATTGCCGTGCGGGCTGCGCCGCTGCGGGCTTCACCTTATCGCATCCTACTCGCATCCTGCTCGCCACGTTGAGCCCATCTCGAGATAGTCAGGAGTATCCTACATCGTACACGGACCAATCAAATATGAGGCGAAGAAATGTGGCCAAGCTTGCATCAACAACAACGGTTTCTAGCTGTCTGTCTTGACATCCGCACAGCGCGCTTCGATGGCATGGTCGCTCACACTATTGTCCTACTTGCAACCATGCTGGTCATCGGCTATATGTAGATTTCATGTACCCTGATCATACTGATTACTGATGTTCCTTTCATATCTCTCGAATCTCTCAAACTTGTCCTCTGCACAATTCGAGCGCCCATTTCATCGGTAGCTGCCATAGCAGCATCGTCAGGCGGTGGCTGTGGACCATCTGCCACATGGAAGCAAAGAGAAGCGTCGACGAAGCTGAGGTCGTCATCAGTTTCTGGTCTGAAAACGGTAATCTTGGTGATAGTCTTCTGGCCGAGCTGCGCTTTGTGCTGCATGAGGAAATATGCAAAGGTAGCACCGTTAGGGGAGCCTCTTCTGTTTAGTCTTTGGAATCAGTTGTTGGTGTTAGAGGAAACCTACCGAGAAGCGCATGACCTTGGTCTGTAGTAGTAGAGAAGCTAGTTCCAGGCCACTCGCTCAGCTCGGCACCAGCATCACGTAGACAAGAAGCGATGATCTGGTTGGTCAAGTCGTTGGAGATGCCTATCATGAAGAAGTAGCGAATGTTCCTGACGTTTGGGTTATTGCGAACCCAGAACGCCCACATAATGTCTGAAAAGGCACGGAGCTGGGGAAGATCGTCTCGGTTCGGCTCTTTTGTACCACCGCCCCAAATGCTCTTAGCAGAGGCTAAAGCACTTTCAAGGAAAAGACCATAGATGGCGCCGCCTTTGGTATTGATGCCAAACTCGAAGTGTGCCTTCGTTGCCTGTTCAGATATTAGCGAGAATGTGATTATTATGTGAAAGGAGACTCACGCGGTACTGCTTGTCGTGACCTGGGACGCTGTACAACTGGTTGATGGCCGGAATCTGGTTGCCCTTGTCGTTCCTTTTCTCTGGATTCCAATGTTCGATCCTGTAGCACTGATTGTCTCCGCCTTCTGACGCTGGTTTTCCGTCCAGTCCGAGTGACCGCATCGCGTGCGCAAGGTGCCAGTGCTCAGAAAAACTGCAGCTGAACGTCGATGGGTTAGTTTCTCGCCAGTACCAGTCATGAAGCTCAGTCTTGAGATCGCTGTTGTACCGACTCGCGGCAGACGGGGGTTCGCGAGTGTCTCTAATTTGACGACCTGCAACCTGGTCGGAGCCCTCGAGAGCGCACATTAGGGCCCCCCCTTTGGCTGCGCTCTTCTTCCAATCCACCTCTGTAGCGTGATCATCATCCCAGAAAGCGACCGTAGGGCGATCTTTGTTCGATTTGCGATTGATCAAAGCTGGGGATGTGCCACTGACATTGCTGTTGAAGACGCGTGTGGATGGCGAAGGAGTCTTGATAGTTCCTGCAGTGACTGAACGTGTGGCAGCGGCGATGGCGAGAACCAAGGCGAGCTTCATGTTGTTGGTCGCTAGAAGAGGAAATGGAATACAAGGGAAGGTGCTGGATAGGACAAAAGTGCAAGGCTGGCGTCCGTTTCGATGCTGTCGTAGTGACTTCATGAGTGAATGAGCAATTTTTCAACATCGTGTTCCACGCACAGCACTAGAAAATTACTGAGATTAAAACATACTCAGTCATATTGACTTGCACTTCCATCAGTCTCGCGCAGCTCATCTCACCATCAGTCTCGTCTATTGCTCGTCATCACCATACGACTAATGCCATCGATTCGACTGCTGTTGCGGATCTGATTATTCGTCTTTGTGTCTCTCTAAGCATTCCTTACCTTTCTAAAACACCACTTACAATGCCCCCACCTGCTGCGCCATCGCGTCTCTTTGCTACCATTGTACAACATCCGGTCTTACGGTTGCTGTACACATCTAATGAACAGAGAGTTTCTCCATTGGCTATCTGAATTGATCGAAACTACGAGAGTATTCACTCCAAGTAACGATTGCATTCAATTGCTATAGTATCTTGAACGTCTGTTAATCCTGCCTTCCGACTTCAATAAATATTCGTTTCACAATACATATGACCATCAGGCTCGAGCAGCCTTTCCAAGAGCACGGAACAGTAATATGTCGAAGCCAGCAGGAACCGTTGATGAGAGACTGGTGAACTATCGCAGACGTTGATGAATCGCTTCGAAGGCTTTGTCTCACCACTGAATGATGAGTGTCTGACTAGAAAAGGAATGGCAGGATGATTGATACGGAATATCTTTGGCGGTATGCAGCCGCCCGCTCTTTCACCTGAAGCACTGGCCACGCCTCTGCCTACGGAGAGTTGCCTCACCTTCTCGCGCCTTTCTCACGGACCCTTGCCCTCACCAACTTACTAGTGCGCTTGCCTAGCACCTCCCTTCCATATGACCCCGCCATCCACTCGCATAGTCTCTTCTGCACCACACTGCTCACTTACTCTTTCCGCCCATTCCTCAACCCGTATATCTTCATCGCCCTTTCCACCACCAGAGCAATTGCGAACGACGGCTGTAGCTCCCGAAAGATGCGGTTGTCACTCGTCGCTCTGCTGGCATTAGCCTCCACTGGTAGCTATGCCAGCAGCTTCCCGTCCATCAAGGCAGCTTCCACGACTGAAGATCCTCTGCTTCCTAGGGAGCCTCAGGGTATACCGACTGATCCGATCTTGATCACATCGTCCATACGCGGTACCCATATCAAAACTTCCGTCGCCCACAGCAACCCGCCAGTTGCCTCGAGTGTCGTTCCGCCAGGTGTCTCGAGCGTCGTCGTTCCGTCTCACAGCATCATAACATCGGTGCAAGATCCGGCGAAACCTTCTTCTGTTGTTCTGAGCAGCCAGTCATCATATCAGATGACCTCGCCTCACGTGGAGCCTTCGGCGCCAGCGCCTGCTCCACCGTCTTCAGCTGCATCGTCCCCTCAGCTATCCTCAGTACACGCACCGCCCCCACCTTCCTCTGTCATTTGGAGCGGTCAACCAAGCTCTCAAGTTGCATCTTCCCAGTGGGTACCTGTTCCCTCTTCATCAGCGACATGGAACAATCAACCGTCTTCCCAAGGAGGTTCAAGCGTTGTAGTTCCATCTCAGACTGCGTCTTCAGACCCAACAAACTCTGCTACACCATCCTCTGGGATCTCTACTCCGCCATCTTCTGGAATAGTTATTCCAGTCATCCCACCACCTTCTGGAACTCCTATTAAGCCATCTTCTGGTACCCATGCTGTATCGTCTTCAAGGACCTTCGCTGCACTACCTCCTGCGAACTCTGCTTCCGGTTCCTCTACACCTGCAACCTCTCCACTCGCAGGGTCATCAGCTTGGTCTAGTGCTGCAAGTAGCTCTGTACCATCTTCTGCCGTCTTGGCAAGCTCAGTTACTGGATCATCCGCGATCTTGTCCTCTAGAGTATCGAGCTCTCCTGGTGCCTCTGCCTCCCCTTCTAGAGTCTGGAGTAATCCTACTGGTAGTATTATTACAGCTACTAGGTCTTCGGTGCCACCTGCTAGCTCCGTGTCTGTTTCCAAATCATCTGCTCAGCCTTCTGGTTCTATTTCCACGGTAACTTCCAATTCGCCAAGAAGCTCGGCTGCACAACCCTCGAGTGGTGCAATCTCAAGCAGCAATCCGACTTCGGTCCAGAATAGCAGCACTCTAGAAGGTATCATTGTCATTCCCCCTGGTATCTTGACCAGCAGTACTCCAGGAGCTACCCCCATTATCCCTTCTAGTATTTCTGGTAGCAACACTCCTAGCAGCATTCATCTCCCGAGCGAAAGTAGAAGGCATTCTAGTAGCACTCCCGGCAGCATGAATCCCCCAAGTTCGGTTGGAACGCCAACTATCAGTACTCCGGGCAGCGTCAATCTTCCGAGCCAGAGTATAGGGCATTCTATTAGCACTCCCGGTAGCATCAATCCTCCAAGTTCGGCTGGAAAGCCAAGTGGTAGCACTCCAGGTGGCACTAGCTCATTCCCCATCGTAACACCGTCTAGCAGCAAACCAGGGGGCACTGCGCCAGTTCCTACTGGAACGCAGTCTAGTAATCCTCCGGGGAGTATTGGGCCATTTCCTATTGTAACTCCATCTGGTAGCAATCTAGGAAGCATTGGACCAAGTTCTAGTCGGATCCCAACTGGCACCACTTCGGGAGGAATCTTTTCCAAACCCACTGGAACTTTAAGCAATATCCCCCCTTCGCCCACCACGACGGGCGGTGATGGCGATCCAGATTCTCACTCGGATAGTGACCCCGGTTGCAAAGAAAACAACTGCATTGCTGATTGCATCTCGTGGAGACTCATGACTTTCTTGCTATTCAAGCGGCCTGTATGTCCTTGTGTTCCGAAGAAGTGCGACAAGGATGGTGATAGCGATAGTCCAAGCGATAGCGACAGGGACGATGACAAGGGACCCAAACCCAAGCCAACGTCATATCCCAAACCCAACAAACCAGAATGCAAACTTCTCGGTTGCGGATGCGGGTGGATGGGTTTGAACTACGGGCCTGGATGTCCTGGTGTAGAGTTCGAGCTAAATATCCCATGTGGTCTCTTTGGGTGTTCCCCCTGCACCTTTTTTGGTAGTTGCCCGGGCGATAAGCAACCCGTCAACGCCATCTTGGGCTACGGCGGATACTGTCGAGGAGAAGGATGCTCACCCTGCCCTCCGGAGCTCTGTAGTCGTCCAGGATGCACAATTTCAGGAGGTTGTGGACCGAAGCCTGGTCCTGCGCCAACTAAGCCCGCAGATGCACCAGATCCGGATCGTTGCGAGGACAAGCAGCGCGTTGTTGTCACAGAGCGATTTGTATTTTGCACAGAGGGGTTTGATATTTCAGCTTTGCCTTCTACCTCTCGGGGTACTGGTAGCACATCGTCTACGATGGTTTCATCAATATGTGTACCGTTAATCGATGCTACTCAGACCATCTGCGGGCCAGCCGTTGGATTCGATACTACTACGACGAAGACCGGCACAAATACGCTCACCTCCGATGCTCCAGCATGTACTCGAGCGCCACTTTCTCTAGATGATGATGAGGGAAATAACAATCCCGACGATTCGTTGTTTGAAACGTCTAGCATATTTGCCAGCAACACCACAATGTTCGCAAGTTCGACTTCCAAGGGCATTTCTAGTATGACTCCCCGCAGCTCTTCAACAGCGCCAGCACCGAGTCATACGCCCATGGATAGGAACGGCCATTGGAAGGTGCATATCGGTCAATGGATGTGGGACGACTATTCGGAAGTGGGATGGACGCTGTACGACCCCAACGGCTTCGAGGCTGGTAAGCACACTACACGTGGAAATGGCCTCAAGGAGATGAAGGAATACATCCAGTCGGTGAATCGTCCTTTCGGCGACTCCATGCCTTTTGGAGTCGACATGACCGTCTCACAGCGTAAGCAAAACTTTACAATCTTGTCTTTCTTGTGCTAACCCTTTGCAGCCCACGACCGCGACCACTCTAGAACCAGCTTTAAAATTAAGAAGGAGGTCAAAGGCTGCGAAGAATGTTCGCCTCACATGACGACGGAGGACTACACCGAGAGCCGGCCATTCGAGATCAATGCTTGCGAAAAGTCTTGCTCAAAACAAGGAAAATCTAGTCCTTTGAAAGCCCTGTCGGATTTATGGTGCGATGATCTTAATACAGCCGATTGGGAGCCTTTGGCCAATGGTTGGAAGCGCAGTTTTAACTGTGGTTGGAAAGGGTTTGATTGAGCTCTTCGTCATTTCTGAGTCAGTGCGATAGAGCACGTAGATAGAAGGTTGCTTTGTGCAGCCAATAGAGCGTAATACGCATAAAAAACCTGGAAGTATAAGAACGCAGTGACATAAAACGATTATCTCGTTGCTCAAACTATGGGATGGTTATTTGAAATCGAGCAAACTAATACGACAAGCTTAGACAAGAGATCAGGCTTTGTTGTGAAGATTGAAAAGCTTCTCAATTTCCCTCTCTTTTCTGCTTCTCGTCCCCTTTGATGTTTTTTCGATCAACGTACTCCATGCCTGTCCCTGAGTGCGTATTACTCCCACTCTTTGAGTGTTCTTTTTGCGCTTCATAATCTTCTTGATCCCGTGCTGCTTTCTGGGGAGTCTTGGCGGACTTCTGAACGCCAAATGTGTCTTTATAGTGGGAAGGATCGTTGACTTGGTCTGGAGATCTGGGTGTCAGCGAAGAAGCACTCGTGGCATTGGAGCCCTGCGGAAGAGAATGTACCGGGCATGGTTGCTAGTAGTGGGCTGTAACTATTGCGTGAATTTTCAAGATGATGCGTTAACTTTGGTTTCTAAGGCACCTCTAGGTATATTAATACTCTTTTGAAAGGCATTGTGTAGACGTCATGAAAACCTGGGATTTTGTAAACGTCAAGATGACGGATCGCCATTCGGTCTAAGGCTCCTTCTTCGCATCAACATATTTCCACACACCGCACATGAGGGAGAAGCTTAGGATTGACAACTTCGATTTATTCACGTTTAAGAAGTTTCGCTAATGTGTTCTTGAAACCCGCTGACCCGATGGGGTGGTTCTGTGTAGGTGTGCCTGATCGACGGTCCTAAGCCCGCATCTGCCAACCACCTCATTCCCAATTATATTAACCCTTCTTCTCCTGACCCTTATTGCTGTCCTTTTTGTCTGCGTCTTTCTTCGATGCATCTCCCTTGTCGTTGGATGTCTGAGGAGCTGGTGCGCCACTACCGCTGTTCATGAACTTGTCATCGAGTTGGTCTATAAGAGGATTAGCTGTGAGAACACACGACATCGAACACAGAAGGCGTACCAGACATATTTTGGTATACGAAGAGAAGGCGGAGTAGGGCAGAGTTTGATGAGAAGGCTTTGGTTTGTAGAGGAGAAGGGGAAGGTGGTCAGACTTTGGAATGCGGTTTTGCAGTACTTGTCTGGTGGTACGGCATGCGACATGACGTTGTTGTGCCTTTCCCCCTCACTTGACTACTAGGCTAGGATCTAGATGCTGCAGGGCATTAGGCTGGCCGTTTAGCCGTTCCAGGACATTTATGCAAGGTCTCACAAGGGAAAATTACGAAGAAGTGGGAGGGTGGGGACGATTTGAGTTGTTCAAGGTAGGTACTATTCATATTGCAAGTGAAGCTAGGAATCGCGCGAAGACCGGTGCGATTTGCAATCGATCAGAGAACCTAACACCATCCCTAACGACGGCCTCTACCACCGCGCGACCCGCGACTACTTCTGTCACTATCGCGATCGCCCCTGTTTGGGAAGAATGACGGCTTTCGCCAACTACGGTTACGAAACCACCGTCGGTCATTGTATGTGACAAGCACGCCTTCGGCGATGTCCACATCAGGTTCCTTTGCCTGGCGCATGAGGAAAAGCTGACTCTGGGTCAACGGCATGATGGAATAGCCAGCGGCGATACTGTCAGTAATGGTGCGACGCAAGAAAGCTGTGAACTGGGACTGGGACGGGAGTTCCTTGAGACCCATCTTAGCCAGGAACTGCTGAAAGGTGTTGAACTCGTGGATCTCACGGATGTCCTCAGCCATTCGCGTTGATGTGCCTTGCGGAGGAGCCCCATGCGCGTCGAACAAGGAATCGCGTAGCTCGATAAGATTCTTGTTGGGCGGGCGAGCTGCCGAGCTGAACAGCTTCATGAACATGATGAGGCGGTACGAGGTGGGCGAGGCAGCGTACGTCATCTTGGTACGGTATCTGGAGATCGCTGAAGGCTCCAGGTATGCAAGCTCAGCCATACCAGCACCTTTCGCGTCGAGCATCCATACAACGTTGCGTAGGATTGCTTCTCGGATGACTTCGTACGTCAGTTCTTCAGTCAACCCTGCATCGCAGATGAGAGCCGCTACCAGTACATGGCCAAGATCAGGGAACTGCGTCTTCGTACGTGGGCCGACCATAAAACGCTGGATGATCTTGTTAGCACTAACGACAATCTCCTCATGCTCGGTTGCAAGGCATAGCAACAGATGAAAGAGACCGAAGTAGGCATCAACGGCTTTTTCTGATGCGTGACTTAGGGTGCTACGTTCATCAGGACCAGCATAACCTTTTTCCGCATCGGATGAGAACTGAACGACAACCGTGTTCATCATGTGATACAACACGTCCACATGGTAAGGCTCATGGCTGGGCATGGTCGCGGTGTTGTGAACGTTCTGGAGGCATGCATTCACCTCCGTCTTGACTTGATTCCAATGACGTCGGCTGAGCGGCATAGGTAGCCAGTTGTCGAAAGAAACACCCTGAACACTGTTCCGGACACCAAATACGGAGAATGCCTCCCTACTCAACAGATCGAACTCGGACCGGAAGAGTGACCGATTGCCGCTCTTGGTGGAGATGCCTATGCCGAGCTTGCTGTTTAGGAATGATCGCTTAAGGCAGAAGCATTGTAATTCGCGGATCCGAATAAAGTCGTACGAGTTGATCATGGTCTTGATAGAAGGAACAGCCTCGGAAAAGGCCAAAATGTCACGAGTCTCGAGCTCAGTGAGTACTGCGAGAACGATCTCATCTGGTAGTGTGAATAACCTTGAGAGCGAAGTTGGATGTCGTAGTGGGAGAGCGACAAGAGTGGGCGCGAGCGCTGAGTCGACCTCCATTTCATCAGCCCGTGTCGGCGACGAGTCGATTCCGAATCGACAAGAATAGCATACGAAATGATTTGTAAGTCTACCATGCGCCTGAGTAATTTGCTGCCGGTAATGAGTCAAGTTGATGGTGTTGTTACCATGGTCTTGCTCGAGGGAGTCGCTGCAGAAGAAGCTTAATAATTGAATGACGATACCCTTCAAGGTATACGCTGGTGTCCAACCCTCTTTAGTATTAAGCATCGTAGCACAAATGTAGTCACCAAAGACATTGGGATGAATGATTTGACTTTGAATTTTGATTTCTGGAGCAATGAGTGGATATCGGTCCGGAAAGCTGATCGTGAGGTGGAGCGGCTCCTGTCTATCCGGAGTTAGGACGAGGCACGCCTTCGTGATGTCGTTGTCATCAAACTTGAGGTAGACATTAGGATATGGATCTTGCTTGGTCTCTGCGATGTCTTGAAGGAGCCGACGACGCAGGGAGTTTGACTGAACCATATTAGCTTGGTAATGTACTATGATCGCGAGAGAATAGTATGAGGTTGAGATCGCAGAGCTGTTGTTCGACCGAAATAATGATGAAGAAAATTTACAAACAGAAGGGAGAAGTTATAGTACCCAGATGATGCGCAAGTCCAGGCTGAGACACACGTGACTAGGCAGCGGCGGTAAACGAATAGGAATGTGGGCCACAACGCCCTTATGGGCAAGCTACTACATCGACATCTTACCGCTGTAATGTTCATCCGTGGTCGGTTCTGTGGGTTCATAGCGTCAGTCTTCTAATTGATCAGGTTGTCGGCATAGCACACAGGCATGTTTCAAGCAACCTTCTGTAGGACCATGATGGAGTGGAGTGAGTGAGGGCTATAAATGACACGCGCAACCGCCCTGGAAAGATCATTTCATAAACGGGATGAGGAAGAACCACATATACCCCATCTCCTTCAGCAAATTCCGCTCAAACGGGACATTCTGGCGCCCTTCCGCTGCGGAACTCAAAGAAGGGCGCTAGGATACCCACTTATTAGGCTCCAACAAGCTACTATTACTACTATACTGAGCCTGCTTCATCGGTTTTGGAAGATCCGGTCTACAGAAGTTTTGTGGTCAAGATCTTGTCGAGATGGGAATGAAGAGGAAGTAAGGTTGGCACCTAGGGTATGCTTTTGCCCATATGTTATAATCCTAACGAGTGTTCACCATACGTTTGAACTTGTCTTCCAAATCTGATCATACTAACATGACTAAGCCCACCTAGACATGTCGTTGTTCTCGGATATTGCGTTTCAAGCCAAGCTGAAGCGATACGAGCAGCGAAATTAAACCTGAGCGCTTGTGCAACCAGACACAGCGCGCATTGACATATTTAGAAAAAGGAATGCGAGAAATGCGAGCATAGATTATATAGTCTGACATACGAAGTCACTCCCATTGGGTAGATTTGATGTGCAAGTGTTTGCTAAGAATGATTGAGATAGAGAGTGAGTAAGAGATGCCGACGATACTACCATCTCCGCGTTGTGCAACTAACGAACACGAAGAATGCGAGAGCATATTGATACAGCCAAGGAAGTAATGATCGCATGTCTGAGATATAAGAAGCCCTTAACAGTCGACTACCTGAACCAGTCGCCATACCAAGACCTCATTGCAGTCAAACAAGCACATCATGAAGATCACAGTCCCGGTCCTCGCTTTTCTCACGTCCACTGCTTTCGCCCTAGACCCTACAGTCTATCGCGACCCTCTCGCCGCAATAGAGAAACGTGCCATCGTCGGCGCAACCGTCCTCGTAGACGGTCTACGTTACCGAACATGTCCAAAGACGAGCTGCACAGCTCCGGGCCAGTACGCTAAAGGTACCAAGATCAAGTTGAGCTGCTTTACCAGGACGGATACGACTACGGTGAATGGCGACAAGTAAGTAACGGCATCAATCCGAAAGGTATGGTAATGAATCAAGCTAATGTGAATGAAGAGGTTGGGCCAAGGTCTCTGGTGGCGTTGGTAATGGAAGATGGGTTGCATTGGCTGGGGGCACGTACGTGACTTGGGATGGTATGCTAATTCCGTATTCGACCTTGAATGGAGGCGGTTCACTGACCTGGGACAGCACCATTGAACGCTTGTTGAGATTGGGATTCATATTGGGAGGTAGTAATGCTTTCATACTATCCTCGCTCACGCGTTTGCGACGGGCTTCATGATGAATTCGCTGTTGTCTAGTTGAGAATACGACAGACAGCTGTATTGGAATAGCAGAACCTATATTGGAACTCCCGCCTTTCCCCAGGTAACCTGTGCATCAGATGTTGATCGTGCTACAAGCTTGTGACCCGTGATGGCTACATTCTTCCACTTCAGATTCGTACAGTTAATTGTGCCTTTGAATTTGCGACAATCATTGCCAGCGAAGACGATGTATCCTAGTTCTGTTTCGTGGCTGCCAGTTTTTCTGGATACACTTTGAGCAGCATCCAGAAATTCGCCGCTCCATCGAAACCAGAACTTTGGGGAGCGGAAGCTGTTCTTCTCAAATGTCTCGAAGCGTGTTTTTTCGGGAGATTCAGGCTCGGTATTATCGCTCTCCTCTTCTTCCTCATCATCGTGCCCGTCGTCTTCCTCTTCGTTCGATTCATCCGGTTCCACCTCTGCAATCGTTCGTCTAAGACTGTCACGACTGCCGGCTAAGATGACCGAGGCTTGCAATACTCCTGGCAAAGACAGTCGGCCAACGACACCCTCGCCACCTTCGGTGAGACGATACAACTCCAGCGATGCATCCTGTTCCGGCGGAGCATCTCCGTTGGCACTTAAAGCTTTCTGCCATGCTGGACATTTTACTGAATAGCTTGCAAATGTTTTGCGCACATCGAACGCGGCCGTGTGTTTGGACTTGCTGCCGCGACCATTGCGATTGTGCATATGTCGCGACGAGAAGGCGGCATCCTGCCAGTCGTCCATGGCGAATGATTGGAGTACGTAAGGAATTACACTTACTTCTGATGGTTTTCTTGAACTCGCGTGCCTCGTTGCGACAGTGAGTTGACGTCATAGACTAGCAGAAGAAGAATGTGGGCGACTAGACAAAGCATGCAGTTAGCCTGGCTCTTTCGTTCCATCAGAGT
This sequence comes from Alternaria burnsii, assembly GCF_013036055.1. Classification (NCBI taxonomy): domain Eukaryota; kingdom Fungi; phylum Ascomycota; class Dothideomycetes; order Pleosporales; family Pleosporaceae; genus Alternaria; species Alternaria burnsii. The sequence goes on along the minus strand of NW_024066107.1, from coordinate 3,092,888 downwards.
GGGTGGATGAGCTACAGACACGAGGACCAGGTGCATCGCGGGGTAGGCATGCGGCACACCTCCAGCCTGTTTATATTAGTGTTTCCTCGACGATGCAAGCCATACGCTCGTGATCGGGCCAATCAGCTGTAGACTTCTGCGACATATTTGCTAACTGTTTTTGTGTCTCTGGTAGATTCCATCGGTGCGTGCAATGGGAATCCAGCTGGAATGCCATGTTGCAAGACAGAAGACCATATCCTCCGGGACGGGTCGACAATTCTTACTGTGATCATGTAGCTATATTTCAAGTTTTAAGTTAGTAGGGGGATGATGTTGCCACGTTAGGCCAGGAAATGAGAGGATGGCGTTTACATGTTATCGCTCACCTTGGCTTGTGCTCTGCAGTGCTCACGTGAACAGGCGTCTGTCGCAAAACGGGAGTCGCGAATCGCTCCGTCAGCGCCGCCCCAATTACCAACGCCAGCGATGCCTCCCAAAGGCTCCAAGAAGTCAGCGCCTGCGCCACCGAACAAGACGCTCGTTCTTGACAATGGCGCATACTCGATCAAAGCTGGTCTCGTTCCCAGCGGTGTCGAATATACCTATGACGAATGCAGCGTGATTCCGAACTGCATCGCGCGGAGCACGCGCGACAAGTGTACCTACGTCGGCGCCGAACTCAATTCGTGCAAAGACTTCGGAGAGTTGGCATTCCGCCGCCCGGTGGAGAAGGGCTTCATCGTCAACTGGGAGGCAGAGAAGGCGATATGGGAGCACGAGTTCATGGGAGACGCCATGGGGGAGGGGCTGAGGGTGGGTACGCACAATCGCGAGCTTATGGCGGACGCATTGGCTAACGGTGCATAGTGTGACCCAAAAGATACAAACCTGCTTCTGACGGAGAAGCCGAATTGTCCAAAAGAACTACAGAAGAACTGCGACGAGATCATATTCGAGCAATTCGAATTTGCTGCGTACTATCGATGCGTGGGCGCGACACTGAACGCCTATGCTACCCCCCAGGCGCACACTGAGTCCTCATTGCTGTCGCTACCGCGAGAATGCCTCCTGATTATCGATACCTCCTACTCAGACACGACCATCCTACCTCTCTACAATGGGAAACCCATACAATCGGCGGTGCGGCGGCTCACAGTAGGTGGGAAGCTGCTCACAAACTACCTAAAGGAGCTGTCTTCGCTGCGACACTACAACATGATGGAGGAGACATATCTGCTCAATGAGATCAAAGAAGCAGTGTCGTACGTCGTGCCTTCGTCGCAGCACTTTGCCAATGATCTAGAGCGGACATGGAAGGGACGACTGGGAGACAGAAGAGAGCTAGATTCGAGCATTGTGGTCGACTACGTGCTGCCAGACTACGAGAACGCGATACATGGCCACGCGCGACCCCACGATCCTGCAAAATCACGCATGCGTCGGGGGCTACAAGCGCCACAAGGACCAAGGGAAGATTTACTGCCATTAGGGAACGAGCGATTCGCTGTGCCAGAGCTGCTCTTCAATCCCTCTGATATTGGCATCCAGGAAGAAGGCATACCTGGCGCCGTCATGCAGTCGCTGAGTGCATTACCCGAAGCTCTCAGGATAGGTCTGCTAGCGAATGTTGTGGTGGTAGGCGGGAACTCGCTGATTTCTGGCTTTATGGAACGACTGCGAACAGAGTTGAGGGCTCTGGTGCCTGCAGAATATCCGCTGAACGTAGTACAGGCAGATGACCCAATCAAGCATACATGGCTAGGAGGAGCAAATGTTGCTAGCCAACCCGAGTTGCTTAAGGAGTTGCTGGTCACCAAGGCCGAGTACGACGAGAGGGGCTCTACATGGCTAGTAAAGAAGTTTTCATGATAGGCAATTCAAGATAAGCAGCAACCGCGACATGATTTGTACATGTACTGCATCAATTCCAGTCGTGTGACGATTTGAGCTGAAGCCGGTGCACTGCTCGGGGCTGCTGTGGCTGTGATTGGCTCATGTCCGGCGGCTTGGCATGCTGGTCAATATGTCGAAGGAATTTCCGGTCCACGGGCATCACCCGCATCTCGAACCCAATGCGCCGAATACCGCGCCCCTCGCGGGCAACTGATGCCTCAAATCTCCTGTCCACGTCGATACGGCAGACACTGTCGCCATTGCCTTGTCGCTCCGCCGTGTCGCCCTGCACCCATCTCCCCAATGCAACCGCCACTTTCTCCACCACCGCACCTCAGTCGTTCCTCCTACCGGGCAAGCAAGACAAGAAGAAGCACCAGCAGTTCGTACGGAGATGGCAGAAGCGTCTGCTCGGCGACTCGGAGCCCATTGGCGCACACGTGGACCCATACGACCCAACATCACCCGTCCGAATAGCACCCGAAGACCAGGGCGAATACGAAGAGGTGCTTGAGGAAGATCCCAACTTCCCCAAATACCGGCAAGCAAAGAGCATAGCCGGCCTCCAGCGTGTCGGCGGCGACGAGTGGCTCAGGCAGAAAGTCGAAAAAGACATAGCCAAGGAATTCGAGAAACTGACACTACGCACCTATACGCCGCTGACGCTGGGCATGGCCGATGAAATCGAAGAGCTCACCGGTACCCCATACACTCTCAAGGACGAGAACTTGATGATGGCGCAAACCATGCACGAGAAGACGAACCGGCCGTATACCCAGTACAACTTTGGCCTCCATTCCAAAGCCTCCCGCGTTACCGACATCCGCGCTCGCTTTACGCAAGCTGTCGCCGAGATCTATGCTCTGAAACAAGCCGGTCTCGATATGGACTTGTCCAAATTCGCCAACCGAGGTGTGTACGACCGGCCACGCTGGGTCAAGGATGTCAAGTTGGTCAAGACAGAAAGCGGCGAACTTGCTCTTGCCTTGCCGGAGCACAAGAACCTGGACAACCTTCTGGCAACGATGCAAAAAGCGCCATCTTGGGAGGCTGAACAAGCGGAACCAGATGAACTCCTTGTTGAGGAGCTCATTGAGGAGCTCGACGGTACTCATTTCCCACAAGAGCAAGTACCGACCATGGATCCCGAAACACCAGCATACAAGAAGGCAGCAGTGGTCAAGCAGGACGCTGAGAAGCCGTTTGATTTCATGTCGAACCGGCCAGTACCCCGCGCAAAGCCCGTGGCGGAGCAAGTCAGTCAGCCAGTCGTTGAGGAAGTGGTGGTTCAAGAAACCCTCAACACCCCTCCTGTCCATGCAGCCGATTCTAAGCCCGTCAACGAAGTCGCTCCAGCAGCAGCGAGCGAGTCGCGGCATGCTATCCTCGAAGAAAGAGCGCAGCGCTTGGCCGCCGACTTTGCAGCTCTGAAGAAGTCGGTTCAGCAAAGCAGGGCACAGCCTTCTGCCACCAAATCCGAAGACACCAAGTGGCGACATGTTCCTGTCACTGACATTGACGTCAAGTTCGCTGTAAGCCTACTCACGAAATTTACCTGATATCTGCTGACATTCGTAGCTCTTCAAACGGCTTTACCAATTGACCGGCTTCCGCATCTCAGACCCGCACCTATCTTCAGCAAAAACCCTAGGCGATCTATACAGCTACCTCTTGGAGGCCACCAAACCTCAACCGACCAGTCTTTACTCCGCTATCCACGTAGAAGGCCAGAAGGCACGTGAACGAGCGAAGCAGCAAGCCGCATCGGAAGCCGCTACCAAGCGACGGGCCGATCTGGGCGACTTGATCAATCTGGGCAATGTCGAGCTACGCCGCGTCAAGGCTAACAAGACCGAGAAGCGCAGCAAGACCGGTCTAGACAAGGTGGTAAACTATGCTCTGCGGGAGCGTGGTCTGGGTAACGGAGTGCCTTCCAGGATTCAAGAGATAAGAGCGAGGAAAGCACGCAGTGTAAGGCATGTGCGAACACAGCGTGAATTCGTCAATCCCTTAAGCAGTAAGGCTGCCAAATTTCTGGAAACTAAGACGCAATAGTTGAAATCAGCACAACAATCAGCTGTCTAGGTTGGATTATGAATACTCATGCACTCAATGTAAGGGTCATGGCATGCTTTGTGTCGAGCGACTCAAATACACTGTATAGTATGTACTCTATGGGCAGGATCTGGAATGCATGGAATCGTGCTTCTGCTGGAGCGCTCATCAGCACGCGTTCTACCTTGGTTCGCAAAACAGAAACTCTGCAAATATGGTGAACTGCAACCTGCTGCATGACAGACAAAGCCACCGTGTAAGCTCATTCCAAGATTTTTGCACCTCATACCAAGCTTGTACTGCGTACCTGCATGGAAGCTGCAACACACTCATCTACTCTATGCCCATGACATGAGAACGGCACCATATCACCAAGCTAACCAGCCCATGTAACGGCTAGGACAATTGCGGGGGCCGAGTCCTGATAAGCTGTCCACCACATGCAGGGTACACGCGCAGGATTTCTACCGAGGGAACAGTCAATGATTGCCGGAAAGCTAAGCTTTGCCCAGAATTGCTTGTCAAAGATAAGAGTGGAGCTACTAGCTCTTGCAAGCCACACAAGCTAAGCGGCATACGGCAACTCTTTTTTCTCGTGCCCTGCCACCGGCGTCAAACGGCTTTTCATGACGCGGCCGGAGCCGATTGTGCGCGATGGGTGGGGTAGTGTGTACTAAAGAGCAAGAATGTTTCGCTCGGTGCGGACCCTGGACGGTTCACACTCTTTCATGATTACTACTTTTGTACCACCATTCTTCTGAGTATTCGTTACTACGGTACATTCCATGATGTTTTCAGCGGAAAAGGCCCAGGACGAAACCAGCGTGTCAACTGACAGCGGGAGAATCGGCGATGCGACCGTCACCCGCGAAACGGGGCTCCTGGCCAAGCTACGTCGCTTCGAAGCCAGATTAGACGCAAAGCTAGGAATTGAATCAGAAGCCATCAGTCGCAAGCTGCCAGAGGAAAAGGGACACGTACCATGGCATCACCAACTCAACATGTTCTTCCTATGGGCATCCGGAACCATGAACACGTCTTGTTTTGCCACCGGCCTTCTGGGACCTCAATTCGGGTTGAGTAAGGATTTTGCTCCTCCCTCGCTCTTGCGAACTGCTCGACTGATTCAATTTGTGTGCCTATAGCGCTTCGCCAGAGTATCGTCATCACCATCTTTGCGTCTATTCTTGGTGGCGCTGCCACCGGATTCGCAGCCACTTTTGGTGCGCCGACGGGACTGAGGCAGATTTCAGTGTCAAGATATGCGTTTGGATGGTGGCCTAACAAGCTCATTGCTGCTCTTAACACTATCGTGCAGATTGGCTGGGCGTCTGTGGCTTGCATCACGGGTGGTTTAGCACTAACGGCTGTAGCGGATGGCCATATCTCCCTGATCGTCGGCATAGTCATCCTCGCTGTCGTTGCCACGATAATTTCGTTCGTCGGTCTGCGAGCGATCCTGGTATATGAACGCTATGCATGGTTCATCTTCTTTATCATCTTCATCATCTTCTTCGCGGAGACGGGCAAGTACGCGGACAACAGCACCAAAACCGACCTGAAGGGAGCAGACCTCAGTGGACAGGTTCTAAGCTTGATTGCTATTGTCTACGGAAGTTCAGCATCGTGGCAGACCATGGCCTCCGACTACTACGTCCACTACCCTGTCAACGTCTCGCGCTGGAAAGTCTTCCTGATGACAACCTTTGGCATCGCGATTCCCACTTCTATCGGCATGCTAGCAGGCTGTGTGGTGTCTTCCGGCATGCACAACCGACCAGAGTGGCAAGAAACGTACGACAACGAGGGTCTGGGTTTCCTCATCCAAACTATGCTCTACCCTCGCGGTTTTGCTAAACTAATCCTTACCCTCCTCGTCCTCTCCGGTATCAACGTAAACGTCATTTCCATCTACAGTGCCGCCATCTCTTGCCAGCAATTTGCCCGCCCTTTTGCACGCGTACCCCGTTTCATCTGGATCCTGGTTTGCTTCGCTGCCATCCTTGGTCTTGCTATCGGCGGCCGCGAGCAACTCAGTGTCTACCTTGAGAACTTCCTTAGTCTCCTCGGCTACTGGACTACGCAGTACTTTGTCATTCTATGCAGCGAACATGTCGTCTTCCGTCGTATGAACTTTGACAATTACGACCTGGACGCGTGGAACGATCCCAGTCGTCTTCCGCTCGGTATCGCTGCTGGCACATCGTTTGTCATCGGTATCGTGGCGTGGATTATGGGCATGGTAGAAACTTGGTATGTTGGACCGCTGGGAGGTCTTATTGGATCTGATGGTGGTGATGTTGCGAATGAGTTTACATTCGTTGTAACCGCGCTTGTGTATATACCTGCGCGATATCTTGAGAAGAAAATCGTCGGGAGATAGGAGGATGGTTTCCGAAGCAGCAGTGTCTCCGGGTGCGCAATTGTAAACCTGCTAGTAGGATTCTTGGATAAACACATAACGAAGAGTCGATAGCGTATTGTTGAATCATTCAAATCTTGTAACCGAAAAGTGGTCTTCCGAATATAGGAAAACTGCTTTTGGTCAGTGCTTACACAGCCAGTTGCGACGCAGCCACTCAGCTCCTGATCTACTGGCTTACCAACGATGAGCGATCTGTGGGCACGTTCACATCTCCCATGCCCTCTTCGCAACGTCAAGCGTGACATCTCCCTTCAAGAGCCCCACCATCCAGTTCAAGTCCTCAGACCCCAATGCCGTCCCAGCAATGATCACAGCCCACTGAACGACAGGGGAAGCAAGGTCCGTTTCCCCACGCGCACGTTTATGCTGTAGGTAATCCGAAATGCAACGGGCAATATCCAACCCTGCAGCCTGGATAGAGGGATAATAAGAGCTCTCCTTCAGAACGCTTGTATCTGCGTGTCCTTGTAAGAGGCTGTCTGGATCATGGTGAGGACTGTGCTGTGTAGTTTCTAAAGTCGCCATAATCCTAAGTACGTAGAGCAGAGCCGTATTATACAGCATCAGCATCCGCGCGGCTGAGTCGTTGATGAACCTGTAGATAGTTCGTGGCGGTGTCCTAGCTGTAATGGCCTCGACACATTCTTCAATATAGATGTTCTCCTCATTACCATCCCACTGAACTTTCCAAGCCTTGAGGAATATTAGTAACTCCTCGGCTCTGTACTGGATCTTTTGTCGTCGTCGCGGGAATTCTGAGCCAGATACATGCTGAGCTTTGAAGGTCTCGTCGCTGACAGCCATTAACACCGAGCAATCTGCAAGCACGTCATGTAAGTCTTGTTCTTCCGGAGTTTCTAACGAAAGCGCTGTCCTCAATACGGATTTCCACTCTGGTCGCGCAAAGATGGAAGGTGATCTGTTCCTCAGCGATGCAATTAATATCATGTGTCGCACGCCTTTGTATAGTTCCAACGTTCTAAATGACGCGTACACCAGAGATCCTGGGTCACGTAATGCCAGAAGCTGTTCAAGGCCAAGCATGTGTTTGAGCCAGTTCTTCGGGCCGGTGGGCATGAGAAGTTCAACTATCGCCAAAATGATGACGGAAACGATGATATCGTCGCACATACGACGCTGAGGTTCACCCAGAGCTTCATTCAGTCGCTTGAGAGCTACACCATGTATGATGTAACCCTGGGTGAGAATTCCACTCTGCTGGTAGCGCGAACCAAAGAGTAGGGTTGCGAAGCTGAGCGCAGCCTGAATGAACAACGGAGCACCCTCTATCGCTATCGACGAATCCTTGGTATCGATATCTGAGGCTTGGAGCTCCTGAAGCCCTAAATCGATGGGGCCATTGGGAAGAAGGTGGCGGCGCAGATAGCAAATGTAGACCTCATTCTCGTTGAATCTGAACCTCACTTGAGGAATGGCAATCTGGTTGTCAGGAGATAGAGATGCCGACTTTTCCACATCTTGCCTTCTCCAAGTTGTTGTCGCATCCAGACTAGCCAAACTATCCTTTGGCTTTTGGGATCTTCTAGATTTGACAATCTTGCCTTGTATGAAAACAGTGGTTTGCGGTCCGTCGCATTGGAATCCAGCCTTTTCGCATCTTTGACAGATAGGGTGAGTCTCGTCTTCAAAATTGTCAGCCTTACATCCAACATGCAGATGACTGTCGCTTACCGCACTTGACACGGCGTCTGCGGCAGGTTGAGCATCCTTTCGAACGACCGGCTACATTGACCATGGCCTGAACCTGATTCCTACGAGACACATACAGCTGGGACGAATGCGGTACATTGAACGAGATGGCTGAAGAGGAAGGTGGGGACTAGATGGGCTGACTGCAGCTAGCACGACATGTCAGCCTGACACAGGGTCGAGCTAAACCACTTGCGGCTCATTGGGCGAGGTGACAGGCCCCTCGCATCTGCACGTAACGCCCGGTCCTGGTCTGTCCCGTCGCGACTTCAATACCGGATTTCTTGAGCACACCTGAAATGCCAGCGTAGCTGCGCGAAAAGGCTGCAGGTGCATGCCCGCGTATTGAGCCGCAGAAGGCATAGCGAGCTCTTTCATCAGGCGACTTTAACTGTAGACATGTACGCATGAGAGGGTAGACACACTTCTCAATTTATAAGTATCGTCCAATGTATCGCCTCCCATCACATCTGATCTCGACTTCGCCTTCACAACACTAAATCGTACTCGTCAGACCTGCTCAATATCCACTGCATCTCAACTGCCACTTCATAGCCATGACGGTCACCGCAAGCATCGACATTGCATCCCCACCAGAAACTGTCCGCGCAAAGTTTCTCGACTTTGCATCCCTTTCGAAATATCACAAAGGCTTTTTCACGTCCCTAAGCCCACTCGGCCCGGTCGAATCAGGGAACAAGATACGCGTCGTCTTTTCATCTGGTCAACAGATGGACGCACCGATCGAGGTGCGTGCCCATCAGACTCTAGCTGAGCATCACCTGATACACTTACAGCACAACACACTCAAATCCTTTGCATGGACTGGCTCAATACCGCTTCTGTTTACAGGCACGCATTCTTTCGCTTTCGAGCCCAGCAGCACCATTCCAGGCGGTACAAAGTTCACACAAGAAGAAGTCTTCAGCGGCGCACTAGCCTTCCTGATGGGCGAAAACGTGGTAGCTCGACATTTCGGCTTCCCAGAAAAGACAAGGAGAGGATGGGAGGGTTACAACAATGACTTGAAAGCGTGGTGCGAAGCACAATGATGTGATTATCTATATATTTGCATTTTATGCCGAATATCTGCAATCGGGTATATCTCTTCTAATGTATAGATTGTGTACTTTTTTGGTGATATATTCTTCACCATTTGTATGCCTCACGCCTTGACCAGAAGCTTCCACCCTTTGAACGCTACTCGCGCAGTGACAAGCAGCACGGCGCTTCCAAACAGTAAGCACCCTCCAAACACCCAGAGACTATCGAAACCGCTATGACCTTGGATCGCGCCTCCAATCGGCGTTCCAACAAGCAGACCCACAGCCACGACTCCAAAACTCTGCCCTAGTCTCGTGCCAATCTTGTCTCGTGCGTCGGTACTCAAGTGAACAATAATGGTGGGTGGTAGCGAAACGAAAGATCCGGAGAAGAAACCGTAACATGCCATGAGGACAATTATGCCGGCAGTGGATGAGACGGATATGAAGCATATACAGAGGAGGCCCGATATGATAGTACAAGGAATTACGACGTTGAATGGACCGACTTTGTCAGAGAACTATTGTATACAACAGTCAGCGAACTGTAATCATCAAATGCAATGATTAGTGAGACGAAAAGGGCATGAGAAGCATACCAAGTTGGGTACTATTCGACCAAAAACACTCGTGCTGTTCATAACAGCGAGAAGGTAAAAGGCCAGACTCTCGTTCGTAATATGTTCCTGGATGGCGTAGACTTGTGCGTAGAAGAATGGCATATACAGTCCCATAAACCCAAGAAAGAACCCAGCAACTTGAAGACTATACGCTGGGATCAAGAAGGCGCGAAGATCGAGAAGCGAACGCGATTTCGCTGGTAGGACGCGGACGCGCATGCATACATTCGGTATGATCATGGTGGCAAGGATAATGAAACCCAAAACCCTCGTCGTCCATGCGAATCCAATCTGGGGAAGAAGCTTATGGAACACGATGGGATAGATGACACCTCCAAACGACGATCCAGATGCGGCGAGTCCAATAGCTGTTCCGATCTTGGTGGAGAAATACGTAGAGAGGATGGCCACACTGGGAATGAACAGACAGCCTGTCCCGATACCTATGCAGAAGGCCTGCGCGAGGAGTACTTGCCAGTACGTATGACAAAGGCTGAGCATCATTTGGCCCAGAACCAACATGACACTTCCCACGATGAGTAGTTCGCGAAAATATCCTGCGTCATAGATTGGGCCAGTCAGTGCGCCGACTAAGAGAAGGAGGAAAGCCTGGATGGAACCGATCCATGATATAGACGAAGGGCTTGAGTCGGCAAGTAGGTTGGTCTCATAGTAGGCTTGGTACGATCCGAATGTGTTGATAATGCCCCAAGAATTGAATAACAGGAAGAATCCACCAAGTACCTGTAACCACGCCCACAAGCCTCCATTTGGGATCTTGGAGACATCCTTCACACTGGGATGCGCCGATCGAACCTAAAAGTCGGTGAGCCAGATCAGAAATGTCTCATTATAGTCCAGACAGGAGCATCACTTACAGGCTCCAGCGTCGTCCCTGAACCTGCAGCGCGTTCTTCATCCGTAGCTTCAGTCACGTGCTGACTCTTCTCTTGATCCTGATTCGCCACAGAGGTGTTCGCGCTGTGCAGTGAATCCAAAGACGCCTGGTGACTAGGTTTCTCATCAAAAGTCGTTGATGCATCTGATACCGCTGCTGCTTGCGAATGCCGCTCGAGCGATGGGTTGTTGGCGTGTTCTATTCCCATTTCCGTAGCGGCAGCTGTCGTGATCGACAGCGCTGTTGACCCTTCTCGATGTCACGACGGCGGATTGGTTGGGTCGATAGTAAGCGTCGAATTAGTGTATCCCCGAGAATATGGTTGTCACAACGGCTCAGCCGATTTACTGCGGCCAAGAAACACGCAAGAAAAGAACGATGTAAATGTTATAGAGTTGACGGCACCGCGTACGGAAAGGAGATCGGAAAGGGATCTGAAGAAAACAAGTGGGCCCGGCAGATCATATATCAAGCTTAGGATAGTATGACTTGAGGCGTGCGGCTAGACGATTCTGAATACAAACACGGACTGCACCACACGCCCTTTTCCTTCCTTGAGCGCCTCCACCATAAGCAGCTCGCTCGAAGTTAAGACCGAGCAACACCAAGCGAAACGTGCTTGCCGCGCGACCATCACCTTTGCGGGTTCGGACTTCCGTTAGGGGTTTCTGTTATTAATAACGTCTGATGCTTTAGCCGAACCTTGGGAAGTACAAACAACGGAGTGCGGCGACAAGCACGTCACGAAACGTGCTGGGCGTTATTTCCGTCTAATAGCCGTGTATTCAACCGAGGCAAGCTTTGTTTGAGACTGTTCGCTAAGGTTTACTTTTCTGTGTCTACGTAGTCATTACATTTTATCATCTTCATTTGCGTGATTCGTTTCATACCATCAATACTATTTTTCCGCTTTTTGTGCGGTCTATCTAAACCTTCAGATCTCAACTTTCACAGTTGTATACCAGGCAGCGCCTAATTCGACGCATCTGCCCCAGACGCCATCATCATAGAGAAAGGGAAACATGCCGTAATGATGTACAAACAGTGCCAAGCTGCCATGCTATCGTAATCTTGGGGAATATGCTTCGTCATGTCGTTTCATACTTTTGGTGACCGAAGGAAAGGTTATGGTAGAAGGATTCGCTCACAACGCCTGCGTGAACGCCCACAAACGCTCACTATGCTATACAACCCAAGGAAAGCACCTACCCGATTTGTATGTTTCGGCCAGAAAATGTGTGCCGATATCGAATTTTGACATGAGAAAGAACTAACGTCGTTGAGGCTCCACTTGTTCGGACGGCCCCTCAGGTTTCACCAGCGACCCGTTTTGTCGCCAAGCGATGACCAGAAGGATGCAGCGGCGACGGCTCGACCTGTTCCACACGCTCCTCAAGATAGACGTTGCTTAGTAGCCCGGCGGGAATTGTGCCATCTTGAGTCGGCTTTAACTGGCTTCTTGAAGCTTTCTGGCGTCGATTCTCGCGCTCGTTGACGACATCCCGTAAGATCTTATTAGCACCAGTCCATCCAATCTGACTAGCTGTCGCACGATGATTAAAGAGGCGCTCTACGAGCGGAAGCGGTAGCGATAGAAGAATGGTCGACAATACGACAGTCGAATGGCTGGGCTGGTGGTCGTCTTCCGTCGGTGCATCACCAAAGCGAATCTTGCTTAGCCGTGGATTATGCGCGGCCTGGCGATTCTCAACGACCGCAGGCAAACGTGGTGCGTCGGAGAACTCAGGCGCTATCGTGTACAACTTGAAGTCGATAGGAAAGGTGAAGGCAAGGAACTCAAGAGCGTAGTTCAGTAGCGTTGAGATGAATGGGTCGTCCGTATCAGGTCCTTCGGCTCTTGACCGTGGTCCAGAATTGGCTTGCAGTATGTATTGCAAGACCTGCTCCACAGTGTCCCATCGGAGAAGCATCCTTGCAATCTCGATGCCACGTGCCTGCATGCTAGGTATCTGGAAAGTCCTTGCTGCCGCAATATAACTCAGAATTTGTTGCATGCGCCGGCGAGCGTTATTGGAGGGAGTTGCTTGGTCACTCTGGTACATGTAAGGTGCGAGGCCATAGAGGAAGGTCTGGGCGGAAAGAAGTGGGGCACCATACAGCACTCTGACAGCCTCTCCCAGAGATTCGCCAGTGGTGAAAGGGTCCAGCGCGACGACATCGACTAGCCGACGCGCATCCCTGCTACGATGACTTGGGACAGGACTGCGACGGATAGCTTCTGCTATGACTGGACTGCGTACCACTATGATGCCGTGCACAGGCACTGATACCAGGACCGATTCCGGAGATCGAACTTGGAGGACAAAGTCGGCGAATTCTGGATTCCCAAACTGCGTAGAAAGATAACCCGCAAGCTCAAAAGGCGACTCCTCTAGGCGCTCAGCGGGAGGAGGCGCAGTGCCGTTCTGGTAGGGCAAGGCACGATGCTCCTCCCCATGCTCTGAAGTCGGTACCGTTTCGCCAAATTGTGCCTTGCTCGGTGACTGCGAATGAGAGGTGGGGGTACCATTTGCGACGAAAGGTGCCTGTTCGGGCGAGAAATGGCCGTTGTAAGGGTTCGAGTAGCCGTCCGGACCACTAGGAAACTGGGAAGGGCGGAAATCAGAGCCGTTTGCGTACGTGGGATCAGGCGGCGCAACTGTGGTTGGGGGCATGTGCCAGGGCGTTCCTGCCTGGGAGAGATGCTGAGCATGACCCGGAAAGAAGGGCGCAAATTGCTGGGGACCAAAGCCAGGTGGAGGACGGGGCAGCACATGCTGTTCGTGTGGATGCAGCTCTGGCTCTTGAGATGTCACAGGAGGTGCCGGTGACTCATTTGCGCTCCTGAAGACTAGGGCGCCTGCACTGAGCTGGTGTCGATGCGATGGAGTGTCACTCCCCTCTGCAGGCGGCGTATCGGTCTTGTTCGAGGGATAGAATGGTGGAGGCAGGTGAGAGGGTATGGTCAACTTGCGATGCACCCCGTTGACGGCTGGCTTCGTTTCGGCGCTGGGCTCCGTCGGCGGGGGAGGCTTCTCGTCGGCATGTCCATTGGTATGTCCGTTGACTTGGTTTCCTGCATCTTCAAAACTTAGTGCGTGTTGGACATTAGAAGCAGCCCACAGCGGAAACCTACCCTGAGCGTCTGATGGCGCTTTGTGCCCATTCTGCGATGGGCTAGCCAAGCCATCTGCTGGTAACTCTCCCTTGTCGACAGCAGAAACGTCCGACTCGGGTGTGAGAGGGGCTTGCACAGGCTCTGCATGCTTCTGTTCCGCGTGCTCTTCGATCTGCTTGTCCGGCACTCTTTGCGGCTCCGGCTGCGGCTCCGATAGCTGAGCGGCGGCGCCTTTGTGGGAGCCTTCTGGGGTAATGGGTCTGGCAGATGGCTGAGACTTGGACAGACGGTATGGGATGGCGGGCACGATGCGCGATCCTGGACGACGGTGCTGCTTCTGCGCGAAGCCTGGGCGTGCGGCGGTGTCGGCCATGTTTGCTAGGAAGGTGGTAGTCTAAGTGCGACAGCGGATGCGGAAGCGGCTCCAGGTAATTGCAGCTTCGTGGTTCTTGCCAATTATCCTGGAGCGCCCTGGGACGGGAGATGTGTGCGGCGAGGGTATTTGCGAGGTGGGGTTAGTCGACAGCAAAGAAGTCCAGGCAGAGATGGAGAGATGGCTTCCCCACCAATTTTAGCTCAAGCACTCTGAGGTCATGGCCCTAGCTTAAGCTCCATTTGTCATCTCCCACCAGCCATCACTGAGACACGGCGAGGCGACAACTTTTCTTTGTCTTGTGTCGTCTCATGCTGTGTCCATTTCCAGCCAGGGTGAAAGACTCCACGCTAACCTCATCGGCATCTATACCTCAGCTTGCACTGGTCGTGCCTTCCTCGCCAAGAGAGAACGCGACTTCTTCGTGCTACGCTGCAAGGCATACCTAGAGACATGGTTACACAGCCAGCGTCTCCTTCCTTGAAGAAACAACCTTCCGTCACATGCCATCAACACTAGACTGTCTTCCGCATACCCCATTCTCCTACTATCACACGTCATAACACCGAGCTCGTCCTCATTTGCTCTATATTTCCTAGTCCACATTGCCTTTCGTTACACCTCTAGCATGATCCTAGGACAAGACCAACCATCCTACCATGACAAGACCTCCATGCCGCTCTCCAAGCCTGCGCGTCTTGTCAAGGACCATCGCTGCCCCGATTGTCGCGAACGTGACATGGGAGCCACCTCTGCCAAATACTGCTTGACGACTTGTCCTCATCAGCATGAATTCACCCCTACTCGTTCGTTGGCTCCCACGTGGATGCTGTCAAGTAACTAAGTGATTACAGCAAACAGATTTAGCATCTTGGCAGAGCTGAACCAGTCGACCGCCGAGACGAGATAGGATTTCGATCTCGTACCCACCTCGAGTAGAAGCACAAAGCGGCGAGGCAAGCGGGGTGGAAAACGACACAGAAGCAAAGAAACGTCTAAGAAGGCCACTCCAGGGCGCGATCACAACAGCATTAGCGTGCTGTGTAAGAGACTCGCTGCGTTACGTCTCCATAGTGACGAGCCGTCCCAACCAGGGATGCCAGAAACTCCCACCCATATTTCGAGTGCCGCAACTACCAAAGCTACCTCCTTTGATGTCGACAGGCCTCTCTGGGCCCCACAGTTCCTGCCGAACTCCATGGCTGCTGCGACCATCCCTGCGCGGACAGCGGTGATATCGGAGGAACACAGGCTGCCCGACGAGTCGCAACCATGCCAGATCAAAATGCTGCAATCTCAACCCTGCTTCAGTGGTTCAAAGGCTGAACGAAAGAATCCACAATTTTTCCCACTTTCCGCGTTTCTTGCCTGCCCAGACCCTTCAGGACGGTATCCATCCAAATCCAGATTCCTGGGAGCAAGCTGTGTTCAGAAAGACTTGCGTTGTTCAGAGTCCTTCGTCCCATCCGCGTTCTCGTCTTCTACAAAAAATGCAGTGAAGAGAGCAGCATACTGTGCACCTGCATCGAAGAGTCTCGAAACAGTTCCTATCAGGTCCACGTCCGACTCAGATGTCCAGCAGGAGAAACTGTCGTTACCAACACCTTTAACACAGGTTTTGAAGGCGCCCCGTCCAATGCTCTTCGACTTTCCTACGAGATGCAACTTGCCACCCTATGCGTCTACAACACCCCCGATACAAGTGGCGCCAACTATTCTGTTTACCGAACATGATATAGCGAACGATGGGAACCATGGTTCGCCTTCTCATTGCAGCTTAAGACAAGGACAGCCTTACCTCGATGATGTACGCACAATCGTCAACTCACATTTCCATGGCCGTTGGCAACGCCCTTTGGTGGCAGCTGACCCTGATACGCCTCCCGCATGCAACAGTTTTCCTTTGCAACCTAAGAAAAAATCGAAGTTCTTCGCCGATGGGCATCTGATCGGGCATGATAGCATTCCCGCATATCAGCAACCTGTGACTGAGGCCCCAGTTCTCACAGACAACGATGCAGCCGCTCTTATCGACTTATCCACCCCTATACCACCAGAAGACTGTTCTCGTTCACCAGTTACAGATTTGTACGATAGGCTAGAGACAAAGCGTGCGTGGAATACCGATTTCGCTTCAGGTGCACAGGTACCAAACTTCGTAACAGCGGATATATCTTCATTGGACACTGTTACCTTGTCCGATTCCTACGTTTGTGGAGAGTCTCAGCAGCGCATGTCACCACTACCCAAACCCCGCCCTGTAGACTTGGATCCAATCAAACAGAATTATCGCCGTCCGATTCTCAGTACCGTCTGCTACCTGGAAACTGACATTGGAGAGAGTATCTCAGATTCAGACGCTGCTGAGTACGATATGGTTAGTCCAGTATCCAGCCAAGATACATGGGTCGAGCTTTCAAACCTTGCGCAATGCAGCTTCGACATGGCGTCTACCAGCGATGACGAGAGCGATGAAGAAAATGACGAGTCTTACTGCGGGTCTTACTAGGCGGAGACTTCTACTGCATGTACCAACGACAACCAATGGACACACGACGGAGTAGATACGAGTGCGATAGAATGGCCCACTGTGCAAGAGGCGATGAAATTGGAACACACTAGAAGTGGCGGGAGTCCAGGCTCGACGATGGACGATGATGATGACCCCAACTACTGGGATGGCGTTACCGATTGGTTCATGTGATTTCCCATTCTCTAGGTCGAAAACGGTCGTGCTTCGTGTTTTGGGTGATGGGATCACGGTAGTCTAGATCTGAGAGTTGATCCAAGTCTGCTTGTCCCATCTCCATGAGGTCTCCAAAATCCCAAATCACGGTTCGCTTATCTGACGTTGAGTCTCTTCTACGATCACTCTGACCTTATGTATTTCTGCTTTCCAAAGCTTCAATAACATATGCACATAGACCAACGATAGACACTTGGACTGTTTCTGGCTTCCATTGAAACGCATCAAACAATGAGCTAAATGTCTAAGCATCCCTGAATACCTCGCCTTCAAACTCCTGACACAACTCATGCCATGGAAGCCATTCACCCTTGTCCGACTTCGCTCCACCCTTCTCGGCAATTGGACTCCACCATGCTTGCTCTTTCCCATCATCATCGTGCACGACAGCGACGGGACCAACCGGCCCGGCCGCATTCGACTCAAACAACTTTCTAGAATGGTTGAAGTACCACATGCGATCCCAGACTGAGACGCGCAGCGACTTCAGTCCGTCTCGATGAGCATTGTGGTGAATGAGACCAGGAACGACGCTCGTCCACATGTTGGTATAGAGAGGGACTTCACGCCAGGTTTTATCTTCGGAGAAGCTGGAACCGGGAGCTATGACTGCTGGGCGAAATGGTGGCTGCGAGTCTGTGACGTCTTGGGCGAGGTCGTGTACGCGTGCTGGCGCAATTTTGAGCTCGGCGGAGGCTTGCGCGATGGACTTGGGGTCATCATATGTCACCCATGCTGAGTCCTCCTCTGCAAACACCGTCGGGTGGCCAAGCAGACTAGCATAATCCAACCCGATACCGAACTCATCGGGTTTTCCTCCTTTGTGCTCGCGCAAGTGTCGCTCAGACTGTGGGTTGAGGATACTGTTCCTACCAGTTAACCAGTCTCCCATCTTCTGGAAAACATTCCGATGCCGCTGTCTCATGACCTCTCGCTGGAACTCCTGGTCTCCGAAGATTTCACTGAAGATCTTTTGATCACTGCCGAAGTTCCGGTCCTTTTCTGCCTTTTCCATCGCCCGCTCGAAGAGGGCCTTCATCGCCCCTACGCGACCCATCGCATCGCCAGAGTTGAGATAGCGTTGCCGGAACTTGACGTATGGGTTCTTCTCGAATCCAATATCCGTATCCGTTTCGGGGCCGTAGATGTCGTTTGGCAGCGAAGACTGCGGAACAGCGTAGCAAGGTGGGTCTTCTGGCTTCCATGGCCAGCACCGCTTCTGCGCAGAAAAGATGATGTTTTGGGTAATCCCTTCTGCAGCGGCTGCTTTCGAACCCATAGTCTGCTGTATCCGCGTGCTCGCCTCGTTGTTGATGGCGTGGAAGCGCGATACCAGCGCGCTGGGACGCAGTTGAAACCAAATATCATATCCATCCACAAGTAATAACAGGTCGTCGTTGCGCTCCGGACCGAGTGTACGCAAATACTCCAGTACACCACTGATCTTGGCTAAATGCGAACCTCCAGCCACGAGCGTCTTATCGTCGAATTTGGCACCCCAGTTGATCAGCGTTGGAGTTGGATATCCAGCCACTGCAGCACTTAGCATCGTTTTGCAAAGATTGACATCTTTGTGATCCGCAGGGATAAGAAGGTGAAGGATTGCGGACTTCTTCGGTGTATCTTTCTTGCCAGAAAATGGAGAAGAGAGGGATGAGGGTATAGAATTTGGAACAAGGTGACGGTCACCGTTGACAGCAAAGAGTAAAATGACAAGGAGTATGAAAGTCGCTGCAACGAGTACCCGGCGCCGTCGACTCAGAGTCGGTAGTCGTCCGACTGCGGCGTCCAGGTACTCGCTCGAGATTTGCTTGTACCCACGCATCGATTATGCAGATGCAGTCACACGGCTGGAGTGCGACGTTTGCACTATGTGAGCTGGCAAAGCACTTGAACCTGAGCAAGCGTATGGCACATGCCGGCGATGAGCCGTGTGTGATATCAGTCCGCTTTGCTAGTATAGTATACAATCTTACATTGGGACTACTCGGATCCCATAGCCGTGTGGCGTTGGTAGCAATGTTCGCTAGTTTATTGTCGATCCCACTCCGGGAAATGGCGGATGGACGTGCAGGATGTGCGTACCGAAGTGTGGTGGCAGGCATCGGAACAAGTCTGCCGAGACTGGCTACTAGTGTCTCCACGGCATCTGACACCTATTCGGTCGATTACATATCATAGTAAGCGTAGGATTTCTAGCGAGGAGCGCTGATACGAGGAGGTGTGGAAAATAAGACTAGACGTATATTCGCCAAAGACAACATGTGGCGGAACCTTGGAAGTAAACGATTTCGTGTAAGGTATCTATGATGGTATCGATATGTAATTAATATAACTCTCGCTATTGGAAGATTCAATGGTATATAGTCTCCACAAACGAGACATCTTCAGGTCCCGACTCTGCACTGTACAAAGCGCGCTCGTAGGACCCACAAAGGGCTTCCCATGGGAGCGCTTCTCCCTGATCACTCCAAGCTCCAGATTTCTCTTCAACCTTGCGTTCTGTCTCATCGTATGGTATGTTCTTTGTCCAAGAAACCCCATTGATAAGGTCTGATCCGATCTGCTGATCCTGTATCTGAGCGGACGCACGCTGAAGGCGTTCAGCATCTTCGAAATACCACATGCGAGGCCACCAAGTGTTTCGGAAGGACTTGTCGCCTGTGAAGTGCAGCAGTGGAAAAGCCTGCCCCGTGACAGTGTTGAACCCGAGAGACACGTTACGCCAAGAAGTCTTTTGTAATGCTGCGTCGTCAGAAATGGCAGCAAAAGGCTTCTTGGATTGTAACACATCTTCCTGCAGATCTATGCGGTACGGCTCTACAGACGTTGATGTTGACGGAAGCGAAGACCGGTTTGTCATCATCCACGCTATATAATTCCTGTATCCAGCGGCTGTCTGGAATAAGCTTGATCGGTAATCTAGACCAATATGATATTCAGTCTTCTGACCCTCCTCAAGCACCGGTAGACCAGCTTCTTGTACCTCTTGAGGTATCCCATAAGGCACATCATCATGCGATAATATACGCGAATATTCCTGGTCGCCCCATACATCCGCAAAGTATTTCTGGTCAGAGTTGCGCAACACGTACTCGGGATCATACGTCTTATCGATCTTCTCTTGAGTCGCACGGAACATATCTCGCATTTCTGCCGCGGGTCCGATGATGGTGCCGGAGTTCAACCAGCGTGGTCTTGCGTGTAGCATATCGCCCCAACCGTCGGTATAAGGGCCAAATGCGTCGGGTTGGAGTGGCGATTGTGGTACAACCCAGCATGCTAAACGCTGTATATCTTCAGGGAAGCATGTTTTATCCGGACCAAAAAGGATGCTGTTGTGCATGTTGTGTTTCCGCACATGACTCTTGCCATACTTGGCAATCAAACGCTCGTTTGCAGTAGCCGTTTCCTCGAAGTATCGTTTTAACAAAACGTCCGGACTGAGTTGGAAGGTGATGTCGAATCCGTCCAGGAGAAGGACTATGTCGTTATCCTGAATGCTGGTTAGGTTTTCGAGATAGCGAAGAGGACCTGCGATCTTCGCAAGGTGGGTTTCTGCAGCATTGAATGCGCCCTCTCCGGCCCAGTCGATCAAAACAGGGGTTGGGTACGAGAGGATGGAGGCGGAGAGAAGGAGGCGGCATAAATCAAGACCGCTGCTGGTAGCCACTATGAGTAGGTGAAGACGTGACTCTTTAAGACTGCTCGTGAGCGCATCTTGTGCCGTGGCTCCACGTATGGCGTCGAGTGATCCAAGACGTAGCGCAGTCCAGAGAAATATCAGGGTCGCAAAAGCCACGATTCCAGCGGCGAGAGTCCTGGGACGAGGCATGGCGCAGATGTGTTGAGCCACAACTCTCTAGAGTTGACTATGATATGATCAATGGTAAGTTAGTGCTAATTTTAGTCTGCTCACAGCCAAGCGACGCACGCCTTGCGGTGCATTCCGTGTGATCCCGTGGCAAGGCATGTTGTGGCGTCATGTATGGTATTCTACTATGGTTTTGCATGAATTGCATAATGCATAAAGAGGTTGATGGAGCGAGGCAGATTCCGCTGCGAAAACGGGAAGAACGGAACGTTGGCGCTTCGCTTGGCGCCACAAGCGATCGGTTGGACGTGCTCATCACTCATATCCATGACTAGCGTGCCACACTAACAAAAGCCTGATGCGACAAGTCATTCGTTCATCCACTGGCTCTCGCCTTTGCCCTAAGCTCTATGCTACTGTACCACGCTCCGCCTACCAGAGCTAGGAGTATGCCGGCTCCATTCATGGGACTGACAGGCACGTCCCACAAGAAAGCTCCCAATACAATGGTTAGACATTGCTTCAAGTTCGCGCAGATAGTCAACGTCAGTGCGCCTGCCAGCTTGTTCGTCTCGAAAGACGCGACATTAAGGCCAAATGCAAGCAGGCCATTACCCGAGACTGCCAGAATCCTCTCCGCTGTCAGATGCCCAGCTTTTACGAAATCAAGGAATTCCGAGAACTCGCCAATGAGTACAGAATAGAGCAGAGATTGCACAGCAGCCAAGGGACCCATGCGGAGGAGCAGCTCCAGTGCGGGTAGTCGCAGGCGCCCTGTCATCAAACGGTTGGTAACGACCGTCTATTTTGATTGTCAGAATCCTTCGTGAATAATGTACATGATCCTTCGGATTCTGCTTACCTTTATGGCTGCGAGAACCACACCGATAAGAGTTAGAGTGAAACCCAGGGCGGTGAAGTAGTAGTCGCCCTAGAGATTGGTATACGAAGTCAGCGTGTGTCTCGCATGTATTTCGTGCAGGGGCGTTACTTACGAAGGTCGCTAGACCAACACCCAGCATTACAGGGACAATAGACAAATATGTTATGATAGCATATCTTCTAGAGAAAACGAGGCGATAGATCAGGATCGTAAAGAGAGGACAGGTTGCCCGCATGATCTGATGGAAAGGAACTGAAACCATAGCCCTGTAAGTCCTCATTAGTGATTGACTCAGGGTCGGAGGGGAGGGCACAATTGCTTACAGCGACAGGTTGGACATGGCAATGTTCAGCGTGAATAGGAGCGAGAACATGAAATGTACCAGGTGCTCACGCGTTGTCAGTCGCGTCAAATGGAAATGTCCGAACATCAAGAAAACCAAACTTCCAAGAGCAGCACTCCCAGTGTGTACTGCTGTCAGAATCCATGGGAATGGGAACTGTATGTTCTGTTAGCTCGCTGGTCACACCCAATCTGATACGTGCTACATACCGAACCCATAACTGCTTTATTGTAGAAGGTAAGACTCAGATTCATTATGAAATAAGTTGCCAGAAACACGAAAGTCTTCGTCCGGCTGACGGCCGGTTCGGTTGCTCGATGAGCAAGCTCCTGCTTCTCCTCATGTTGACCCTCGAGATCTAGCAATGGTTCGTTCTCTTTGAAGAGGTGTTCAGCAGGATACTCCTCGTCCTCGCTGGTTGATTGCTTTGGGATCGGCTCAGGCTGAGTCATCTCAATTTTTTCCATGTTGCTATTGTCTTTGTTGATTGAGAGGGGAGAGTTGTGTGCGCGCTGGCAATGGGGCTGCGTACAGTCAAAGACTCGTCCAATTTGAGGTGGCTGAACCGATATCTGGGCCGACAAGGGGTGGTAGGAAGAGACTATGGCGCCACTGCGGCTATGACCAACAAAGCTACTTAGCTTCTCATCATCAATTTCGGAGACTGCTGCGGTTCGCTAACGTCTTAGCCTCTTTACATGCATGGCTATTCACGCCCCGCAAAGCATGATGTATGCCATGTCACGCGATGAATCCTCGTAGCGTAAGACGGGGATGACCGGATTTAGGTACTGTATCTCCAGCCTGAACGAATAAGGTGTGATGACTGCCTCTATGTGTTGGCTCACCGATACAATGCTTGCAATTAGCTGCGCCATAAAGCCTAGCTCAGCCGTTATCTTAGCCACACTGCCTCACCTTGTTGTGATTATCTGTTGCCGAATTCCGATATTAGCTCCTTGAACATGGTCTATTTTTGTTAGTGTTGTGTAGTACTTCGATCCTCTGCGATGTCCTCGGACCAGAGGGAAAAACTGAACAACTCGGCGTGGATCTAGAAATTTTGCAACAAGACTAATCGAACGCATGAACGCATAGCCGCACTTTGCTCAATCCAGCAGCAAAGTTGAGCCTCGCCGAGTATTGTGGGGTTTCCACGCTAAGGATTACATCACTGACTTTACGACCGACGTTGCTAAGGCTTGCTTGGCAGGCACCCCGTCAATACCTAGGAAGCCGTGGCGACCCCGGCACTTCCGAGGCGCTAGTGCTCAACTCCTGACCAAACGCTTCCAAACGGTCCAATACGTCAAGGTCCATGCCCGGCACAGTAGGTGCAGATTGGTACTTTGTGAATAAAACCTAGGTGGTAGAAGATGCCGATAGCCGTCCAGGCGAGTATGAGTGCGGGTGGTCGCTCGGTGCTTGTCCGCGGCTTGCGGATATCTCATTCGAGATCTCAATAGCCTTGTGTACCTATAGGTATCCTTCTGGCTTCCACAGCGACTACTTCATCATTGTCCAACTGAGCAGACTAGTTGAACCCCCCTTCACATTCTTTCTCAACTATCTTATACCTTTCATGTCTACCCACGCGCGGCAAGATGCGCCTATTCCGGCACCCTCATACCGCTCCAGCAACGAGTCCAAGCTGTTTGGCCGCATAACTAAGATATGCTGCGTTGGTGCAGGATACGTGGGAGGGCCGACTTCGGCAGTCATGGCGAACGCGAATCCCGACATCCAGGTAACAGTAGTCGATTACGACAGCAAGCGTATTGCTGCATGGCAATCAGACGAACTCCCCATATACGAACCCGGCCTCATGGAGATGGTCAAACCATCACGCGACGGTATTCCAAACAAGAGGGCACCAAACCTCTTCTTCTCCACAGATGTCGACCGCGGCATTGCCGAAGCTGAACTCATCTTGTTGAGTGTAAATACCCCAACCAAGACACTGGGCCAAGGTGCAGGACATGCGAGCGAACTGTCGTATTTGGAGTCTGCTGTTCGAAAGATAGGAGCTGTAGCGACGGACAATAAGATTATTGTAGAGAAGAGCACTGTACCTTGCCGAGCAGCAGACACACTTCGAGACGTTCTGAGAGCAACAAGCAAACCTGGAGTAGAATTTGAGATATTGTCGAACCCCGAGTTTTTGGCCGAAGGAACCGCCATTCAAAATCTCTCGAATCCCGACCGCGTACTGATCGGCTCTCTGAAGACACCCCAAGGACTGGCGGCTGCACGAGCCCTTGCCCAGATCTACTCTGCTTGGGTCAGCGCGGAGCGTATCATCACGATAAACCTATTCAGTTCAGAGTTGGCAAAGTTGGCTGCAAATGCTCTACTTGCTCAACGAATCAGTAGTGTGAACGCATTGGGTGCCATGTGCGAAGCAGTAGGTGCAGATATCGATGAGGTATCCTACGCTGTCGGACTAGACAAGCGCATTGGGTCTCGAATGCTCAAAGCATCGGTCGGGTTCGGTGGCTCTTGCTTTCGCAAAGACATCTTATCCTTGGCATATATCGCGGAGTCACTGAACTTGTTCGAAGTCGCTGCCTACTGGCGATCGGTAGTCGACATCAATGAGTACCAAAAGGACCGTTTTACCCGCCGTATTGTGCGATGCTTGTACAACTCGCTCTCGAATAAGACACTTGCAATCCTCGGCTTCGCGTACAAGAAAGACACAGGGGATACCCGTGAATCAGCAGCCATCACAGTCGTCAACAACCTTCTCGCAGAGGGTGCGAATGTCAGAATCTACGATCCCCAGGTCAAGGAATCGCAAATAAGGCACGATATCGAGAGCAGTAACCCACACCCGCAAAGCATCAAAGGCAGGCTCGCCGTCTGTTCTTCGACCTATGACGCGTGTACGGACGCCGACGCCGTGGTTATATTGACGGAGTGGGACGAATTTAGCAACAAGAGCAGTTCTGCACATGTCCGTGGAGACTTGGTACGTAGTGGCGACGTGGATGCAATGCGCAAAGAGATATCATGGAAGCGCATCTCGCAAGTGATGCGACGGCCCATGTACGTGTTCGACGGGCGTAATGTCGTCGACCCTGTGCCTCTGGAGGCATTGGGCTTCCGATACGAAGGCATCGGTAAATCGAGGGAGTTGTAGTAATTTTTGTTCGTTTTTTGTTCTTAGATATCCAGCTCGTATAGCATAATTGGGACGACACACATACCTAGGTATCCAATGGGCTAGCACCTTGGGCATGGCCTTCGTTGGAATTCCGTTAGTAATAAACGATAGCAAAGAAAGCCTCATGATAATATCGCTGTACCAAAGGTGCGACTTAAGGATACCGGCCTTAGACAACATTCCAGCTGTGCTGCTATGATGGTTGATCTTAGGGACTGCACTGTTGATGATTATGCTGCCCCGCCCCCACGCTTACCGTGTATCGGATTAGCGCCGAGGCTTGACATCGCTGGGGCTTGACATCGCTGGGGCTGGACAGCTTTCGGAAGCGCTTCTCACTCCCGTCCATCTTGCGCTTCTCAACCCGAATCGCCTCCGCTGTCCAGGAAATGCAGCAACAGTAGCACTGCCGAGATTCACTCGCATGTAGTGATCGATCCGATCCTCATAAGACTATGCTGGCTTGATTGACTAGTTTCAGCAGCAGCTTCAGTTTCGCACAACTTTCCTCGTGTTCTTCTTGTACGCGCCGTCAGCGAATGACTTTCGCGGCCACCCATGTCGATGGATCACAAGCTGTCACAGCCTTGCTGTGCCGCTCTCCTGCATATCCCAATCCTTCTCAGGGCTCCGTGATAGTCTCTCCCGTTGCTGGATGCTCCTTGCCTAAAACTTCTTCGTCTCCAGCTAGCCTCTCCGCTCTTTCTGTCATGGAGGCTTTTGGCGTAGCAGCGAACATCATCTCAATCATCCACATCACAACCGAGGTTGTTCAGCGGCTCAATGATTTCAAAGCGACGGTCGAAGGCCTACCTAGGGCGCTAAAATCACTCAGCGTCGAGCTTCCCACGTTGATCAACTCTCTGAGGCGCATTCGGCAGGCTATTGAAGATGGACGTGTGTCTCAAGAAAGTCAGGAAGCGTTGGAGCCTCTTATCAAGGACTTTGAATTCCAGATTCAGTCCTTGTCGGATATCATACTCAAGATGCGTCCAAGGGTGAATTCGAATACAGCTCGGAACCTCAAAGCTGTTGCAAGCTTTCGTTATGACAGCGAAGTCAAGCAAATAGAAAGCGTGATCAGAAACTATGTGTCTACTTTGACGTTAGAATCTACCATCGCGGCTGATAGCAGAGGTACCACAGGTACGTTATTGTCGTTCGAGATGAACGCCTAATACATTTACTTCATCCAAACCCTGATCTCTCTCAGTTTCACCACTTCTTCCTAAGCCGAGATTCATCTGTCCCTTCGGAAGGGACCTTGATTTCGTCGAAAGATCCGTCCTTGTTGAACTATCCGCCTCAAGGGGGCCTGGATCGCGCCACGCACTTGTAGGAGGAGGCGGCATCGGGTATGTGCATCATAGCCCTATATATAGTCGCATGCTATGCGGACTGCTGTACGAAGTGACGCAGCTACTAAGATATCGAATAGGAAGTCCCAAATTGCGATTGAATACGGATATAGAGTTCAAAGGGCCTCTCCCAGTACGTGGGTCTTCTGGATCGACGCGGACAATGTCATGAAAATGGAAGAGGGATTTCGGGAGATTGCGAAAGCCTTGCGCATCTATGGGTCGAGTGATAGAGACGCAGATGTCTTCAGTCTCGTCTATGACTGGCTGCGTAACGAAGCAAACACAACATGGCTGATGATTATCGACAACGCGGACGACAAGGACGTATTCACCCATCTGCCACCCAAGTACAAAGGATCCGATCAGTCCAAGGAGATAAGAGAGTTCATACCGCAATCCTCGAACGGATCGGTTCTGGTGACGTCACGAAGTCGAGACGCTGCATTCCAAGTCACTTGTAACTATAAGAACATCAAGACGGTGGAACCAATGAGTGAAACAGAAGCACTCATTCTCCTTCAAACGCAGCTAGAAGACGACCATGAGATTGAAGACATGAAGCTGCTTGTCAAGACTATTGACTACATACCACTCGCCATCACCCATGCAGCTGCCTATATCAGCAGGCGTTCAATGCCGATATGCGACTACCTACAACAGCTCCGAAACAAAGATGAAACAGACGTGAGCGCCTTGGAAGACGATATTCCACAGTTGCGTCGAAGTGCAGGGCGATCCAACTCAATTGTCAGGACTTGGAAGATTACGTTTGAGTACGTTCGCAAGACCATGCCTTCGGCTGCTAGACTTTTGTCGCTGATGTGTTTATTCGATCGTCAGGATATTCCAAAAGCGCTTCTCCAGGGGCAGTACGACGAAATGACACTTATATCACAAAGTGTCCACAAACCATGGTGGAGGAGAAGACCTCGTATGCGTAAAAGAAAGAAAGAGCAATGCTCGATACCATTATCCAAGACGCTTTCATGCGATTTCGAGGATGACTGGCTTGTGCTAAGAGATTTCAGTATGATCAAGATAAATAAGGACAGGAGACACTTTTCCATGCATTCTTTAGTCCAGTTCACGACAAAACGATGGCTCATGGAAGACAACCAACTGGATGTCTGGAGCCAGAAATTCATCGACATCCTTAGCAGCAATTTTCATGATTCAGACGACGGCACTTTCCAGAAATGCGAACCGCTCCTCGCACATGCGTGTGCTGCAATCCCATACCGACCATCCAATGCTGATATGCAACCGCTTCGGGCATGGGCATCACTTACAAGGAAGGTTGCACGCTACTATGATCAAAGAACAGGACTTGAGATCGCCCAGGACTTATACCGAGTTGCAGCTGAAGCTTTTGAGATAGCATTGGGGCCAAAGACTTCAGAAGCACTTAAATGCCGCACTCAGCAAGCGTTTATGCTCTTTCAAACGGACAGAAATATGGCATCAGAAACTGTCTTTCGTCATGTTCTCTCTTCACAGCGAGAAGCCCTTGGGCATGAACATCTCGACACGCTCGAAACTATGGATCGGCTAGCTGATGTGTTAGCTTCCCAGCGTCGTCACGCAGACGCCGAGGTATATCATGTGCAAGCTTTGAAAGTTCGACTGCGCAAGTTCGGTCCCGCGCATCCCGCCTCTCAGGAGTCTCTCGTCAAGCGCGGCTATTTTCTCTTGAAGGAAAGTCGTTATTCCGAGGCATACACGACCTGGAAGCAGGCTTCTGAGGCCCGAAATACAACACGCGACGATACCTGGGTCAAAGAGCTGGACTTGATTGGTCTGAGTTTACAGTTATATGGTCGTGCATCGGATGCCGAGCGCTATCTACGAGAGTCGCTCTCCGAGAAGGAGCGCATGTTTGGGGAAGAGAATGATTCCACAGTGCCTGAAGCCGCTGCAACACTAGCGCGCAATCTACTTGCCCAAGAGAATTACACAGGAGCAGAACCCCTGCTACGTCGTGCGATGACCTGGTACGATACATGCAGTTTTTGGAGCAACCCGGTACGCTCCCAGATAATGGGTGAACTAGCTCATAGTCTCTCACAAACGAACAAGCTTGAAGAGGCTGAGGCTTTGGCGAGGACGTGCCTGTCACTACGATCTGAAACAGCTGGATCACAAGCCCGCGAAACTTTGGAAATTATGTGGATTCTGGCTGGGATTCTCAAGAAGCAGGAACGCTCTCTGGAAGCCTTAGAGATGTATCGAAACTCATACAAAGTTGCGATAGAGACGTTGGGAGAGGAACATGCGGACACAAAAGACTATAGACATGACTATGAGGAGCTCAACCAAATCTTGATCCAGGAGAGCTTGGTAACTGCAAAAGGAGACCAGGATAAAGCCATGATAAACTCTGCTGTCAACTTTGGCAATGAGGATGCAGACGCAGGAGCTCAAGAACCTGGTGTTGATGTCTTCCGGTCGATCTCACCAGAGAAGACGGATTATGATTCGATTTTCGTAGCCACTTCATAATTAGTTCGATCGCCAACAACCAAGCAAAGAAGACATCACGTCTGAGCTCATGGGTAATCAGTTCTGCATTGGCGTCATGTGATATCCGGACAAAACAAGATGTTCAAGGGAAAGTGATGATAGATTGCTGAATCGAAAAGCACATGATGAAGAATAAGGGCATGCACATGTCATCTGTTATAGGAAGTTCACAGCGACTTAAGACATACGAGGCTTCTTTTGAGCAATGGCGAAGAAGACGAAACATTGAACGAAAGAGACGAGGATGTTTGAGCTGTGTAAACACTACACCATTCACTGCGCTTTTCAACCCACCCACTGGCGCAACCCCACATTCACATTACTCAACACAGTGCAAGAGCCAAATTTCTACAGCTTACAACGTTCTGACTACGTGATCTAAATGAGACTTCTTCAACTTTCCCCCTTCCATTCTACTGCTCGGCGCGGAAATCGAATTCCCCCAACAGCGCGCCTCCGCTCGCTGGTAGCGTGTACAAGTACACCATGGCATTTTCTGCGCCAAAGATGTTACCTAGGGCCTCAGCGCTTTTCGTACCATTCGAACTCCAACTCTACAGACATTGGCGCCAGTCGGCTCTCGGTATTGTTGACGATGACGATGACGACATCCTTCTCCCCACAGCATTCGAATACAGAGATTTCCTAGAATGGCGCGCGAGTATCAACAACATTCAAGACGTGGAAGACAGAACTCCTGATCCAGCCTTTACAGGGTTTCGATTGGCGGAGCGATGTGAACA
The DNA here is from genome assembly GCF_013036055.1 of Alternaria burnsii. NCBI lineage: Eukaryota > Fungi > Ascomycota > Dothideomycetes > Pleosporales > Pleosporaceae > Alternaria > Alternaria burnsii. The sequence continues at coordinate 3,063,195 of NW_024066107.1, read as the reverse complement.
TCCGTTACACCCTGGGGATCCACGTATAGATGTCCAACAGCAAGAGCAGGGCGAAGTAAACAAGAAGCGTGAGAAGAAACACAAGATAGGTTGGTGTCCGATGTGCGTTGTAGAAATCCATCTCAAGCTGGTTGGCGACCTGTGGGACAAGTGGGAAGAATCGGGTGGCGCATGGCGTATCCTGCCTGCTGGTAGTACCGGTGAGAACTTCCAGATTCGAAAACGGGCATACTACAAGCAAAAGACCGATACGGTCAACGATATCGATGACTTGGAGGATATTGCGCGCTTGGAGGCTGCATGGGAAGCTGCGCACCCTGCCGTAGATGTCGAAGTCGTGCGTGCGTATAGCGCCAAGACAGCGATAGCGGTGTATGCAAAGAGCGTTCAGTTTCCTGCACGCTTAGCGGAAGTTGATCAGGTCACACCCAGAACACCCTCGCGGAAGCGTGAAAAGAAATGCCTCTCTTATTCACCAGACACACCAGAGGATACTAAACATCGCTCACGTGCTCTCTACGCTCGGAGACACCCCAGTTACGACCCCGAGTCCCCACATCGCTGTCCTGAGGACAATGGGTGGGCTGAGACCTCATTCAGCAACGACTGGGAGTATAATGTACGGCAATGCCGCCTTTTGTTATGCGACAAAGATCCGAAGGAAACGAACGTTGCCTACTGCGAGCTCACGGACGAGAACTCTAAAGATGCCCTCATCAAGGGTATCGAAGAGTGGTTCAGTATGATGCAGGGGGATTGGAAGGCGTCCTGGGCTCGCACATTACTTACTACAACCGATTTGTTTGTCGTTTGGAGAAGCCCATCTGACACTGAAGAATCTGATAATGATTTCGATAACTGGGACAGGCTCGAGACGCTCGTGGGTACTAATCTGGAGGCACATGCACTACGAATCGGCGACCTTACGGATGCTGATATCGAGCCGATCCAAGGACAAACATTGGGGGACTTTTTCGACCAGGACTCTGTCGCATCTGACTCTAGCTCCGAAACGGATGAAGAAGAGCACGAATTATCTGATTCTATGGATCTGAGAGGAGAAGAGGATGTAGTCACTGGAGTGGCTAGACAAGAACGTCAGCTTGATCATATGGCGCTTAGACAGGATGCTGGAACGGAAAATTGTCGACCTGATACATTGTCCAAGCGTTAAGTCATGTTATCTTTAGCAAAACGTTGAGTATGTGACATACAAGAGAATATACCCTGACAGCGAGTTCAAAATTTGCATCATTACTTGTGTCCATTATAAAGTCCAAATATGAACGCCCAGTGATATACGCAAGCCGCAAAAATGTATCCAAACTTTACATAACGATGCAGCAAGAGTTTTGCTTCTTGGCCTGCGAATCTGTTAGCCTGATCTAGGGTGAGGCTGACAATTGTCGGTTACTGACCTGTGTGTAGAACATCTTGCTCGATGCACTCAACTCATCACTCTTCTGAACCAAGTTGTCAATCTTCTCTCCTCGCTCCAAGACACTCTCGATGGTCTTGTGTAAAACGATCTTGGTCTCGTCCAACTCCTTTTGAATCTTCATGATACTGTCGGCTTGTTGTGGGTCTTGGTATTTAACAATGTAGTCTTTTAGCTCGGGGTAGGACATGTTGGCTGGGTCGGTCGCATTGGCAAAGGCGGGCTTTGGGTATTTGGCGAGAAACTCGTCGCAGACTTTGGAGAGAAGCTGATGGGCTACGAGAGAGGGGTATTCGTGGTCGGTGATTATGAGGCCGCAGACACCTTCTGAACGGGCGTAGGCGTGGAATGTGTAGTCTGTACACGCTTGATCAGTACATGGTTGCGCACAGCTTACGACCAACATACCTGACTCTTCGACATCTTGTCTTTGTCCTGGAAGAGTTCTCGCAGCGACTGTTTTTGCTGTGAAGGACATCTAGGCCACTATCAACTTGTGTCCTTCAATCCCTATGCTCTGCCTTGACTAGGGCTGTGTGGTACGGAGGGTGACGTACGAACTCGGAGACGCTACCGCGTGTAAAGCGGCCGAAACTACTCAGGTCGCGCTCGGCGGTGAGTTCGATCGCGGGCTTTTTCTCATTCTTGAGAACCTATAGATCTTATCATCAGTGGTTGCCCGGGATTGGAAGCAGCGGTGAATGGGCGCCTACACCAATGTAAAGGACCTTCATATTGTTGGCCGGGTTTTCCAAGTATAGGGCGAGGGGAAATAGTCGTAAGGTAGGATCGTGTGGGCCGTAGTTGGCGTGCTAAAGTCGTGGTGAAGGGTAGGTTCGGAGTAGTCGCTTGAGATGGCACACCTCGCGCCAGCATGCGTCTCATGGCCTGGCCACCTGAGCAGGGATCTGGCGGCGCTGATTATGTCATGGCGCTAATGCGCGGGGGCGGGGCAAGTTCAGCCGAGTACAGCCCAGTCATTCATCATCGATTCTGCCAAGCCTGACAACCACTCAAACCACGCTCCCCATTGTGACGGCCGGTCAAACGCGCAGACTTCCATCACCTTGACCACAACCCCCAGGCAACCCGCGATCATGTCGCCCGCCGTCGAGGATGCTCATGCCCAATGGCTCCAACAGCTCGATGCTATGCGCAAAGCCATTGCCGAACTCAATCTTCCTGCCCATGCTGAAAAGGTGCCAGCGTACGGAGACGACCTTGAATTCGACCATGACGATTTCTCTGCAACTGCCAGCGGTGAAGACATCTGGGATATCATAAGCGATGAGTACGAGGAAGAGTACAGCAGTGACCATCTGGACCAATTCCTCGACGGACAAGTTACAGCAGAAGCTTATAGCCAGCAATGGCTGGCAGAAAAATGTTCCCAGGTAGCCCGAAGCAGTTCTGGCTTGGATTCTGGAGCCTTGAAGGAGCAGATAATGGCAATCTTGTCCAGTGATAGCAATGGTAACGCATCATACCAACTATCAACATACCTAGTATACTGACTAGAATTAGACCAAGAGCTGCAAATGATGCTCGCTGATATTGTGGGCTACGGAGAGCTGGACTTGGTGGCGGATCTAATCTCACATCGAAAAGACATAATGCGATCCCTGCATGAACCTACTCCAGCTCAGGGCAACGGTGTCATGGGCCGTTTACAGACTCGAGCCGAACGTGAAGAAGCGTTGCGCCGAGCTGACTGGGAGCACAAGACAGCTGCATTAGCGCCTGCCATGGACCGAACGGGACCGCAATATCCTCACGTCTACCGGACTCACGAAGCTGGCAACAAGCTCTCGGCCTATGGCAAGAAGTACGCGCTACCTCCAGACACTGTGCACCGCGACAACAACCTCTACGAAGAATACGAGATTCCTGCAGTAGCTGTAGGCACTGTTGGCGTAGGCCGAAAGCTGCTGGAGATCCAGGAACTGGATGGCCTTTGCCAGCGCACCTTCAAAGGCTACAAGACACTTAACCGGATGCAGAGTCTTGTGTATCCAGTTGCATACAGGACCAGTGAGAACATGCTGATTTGCGCACCTACTGGTGCTGGTAAAACAGACGCTGCCATGCTTACAATTCTTAACACTGTGGCCAAGAACGTTGTGCCGAACCCAATTGACGAGCCGGACGCCACTGACTTTACTGTAATGACGGAAGATTTCAAGATCATCTACGTCGCGCCGATGAAGGCGCTCGCTGCCGAGGTTACTGAGAAGCTCGGAAAGCGTCTGGCGTGGTTGGGTATCAAGGCTCGTGAACTTACTGGTGATATGCATCTTACCAAGGCTGAGATCTTGGATACACAAATTATAGTCACTACACCAGAGAAGTGGGATGTTGTCACGAGAAAAAGTACCGGAGACACTGAGTTGGTACAGAAGGTACGACTGCTCATCATCGATGAGGTCCACATGTTGCACGATGAGCGTGGTGCAGTTCTGGAGAGTCTGGTAGCGCGTACTCAACGACAAGTCGAGAGCACTCAATCACTGATCCGGATTGTTGGTCTCTCTGCCACACTTCCCAACTACGTCGACGTAGCCGACTTTCTGCGGGTGAACAAAATGGCTGGCCTGTTTTACTTTGACGCTTCGTTCCGTCCTGTTCCTCTTGAGCAACATTTCATCGGCGCAAAGGGCAAGCCGGGTTCTGCAAAGTCACGCGAAAATGTGGAAAAGGTCGCGTTTGACAAGGTTGTTGAGATGCTCAAGCTGGGTCACCAGATAATGGTATTTGTACATTCGAGAAAAGATACGGTCAAGACTGCTAGGCGTTTGTACGACATGGCTATGGAGGAGCAGTGTACCGACCTGTTCGACCCGCAAGACCATCCTCGGTACGAGAACGCTGTGCGCGACATGAAACAGTCAAAAGGTCGAGAGCTACGTGAACTGCTTGGTAAAGGCATGGGTACTCACCACGCCGGTATGCCTCGTTCTGACAGAAATATGATCGAGCGTCTCTTTGCCGAGGGTGTGCTGAAGGTGCTCTGTTGTACAGCGACGCTTGCGTGGGGTGTCAACTTACCCGCTGCAGCTGTCCTCATCAAGGGCACTCAAGTCTATAATGCCCAGGAAGGAAAATTCACCGACCTTGGTATCCTGGATGTTCTGCAAATTTTCGGTCGTGCTGGTCGACCTCAGTTTCAGGATACTGGTATTGGCTTCATTTGTACGACACACGACAGGCTTGATCATTACATGCGCGCTGTGACCGAACAACAGCCTATTGAGTCCAGGTTTTCCGCCAAACTGATAGACAATCTCAATGCTGAGATCTCTTTGGGTACAGTAACCACAGTGTCTGAAGCTGTAACATGGCTTGGTTACTCGTATCTGTTCGTACGGATGCAGAAGAGCCCGCTGATGTATGGTATCGAATGGTCGGAGATCCGCGATGACCCACAGCTCGTAGGACGACGCCGCAAGCTCATCATCGACGCTGCGCGAATTCTCCAGAGAAGCCAGATGATAATCTTCAACGAGACCACCGAAGATCTTCGAGCGAAAGACGTCGGGCGCATCGCCAGTCAGTATTACGTTCAACAGTCTAGTATAGAGATTTTCAACACCATGATGCGGCCTCGTAGTACAGACGCGGATGCCTTGGCTATGGTCAGCATGAGCGGCGAATTCGACCAGGTGCAATCGCGTGAATCCGAAGAGAAGGAACTTTCAGCACTTAAAGAAGAAGGACATGTCATCACAGAAGTCAAGGATGGATATGCTACATCGCATGGAAAGACAAACTATCTCCTCCAGGCTCATATTTCACGAGCACGACTAGAAGACTTCACACTAACCTCGGACACAAATTACATAACCCAGAATGCTGCACGCATTGCGCGTGCGCTTTTCATGATCGCGCTTAATCGGCGTTGGGGTTACCAATGCCGGGTACTTCTTAGCCTTTGTCAGTCTATCGAACATCGATGCTGGTCTTTTCAGCATCCGCTGCATCAGTATGACCTTCCACAACCAGTTCTGCGTGCGCTCGACCATAAATATCCGTCAATACAGACTTTGCGCGATATGGACGCGATGGAAATAGGAGATATGGTGCATAATAAGAAGATGGGCGGCGTGATCGCCAAGCTTATGAACAACTTCCCGACTCTGAGCATCGAATCTGAGATCGCCCCGCTCAACAGGGATGTGCTACGGATACAACTATTCCTTACACCCGATTTCGTTTGGAATGATCGGCACCATGGTACTTCCGAGTCGTTCTGGATTTGGGTAGAGAACTCCGAGACATCTGAGATCTACCACCACGAGTTCTTCATCCTCTCACGAAGGAAGCTGTACGATGAACACGAACTCAACTTCACGATCCCTCTATCCGATCCTCTGCCTACGCAAGTATACGTTCGCGTCTTGTCTGATAGGTGGCTGGGCGCAGAGACGGTTCATCCCATATCTTTTCAGCATCTCATCAGACCTGATACCGAAAGCGTTTACACAGATCTGCTCAATCTCCAGCCTCTACCAATCGCTGCGTTGAAAAACCCCTTGTTGGAAGAAGTTTACGGACAGCGCTTCCAGTACTTCAACCCTATGCAATCGCAAATTTTCCACTGTCTATATCACACACCCGCCAATGTTCTGCTTGGATCGCCGACTGGTAGTGGAAAGACTGTTGCTGCTGAGCTTGCAATGTGGTGGGCGTTCCGCGAAAAGCCAGGCTCAAAGGTTGTTTACATTGCACCTATGAAGGCACTTGTCCGAGAACGAGTGCAAGATTGGGGCAAGCGACTTGCCGGGCCAATGGGTCTCAAGCTTGTGGAATTGACTGGTGACAACACACCAGACACACGTACTATCCGCGATGCCGATATCATCATCACGACCCCTGAGAAGTGGGACGGTATTAGTCGTAGTTGGCAGACTCGAGGTTATGTTCGCCAAGTCAGTCTGGTTATCATTGACGAAATTCATCTCCTGGGTGGAGATCGTGGTCCAATTCTGGAGATCATCGTCTCCCGTATGAACTACATCGCATCGCAAAAGAAGGATGGCTCTATCCGCCTGTTGGGCATGTCGACAGCTTGCGCCAACGCATCAGATCTTGGAAATTGGCTGGGTGTCAAAGAGGGCTTGTTCAATTTCCGGCATTCTGTTCGCCCGGTGCCCTTAGAGATCTTCATCGATGGCTTCCCCGAACAGCGGGGCTTTTGTCCGCTTATGCAGTCGATGAACAGACCTACTTTCCTTGCGATCAAAGCGCACTCGCCAGAAAAGCCAGTCATTGTTTTCGTAGCTTCGCGGCGCCAGACTCGTCTGACAGCTCGTGATCTCATCAACTTCTGTGGTATGGAAGACAACCCGAGGCGCTTCTTGCACATGTCTGAAGACGACCTGGCCGTTAATCTCGACAGAGTTAAAGACGACTCACTGCGAGAGGCGCTGAGCTTTGGTATTGGTCTGCATCACGCTGGTCTTGTCGAGACTGATCGATCCCTGTCAGAAGAGCTCTTTGCGAACAACAAGATCCAGATCCTCGTCGCGACTAGTACACTTGCTTGGGGTGTGAATTTACCTGCCCATCTTGTTGTTGTCAAAGGCACGCAGTTCTTCGACGCCAAAACCGAAGGATACAAAGATATGGATCTGACTGATGTGCTGCAAATGTTGGGTCGTGCTGGCCGTCCTCAGTTCGACGATTCGGGTATCGCCCGCATCTTCACGCAAGATGCAAAGAAGGAGTTCTACAAGCACTTCCTGCATACTGGATTTCCCGTCGAGTCGTCACTGCACAAAGTGCTTGATAACCATTTGGGCGCCGAGATTTCTGCCGGTACCATTGCCACAAAGCAAGACGCGTTGGACTATCTGACTTGGACATTTTTCTTCCGTCGTCTACATAAAAATCCGTCCTTTTATGGACTCGAAATTTCGGCTGAAGAGCACAACACAATAGCCGCGCAATCCTTGGCCAACGACTATATGATAGAGCTAGTCGAGACTTCTCTCAGTGAACTAGACGAGTCGTCTTGCGCGGTTGTGGAGCCAACAGGCGAAGTAGACCCAACTCCACTCGGCAAGATCATGAGTTACTACTATCTCAGCCACAAGACAATCCGCTACCTTGTAAAGAACGTCAAGCGTGACGCAACCTTCTCGGATGCTTTGTCGTGGATTTCACACGCGACTGAATATGACGAGCTACCTGTCCGCCATAATGAGGACCTCATTAATGCTGAGCTGTCGAAAGCTCTCCCAATTTCTGCGGACGATTTTGGTCTACCCATGTGGGATCCGCACGTCAAGTCGTTCTTGCTCCTGCAAGCCCACTTCTCGCGCATCGACTTGCCAATCTCAGATTATGTCGGTGATTTAAATAGTGTTTTGGATCAGAGCATTCGTATCGTACAGGCATCGATCGATGTACTCACCGAGCTTGGCTACCTCTCTTCATGTGAAACGATGATCTCGATCCTCCAGGCTATCAAGTCTGCTCGCTGGCCGACCGATGGGCCACTATCGATTTTTGCAGGCGTGGAAATCGACAAGGAGAAGAAACGTCTCGAACATCCCAAAGCTAGTCCAAAGACCCTGATTGAGACAACCACTGCACCTTCCGCAGTGCTTGAACGGGCAGCCAAGTTCGCTGGTGTCCCACACGCTGGCATCAAGAGGTTCACCGAACCCGTGTCTCGATTACCTGTCTTGAAGCTCGATCTAGGCAACGTCAATGCACTCAGTCTGGACTTCAAGATCTCACGCCAGAACCCAGCTAGAATGCAACAAGGTGGCATACGTATCTTTGCGCCACGCTACCCTAAGCCGCAGACTGAAGGCTTCTTTGCCATTATCTCGTACTCCAGTACTGACGAGATCATCGTTTTGAAACGTGTCAACTGGCCTGACCCTAACAGGAATAGCGGACATGGACGAGGTGGACGCAGTGCAAACACATCTGGAGGTGCACACTCCAGGTTGCAGGCTTCTACCAAGGTCTCGCTGCCGCCGGAAGTACAGGGTAAGAAAGTGGATATTAGCGTGTTAAGTGACTCGTACCTGGGTATGAAGTGGAAGATTGAGGGGGTTGAAGTGCCTGAAGCACCTTTAGTTGATGCTTACGGGAAGGGCAAGGAAAAGGCTTAGTGGCGCGGATGCAGTAACCTGCTTTCCACATTACATACGCGTGACGCCAGAGGAATGCATAACATCAATGCGCGTATGTAGTTCAATGTACAATTCACAACAGCAAGTACTGTATAACCTCATCGTCCTCTATCCTCAATCTCTCCAAATCGCTTTTGTAATCAAGAACATCAACATGGTTCTCCCCCAGCAGTCTTGAACCTTCTTTATATGCCCTCTCGTACAGATGCTTCGCGTCTCCTCTTCTCCCAGCCTTCTCCATTACAAACCCCAATGTCCACACACTTTCTACCGTCTCTTGCTGCATTCTTCCTAGAACCTTCTCTCTCATCTTCAACGTCTGTCTCGCTACAGTCTCCGCTTCCCGTATCGAGCAAGATGTGCTTTCACGCGCTAGTATATATGCAAGCTCACTGGTGATCTGCAACAACTCTCTGTTTTCCTCTGGAAACAGCCGTCTGTAGCCATCAAGCGCACGTCGGAGGTACGCTTCTGCTTCCTTGTGCTTTTCCTGAGCGACTAACGCTCTCGCAACCCTAACAAGAGATTCATACACCCTTTTGTTGCCGTGTGAGAGTGTCCTTTCCTTATACGCAAGCGCCTCTTGCAGGTACGTTTCAGCTTCTGCGGAGCGGTCGTCGATATGCAGGCTTAAACCGATAAGTTCGAGAGCGTTACACCATTCAACGTCGTGGACAGTAGGAGGTGTGTTGCGATGGTGGAAGGCTACGTTCCACGCGTCGTAGGCGTCCGGGTGGTCATCTGCTCTTAGGGCCCAGAAGGCAAGTTCGTTGCAGCAGCTCTGAACATCAAAGCCGAGAGCTTCGAGTGCAGATGTTACGTAGTTGGTGGCCATAGTGTCTTGTGATTATGGTACAAGCACAATGCCACGGCGATGAAGGAGCCCGTGAGAAGGGCATGCAATGACTTTTCAAGAACGAAGCAAGTCATGGAGATGAACGTGCACGCGTGAAGATAGTAGATCACTGTCATTGATGATGCATGAGTGTCGCTTCGATCACTCATCTACGTGCTATGAAGTCTGTTACTTCTCTTCACCTTCGCGCCGCGAATCGGCATCTGCCAACCATTGTTTGGTATCCGCTTATATCCTTTGCCTCCATCTTCATCGAACGCCGTTCTTCACGCCTGCGCAGCGTTTCTTCCCTCGTTTGTATCTGTACGCTTTGTGCTCATCGCTTCATGGTATGCGGCGCACTGCGTGTGGTAGTCATATGGTGGTAAGTGTGTATCGAACCGCTGCGAACCAGCTCAGTCATCACCAAAGACGATGAAGCTCGCCTCTTCCTCGATCTCGAAGTATATTCCATCACCGTCACCATATTCGTCACCATACTCAGAGCTTTCTTCGTCAGAATCAAGATCCTCCCAATCACTATCTCCGTCGTCATCTTCGATCTCATTGATTGAGTCAAGAGCCAATTGTGACTCGTCGTCTTTGGAAATGTGACTCTCGTCGACCGACTCTTCTGTTTCACCGACATGATAGACCTTAACCTGAGAGTAGTCTTCCGAATCTTCCGAGATCTGATCCTCGTCCTGTTCCTCCAGTGCGACAACTGTATATTTCCCAGGCTCGTATCGAGGAGATCGCCGGTGGAAGTAAGGGTTTGGTCGTCCAGGCGCGAAATCGGTATCTTGAGCAAAGACTACTGTGGCTTGCTTTTTAGTGCGCGGTAGCTTTTCCAAGCACCCAGTCGTTTCTGACCAGTACAGTTCCACCGCCTTCGCTGCGGTTTGCGTCTCTTCATGTCTTGCCTCTGGGTGCTGCGTGGACCATACAGCTTCTTCTTCAGCCATGGCCTCCAATCTCGACAGCTCCTTGAGTGTGCTAATCTTTCCCTTGCACCAGGCGCTATAGACTGTGTCTTGGTGCTCAGAACTGGTGAGTGTACAAGAGGGCGAGTGACCACCAGCACTTTTAAGAGCTTCAGTCAGAACGTTCATGTATCTGACATGCAACTCAATAGTACAGACGGGACATCGTGGTTGTGGCTGGTCCGCTGCTACGGGGTGCATTGCATGCTGACATACCGATGCAACTGGCGAGTCGAATGAAGACGACGTTACTTCGGAACGACTATCTGAGATGTGACCAGTGATATCATCGAACATGTCTGAGAAGTATCCTGAGTCTTGTCGTTTCAGCCACTGGTGGAAGTCTTCGTATTCGTGTGCTGAAGGAATGTAGCCTTGCTCAGCTGGTCTAACGTTGGTGTGCAAGCACTGCCATCGCTTGTATTGTTTCAGCTCCTTGGGCGGCATGATGACGCTTGCTGGTATCTTTGTGCAACTCATGGTAGCGGTGGGTTTTGTGTCTGCCTGTGTGGCGCAGAGCTTTGGTTGCAGTGATTATGTCACGGGGGGCGTAAATGGCAATGTAGAACTGGACGTGCCCGAGGTCTCGTCCGGTAGATGAAGGACGTGGCCGGCGAACAAAGTCACGCGTGTGCGACAACCACGGTTGAGCGGTTCGTTTGCGGAGAACGTGACCACTGCTGCGGGCACTGTCGTGATGATTGTGCACGCGCTGTAAACGGCGGGTATGCGAAGAGTGTTTCGGATCGCGCAGACGCCCTTTGTCACAAATTGAGACTTGTGAAGGCGACGGTCGCTACGTTTCCGCGTCAAACGTCTTTCTTGGACGTTTGCTCTTGTCGCCAGTAGAATTTTATTCGTGTAGAAATATTCGGAGTCGCGGTATCGCGTTCAAACGCGGTGACGGGTGCTGACGGCTTCGCCCAACTTGGCAATCTTAGGGAGATTTGAGTACCAGAAAAAAGCCATGATTTTCGGGCAGATATGATCCATTCCTATCGCGGCTCGTGTTTGTGTGAGTATTGGGAGGGCGTCGCGGCCGTTGATTTGGGCCGGCGTCGGATGCTAATGTGGGGGAGGCGGCGTCCCTGGAGCAGGCGGGGCAGACGCGTCTGCTATGAATGAGGCGGGTGCGAGGGTCTTCTGTCGGGCTTCACTGTCGATCGCGAGTGGTATCGCGTCTTCAGTGTGGGTAGGGGTGTAGGTCCGTTTAGGTGTGAAAGCGTCAAAGAGCTTTCGTGGGCTGGGCTTCGATGGTGCGGGCAGTCCTGCGTCATGACCCTGACTCATTTAGGGGACGCTGTGGCTGTGCCATGACTTCAGCCACTCATTTTACTTCACACATCTCAGCCGACTCTTCACAAAGCAAGCAAAAAACAAAATAAGCTTTCACGTAATACCGGTTTGAACACGGTCCCACGACTAGCTCAACGGCCTCGCTGCCCTGGCAATGAAACACTGCACCTGGCACATCTCTTCGCTCGGCAGCTCAATCTTGAGATTTTCCTGTAAAATCTCAAATTTGAAATCGCCCAGCCCAGCCTTTTCCATGTGCTTCTTCATGTCGCCCTCTTTGTATTGCGGGGGGTTGACTTGGCCTGACTGCTGAACAGCTTCGCTGCTCACATGGCTATACAAATCCTGGACGAACAACACCCCACCAGGCTTCAACCGCCCACCCAAAAGCCGAACAGCATCTTCTGCACATGGAAAGTGGTGCAGAGCTGACCCGACTGTGATGAGATCAAAATTGTGATACTCTTCATCAGCCAAAAGAGCGGGTTCAGGTGGCTTCGACAACAAGTTTCCGACAATGGCCGCAACCTTTCCGTGGCCAGGACCGAACTCGTTCATATTGTTTCTGTACCTCTCAATCATGGCAGAAGACGCATCGACTGCATGGATTGAAGACACGTACGGCCCGAAGATCTGATCACATAGTCAACAGAGAAACCCTCACTTGCACTCCAGTGTCACACACGTTGCTGAGAAATCCAGGTCCACATGCGTAATCTAGCATCCGAACTTCCCTGCCAACCTCTATGCTACCAGGAAGTTTAGCCCAGTCGACGCCGGAGAAGAAAACTCTATCGCGTATCGCCTGGGCGAGCTTCTGGCGATTGGCCTTGTTGGTCGGGCGCTCTTCGAACCAGTCTGATACTTGTCTATTGAACTGTTAGCTCTACAGCACCACAGCTTCTTCGAGTAGTATTACTCACCCTATATCGGTTCCCTGTAGTAGGGAAGTCATTGTGTTTAGAGATGCTCTATCATACAGTACTACATCAATCTGCGAATCGCTACATGCCCGTGGAGCACATTTTATACAGAACCTTTCGAGAACACTTGCTGATGAGTACCCGATTGGTGTCCCTCGAATTTGCATAAGTCTCCGTCTTCACGGTTGTCGGCGACTTTTCATAACCATGTTCGGATACTTGAGAGCTTCACTGGATCAACACAGAGATTGCCCGGTTGGGAGGGCAGAACATCAGAATCAAGTGAACTTAGGGGCTAACTCAACGTAGAGACATACTGTGCGCACTGAATTGTGTGACAGAAAGAGCGTTCCTGGCGTTTGCTCACGATCGGATCGTAAGCTCTTACAGAGTGCATCAACATCAACCAGCGCGCATCGGGAGATTCCTTCCATGCTAACTCGAACAGACACTATCGGCCCTTACCATGTCGACCCTTCAGTCTTCTTTCAACGTCATCTTCCAACGTCATCTGCTTTGGTTGCAAGATCCTTTCTGAGCCCCCGGGTTGTCGCATTGGTGTCCGTCAAGCCGCGCAGTTCCTTCGTAGCACTGCATACAATCGAGAAACAAACAGGTACACTCAGCTTATCCACTACTCGACAGCGTATCACAGCATTGACATAGCCATCACCCATATATACATGTAACTAAGCTAGAAGTCTACGTTGAATCAACACATTTAGTTTTGTTCTGTTACCTCTTCTCGTAGATCCCAGACTCGAAGATTTTCCCACTTCTGTTTGGGGTTTCCCTGCATAGAGCAGAATGCATCGTATTTGCTTTTGGTGCGCAAATGCTGTTGTACATTGCCGATGCCTAGGCAATCTCTTCGTTAACAGGATCAGCGCCGTTTGGACCCCAATTCTAGGTATTGTGCGCTTACCGGTAAGCTGCGGACCATTAATGAGCCACTACGCCTTGTGGAACCTAAAACTGCAAAGATGAGCTCAGCTCGAGACACGGTTCGAGCGCGAACTTTGCAGTCGCTGCAACGCTGCTTATCCATGTCTATGAATCCAAGCCAGTCACAGAATGGTCTTGCCAGTTGACAAGTGAGGCGACTCGCAATGGTTATATTGGCAATGGCTGTAGTGGGGTCCACGGCTTGAGTACGCTGTCCTCTCCCCGTTGCTACTCAAGTGTGACTCCAGATTCCGGGGTCAAAGTTGCGGGGCTGTCGGAAGCCTCCCGCGCTTCGCTACATCCTCAAAGGAAGATCACTACTCGACCCCACCACACCGTATATCAACGAGCGAGCAGGGCTTATCTTCTCCAGCTGATATGCGCTCGGCATCTCCGGGCTAAGAGAAAGTGCATGCAGTAGTACTGGGCTCGGCGAATCACCAACCTAATATTGGTTCAGCTCTCAGCCCTGGCCTAAGGCCACATGCAGCTGAGCTTCCAGGAAAAGCCACAATACTGTACTTCTGATGGGGTTACCATGATGTTGCGCTGGACACCTAAAGGTTGGCTGTATCATACGATGAAGTTGTGTCGCGCGACCATTATCGGGCAATCGCATATTCCTTTCAGTCCTTAGGCCATGGTGCGCTCACGGTAGATCTTCAGCTGTCGAAATGCATAGCATACTGGGTTCCTTCCCTACTATGTATGCAGCTGATCGAAGTATAGCTACCTAGTACGCAGCGGATGACAGCGCCGTCGCCCAACATCATCCGGTTACAGCGATGCTGACAGGACGCCTTATGAATCCCGATTGGTTCTCTTCATGGCTACATATTAACTGCTGTGCTTACTATGGTGCAGGAAGCAGGCATTAGCGTAAATACAGATGATCCATACTCCAGAAGTATACAGGCGCACTCAGGCGTGCACGCTACCCTGTCTCTACCCTTCAGAGTTCGTTTCCCACATTCTTTTGAGGCGCAGCCGCATTGGGCCTATACCAGGCTCAAGGACTTGGATCCCTCCGTTCAGATTCCGACCCACCCTTCATACCTACTCTTCCATTGAACAAGATGGATCACCATGACCAACACCACGACGATATGAGCAGTCCCCGTAGCTACACCGATAGTCAATGGAGCCCTCCTCCACCAGGATTCCGAGAGCTCGATCAGATATATGCAGCGGATGGTTCACCTCATACCTACTCTAACCCGAACTCTCCACCAGCAGTATCCCCACCTCTACCGTATGAACATGAGTATCATCAACATCCCCAACCGCAAAACTATGAAACCTATCAACAAGGGTATGTTGCTTTCGCTTTATCAGCAGATTCATCGCACAAAACCAAGCCGTCTCTTTACCTAGCCTCGTGACCTGACTCTTCAACAGTTATTCAACGGAGAAAGAGACACCATACGGCACAGTTGCTCCAATCGGCAAACCTACTCCAGATTTTGAGGGTCCTGAAGTGTAAGTACCCCTGCTTGAACTGTCTATGATACATGTACTGATCTCTCACACCAACATCTAGAGTCCCAGGCCAGTTCAGTCATTACCCTCATGGGGGTCGACCAATGTCACCCTCATCACATGGAGGCACCACCCTTACCTCTCCCCACATTCGGCCATATGGATTCAAGGAACATGTCGACCCGTACGACAATCATGAAGCAGCTCCTCCGCCCGTACCACCGAAGGATGATCGGAAATGCGGCATGAAGAAGCGGACGTTCTTTATCCTCATCGGCGTCATTGTCATTGCGATTGTTGCTCTCGCTTTAGGACTCGGTCTAGGATTAGGATTAAACAAGGACGACTCGTAAGTTTCCAATACACGTATTCTATCTCACACACAAGGCGCTTAAACTATACAGAGATGAGGGCACAGTTCATCCCTTCTGTCGCGAGAACCCTGAGTCATGTATTGGTGGCTCTCTCAACTCCGAGTACCTGTCGAAAAAGGGCGTTTTCAGTAAGTCCTTGCTCACCATGTAGATTTGAACAAACGCTGATTTGATACCCACCGCGTCGCAGATGGTACAGGTATCGCTCTGGCTGGAGAGTCTTGGAACAAAGGCCAACGACGAATCTTCACGCTTTACTTCCAGCACCATACAGGCGACATCAGATTTATGCAGTATACTACGGACAGGAAGTGGATTGGTGGAGGCAAAGCCCAGACCGTTGCTGGCGATGCAAAAGATGCATCACCTATATCCGCAGTCGCTTTTGCCCTTAATGAGACCCAATATGTGAGTATCATCGAGCAGTCTTGTCGCGCGCCAGAATTGGCCAGCTCCTCACTCTCGAGCAATATCCTAACCTTGAATAGTTCCACATCTTCTACATCGATAAGAATAACACCGTCAAACAACTGATCCAGTCCAACACAAGCGACATCTGGCAGCCAGGACCACTCAGCGACCTCAACCTCAAAGCCTTCGACTCACCGACTACTGGCTTGCAAGCTTGCTACAAGGGGAACTTTTACGGTGATAACGACTATACAAAGTTTCCCACAGCTTCAGGTCTCAATAATACAGAGCAATTCGAAGGACAAACAGGCATGGTAAGTTTCAGAAGTAGCTATCCTCAAAACATACACTGACCGCATTACCATGGCTACAGAATATTTGGTTCGCTACTGATGACTCCACCTTCCTTCAGTACGCCTGGTACAGCGGCCAAGACGATACATGGGCGAAAATCGAACCATGGTCCGGGTTCAACGGACATGCCGGCGTAGGCTGCTACAGTTGGGGTGCAGGCACCACATCGTACGCCATGCTAAATAACAAGGACAACGATGTGGAATTTTGGTGGAAAGACACCAACCAATCCGCTCCATCCACGCCGACACACCCCATCAACTCCTGGCAAAACGCCAGCATGGGCGCCATCAAGGACGTATACCCCATCACGTCTCTTGGTTACACAACGTACTTTTACGCGCAAATGGCGGATCGAAGTATCAAGGGGTTCAACATCACGTACAATGCTGAAAACACAACGTACATCGAAGACGAAACATTCACGGTTACTGATATATCAAACTCAGTGGTAGGACTTGGTGGCACGCATCTAACCGTTACAGCATTTGCTGAGAAGCGTGGAGAGGAAACATTGTGGGACAGTCTTTATGTCTTCTTTCAGACTGCAGGTGATGATATCACGGCATTTACGAGGGGCCTGAATGGGGGTGAATGGACAAAGGGGTCTTTGAGTATTCCAGATGAATGAGCATGGGGTGTGGCGACGGACTTGATGATCTGCTTACGATCGTTTGCCATTTGTGTTTCTTTTTTACTCGCATCCTATTGAGGATTGGTGTCAGGCGTCTGGAACGTGATACCTTTCATACAAACACAGTAGTCCAATCTGTTAGTTTGCATGTATTGCTCGATTTACAGCATCATCGTATAGTACTTGACACGTCTCTATGACATCGTGTTATACGAATGCACAAAACCATAGACGTTATCCAACTCAGCGTCTGAGAGCGGTACTAGTTCTTGTCCTTCCAAGCACCAGCACCAGCACCATTACCAGCAATGGGCAGTTTTCCTGGAGACGAAAATGGTAAGCGATGGAGCCGTACACAGCGGGCAGATGGTGGTCTCGTCGGAGAGCGATTGCGTCGTTCAGTCCTTGAGCCGCGTACCTGCAATATCTTCCTGAGCGTCTCTGACGAGGAAGCTTGGAGAATCGTTAGCACTAGTTCCCTACAATACATGACATGACCATTCAACTTACTTGTACCACAAAACAGTCGGCAGAACTGTGCCCAGATGCCACAGGCTATGTGCATCAATCATACCCTTCCAAGGCGGAAAATCCAACAACTCCAGACTCATAGCCAAGATGATCCAGGCAACACACAGACCAGGCCAGACAGCCCATGTCCTCCCAATCTTCTGGTACTGGACGTAACTGAAGCCACTCCAGAGCAAGTTGGCTACGACGCCAACGGCAACATTGGCAGCCATGTTGTACGTATAGTCCCAAGACCAGAGCGAGAGGTACAGGACATGAAGCGTATACAACGTGATACAAAGCCCCGTCCAGAGCCTCAGCAAGCTCTGTTTCCTTGGCTCCTTTCTGTCCAGTCTGAATACCCTAATGGGCGCGTAATACAGCCCATATAGGACATTCGCGCCAGCCGCGAAGTAATCCAGCTTCTCCGTAACCCCAAAGTCCCTGGTGTGGAAGATCATGCTGAACGTCCAGCTCGCTAGACCCACGTATCCAAACCACAGGTAGTATTTCCGCAGCGGGTACGAGGCGGGAATCTTGTCGCGGAGCTGCGACATGCCCCAATCATGCGCAAGGTAGTTGAAAAGGGAGAAGATGACGCTGAATGGCTCTTGCATGCCCATGAAGCGGTAGAAAGGCCATTTGCCGTGGAATTGGTAGACGGGCTGCATGTATGGAGGGTCGCGAGCGAGGCGTTGGGCAGTTACAATGTGTTGGCATGTGTAATCGCATTCCGAAGGACAGTCCCAGAGAAGGAGGCGGCGGTGGAAGGCTGCGAGAGTTGTCAGTACTAGGTATGAGACTGGGAAGGAATTGGGAACAAATATGGGTAGCATACGTATCGACGTGCCATCTGGGCCGCAGTTGGCTTCTTTACAGACCTGTGAACACGTTGTTAGTCACACATGCTCTTCTGGTTCAGAAACCTACTCCCATCTTCACGTACCTGTACACAGTCCTTGAAATCAGGCAATCTGTCGCCCAAAGACGCCTGCGCTGTTCCACCCAGCAGAAGCAGAACGGCAAGGGTGTGCCATGCTGTGGCTATCCGGAACTTCATTATTCACCAGTGTGAGGCAATTGCTGCTGCCATGCGATTGCGTCTTGCGTCTCCTCCAAAAGTTCCCAAGTCGCGTGTTGCAGAGCGATGGATCGACAGGGTCTTGGCGGGCCGGTAACTCCGTCGTTTCCCCTGGCCTAATGGCAAGTTCGCTGGAAAGTCGATTGACAACAGCAACAACAAAGCTCACGGCACGGACAAACATGTGTCCCTTAATTTCGTCTATTAGGATTTTGGAGGTTCTCGCATCTTTCTCCAGTGCTCGAGATAGCTAGCGAATGGGCCGATTCTATGGGAGGAACCCATAGTGCAAACGGCAATCGGCAACCTGCGAAGTTCCAGACCCACTGGAAAATCCCGTGTCAGCGTAATCGCTATTATAAACGATATAATTTCCAAAATATTCACAATCAAATCACCAGGGCGTATAGCTCAGTGGTAGAGCGCCTGCTTTGCATCTTAATTGGGCAAAATTGCAGGAGGTCTGGATTTCGATCATCCATCCGTCCACAGCTGAGTAACGAGTCTTCGGGCTCGCCCATCCTTTTTTGTTGATTCATGCCTCACAGACAAACAATCTCGCTCGCTTTGCTTGCGTATGCCATACCTCTCATGCTTTCAAGTATGTTCGTCTCTTTTTTTTCTTTTGTTTTTTTTTAATACTATCACTACATCCATCGTACTCGCTGGTTCTACATGCATATCATCGTTCGTGTCGACAGTTCCGGCATCCAAACCTTGCAAAGGGACTGTAGAATCAAAGGATAAACCGCCTGCACTCACGAGGCTGACGCCGCGCGAGCATTGTGACTATCTGGACATTTGTTGCGGTGCAGGTCACTCCCTTGGTTGATAAGTAGACGTAGTTTTGAACTACTCTCCATCGATTTAGTCATTCTTAGGTGCTAAAACTACGGCGGTATGGTCTCCGCTCTCAAAAGCCCAAGTATTCTAAGAAAAAGCACCACAGGGTAATCGTAGAACCAAAACTCGGAACCCAGATGATAGCTGTGGTCGACACGAACATATGACCATATACTTTTTCATTCCTGCGTTCTCACTCATGATCTAGCTGAAAAGCATTCGCATTACCACGGAACTACCAAAAGGTGCAGCCCGACAAAAACCGTATTCGCCGCCCATGTTGCCTCCCAGAAGACGAGATGTACGTCTAAGCCTGGATGGCGCGTCCCAAAGCACCACCAGTGAACTGCTGATTCCTTCCTCCCCTTGGTCCGCCTCCTCCACGACCACCACCGCCACGGCCGCCTCCTCGGCCACCGCGGTTACCACGTCCACCTTGCCTCTCAAAGGCATTGGCGGTACCTTGTGTGCGTTGCTCCAGTGTCTTCTCATTCGACTCGATGAGGCCTGAAGCCTTGTCTGATAAGCTCAATGCGAGTGTCTGGAGTCTTGACAGCTCAACACCCTTCCTGAAGATGATGGCCGAGTTGACCTGGTCGAGAGCAGCGGCGAGTTCCTCGTGCGAGATCATCTTTGAGACGACCGCCGAAACCTTACGCTCTGACAACTCAAACATGCCCGCTAGGGTGGAAATGGAGAGTGTGTCGTAGAAAGGTGCGTACGTGAAGAGGTAAGTGCGGAGACCCTCCTCTTGGATTTGCGAGGACAGCATTTCCTTGATCTTCTCCGAATCAGCCATCAGCTCCCAGATCTTGATCGAGTTGATGAACTCGGCTGCCTTCTTCCATTCACCAGCAGACAGTGCCTTCGAGGCTTGCATGACGTGGTCACGGGTGTTCTCAGGCGGTCCAGTAAAGATCTGGCGCTCATGGTACTCTAAGAGACGGCGGTAGGTCTTGCTGATCACCCGCTTCCTGAGGTCTGGTGATGAGCCGAGTTGTGCGAGGAGGGGAATCTCAAGCAACATAGAGCAAGTCAAGTAGACGCACTCTAGCAGCTCAAGGTTGATGTGCATGTGGAAGGGAAGTTGTCGTTGACGCTCAAGACGCTCTTGCTCGGGCGAGATCTGGGAGTATCGCTGCATCTGCAGACCTTGTGCGAGCAACTCCTTCTGCCTGTTGCTACCGCAGATCTCTTGTAGCGAAGTTTGTGCTTCGTAGACGAGACCAGCGCGGAAAGCGCAAAGGCCGACCTGAACCAGCGCACGGTTGAACAAGATTTGTGTGTTGACGTCGAAGTTGCTGATAGTCTCTTGCAAGTGAGACATGAGCATCATGTCGCGAGCCTTGTAGTACTGGTCGTGAAGAGACAAGAAGTAAATCTGGCACAACATGGCGCGAGCGCGAATGATGCCCTCGCTGTTCTGGAACAGGTATGTGCATAGGGTTTGTACGAGAGAGGCGGTGTCGTTGGAGATGGCGCGGGGGGTAATCTCAGAGTCAAGGCTCTCTGGAATTGCCTTCCAAACGTTGTTCTCGAGGATCGTGATGACTTGGGAGGGCTGCGCATGTTAGCATGGACGAATACTAAAGTGTAGAACATTCGCATACCTTGAAGTAGACGTGTTCCAATCTCCGCATAACGATGCGGTTCAGTGGTTCTTGTGGAAGTTCTAGGCTTGGGTTCTTCTTCATGCTCTCAACGTATACCAATGTGCGTACGAGCTGAGCGTACAGAAGGGCCTCGTCGGTCAACCGTTCGATGTACTCGGAAGTGTGCGGGTCGATGTGCTGCAGCGAGCGAGTAAGTTCGTCGTCGAGCCTCTCAACAAAGGAAACGATGCTTCCTGGGATGCGGAAGATCTCGCCAGGTGTGATAGTGGGCAGCTTCTCGTCGTCCTCCCACTCCTCGGCGTTCTCAATGACAACAATTTCATTGCTGTCCTCGAGGATCTGGAGGAGCTTTCCGAATTCTTGGTCCGCACTAGGCATTGTTAGCAATTAGCGGCCATGTAACGGGCCGGAAATACTCACAGCTTCCACTGCTCCTGATGCATGTGGCTGGCAGTACCGGAGGTCAAATCGAAGCGCGTCGAGATAAGGGTCAAGAGAACGCGGACCTTCTGGTAGTCGTTGACGGCTACGTCGAACAACTTCTCCAGTGTCCGGATGTGCTCCAGCTTGTCCGAGTTCTTGCGACCGCGCTGCTCGACAATAGCACGCAAGTGTTTGAGGATACCCTCAGCGGTGTATAGGACAGCCTTGCCACCAGCTCCGACTGTGATGAAGCCATCGTCGGTCGCCTCCTCAACGACGTCGGTACCGAGTTGAGGGATCTTGTTCTTCTTCTTCTTCTCCTTGGGTGCCTGAACAATCTCCTCCTCCTCGCGCATGAATTCCTCCTTGTTCTCCCGGTATGCGTTGATGTCCTTCTCGTAGTCGCGATTGTGCTTCTTGATCTTTTGACGGACAGCGTTGAACCCACGACCGTTGACAGCGTTCATCTTCTTGGGAGTGACCTTCTGCTTCTCGTGTGTCTCAACTACAGCCGTCTCGAGGTCGGCGACGGCCTGAATGTAAAGCTTCGGGATCTTGCCATCGTTCTGCTTGGTAAGGGTTGGCACCTGGCGGATGAGCTTGTCGAACTCTGTATAGCCATAATGTTAGCAATGTTCGTGTACCCCGCCACCATGGCTCATGCCGCCCCCCCAGGGCTATTTCTGAAGTGAACATACGTTCGGAAATGACAGCCCAGTCGCTGATCTTTTGCGCATTCTCAATGAGCCTGATGGTTGCCTCCAACTCGTCGAAGCGCTTGTCCTTGGCACTCTTCAGCACCTTGTTCACATCCTCGTCGTCGCTCTCGCTGTCGCTGGAAGCGTCCTTCAAGAAGCGGTTGGCACCAGTTTCCGAACCCGAGTCGGAGTCGGAGTCGTCGTCATCGGACTCATCATCGGAATCCTTGTCGCTGTCTTCCTGTTCAGACTCCTCGTCGTTGGAGTAGAGTTCCTCCTCGCTGGACTCTTCCGAGGAGCTGTCGCTGGCGGCAAAGAAACGGGACGCCATGATTGCGGTTCTCGAGAGTTGGGATTTGCCGGAGGGGTCGGAGGCAATATATGTGGCAGGCG
Organism: Alternaria burnsii; assembly: GCF_013036055.1. NCBI lineage: Eukaryota > Fungi > Ascomycota > Dothideomycetes > Pleosporales > Pleosporaceae > Alternaria > Alternaria burnsii. The sequence goes on along the minus strand of NW_024066107.1, from coordinate 3,040,817 downwards.
CCGGTGTGGGTTGACCAGAGTTACTGCCGCCTTGTTTGAACTTTCCGCAACCGAATTTCGAGCAGGCGCCAAGCCATGACTGTGTGCCCCGCGCCTAACCCTAAACAGACGCGAACACATTCACCCCAGTCGCATGCTACCACTGAGGTGCGCCAACGCCAGTTCCAGGTTGAGATGATGCAATGATCAATGCTCGCCAGGCATTCACTGAGAGTTTCCAATATCTATTGACTTAATTTTCGTCCTTGGCCGAACTACGTACTTCGAGCTTGTCCCAGTCCGATTTCAACTCACTTTTGACATCTCTGTCACACAAGCCATAATGATAATAGCTCAACGCGCATGTTCGTGGCTACCAAAACACAGCCAAAGGGTTTATGAGAATGCTTCTAAAAGTACACGTGCTGCCATACACCACTGCCCCGATAGCTGAGCGCTTTTGAGTCATGGCTCGACATCTGGCGACACCAGTCATGCTGTTGAACATGCATCTGATCCGTCCTGCTCTGCATCATCCAATCAAGGTCCAGCTTTCCTCGCTCGACAAATCACAGCGCACGTCGTAGAGTCATCAATCTGACACAACAGAGAGCCCCGTCTAAAGCCAGGTGAAGGCGCTGAGTATCAACAGGGCATACTACGATTTGAGCAGACCGTAGGAACGATATGCGGCCTGCGCGGTCATCCGAGTTTTGGCTCCACCCGTTGGTAGCATGATGTTGCTTATCCATGTCTCAAACGACGATACTGACGGAAGCACCATGAGGAAAATGGGCATCAAGGAGAACTCAGAACGCCGCGACTCATCCACCGTCGGATCTCCACGCCGTGCAAAGCGTTGTTTTCGTGATATGAGAACTACTCATTGAAGCCGTCCCCTCACTGCCAATGATTCTGACCCATGAAACCTTCTTCAAGCGTCCGGTCTTCCAAATTTCGTACAAAGTTCTGGTTACGGTTCGAGTTGCCTGCTCGCGACCCTCTTCTCCTAGCGGCACTGCTCGCGCTTTCAGGGGCGCCATCAGGCGGTGGCGGGTAATATGCTGGTGACGGTTGCAAACGAACGGGCGCATTTGGATCCAGATGACTCATGACCCTCTGGAGCGCGGGTGGGATACCTGATTGTCCCGACTGTTGCTGATCCATCGTGGTTGCTCGTTGCCGTCCTGCGCGGGTCGTAGCTTGGGCGTACAGATTCTGAGGCTGGTTGTACTGCCGCGGCTGTTGTGGCTGCATCATATTCATCGGCTGGCCATATTGTGCTGCTTGAGCAGGGTAAGGCGGAGGGGCGCCCTGATGGTTTGGAGGGTACATGTTGTAGGGATTTTGCTGAGCCTGAGGACTTTGTGCAGCTGCGTACTGGTTCATCTGCATATTCGCATACGCAGCGTGTTGGGCCGCTTGGGCTTGTTGCTGCTGCGCAACGGCCTGCTGCTGTTGCTGCTGACGCTGTCTGCTCATGCCCTCAAATCGCTGTTGCTCCTGAACGCCAGGTGCTGGGGATCTGCTCGAGCTGGACTTGAGAGTCATTGGGGGTACGAACGGCCCAGTGAACTTGGCCTGAGTGATAAAAGGATGCAACTTGGCTTGTGCAGGGGTCCAACGTTCTAAAGGATTGAGGTTTAGCAGTCCTTGAGCAAAGTCGATGAAGGCGGCTCGGTTGGACATTTCTATCAATTGTTAGTTGTGACAGCAACTTGGTTGATGTCCTTGCTTACCTCGCTCGATCTCGTTGGGTTTCATGTTCTTCCGCGGCATGGGGTAGTTTTTGATAATGTCTGGCAGGGTCGTGGCAGAGAAATATTTCTTGCTGGGTTGTTCCTTCGTGCCGTGTTCCCGTGAATACTGGTCCATCGACTTGAGTCGGTACTGCTTACGACCGTACTCATCCTGCGACTTTTCGTAAAATTCGCCTGACTGTTTGCCCATTTCGAGCATCCAATGAGGGGGCAGCCCAAGCATCTCTGTTATCCTTGACACTTGGTTGTACTCAGACGAGCCAGGAAATAGAGGCAAGCCGAGGAACAACTCGACCACAATGCAACCCAAGGACCACATGTCAATTGCCGCCGAGTATGGTAGACCGAGCAAGACTTCGGGAGATCGGTAGAATCGCGATTGGATGTACGTGTACACAGTCTGACGTTCGTCGCATGCGGAACCGAAGTCGATGATCTTGATGATTGGACTCTCAAGGCTGTCACTGGGTCAGTGTATGCATGTCACCACCAAAGTGGTTACCTACTTCTTCAGAAGAATGTTCTCGGGCTTCAAGTCGCAATGTATCAGCTTCGCCTTCCCAAGCAATGCCAGGCCGTTGATTAGCTGCTGTGCGAACACGCGGACCAGCGTGGTAGACAATCCACGGAACTGGTTTTGTTTGATTAGCTCGTACAGATTGACGCTCAACAGCTCAAACACCAGACACAGATGTTGCCTGTGGATGAATGTGTCCTTGAGTCGCAGAAGATGATGGTCGTCATTCTTGTCCATTTGTTTATTCAACTGCGTCACGTTAGTCTTGCCTATACTTGCTTGTCATGGGACACTCACCAGATCAAGCACAGATACCTCCATCATACTCTGGTTGAAGTATGCTGTCCGGTTCTTGATGACCTTTACTGCGACAACCTCCTGTGTCTTCAAATTCTGGCACTTGACGACCTGTCCGAAGGTACCCTGACCCAACACATCCAGAATCAAATAGCGGTTCTTGTGTCCAGATTCTTCCGATCCCAGGATGTCGTTCACGTAGAGAATGTAATCGCTGTCCTCGTTGTCATAGCCATCGTTCTTGACACCCTTGCTCGGTTTCGTCAGTACTCGGCGAGGATTGCGTGATGACTGGTAGTTGAAGCCGCCATTGCACAGCTTGTATGTCATGGGCAGGTGTGCAGTTAGGGCTTGCAGAGGCTAAATATCACTATCAGCACTTGGTTCCTGTAGCAGACTGCTCAACCTACACTAATAAAGCCGCCCTCTGGATTGGCGCGACGAAAAGGCGGCTGGGCATTGATCTTGGGTTGCAAGTCGGCAGTGTTGACACACTTTTCGAATTTTGGCACCGGGCCTCGTCCCATAGGAGGAAGTTGTGGAGGGTTTGAGTTGGCAGATGCGCGCGGCGATCGAGCGTCTCTGTTGTATACTGTGTTTAGCTGCGCCGTGGCAGATTGCGGGTAGAAACTTTCTGGGCTCATGTTTGACTGTATGAGCGGTAGTTGAGGCGCATGCGGTCGGGAAGCTAAAGCAATGCTAGTCAGTATCGCAGCGCTAAGACGGGAGTAAGCCAAAGCACAAGATGGACGTACACGGCGGAGAGTAGTAGTTGTTGTTGTTGGGCGGCGACATGTAGGGATTGTTGCGCGTCGGGCTCTGCCGGTTGCCTTGATTCTGCGCTTGGGCCTGAGGGGTAAAGCTGGTGTAGTTCTGGCCAGCCTGCTGTGCGCCGGCCGAGTAGGGTGAGGTAGGAGAGAGGTTCATAGGCGAGTATCTGCGTGCGGCGGCACTTTCCTCTTGCTGCAGGTACTGCTGCGAATGCCTCTGTTGCTGTTGTGGGCGCGCCATGCTGTTCAGTCGTGGCTTGTATGCATCCTCCATGGGCACATCGCCATCTCCGTCGTTGTAGTCGGGCCCGCGGCTAGCAGTGCCGCTGGGCGATTGCAGCGGCATTGAACTCTGGCGTGACGGGGTTGCGTAGGGGTCCTGCTTGATCTGCGAAGACACGCTGGCGTCTCTCGAGGCGTGGGGAGAGGACGTCATGCTGTGCGAGTACCGATTGCCCGGTGCCTCTGAGTAGGCTGTCCACTGCGGCTCCATGGCAGCCGGGGATTGCGGGTGCTGAGGGTTGCAAAGCGACTGTGTCGCAGGAAGAGACGCCAATCAGTCGTCACTGCGGGTGTTGCATGCCGAGGGTACGCGCTGGCTGGAGAGGTGGGCTGAGCTCCGTCAAGCAGCGACTGCGGCGCAGCACTCGCGTCTTGATTGCAACGGGCGTGCGTGGGCTCGAGGTGAAGAGGAGCGCGCTTGTTGTTATGGGCCTGGCCGTACGAGCCTCGAAGGGACGGGGGTGCGTCGTCTGGCTGTTGCGGGGTGTGGTGTGTGTTACGTGGTCAGCGGCTGTACGCTGTTCGCAGCAGGACCTGGAGCAGCTGCAGAGGAACAGACGCGCAGATTGGTGCGCACGAGCGAGTCTTCACAGGGCAGAAGGGAAAGGATGGGTTTGAGGTCAGCGTAGCGCTCATGTCGGCGCCATTGCAACATGCATGGAATTGGGCTCTGTCCTTGGTTGCGCTAGTGACCAAAGCGGCCAACCTCCTCACGCCCATCATCGTGGGGTGATTGCTGCATTTCACGCTCCTCGTCGCGCCTTGCTGGCTGCGGTTTGCTCCTCGACCCTCCCTGCCCCAGCTGCACTACACCCGCCCGCCAGAATTACGCTGTGCTGCACTGCTCGCTGTTGGGCCGCGTCCGCTTTCAGGGTCTTCAAACAGGAAGGCGCGACCCTGAATGCTACTTAGGCTCTGATATCAATTCCAAACAAGCGTTGCTTTTTTATGCTCGCCTTCTTCACCGCGCACAACACGCAATGCACGAGTGGGATTTGCAATTCAAGCGGCTGACGGATAAGCGAGTGGGCATGGTCAAAGACGTCATAGTAGCAGTGGAAGCAAGAAAAGTAGAAGATTACCTATGTACAGTTTTCAAAAGCACGAGCCATGCCTGCCCATCACTCGCGCATCTCGTATCCTCCAAGGACATCGCCATTGTCCCACTTGGCTGGCTTCTCAAAGATGCTCCTCACCATCTCACCTCCCCTTGTCGCGAGCACCGAAAGAAGTGTGTCGCTCAGCTGTCGTCGTCGTTAGCACGTCTTGTTCCCAGCAGTGACATGGAGCACAACTTACACCATGCGTCGTTTCACAGCAGCCTTGCAACCAGACACCAGCATCTTCGCCAACGCTCTTCTCTGTGAAGTTGATCTTGTAGTCCCTCTGAACCTGCCACTTGGCGCCCTCGAGCTCTCCGCCGGGCATCAAGTGTCGCGCATCCTTGAGCAGCGTCTCGTGCAGGTCTCTGTAATAGCCTGTTGCTACAAAGACAGCATCGACGTCCAGCGTCTCCTGCCTTTCTTGCCCTCCCGCGCACTCGGAGAAATACAAGGGGCTAGTGTCTTGTACCTGCAGACGCACACCACCCTGTCGAACCGGCGAATCAGTCACGTCAATGACGCGACGGTATGGCATTATACGGTGCGGCCAGTTCTCTTCCTCGGCAGCCGAGTTGCCATGACGAATGCGTTGTAGGTAGAGCGTTTCGTAGATGTGCTCGAGGAGCGGGAGGCGAACGACGCCGTAGTTGGTGCCCTTGTCTTCGACGAGCGTAGTTGCCCGGAGCTTGGGCGCGCGGTTGAATGTGCAGTCTGTTCGCGAAGGGTTGAAGATTTCGTTGACACTGGCATGATTAGCAGGCAAACACCGTAGCTCGTGGCCGTCACTTACAATGGCGAGTCGTCGCTTGGTCGCAGCGCTCCTCCCTTGATCAGCATTCGTGTTCGTGCATTCGGATAGTTTGCGTGTAGGAAGTCGAAGATTTCAGCGGCACTCTGGCCGTTGCCAATCACTGCAACGCTGTACGGTGCGTCGTGGTCTTTCAAGAGCTCTTTTGACATGAACGAGAACTTCGACGAGTGGATAACTCTCGGGTGGTTCGTAGGGAACGGCGCTGGGATGTTGGGCCTTCCACCCGCAGCGACAACTACGTGCTTGCTTCTCCGCGACTCGGTGCGGCCTGTCAAATGGTTACGTGAAACCACGGTGAATGTAGTAATCTCGCCATTCGGTGACTTCTCTGGCATGATTTTGACGACTTCCTGGCTGTACGCTACAACGTCCTCGAACCAGCTGGCGCACCACTTCATATAGTCCTCGTACTCTACACGAGCTGGTAAGAAGGTGTTGAGATTGGCAAACTCCACCAAACGATCCTTCTGGTGCAGATAGTTAATGAAGGTGAATTCGCTCCTCGGGTTGCGCATGGTAGCCATGTCTTTCATGAAAGTAATCTGCATCTTGGCTCCTGGTAGGAGCATACCAGCGTGCCATGCAAATTGCGACTGCTTCTCGAGAAAAGCGACTTTTGGTGATCTGCTTTGCAGACCTGGAACATCTACAAGGGAAGGGTCTGTTCCATCCAAAGCATCATGCAGGGCTACACCAATAGCTAGTGAGGCTGGTCCAAAACCGACACAGATCAGGTCGTGTAATTCATCTTCCGGGGTGTATCGGAGGTGTGATCGGTTCTCAAATGTGGGAAGCTGGCTCTCTTCAAAGTTCTCGCTCAAGATACCACTGAACGCTCGTTGCACGGCTGGGGCCGGCCCTTCGGATGCGGTCGACGACATTTCCGCGTGGGGACTCATGTTTGCGTAAATGAACAGCAGGTGTCACTACGAAAAGCACAGCGTCGTTAGTATCGTCAATACAACAGGCGCGATATGACATGCGTCGCTTTGCTTCATAGACTCCAGAAACACGTACGCTGACGGGTTTTACTGACGCTCCAGAGGGAACTTTTGGACTGAACAATCGGCCGTGAAGGAGCTTAATCCGCAAAACTGTACGCGCATAGCCGAAAGTCAGCGGATTCATGTGATAAAACCAATGACGTCTACACTAGACGCGAATGAACAACACGAATGGACTGGCAGGTGCCAACATACCTATTCAATCCTTTATTTGGAAATCGCAAGAGACTTCAATCGCTGGATATTCATACAGTCGCCGTCTCCAGGTTATGGAAAAAGTTTACGAGGGCCACGACTTGTACCTGGACCATATCCGTGCCCAGGATCCGTTCTTGCGTATAGCTCATCCATGTCGATCGAGGACCGCTGCCACGCTCGTCAGAGAATGGTCCGATGTCACTTCGTAAGAGTAGACCCTGACGGTCCGTTCCAACCTGGTGTCACCACCTGGTTCGCTAACCAAATGATAGTAGCACAATCCCCATGTCACTGATCTACGGACGCGCCATCTGATAAGATGACGGAGCTCAGGCCGTCGAGTAAAATGCTCACCTGGCGCCCATGGAACGCATGACGGAGGCAAAATTTTCAGGCATGGCCCCGCTACACTTGTCCTCGAATCGCATCGGCTGGTTCGAATAAGTTTAGTCTCCGTGGGGTCGTGGGTAAAGTATCAGCTTGGCGGAGTAGAAATTATCAGATGGAAATGGATCAATCCATCAGATTAGATGAAGAGATTTCCTGCGAGTTCGGAGCGGCCTCGGTCTTACTGGTCCATGCCCAACAACACCACCATCTAACTGCATGTCTCGGCGTTGTTACTAGGCTCGGTTAGCACGCCGCTGCCGCCGATCACTCAAAAGCAGGTCGTATTAGCGCAGGTAATGTAGGTTAATGACGAACGAGGCGCTTCAAGACCCTTTCTTGACATCGACCTAGCAGTTCTGTGTGGACTCGGTGACAACGAAATAGGAGGAGTACGATGGCTTAGTTTTGTAGGAACAAGTTGCTGCGTTAGTATCAATTTACACCATTATGTAAGAATCGGGCTTATATGAGCATCGTCGCTACACAATCCTGGCTCGACCCGGGCATCCATCATCATAGCCCACATCTGGTGCATATGATATGCCACTAGCATGCAATGGCGGCGCGGTAGACTGAATAGGAAGTACCATGGCGAAGAAGGCAGGAGGTACTTGTGTATCGTTGTTGATAAATTGAGTATTAATTATGAAGAGGACTGTGATGATACTGGTAAAGAAATTGTTACGTGCGCCTCGCCATGCGAGTAGGATATCTATAGCTTATCGAAAAGCGAACATACAAATACATGCATATGATACAGTGCATTGATTGCATAAGGAAAGAAACCAACATCGACCGCCAATGTTGCATAATGCAAATCTAGGAAGGAATCGTGAATGATGTTTAATCCAACTCTTGCGTGGCTACCATGGCAGCGTATATTCCCCCCATGGACACAAGCTCGTCATGTCGGCCCTGCTCAACGATTCGCCCAGTGTCGAACACAAAGATACGGTCTGCATGTTGTACGCTTGCTAACCGATGAGCGATCATAATTGTGGTCCGGCCCTTGGAAGCAGCGGCAATTGCTCTTCGGATTTCCCGTTCGGTATTGGCATCGAGTTGAGATGTTGCTTCATCGAGAAGCAGTATTTCAGGATCGCGTATCAGAGCTCGAGCGATAGCAAGGCGTTGACGCTGACCCCCTGAAAGTTTTGATCCATGAGAGCCGACCTCGGTGTTATAGCCTTCTGGTAGGCTCATGATGAAATCGTGGAGCTCACATTCCTTAGCCACACGTTGGATGTCTTCTTCACTAGCCGAGGTGCCCGGTCGTGCGCCTAGACCAATGTTGAACTTGACTGAGCCTGGGAAGAGATCTGGTTCTTGCTCAACGAGCGCTAGGCGAGCGCGATGGTTGCGAACAGCTTCTTGTCGAATGTCTTGCCCATCGAGATAGACTTGCCCTGCATTTGGATCGAAGAATCTTTCTATCAAATGAATTGTGCTTGACTTGCCAGCACCTGAACGACCAACGAAAGCTACGTTCTCGCCCTGTCGAATTTGGAATGAGACGTCGTTCAAAGCGGGAACATTTGGTCGGCTCTCATAGTAGAGACTGACGTTGCGGAATTCGAGCTCGCCCCGTACACCAAACGTACCATATGAAGCTGAAGGGCCGGATAATAGGGCGTCTCCATTCGATGTATTAGTAATGGCAGAGTCCAAAGGCGCCCGATCTGTGATGATAGTCGGTTTCTCATCATGTAGTGAGAAGACGCTTTGAGCAGCAGCCTTCGCCCTTGTTACTTCTGGCGCTAAGCTAAAGAGTTGACCAGCAGATTGCGCGGAAAAGAGCAATGCAGGTAGCACTATGAAGAACTCTCGTTGACTATAATTGCCGTTGCGCACTTGCTTAGACCCCCACCAATACGCCAGAGAGTAAACGAAATATGTGATTGAGAGCGAAAAGGCGAGCAGAATGTTGCCAAGCACACTGAACCTGAGGTGTTCTTCATACGGTTTACGGATCGCGTCTCGATAGCCGTCGAGAAAATGAGATTCAAGTCCAAAAACTGCAACGATTTGCATGGAAGATGTCGCCTCCGAAGCAAGAGCTGCTGCGTCGTTATACGCCGTTTGGTGATGTTCTTCTGCCATAGCCAAGATACGAAGGCGCAAGAAGCCAGCCAAGAGCATGACAGGGACGGCTGCCAGCAGCACTATAGCAATCTTCCATGCTACTATGTGGGCCAACACAATGCCACCAAGAACAGACGTCGCAATTGAGAAGACAGTTCCGAGTATAACTCCCGAGAGCCCGCTGATACTGCCGCTGTCCGAGTTCAGACGCGACATCAAGGCATGGTGGGAGTGACCAGGCTGAGAGAACCAGGCAATGTCTTGCTGCAGTATCGTCCGGAAGGAAAGATCTCTGACTCGCAGAGTGAGGTTTTCTGAGACCATACCGAATGCAGTTTTGCCAAAGGAATGGGAAGTCAGAGCGACGATGGCCAAACCAAAAAAGAGCAAACAGTAGAACGCGATTTTACTGGTGACATCGTCTGCGCCAGTTGTGTCGTTCAGAAGCTCGACCAAGTTTCCGAATATGAGCGCCTCGCCAATGATGACTGCACCACTGAAGATTGAAGAAACCAAGCCGACAATTATGGCAGGTGTCTCACGGCGGCTTAGTGCTAGTGATCTTCCAATCAACGTCAACGCACTCATCTTAGGCGCATCGCCTTGCGACTTCGGAGTTGATTGAATCGTGTCATTTGATTCACCCGAAGAATCTTCATGCTCTTTGTGGGATGAGCGAGTGGTTGACCGAATCGATGAGGCTGCGGACGGTTGTCCCTTCTCAAACTGTTGTGCTCTAATAAGTTCCGCGTAGACTCCGTTCTTCTTAAGAAGGTCCTGATGGCGCCCATCTTCTTCTACACTACCGTCCTTCATAACGACGATGCGATTGGCATCTCGCACAGTTGCCAGGCGATGTGCAATGATAACAGTAGTTCGAGCGGCGCTCGCAGAAGAACGACGTAAGTTTTCCAGTACGATTGCTTCGCTCGTACCGTCCATGGCGCTTGTAAATTCGTCCAGGAGAAGAAGCGATGGGTTCCCCACTAGCGCACGCGCGAGCGTTATGCGCTGCTTCTGACCGCCGGACAGTTGAGATTGAGGCCCAGAGCTGATCTTCGTGTGTATGCCTTCCGGAAGACGGTCTAGAAAATCGCAGTATGCCTCCGCCGCTGCAGCATTGCACCGGACAAGTATCTCACCCTCGGACAATTGCTCTCTTTCTCGACTTGGCATACCGTGCTTGATATTATCTAGTATCGTCCCAGTGAAAAGGACGGGATTCTGTGTGACCAGCGCGATGTGTGAGCGTAGACTATGGATATTGAATGACTTCAGATTATCATTGCCGAGATATACGTGGCCGTAGGTTGGATCGTAGAGCCTCAAAAGTAGGGATGCGATAGTGGACTAGCAAACGGACACATTAGTAACAGGACTGCGTCTTCCAAAGAATTATGCTTACCTTTCCCGAGCCGGACGGTCCGACAAGACCGGTAACTTGCCCAGACTTTATGCGTAAATCAATACTGTCTAAGATCCGGACAGTAGGTCGAGCAGGATATACGAACGAAACGGATGAAAGAACTAGGTCTTTCTCGAAGTGTACACTTTCCGCTGGCTTTCCTTTTGGAGAGTACACGTCTATATCGGATGTCGGATGGTCAAGAACGTCCAGTACGGCAGCCCCTGCAGCAGCAGCCATAGCAAATGTCTGAATGAATGGACCAAACGACCCAACGACGAAAGAAGCATCTAGTATGAGAAAGACGACCGCATAAATGGTGCCAGCTTCTGCGCTACCATCTCGTAAGCGGTCGCCATACCAGAAAGCAAGTGCATTCGTTCCGTATGCCACGAAATACACGGAACCAAGCATGACAGCACCTGCAACGCTCTTTCTGATTCCGATTCTCAATGCTGATCGCAGATGATGCACATGTTCCTCGCTTAGCTGCTCGAAGAGGCCAAAAGCCTGTACAATTTGAACTGCACGGATTGCACTTTCAGCGACGGAGGCAGCTTTCTCGGTGTAAACTGTGGCCTGTTTGGATAGATCGGAAACCTGCTTAGTGCCGTAGATGACAACGAATGCCATGGAAGGTATCACGGTGACGAACCTGGCTATGTTAACGACTTTTCCTTGGCTCGGCGAAGATGATTATTACATTACTCCAGTCAATCTCGCATTGAGCATGAATCCTACAGTGAACGCAGAGATAAAGTAACTTATTGATGCGATGAAAAGGCCCACCTTCTCCGAGGTGCCAAGTTGGATGGTTTGCGTCTTCTCTGTAAGAATGCTAGACAGATCAGGTGAGACCGTGTCTGCAGTGGACAACTCAAGTCAATATTCGATCTACGCAAGGCAAGTTTCGGGCATGTACGCACCGTAGTAGGTCATATCCATCCCCAGCGCACGATGCAGAAGTCTTTCTCTGGTTTTTCTACTCACGCGTTCTCCTATAACAGCCCAGCAAACAGCCCAGGCCCAGGTAACGACGAAATAACCGACTGCGACTGACATAAGACGGAACAACAGATGCTTCAACTCATCTGGATGAGGTGGGAAGTTGTTAATAATGCGACCCAGGACAACGCCTATCAATGGAAGCGGCAGCCCAGCCAAAACCGCAGTGACGATACCCAACACGAGAATGATTTTCGACCCAGCATCGTCCAGTTGTCTGTACAAAGTAAAGTAGGAAGTCTTAAAAGGGTTCAAGCCTAGGATTTGGCGGATGAACCGTTGACGAAAGACAGTAGGAGCATCAAAGGCTTGAGGTTGGACAGTCGCCAGCGATGGCTCTACGTGTCTTTCCCATTGCGTACTGTGACGGACAGACGGTTCGTCCTCGATCTCACTTTCTTCTGAGTCCAGAAGGGGCTGGCTCTCAGAGCTGTCATCGTCATGATGACGGGGCATTGTGGCGCGCGCCTGGCGTGATTCAATGCGATTCCGGTATTGCAGTGCTCAAAAGCAATTCATCTGCACACAAGCGAAGGGGACGGTCTCGCGACGAGTACGCGACTGCGGGTTGTGATGAAAAAAGATGCCATAAAGGCGATATTGAAGTGAACGTGCAGCGTTGTTGATGTCAGAGCTACCCATGCGCGACATGGAAGACATGGTAGGAGCGTAAAACTAAATTAGGGTCTTGGCATGTTCATAGATGGCCCGCCTTGCTATATCTCTACGCACCAGAATAGCAGCGCAACGAGTTTTTGTTCAAATGGTCAAGGAATGCGCATGTGAATAAGTTTATAAGATATATCCAGTCGTTGGGCAGGGGCATGTGAGCTTGAGCTAAACGGTCTGGTGATAGACAGAGGGATATGCAGCGTGCATGCCTAGTTGTTCTTGTAGGGCTGGGCTACCAGCCACCTGCGATCATGTCAGGGGTAGACTTCATCTGATAATTCTGTTTAGGGATGGCCCGGCTTGCATGTCACTCAAAGCACGGGATTTTTCGGCGGCAGGCCCGGCCTGCTTCTTCCCCCACCAGGTAGCGGCAGCGCTCCGAGATCGCGTCCAACACTACATCTCAACGGGATCTTACTGCCTGTTTGCACCTGACAAACAGAATCCTCTCGGCAGCGTGGGGAGATAGGAAGAGGCAATGAAACATGACGCCCGGCCAGCCAACGCGACGGCGTCGTCGTCATCGGAGCCGCGCCTACGCCTTTACACCCATCAATTTGCGCTACGATCCAAGGCTAGTATGATTTGGTGGAGCTTCGGTTTTCAGTCTCGATTTAGTCTTGTCTCGAACAGTTTTCGTTCCTAATTCCCGTCCACTTGCAGAGCCGCCAAAGCGTCTGCTTCACGGTATCAGATCTTACGCGCCGCTTGTCGAATGACACGTCTACTTGCCAGTCAACCAGGATGTATGACGCTTCAACCACGGACAAAGCGCTCAACATCACGGAGAAAGCTGTGACCAAAGAAATCATCGAAATACCTGTCGCCTCAGCTTAAACTTTTATCCTTCCTCAACACTGCTCGCTCGCTCTTTCCGAATCGGAGGTCGCGACGCGTTCTTGAAGGTCGCTTGTTGCCTGCGCCTACAACAGAGCGTTGCGCTCTTCGTGATTAATCTTCAAACGCCGCTACCCAAGCACGGAGTATTAGAACTCGTTCTCACGTGCACCAGCCTCGTGTGTACTGGTTTCAAGGTACTTGAGGCCCTTCAACCAATCACCGTGCTGCAGTTTCTCATCACTGCAACTTGCAACTAAGCATTATCGCATTCTGCAAATTTCGATTCAGAAATAGCGAATGCATCTTCTGCAGTTCTTTTCTCTGACATTCATGGAGGTATCGCTAGGGACGACAACGGCTCAAATCTCCTACCAGTGAACATTGCCACCGGCTACACTATTTAACATCTTACACGACATGATTCAAGAAAACGGCGCAAACCAGCGACTATCGATACTTAATGAGCGACCTTCGATTCTGAGCGGACCGGATCTCCTCCACGAGCTTGTGCGGCCATTTGATCATGACGCAACTGCTATCGATTTCCTGGAACATGGATCGAAAAGGCGGAAGTTCTCCTACAGAAATCTGCACCTTTTGAGCGACGTCTTGGCTGGCAGGATCACTGAAAGACTGTCGAAGCTCGAAAGTGTCTCGCCCATCATTCCGGTCTTTCTGCCTCAGTCTCCAGAACTATACATAGTCTTATTGGCCGTCTTGAAGGCAGGGAAAGCGTTTTGTCCTCTTAATCTCGACACACCCATAGAGCGATTGAAGTTTATCCTCGATGATATATCGCCTGACCTATTCATCACGTTCTCAACTCTCGATGAACGTATTCGAACAGCAGTCAATGTCGAAGTAGTCCTTGTGGATAAGGACCTTTGCGATCGTGAGGATCGCCTCGGTATCGAATTACCAAGATCGAGTCCCAGGGATCTAGCCTACGTGCTGTACACCTCTGGCTCTACCGGCAAACCTAAGGCTGTAAGCGTATCGCACCATGCGGTCACTCAAAGTCTGCTGGCTCACGACCGACACATTCCTGACTTTGCACGTTTTCTCCAATTTGCAGCCCCTGTAAGTGCAAAAGCATAGTTGAATTCTGTCATGTACTGACACGGTGCTAGACCTTCGATGTTTCCATATTTGAGATCTTCTTTCCATGGTTCCGAGGGAAGACGTTAGTTGGCAGTACACGTGCGCAAATGCTCGACGACCTTCCAGGAACCATCAACAGCCTGGAGATCGATGCAGCTGAACTCACGCCAACAGTTGTGAGCAGTCTTCTTCAGGGTAGAGCGAGCGTGCCCGGCTTGAAGTTGCTACTTACAATCGGTGAGATGCTCACCCAGCACGTCATTGTCGAGTATGGTGGCGACGAGACAAAGAAGAGTATACTGTGGGCCATGTATGGACCGACTGAAGCCTCGATTCACTGCACGTTGCAGCCACAATTCTCGACATGTTCACCGACTAGCACGATAGGTCGTCCCTTGGACACTGTTTCGGCTTTTATTATCGCCCCTCCAACTGGAGACTTAACATCGGTTGGTGTTGAGATTCTCAGAACCGGAGAAGTTGGTGAGCTTGCTGTTGGAGGACCTCAAGTTGCCGAAGAATATTTGAATCGCCCGGATCTCACTTCTGCATCATTCATTGAACACCAGGAGTATGGTCGTTTATATCGTACCGGTGATCGCGCAAGGATCAACGACAATGGGATTTTGGAATGCTTGGGCCGCGTCGTTGCTGGTCAGGTAAAACTGAGAGGGCAGCGGGTTGAGCTCGGCGAGATCGAACAAGCTATCATGAGGATACCGAACTGTCGCACAGCAACAGTGATGATCGTCCAAGAATCCTTGGTCGCATTTTGCGCTGCTGATTGGCGTGAGATAACACGCACAGACGTTCTCAACATTTGTAGCCATTGGCTTCCGGCATTCATGGTTCCTTCAGACGTTTTCTTTATAGATGCCATGCCACAACTCCCATCGGGGAAGGTCGACAGAGACTCTCTCACCAAAGAATTCCTTAGTAAGGCTAGCTCTAATGGTATGGCATCGTCTACCAATATCAACTTGGGCGATCATGTGGGCTGGTCCGTCCTGAATATCATCAGGCACCATATCTCTCCAGATCTAGGATCAAATTTGGATCTTGCTTTCGCTAGGATAGATTCACTACAATCAATTCGCATCGCATCTGCGCTACGACGAGAGGGGTTCGAGCTGGGGGCAATGGACGTACTGTCAGCTCAAACGTTGGAGGATGTTATTGCGATATGCAGAAAGCCTACAACAGCCGCCAGTCTGCATGGTCCAACAAAAGACGTTCCAAGATCACTCATCAACATAGAGACCCCTCAGCTGGAGCGGTGGCGTAGCAATATCGCCTATGTACTGCCTTGCACTTCCTTGCAGGAGGCTATGCTTGCGGAGACGATGGCTAGGCCTGCCGCTTACTGCAACTGGGTTGAGGTCGAACTTTCGATCTCGCAGACGTTCGAAGACATCCGAGACGCCATAAAATATTTGGCTAGCAAAATCGAAATCATACGTACAGGTTTCCTTGCGCAGTCACAACATTCCGGAACCTTTTCGCAGATAATCTGGAAAGAACTGCTCGCCTCTCAGATCGAGGAAGTCGACAGTTTTTCAAAACTTTACACACTGCAGTCCGAGGAAGACTTTCTACGGCCGTTCCACACGCAGATAATAACAAGCTCCGAACGACCTCGCTTGCTGTTTCGCATGCATCATGCTTTATACGATGGGTGGTCGTTCGATCTGTTGCTGCATGATCTGGATATGCGATTGCGTAGAGAGAAACTTGCATCACGACCACAGTTCCGTGAAGTAGCCCAATATCTGTCCCAGAGAAACTCCGAAGACGAACAATCATCTAGAAATTACTGGACCAGTCTCCTCAGTGGCTACCTTCCGATCTCGCTACCTAATTACCACGGGAAGGTTGTTGGTGACCGAGTTACACGGCGCTTCACTCGGCTGTCTGCCATCGATCGGTCCCGGCTCTTTGAATGCGCTCGCGAAATGGCTATCAATCCCCAGGTATACTTCCAAGCGGCTACCGCGTACGTGCTTAGTCTCTACAACGGTACAGCCGATGTTACTCTCGGAAATGTATCATCTGGGCGAACTATCCCCGTAGCTGGTGTAGAGGATATCATCGGTCCTTGCATCGCAACTGTCCCCTTCCGCATAGACCTCAACAACGCTCATAGCACCCATGACCTTTTACATTTGACACAAACGTTGAATCGAGAGAGTCTGAAGCACAGTACCATTCCCCTGCGCGACATAGTAAGGGCCGGCAACGTACCACCGGGAACTCAGCTTTTTGACGTCTTGTTCGTGTGGCAGCAGTCAATAGCCTCGGATTCAAACTCAACACTTGCGGCCAGAGTCATCGACAGCGCGGATGACCTTGAATTCAGACTCACGCTCGAGTTCGAACCGCGTGAAGGTGACATATCGTTACGAGCTACCTACGATGCGTCAACTTTCCCGGAGCAACAGATCGAATGCTTGTCACGCCAGATTGACGAAGTAGTGGGAATAATGTTGGAGAGCACCAACCACAACATCGATAAGATGAAATGGTGCTTCACCACACCTTCATTATCAATCGCGAATCCTACCCCTCGGCAGCAACCAATCGAGAGTGGTCCTGCTTATGCAGTAGAACAATGGGCTTTGTCGAATCCTGGAAGACCTGCTGTCAAGTTCGCCCGTGTCATACGTGGTGATCTAGAAGTTGAAAAGGTAGCAACCTACGGGATGCTGAACTCCTGCGCTAATCAGTTTGCCCGTGTGCTTGCCGATCGTGGAGTTGGCAACGACCAATTAGTTTGCGTCATGATGGAGAAGTCAGTCAACCTTTATATCTGTATTCTCGCTGTTCTCAAGCTTGGTTGCGGATACCTGCCGCTCGTTCCTGATACACCGATCGAGAGGGTCAAGACCATATTGAATGACGCGCGAGTCAAGGTCTGTGTCTCCGACTTGTCGACTTCACCCAATATCCGAAAAAATCTCCGAGTCGAATTAGTAGACTTCAACGCCACCCAGCTTTCAGACTACTCTGATCAGAACCTGAACGTGCCGTACAACGGGCAGCATCTTGCCTACGCTGTGTTCACTTCTGGCAGTACTGGCACACCGAAGGGGGTTCTTGTTACCCAAGATAACCTCATGAGTAATCTGCAGTATCTATCGACGATATACCCCTTCTCCGCGGAATCCTGCCTGCTCCAATCCTGCTCCCAGGCATTTGATGTCAGCGTCTTTGAGATATTCTTCTCCTGGTACGTTGGCATGTGTTTATGCACAGCGAAGAAAGACGACCTGTTCCGCGACTTTGAGGCTGCAATCAACTATCTAGGTGTCACACATCTGAGCCTAACACCAACAGTTGCGGCACTAGTGGATCCGGAGAATGTACCAAAAGTCGAATTTTTAGTGACTGCTGGAGAAGCTTTGACAGAACACGTTCGAAGGAGGTGGGCAGGTAAAGGCTTGTACCAAGGGTATGGTCCTTCTGAGACCACAAACATATGCACTGTTCGAGCAGCGGTTACTCCAGACGACCTAATCAACAACATCGGCATGCCCTTCACCAACACTTCAGCCTTTGTACTTGATCCCGAAAGCGAAGCTGTTCTGCCCCGTGGCGCTGTAGGAGAACTTTGCTTTGGAGGGTACCAGGTCTTTCGTGGTTACCTGAATCGCCCGGAACTGAACGCCACAAAGATCATCAATCATCCTACTTATGGGAGGTTATATCGGTCGGGTGATATGGGTATACTGTTGCCTGATGAATCCATACTTTCCAGGGGCCGTTCGGACGACCAAGTTAAGATCCGCGGTCAGCGTGTCGAGCTCGGCGAGATTACCTCAGTCATGCTCGATCATCGGTCAGTACAAGACTGTGTGACTCTTCTCTTACCGCGTCCTAACAATGCACAAACACTTGTCATTTTCTGGGTACCCGCTACAGCCGCATCTGACCACTTCCAACGCTTGGAACCCGCCAAGTTCGAGTTAGTGAAATCAGATCTATTCGATCTGTTATCGCAACGCTTACCTCCATATATGGTTCCTTCCTATCTCATTCCTATATCTTGTCTCCCAATGACAATGCAGGCCAAGATTGACAAAGGCCTCCTCCAGAACTTATTCTGGGATCTGGCGGAAAACCAATTGGAAGTCACCATGCAATCGACCGACAGCGACCAAGGTCCAGAAATGTTATCGCCATGGGAGAAAGGCGTAGTCCAGGCTCTTGCATGGACACTCGACATATCACCGAAAGAACTCCGGAGGACGTCATCATTTTTCAACGTGGGCCTGGATTCCGTGTCAGCTATACGCTTTTGTAATAGACTTCGAACACTAGATTTAGGCGACTTTGCCATCTCGACGGTGCTGAAGAACTCGTCAGTTGCTCGACTGGCGTCTGCTCACGACCTACGCTCGCACTCGCCAATACAAGAAACGACCAAGCCCCCGACCACCAACGTGAAAAACTTCCTCAAGTCAGATGAAGTGTCTCGAATTCTTTCGCGTTTCGAAGGAAGCAAGTTCAAGGTGGCAAGGATACTACCATGTACACCACTGCAAGAAGCAATGCTATCAAGTGGTCAGTCCTTCGCAGACTCCGCATACTGCAATACCATGATTTTTGATGTCAAAGGAGACATATTTCGGCTGCAAAACTGCTGGTCGAGCATGGTTGAGCGACACGAGATTCTTCGTACTTGTTTCGTTGGCACCGAAGACCCATCATTCGTGTTCGCGCAAGTCGTCCTACGCGATACCGGTTTGAATTGGCAATCCCATGACTTTACAGACGAGCTGCCATCTTACACGCACAGCATCATCTCAGATCTCCTTCGAGCTGAGAAGCCTCCAGTTTACTTTGCATTGGCTCGGGATGGACCGTCCACGAAGTTGCTATTTAGTTGCCATCATGCACTCTATGATGGCATTGCTATCTCCACCCTTCTTGAAGAGATACAAGACCTATATCTTGACTTCAAGCTGCCACCGCCAGTCTCTTACGATGTGTACCTGCAGCAAATGCTTCATCAGAACTATGCAGAGGGTGATGCATACTGGGCGGCTCTATTGGAGGGCCTTGAGCCTACCCTCTTCCCCACCCTCACCAGTAACAGCTCGAGAGTTTTGGGAAGACCCGCAACCTCATCAAGACATCTACAACTCCCGCTCGACAATATACGGGGAACATGTCAAAATATGTCAGTGTCATTACTGGCGATTGTACAGGCTGCATGGGCAAAACTGCTGCACTTTTACACTGGTGAGAGTGACATCTGCTTCGGAAATGTCGTCAGTGGGCGCAGCATTGCCGGAGATGGTGTCGAGCGCATCGTCGCCCCTTGCTTTAACACTTTGCCATTTCGCGTCAACTTCGATTTCCAGCGGTCCAATGATGCTTTGATGCGCCTGACGCACACCCTTAGTATTGAGTCCCTTGCTCATCAGCTGACTCCGCTTCGTCGCATACAAAACAGGGTGCTTCACGATAGTGGTCGTCTTTTTGACACTCTTGTCATACTTCAGCAGCCGAAATCATCGTTAGATTCTTCTATTTGGACACTTGAACAAGACCTGGGAGATATGGACCTACCCGTGGTGTGTGAAATCATTCAAAACCAGACTGCGAATACCATGGAGCTAGTCCTACACTACCAAACATCGCTCCTATCTACGACAGAGGCTCTTTTAGTTATGGAGACTTACGAAGCCTGCCTATCATCGTTGATGGTGTCTCCTAATGCAACGGCTGTCGATATGACGAAGTTGCCAACACACCTCCGAGCAGAGTCTAATATAAATTACGAGCGATTCGAGACTGGAGCAGCCTTGCTACATTCTGGTTTCGAACTCATGGCGGCGTCGTACCCAGAACGTGTCGCGTTAGACTTCTTGCTCCCGAATGGCGAGAAGACGATTTGGTCTTTCAAAGCTCTAAATGAGAACGCAAATAGCATTGCGCATAAGCTCATCGAAGCAAACCTCGGGCCTGACGATATTGTTCCAGTTCATATACAAAAGAGCCCACAGTTCTACGCAAGCATCCTGGGAGTTCTTAAAGCCGGAGCCGCTTTTGCGCCCGTACATCCAAGTCTACCTGAAGCACGTAGGAAGGTCATGCTCCAAGAATTGAAGCCAAAGCTCGTGCTTTGTTCGGATAACTCGATGCTTTCCAAGAATCTAACCGAAGCGATCGTTGTCAACGTTCAAGCTGTTCCGCCCACGCCAAATAGCAATCCTGTCATTTCTAGCCTAAACGACTCGAACTTAGCCTACTGCCTCTTCACCTCTGGCTCCACAGGTGTACCAAAAGCGGTCAGCATGGAACATCGCGCTCCAATTCAAACTATCCTCAGCTCCAAATCTCGCATCCCTTGGAGCTCATCTTCACGACTACTACAGTACGCCGCTGTGACGTTTGATATGTGCTATTACGATTGTTTCTTGGCCTGGACATTCGGCTTCACCCTTTGTACCGCGGGACAAGATGACTTGTTGAATGATCTACCTAAGGTCATTAATTCTTTGCAGGCCGACTTGCTCGATCTTACACCTTCAGTCGCCGTGTCAATCAGGAGAGTAGATATACCGAGTGTCAAGTGGCTGTTCTGTATCGGAGAGTCCATGTCGCCCGCGATTGTAAAGGAATGGGGGAGTGCGTGTGTCAACTCGTACGGGCCTACTGAAGCTGCGTTCTGCACGACCATTAGTCCCATCTCAAGCGATGGAAAAACTTCAATCATCGGCAAGCCTTTCGAGACGACGTCTTTTGCTGTCTTCTCATCTCAAGGCGACTCGCCTTTGCCGATGCTAAGTACTGGTGAACTCTATATCGGAGGTGCACAACTCGCGCGAGGCTACTTCGGCAAACCTGATCTCACAAGTGAGCGATTTGTTACCCGTTATGGTCAACGATACTATAAGAGCGGCGACATGGTCCGAATGCTGAGCGATGGTAATTTCGAGTTCGTGGGACGCACAGACGACCAGGTCAAGATTCGTGGGCTGAGGGTGGAGCTTGGCGAGATCAATCATGTCATTCAGGACACCCTTCCAGACATCGCATTTGTGACCACTCAGATCCTGAAGAAAGAACAGACGGGCAAAGACCAGCTTGTGTCTTTCCTGGTCTCGCACGACAAGATCGAGAAGACCAAACTTGCCGAGCTGCAACGAGAGGTTAAGAAGGCTGCGAGCAGCCGCCTCCCGTCTTACATGGTCCCCCAATTTTTCCTCTTCGTTGATGATATACCGAGATCAATGGCTGGGAAGGTCGACAAGAAAGCATTGATCGACGTATTCAGAGACCATGCAGATGTCGATACCCTTACCAACGGATGTCGGTATGAATCGGGCCATCAATGGAGTAGAACAGCGGCTGAGGTTCGGGACACTTTTGCGCGACTGTCCAATACTTCGCGAGACGATATCTCGCTAAGAACCTCGATCTACCAGCTCGGTCTTGACAGTATCAGTGCAGTTCAAGTCGCTGCTGCGCTTCGCAAGCAGGGTCATCCTGTAAACGCCACTGATGTTCTGAAGCATACTACTTGCACCGGCCTTGCTGAATTTATAGACCAGGCGAGTCCATCAGACGTGTCTACATACTCAGATTTCGACTTCGGCGCTTTTGAACGCAAGTATAGGGCACAGGTACTGAGTGATAACAACATTCCGGATAGCGACGTCTTAGCCATCCGTCCCTGCACTCCAATCCAGAACGGTATGGTCTCGCAGTTTCTGACCAAAGAAGGAGCTGTTTATATGAACTCGCTTCGCTTGCAATTGGAGTTGAACGTAGACATCGACCGACTCAAGAGGGCATGGACAATGGTGATGGAACGTCATAGCATATTGAGAACTGGGTTTGCTCATGTCAAGGCTCCGATTCACCCTTTTGCTATGATTGAGTACACTTGCGAATCCCTTGATTTGCCGTGGACTGTCACTTCGGAAAATACGTCAGACTCAATCGATCAATGGGTCAAGCAAATACAGCACGTGGCTCTGAGGCAGCTGCAGTCGCCACCTTGGGCCTTGCGCATCGTTGAGAGCAAGGATCACTATGCTCTTGACCTGGCCATTTTACATGCTCTTTTCGACGCGCAGAGTCTCCAACTTATTCTCGATGAGGTTACTGCTGCATATCTGGATCAATCTTTACCGTTACCAAAATCTATCGAGACAACCATCGGTAGCATCATTCAGTTTAGCGGTGCAAAATCGCCCAGTCGAGAGAAGTTCTGGACTGACCTCGGGAAGACTGCAAACACATGCCGTTTTCCCAACCTTGCACCTTTGAGATACGGTACAAGCTCTCCATTAGTTTACACGCGCAAGTCCGCGAAACCACTTCATGTGCTAGAAGACGGATGTCGTCATGCTGAAATCACTATCCAAACTGCTGGCGTTGCGAGTTGGCTTTCCTTGCTGAGCGCTTACACTGGAGAAAGCTCAGCAACATGCGGAGTTGTGTTATCCGGCCGAATATTCGAAGGAGCAGAGGATTCCGTCTTCCCCTGCATCAATACCGTACCAGTGGCATGTGCAGTCACGAACGACAAAGTCGCATTCCTCGAAAGGATCATGGAGCTGAATGCCCAGATCCAGCAGCATCAGTTCACACCACTCAAGGAAATCCAGACGTTGATGGGCTTCCCGAATGAAGCACTTTTCGACAGCATTTTTGCCTACCAGAAGCTTCCCGGCCGCACAGAGGCCAGTAGCATATGGAAAGTAGCCGACGAAAGAGCAACGATTGAGTACCCGGTTTCGATCGAGTTGGAGCCAGTGGATGGATATCTGGAGTATCGACTCACGTTCTTACCGCATGTCATACCAGAAGAGCAGGCCAATTTAATCCTTGAGCAACTAGATCACTTGATGGAAAATTATACTACAATCAGTCCTATAACTGAGACCAGCCATACCGAGCAACTCTACTCTATCACGCCCGCTCAGGAGCCTGAGTTGCCGTCTAATGCCAGGCTACTCCACGAACTCGTCGAACATACTGCGATGGAGTACCCCAAGCGCATCGCATTTGAGTTTGTAACGGCGAACGACAAAGGAGAGCGGACTGTTGAGCAATGGACTTATGCTGAGCTGGATGCAGAAGGGAACAGAATTGCTCACTTACTCGTCTCTCATGGAGTTCAGTCTGGTAGTCTGGTTGGGGTGTGTTTCGACAAATGTCCCGAAGCATCCTTCGCTATGCTGGGAGTATTGAAGGCCGGCTGCGGCTTTGTCGCTATCGATCCCGGTGCACCTTCTGCACGCCAGACTTACATTATTGAGGATTCACGGGCTCAGGCTGTGATGTCTCTGTCCTTTCAAGCTGCCAAATTTGAGGGAACCGTCAGTGTGCCCGTACTGAAGCTCGATGAGATCGACTGGCGTACACTCTCTGGCTCGGCGCTTTCGCGCAACGACGACATCAACGCCCAAGACCGTAGCTACTGCTTATATACTTCAGGCACTACGGGCACACCCAAAGGCTGCGAACTAACTCATGAAAATGCGGTGCAGGCACTTCTTGCCTTCCAGCGTTTGTTCGCAGGACATTGGGATACAAACTCACGATGGCTTCAGTTTGCTTCATTTCACTTTGATGTATCAGTACTTGAACAGTATTGGAGCTGGTCTGTTGGGATCTGCGTTGTTTCAGCACCTCGAGACCTCATCTTCGAAGACTTGGCAAAATCTATCTCCGATCTCAATATCACGCACATTGATCTAACGCCCAGTCTTGCCCAAATACTTCACCCGGATGAAGTACCCAGCCTTTGTAAGGGTGTTTTCATCACCGGTGGCGAGAGTCTGAAACAAGAGATCCTCGACGTGTGGGGTCCAAAAGGCGTGATTTACAACGGATATGGACCGACGGAAGCAACGATAGGATGCACTATGTACCCACGCGTTCCGGCCAACGGCAAACCCTCGAATATCGGTCCTCAGTTCGACAATGTTGGTTCCTTGGTCCTCCACTCGGGCTCCGATACTCCTGTTCTACGAGGCGGCGTTGGTGAGCTCTGTGTCTCAGGCAAACTCGTCGGCAAAGGCTATCTCAATCGTCCAGAGTTGACTGCGGAGCGCTTTCCTTATCTCGAGCATTTTGGAGAGCGTGTTTACCGGACGGGTGATCTGGTCAGACTCCTGCATGACGGTACATTCGACTTCCTAGGACGTGCAGACGATCAGATCAAATTGCGAGGCCAACGCCTCGAAGTGGCTGAAATCAATTCTGTCATCAAACAGTCCAGCCAGACGATTTCTGATGTTGCAACGTTAGTACTGAAGCATCCGAAGCAGCAGAAGGAGCAGTTGGTAGCTTTCTTGGTGTGTGACAAGTTCTCCAGGGCTCAAATCCAGGTCCGGCTAGATGAAGCCGAGTGGATGGCGAGTGCGAAGCAAGCTTGTTACGAAAGGCTTCCTCCATATATGGTCCCCACACACTTCGTTCCTCTCACAACAATGCCACTGAACATCAACAACAAAGCAGACGGCAAGAAGTTAAGAGAACTTTACGAAGCACTTTCCTCCCATGAATTACAGGCACTATCAGCCACTACAAGCGATCGAGATGAAACTTGGTCGAAACATGACGAGAAGCTCCGCCATGCACTCTCAAAAACACTGGCTGTGAGTGAGGAGTCTATTGGCAAGGATACCAGCTTTTTTGAGCTAGGTATGGATTCAATTTCTGTGATCGAAGTATCGCATAGGCTCAAGCAGGCCGGGTTCGCAACTGCTAGCGCATCTTCAGTAATGCGATGTCCCACCATCCGTCGTCTTGCGAAGATTTTAGACACTGGCGGTTCTGTCGACCGGAACAACGGATCTTTTCTCGCAGTGCAACAAGCTATTCACGCAGTTCGACATCGCTACAGACATTCCGTTGCGCAGTCACTATCGATCGAATCTAGTAGAATCGACGTCGTCGCGCCAAGTACTCCCTTACAACAAGGCATGATCGCAAGGTCGTTGGAAAGCAACAACGGCTTGTATTTCAACACTTTTCATTTCAAGTTGCATGACAGCGTCAACGAACAACAACTTCAAGCAGCATGGGAAAGTGTACATGCTTCGACGCCAATACTTCGCACAGCCTTTGCGAATACAGAAGAAGGGCATGTGCAAGCAGTTCTTCGTGGTGTCCCTCTTAGTGGAGTAACACAAACTTTGGCCAAAGACCATCAACTTACTGAGCATGCAGAAAGGTTGCGATACAATTGGCTGGAGCTTAACCGAACCCAACTCAGACATCTCTTCGAGGTACATCTTATCGCTACCCCAACGCAGAAGCTGCTGCTTGTGCATATCTTCCATGCGCTCTACGACGGCAATAGTATCGGACTAATCTTCCAGGCTGTATGGGACTCCTATAACGGCAAGGACGCGAGTTCTGTCGCGCCTGCCTTCCATGATGCACTCGCCCATGGCCCACTAAACGTCACCAATGGAGCGAAGAAATTTTGGCAAAACCATGTGACCAAGGAGTCTTCTCCATTACCCACCATTTCCAGCGAGCCAGCCAAGACGACTGTCGTAGTCACCCGTAAACTGCATGCCTTTTCGGGCTTTGACTCTGTGAGACGTCAGCTCAATGTTACAGCGCAAGCCGTTGCTCAAGCTTGTTGGCTATTCGTGCTGCAAGAGCACGTCAAAAGTCCTGTGACAACCGGGGTGATAGTTTCTGGACGAAGCATTGACCTGGAAGGTGCAGACCGCATCATAGGCCCAATGTTCAATACCATTCCTTATCAGCATTGTCATGAACGCGGCGAGTCATGGAAGTCGATCATCAAGAGAGTGCATGACTTTAATGTCGAAGCTCATATCTACCAACACACTGCACTAAGAGACATCGTGAAGTGGTGCAAGAGAACCCCGAATCAACCGCTGTTCGACAATCTTTTCGCGTACCAAGTCGCACAAGGAGACGAAGAGTGGGCAAGGAACGATGTTTGGGAGATCTTGGATGGTGACGCTGTCGCTGACTATCCTTTGGCTTTGGAAATCGAGCAGAAGACTAGTGGCATGTTCAAACTAACCTTAGTTACTCAAGGTCATGTCGCAGATGAGACCCTAGCAGATGAACTTCTTGATCGATTCGAGGCTGCATTCCGGCAGATCTTGCAAGACCCGTCTTGCATACCAGAATCGAATGCTGAAGTGAACGGTATAGCAAAGAACGGAACCATTCTGGAGACTGAAGCGATCAGGGATATTGATGACACAACTCATTTCGAATGGACAAGCGAAGCGGTCAAGATCAAGGAAGAGATTGCCAACCTATCTGGTCTTGATCTAGATGGTATCAATGGATCTACTTCTATCTTTGAACTTGGACTCGACAGCATCGATGCTATCAAGCTATCTTCAAAGCTAAAGAAACGTGGAGTGAATATTCCCGTAAGTGGCATTATGCGCGGACTGACCATCTCAAAAATGGTCCAGCACATCTCAGCCAGAGAGACACCAGACAGAGAGTCTTCCCAGTGGGATCTTGACCCCTTCAAACAGTCAATGAAAAGATATCTTGAGGAACATTCGTTTGATACCGCTGGCATTCAAGAGGCGCTTCCCTTGACACCATTACAAGAAGCCATGGTGGCAGAGATGATTGTATCAGGATACACGAGATACTACAACCACGACGTGCTCAAGCTTCGTCCCGGGGTTGACATCGGGAAACTTCGAGACGCCTGGAGTGAAGTCATTGCAGCCTCGCCGATCTTACGGACTGGATTTGTAGAGGTAGATGACCCAGAGATCGACGGTTCTTTTGCACAGATCGTCCACAGAAGGTGCCATAACTTCTGGTCACACCTCAAGCTGGAGAGTACGCCAGACTTCACGTCAATATTCGACGAACTTCGACATGACATCGTACAGAATTCGCTATCAACACCTGCCTTCCGACTTAGCTTTATCAATACTCCGGATCAATCCTACCTTGTTCTCTCTATCGGACACGCCTTATACGATGGATGGTCGCTTAGCTTACTGCACGCCGACGTGCACCGAGCATACAAAGATCGATTCAGTCCTCGACCCGACTACGAGCGTTCACTGGCAGACATTATCGCGACTTCCAGATCTGCCTCTGCAAGCTTTTGGCAAGACTATCTCTCTGACGCCGAGCAGAGTCTTTTTTCTCGACGATCGGATGCCTCTAGTGAACTCGGTAGCCACGTTCATCGCCATGAGCAAAACAGTGTAGTACGAGTAGACAAGCTCCAAGCTTTCGCAAGGAGTAGCAATGTGTCACTGCAAACCATCGGCCAATCGGTCTTCGCTCTCGTCTCTGCATTCTATACTCAGAGCTTGGATATCACTTTTGGATCCGTACTTTCTGGAAGGGACGACAGTGACCGATCTCAGCTGATGTTTCCAACTATGAACACAGTCGCAATTCGGGTAATTCTGCATGGATCTGGAACGGATATGCTGCGTTACGTACAAGACAACTTTACAAACATCAAGCAGTGGCAGCACTACCCCCTGCGGAAAGCTCTATCCGCGGCTGGTGTTGATGGTAGACTGTTCGAGAGTTTGTTTATCTTTCAGAAGAGCTCAGACACAGGGCAAGAACAAGATGAGGAAGAAAAGCTTTATTCCAGTATTGAGGGCCACAGCGATATCGAATATCCTGTGTGTATAGAGATGGAAGTAGTGAATGAGGTGTTGGTATGGCGTTGTGCGGTCAAAGAGGAGGTTCTTGACAGAGAAGCGTCGAAGGAGCTATTGAATCGGATGGATGACGTGCTCAGATACCTAATCGACCAATCAAAGGCACCTGTCATCGAGATCACCGCAAAGGGCGCGTCAGTATGTGGCTTGCCGGCTTTCACAAAGAAGTCATCTCGTACGATCGGTAATTCCCAGGCAAACGGAGTAAACAATGCTAGAGATCTACCAAGCACGGAAACAGCTATCAAGATCCGCGAAACCCTAGCCTCGATATCCAAGACGTCCGAAGATGAAATCACGAGCGATATGACTATCTTCCACGTGGGACTGGACTCTATTAGTGCGATCAAAGTCTCCTCCCTTCTTCGCAAACAAGGCATTGTTCTCAGCGTTGGTGATATGCTTCGAGCTGGTACGATCCAGAATATGGCCAGGCTATTGGACGAGCGTACCGTACAGACTGTGGAAAATAATGCTGATCCTCATGAAATCATTCAAGAAATTATAGAAGGTCTGGATAGAGCAGGAATCTTGAACCGAGCTGGCGTCGACGATGCCGGCGTTACCGATATTCTGCCAGTCACTGCCGGACAGCTTTACATGCTGTCGATGTGGCTGAACACCAAAGGGAGCAACTTCTACGCGGATTTCACTTACGAGATACATGGCGTTATGGACTTCGGTGACCTTGAGAACTCATGGCAAGCCTTGATCGAGACAACTCCTGTTCTAAGGACTTTCTTCGCATCTTCTAGCGATGAACGAATGCCGTACGTAGCAATCGTGTCGAAAGATACAAGAGCGTCTATCACAAACGTTACTGGCGATGAGCATGACAACCTTGGCAGACAATTGCTAAGTATCACTACCAGGCAACCCTGGGTGCACCTCTTCGCCTCGCAAACGGCGAGTGGCTGGGCATTGAAACTCAAAATCCAACATGCACTGTATGATGGTGTTAGTTTGCCCCTCATGATGCAACAGTTCCAATCTATCTGCAATGGCGCCACACCACCTTTACCGGACAATACGCTCGCCCGGGTGGCCGCTAGCGGCCGCACAGCATCAGCGAAGATGGAGAAGAAGACCTTCTGGGCGGGATATCTCGCAAGCCTGTCACAAAGCCATCTGATCCAGCCGTCTAGGAGCCCAGAAATGAGGACAGAGATTTTCGTTCCAGCATTGCTATCGACCTCGAATCTGGAGGCCACTGCTCGTCGACATGGTGTTTCAGCACAATCAATCTTCCTCGCTGCGTACGCAAAGATATATGCTGTAATTTCATCCAGCCGAAACGACGAGGACGTAGTCATTGGAGTCTACCTTGCGAATCGCTCGCTGCCTATCAATGGTATAGCATCCGCAGTTGTACCTACAGTCAACTTGCTACCACTTCGCGTGAAGACGCCACTCGGTCGAAAGCTTACAGAGCTAGCTGGCGAAGTTCAACATGATCTCCAAGACATCAGTAATCCATCGAATGCGTCTGCAAGCCTTTTTGAGATTAAGGAGTGGACTGGTGTCCAGGTCGATACATTCGTCAACTTTCTCTCTCTACCAGATACACAAGTGGCGGAGGGAGATACCCATGATAGGAAGGGCATCACGATCAAGCCGGCTCAACACTGGCAAGAATCAGTCAGTAGGGTGTCGAAAATCGAGGATTGCAGCTTTGAGATACCTGCTGGGCTAGTGAATGAGCGCGTGAACGGGGCATACTTGGTAAGTTGATACGAGCGACGAGTTACAGCTGAACTGGAGAGAGACTAACAGACACATAGCACGCTGTCGATGTCGAGGCCACAATACGCAATGGTGCTCTAGATGTAGGCATATTCGCACCAACTGATATGACAAGTCTACGAGACGGCGAGGAGCTGGTACGAGATCTGAGGAGACAACTCGAAGAGTTGTAAAAGTGTATCCTCTTTCATTAGTCTCTGGAATTGAAGAACAACAGGCGTTTGGTTTCTTTAAAAGTACTTGCTTTTCATAGTTGGATCTGTTGTAACTTCTTCATGACTTGATCTGGAGTCATAGCTTATATAGACCTTCCACAATATAGTTTCGCTCAACCTACCCTGGTCCCCTTCAGCTACCTGCCTATACGCCCAAACGCCCCACTCAGCGTCAAGACTCTCATTATCCAAAGCACGACTGTAATTGCCACATTCCCCATCATAACCTCGTTATAGCTATCAAAATTCCAAAACACCTCGCTGCCCATGCCTACGTAGTTCGCCCACATGTGACCCATATCCCCGCATGCCAGTATCATCAGGTAATATCGTGTGGTGCGTACATCGCGTGTGATGGATGTGCAGAGAATGTTCAAGGCGGCTAGCATCAAGAAGAGGCTGCCAAGGGAGTAGGCGAGAAGTATGGCAGTAGGAGGCGGAGGCGTTGGGGAGAGGGAAACGGGGAGCTGATGCTCCGTGAAAGAGATGGGATCTGTAAAGGCGGCATAGGCGCCTAGGAGCTCCGACACTATACATTGTTAGCTCTGGAGGGCTTTCAATTGGTAGAGAAGGTATTCATGGTCCCGTGGGACACGTCTAGGTGCTGGCGCACAGCGTTCGAGAAGAAAGAGAGACTGGGCTTACTGGGCTCTAGGTAAGTAAATACCAAGGCTGGCCAGAAAGGAAGGCTTGTTCCCAATGCCATAGCAAACAAAGTCGACTAGGAATTACGGGTTTTAAATCACAAGCTTAGATTGGCGTTGACTTGCCAACGCATACCTGTGTGCGATCTTCTTGAATGGCGCGCCATGGCTCGACACGCGCGGGCATGTGTTCGGAATCAACTCGGAAAGATTCCGATGCGTTTCGGCAAAATAGGGCTTCACGCATGGATGGATACACAGTAGTTGATACAGGTAATTATTAAAATTGACTCTATACTATAGTATCGTGGTATTCCCAGAAACCATTAACGCCTCGCTATCATAATCGTCAAATCGGAGTTACCAACTTGGCATCTCCAGTAAAGGCCCTACTTAAGCTCTGTTCCCAGTATTATATCAACTACACCTCACACCACTCGGTTGGTACGTAGCCCTATGCTATAGGCTGACAAATCTGAGATGTCTACCAGCCTAAGCTGCAACTTAGACCATCTGCTCACCATGCCTGTCAGCACCGACAGGTTTCCTCTGAACACGGCTCGAGGCACTGCCATGGTGGCCATGCGCAGGGCCGTCAGGGTGTGGCATCATGGTACCCCTAGGACCATCTGCAGCATCGAACGGCGCACCACCCCAGCTAGTTCCCTCAATTGTACCCCATCCGGCCTTGCGAGTGAATACGGTATCGTGGAATCCATCGAAAGAGCTTGGGCCGGCGCCATAGACGAAAGGAGCATGACGCATAAGAGGGATATGGTTGAAGCGAAAGTCCCAGACTGAGGCGTAGGTCATGCGGTAGGCGCTGAAAGCCATGAAGGTGCCAATGACAGCTCCGGCAAGGATGTCGTACTAGGTATTTGTTAGCAATGATCTTGATATCTGAAGCGACAGCTGTAAAGACTTACCCAATTGTGGTATTCGTCGATGGTCAGGGCGCCGCCGATCAAGCAGGCTCCTAGGATAGGTGCGTAAAGAGCGATGAGCTTCCACATAGCTGGGTGATGGTTGGAGAAGACCTTCAACTTGGCGTTGAGGTACAGATACAGGTAGACAAATCCAGCAAAGGCAGCCGTGGTGTGACCAGAGGGCATGGACTCGAGACTGTCGTTGATCTCCTTCCTGTCACCTGTGCAGATGCTGCGGTCGAACATGATCTGGCGGTATCCATTTGCGACGTTACCGTAGGCGCTACCAGCATCAACGCCATTGTCGTTGGTGCCAACGGTCGGGAGAAGTTCGGCAGGGATGACAGGCTTGCAGACAGCAAGGAAGTGAGGGCGCAGACCACCAATGAGCCACTTGACGAAGACTTGAAAGACGGCGGCGGTGATCAAGGCGTATAGCAGACCGATGGTTGCGTTGTTGATGTCCCAGAAGCTGCGAGCGCGGATCTGAACGATCAGGAAGACAGCAAAGGGAATGAAGAAAGCCATCAGAGCAGCAGCCCAAATTGGAACGATCTCGTTACGCATAGGGTAAGCGAACTGGGGATAGACGATCTCACCATCTTGGAAGATGATGGGGAAGCTGCGGCTTGGTGCTGGGTCAGCGAAGTAAACACCAAGACCGACAGCGCCCATGAGAGCCATAGTCAGGATATCGAGCCAGGTAGCCTTGAGCCATGATCCAAATCCAGGTCTGCTGTTGTAGGACGATGAACCGCCTTTGGATGAACGCCTGGGTCTAGTCCGCTTCTCGTGAGCACCAGTTGCCGTTGTAGTGTCTGCGGCGACAGGCGTCGTGTTGCGCTTGTTAAAGAAACCCATGTTTGTCAATGGTGGGTATGGTTGTCGTGATGCTCTGCTGAGGTGCTGGAGTGAGGTATCTATACGTCGTGCTGATGACGTATTGTTGTCTTTGTTGTGATTGTTTGCTCCGGAAAGAGTAGTCTGGGACAGCAAACCGCGTAGCGTGCCAGCAAAGCAAGCAGTACCCTACACTTAGCGTACCGACCGAGTATTCAAAGTGAGTGAAGATAAGGATGGGCCTTGTGAAAACTAGACAGGAAGGCTTGCGATACGTCCCCTATATTCTAGGTCGGCAGCCCCCAAAGCTAATCTTCCCACGACACACCGTCACACGCTCACGTATCCTGCGAAACGACATCATTTCTCGCACCTCTCCCGCCGCATTGGTAAATTATCAGCCACAAACCTGTTGCTAACCCTGCTTTCATCCTCGATCTGAACGGTTGGCGGCATAGTGATGTGGAGGAAATGAAGATCTTAACGCGATCAAGCGACCTGAGACAAGGAATCTTGGAAGCTGGCAAAAGCTTGGTTCGCGTAGCAAAAGCTTGATTACGCTAGCGGTGGCTTCTGTGTGGCTGATAAAGTGGCAGTGATGTAATAAGTGGCTACACGGCACATTTGATGCCGTATTGTCCTTTATTTCTTCACGATGTGTGGCGCTGCGTCGATGGTGTTGCGTAGCCTGCATGTTTCGGTTTTCAGTGTGGATGACCGCAAATGATCTTGAGTGACGTCAGATCGTACAGTTGTTTGAAGTCTAGAACGGCCACTCTTCCATGATTTAACAATGCTTTAATTTATACCTATGCGAAACGTATTAGCGGTGTTCTGACTGATGCAGAACGGAGACGCGTCTCGAAGTACAAATGCTGCTTGAATAGTTGTGCTGCAAGACCTGCCTGTCTCACGCAGTCGTTATGGAGCATCGCAGGAAAATACGTGTAATTTCAGATACAATAAAATCTGGGTATGACAGCGACGCACAACGTGTGAAAACTACATTCAACCCAAAAAGCCCCTGAAAGCCAATAGGCGAACCCTTCAACCAGCCGCTTTAACGTCTCTACTCTCTCTGGGTATCATCCGCCTTCAAATATCTCAAAACTCCTTCCCCTCTCAACTGTGCGTATATGCCACTATGTGCGAACCCCCACATTGCCTAAGAGTGGATGTGTACCTCAGTGGTTCCACTGCGGTGCCAAGTCGCAAGCAGCACACCACAGCGGCCACACTTGTGCTGAACGTCCTTGAGCGAGTTCATCACGTAGGGGATACACCCTAAGCAGCAGAGGCAGCACAGACCAAGAGCCCAGGCGTGTGTGGTGTTTCCCGTCTCAAACGCGACGTTGGTCATGGCGCGTTGTCCGCACGCAGGACAATCTGCAGGCGCAGGACCGCGGTTTAGGCTTGCAATTGGTGTTGCGTTCTGGTAGACGGCTCCGCTTTGTTGCTGGGGAGGCATGCCGGGCTGAGCGCCTGTATGGTCGGGCTGGATGTATGCGCCTTGGGGGTGTTGGGGTGGCGGTGAGCCAGCAGGCTGGCCTTGAGGATGTTGCGCGTACATGGCTGGTTGCTGTTGATAGTGTTGCGCGTTTGGATCTTGATGATAGATAGGTGGTTGGCCGGTCATGTCTGGTGACTGAGGATATTGCTGCATAGGTACTTCAAAACTGTCAGCAAGAGAGCCATTGTGTTTGAGGTTTGGGAATTAAAGACTGGAGAGCGGCGTGGTGTTCCAAACAATCATGGAAGTTCACTCGAATGCATTGAATTGTGTGAAGCTGAAGCGCAATGTCATAAGGAAGGCGACTGCTTACCATTTTGCTTCTCCATTGCGAAGGTTTGTATTGTCAAAGTCAGTGGGTTGTTAGGTCGCGGTGTTGCGGTGGTGAGAAAATAGCCAGAGTTGTCGAGTAGTGCTGGAACAGCGGTACACTAGATATAAGAATAGTCGTGGGTTTTATCAAAGCATTAAGGCGTTCCGCATCGCTTGGGTCCATAGCCAAGGGGGCTCAAGGCCGGGTGTCGCGAGCACAGCCCTCATTTCGCGTGAAGATCAGTCGCCCTTGTCCCCGCGTAAGGCTCCTAGCTGATGAACGAGGCCAATGAGCAGTCCCAAGCTCCTACACGTAGCATGATTACATGCACGCCTTCAGCCTCAGCTGCCTGCATTCGGGATAGGTTGACGGGCGTTGGCGACGTTGGCGATGGAAGGGTGTCAATAGCGCGCCAGGGAAAAGCGAGCCAAGGCTGCAATTTCCCGAACCAGTTTGGTGGTGTGCTAGAGCTTGGGGGCCAAATCTACACCACCTTCGTCTCTGTGCAAAGTCGTGTTAAAACGCCTTGCTGACTAGCTGCGCCGCAACGGGCATCGGCATGTTTTCTCGCCACGTCTGCTTGGCCACATCGCTTCAATCCTCGAGAATGGACACCTGATTGAAGTATGATGATATTCGATATTAGGCGTAAGGCTGTGCAGTCTGCAACAGCGATCAGCACGTGAATACAAGAAATGTATGTACTAGCGTTTGGCGGCTGGCTGTTCCTGCAGGCGCCTATATTTGAGACCATGTGCCGCTTTTGGCGTCCACTAAGCTCGACGAAATAGAGTGCGCGGAGTGTTTGCGGTGTCTTTTTCCATCTCACCGGTCATGCACGGTCTACTTAATGCATCAGTATCGCGTATCCATGTCATCCAGATCGACGTCGTCTTCTGACTCTTCGCCATTTGTATGCTCTGCGCGACCGATATCGCTCCCGCTTAACAGCTTTTGCTGTTCAGGAGTTAAGTCTACGATAGTGGGTGCATAGTCGCCCAGCTCGTCGTCTGCATCTGCGCCGTTGACTTCCATCTCTACCCGCTCGCCGTCCTCCAACTCCAACATGCCGCGCTTTAGATACGAGCCCTCTGGTTGCCATCCAAACTCTTTTTGCATATAATCCTGCAGATCGTCTAGTTCGTCTACCAAATCGGCTTTCCATTTTCCGTCGAAGTCATCGAGAGCTTTACGGAACTGACCGAAGAGCGGCTTCAAGAAGCCCCCACCTACGTCGTTCATATCGAACAAATCACCC
This sequence comes from Alternaria burnsii, assembly GCF_013036055.1. Taxonomy (NCBI): domain Eukaryota; kingdom Fungi; phylum Ascomycota; class Dothideomycetes; order Pleosporales; family Pleosporaceae; genus Alternaria; species Alternaria burnsii. The sequence continues at coordinate 3,005,479 of NW_024066107.1, read as the reverse complement.
TCCATGTCGGCACAATGACCAAGCTGTGTCCTTAGACATTTCAAAAAGTCGAGGAACAGGTGGGATCGCTGTTTGACTGCTTGGCGACAAGTGAGTAAGAGTCGCAGAAGTCGTTTCCATTGTTCGAGACAGGAGTTGTTGTTGAGCGTCAAAACCATAAGGAAAGTAAACTGCAACTCGCCCAAAATCTCGTTTTCTCGACCCCGTAAGTCCCCTGCCTGGCAATGGTTGTCGATAAGATCACCGAGGAACCAGGATCGATCCTGTGCAGCTTCTGTGCGTTCCCTTCCAGTCGCGCCCTCTCTCCAGGTCTTTTTGAGATCGATGGGCAGGAAGCGAAGCTCTTTCTCTGCATGTAGCATGCTATTGCTAGTCTCTAGGCCCGGTATGTCATCCAGATCCTGTGTGGCAGAAGACGCGGATGTCAAGTTCCAGTGGTCGGGGTTCAGCCCGCATATCCTCGATAGCATGGTGGGTGTGACTTGTGATGTAAGCTTGCTCCAGTCTGTAGACTCCTCGGACCAGCCTTCTTCAGCTCCAGAATCACCCTCCTGTACACTTTGGCGATATGGTGTCAAGCCGTCTTTCCATATGCTTCCAAGGTTTGCCTTGTATCGCAACACTTCTGTCTGCGAAGTCTCGGCTACCAGGTCTTCGGCACTCTGATCCCACTTCTTGACGAATACTTGTGGCGAGCCTACGCCAGGTGTGACATAGAACCACGCGCCATGTCTTACAGACAAGGTGCTATCGCTTGCAGTGAAGACGAAATGCAGGCCAGGCGGAACATTCTTGACACCCTGAAAACGCGGTGATGATGTAAAGGAGAGTAGGTCGATGCCAGCAAGTGCTTTTGGCGGCAGATTCAACAGTAGTACGCAATTGTTGATTGTCGAAGGGTCCATGCTAGGGCGGAAGATTTCCTCGAACCAGGAATGTCGTAGAATTTTGAGGAGAGGTTTTTCGCAAAGCTCTACTCGAGCAGTTGAGAAATGGGGTATCATAAATTCCAGAAAGGGTAAGACGCAAAAATATTAATACACGTGAGCGCGGCAGCCTAGCTCTGGGCCAGGGTCCAGTCGATGAATGGCGTGGGTCAACAAAGTACAGACGAAGAGAAAGCGAAGGGAGAGAAGAAGTTTGCGTCCAGGCGTCGCGCCCAGGGCTTAAGATTATGTTGTCGCATGAGTAGCTATCAGGTAACGTGTGGCCATCTGATGCCCTGTACCGGAAAAGAGCGCCCGATAACTCACCGAGCAAAGCGCCATACGTCATTGAGTTAGCATGAGGCTCGGCTCGGCATGACGATCTCCCCCGACTCCGCTTGTGGTGGAGGGAACTGTGTGATTGATGGGTGTTCCTTGACGAGAGGCAGCGACCCTGCATCACGCCGACGTTTTGGTTGCATTCGTCGGAGCTACCAAGCACCAACACGCGCACCAAGACAACGACGACGACGACGACGACGACAACGACGACAACAACAACAACGAATATGGACCGCCGCCGCGCTCCGGGGCTCTCCTCGCTCTCCTCACGTGGTCTACAGAATCACCACTACACGTCTCATGGCGCCACGCTCCGCACCCGCAATGCAGACTCGCTCTCTACCCAACTCTCCGTCTTCCAATCCCTCGTCCACAACTTCGCCGTCACACACTCCAAGGACATCCGCGCCAACCCCGCTTTCCGCGCCGAGTTCGCGCGCATGTGCTCGGCGCTGAACATTGACTTCCTCGCATCGTCGTATCACCGCGACAGCAAAGATGGCAAGGCGAGCGGGGGAGGCGGCGAGAGCATCTGGGCACAGCTGCTGGGCGGGAGTGTGAACGACTTCTACTTCAACCTGGGCGTCTTGATTGTCGAGGAGTGTCGGGCCACGAGATCGGAGAACGGCGGGCTGATAAGCGTCTCTGATCTCAAAGCACGCATATCCAAATCACAGCGCATCGGTGGAAGCATGCAAGTGAGTGATGACGACATCAAGCGCGCCGTAGACTCGCTCGCTCCGCTTGGTTCGTGCTTCTCCATCATGAAGATCGGACATAGAAGCTTGATAAGAAGCGTGCCCAAGGAGTTGAACACGGACCAGAGCACGGTGCTCGAAGCCATACAAGTTCTCGGCTACGTCACAGTATCCATGCTGCAGCTGAATCTCAACTGGGAGAGACCTCGGGCCCATGCTGTCGTCGAAGACCTCATGGCAGACAGTCTGGTATGGGTAGACACACAAGCTGGCGAGAATGAATACTGGAGTCCGGCCTTCCTGACTGCGGCCGCGGGAGATGTGACATTATGATACCCGGTCTTACCACCACCAACGACTTCGCAGACGGCCAGAGAGCTGGGTTAGGAGCAAAACTCATCATTACATATACAGTCTATTGTACAACATTTTCATCACCACAGGAGCTCAGTGTTGCAGATTCTAGCCTCTTCGCTGTCTCTCCACGCTCCCTTTGTATGACTCAGTTCAGGCAGCAGTCTACGGTGCCAACGCACACTCCATCTCCGAGCAGTATCCTCGTCGTCAAAATCCAGCACCCATCGATTGTACACGCGATTCATGACCAGTTGGTTCTGCTGACTCGGGCTATCTTCATCGACACCACCTAGCATGCTCTGGATCGCCGGATCATCATACGTCATCTCTGAATCAGAACTCGACTGATCAAACGTGCCGTATGCGCGCGGACGGCTCGACGAGACAGCCTTGGACGACACCTTAAGGTTGATCATGTCGCGGAGACGATGGACCGACGTTTGTGATTCGTTATGGAGAGGCAGAATCATGCCGTGCTTGTACGCGTCGCGAGAGAAGATCTTGAAAAGGTCCGAGGGTGTAGGCTCGTAACCTTCAATATGCATGAGTACCCTCCAAATTGGATTTCCCTTTGCGTCGACCGAGGGTGCGATGGGTTGGTAGCCGCCTCTCTCAACCAAGTTGCGTAGGGCAGGGTTGTAGGGCTGCATCAAAACGTTCAAGCTCATGGGATGGCGTGTAGGTAAGAGGTTGTAGGATGAGATGGCGGCCGTGATGTCTTCGCCTTCTTCAATGAACCCCTTAGGTGGCGGAATGGCGGAGAAGATATTCGCAGGCTGATGGAGGGCGCTCAATTTGTGCAGCCGCGAAGCGTTCTTCTGGTACGCAAGAGCTGCTTCTGCGCTCTTGAAGAGGAGGTAGTAAAAGGGTAGGCGCTCCAGACTCAAGGGGTCGCGACCAGGTACGACCTTGTACAAGTCATCGTCTCGATGCCAACCTTCAATGTGCTTGCCCTTTGGAATGATCCGACGGAAATCGGCTTCCGTCAACTCAGTGCTGCAATTTGTGAGCTGGAGAACAGTGACATGCTCTCCTTGCTTATGCAAGGATTCAACCACTCGCTCTTTGAATGACTGAGTATGATTGGAGTTTTCTCGACGAACGACAGGCATTGAGTCGGGGAGGTGGAGCTTTGGGTACCGGTCTCTTGGCTCAGACTGAGGTTGTGAAGTACTACTCGTTTCCGGAAAGAGCTCCTCAAGAAGCGAGTGCTCACTCAATTCAGATGTATTGGGTGATGGTTTGGAAGGCACATCGTCCGAAGTAGTTGTAGAACGCTCTAATCTCAGCCTTGAATCTGGCGGTACTTCGTCCGAAGTCCCCAAGGTCTCCTGAAATACCGTGCTCTTTTGGATACTATCCTCAGTGGTCGTGTTGATATGGTTTGATGACTTCATCGAACGGGGCTGTGTATGAAGCCGACGCGTCAATCTCTCATTATCGCTCTTTTTCTCCAAGTTGTTTGACACGATGCTACTCTGAGCCCTGAGCGTGGTTTCTGTATGATCGCGATTAGGCTCAGCCCCTTCTGCGTGAACAAGGTCCCAGTTTCTGTAGCACGATCGTAGTAGAGTCCTAAGCTTGAGATCATTCTCTAGTTTTGCGACTTCATCTAATACACGCAGGCGATTGCGAACATGCCTGGCAACAGGGGCTACCGCAGGAGAACGCATTGCCTCTAACCGGGTAGCGGTCTTGCCTAATGTGACAACTGAATGACGCCAAGCTCGTTGACTATGCGGAAGAGTATCAAAACGAGACCTTGAGGAACGAGCCCCTGTATGCGCATGACGAGAGGAATCCCCACCCATGGCCAATGGTCTCTTCGTTGATAGCGACTGCATCGACACAGATTGCTGCTCATCTCCCTCCAACGGTGCATGCTCCGTGGATGAAGTGTGATTTTCCTGGCGAGTCGAAGATGGTTGCCGATCCACCGCGGTCTTCGCTTCCAGAGCGGCTTCGAGGGCTTTGACTTGCTCAAACAAGCCTTGAATCTGCTGTCGTATGATCGCAATGTCGTTGATTTGAGGGCTTGTAGCAATGTCCTCCTCGTTGATGGCTATTGGGTGTTGCCTCCGTTGGACTTTCTGTATGATGGGTTGCTGCTCCCGTGTATGTTCACACTTGTTGTGAGTGTCGGGAAAAGACGACACTTTTCTCAGAACGACTGGTTGACCTGATGACTTCTCTGGAGGGGTGTTAGACGTCCTCACTGGAAGGAAGTCTTGATCTCGACTCTCGGTGTTGTCTGCCTGTTTCCCGTGTGTACGTGCTTCCGAACGCAGTATCCTTCGCTGACGCTCCGCCAGCGATTCCACTATCCTTGCGATCTGCCCAGCCCCAATTTCCGAGGTTTGCTCTTCAGACAGGTCCTTTTTCGCTTCGCTTGAGTACGAGGTAGGAGCATCTTGCGGTTGCGGTTGCGGATCTGGCCGTGGTTCGGCAGATGATGTCTGAGAGTCCCATGGTGCAATTCTGCTCAAAGCTGAAGTCCACCAACTTTTCCTCTCTCCATCGTGGCTGTTCGTAGTCGTGGTTTGCGGGGACTCATCGCCGACGGTCGAGGATTGTGCGTAGGTCCTCCTGTGGGCGCAGCGGACCTGGTACGCGGTCCCTGAGGGATGACATGGCCGAAGATGTCCGGGAAGGCGCGGCGGTGGCATCAATTGTGCAGCTTCGTTACATCGCAAGCTGCCCTCTTACGAGCCCAATACTCAAAAGCTTCGGAACAAGGCCGCGCTAGTGTGTTCATCGGGCCTAGCGCCTCGGTTCGCTTAGTCACCCCAATACTCTCCACCACAGTTGGCAGCATGCAAAGATTCTAAAAGTGCTACGCTAGGAGACACTGGTGGAGCTGAATTCGGTCCACCTGCTGCTCAGAGGCTTGAGCGTAAGAGACACACATACACACACACACACACACACACACACACACACGTGACGTGAGTCACGCCGATACACCAGACCATCTCTGAGATTTTCACCACCTACCTTCGCCGCAGTAGGAAGTGATAATATGAGTCCAGCAACGTCCTACACTTTACGTCCGCTGGAGCGTAATCCGCCTAGTATACCCGGCAATGCGCTCGAGGGTGGCGCTTTCCGTGTGCATCTATCGCAAAAAGAATTAAAAGCGCTGGGACTTGTCAACGGTGACTGCATTCGACTAAGTACAGCTGCTGGTTTCAAAGGTCACGGAGTAGCTTGGCTAGCCTCTCAGACAAACCCTGGAAACAAGCCAATCGCCAAGGTGACTGACCTTCTGCGAGAGCAATACAATCTTTCTCTCAACGATCCTGTTTTCATCGAAAAGGTCGATTCCTGGAAGCCTCTCAAATCCATAGAGATCGATCTTGCGGATGCTCAAAATCAGATCGCCAGATTCAGCTCAAATGAACAACTTCTGTACTGGCTGCGACATACTTTAGGTAGGTCAACGGGTACTCCCTGACTAGCAGTTCTAACCTTCCCGTAGCAGTCGACTCCGACATTATTCTCCCAGGATGCAGCTTTCCAGTCCAGCAGAAAAGCTTCAAGCAGAAGAGCCACAAGATGCGCGTCACTGTGCAAAACATTGACCCGCATCCGACTGAAAAGCACGCGGTGTATTTCGATGAGCTCATCACTCAAGTCACCACCACTGGTGGCGTTCCCATTGAGCAAGCACCGAGAGCTCCTACACAAAACTTTCAAGTAAGGTTCGATGGGATTGGCGGCTTCTCTAGCCACTTTGCTACCATAAATAAACGCCTCTCTTATCTCACGAAAACACTGCCTCATCAACGCGACCTACGCCTGTGTGGACCTACTTCTTTTCTACTACATGGCCCTGAGGGAACTGGCAAAAGTCTTCTGCTCGAGCGACTAGCGGAATGCCCATGGCAGGAAGTGTACCGCATAGATCCGGATACGCAACCAAAGGCACAAGCAAAGGCAATATCCGAAGCTTTTGAGGACGCTCGTGAAAACCAACCGAGCTTGATCCTCATGGACAATCTTGATAGGTTCCTCGACAAGGCTGATACGCTTGTGAACAAACTGCGAACCGAGCTGGCAAAGTTGGGTGGCTACCAAGTAGTTGTCGCGGCAGCAGCACGCAGCATATACGACATTGATACTAGCCTTCGGTCACCGTCAGCTTTTAAGACAAAGCTCGAACTCTTTCCACCTAATGCTAAGCAGAGAGAAGATATCCTACGACAGATCTTGGGCACTACTAGCAGACTTGGTGACCTTGACTTCACGGCGCTAGCAGAACGCACCCATGGCTTCGTCGGGCGCGACATTCACGATTTATGTCTTCTCGCAAGAGACCAACGAGAACAGCAGATAGACGAGTCGATAAGCGAAGAGGAGAAAGCCACATTTGACGAGAAACTTGAGCAGACAGACTACGTGCGTCAAGAGGACTTTGATGCTGTATTTGGTGAGGTACAACCGACGGTATTGAAGGACAGCATTCTTGAAGTCCCAAAGGTCAGATGGACAGATATAGCAGGTTTGGATCATGTCCGCGCCGTGCTTGAAGCCATCACTATTCGTCCTTTCAAGGTGAGTTCCAACTACGTATATTCTCGCATGTCGCAATGCCTTGTATATGATGTCCTGTGCTTTCATCAACATCTGCAATCTGTTCACAATATTAACAATATTTCTAGTATCCCGACCTCGACATCAAATTTGGTGGACCTCAGTCTCGCAAAGGTGTCCTACTATACGGTCCACCTGGTTGCGCAAAGACTTTGATCGCGCAAGCTGTCGCAACAGAGAGCAAACAAAACTTTCTTGCAGTGAAAGGCTCCGAACTCATCAAGATGTACGTTGGAGAATCTGAGCGAGCTATTCGCGACGTGTTCCGCAGAGCGCGCGCAGCGAAACCCTGCATCATCTTCTTCGACGAAATCGACTCCATCGGTAAATCGCGTGAGAAGACGCAGGATAGCGGCCTGAACGTCGTTACAACGCTACTAAACGAAATGGATGGTATCGAAGCACTGAAGGATGTGTTCATCATTGGTGCTACCAACCGACCTGACATTCTCGACTCGGCGCTCATCCGTACTGGCCGTTTTGATGCGCATATTCACATCGGCCTCCCAACCGAGGAAGCGCGAAAGCAGATCCTGCAGATTCACACGCGAAAGAGGCCGCTCGCAGAAGACATTGATCTAGATGTTGTTGCTAAGAGGACTGAAGGGAGCAGTGGAGCAGATCTCAGTGGGTTGTGCGCTGTTGCTATCGAGTTGGCGATTACAGAGTATACAGAGGATCCGAGCCGTGAGGCAAAAGTGCATATGCGGCACTTTGAGCAGGCGCTACAGCAGCATGTTCCACATACCATTGCAGCGGAAGCAGAACGGTATAAGAACTGGCGACCAGGCAAGTCGTTGTCGGAGGACTAGATCGACGGTGTCATCGGTTTTACCTGACAATGCATTATCTACCCATATCGATCAGGCTGTTTGGGCCAACGTATTTTGTCCAAATCGTACCCCAGAGGGCTTCGCAGTGTTTTGCTTCTATAATATATCAATACAGGGCACAGCTGATACTTTCGGGTTACATTATAACACAATCAAGCAAGGGTATTGTGAAACAGATCCGCGACGCCGTTCTCTCCTCTGCACCAAGATTCAAGGCTGATTGTCTTCGCTCAACCGGTAAGCTCCGTCTCTTTAAAAATTGGTATGTTAATGTCGAACTCCTCATCACACTTTGCCACTCTGCCCAAGATACAGTTGACTTTCTTCCTTGTCTGCTCGCTCATGTCCGCCACATGCGTCAGCGCGATATGATTCATGAGTGTTTCCACTCCGCCATAAACCCCTGTTACCTTGTCCTGTGCCAGGCAAAGTACGCAGCCAAAGTTGTCGTCGTTCGAGGTAGGGTCTGATGCTTTCTTCTTGACGTGAGATTTAGCGAGAAATATCCATCGATAGCGTATTCCGGACATCGAGATCTTGACTCGCGGATCGACAATTTCGACAGTCTTGTTCTTCTTGGTGGGATGCGGTGCAGTAAAGACGTCGCCTGTGAAGGTGCTGCAGATGCAGAAGTACCAAGTCAGTGTATGTCTTACATGCATTCCGTACAGTCACAACCTACCATGACTTGCAGCCCCAGATTTGTCTTGTATTATAGTAACCCAAGGGCTGGGTACGAACGCTGATGCCCTTCTTAGGGTCCTCTCTTACAGCCCAGGCACCTTTACAGAACCCCCAGTAATCGTTATCCTTATTCGGACGACCGTTCATCATTCTTTCTCCGCCTGCAGGTCCGCCCTGTATGGTATCGGATCTGATGCTGTTGCGCATACGGTGACCTGGAAGGATACCGATCGGGGCAGAGCTACTACTGTCGGTCGAAGCGATAGAGGGCGTGATGCTAGCGTGTCGAGGGTGGAAGACAGCTGTAGATCCTAGCACCGAAGAAGGAGATGCTGCAGTCGGGGGAACGTACGCAGTAGCTTGACAATCGCTGTTACTGCGTAAACTAGATGTACCACGTTCTGTTGGAGGCGTCACGTAATACTGAGGATGCGTTGATTTACTAATGTTCACGGCGTCCTTCTCAATTGGCACACTGTATGGCTGTATTGGGTTATATTGTACTGGTGACATAGACTGCAGCGGAGGGGAAGAATCTCGGTGTTGCTGGGATCCAGGCCAGGGCATATGTGTTGGTGCATTCACGTCATTCTTGGGAGAACTAGTCGATGGCGCATTGGTTTGAGGACGTAAGGGTGCCAGTGGTGCAATAGGTGAGGGTGTATATCTGTCTTCTGCAGTTGCGTAGGGAGAGGTATACGGTGAGCTTTTATAGATCTCATCGTGTTGATCGTATGTTGGCACTGGAGGGCGGACATGGTCACCTTGCGATGAATTAGAGCTGTTGCGACCGAGAGAAGCCGCATTCGACTGCGCTGAGCTAGAGGCATCTGACCATCGAGGATGCAGCGTTTGCGTTTGCGTTTGCGTTTGCGTCTGGTGATACTGATTGTTTATCTGTGAGGATTGGTTGAGTATCGGGCCATGGGGTTGTCGGGGTATGCTTCGGTCCTTCTCTTTCATTGCTTCGTCATAGAATTCTCTGTCATTGAGCATGGTCAGGGTATCGCGTCGGGCAGGATGGCCTCCGCTATGCGCATGGCCTTCTAGTGGTCTTTGTTCGTTCTCAATACCCAATCCTTGGTAAGAGCTTATTATATGTTGAATATCTCTCAGAATAGATGCACGGTCTCCAGGGCGAAGTCCATCCAAAGCTAAACTGAAGTTCGGATCTGCAGTTTGTGCAGGCGTGTAGGCCAATCGAGAGCCGCTAGACGTATCTCTGGTAGTCTTGCTCCCGCAATATTCAGCCAACGTATATCCTGTATCTCCAGGATCCATATGAGGTAAGAAGCTTGCGGTAGGATAATTGTCCGATAACGAGTGGATCCTGCCGTAATCATGCGCTTGTGCGGTCCGCGCGGATGCACCCGTATGATCTTCTCCAAGCGGCCACAATTGCCGCACCATAGGCCTTGCTATGTATATCCTCTGCTTCAATTCGTCGAATGTTGTTAACGTCTCTGTCCGTTTCGTGATCGAGGCTTCGTGTAGGACATGTAAATTGAGAGGTAAGACCCCACTGGACATTAAAAGTAAGCATTATGCTGATATGAGTCGTCAGACTACTTACTTTGTAGCAGCTTGCTGTAAGCTATTGATGATCTGAGCCTGTAGCATGAATCCTATATGGTAGAGACGCTCTCGAGCAGTATCTGTGCGCACACGTCAGCTCTGAAATCTACTGGGAGAACTTCTATCACTACACTCACCATCTCCTACGCGAACATAGTCGCCTAGCTCTCTCTGATCTTGTTTCCATCTCAGGTCAATCTGTTGCTCCCCTGCCAATAAAGAAGCTTGCAGTTGCTCTTCTTGCCATTCTTGTTGAGCTTGATCGCGGGCTTTGCGAGCGCGGCGTTTCTGCTTGACAAGTTTAAGCAGCTCTGATCCACCGTGGAAGGCTGAAACGACAGCAGAAACAGCTGCGACAATCTAGATAATAGTAAGTCACAGTCAGAAGGCGAGACTGTTCCTCGTGAACATCAAGAGGTCGCGTGCCCAGTCCAGAAGCTAGGAAGGGTATATACAGAGCTCCAGAATGATGTCGAGGACGCAAGATAGCAACTTACCTCAAGACCGGACATCCTGTAAACGCTTGTTTCTCGCTGCTACAGTCGCTGAACTTTGTGGATTGGCTAGACAGCGCATCCAGCTCGTATCAATACCATTGGCGCGTAGCCTTGGATTGGTATTGCTATGTGTCGAATGAAAAAGAGCTAAGGTCCAACGGTTCTCAAGTCGGCGGTCCCAGTGGACTCTCAAAGATCAGGTTCACTAAGCCTGAGAGGACGTCCAGTCGTGTATGGTGGTAAGCCTTCTATGGTCCTTGCTTGATCCGCGCGAGGGCAAGCAGAGCTAGGTGTCGAGCCGTCGCGTGGGATTATCCTGTCTAGGGAAAAGAGACTGACGCTGGAATAAAGTGAAATGATTGCAAAGCGACGAGGGAAGTTGCTTGGAAGGCTGAAGAGGATTCCATGCCATTGGTACTCAGCCTCACTCGAGCCGGAACGGATGGCATGCGACCGCTGTATACATTAGGCTAAGCCCTTGGTGAGCCAGCAGCAGGCGACAGTATTGCTTGACCGAGGTGCAGCGCTCATTGTGCTATCTGGGGACGTCTCTCCAATAAAGGAACTGTGGCTGTAGCGCCAGGCGGGCTATGTGGTGTCGTCTAACCTGAAAGCGAATGGCATGCTGTATCACGAAGCGGGAAAGACTTGGCCGGTGGCTTTCTTGCAATCACACTTTTGACTAGTACAGATAGATGTACTGTGCTGCCAGTAGGATTGCTTATCGTATCGGGGGAGGCTTGAAGTTCGCTAGCAAGGAGGTGGAGCTGGACGATAGCCCGCGCCCCTGGTAGTCGCACAAAAGCCATCTTTGTATAGAACGAACATAATGCTGCGCATGAGCTCCAAGTCTCGGAGGCAAAAGGCTGGAGCTTGACGATTCCTATTGAAGCTTGGTATGGAAGGGTACCAGGAGATGAGAATGCGCCTTCTCGCCTGTCGCGCAGTCGCGGGACATCGCGAGCGGGGTCGTTCGCGCCATAGCCACCACGCCGCCCATGTGCCCTACCGAGAGTCCGAGACAAGTTGCCGCCATGATCTGTGTATAGCGAAGCTTGTCTCTCAACCTGGTGCAGTCGACACCGAAAACACCCACAAGGAGTCCATCTCTGTAAAAATGAAAACCATCTACAGACAAAGGCATGCAACTCGTTCGTGGGGTTCACCTGTCGGTCGCATCCCAGGAATTCGGATTTCGATTGCACAGCCTTAGGCAGTAGCCTGGAGCTCACAAGCTGCAGTAAGCGACGCAGTAGCAATGAACGCATTAGTGTAAGTCACAAAGTATCATTCAGAAGCCTGGAGGCCTTTCAGTGGTATACCATTTTCCGCCTAACACCATTCTTTCTCATCGAACTCCTTCAAACCGACCAGCAGTACGTTTTGGATCATTCCTATCCCTATATATATGCACATAAGGAAGCCCAAGGACCTCCTAGAGAATGCAACCAGAACGACCCCCGCTTACAAGAAACACGCCGCATGAATCAAAATGACAGGCGAGTGCATATGCAACTCGAGCTGTGTCAGCGCGCAACGCCAGAGGAACACCAAGTCCTGATCGCTGGAAACGCGATTCAACGTCGACAGATATAGGGAAAAAAATGGGGTTAAAGAAGAGTTTTAGAAGCGAAGAAAGACAAGAAGTCTAAGCATCCTCAAGTTGCACTCTCTGGCTCTTTCGGTTCCTGACTTCCACCATCGTAGGGGTCAGAGCCAATCGATCCACAACACGATCCTCATGCGGACTTGTCACGGTACGAACCACAGCTCTCGGGCTGTTTGCTCTGCTGACAGATACACTCCTCGCAACGCCGACCATGGCCTTTGCCGTAGCGACTTCTTCCGTCCTTCCTTCCCTTCTTCTCGCTTGAATCTCTGCACGCTTCTCACCAAGTCTGCTGGCCGAATGTGGTGGAGTTGACAAACTTTGCAATCGTTGTAGAGGCGAAGGTGCGTCGAGGGGAGCTGAAGCCGGGTGTGATGAGAGCGCACTGAGTTTTGTGACTCTTGGCTGCTTCTGCGAAGGAGAGCGGGAGAGTGGGGAATTTGCCACACTGTTGACCATAAGGTTCTCGCTTCTCGCAGTCTTGCCAGGCTTGGAGCAAATCTCCCACTCGGGCTCTCGCTCGTCGAGGCGTAACTTGATGGGTTTGGAATGACCAGGTGATGCCTGAGCAACTATAATCGTGATTGATTCGGCCTCAGATTCGAAGCTGCGGATCGAGGTAGGGGTCAATGATGGCTTCAGGTACGGAGATGCGGCAGGCTTCAGTTTTGTAGAATCAGTATGTACCGTCGGAATCTCTGCATTTTGAGCGAAGGTTTGCTGAAATGGAGACTTCGTAGGCATTGTTTTAGATCGCTTGAGATCCTTCCTGCTGCGGTTCATGATCGATCCGGAAAGAGGTGATGGTGCGCGGTTTGAGTTGGTGGAAGGGAACAGCGAGAGTCGGGGTGAACCAGACACTGGAGTGGGCGATGTTACACTGCGGTGAAGGCTGTAATCTACAGGACTTTCGTCGTTTTCGTTGCCCTGCTGTGCTATTAGCTGAGATCTAACGTAGCTCAAGCTGTGAGTACACACCTTTGCAGACAGCTCCTGCAATGGCTTGACCTTCTCAGCATTGCCTTGTCGCCGTGCCAAGAGCGATGACCGGCTCGGGTCTGACTGCAAAAGATTTCCGAACATAACACTGTATCTCTCCATCGTTATGTCTGGAAGACTGACATCAAGAAGAGGCCCCCCGTCGTCTACAGACGTGGTGGGACCTGTTTTCGACACTTCAACCTGTGGCACAGGTGGGGGGGCGTCGCCTAGAATTTCTCGTGCTCCTAGATCTGGTGTTGTAAAAGCTCGTTGCATGGACTTTTTAGGTCCATGTGATGGGACACTTCCGAGCGTTAATGCCCGTTCCCTGGTCGCAGACGTCTCTGGTGGCGATTGAGGCGGAACAAACTCCCCTGGTGACCACTTGCGTGATGCTCGGATGTTGGGTCGATAGGTAGGTGGGGACACACTTCGCAGTTTCTCCCTCTCCTTTTCCTCTGGTTGAGATGTCTGAGGTGCCTGGGGTTCGAGTACTTCGTCATCATGGTGGCTGTCCGCTCGAGGTGCTGCAGCAACGGTCTGCGCCAGCTGATAGAATGAGGGCTTTTCCACTGGAGGCGGAGGTGCTTTACGGAATAACGACTTCCATCGACTGAGTTTAGATTTTGGTGCTTCCGGACGGCTGGCCAGGGAAACCGAGGAATCGTTGGGTTGGCTTAACATCGCCATTGAAGAATCGGGAAATTTGGGATCTACTGTCGATATCGCCACCTGAGATGCCGCTTTCCAGTGTGAGCTTGAGGTAGGCGAACCAAGAGCGATTCCAATGACTCCCTGCTCTTTCGTGGCGTCCGGGCTGTAGAGTACAGTTGTGGAAGTGGTAGGCGATTGAAAGGAGTGGATATGATCCTGAGAATAGATCGATGGTACAGGATTTGTTTTCTTATGGAACATGGGTAGACGCTCTCCAGGTCCGCCTGACGTGCTTGGTCGCTTTGCCGTATCCGGAACTCCTAGACTTCCTTCAGTCCTCGAATCAGAAGTTGTTCCCTTGTATTTGTCAAAGTCTGTTTGAGAACCCTTAACAGGCGGCATTGAGTCCCCATTGTCTTGCTCCGTGGCCTCCCTGCGATTGTTTCTCAGAAACCTCAGCGATTTCGACCTTGTAAGCATCCCGGGCATCTTGGGTTTCAAGTTCGTTAGAGTATCGGAAAGTAAATTGAGAGTTGAAGGAAAGACTAGAAGATATGAGCGCAGACGTAAAGGAATGGACGGCTCTATTGAGCCAGAAAGATAGAACAGGCCGCGACACAGTCGTGGGAAGGTTGAAAGAAGAAGAGACTCAAAGAACAGCGGGATTTGCGCAAGTATCACCACCGGTCCGCCAGGAAACGAACCTGGCGCCTCCACACTTCGCTGTCATCATACCAGCGGCAATCATCAATCCACTTTCGCGCGTCTGAGAGAAATTGCAGCGTCGAGAACCCGTCACGAGACCAGGGTCAGGGTAATGCACATTATGTGAGACGGGCGAATTCGATTGGCTCCCCGGCTTGTCGCGCCAACATTACCCATGGCCGTTGACAGGATTACCTCGTAAGTGTCTTTGCAGGGTGACGATGCCGGGGGAACAAGCGACAAATGCTGCAGGGCTAAGAAGTTGTGGATAAGCACAAGCCTGGTTTCAAGATGACGCTGGGCCGAGGAGCAATTTCGCGATCCGCCGCCAAGACGATCTGACCGACATCACTGGCTGTGGTAAGATTGTCAAGCAGTCAAGGCTGCCCACAACTCAATGTGCTACGAGACGACAGAGCTCAGATCTATTCTTGCAATACGAGAGCTGAGAGACTCGAGTACAACAGCAAGTATGGCGGCACTTGGTTGCGCTGAAGCAGCAAGTGCTCGCCCGCCTATGATCGACGGGAAATGAGGCCCCAACACACCATGGAGAACGGCGCGACGTTTCGGAAATACCCAGAGATTGCGCGCGAGGTCTCGCCGCCTTCCTAATCAGAGGCAGGCATGTATACGCGCGACGGAAGATTGAAACGAGACCTAATGGCCTGGCCTCAGGCACTTACGCGATGTTGTGTAGGCGGCTAATTCGCCGTACATGCAAAACGCATCCCACCTGTGTATGCTCAATCCAGATGATATGCCGAAGGCGAGTATAAGCATCTTGCTTGCCATAATCCCACAGCCTGCTCGCGGAGCGTGCCGATACGCTGCTTCGCAAGCTTACCATGCAACTAATCGAACGACTGTTCTCGAACATCTCAAGCACAACTTGATGCTGGCCGTCGCACTATGTTCGAGTGCACACGAAGACGCGTGTCAAATGCAAAATCCTGCGAGGTATATTAGCGACCAATATACTAGCCTGGATAGCCTTCCAATGTTGAGAGAAGCGACCCTTTTCTTTGGAGAAATCCGTCTCAGGCTGGCATCGCGAACCTGATATCCTGATCAGCAATATCTCTTCTCGTCATCCTGAACATCGTGTGGCAGCATATGCGAAGCTCAGAACGGACTCGAGGTCATATTCAGCTCTTCTTGTTTGTCGCTTTCTTCTTTCTTATGTACTGCGCAACACGCGTGCTCGTTTCTTCTCATTTCCTTGCTTCGCCCGAGCCTCTCATACCGATTTTGTGCTGTGTATCGTGTGGTTATAGTCGCACTCTGCAAGGAGTGTCGCAGGCGCTACGTCTGCGGTTTGTTCGAGTAGGGTAAGGTGGTGCGGGAAAGTAGGTTAACGGAACGCTTGCTGTTCAGAATGTAGTAGCACAAGTGGACCATTCGTCCAAACTAGTTCTACCTATTTTCCTACGTATAGCTAGATTGATCACCGAGGTTCTGCAATACTTATCAACATATCGTCCAGAGTCGGCGAAGGTGTTCACTAATCGAGAAGCTCAGAAAGCGTCCGTGCGGGATTGGGAGAGAACGGCGGAGACTCCGAAGAGGACCCTAAGAGAATGTGTTCAGTAATCTTTTCGAAGTTTGCATGCATCTCGCGGCTTGTGGGAGGGGTACGCCCAAGCAACATGTAATGTGAAAAACTTTAGTACTCGGTGTTGTTTCGATCATAACTTGGTCTGATAGCTGAGTTGACGCGTTGTTACAACTCGCCCCTCAATTGATGGGAGGGTAGGTACCAGTGAGCCTTCTAGCAACCGCATACCTCGATTGTATGCTGACCATAAAACACATAGCGAACGACGATCAAGAGTGTGGAGAGAAGAATCGCGGGGACACCTTCGCCCGGTCGGCCACGAGTCTTGCCGAAAGTCTAACAACAGACCAGCAAGACCGCGAATCGGGCTTCTTTTGTGACTCCTGGTCCTAGAAACAACCAGACTCTTCAGTTCAGATTCTATTGCCAATATTCGGACGAGATCCGCGATGTATTGACAGCGGCGTCTATTGTTGTCGTCTTCCAAAGCAGATGTATAAGGTTAATACCACGTTCAGGTTCATCTCTTGAATATACCACTCAACTACCAGTACCTATCAACAACCAATCTTTCCACTCAGTCATTGTTGTTCAAGAATCTTACTAGACCTCATGATACACCACTCCACACAACTTACTAGCTACCACCAAAGCATCCCTTTCTTTCCCTCTTTCTTCTCCAGATAAGACGCTGCAGTACACTCGAATATCATATCGATCGGCCACAACATCCTGAACATGCATTTCAATCCCGAGAAAGAGATACCCGATCTGTCGGGAAAGACAATTATCGTGACGGGCGGCAGCAGTGGTCTCGGCAAAGAGAGCGTCCTCCAACTCGTCAAGCACAACCCAGATAAAGTGTATCTCGCAGCCCGAACAAGCAAGCGAGGCAATGCAGCAATCGAGGAGATTGAGAAACTAGTCCCCTCAGCAAAGGGAAAGATGCACTATCTTGAGCTGGACATGGCATCTTTCGCGTCCGTCAAGCAAGCCGCCGATCGCATCCTGTCCGAGAACAACCGAATCGACATCCTTATGAACAACGCGGGAACGAGTGCCAACCCTGCAAGTCTAACCAGCGATGGCTACGAGGTTCAATTCGGCAGCAACTACATGGGACCAACTCTTTTCACCAACCTTCTCCTTCCACTGCTTCAGCAAACCGCCGAGCAACCAAACAGCGACGTCCGCATCATCAACCTCAGCTCTGAACTCTTCAAACAAGCACCTAAAGAGGGAATCTCGTTCCCCACGCTTACGACACCCGCTGAAGGAATAAGCACCGTAGCTCGCTATGGCCAATCAAAACTAGCAAACTACTACTTCAGCAAGCTTTGCTCCCAGAAATATCCCAACATCACATCAATCGCTCTACATCCGGGTGTCGTCAACACGGGTATCTGGGACCATTTCAAGGAAAGGAGGCCTGTGCTAGGAGCGGTGCTTTCCGTCTTGTCTGGCCCCTTTATGACTAGTGTCCCCGACGGTGCGAAGATGCAGTTGTGGTCCAGTACCGCACCGAAGAACCAGGTTAAGAATGGTGCTTTCTATACCCCAACGGGGAATGGTAAGGAGTACACGCAAGCGATACTGAAGAACGATAAACTTTCGAATGAGCTATGGGAATGGACCGAGAAGGAGTTTGCAAAGCATGGGTATTAGTTGAAATGTTTGTTTAAC
Source organism: Alternaria burnsii (assembly GCF_013036055.1). Classification (NCBI taxonomy): domain Eukaryota; kingdom Fungi; phylum Ascomycota; class Dothideomycetes; order Pleosporales; family Pleosporaceae; genus Alternaria; species Alternaria burnsii. The sequence goes on along the minus strand of NW_024066107.1, from coordinate 2,987,784 downwards.
CGTCTGAGCAAGAGTCATTCGTTTAGCGCGTTCTGAGATACCGACTTGTACTTATACAGAGGGATGGCGATTATTGTTTGTTACTCAGTGAAATGTCAAAGCCATGTTTAGGATGTGATAATAACGGAGTGTTGTTTCTGCTTAATTTGCTGAATATCGGAGTGAGACGAATGGCTTTGGTACCTAAAAAAGATAGCGACAACACACACACGTGAAGCGTCCAAATATGTCGCGGAAGAGCAACGTCATACTGCACTCAGAGACTTGGAACAAACCCTGCACCAAAGACGTGTTTATAAAAAAGACATGCATCCATACAGATGCTAAATTCGCTCACTGTCAGAAACCTATCAAACGCCGCTGATGTGAGATTTGAAAATTCATAACCAAAAAACTGAATACCATACGTCACAGCTTACACTCGAGCCTGCGCCTGCTGATCCGCCCTGCCCAAGTCCACGCTCTTATGATATTTCTTACATGGCAAGTTTTGATGAGTGTCTTCCTCATCGTCCTCAATGTCAAACATACGCTTCAGCTCCTTGCACGCTACCATATATTGCTGTCGAGCACCAGGGCTCTCCCTGAGAGGGTTAGGGGCCTTGTCCCAGCCATGCGGTACACCAGGCACACAGTGATAATGTACACGCTTTCCGAGATCCTTTTGTAGACGGTCACGGAATCGTTCACCTTCAGCGAGAAGCATGTCCCATTCACAGCAGAAGAGGACAATGTCGTCAGGAAGGGCGTCGAGCATGTGCTTTGGCGCCATGCCGGGGCTGAGCCATGGGTGTGCAAGATCGAGCGAGGGTGGCTGGAGATAGGAATCATCGAAGAGATCGGTAAAGACAGCGGGAAGGTTCTGGTCAACCCTTGAGCAGGTCTCTCGACGCTGCGCGCGCGTTTTTGTGTAATCGGTAGGTGGATAGAAGGATACTATGCCTCTTATCTTGAGAACAGTGTTGGACGCTTCTGTCATGACTGACACTCCCGAGGTGTCTTTGTAGGAGGATACGAGGGATAGCGAGGACGCGCCTGTCTGGCGGAGCATAGCAATACGGTCGAGGCGAGACTTCTGGCGCACGAGCGGAACACGAGAGCCGTTGGGGGTGAGGTTCTGGCCGAAGGCGGGAGGAGGCTGGAGGCCAGCATTGGGAACGTTACCGGCGCGGTTATCGATGATCTTGGCGCCAGACGTAGTTCGGTCGAAGAGCTCGCCCTGCAGACACAGGGGAACGGTAAAGCTCATGTTTCCTCCCGAGGAGAAGCCCGATATAGCGAAGCGATCGGCATCGAGCATCAATTCGTCGGCATGTTGTGCCAGCCAGAGCACCGCGTCGGCACCATCCTCGACGGCCGTAGGGAACGGGTTCTCTGGTGCAAGACGATAATCGACGCTGACGACGACGGCTCCGACCTCGTCGACGACGACTCCACACCAGCGCGCATCGTCGTGCGCGGTGCCCAGAACGAAACCGCCTCCGTGGAAGTTGATAACAACAGGGTATCTCTTAGTACCCTTCAGCTTCTTATGCTTCTTGTATTCCTTGGGCACGTAGAAATTGAGGCGAAATTTGCCTTTCAAGGGCGAGACGGTAGCATCGATGTCTCTATGGAAGGCAGGCTTGGGTGGTCGTGGTCGGGCGAGACGATGTAGCATCATACCGATGCCCATAAGGACGCGCCAGAACTGTGCCTGGACGTGGAGCATCCATCGTGGCCGGCTGGTCTTGGCCTGTGGTGGTGGGTTGTCGACTGATACTGTCATGTTGACTGTTGATGGGGACGTCGGTCGGATCACCCTAAGCGGCGCGCGCCATCAACGAGGCCGCGGGCGATAAAAGAGTCGAAAGGGGGGCTGTGCTTGTGGCAAGCCGCGTGCGCAGGGGCAGATGAGTGATGTCTAGTGTCCTGATGGTGTGGACCTAGAATTACAGCGATAGCTTGCAGTTGGGCGTGTCAAGTCTGGAGTTGTGTGGGCTCCGTCGCAAGCGTTGAGATTCTAGAATTGTGAGACCTGAGGCGCGCATTGGTCTCTGATAGGCGATGACGTATGCTAATCAGCCGCTGGCCAAGCAAGACCCCATGTATGCGCCGTCGCGCTTTCACCAACTTGGACAAGCACACATTCAACATCGCTCGAGATCGGTTTGAACAACATGAATTCATGTAGCTCCTAGTGATATCATTATTGACTACTGTGTGTGTATGTGCAGCTACAGGGCGGAACCCACAGAACACAAGGGGTACAGGCTACGACCCCAAACCAAAAGCAAGCAAGCCGAGACGGGTATATGGCTGCTCAAGTCCTCAGAAAAGCGCCAGACGCTCGCCTATTGATGCTGCCAACGACCATAATGCGAATGTAAACAAGGATGAGAGAACCGGCCAAGTTGAAATCAGATGTCAAAGAACGCCAGAAAGCTGTGTGTATGCAAAACATGTGAAGAAGAATCGATGGGGAACGAGGGCAGGCCAAGAGGGTAATCGACGCAATCATGCATCGACAAACTCGTACTCGTCATCTTCAGGAGCCACATGTCGCTTGGGCCGTGGCGTCTCATCGTACAAGTCAAGCACCTCATACTCATTCTTTACCAGCTTCTCCGTCTCCTTGGTCTCAAAGCGCTGGACGGCTTTCTCGAGAGCGTGGTTCAGGATCTGGCTGCCATGGCTGGGACCCCGATGGGCGTCGAACGAGTAGGCGATGTCGGCATCTGGAGCAGGTGCAGCGGACGGGTGCTCAACGTCCTCGTCAGCGGACGACTCGTCACTAGCGGAAGCCATGTCCTTGTTGAAAGCGGCGCGCGCCTTCATGGGACCGTGGGACGATGCCCTGCATACGTTAGTTCTCCGATGATCCCTCTTGACGGGGTCGAGAGGCGACTTACTTGACGTGAGGGTACAGCTTAGCAGGACGCGGCTTGCCGTCTTCCTCCCGCCGTCCAGGGCCGAACGACTGTCCATGCGCCCACTTCGCCCTGTTGTTCTTGTCGCGGTTGAACTCCTTGGCATCGCTGCGGAGGTCGCTCGTGAAGGTCTGGGAAGTCGACATGGCGGTGTTGCGGCTTGGTTCGGTGGTTGAGGCTCTGATGTATATTGTGACTGGCTGGTAGGGTGCAAACGGAGAATGTGTATTGGAGCTAGCAGGTAGATTAGGTGTGATGAAGAGAGTAAACAGTGAGAAGTGACAGGCACGACAGGTATGGCAAGGTAATATGCGCGGGAAAGAGGGAGGCGCGGCGGATGACTAGCAGCTGTCTTATGAATGACTCTAAGAAGTGACTCAGGATGATGAGGTCTGATCGGGCGAGGCGAGTGGCTATGCAGGCTCTCTTATGGTAGATTACGGATTACGGCTCGTGTCCGGGCCAGGCAGTTGTTTACTTGCGCCGTCCCTATGTCGTCAAGGGCGTAGGCACCATCCCCGCCTTTGTCGTGGTTCCTGATAAGGGGAGATGTGGGAGCTCATGACCCAGCTTCTAGCTTCCGACTCGCCGAGGCCCATTTCCCGCTTTAGCCCGAAGCGCATCCGGTTTGACGCTGTTGCCCATGATGCCATCATGGCGGTTTCAGACGGCTTGAGTGGCCAACGTGGGCGAGCTGGAGGCTGCCGTGTTCCTGGTTGGTGTCCAAGGACATGCGTGAAGCTCCCAGCTCTCAAGCTCTCAAGCTCTCAAGCGCCCCAAGCTGTGCTCCAGCTTCCGATCGCCGACCCCACATGGATCCTCCACACCTCAGACAGCAACAGTCACGGCATGCATCCCAACAATCGCAGCTTATTACATGACGCCCTTTACCACGCAGCCTTGATAAGATCCCGGACTCGGCCGCCGTGACCGTGCACTCATTGCTAGCTTGGAACGTTAACCTGTCGTAATTGTCATGGTTGACCAAGACAGCCATTCCCAGCGCATCCTCAGGCGTATGCTTCAGCTATGTATGGTACGCGGCCTCCTCCTCATCCTCCTCGTCGCTACTTTCGACTAGGCCAGCCTCGCTGGGAAGGACATCAGGAAACCAGCCGTATCTCCCAAGGTCCACTGTATACTGCCCCATGGCATCCTGGCTGACCTCGACCCCTTCCCTGCGCAGCGCATCTGCTTGCTGAGCCGCTGCGCTCGGTCCTCTTTGTTCCAGTCAGCAATCGAACAACAGCCAACAAAGCCTTGTTATGGCAACAGGAGGCGCTGACCTCGGACTGATGCCGCCTTTGGCGTTGATCACGCGCTGCCAAGGCACGTTGCGGCTATGGAACGTTGGACTCTTCCTGCTGCTATCGGTCGATGGCGAAGGCAGGTTCTTGAGACACACTCCGACTTGTCTTTGACGTCATGCGTTAGTGATATTGCGACATGATGGTAACGTCTTTTTCCATGTACTACCTTGGACATTCGGCTACGATGAAGAGAAACATGTCAGCAAGTAGTCCTCGTCATCTGGTAATACAACGCACGCTTTCCTACTAGTCTTGCAATATGACCATAGCTAGTGACCTTGCCGGAAGGCACCTCTTGAATCGCCTCGTATACTGCTGTGTACCATAGCCAGACTTCTTCTGAGCGCTCTCCCGGTGCCATGGTGATTCGAGTTGTAGAAGTGTCTGGGAACAACTGCAAAGAGTCGAGCGGGATCTACACCTGCAGCACGCGACGACACGAGAGCACGTGATGCGGAACAGCTGCGCGCGCCAAGCTCTCAACTTTCCGTACCGAGCTTCGCGAGTGAACGTTTGCAACAACACTCGACCAACGCGCTTTGAACATGTCTGGACTCGCCGATTATTTGGCCAAGAATTATCTCACAGCAGACTCGGAAAAGAAGTCGAAGAAGCGCAAGAGGAAGAACAAGGATGCCGGACTCATCATTGACGACGACGACAGTCTGGGCTGGAAAGACAAGGCAGACGACGACGACGAGGATGCGCCGATGATAGGTATGGGCACTGTAATCTCTGCACGTAGCACAAACTTGGCTCTAACAGATTACGCTATAGTCGGTGGAGGCACACTCAAAAAGTCCAAGAAGAAGTCCAAAGGCACCAGTGCCGCAACATGGACAGCAGTGGGTGTCGCCGCACCCTCCCATGCCGAACAACTCGCAGCCGATGCAGCTGCCGCCGACGCCATTATAGCAGGGACCGCTGCCGATCGCCAAAAAGCTGCTGAAGCCGAGGATGAAGCACCAGAGATGGTAGACACAGATGGCGTCATGAGGATGGAGTCTGGCGCAAAGGCAGGACTGCAAAGCGCCGCTGAGGTCGCGGCAGCAACGAAGAGAAAACAAGACGAGGACAAGCGCAAGGCCGAGGAGGTCGCAAAGGAATTGGGGGGCGCCGCGCAAGAAACCATTTACCGAGACGCCAGTGGTCGCATAATCAACGTCGCAATGAAGCGCGCAGAAGCGCGCAAGAAAGCCGAAGAAGAGGAGCGCATCAAGCGTGAAAAGGAAAAGGCAGCTCGCGGAGATGTACAAAACGCAGAGGCCGAGCGCAGGAAACAACAGTTACAGAATGCAAAGACGATGACTATTGCGCGGTATGCAGATGATGCAGAACTCAACGACGAGCTGAAAGAACGGGGGCACTGGAATGATCCTGCTTCAGGCTTTCTGCGCAAGAAGAAGGCTGGACGTAGTATCACGGGCAAGCCTCTGTACCAAGGACCATTCCAACCAAACCGGTACAACATCCGTCCAGGGCATCGGTGGGATGGCATCGATCGGGGAAATGGGTTCGAGAAGCAGTGGTTTGACTCGAGAAACCGCAAAGCAAATATCGAGAAGCTGGAGTACCAATGGCAGATGGACGAGTAGGCTTCTGGACCTGTTCTCAGCAAGCTCTCCAGAGCTCTTGTAGGGACATGACATGGAAATTATTTGCATAGCGAGGCGTTCGGATTTTCTACATATAAGACGCTGTAAGATATAGATCTATCGTCGTTTTCATGGTAGACCCTGTTACAGTCCATTGGTATCTTGTGAATCGTAAAGTGATGTTGAGTGTGCGAGTCAGTCCACGCCCTCACATGACGTCGCGACGACTTTTTGTCCCGCTCGTAAGTTCCGACATCCCACTCGCGACAACGCGCCGGTGATGCGTTCCACCCTCCATGTCCCTCTCCAAGCATGCGAAGACATACTTGGTGAATTACTCGAAATATAAACACCTCAATGCGTTCAACTCGTTCGTCGAACCGGCCGTCCTCACACGCAACGATGCCACCAGATCGAATGTTGTCGGCGAACAAACCGCCTACGGCGTCACCGACAAGCCAATCGCGATAAAAGACAACATCTGCACAAAGCAATTGAAAACTACTGCCTCCTCTGGAATCCTCAAAGACTTTACCAGCCCATACGATGCGACAGTGGTGAAGCTGCTCCAGGATGAGGGCGCCGTGGTGGTTGGCAAGACGAACATGGACGAATTCGGCATGGGATCGCACTCGACACATTCGCATTTCGGACCGGTGAAGATGCAGAGATATGACGGAGAAGAAACAAGTGTTGGAGGAAGCTCAGGTGGAAGTGCGCTCGTTGTCGCGACTTCGCAATGTTGGGCGTAAGTGTTTTATAGCCGACGAGGATGGACTACGTGCTGAGACAATCAGTGCACTAGGTACCGATACTGGAGGCTCGGTACGGCTTCCTGCTGCATACACGAGTGTCATTGGATTCAAGCCAAGCTACGGATTGATATCGAGATGGGGGGTGATTGCTTATGCCAACTCTCTTGATACTGTTGGAATATTTGGTAGGAACGTTGCGGGTGTGAAGCACATTTTCGGTGAGTTGATCGAGTTGCAAGCTGCCAGATTCATATTCCTGACCAAACACAGACAAGCTCAACATTCACGACGCGCGTGACCCGACTTCAGTTTCCAATACCACCCGTGCGAAGTTCCGTGCAGAAAGCCGACCAACTTCACTGAGGATAGGCGTCCCTCTCGATTACAACATTGACACACTAGAACCCGCTGTCCGAAAAGCCTGGCTCCTTCGACTCAGACACTTGTGGGATCGTGGTCATACTTTGCATCCTGTCCGGCTGCCGACAACACAGCAAGCGCTATCAGCTTACTACGTCCTTGCACCAGCCGAGGCATCTAGCAATCTTGCAAAGTATGATGGAGTACGCTTCGGCAGTAGAGTACCAGGCATCGATGGAACACCAGACAGTGTCCTTTTTGCTAAGACTCGAGGTCAAGGTTTCGGTCCTGAAGTTCAGCGACGCATATTGCTTGGTGCTTTCTCACTCAGCGCTCAGGCCATGGACAACTATTTCATACAAGCGCAAAAGGTTCGCAGACTTGTACAACAAGACTTTAACCGAGTGTTTGCGTTGCCAAACCCACTGTTCGATTCCGAGGTTTCTTTGTCAAAGACTAAGGGCGTGGACGTGATTATATGCCCTACGGCACCATCAATGGCGCCATCATTGGCTGAAGTCAAGACACAGGACCCGTTGCACTCTTATATGAACGACGTCTTCACCGTTCCAGCTAGTCTTGCCGGACTACCAGCAATCACGCTTCCGACAGCCGCACCCAATAACGAGGAAAAGTCAGAGAATTCAGGATCCCCCGACCCTTTCTTCAATACCATAGGACTGCAAATCATTGGCCAGTATGGAGACGACCAACTCGTTCTCGATACTGCCAAAATACTAGAGGAGATCACATCTACTCCGCAGAACCGTACCGGGCCTGAAGTGGATGCGTGGGGAAGCGGGGTCAAGTCGGATACATAAAAAGAACAAGCTGAGTAGCTTATGAATAAGTTTTTTTTAAAGATGCTAGAGCCATGCCGTCTTGCTGTTGCTGCCCTATGCAAAACGGGTCCGACAGCGTTTGTAGATACTTTTGTTGGTGAGAAATATCCACTCGCTGCTGAGAGGAAATGCTTCGACACAGCTTCTGATATCCGAGAGACACAAGGTGGCAGATTGGGTAGTGGGCCTGTTATCTGATAAGTGAATCAATCCATATGCTGCGAAAGGGATGGACGAGTCAACAGAGTATATGCAAATTGTCGTTACACTTGTACATGTAAATTTTGTCGTCTGATGCAACAGTAAGTCTCTGTCGAAGTATCGAATAATTATGGGCGATGCAGCTGCTACACCTCAGGAGAGTCTTTAAATGTCGATCTTCAACTGCACTTGCACTCAACGTTACCACAGTATCGTTTCATTCATACGTGCATCGCTTCCGCTAGATAACAGACTGTAGTAGAGGCACCTAGGGCAACCAGTAACACATGACCGATCCACTTGAAATGTTGGGACAGGATGGCTGCCTTCTATGGACTAGTAGCGCAGCAGTGTGCTCAAGTGTGGGGATATTATGTGTACATTTTGCCATGTACCTAGGTACCGCGGTAACCGCCATCCACTTATCTGTCAAAGATATCCGGACTAGATCTCTTGCTGTGAGTATCTGTTCGCTTAGACGCTGCTTCACTTACGTGGACGATACATCTCATGATGTACTTTACCACATGCCGTTTTATCAGGGTTACCTAGGCATGTCCCCACGAAAACTACGAGGCTCCTCCCCACGTGTTGCCCACTAGCTGCATCATAGCTCGAGTGACGGACCGTCGCGATTGGCTTTTCGGTTGAGCGCTATGCATCATCATCCGATCACGCGCTTGAATTTAGTGTAAGATCTAGATTCGTAGCTGGTACGTCACATCAACTGCATTCATAAGACTTAGGAGCCGAAGATTCTACTGGCAGAAAATGTAGTTCGGGTTTCAAGATTTGAGCTATGTGTACTATAACGAAGGTTCGGGAGGGTATGTACTGCAAGCTGGCAGTTCCACATCAGGCACTGCCAAAGAGCGGGGAATACACCTGGGCAATATGCAGTGTAACCACCGGATTACCACGCAGCCAGTAGACGGTTGAGACGTAAGCACTCAATTAGAAGTCACTAAGCTTATCCCACGTTGACGGTGCCGTACCCGTGCCGTTCCCTAAGGTCCAAGGCACCAGGCCAAGGGGTCCTGTGAGCGATCTGCAGCATGTCTTACATGTGCAGGACGTCAACTCATACGCTAGAACATGGTAAGAAAGTGAGTTCCGAGGTTGTTCTCCATGTTAGTGGTCAGATCGCAACTTGGAGTGAAGCAAAGGTACAGTGGAGCTCACTATGGTGATGCGGCTGCAGCGGCAGATAGTGCCATGACCAATACCATCAATGGATGCTCGTATCAGCCTGGCGCTGTGAGAAAGCGTCCTTGCAACCGGCCCGATCAAGTATACCGGTAGATGCGGGAATTGTGCGAGAGGCCGCCTGAAGCGGTAACTCTCAGCATCCAACACACCCAGTGTGGTGAGCCACGCCACCCTTCGCCGGTGAAGCTCCACCAACCAAGTGTTGCTTCCCTCTATCCCCTTTGTTTTGTATGGTCGACGACGAGCGTAGCGCACGCTTAAATGCGGAGTTGCGATAGACGGTCTGGGAGGGGGCCAGGAGGCAAGTAGTAGCAAGTCGATATGTCACTCTTCATCTGACCCCACCACCATGGCCAGAGTCGCGCATGATCAAAGGGCTTGGTATCCACCACCGCGTGGGTAAGTAACCTGTCGGGCGTCGCGAGCTGGCGACCAGCCGGTCTATATAAGTGTCTTGCCCTCAGCACCTTGATGGCTCATCACGCTCATCACTTTCACAATCTAACCATCCAAACCAACCAAACAACCAATCACCATCATTAAAATGGCTCCCTGGTACGTCTTGCAACCAATCTTTGGTGTTTGGCACATACTGGTGTGCTCCAAGGTCGCTGCATCAGGGCTAGCGCCAGCACCGTGATGGACACTTTACTTGGAAGATGGAGGGGCTCTGGCTAACGGATTGAAACAGCAACTGCTCTACCTGCAAGTGCGCTGGTGACTGCTCCAGCTGCGGATGCGGATCCTGCTCCGTAAGTATATCCTACGATGCATCGATGCAGTGTTTCTACCTGTCAACTCAAATTGGCACTAACGTCGGGATATAGCACTAAGCGTCAAACTACCCTGAATCTCGTATCTCTTCCAACAATAACACACCCATGGAGCGATTTGGGCGTGGAGCAATAGTATGGTTGGAGGTCGGCGTGAACTGCCAATGTTAGGGTTGCGACTGCCAGAAGTACCAGATGAGGTATAACTATAAATCAATCTACATTTACTACAAGAATTGACCTTTGCGCCGTGTTGTATGTCTGAACGAGCATTAGAACCATTGGAAAAACCATTTGTATTAGCGTGCAAAAGCCCCAAAATGAAGAAAGGACTCAAACAATACAGGTAGGAAGGCAATAATACATATACAGTGTCAAGGGTGCTTCCAGCGCCCCACTACCTCAAATATCAAGATGTTGACGAATGTCATCACCAAGCCTCCACTCCTCATCCCTGGCCATGCGGTCAAGAGGACTTTGCACATCGTCTTCATCACTTCTACGTGTACCAGTTGTACCCGCGTCGCTAACGACCGTAGTACCGCTGACACTACCGCTTGTGCTCTTGCTTCGTCTCTTCTTGAACCAACTCCTTTTGCTCTTTGTACTCGCTGCATCTGTATCAGAAGCTATCGACGCAGCATACTCGCGTCCGTCACCCTCGACTAGAGTAGGATCGGTGCTGGATGCTACACTGAGATTTGAGGAGAGCTTTGTGAGATGGTTAGGGTCAAGGTCTCCGGAGGTATCGATAGGACCGGGTTTAGGAGTGGGCATAGGAGTGGTATCTGTGGACGAGGTGGATTCGACGAGCTCGGCGTCGCGATACCATTTCCGGCGCCGAGTGTAACGTCCCCAACCGTCTTGGCCTCTTCGTCCATCTCTCCACTATTCCAGTTAGTATCAAAAAAAAAACGCGAGGACAGTTTCCTAAACGTACCTTGTTATCATAGTATATCCACGCCGAGTCCTCTTTAGACACCCCTTTCTCGGCCTTGAAATCCTTCTCCGCGCCTTCGACCTTCCATTCACTGCCTTGCACCCATCGCCATCTTGACTGACCTCCTTCAACTTCAGGCAATTCAAAGTGTTCTTTTGGTGGAACAGGGTTCAAGTGCTCATCCGTCCAGGACGCTCGCTCGTAAGCAAGCATAGAGGATGTCCATCCAATACCCAGCCACCTTCGCTGGTTCTCGTAGATGGAAAAGGTAAAGCGCACACCCGTAGATTCGGGCCGGCGCTTAGCTGCCAGTGAGGCTGCGACCTCCTGTGTGCTCTTCTTTCGAGGGGGCAGAGGAGGCGCACCCTTTCTGTCTACGGATACAATGTCGCCAAAGTCGAGGCCGGTGATAAAAGCGCACGTGCGTCGTACTGTCCTCGACCTCCAAAGTAAGGTGCGAGTTACGCGAGCAGGTCGTGAGTGCCAACTTAGCATTACTGTGCCTACTGCCAGCACGACTCGCTTTGTAGTCAGGATATAAAAGGGCGGTAGAGTGAGTGCTATCCATAGTGGTAATACAAAAAGAATGCGGATGAATAGCACAGTGAGAGCTGGTCGTGTAGTAGCCGAGGTCGCCGTCCTCTGTGTGGACAGGAAGTCTGTGAGGCGCAGAAAGGGATCCAGCAGGATGTTGCAGCGTGAAGTGAAGAGCTTCAGACTATCCACAATCTCCTCCAAGCTCTTGTGGTGCTTGATGTTGGTGTCCGACTCGACCCGCTTGTGCGCCTTCTGTCCCTTCTCGCCTGTCCACCCCGTCGACGACAATGGCGAGTATCTGCGCGTATACATGCCCAGTATCAGGCCAGAGACGACTATGATGGGCCCTGCGTATCTTGTCACGGCATCACCATACAGGACTACGGCCCAAAAGGTTGCGACTAGAAGAAAGCTCTCCCATGGATCTCCGGTTGTCCATGTTACCAGGCCGGCAAACTTGTTCAGAGGTAGTATGAAGGGATGCGAATATGCGAGCACGCGAGTAATCTGTGGCGGAGTGGCGGCGAGCAGCGGAGACTTCTGGTGTACGAGTATAGCGGATCGCAGTTTTGTTTGCGGTGTTGTCTGGCCTAGGTTGGCGGGGGAGAAGGACGCGTATGTTGGATTCTGGGCATCACCGGCCGGCTGCGGGGACGACGCATCGTTGCTAGACTTGGAAGGGGTGGACATGTGCACAATCCAGGGTGTATCTAGGTGGATATCAGCATGTTGTCAGCGCAACTGGGTTTCCACGAACGTTGTTGCGGGTTTGGAAGTTACCAACCTAGTGCTGCCATGCATGGAGATGTGCGTCATCGCCTGGCTGCGCAGACGAGGCTGAGTGCCGTGCTCGTGTCCAGCCACGCTCCGTGTATGTACTGGAAGGGCGGCTTCTAAAAACGCAAACTTGGAGCTCAAGAGAAGTCACAAAGTGTCATGTAAGGCTGCACATGATGCTGCCGCCGGAAACGATGCGGGGGATCTTTGAGCATGTGAATGTCTTAGTCCGAGGGCGACTTGCGGAAGCCTCATGGCAGCCCATCCCGGGACAATTTCCACAAGAGCACGAATGAAAAGCGCGTACTGGGGACGCATTACTCTTACTTGCATCATCATCCGTACCGCACAACCACAGCCACGGTCAAGCGCACAGAGATGGTTGCGGACATGGCAGTTTGCGATCGTGATGTGATTGGTCGACATTGCAGGCATCACGTGCCGGCTGTGGAGGCACCTGGGCAGGCCGAAAGCGCGGAAGGCGACCCAGAATTTTTGGACATGCCCTCATTGACGACAGCGCTCGCCCACCCACAATAGACAGGAGCCACTTACACACAGCTTTTGATTGCAAGCGGACATTGCGCATCCACTCTGTAACTCATCTCTTCCCACAATGGTATGTTCCTGATCTCTGTCACACCATGTTTGACTAACGTCTACAGGCCCATCGCATAATAACACAAGTCGTCTTCTCCGGCGCTCGAATAATAGGCCGTGCCGTCTCTGAATCCTATCGTCAAGCCGCCGCTTCACAGAAATACGCAGCCGCCAGTCAAAATGGTGGAGGCAGTGGTGGCGCCTTTTCATCCTCCAACATCACCATGGACGAGGCCTGCCAAATCCTCAACGTCGGTCCCGGGAAGATGGGCAACATCGAGCTAGAGGCTGTCACAGAGCGTTTCAAGAGGCTTTTTGATCTGAACGATCCGAAGAAGGGCGGAAGTTTCTACTTGCAGAGCAAAATATTGAGGGCGCGAGAGAGGATCGAGAGGGAGGTGCAAGGACACCAACGGGTAGCGGAAAGAGAAAAGGAATTAAGAGAGGGGTTCAAGCCAAAGTTCACAAAGGATGAATGAGGTTACTCGGAAGATGAAGGAACATAATGTTGCATTTGGGGCGTTGGGCATAGCGTTTGAGCCTTGTATATTCTATGGGTACAGTAAGCGATGGCGCTTCGACGTTGAGAGTGTGGTCGGATAGGCATGAGCGTGCTTCAGTCTCTCCACTCTCTTGTGTATTTTCTTTCTTCCCCAGTGTTCCTATACTGTACTATCAACGCAGCTACGTCCTAGCGATCAACCCAAGGTTACTACCGCGTACCACTGAAACTCTCGTAATTTCACTGACTTTGGGCAAGTCCGTTAAGAGACTCTGTCTACAGACCGTGTAGCATGGGTTGGGTCGCGCTCACCCCACAAACCCACGGGCCGCGCTAGAGTCTTGGCTTACTCGCATTCTGTTTCGACAAATCTTTCGCGCCCAAGAACCGTGGTTCATTCGCATCACACCGCTATCGATCATCCGCCCACAACAAACCAACTCATCCATTGCGCGCGACAACCCCACCTCACTGCAAACGCGACTCAACATGGGAGACTCATATCGCCCAGCGCGGCGCCCGCCACCGCTTGTAGACCGTATGACCTTCACTGGCAATGATCGCGACAACTATCGACCAGGCGGCGCGCGCAACGGCAACCAGCCCCAATTCACTTTTGAGTCTAGCCATCCTGCCCCCCGCTTTCCGCCTGCTGGAGACGCCAACGTACCGCGTGGCCCTGCGTCATCAAGAAGGCGCGGCCGTGGTGGGGCCTCGCGAGGCTCGTCTCGTGCGGATGGCAGGAACAACGCAAACGGCTATCGTCGGGGCGGTTTCAAGAAGGCTGCCCCTCATGAGCGCGCCCTTCTTAAGCACCAAGACGAGGGTAGTCCGGAGCGCGCACTGGGTGTCGGAGACGGTCCTAACCGGTTTCTTAACCCGGACGACCTGTCTGATGACGAAGAAGCAGATATGTCAGTAGAGAGTGGCGACTCTGCCGATGGAGATCGCGAAGGTGGTGCGCGGGAGCCCAAGGCAGCCCGGACGCAAACCAAGCGTGCTGATGGCGACTCTGTTCCCAAGTGGTCCAACCCTGACCCGTACACCGCCTTGCCGCCTCCCGATGAAACTACAGGCAAGAGAACCGACTTTGTCAAGTTGATTCGAAAAGCAAAGAACGAAGAGGCAGAGAAGACTGCTGGACACAACTCAGTTGTTGCCAACGACGACTTCATCTCGTTTGGTGATGATGATGACGACAATGATCCTGATACTGTTCAGGGCTCCTTGAGCGAAATTGCACACATTGACAGCATCGTTAATAGGCAACAAGCTGCACTAGCCGAACATCGGGCACCTCGTCCTGCGAGGAACAACAAGCGCAAGGTCACCATGAGCGGCGTAGTAGATGAATGGTTGCCCGTCCCTAACATCAATCCAACGCCGTGGCTGCCCTCACGCGACCCTTACGCACATCTTGCTACCGAACCCGAGAAGTGGTGAGTTCTTTGTATACCTGCAGCTAGATTTCTGGCATTGCGAAGCTCTGCCAGTTAGATCCTGGGACTTTGCACAAGAACCTTTAGGCTTTACAATGCGATCTTTGTACTAACGCGATGCTAGGCTTCACAACGAGATTCTCGACTTCTATGACTTCGTCGCGCCCAAGCCCTTCGAGCACGAACAGCGTAATAGGCTGGTCAACCGTGTCAACAGCGCCATGGGCCAACGCAGGTTTCCTCAAGAGAACGGACGCATCTTGTGTTTCGGTTCCTTCCCTGCAGGTCTCTACTTGCCCACAGCCGATATGGATCTAGTATATGTCTCCGATAGGCATTACAACGGTGGGGAGGCCGTCGTGGACATGTCTGGGAGGAACGCCAACAAGAGCCTGCTTTACAAGGCAGCTAGGAGGCTCAAAGACACCAAATTGGCAGCCAATGGCCATGCCCAGGTCATTCCTGCACGTGTTCCCATTATCAAGTTTGAAGACGCTCTCACGGGGCTTCAAGTTGACATCTCTTTTGAGAATTTGAGCGGAGTGCAAGCGCAAGCCACATTCGCACAGTGGAAGCAACAGTATCCGGACATGATATATATGGTAGCACTCATGAAGCAGTTCCTTGTTATGCATGGACTGAACGAAGTTCATACTGGCGGGATTGGAGGGTACAGTATCATCTGCTTAATTGTCAGCTATATTCAGCATTCTCCTAAACCGGACAATCTCGGAGAATGTTTCCTAGGATTCCTAAGGTACTACGGCGATTTTGATTTGGCCCGGAAACGCATCCAGATGCACCCACCAGCGATCATTGAAAAGGTAAGCATTCGCATGTCGATACTAAACAAGTTTGGTTAAGTTCATACAGCTGACAATCGCAGACCCACTATGGCATTGATGGCCGCCCAGAGAGGTACGACGGTCTTTCCATCCAGGATCCTAACCGTCCCGAAAACAACATCTCTGGTGGATCCCACAAGGTTCAGCTTGCATTTGATGCCTTCAAAGAAGCGTACCTCACCCTCGAAGACCGCATGCAGGCCGCCCGCTCCGGACAGAACATCGGACCCAGCATCCTAGAATGTGTCTTTGGTGGTAACTACGAAACATACACAAAGCAACGAGACCACATGAGGAAACTCAAGTGAGTTGTGTTGTACTAGATTTGAAGCAGGCGTTACATATATTTTCGTATGTACGCTGCTGGGATATAGCCTTCGCCCCTGTCATGAGCCCTTTTGGACTCTCATGATACTTCCCAGACTAGACTTACTTCCTGCTTGGCCAAAATCGGACCAGGACACCTCTTAACAAGGACATCGATGACACCCAAACTTGGAATGACGAATGGGCATGAGTCATGTGGAAGAAGGTCCAGGCGCAGTTGAACGGAATGGTAATTGCAGCTTAACGGGCCAGCAGGGATGTCGAGTATCAGAAGAGTATGGTGTAAGGCGTCGTTATGGGTAGGCGAGTACGAATGCTTCGGCAGGGTCTACTCACGATGCGAACAGATTAGGGCGGCATGAATGTTTGAACCATCGCACGATACCCAATTCACGGCGCTATAGGCGTTTGGCAGCTATCTACGTACACTATCTGGACGGACGCCTCATCGACCGGAACAGGCCTCGCACACACCATGTTGATCCCACAGATCTCGACGCGGCGACACGAGTCCTCCCCGCCACCGATGTTGTTTCCTGTCTGGTCCTAATTGACCAAACGACACGAGATGCACAGTCTCCATATGTTTTCTATGACTCCTTTTCTTTGTACCGTAGACGTTTCATGATAAAATCTGTTCTCTTTTTTTTCGCTGTTCTTTTGCTTGCTCTTATGAGCACCAAGATGATACTAATGATACGCTAAACGCGGACAACTATATCTAGTACATACTCCTGCTATTGTAACGCCGAATCGGAAGCCTGGTCTGATCAAAGGACGTCGCATTGCGATTTCCAACGTCAGTCCCTTCTTCAGAAATGTCGCCAGCAACAGGACGTCTTTTCTCATTGAGTAGCAGGCTTTAGGCATGCGCTTGAGGAAGAAAGATTAGTCTATCCGCATGTTCGGTCAAGGCAGATCCGGGAGCAAGCTCTTCAAAAGCATCAAGAGGCATTGGTAACTCGCCATCAGTTGGTCTTCGTTAGCATAGGCACGAGATCAAGTGCCCCAGCTTGCTCCATAATAGGTACCATAAATTATTGCCAGTCGTCTTTGTATACTGTCATTACCTGGTAGTTTTCCAAAGCAAGATTTTACACAAGACAGCGCCAGGCTAACAATGCTGAAGTTAACACAATAAAAGTCTCGAAGGATTACCACTCTCGTTACTCCCCATCACACGCCGACTATACCGCGCCGCTCGGGTAGCGATTGACAATCAGACTGTTGACAACCTTCACAACTCTTTCTTCGTCTCCACAATGGTCTCATTCTGCGCCCTGCTGATGAGATCCTTGGCGACCGCCGCACTCTCTCTCCAGCTCCTCTGGCGCTGCCAGAACCTAATTACTGGAGTAGTTTCTCCAAGACTACCCTGCCTAGCTTCTTCTTCGAGACTCTTCCTAGTAATCTCGCCACCCTTGTCACTCAACTTGGGAATATTCTGCAGCTGGCTGAGATTCTCCTCAAAGTATTGCTTGCGCACCAGGAAGCGTTCACGGCGTTCCTTCTGTAGGCCTGGGGAATCGAGTTTGGACAGCACGATGCGAACGCCCCAGCGGAATAGGATGAAAAGATGTTCAGAAAAGAAGACAGTCAGAAGGAGGGCCCAGAGCTGAATGTTGGAAGGACTGCCGCTGGGACCAGAACGGTCATTCCAAAACATGTAGACAAGAGCGGACGTAGTGAGACTGCCCATCCAAGTAAGGAAGGAGAGGGAGTCGAGCCAAGGCCCGATTGTATCAGCGCGCCATGGAGTGGGTCGTCGCATCTCAACACAGATCTTCATAGCGTCGGCACGAAGCTCGATCCAGTTGTTGATCAAAAAGGACACAGCGGTAAGTGGCCAAACCACGGAGAAGAGTGACAGGTAGCCAAATTGCACAATCATCTCACGAAGATCGGCGGTGACATCGTAAGAATCCAGTTCTGCTTCCTTGCGGACACGATCAAGGAAGGCAGCGTCCTCAGCAGGGTCGTTCTCGGCGGTGGCCGGTGCGGAACCGCCGTTCCTTGCAGCTCTGTCAGACTGCATCTCCTTGTACTTGGCAAGGCCACGACGCTTGAGGTACGGAACGATAAGCTCCATGCCAAGGTTGACGAGTTGGGCAGTGACTGTGAAGTATATGACTTGCTTGCGGAGGCGATCGGGGTTGATGGTCCAGCTGGAACTCGTCGAGTTGAGGTGTAGTTGCTTCTCGTCCTCAGCGAAAGGTCGGACAGCAACGTTGAAAACGTCAAGGTAGGGTACGATAACCTTGCCAAATGGTACGTAGACAAAGGCAGTCAGGAAGATTCCCAAGTAAGACATGATGAAGTTCATGACGAAGATCTTCTGGGTCAATGCCTTGTCGTACGCCTGCGACGTCTCATAATTCTCGAATTGGGTCAAACGGGTAGCAGCCTGGGTCAGGATAGTATTTAGGATAGGATTGACGGTTGTGAGAATGCCAGTAGGGATGAAGACCTTGTAGGGTTAGTCAAACCATATGCTGCAGATGGGATTCAACACTCACGAGAAGGCTCTTTAGCGGGCCGTTGTAGACTTCAGAGATAAAGACCTCTATACCAAAGCAGGTCGCAATGACGGCTCCAAGCGAGCAAGCGGCAATTATGGCGAATGGAATCTGCAGCAACTGCCTCTGGAAGCGCTTGGATGCTGGGAAGAAACCGACTTGTTCGCCTGTGACTGGGTCGGTGATTGTTTTTTCAGGTTCAAAGTCCTTTTTCCTGACGTCGATTTTGGAAACACCCTTGACGCCCCAGCGAACGCTCAGGTCGACTTCCTGGTGTTTCCAGTATTCAGTGAAGACGGTGCACCACAGGGCGCTCGCAAGACCGTAGATGGGCGAGAAGGAGCCGAAGAAGAGCCATGAGAAGAAACCGAAGGCGGCAGCGGGAACGAGGAAGGTGAAGTAGGACTGTGTAAAGGCGAAATAGAAGGCAATCTGACCATGTTAGTTTACCACGGCACGAGACGGTATCTTGGAAGCTTACCTTCTCTCCCAGCCTGTTTCTGATGTCGTCCAAATCTTCCGTCGTCAGGATGTACTGCGAGGTCCACTTCTTGATCCAATCCTTGTTGTAGGCATGGTCGTGCAGCGCAAAGACGGACTCGACGTTCTCCCATTCTCCCTCTTTGGGTGTTATGCCGGCTCCACCTTCAGAGGGAGGGTTGGTGATGAGCTGGTATATTATGCGTAGTCTCTCGGCCTCGTAGAGGGGCTCGGCTTCGAGCGATTCGCGGGTAACCTTCTCGGGGGCAGCCGTTCGAACGCCGTGGATCCAGTCGCGGACTCTGTTGGCATTTAGTAAGCGGCTTTATGAAGGGCATCAAGTCTTGAGTACCTGGACCTGTATACTTCACCAAACAGGTGCTCGTCTGAAGCTACTCGCACGAAGAGGAGGATTGAGTGCGACTCTCCATTGCGGACCTCGGTCTGCAGCCCAACGTTGGCCAGAGCCTCGCAGAGCTTCTCAAACTGCGCGATGGCCTTCGCCTTGTCTGCGCGCCTGTTAGCATATCCATGCTGAACCCAGCCTTGGCACACCCATACCAGTCTTCGCAAAGCGGTAGCTAATCACGTAGTCGACGTCCAGGTTGCTCTGCAGCGCCTTTGATTTGGCCATGTCCGACGACGAGCCCGAGGTGAGCAGGGCAATTTTGATGCGGTAAATAGACCAGGAGAGATTGGTGAAGTAGGGAATGGCAGCTTCGGCGCTTGTCCCCTCTTTCTGGCTCGACATGCCCAGAAATGTTGTAATCGGGGTTCAGGCCAAGCTACCGGGAAGCCAAAACGTCATCGTCGCGAAGATCCCGCCTACGCCATCCCTGCACCACATCGCTCAATCTTGTACAAGACACGCGCAAACAGGAAACAAATCCATGAGCCCATGCGTGTCATGTACAACTACGTACACGTCTAGATGAGTCTCACCCTTTTCCTTCTCAGCTCATGCGACATGATCGGCCCAACGTCTTCAATATGAAAACATCCCACCCTTTCCGCAGTGACCGAGTCCTTCCACTTTACAGCCAGCAGTAACCCTTTGTTGCGCCCATCTTGAGAGAAGCAGCCAAGCAGTAGGAAAGACCAGAGGCCCCGGATAATGTTCGTATATAATTCCTTTCGGACAAAAGAAGTCAAGCCAGGAAACATTTTTTTAACTTTCCGGTCCTTGCCCATGTCCCACATGAGCTTCATGGCCAATCACATATGGGCTGGAAGAATTACAGGATTGATCCTCTTATCAAATTGGTCTTGCATTTGTCTACTAAATTAAATGTACAGAGGATACCAGCTTGTCTAGCTATGTCACCTTCACAATCAACATACACAAGCCACGTATTACAACTGCAGCAAGCCACTACAAATATCGCTTAGGCACCCTGTAGGCTTTCGCTATAGACAGGCGTGAACGTGGTTTGCTCTTTCGGTCAGACGGGCTCGAGACCCATCGAACAAGTGTCACTGTCTACTCACTTAGGTTTTCTCTTTGACTGCGTATATTCACAACTCCCATGTATTGCATAAGCTAAGGGATTATGAACTCATGTTCTCTACTGTTGGCTCATCTAACATGCTAGAGCTCGCCTGATTGTTCGTTGGACTTGTTGTACATATTATAGCGTCTTGGTGCGTCTTCTGTATAAGTATATCGCTAGTGAACCGTGTTGTATACAACTCTCAACTATGCTTACAATTCAGGCTTTCACTTTGTTGTAGTAAGAGAGGTGACAGCAAGTTATATTTATGGATTTGATCAGAGAGGCGTGTTCCACTCTCCTCCTGCAGCGCCAGCTGCACCAAGTGGCGTATAATATAGCATAGACCGATAGCCACGACTCTCGACTTTACCGATCTGACACCTACAATGCCTTACGGGATTGTTTACCTTCGGGAAGATGGTATCAGTTCTCGCCGCAACCGGTAGATATAGGCGAGTCTGCCTTGTAAGGCATCATCAGGCAGACTTCAGGCCTTCAGGCCTTCAGGCTTTCATGCATAAAGACCATTCCTCTCCCGGTCCTCAGGGAACAACGTTGACATCGAGCCCATTCAATGAGTGGGCTCTGTGATCGTCAGTAGATAACTACTTTTGATAGAAGAGTGGAGTTAAATCTATAGCGTGAGGCCTTTTATGAACGTATGAGTATTGAGAGAAGAGATACGAACCAGCTCTTGAGACTGGTACAATAATAAACCGCCTATGGCTGAAGCTAGAAGAGCGCATGCAAATATCCGCCCAGCCGTTCATGTAAAGTCGTATCATGCAGACAAGGGGGGTATAGTCATGCGTATGCAGAAGCCACCTGCAAAGTAAGGATGTCGAACCACCAACTCCCGCGATAACACCACCTACACCTAGTACGTAATAATACCCAGTCAAAACCAATAACAGTATCTCTAGACGTATAAGATTGAGGAATTCGGATAACACGCCAACAGGCCCACCCACAGGGCACATTTTGGATCCTTGTGGAAGCAAGCCATACATGGCTAGCTACGATGCAAGTCCCGGGAATTATGATCCCAGCGTCTGTTAACTGAGCCCAGTACGACCTTAAGGATTCCCGTGGCGGTAAGCTCGGCATCTCCTTCGCCAGTGAAAGGAATCGTGTCCACGATATCTCTCACCGGCATATTACCTGCCATGCTCCCCGCTATCTCGGCAATATTGTCATCCAAACTCTTGAGGTGCTCCCGCGCACCGGGCTCTTTGCCAACCTGGAAGAATTGGATACCGACTTGCCATGAATCTGCATCCTCTTTGCTGAGTTTCATGGCAGCTGAAACGATGACGGATTCGACATCGTCAGAAGGCACCCCATCGGTGATGACAATAATGTTCATTGGCTTAATCGTCTTGTCTCTCATGAATCGCTGGATATATGACTTCAAGATCTTATTCAAGCGCTGACCGGTTGGTGTACCACCGCTGGGACGCACGGTCTGAAAAATCTCGATGATGGTACTCGCTGATGTGACGTTCTTGTAAAGGCTAGAATCTGGGTGATTGAGGAAGTAGATATCGATTCCATCGGCATCCCGCTGAGTACAAATCGGTGCAATCATCTCAAGAGCCTTGGCAGTCTCCCTCCAAGAGCGACCGGCCATAGACCCTGAGTCGTCAATTAGAAAGACTGTGTCGAAGGTTCTGAGGAAGTCATAAGGATCATCGTCCAAAGGACCGGTAGCTGAAGCTGAAATTGCTACATGATCGTTCTGAGTTGGACTTGGTGTGTAAGCTGGCGGGGCTTCGCGATCAGAACTAAAAGGATTTACATTTGAGCTGTCTGTTGGGCAGTCAGTATTTGAAGAAAACACCCGGGTTATGCCCATCAGATGCGGGATATATAGTACTTACTAGGCCTTCGTGTAGCAGGTGATGCAAATGTAAATGGATTGGTACGTAAGGGTGGTGCAATACCATTGTTGTGGGATTCAGTGCTTCTTTTGCTGACCGGTGCAGCTGCAGGCGTGTTGTTCAGTGTCTGTCCAGCACCTTCTGTGTCCCACGAAATGTAATCGTTGCTTGGCTTTGAAGGTTTGCGGGTCGAAAAGGTCTTCTTCAGTTTTTGATACATACTTCCGGACTTTGTGGATAGTGTATTCTGTTGACAGTAGGCAGAGGTAGTGCAATTTAGAGAGTGGGTGTTGTCGAGATAATGGAGAGCCGAAAGTGAGCCAGACATTTGAGCAAGGGCGAACGTCAGAATGAGTTCAAGAGCAAACCGTAATGACAGGTGGAAGCTTGCTTAATTGGACTACCTGTGTCTTGATGTAAAAGGGATGTTTGTTTGATGGTTCAGGTGGATCCTTATACACAATCATCACCAAGACGGTGAGATGGTATTAGATCTGCCTCGTGTACGCCTTAGCAGCGGCCTTGAGTGCCGACTCATCACGAATGAGCAGGAGCGTATGGCATCTTCCGTTATGTGGCTCGGGTAGCTGCAATGAAAACGCCATGTGCTGCGCAGGAGCAAGCATGCACAGCCGAGCTGCTAGATAGCGTTGATGGCTGACTGCGCAGCCGCCACCCAATCACATCACGATGCTAATCCCGCACAGCCGAGCACGTAATACTTCACAAGATGGTCCACAATCATCAACCGTTTTCTGAACGAATCATACGCAATGGATTTAAGGAACAAACGGCGCGTGAACCACTACACTTCATCCAGTGAACCTTCTTGGTAAGTGTAACGAACACCGAGTCGACCAAGTGGGTTGGTTTTCATCTCGTTCTGGCGCTCAACATGCAAGTGACCTTCCTTATTCCGTCAGAGTTCCTAAGGCAGACACACAACCTCAAGTTTGCACACCTTTGCGATACCTCCACAGTGCTTGTAATACCCGAAAAATCTTTCGGGGTGGCACGCATAATATCTCGTAGATACCTAGGCACCGCGCAGGATTTCAATAGATTGCGCTGAGGTTGAATTGCCCTAGCCTGCCCTAGCGTACCAGTATCGGACGTAGGCATTCTGAGCGTAGGCCTGTGTGAGGCTCAAGAAGGTCTCAAAAGCGGCCTTGATGGTGTGTTGTCTCCTTGATACACGTCCCTTGAAGTCCAGTCGCGCTCCACAGCCATGAAGAGGTCCCTGACCGCCACATGCCTACTCAGGCAGCTACTGGGCGTCCTTTGGTGACTTTTACGCGGGGCTGCGTTAGCAAGAGTCCGATTGCCGGTCAAAGACTTTGGATGCGCCCACACCACTGGTCGCTTGGCTAATTGCCAGGCATACTCCTTGCGATGGTTCGTCCAGCACTCTGCACAAATGCCGATATCCAAACTGCCTGTGTCCAGACTGAGCTGATTCTGTATGAGGTCAAGGAGCGGCAGTATTCGTGACCGCAGTCCACAGTGCCCATGGTTGCTATCGACCTGGTAGTTGGAGCACTGGCGGAGCGATGATAGAAGTCGATCGATGTCTCCAAGATAGTACGTCGGCTCCGTGTTGTCATAGATTTTGCCTTGCAACCGTATAGTGTCAATCTTGGAAAAGAAGCGAATCATTTCTCCTAGTTGAAAAGAATCGCATTGCAGCGATGTATCATACCAGAGCTTGCATTGACGTTCTTCCGACGTGTACAGCTTAAGGAAATGAGCCTGTAGAGAGTTGATGGTCTCAAGTATGTACTCTCGCCGTTGTATCAACTCGTCCTCGACGTCTGGTATGTCCCACCATAAGGCTTTTGTATGGTCCTCTTCTATTCCCGGTCGCCACTGGACTGAGTCCCGCATGATCAAATGCTTTGAATATCGCGTCACCCATGATGGATGATCGAAAAGAAGACCAACAAAGAGCTTTTGTCGTATTCTCTCTTCCGTCTGCGTTGTGGCCGGCTTGCCTCTCGACTTTGCATCGATCAACTGCAGGTACTTCTTTCTCTGTATATGCTTTGACAGGCACGCGACAGCATCGAATCGGTCGGCAACAACGGCGAGATTGGCGAGATTGGCCACGGGAGGATTGGCTACGGCAAGGTCGAGACCGTGGACTGCGCGAAGGAAGTCTGCTATGAGATTCCGGATGGAAGAGACCTTGGCGACGGCTACACGCCCGACATTGACGATGGATATGTGAGGAAGCGCATCGACAGGAACATCAGCGATTTTGGCACCCTCGCTCAACTGGAGTGCTTCTAAAGCTTTCGCCAGCTGTTGCCCTTCGTGGAAGCGATCACTGAGCAGGTTCTCAAAGTACCGCGAGTTGTGCTGCAGTGTTTTGGAGTCTACGCGATATGAGAATTGCTGTCCGCCCTCTTCCTGTGCGACCTCAAGGACAAGGTCGCCATTTGCGGCGATGACCAACAGGCCCTCCTCATCCGACATGGTGTAAGGTTAATGTTATAACTCTCCAAGGCGTATTTCCTCATGGGTAGGGCCAGAACATTATGACTTGATCAGATGGCGATTCGCTTTCGGTGTGTTGGCTGAGAAAATGGAGACTGAGGTCACAGCCCGCGGCGAAGGCTGAGCGGCCGCCATCGCTGAACTGACCAATGGGCAGAAGCGAGCTACGGCCAGTGGCGCTGGGCCGACAGCCAGGCGTCCTCCAGCTCTACACCACTTCACATCCTAGGCACAACATGTACTATCTATTCATTCCAAAGAAACATTCTAAAGACTCGGCAAAGTATTTTCGCATACGACTTACACTGCTTGCTATTGAGATGGACCACTGTGGTCTCGAACATGACTTGTAATTACCTACACCCCTCTCAACACCACCTGGTTAGCAGCTACAGTCACACTTTCAATATCGTCAAGAAATAGAAGTAGGTTTTGACCATGAAATAGATTGATCTTGGCAGCGTAACCAACTCCACGCTGAATGCATATGCCGGGTATATCCTATGCGAAAGGCCACTGATCCGACGCCCCCAAACCCATTACAAAAGAGATAGTAGATTGAAGAAGTGTTATAATCTTCACCTCAGACAGAAGCACACCGAAAGCCAATGAAAACCGCCCGACTAGCTCCAGGACACGATGGCCCATAACGTATCAGTCGTAATGTTGGCAGTAATTAGCCACGTGCGCATGGCGATATGCTAGCACTTGCGGGAAGGAAGCTTCATCCTCATCCACTCATCGCCGACAATGGCATGGCCGACGCGAGACTCAAAGAATTGACGCTGCTTCTGGGCGCGTTGGACATAGCTGAGGCGGCGCTTATGTACCCTGCCCTTCTTGTCGCGGGTGTATTCATATTTTTCTTCGCCCTAAATAATTGTTAGTACAATTATTTCCAGACATGAGGTTGGCAGAAGAGTACTCACGATGATGGCCCAGAGTGATTGCTCTTGTGGGTTCATGTTGCAGTGGTAGGCCGGCTTCGGAAGAGGCTTCTCGCCGCTAAGCCGGCTGTAGATGCTGTCGACACTGGAGCGAACGGACAACATGGTGAAGTGTGTGGTCGTGGCTTGAGTGCTTGTGTCTTTGTAGCGGGTCTCGGATGAGGTGGCTGGAATGCTCGCCGCGGACGGCTTTGGGTATACGTTACCGGACGAGCTTGGGTTCGTTGTTGCAGTTGTGGTATAAGAGAGTGCGAGGTTGCAAAGTCATGAAGGAGAGAAACGAGTCAGTGGTCTTATGCGGCTAGAGATGTGCTGCACAGTGTTTGCGGCGCGAACCGTAGTTCGCTTCGTTTGTTGAAAAAAGCTGTGATTTTAATCGCGCAAATCGGGGAGCGGTACCGGCATTGCTCAGGGCCGTGGACCACGAACTGCAGCCAACACATGTAGAGGGGGACCGTGTGGATTATATCTGTCAAGTCGACTAGTGGTGGAACGGAAACAGGTAAGCTGGGGCATCATGGGACACGGGGTCACTACAGCGTTATTGCGCCAACCGCGATACGCGGATAGTGAGATGGTTCCAAGCCCCATGCCCAGAGCAGCCAGTCCAAAACGCATCTCCAACACGTTTACTCAACCCAACCACAAAGCTGCAGATCAGAGTACAAATTGCACAACCACCGACCAAACATTGCATCACGATATTGCGCATACCTTGGCGCACCGAACTACGCAACGTCCTTGCGCGGCGCCCAGAAACGCGGAGGCTTGTCGTGAAAAAGATGCGGCCGGCCGCGACTTATATAGGAGACCACGCACTGGATGTGAGGCGCAATCGGGGATCTTCATATACCAAGACTCTTGGCTGTGATCTGTAGGTTAGGAAGCGTGTATCGAGAACCGAATCGGGACTTGCAGCTTGCGCGTGGGGAGTAGATCTGCGGAGGCTGGTGCACCAGAGGTTAGACGATGCGCCATCCCGCGCGTTGATCACAGAGCCTCCACGACGCATCACTGTGGCCTGCGGCCTCTTCCATCACTTTTCCACCCCACGGGGTCTTGGGTCTAGCTAGTACGGGCGGAAGCTTTAAACTTTACTGCACCAATTCCACGTATTGCTTACTCAAAACGCCAAAACGCCAAACCTCCAATTTCCCAAATCGCCAGTCGTGCAGCATCCAAAAGTAACTTCTTCCAAGACTTCATGGCATGCCTTGATCATCATATGGTAGTCGCACGTCCCCCAAAGGTTGGTATGCATGCTTGTTAGGGATAATGAGAGGGTGGTGATAACTCTTGCCCCCCTATCATCCATGTCGTCTCACTGTTGTGCCGTTCAATAACCATAGGGGGCAAACGCGGCCGTACATCAAGGGGTTGTTGCCGATTGGACAGTCGGTGCTCCAGTGGATGAAGAAGCGGTATTCGTAACACAGACGTATACTTGTGGCGGATCGGGTTGCAAAGGTCCTGGACATGCCCATACTTCTACGGTCAGGTCCCCACATGAGAACAGTGGAGCAGGATATAGAAAGGATGATGGAACGAGCCGGCGATCCGCTTCGGTACTGAGCAGCGAGAACAACACCAAATTGCGCTTTGATCCAAACCTAATTAATAAGTCAAGGCAAACACGTTCTAGCCCTGGAGACATAGCCATGCCCAGGCGGAACGGATGGAAGAAGAAAGTGAATCTACCAGCAATCGTTCCTGCTTCTGTTGTTCATAACACTTCAGTAGCAGCCGCGGCGATTCCCGCAAGCATTGCGATAACCATGGAACACGGTTCTGCAGCGGTGTCGTCTTGGTCGCCCTGAACTTGATCCCGCATTGTGCTTGTGTGTACTCTTGTATTTGGCGATAAGACTTGGGGTCAGAGCCTGCCACTGCAGATGCCTGCACTTCCAACGACACATGTGCTGGACAATTGGACAGACTCTAATGTGGGAATCATTGAAGCCAATATCGGAATGGTCTCTTTCTTCCGTTCTGTCTTTACATTCAATACATCTGCAGGTAGTCAGGTAGACCACAGGAGTATGCTCCTCAAAACGAGAACATGTATTCTGATACTCTTGTTAACATATCATATCTCGGCAGCTCATGAATCGCAGTGGCGATGAATCCAACGGTTGCATCGGTGTATAACAGTTCGTTGGCGTGAGTGGTTTAAAATCTCGTCATACAAGAGAATCTCACCTCTTCGTGAGTGTCAATATATGCCACCTGTGTAGGAGGAACAAGTCATTTCCCGTACATAGGAATCGCTAATGACATGGGAGGCAGCAACAGACAATGGGACCTAGCGATATCGGAATGCTCACAAGTGAGGTTGAAAAAGCATAACTTGGTCGTGTTTGTGGAGCCTCGATGTTCGGCGCAAGGCGGCCGACGTCGGAGGGGCGAGGCATGTAGCGGGGCTGGCATTGCACCGTGGGGTAGCTTCACGAGTCTTTGGTAAAACTTGCTGAGCGTGCAGTACCCATCATCGAAACTCATACATACTCGATTCATCATGACTGCTCACAATATTGTTGTTCTTGCTGGTAAGCCATGTTCGTGCAAATTGGACAAGCAGTGTGCTAATTGCATCCAGGTGACGGTGTCGGCCCCGAGGTAACAGCAGCCTCGACACTTTCTCTGCACAACTACTCACGAGCATGTTTAGGTTGTCGCTGAGGCGATCAAGGTCCTCAAAGTTGTCCAAAAGCACACAGACAACACTTTCAACTTCAAAGAGCACCTGTTTGGAGGAGTAAGTTTTGAGCCATGACGCAAAGAATCCGCGGTAACATGTTCTAGTGCTCGATAGACGCGCACAACAACCCTCTCACAGACGAAGCGCTCGAAGCAGCCAAGTCAGCCGACGCCATCATTCTCGGCGCCGTCGGTGGGCCGGTATAAGCCTCCAGTCTCCAAGCTATGCAACGCCTTCTGACAATTCATGTAGAAATGGGGAACCGGCAAGGTGCGCCCCGAGCAAGGTATCCTAAGACTTCGCAAAGAACTCGGCACCTTCGGAAACCTGCGACCGTGTTTCTTCGCCTCCGACTCTCTCGTCGACTCATCGCCCCTCAAGGCTGACAACGTCCGCGGCGTAAACTTCAACATTATCCGTGAATTGACTGGTGGTATATACTTTGGCGACAGGAAGGAAGACGAGGGCGATGGCAAGGCCATGGACACGGAGCCATACAGCGTCGAGGAGATCGAACGCGTCGTACGGTTAGCAGGTAGTCTCGCATCTGTCGAAGACCCGCCCGTGCCAGTATGGAGTTTGGACAAGGCCAACGTTTTGGCGACCTCGAGATTATGGCGAAAAACCTTTGAGCGCATCATGAAGGACGAGTACCCGCATCTCAAGTCGGGCACCCACCTCATCGACTCGGCAGCTATGCTTATGATCAAAAACCCGAGAGCGCTGAACGGCGTTGTCGTTACCAGCAACTTGTTCGGTGATATCATTAGCGACGAGGCCAGTGTCATTCCAGGAAGTCTGGGTCTGCTGCCGAGTGCCAGTCTGGGTGGCATCCCAGATGGAAAGACCAAGCTGAACGGAATCTATGAGCCCATCCATGGTACGTCTTCTCATCTATCACTGCAAGTGCGCCTGCTCACAGATAATAGGCTCTGCGCCCGACATCGCCGGCAAAGGCATCGTTAACCCCATCGCGACCGTCCTTTCTATCAGTATGATGTTCAAGTACTCTTTGTGTCTACCAGAGCTTGCGCAAAAGATCGACGAGGCGACCAGGATTACCATCGATAACGGCATCCGCACGGCTGATATTGGCGGAAAGTCAAGTACGAGAGAAGTCGGTGATGCGATAGCCGCGGAGCTAGAGAAGCTGCTTCAGAAGTAGATTTGAATGGTGGAATCACATACTATGAGAAGCTAGCGACCATGACACTGTGACGTGAATCTGGACGCCTCTGACGCCTACTTGACCTGGGAGGGAGATGTATCGCTGTCAGCAGGTGCCAAGGAATGCATGCCTACGCCATTAGCAAGCACCTGATGCATACAGGCTAGCAAAAGAACATATATGGTCGTTCATTAGCTGGCAAGACGATCGTGTAAAGTTGCAGTGCGCGGGGAAGGACGTTGAAGGCGAGCAGAAGCGATAGAGCCTTATTGTTGCCAGCTTACCAAAGTTCTCATCTCTTATTAATTCGTCGAAGTAGTCATCTATCCAAGCAACAAGTCCGAGGTCATACGTTCAGGAGTGCGGTCCAACTTCCCCTGTTGGAGACTCAATGCCACAGGTGGAGGAGCTGAAAAGGCGGATGCACGAAGGTAACAGAGAACCGCATCTTACGCTAATGGTGCTGGACTATGGTACGACTCACAAATGCAGATCCAACGCATGGGAAAGTGGCCCGATGAAGCTCCTGTCCTTCTCCAGCTCTTATGGTGGAAGTACGGCTCGGGATCCGCAAGCAGAAACTAGGATCATCGCTGCCTACAACTGTCTCATCCGCGCGCTGAAGAGTATCTACGACCAAGCACCTCACACTTCAACCACCGAGTACAAGAAACTCATATGGCACAGTCTGGCGACATATCAGTGTTCGGTTGCTCAGCTGGGTATGTCGGTCGTCGAAGGAGAGCGTAGAGAATAGAACGCAGGCTTCAACCCTGTGTAGCAAAGCGCAACAATATCAGCTCCAGGGTATGTAGGGGACGATGAAAAGTCACACGCCCGCTCTTTACCAACTAATAAATGTCCCTCTTACTGACGTATGCGCCAGGGGGCCACAGTGGCATAGATAAGACGATTCAGTTGCCTATACTCTGCATAAACCATGACGCCACTTAGGAGAATGGGCTGCAGCACTTGCATCATGGCTTAAGAACGGAGAGTAAGACCATGAGGTGGCGTATGTGGAAGTAGAAAGCTGAGTGGTGGAAGTTTAGTACTTGTGGATTTGATGATTTATAAAGGGGATTGAAGTATACTGCTCATGCAGAGAAGAGACGGGAAACATGACTAGCCATGTTAGTATCTCCTTTGAGTTTCCGTGGTATATTGGTACGCTACATTGGCATCCTAACGCACTATATGAGCTGAAAGAGGTCTCGGCTATACGGGTATCTAGTGGGTTGGGTTAACACAATCGAGCTAGGCCTCAAAGGTCCGGAACAAATTGTCAAGACTTCGATGCAGGAGTTACAGCTAGCAGAAGCGCCAAGAATTGGATAGACTTGGTAGACCGTGTACACCTGATGCACACAAGCATTGTAGGTTGAGAGAGGTGGCATATTACCGTGCATGAAGTGATACTGCCTAAACATTGCTTTTTTTTTGAGAGGACGCCATGGCTTTCTAGGACTTTGAAACCAGATCCAGTCAGTCCTGTACGTGCTACATGCACGATTTACTTCTCGCAAAGGGATATGCTACAATTCTCAAGGCGTTGTGGCAACTGGTTCACAGCGTACTGGGCGAACAAGGTCTGGAAGCCCGTTGGCTTCATCACAGTATCACAAACGTTCTGGGCAGGGACCGGGCGGGCGCATCGCATCACTGTTTGTCGTAAGATTTGCTTTCGCAACTCAACGGCCTGACGGCATCTCACTGGTCTATATCAGATTCCAGGGCGCTGCACTGGCGCCTCCATATAACACATCGCTTGTTAAACAACGGGTCCCAGATTAAAGGCATCCCCGGGTGACCCAGAGGGCCAGGACAAGGAACCTCTCGCTTGTCATTCCAACTGGCGGGCCGCGATAGATATCCGTGCAGGTATCGCTTCCCAATCGATAACGCAGGTGATGGTGAGGTGAAACAACCGGGCGGTTGGGATTAGCGGGATCTCGTTAGTTGTCCCACCAGGCGCTTCATGGTAAGTCCGTCTTTGCCTGCCTGGGCGATCAAATGGCTGCCCGGACATGGCGCGGGAATCCCTAATGTCAAAATAAGCCTTACTGAGATTTGACGGGTTAAGGCCCCTTGGAAGCTGGGATATTGCGAACGGTGTTGTAGGGTTCTAGGTATCTCTCATGACATGGGACCTGGATGTCGTCGACGGTATAGAGTGATGGTGTCTTTCAGACTACTTTGTACTGTGTCTGATGGTGGCTGACGATAGCACCTATTTCGAGGCATACCGAGGAGAGCCGACGTCACGATAGCGGCCAAGCAAGCGATGTCCTCAGAACTGTCTTCGTGTAACGAAGAATTGACTCTGTTCACAAGACCCCTCTCGTATTACGTTGCATCCAAAAGAAGCGAATTTGGAACTCGTGCCTAGAGGCCGCCTTGGATGCCCAACGCCGATAGTTCCGATTACGTGTATGGAGCTCTGATTCCAGGCGAGCGTCTGGAAGCGCGTCACCGAGCGTCCCCTGCAGCTGTGGATACACATAATGACACCCCTCCAGTGGGAATGGCAAGAAGGCTAAAAGCAGGTAGAACATTTACGGAAGGTGGCATATGTCGCATAACGGCATCCGCAGCCCGCTTCGAATCCCTCTTGCAGTTGACTGTGTCATACATCAACTTTTCCCAAAGCAAGTTTGTAAACCTGAATGTTGATACACCACGTATACTGCAGTCGGAGACAGTAAAAGGAAGGGACATGGTGAAAACAAACGTTCGGGAACGGGTGATCACACACGCACGTGGCGAGCTCAAGCGAGTGCTCTTATCGATATGACTTTTGTCGCGCTGAGGGACCCCTTGTACGTCAACCCGCACTGGAAAGCCAGCCGAAAAACGTTGATGATCTCTAATGGTGAAACATAAGGCCTCAAATCCTGTGCTAATCATTGTTAGATGAGGTTTAGACGGCAGGCAAAATCTCGTGTGTGATTCCCCGCCTTGACATCCCTTGGCAGGAACAAGCGCCGCTCCTATGCTCAAAAGGGCAACGCTTGAAACATAGTCCGAGGCTCTTCAGCCAGGAACAGTGCAAACACCTTTGCGGTCCTGAACGGGGCTGCTCCGAGACCCCACAGACTCTCGCGTCTCGCTGTTTCGAAACAGTAAGGCCAACTTCGTATCCGCACGTACGCGAGCTGGTCCTCACTCACATTGGTCGCGACGTAGTTAGGGGCTACCAGTCAGCTCTCGTGCTGGGTAGATTCGACTAACATGCTGGTCACAACGGCCTCCAGCCGCTGGCGACCGACCGTGCTGGGCGGGAATACATACGAGCCCGCCGGCATTCTTGGTCCAGTCGTCGGCAGACAATATAAAGGCTCGAGGCCACCCGATGCGGAAGAGGGAATCACTCCCAGTGACACTCATTCCCTCCCGACAAGCAAGCCTTCGTCAACATTCTTTCTACATTCACTCTTTTGTGTTCGAAAACGCTGGATCGTCTTCATTTTGAGCTTCTTTGTTGCTACCTAGGAGATTTCACTCGGACACTTCCTATATTCACAGTGGGACATTGTCAATAGACTACCCTTTTCGAATCTCCAGCACTTAAAGCTCCAAAACCTTCATTTGATACCCTGGAAAAGTCACTCACGGTCTTTACGAATCCGTCTACAAACATCATCATGTACACGAACATTGTCTCTGTGCTCGCCCTGGCCGGCGCTGCTCAGGCCCACATGTCAATGTACTACCCGGCTCCCTTAGGAGGAGCCCCTGCCATCAACAAGCAATCAACGGAGCTTGACCCCGAGTTCAACTTTCCGCTTGGCTGCTGTGGCCCTGACGGTGGCGACAGCAGGCCCTCTCCTGGTATTTGCCGCGGTCACCTTGACAAGTTCGACACTGAGGATGCTACTGTCACCTGGCAGCCTGGACAAGACGCTTACTTCCAACTGACAAACTATGACTACGACCCAGCGGCGCCTGGTGGTACCCACTATGGAGGATCTTGTCAGGTCGGTTTCTCGACCGACAAGGGTAAGACATGGAAGATGGCCGCTTCATACCACGGTGCTTGCCCACATGCCACCGAAGATGGATCACCTGAGGCCCAGACCTTCGACTTCAAAGTACCTACCGGTATGCCTGAAGGTGATGCTATCTTCGGTTGGGTATGGCTCAATCGCGAACACGAGGTAAGTCGCGAGTGAGACGAGATACATGCGAGATGTATGCTAACTTCATTATAGTCATTCATGAACTGTGCTAAAGTCCACATTGGTTCTGGTTCTGGTGCTGGCTCTGGCGATAGCACTGAGCCCAGTGAGCCATCTCAGTCTGCGACGCAGCCCGAGCAGCCAGCATACTCCGAGACTGAGCCTGAGGAGACTCCTCAGCCAACTTCCGCACAGCCTGAGGCTCCCGCCGAGGACGATAAGAGCTCCGAGCAATCGCCACCCGCTTCGCCTGTCGAGGACAGCCCGGCTGTCGTCGTTACCACTGTCATAGCTACTACTATCTACGAGCAGTACCAGCCCACACAGACAGCGACCAACGACTCCGAAGCTTCCGGAGAGAGTGATGACTCAAGTGACGGCCACTGGTGGAACCGTCCTCACCAGAAGGTTAAGGCAGGCACTCGTCGGTATGCAGTCGACGGCTCTCGCTGTGAGTGCCGTCGTGACGAGCTTACCCTTGCGGCTCGCTGCTCCTGCGATTCTACCAACAAGGCCGTCGAGCGCAAGGCTCTTCGCATGCACCGCCGCACCTTCTACAAGCGTGTTGATGCGTGTGATTGGAACTCAGCCCCCAGAATGGAGGTCTCGTACTTCACTGAGGATGCCAACTGCGCCCCCAATGCTAAGGCTCACATGCCTGAGAGCGACACTTTTGAGTTGGGCTGGGATGTCAACTGTGGTGTCGTTGATGGCCAGAGTGAGTATGAGATCAAGACCATGAGCTGTGACATGTATGGTTAGATGGTGGGCTGTCAGAGCGTTTCTTCTTGGTGTATGCCACATATTCTTTACATTCTTCACACTCGTTCATCACGTTCCTGGACGCTGGGTTTTTCTTCTCTTCTTCTTTGAGAAACAGGGGTGCATGTCATACGCCCTTGATCTTTACTTTTTGACACTGCACATGCAGGGCGGATTGGCTTGTTTGGTTCCATTTGGGAGGCTTCACGACATCCACACATACATCTTATGACGGTTAGGCTGGGTTGGCACTGGGATAAAGACATTGTACAACACTAGTCACACTGCGAAACAATTTAAAACGTTCGCTTTCAAACATGCTTCACAATATGCTGATCGCAGGACCGATCATGACAGCTGATCATTCACTGGCTTCTCAAAGTCCCATTATCACCCTCTTGAGTGCAAAGCACAAGCAATACCAAGTTGTGATACACAAGCAACAGCAAATGGCGATCTAAAGCCTAGGACGATCGTCCACCTTTCCTGCCAGCCCCTTGGCCTTCTCACTGCCGAGCTCGAAGATACCGGATGAAGCCCTACGACCCATGGAAGCGATGCCGTGCTGTGAATATTAACAGTGATCGTGCTGAGTAGTATGTTGCAACGGATGGACTCGGATGCTTCCACGAAAAATTGCCCAGTATAATTTCCAGATTCAGGCGCTGAGCTGTACGAAAGCTGGATGAAGAATCAAACATATTAGCATGGCTGGTAAGAGCACGCACCGGCAGAAGCCATTAATTGCACAAAATTGTACAGAGTGGTTAAGACTCTACTCTTCCATGTACTACGGAGCGCACCTAACATGCGCCAACATAAACGGTAGACAAAAAATAGATAAAAAAGAGCTCGAGTACCTAGTTAACGATCCTTGACAACGCCAGCGTCCAGATCATCATGCTCGTAACCAAGTCAGCCCAGTATACGCTTCCATCACGGCGCCGCCCCAACTCCATGTTTTGGTGAAAATTTCCATAAATCCGGAGTCGATCCCAACGTTATGACCGGTATCTCATATCCAAACCCTTTCATAGCACGTACAATAGGAGGCCAGGCATCCTACTCCTGTGTCTTTCCCCCGCCCATACGCTCAATGTTAGACAATAACCTGCTCTTCCCGCCACTTTGGCTCCGGTTCAGTCCGGGAGTACCCTGAAATTTTAGACCACCTGGTGCACGAAGACCGGACGGTTTGGCGATGGCACTACCTGTGCGCTCATTCATGGCCCCTAGACGGTCACCCATAGCACTACCAGGGCGTCCACCAACGAGGGCAGACGCAGGGCGAGGAGTGCTGGAGCCACCAGCAAGGAAGCCTGTGTTGCGCATTGCTTGTTGGGGTGGTGCTTGTTGTTGAGGCGCAGTAGGTGGTGCAGAGCTGATTTGTGAACGGCGAAGGTCTTCTTGTTGCATCTCTTCCATCTTCTCACCGCACATAGACAGCATTTGTTCGGCAGCTGCTACCAGCTCGCCCTTCTCGATGCGCTCAGCCTCGAGATCCTCCACAAGTATATCATGGGATTTGCGAAGGGAATGAAGCTCAGATTGCAGACCAGCGAGTCTAGCTTTAAGGTTTTCGATCTCGGCTCTCTGCGCTTCTAGCATCTGAGCATCTTCGACGTTTCGTGTAGACTTTGTGGGGGATACTCTTTGGTTTTCGTCCTCGGAGTTATGCTGATCGGGGTTGGTCTTGCTGAATGTGCTGTCACGCTTCTTCTCTGCCTCCTCAACTTGTTGTTCGAGACTAACAATCTGCGCCCGAAGCTCCTTACACTTATCATCGGCCTTCTTCTGGTAGTTGTCCTTGAGGGCCTTGATCTTCTTCTCGTGCTTGGCCTTGTAAGCTGTATGTAGGTCGCGTGCAATCTCATTGACCTTCTCAGCAATCGCAGATTGGCATTCGAGCTCAGAGTAGACCTTTTTGTTCTCATCTCCCTCGTCGTTATTGATGAAAGTCGTCATGTCCACGTTTTTGCTTTCAGCGTCGATGACCTTGGTTTCAAGCTCAGCCGACCGGCTCTCAGCATCATCCGCACGCTTTTCAGCATCAGCCAATCTCGCTAGGAGATCTTCGCGTTCAGCATCATTACGAGCCATCTCGGCCTGGACATCTTGCAGCAGTCTTTGGACCTCTTCACCCTTTGATTTCCAGTCTACCATTTGAGTCTCTGCATATTCACGAGCTGAGCGTTCGTCACGGACAGTCTCTTGGGCTTCGCCAACCCGGCGCTCAGCATCGGCGATGGCTTTTGAAAGAGCATCAATCTCGGCTTCTTTTCCAGACAAGCTAGCTGTAAGAGAGGAGACCTGAGACTGGAATTGGGATTTTACAGACTCCAATTCACGAATTGTGACAGTAGGCAGTGAGCGTGGTGTTGGAGGTGGAGGCAGCTCGAAATCTAGCAAATTCAACATTTGGCTTCTATGGTTCGGGGTCGCAGGGACTTGCGATCCACCTTTGGCTGGTGATCGCTGGTTTTGGTAGTATGCGCGGAGGTTTGGCTCAGCAGCGGACTTGCTAGGCGAATGGCGGCTGCGTCCTGCTGACTCGCGGCGGGATGAGGAAAAGGATTCGATCTGAGCTGTAAAGTCTAGGAGTAGATTTGTAGTATCATTGTCGTTGTATGCGCGCCGTGGCGTAGGGCTAGGTGTACGTTCGGACCGGCGGACTGTCGATGGGGTCATTTGAGTGCGAGCGCGAGGCGTAGCCTTGTCATGTTGTCAGTATCTTGTATCAGACGGATGTCGTACAGACTCACATCTGGCATCTGGCTTTTGGTAGGGCTCTGCTTCAGGCCGGCAAACTTTGTCATATCTATTCCGGGCATTTCTGAGAAGTTGCTGAAGCAGGTATCGTCAACATCCAAGGATGTTACTTCTGGGCCGTCTGGGTTGAAGTCCGTATTGTCCATACTCAGATCGATCTCGTGTTCGTCGTTTCGCGAAGATTGTTTCCTTGGAGTTTCCCGATTTCTCGAGCTACTCTCTTCCATGAATTTCATTGCAGTGGTTAAGCCTTCATTATCACGAAGGGCTGGCTCTTGGTGAGAAGAGGCCGGTCGTTTTGATGGCGTAACAGATATTTGGCGTTGATGTGTATGTGTTGTCTTGCGCTGAGCCGTTCCGGGCGAAGGAACGCGGGACGATTTCGAGGGTGACTGGCTCTTGTGGGAGTTGCTGCTCATTGCGGAGCCTGGTCGCTCGATGGGAGTCTCCTTGGCTGAAGAGATATCTCTCTTGGGCGTGTGTTGATCGTCGCCGCTAATTTTGAGTGCCGCGTCGTCGAAGTCGTCCATTAAATTCTTCACCGGGAGCGTCTTCATTGGGCTTGTGCGCTCTTTCAGCCCATACTTCTTCTCTGGCGACACTCTGAACGCAGATTGCGGTGCGCTGTCCTCCAGATCAACTAGTGGCTTCACGGGTGTGGCCGCTGCGTTGGGGGCAATATTCTC
Source organism: Alternaria burnsii (assembly GCF_013036055.1). NCBI lineage: Eukaryota > Fungi > Ascomycota > Dothideomycetes > Pleosporales > Pleosporaceae > Alternaria > Alternaria burnsii. Next base: position 2,949,790 of record NW_024066107.1, on the reverse strand, counting down.
TTGGTCTTCGACATCGATGTGGTCCACAAAAGGCGACGAGGGAGGGTCGTTGTACGCCATATCGATATCGTCGATGATGATGTCGTCAGAGTAGGTGTTTAGCTTCTCCGACGAAAGACCTGACATTGGTTCTGTCATGTGTGCGGTTCGGAGTTTGCGGTGTCTAGAGTCGGCCACAGTGTCGATGCGGAGCGCACAAGAGTGTGTTGTGGCTGCTTGTTTACAGTCCGTGCGCACTCGTTGCCCCTTCCTAATACGGTAACCCCCGTTTTGGCCGGAACCCTGAGCCAGCCGCTGTTCACGACGTGCTGCATTGCCAAAATCTGCTAGAAAAAGCAATATCACAACATACGCACTGGGTTTGCACAGGTGATGTGTATGATTAGGATTCTCGGTCCTAGTTAATTGTGTATATATTTTCCGTCCAAGTGCATGACCCATTTCAATAGTTGATGGCTCCTCTCATTGCGCCCGCAAGTCTTTGGTACTCCTTTAGTAGCTCTTCAACCTCCTTGAGCTTCAAGTCTTGAGCATCCTTGGCCTCTAAAAAGCGTTTGGAAGGCGGTGCAGTCTTCCTTAGCTGCTCTAACGCAGCGACTGCTTTCGCTCCCTTGTCATCGATTGGTGGTATTTCGTTCGTGGCTGTGCGGCTCAGCGGCTCTGGAGAAGGCGATGTCTTGACCTGCTCTTGGCTCGGGGATGGGAGCACAGGCGTGCTACTGCTGCTTACGGCGCGTGCAAAGCGGGGCAGTACGTTCATACTGGACAATCGGTTCAGAGGATTGAAGTTGTTGCCCATGTTGCGTAGAGAGTCAACAGCGGAAATGTTGCCTGGTGCTGGAGCATCCGCCTTAATAGGAGCTGGTGATGGTGCCTTCTCTTCTACGTTCTGTGATGTAGCAAATGCAACACGTCGTCCGCTACTGCTTCCCCCGGATTTAGTGGAATCGACGCTACGATCTCTAATCTGCCTTTTGCCAGCAAAAAGATCAGCCATCTTCGCGTCCAATCCTTTGCTGACTGGGGTTTCTGTAGACTCGTCACCATGTACTGAACTCGCTGCACTGACACTCAAGTTATCATCATCCCGCTCTGCACGAGTGGGAGAGCTCACAAGCTTCCTTGCATCTTCTAGTGTCTTGGGGAGTACCGGTTGTTCCTGCATGGGTCCATCCGGGTTCTTTTCTTTTAGACCACCGAAGAAGAACTTGAAGCTGGTGTCTAATGTGTTGTTAATTCTGCCAAGTGCTTGGTCGGCGGAATCAAGAATCGAGTCCCGAACTGCATCAGAAGCAGCCTCAATCTTGTTAGTCTGCGTTTGGATGAGGTTGCTTAACCGACGCTGAGCTTTGGTAGTTGTCGGACTTGAAGGTTCCCTGGAATGAGTTTTGGAGATAGGAGTGGCTGGAGTTTGGATAAGATCCGGCGCGTCCGAAAGTCCCAAGGGCATTGGTGTAATCTCGGATTTGGGCGTCGAAGGCCTCGAGTCTGACTTTGTGGGAACGGCTTCTTCGGCACGTAAGGAAGAAAGATCGACGGTTTCCAAGAATGAGATGGCTGCCTCCAAATTGACCAGGCAGTATGCGGTCTCACCATCCATACGGCTGGATCCGCGGAATCGATGTATAAAATTCAAGTCGCTAATAACGTTCAAGTCGACAGGTGGCATAGTGATAAGTGCGTAGATCAACGTTGGGAGAATTTCATCAGCAGACGAAGTGGAAGGAAATATCTTTGACAGAGCTTCGACAATGGACTTGTGTGCAGCAGTCAGATGTTGGACCTTTCCAAGCGGATACTTCTCCTCATTCATCTTCAAGATATCTTGACGTGCGGCAGATAGGTATTCTCGGATCTCGGGCTCCTTCTCTTTGGCTTTCTGACGTTCCTCCTCAGTCAACTCCTCGCCAGTCATCAAGAGCTCTTTTAAGCCAATGCCAACAAGCGAGAGAGCAGCTGTGCGCGATCTGAGCTTATGGTCCCTCTCCTCGTCGTCAGTGCTCCTATGCCGCCATATCCGCTGGTAGACTTTCTCGCACACGGCGCGTTCCACAGCCTCTTCGAGTGCGAACCGCTTGAGCTCGAGCGATCTCCGTGCCTTCTTGCGGTCGGCCATTTCTGTCGCACTAAGCATCTGTTGTTCCCCTGACGGATCGTTTCCCTTGGATATCGATGATGGTTTGCTTGATGGGGCTGCCCCCTTCTTGGCGTTCGCAACATAGTTATCACTCGTTAATCGAGCAGAGAGGGTGGCTATGTGTGTGTTGATTTTTGCAGAGGCGCGGCCGTAGAAGTCTTGGAAGAGATGGGCAAGGGCATCGGCGGATGGGGGGGTAGGATGGACTTTGGCAGTGAGGGATTCGAGGAATCTACGGACAGGTTAATGCAGTGATGCGTGACATGGGCGACAGAAGATACCTCTCGGTCAAGCTGCGGATCTCGATGGGAAGCTCCTCAAAAGTGTCGGGTACTGCGGGTTCTCCACCCTCGGTGTTGTCGTCACCGTCTTCCTTGTTGGCAAAGACGTCTCCATCAGTATGCTCATCCTCCTCTGGGACCATGGCAGCCTTTAATGGATCTAGCATATCTGACGCGTTTGGGCCCTGCAGTGTATTCGCTCGACTTCGCGAGAGTGGGCTCTTGGGCGCAGAGTCGAGACGCGTAAAGGAGCGTGAGGGATGCAGGTTTCTGGGCCGCCCGGTCATGTTGTTATTGTTGCAGGGCGTGGAATGGAAATCTAAGTGTGTCGTGCGCCTGCATTGGGGAGCTCATGCATTCACGTCATGGGTCAGATGGGCTGGCTGCCAACGGAAGCCGGCAACGAGTGACGTTGGAATGGGCGTTGGTACTTGTGGTGGTGGAGCTATCTGGAGCTCGCTATCAGATGCCAGTGCGAGCTCCCCCGCACCGACCCGCCGCCACTGGGTGCTCCTTTTGCGGAGAGCTCGGGCATGGCGTGAAGCACCGATCGTCATCGATGTTCGCCGATGGAGGCAGCCATCACCTGCTGTTTGGACTTGCCATCGCCTTCTTTGTCTGGTTCGTAGCCCCCTTTCCTTGTCACACTCTCATAAGATGCGACTCTTGCTGTCGTTCCTGGCCGCGAGCGTTGCGGGCGCGGCCGACATGCCCGTCTTGCCGCCGCCGCCTCTTCCACATAGTGCTCACAAGGCCGACAAGGACTTTACCCTGCGACACATCTTCCACCACGGCACCTACAGGTATCCCGAGCTTCACCGTCGCATCGACGTCCCAGAACATGCCGCAGTATGGACGGCCGGAGACGAGGACGCGGCCAGGCGCGAGCCTGTGCCGCGGTTGCGCGTCAGGTCCGAGACCATGAGCATACAGAGACTGGCAGATAGGAGCAAGGAAACCATCACTGGCATACTCGAGTGGGGGAGAAGGACCGGGAGAGGCGTGCAGTTGCCCGAAGAGGACTGGACAATCGACGACATAGCAGGCCCCAACGTCACCGACCGAGAGACAGTCCTAAGCTTCGCACGCATGGCCTCGGACGCCTACATACTAGAGCCCGGCACGGGGGAGTGGGAGGATGTCGGTGGCGGCTTCAACTATACTGAAGACTTCGGCTGGGAATCAGACGGTCTGCGAGGCCACATCTTCGCCGACACCGAGAACTCGACCGTCGTCATAGGCTTGAAGGGCACCTCGCCCGCCATGTTCGATGGCTCCGAGACGACTACAAACGACAAGATCAACGACAACTTGTTCTTCAGCTGCTGCTGCGGCCAGGGCGGCCAGTACTTGTGGCGACAAGTCTGTGACTGTCAAACCTCGGCCTTCACCTGCAACTCTACCTGTCTCGTCACTGCCCTTCGCGAGAAGAACCGCTACTACTACGCTGCACAGGATTTGTACCACAATGTCACAGCATTATATCCCGATGCCGAGATCTGGATGGCCGGCCACTCTCTCGGCGGTGCCGTGTCGTCTTTCCTCTCCCTCACCTTTGGACACCCTGCAGTCACTTTTGAAGCCGTCCCAGAAGCCATGCCGGCGTCGCGTCTGGGTCTTCCGGTACCACCAGGCCACCAGATTGGCTCGCTGCAGCAGCGCAAGTTCACTGGTGGCTTCCACTTTGGACACACCGCTGATCCCATATACATGGGCGCATGCAACCAAGCCACCAGTGCTTGCACAATTGGCGGGTACGCTTTGCAGAGTGTCTGCCATACTGGGCACAAGTGTGTATATGATACAGTCAAAGACTTTGGCTGGCGTATGGGTATTGGCACCCACAAGATTGTGGAAGTCATTCGAGACGTTATACTCAAGTATGATGCACCGCCCAAGTGCGAAGCCTACGTCGACTGTACTGATTGCTACACCTGGGAGTATTTTGAGAGCAACGGCACCGAGACGACTACCAGCAAGAGCTCAAAGCCAACAGCCACATTGACGTCAACTAGGTCTAGTCGCACGCGAACTGAAACATGCAAAACGCCAGGATGGTGGGGATGTCTCGACGAATCTACAACCAAAGCACACAGCAAGACCACAATTACGACGACATCATCAACCTCCATATGTAAGACGCCCGGTTGGTTCGGCTGCAAAGACGAGACGACTTCTACTACGACCATGACAATCACTACCACGCCCGCCCCAGCACCTACTGTGACAACCACGTCGTCGACGCCCACATCTACTTCGTCGTGCAAGTATCCAGGCTGGTTTGGTGGATGCCTTGACGGCGATGATCCGCCTGCGAAGACACATCATACACCCAAACCAACCCCGACAGCTACCTCCGCAAGCACGTCGTGCACTTCTGAAGGCTTCTTTGGTCTTATATGCTATGACAAGTCAAAGAAGCACGGGAAGACGAGTTCCAACCCGCCAGTGACTGAACGGATGGAGATGTAGACATGACTTCGGAGAAAACTAGGTAATTCAGAGTGCTCTTTTTTGTTGATTTTAGGCGCAAAGGCAGGTATTATATCCAGGCGTACATACGGCTTTTGGCATGTGGCATTTACACGCATCGCGATGTCTCTACAACAATATCACTAGGCAAACAAATAAACACTACATCATAGATTGTCTATTTTTGGCTGGCTTTGTAATGGAGATGCGGAGATAGCGGGAATGCATGTTCGTTACCGTTCCTTTCGGAATGACTGCGGACCGCCTAGTCTCGAAGCCTGTGTAGTCTGTGTGCACAAGCTTTTGTTTGACACGATCGAGAAATTCTTGTTGTGAGACATTGGTGGCTATTTGTGCCGAAGTTCAAATATCGCTCAAAGTCATAGCCAAGGGCCGGGCTTCGGCATCTTGTACGAACTCCATTGCGTCATAGAGAACCACGCCATTTTGTGTGCGCGTGTGTGTGTGTGTGCGTGTGTGTGTACAATCAACCCACACCGCTACGCATGATGTGTTCCCTGTTCCTGTGTGAAAAGGACGTGTTGTTGCAAAGTCAGACACGGTACCGTACGAGTTGGGCAGTACTTGATAGTGATCGAACCATGTGTCCGTATGAACTATGGGATCTGCAGCCCGAACAACATGTGCAACAGGGATAAGGCGAGAGGAAGATGCTTGCTCTGCTTGTGTTGGCGGCTGATGTCGTTGGCGTGACAAAATGGCGGTCTGACTTGGTGGTAGAAGTCTGAAGATCAACCACTCTAGAAGATTAGAAGACGTGAAGCAGACGAGTCGCGTCGGCCGTAGCATCTAGCATCCCCACCTACCCTTTTGGCCAGAGAGCGACGGTGTGTTTCCCAGACGCAGCCTTCTGCTCTGCACGGTCTCGGGTGCCGATCAATGTAAGGGTCCCCGAGCGTCTTGCGGTGGGGCGCGTCGCGAGGTTTCAGGATTGCATGCTTGCAGCCGGCGCGCGCGGATGCACGCAGCAGGTTTTTCTGCGGTTGAGGCAGTATCTCGGTGTCTTGAGGGCCATCATGTGCGCTGTAGACGTGAGGTCGCGGCCGTCATGGTGCGAGTTGGACAGTCGTGGCGGCAACCTCGCAGCCGTTGACCTGGCGGGTGACGCTAAATAGCAAATGTCGCAATGGACAGGGGCGGCTCGACGATAGCCCATACAGCTGACAAGGCGGTTTTAGCATGCGATTGTCGGGCCCAGAGCGAGCCAGCTAGTCTTCGCAGCCGTGCCTTGGAACTGGCTTTTTCGTCGATTCCTCTTAAGTTGCTCGATCGCCGATACATCCAGCTTCTGTCTACTCGATCTTTCCGCTCTCCGCCCCGTCCTCGTCGCCTCTCCGCTGCGCTTATTTGCCGTTTCCGCCCACAGCCTCAGCCCTACCGACCTAGTCACGGGACCGTTTGCTTTCAGGCACCCCCTCCCCTTTGCTGGTTCTCAGAGACCCTGCAGCTGCGGCATCTAGCCAGCTTTTCCTGCCCTGACGACATCACCCCTACGGTTCGCCCGCGCCACTGAGCTCTGGTACCACAGCCGCACTGTGTGGCATCGCTTCTTGCTGCGAATACACTCGGCTGTTTTCTGCGTTCGTCGGCTGTACCCAGGGCTGTGCCTGCACATCATCGCTCGTGCGCCCGGCAACACAGGGAGATTGCCTCATTACACACCTACGTCATTGTTCAGCGCAGCGGCAATCCCCACCAAACCAAGACCCTTCACACCGTACCAACCACTCCTGCATTACTTGCACACACGTCCTCCCGCAGCCATCAAATCCCCATATTCATGCACCTAGCTCCTATCACGACTTAATCTGCCCGCCCACCAGCCACATTCACGCTTCAACCAGCTGACGCGTGTGAAGGCCTCACACCATGTCCACGCCTGCCCTATCGCCTAGGCCCAGAGGTTCTTCCCACACATCTTCTCGCCCACGAGGTTCAGGATCGACGCCAATGACGAGGCCAAGTGCCTCACTACATCCGACGTCTGCGCTACCCCCCCTCACGCCCCGCATGAACGGGGTAGCCAAAACACCGAGCCATGTAGCCTCACAGAAGACGAAGGAACCCTCGACCCCCTCACCTAACTACTTTGGTCTTGCCGTCAACAGCAATGCCGACCACTTCTCCTCTAGTGCTGCCCAGCACATTCGCGGAAACTGGAGCCCACCCACTTCAAACGTGCGCTCGACAGCTGCCGCCTCCCCACGGATAATACCTGTTGAGCAGAACCCAGAGTTTGAGCAATTTAGGAAACAGTCGGAGAACAACAGAGCTTTTGCCCTGGGCAGCTTCGACTTTGCATCGCCCGGCCTGAAGGCACAATCCAAGAGCCCCTTCTTCGCCAACATCGACTCCGCACAGCCCTCGTACTCACAGTCGCAGTCGATGCCACCGCCCGACCGGCCAGGCGACAAGAGCGATACTAGCGACGAGCAAGAGTTCGCCCCCAAGCCACGTTCCCCGAAGCGCATGCTGTCGACCGAATCCTCCATGTTTCCCGACCGACCACGAAGGAATTCCCCAGCAAGCTTTGATGGACCCGGTCGTTCAGATGCCGTCGCTCAGTTCGCCGAACCCCGTATCCCACGGCCATCGTTACCTTCAAAGAAGACGCATCCCCAGCACATTTCAATATCCACTCACCGGGCTGAGACGCTTCCCGCGCATTTTGAGGAAGAAGGCACCGCTACCGGTCCCACCATGGTCACTGCTCAACATATCATCAACATCCTCGAGTCTTCCATTGACGAGGTCCTTGTGCTGGATCTCCGTGTGTCGACACAATATGCCAAGGCTCGCATAACAGGCGCACTGAGCCTCTGTATTCCTACGACGCTGCTCAAGCGCGCTTCCTTCAATGTCCAGAAGCTCGCTGAGACCTTCAAAGATGACGAACAAAGGGACAAGTTTGAGCGATGGAGGAGCAGCAAACACATCATAGTATATGACGCCAACTCGTCGCAAATGAAGGACGCCACAACCTGTGTCAACACCCTCAAAAAGTTCACCAGCGAGGGTTGGTCAGGTGGCACTTTTATCATCCGTGGTGGATTCCAAGAATTTGCTGAAAAGTTCCCAGCCTGGATCACACACCAAAGCTCTGGAAGCCCGACCTCCGGCACTGCTGCTCTGAACCTCAACTCCGATCTCCCTGCTGTGGCGCCTGTTATTGGTGGCTGTCCCATGCCTGCAACCCAGAACGCTGCTAACCCTTTCTTTGGCAACATCCGTCAAAACATGGACCTCATCGGTGGAGTCGGGCAGATGCCTGTCAAACAGCCAGCAGGCATGACCCAGTCAGTGGAAGACGATCTTCCACAGTGGCTTCAGGCTGCATCTGAAGAGCAAGACAAGGGTAAGACAGTCGCAGAACGATTCTTGCAAATCGAGAAACGTGAACAAAAGCGTATGCAAAAGGCTTTGTCTGGTGAAGTTGTCTACGACGCCCCGTCGTCATCAGGAGGCAATGGACAGCATATACAGATTGCAGGTATTGAGAAAGGTTCAAAGAATCGCTACAACAATATCTGGCCATACGAACACACTCGTGTCAAGCTCGAAGGAGTTGCTGAAGGAAGCTGCGATTACGTCAACGCCAACCACGTCCAAGCCGCCTACTCCAACAAGCGTTACATCGCAACGCAGGGACCTATACCGGCTACCTTCAAAGTATGTTCTTACCTATGTATACCACGTCATCCGCTAACACTTTAACAGGACTTCTGGAACGTTGTTTGGCAGCAAGACGTTCGCGTCATTGTCATGTTAACTGCCGAGCAAGAAGGTGGACAGGTCAAGGCGCACAATTACTGGTCCGATAAGCGATATGGCCATCTACACCTCAACCCACTTGGCGAACGCAGGGCGTCTTTGGAGCCGTCGAAGATTCACCGTCACAGGGAACAATCGAGGCCATCAGTGGGTCAGCGCAGGTCAACGAACCCACCGAAGCTCGCCAACTTCACCAAGGAAGCTACTACTGGCTCTTCTAACCAGGAGCAGCCTTATGTCATCGTGCGCAAGTTCACTCTTTCGAACGATGATGAACCCTTCGCGCGTATGCGCGAAATTACACAGTTGCAGTACTCACATTGGCCTGATTTTGGAGCCCCAGCCCATCCTACGCATCTATTGGGCCTGATTGAGCAGACTGATGCTGTTGTCCGCTCGGTCAACGGTGGCTCGCCCTCACAGCCTGACCCACCCAACAGCCGCCCGATTATAGTCCATTGCTCCGCCGGATGTGGCCGTACTGGTACTTTTTGCACGGTGGACTCCGTCTTGGATATGCTCAAGCGGCAAAGGCAAGCTCGCAATGCCAGGCAATCGACTCCAATGGACACCGACGACAAACTAGCCAAGAACGAGCGTGAAGAGGACAGTTGGGTGAACAACGAGGAGACCGATCTTATTGCAAAGACCGTGGAGGACTTCAGGCTGCAGCGGTTGAGCATGGTACAGAGTCTGCGACAGTTTGTACTATGCTACGAAAGTGTGATGGAATGGCTCGTTGAGCAGCACCCCAAGTCTGCGTAGAGCGCGGTGACTCAAACGATGTCTTCTGCTGATGGAAACATCTTTGTGCCCGTAATCATAATATGGAAATGAGAAACACGAATTTGTTAACGATCAAGGTAAACGGGGTAAACGGCGGCGCATGCATCATCATCGGTGTAGGACTGGGACTCATTGGGAGGCGTTCTGCATGCACGCAGCATTGTTTGGCTTAGAGCATATACATACATTGGGTATGCATTGGGATAGGTGTCATGGTGGTTTCGGCGTACAAGGGGCTTTAGCATAGTGTTCTTTGGTTTTGCTTAGATAATTTGAGAATTGCATCCTCCTACATATACTCTCTGTTGCATGTCGGTCTGCGCCATGATGTTATCACAATCACATCACTAGGAACGTAACGATTGTAAAAGAAGCCATTTTCTCTCCATGAAGATATTATCTAAAGACTGGCAAAAATAAAGCAATAACACCATATTTCTGTAATACTACAAGCACCAATACCCAGGTAGACTGAACATACTACTCCCACTATTGACTTACAAGCAAGATAGAATAAGCTAATAAGCAGCATTCCCCTGATCATGCTCCTTGATGTACTCGGCACCCTTTTCCAGAAATTCCTGCCTAGTGATAAAATGTTGCCTCGACTCCTTCTTGCCCGCCCATTGGGCCGCGCCACGCCAGGCATCAAGTACACAGTCCCCAGCTTTTCTTACGTTGATGGTTTGTTCAGCAGGGAGCACGGCGCGGAGTTCAGAGCGTAGGCGTTCCTCGAAGCCCTGGAACATGGTGTTGCCACCTGTGAGGAAAATGTCCTTCAACACGTCGTCGCGGTGGGGCGAATCTGCTAGGCGCTCTGTGAGAATATTCGAGGCAATTTCTACGATGCCAGCTTGGTCGAGACCTGCGATTGTCGGTTGGAAGACGACTTCGGGAACGCGGATGCGTTCAACGTTGAGGTGGATTTGGTTCGTTTCCCTTTGGGACTCGGCGTCGTAAGGGTAAGGACCGTGGAGGAAGGAATGGAGGATGGATTTTGTCCAGTCTGTTTGTGCTTCGCGGGTTGATTCTTCGGTGAAGTCGGGGTCGTGTTGGAGAAGCTGGGACTCGATTTCCTTAAGATTCTTGGAGAGATCTTCTTCTTCTTCGTCGTCGGAACCTTCACCTGTAGCAATGGTGCGGTAGACGCCCCAGTCTGCATCGTCGGCGCCAAAGGTGTCATCATCGCCACCACCTCGTCGCCGCTTCTTAGTGGGTGCGTCCGAGGCAAGGTTGGCGATGGACTTCATTCGCATTTGGTTGGCGAGCGACTTGCGGTTTCCAAGTTCAGCCTTGAGACGCTCACGGTCCTTCATCTTCTGGATAATGGCTTGGCGAGCTATCCGGCGCTCTTCTATCCAGCCTTGAGGATCGGTTTCCCGCCGTTGGTCGTCAAGTCGTTGCTCTTCTGCTTGCCGTGCCTTCTCCTTCTCCTTTTCAATCTTCGCACGTTGGCGTGCATCGTAGTTTGACTTCATCAATCGTTGCTGTCGCTTTTGCTTAATACCCTCCTCGTCAAGCTGATCATCCGGAACCTCCAACAGGGGGAATGTAGGTGCTTCGACCTGCTCCTCCTCTACATCGCCAAGGTCCTTGTTACGAGCCTTCTTGATGGCAGCTTCCAGTTCCTTGACTCGTTTGTTGAGCTGGTTCTCGTCATCGAAGTCATTTGACTCCAGTACCCGTGCCTTTTCCTTTTTCGTGGTAATCTCTTCCAGTTGCGTCTGCAACTGCAAGCACCACTCGAGCTCTTCTTCTTTCTTCTTCAGCTTCTCCAGACGCATCTTTGCCGCCTGGGCCTGCAGCCTACGACCGCTCTCCTTGCGCTTTTCCGCTGCAGCTGCCAGCTCTTCCTCGGTCTTTTGCACTACGATCTGCTCAGTATAAGGGAACTGAATTGTATGGTCTCGGTCTTCCAGGCCCGTCCAATCCAGGTAGCGGCTGAGGTCATTCTCGTAGTCTTGTGATACATAGCAATGCTCTCGAACGAGGTCTTCAGCCTGGTTGTCGCTAATCTTTCCGGGGAATGTAGGGTACTTCAGCCTCAGTAGCTTGAGCAGGTATTGCGCGGACTGGAAGCGACCCCAGTTCAGACGCGTGGTTTGCGACAACAAGGGCTTGGAGTTTACTACGGGGATAATGTGGGTAGAGGTGTAGGAAGAGTCCATGACCAGGCCGTTGCGTCCGCCATTGTATGAGTAGGAGAAGAGCGAGTCGATACCGTATGCGACGGATGGTGCGCCGTAGCACTCGAAGAGGATTTCCGACATGGCTGTAGAGTTGACGTTAGCTGTAGGTACAGTATCATCTGTCATTGGCTCACGTACTCTTTCGTGAATAGCCCAGGTTCGCAACGGGCTCCGTCATGACAATGGGTCTATCTATGCGCCCGGAGCGTCCATCCACACCCATTTTGACAAAGCAGTAGTCAAGCACGCCCTCCATGACGTCCCAATTGTTCACGACGTTGCTGCCAGGCTCATAGACAGGCTTGGACTGTCCTCGCGCCGTGCCGTCGGCGTAGACGTCTGAGCCAACAAAGGTAAAGGTTCGGTTGAGCTTGCGGTCGCGGTACCTCGCCATGTTGGGCAATACTGACAACCGGGGTTTGGAGTCAAAAGACCACCCAGCGCGAACTGCGGACGAGCCTACACTATGTTAGTCTGGGTAGAAACACAGGCGCATGTGCATTGCGAGCGTACCATTGTCGATTACGATGGCAGTTTCGCCGTTGCTACGCGACCATCCTTCTTTGTCGATGGGCCTGAAGCCTTCAAAAGGCGGTTCTGACACGCTCCAGAGCTTGGGTGGAGGTTTGGGTGGATTGCGCCCTGCGAGTTGGGGCGCCTCGTCGATAGCTGAGGGGGCCATGGCGGTCAAGTTGGAGATGGAGATTGGCCGAGGATCAGGTTGTTATTTCATATCGCGGACGGGAGATGTAGCGTGTGAGCTTGTTTAGCGCGACTGGTACTGAGGATGCGCGGCATTGCCGTTGCCATGTGGTGAGGCTCTTGCGATGCTCGGTGGTCCGAGCCCGTCTCCGTCCAGGGCCATGTTACGCTATTTCACATGACGACCATGCTCATTGCTGTCGTGCACCAAATTTGGACATGGTCATATCTCATTATTAGCTATCTACCCGCTCCATTTTGCTCCTTGTCTCCATGATTCCGGCCGTATGCGAGCTTTGGCTGTGCCGCGGGAAATGCAAATTGCACACCAAGAATACTCTACGTCGTATGCTTACGCAGGATCCTTCAGACCATTTGTTGCTTTGGCCTGTCAGCTATGTCATACAGCATTCTCAACAGGACCGTATACCTTCCAGGTGAAAAAGAACGTTGGACTGGTAGTTCTTGAACATCTGAGCTACGAGCTCCGTGTCCATGTTCTGGATGTTGATCTCTTGGAGATTTTTGTTTAGCATCATGATGGCCTCGTTCAACTTCTCCTTTGGAATAGTCAGCATGCTTGTCTTGACTGGACCTGGAAACGTTTGGCTTGACTGACAACATTCACGATAATGCGAGAGAGCAGTTGGCTCTGTTGGTGCTCGTGTGGACTTTCCTGGAGACGTGATCAGATTCTCGCGCCGCTCAGGGGGCTGCTTCGTGACATCTCACCATTGTTGTACCTCTGTGATATTGGCGTTGGTTGTACGCGTTCAAGTTGTCTGGTGGGGAGGATGAAAGCAGTTAGTGTGGGTATGCAGGTCCAGAGGTCGGGCGGGAGAGCTCCACCTCCGCAAGCTCCATCGCGATACAACACCAACGCTCTGCCACGCTCACATTGATTCCCGTCACAGCTCACGCACCAGCATCGCGACTTATCAGACCAGCCCACCAAAACCGGCCTCGCACGCGATCAACGTGGAATAACAACAGGCCGACAACGCGACAAGACAAGACAGAATCGCAGCCAAGACACCCAAGCCCATCGACTGCGATTTCTTGAGATCCCGGCATCTCCAAGCATGGCACCATTAACAGCCGCCTCGGATGAGAAAACGCATCAGGCACTTCTTGATAAGCTTGACATCTACGCAGTACCCAAGCCTTTCCGCAACCCAAACTGGAAGCCACCGCAGCGACGCAACAAGAACCTCAAGCAGATTCTCGGCGAGGCGTCACGCAAAGAAGCCTCAGTCATGGCCACACAGAACAACAGCGGTAACTCGACACCTGCCGTAGCTGCTGAAGGCAATGCTGCTTCCGGCCGCGCACCGAACATCGCCCAAGCAGCCCAGAGTCTGAGCACCCTGGTATTGGAGAAGAACGGCAGAGCTGCTGCTGGGCCGGCACCTACATACACCAACATCGAGTCGGCTCCGAGCTTTCACCCGAGCAGTCAGAAGAAGTACTGTGATGTCACCGGTCTTCCTGCACCATACACCGATCCCAAGACGCGTCTAAGGTACCACAACAAGGAGGTGTTTGGAGGCATCCGTACCATGCCACAGAACGTGTCAGAGGGCTATCTCGCCGCAAGAGGTGCACACACAATCTTGAAGTGAGCGTTGCCTCGATGCCGAGGTAGCTCCTACTTCAAGGCTGATAGTATGACATGCGTCCTTCACAGTCGGCGCAACGCTGCATTCGACAGAGGCTCCAGTTCATTCACTTGTCCAGGGTCTTGCATCAAACAGGCTAATGAGATGGGTACAAGCCTGGTCAGAAACCCAGGTGTAATTGAGGTTATGTATGATCATCAAAGTCAAACTACTCTCCACCCACCACATGCCTTTCGGCTTATGGCTCAAGGAGGTGTTCCGGCTTAACCGTGATCCAGTATTCTTCTGCGCCCATAAGACAGTATACCAGGACCTCGAGGGAGGATTCCTAGTTACAGCAGCTTGAAACATGCTGTTGTCAAGGCGGGATCTACATTGTAATAGTCATTCAAGTATCTTGTAGCTGTAGAAAAGAAACAACGCATCAATTGCTCTTTGTTGCTGAGTGTTTGAATGTTGACTACCTGTTCTCACTTTGGATGGACGAGGGTTGTAGAGACTGAGAAGCATGATGCCAGAATTTTATGCGACAACCCGCGGGAACTCCAGCGCTAGCAGGGGTAAACTTTGGGCCGACTACCGACTGCGCGCGCCGCGTCTCAACTCTCACCAAGGGGACACGAGACAAGAAACCGACGGATACCGCCTTTGTGCCAGACGTACAGTGGAACCAGGTGTCAATCTACTACTTGCTCACTATCTCCACGTCTCAAGTCTCCTCAACTACACAACCTCGCACGTTGCGCGCTGTACACATTCCGAATTTCCAAGATGCCGACCATGTGGCTTTCAGATACCCAGAGTATGTTGCGCCAACATGCAGCTTCGCGGTTACTGCATAGAACATCTGCTGACAACAGGAACAGAGATAGGGGTCGCTTTCTGCTCAGGGGGTAGGTACGCGCCCACTACCACGAATGCGCTCACTGTTCAACATCGGATTGACAAGACGAACAGGCGGACTCTTTCTGATGGGAGGTGTCATGATGTTTTTTGACCGCGCAATGTATGTCTCATCTCTTCACATATACATACATGCTTTGCTGACATGGTCATAGGCTCGCAATGGGAAACGTATGTTCATACCACACCTCCAAACCTCTACCTCTACCATCGAACCAGCTCTGATACCCCCTTAATAGATACTATTCCTAATTGGCCTCACACTCATCATCGGAACAACCAAAACCGTCGCGTTCTTTGCTCGCAAGCAGAAATGGAAAGGCACGGTGGCTTTTGTCGCTGGTATATCGCTTATTCTGATGCGATGGGCTTTCATCGGCTTCATAATTGAGCTATACGGTATACTCGTTCTGTTTGGGGATTTCCTGATGACAATCGCGGGTTTCGTCAGTAACGTACCGGTGATTGGACCGTATATTGCTAGGGCACTGGAGGCGATAAGTGGTGCGAGACGGAATGCCGATCTACCTGTTTGAGACGACGAGGACAGCATCGATGTTACGATATGACGAAGTATGGGTGGAGACTTTAGGACCTTGTATGATACACAGACGCACGAAGAACGGAAAGGCATTGCTTAACGCTGGGTTGGTCGTGACAAGCAGGATAAAAATAAGGATTAGCATTCGTATTCACGGCTAACAGATGTTGCTTTGGATTGCTATCCATTCCAGTCAAAAAGAAGCATTACAACCTCAACGTAAACTGTAGAATCGTATTCCTACTTTGAAGTTTAGTGGCGCTGTTCACACGTCCCTGGGTACTCCAGATACTCAGGTACAAACTTAGAGAAAGGTCACTGCTTGTGTCTAGTCCTCTCAATCGATGCAGATATTCGTCATGTGAGTCTTTGGGCTCTCCAAACATGCCGAAATGCTCTCAATTTAATACCCGGTCGTACTGGTTTTGCAGCGTCATCGTACAGCCACGACGGGTGAGGCAATGTGGTTAGAATGAGGAACACGTGCTTTCGCGTTCTCGCGTTTCCGGAATTTCCCCGCGATCGCGTAAGTACACCTTCTCCACACTCTACAGTACTTGTGCCGCACTGTCAAAGTTCTCCTCCTCTCGAGCCACTCACAGTCAATCTCGCGCCAACATGTCCCGTGAAGAGTCGCCCTTTGTACGCGCTCCTGCCGAAAGCGAGGACTACAGCTCGATCCACCGCGCGTTCCTACAAGCCTTCCAAACGCACAGCGTCCTCACAGTGGATCAAATGAAGGCTATCCTAGCTCATGTGATGACTGCATACAGTCAGTTTTCGAGTCCTCTGTTGATTTCATACTCTGACAGCTGCAATAGACCCCGAACGCCCATGGACAGAAGGCGACGTGACCCAACCCTACATCACCTCTACCATCCAGACCATAAATGCCAAAATCGAAGCATTCGACTACGAGATCCGATCAACTCGCGATCAGCAGAGCAAAGATAGCATCTATGCCCTCGTCAACAACGCCAGCGATGCCGTCACTCAACTCGCTACTACTTTCTCCGCAAACGAAATCGCCTACATAAGACGCGTCATTGACCACATGTTCGAAACGAACAACACCAACATTCGCGAAGTCATGGCCATAAAACACACCGAAGCCTCGCAGCTCGCCCGTCTTTCACGCAGGAATAGGCAAAGTCAGGCAACCAGCAGACAAAGTCAGATCAATGGCGATGTGGAAGATTCACAAGCCAATACCGACACAGGCATTTCCATTGCGGAAGCTGATCTCGTCCTGGAAACCCTTGTCAAGGAAGCCTTTTTTCAAAAGTCGAGAAAAGGTTACTATTCTCTTGCCCCACGCGCACTGATGGAATTGCGTGCTTACCTCAAGGAGACGTATAATGAGTCTGCTGAGGAAAACGAAGATGGGCGCGAAGTCATCAGGATCAGGGACTGTGAGGGATGCAGGGAGATTGTCACAATTGGCATCCGTTGCAACAATCGAGAATGTGGTGTCAGGTGGCACGATGCGTGCGCCAACAGTTACTATAGGAGCAGAAGAGGCAGCAGAGTGTGCCCTCGATGCAAGACAGAATGTTCGGGAGATGTGTTTGTGGGAGAGCGAGCGGCTGGGACGGAAGGGAGAGCGAGCACAGGCGGCAATCGGCGCAGCATGCAGAACAGAGACGAGGAGGACGAGGACGAGGACGAAGAGGAAGATGAGTGAAGGTGTGGGCTGAGAGATTATAGCACTAATACCAAGATACCCATGAGTTCTCCGGCGTTAGACTCCATCACAACCTTGTACATGCGGAAGAACTTGTTTGGTTCCATCATACATTTCATGAATTGATCGTAAACCAGTCCCTATCGTCGCACCCGTATCCCTTTCTGTCTGAACTTTTCCCAACGCCAGATACCCTCATACTATATACACAGTCCTGATCAATGCTCATCTCAATACAGATGTTTAGTGTACACCGTTAGACTTGACCTTGTTCGCTCGCCTCTCAGCGACAGCAGACGCAAGGTTCTCAAGAGTGTCGACGGTGCTCTCCCAATCAATGCAAGCATCGGTGATGGAGACACCCTTCTTCAGGCCGCTGGGGCCCTCAGGCGGGACCTTCTGGTTGCCTTCGTTTATGTTGGACTCAATCATGACACCGACGATGCCGGTCTCGCCGTTGCGGATTTGGTCAGCAATGTCCTTGGCTACGATGGGCTGGTTGCGGTGGTTCTTGTTAGAGTTACCTGTCGAAACTTAGCGTCTATCCCTCTGCGGTCGTTGGACTATAGAGCATACCGTGTGAGCAATCGACCATCATGACCTCAGCAAGACCCTTTTTCTTTAAAGCTTCTCTCGCGGCTTTGATGCTGTCCTTGTCGAAATTGGTACCCTTGGTTCCACCACGGAGAATGACGAAGCAGTGCTCGTTACCTGCCGTCCTGGTGATAGCAGCGAGACCCTGCTTCGTTACACCCATGAAGTGATGCTTAGCAGCGGCTGCACCAATTGCATCCACCGCAACGGTCAGGCCTCCATCAGTACCATTCTTGAAACCAATGGGGAACGAGAGGCCAGAGGCCAGCTCACGGTGCAATTGCGACTCAGTTGTCCGTGCACCAATGGCACCAAGGGAGATGAGGTCTGCGAGGAACTGGGGGGAGATGGTATCGAGCATCTCAGACGCAATGGGCATGCCTGCGGATGTGAGATCCACGAACAGCTTGCGCGACACTCTCAGACCCTTGTTGATCTTGTAGCTCTCGTCAATGTCTGGGTCGTTGATCAATCCTTTCCAGCCGACGGTTGTTCGTGGTTTCTCAAGGTAGGCGCGCATGATGATGCAGAGGTTGTCTTGAAGCTTGTCGGCCAGAGCCTTGAGGCGCTGGCAGTACTCGAGTGCCAGCTCTGGGTCGTGTAGCGAGCAAGGCCCTACCATGACCAGGAGTCGGTCATCCTTTTGTGTGATGATGCTGGCGGCTTCTTTGCGACCCTGGATAACGGTCTTCTCGGCGTGTGCTGGAATGGGGATCTCGGACGCAAGAAGTTGGGGCGGGATCAGTGGGTCGTAACCAAGGACTAGACAGTGGTGTTAGTACTGGCATCGAGAAGCAAGTGCTGGTGGAGATGTACCGCGCACGTCGTCGCTTGGGTTGGTAGAGTCATTGAAGGAAGACATGTCGGGTGTTTCTGTAGCAGCAGGAGCCATGACGGTAGTCTCTCTTTATATGTATATATATATTAGCGTGCGCCCTCTGAGCTGAAACAGGAAGAGTCTTGTTGCTCCGACGTACAGGGTGCGTAAGCGATGGTCGACTTGCGGTCAGTATTACTCCGACTGTGACACAGACGAAGGTGAATATACAGGTGCCAAGTGGTGCAGGGCGTGTTGTGTGACTTGACTCGAGAAATCAGGCGAACCAGATGTGCAATTGTTTGTCCTGGCGAGTGTGCAGACAATGTATGCAGGCGCAGGTCCGAGGTCGGCGAAGACTGTAGGTAAGGGACACAGCGAGCGCGTAGCAAATACAGTCATATGCTATCAAATTATTTGGGAGTGGCTGCGAAACTTTAGGGTAAGGTGGGGCTGATGGTTCGTTCTGGGTCCCGCCAGTTATCGATACACCGCCGCCGGAGCTTTGCACCTGCAGATGCGCCAAGCTTGTTACCGTGCTGGAATAGCCACGTTCCTGTTGGTCGATGCATGTTGCTTTGTTGGAATCTGACGACGGCGTGAAGATGACCCTTTTGTGTTGGAAGACTCGAGCACCGCGTTGGCGGCACTCATTGACCCAAGCTGCAGCTCAAATCATCCCTCGTCCCTCCCAGTGACCACCAATATCATCCCTTCCCTTACTCTTCTCTGGGGGGCCTGTATTCAGCTTGCGACATGGGTACACGCAAACACGCCTCCTGCGACCGCTGCCATTGCACGTAGAAAGACGCTTCACTTCTCTTTGAACATGCTATACGTAGCCCACGTGATGCCGTGCCTGGCTTCCAAGATTCGGCGATTCCAAGGTTTGGCCTCAGATGCCACTTCACCACTCCGCCACGCTAAGCCACACCATCGTCGACATCATCGCTACTACCACTTAGAGGCTCCGCATGCAAGCGACGGGTTACCAACTTCCGACAACCAAGTAAAAGGTTTCCCCACACAGTCGCTCTGCCATTAGAGGCGCGCGACTCCACTACACAAGCCAGGGTTCTTTTCATGCGACCTGAAACAGCGCCCCTGATAGTCATATCGACCCCTCGCCCGCTTGCTTCCAAACATATCTACCAGGAACCTCCGACCACAGTCGCGCTTCTCCAGCTACGCTCCTCTCGAGCGTTCTATTCATCAAAAGAACCATATCGTCTGAACTCCGTCATCGCGTTGAACGCGGCTACATAAGGATCACTCATTTCCCAAGATCACCATGTCCATGTTTCAGATCATGGCCAGGAAGCGAGACCGGGACGACGATTCAGACTCGGATTTTGATGAGGACAGATACCCCAAGGTACGTCAGCGATACCTTCTTCCTGGGGTAGGCTAATTGTAGGATAGAAGTATCGACCCGGAAGCCACGAGCTGGTTAGCCATGACCAACTTCATCCCCAACTACTCTCGAACCTACCCCACCGGGGCGCACACACGCCGTCTCCACCAAGATTGTTCACGGACATCCGGTCAATGACGCCAGCACAATCAGAACACGGAGGAGCCTACTCGCCGGACTCGATATACGGTGGTCCCGTTCGTATATCAAGAGAGTCAAGTGGCACAGACATGGATATGGACTTGGACGACGATGAAATGGACGTTCGCAGTCAACCACCAGAGTCGCCCGCCTTCAGCTCGTTTGGCAACAACTTTATGCGACCGGCTATGCTCCAACCGTCTTTATTCAACTCAGATACTGTCAACAACAATGGTCGCATACCTACCCCCATACATCCTACCTTTAAGAGAGGAGGAATGAATGGATTGGGATACCCCATGAGTGGCTCAGCAGGTGCCATGGCTATGAACAACCTGCACCTACCTTCAGTGCAAGCACCTCCACCAGCCTGGAAGGGATCGGGACAGCATGCAGATGACGATCGGAGCAGACGTATGCCTTCGCCCATCTCAGAGGACGAGGACGTTCCAGATACGCCGACCGCGCTTACCCAGTCCCAGCTATCGCGACTTAGTTTCTCGCACGCCAGTACGGCCGATCAAATGGATGCCGAGTCTTCCTCAACACTGGCTCCACCGTCAACGCCTCGTGGTAGAAAACGAAGCGGTGCATTGACGGGTATGGGTCGTTTCAGCATGGGTTATCGGGAAGATTGCGAGAAGTGCAGGCAGAGGGTCCCAGGTCATTATTCGCATTTCCTACCCTAGAGGGAATGGACCCAGATTACGAAGAAGTATACAACAGCATGGTGAGCCATCATGTTTGCCCGTCACACTCGCATCATGACTTTCACATACACGAATTCTTCCATTGTCTTATCATCATCACGAGTATGAACAACATCACGGGGTGACGTGTTCATGCCTTAGAATTGGCGTTTCATTCAGCATGGCGTTCCGAGAACAAGATCCGAGTAGGATCATGCGTTAATGATATCCCTCCCAATGTACGAATAGTCTGCTTTTCAATCAAAAGCAACGTCATAGCATGCTGCACATTACAGTCTCACTTGACTGGTCTGAAAATTCTGCATCAGTGTATTCCTTATATGAGCTCAACTATAACACCAGAAACTCAGTCGGACCTTTTCTCACGACATAGCGAGATACGTCCGATGAGATGTGTGACGCTACGGTTAATCTCATCGAGCTACCATTAGCACAATGCGGAAGCGAGTAAAGCATGGTACGAAACATGTGGGTACCGGGGATCGTCAAACGAAACGAGTCGGCATGGCATCTGGTGTGGCGCAAAGCCGAGTTCTGTCATCTTGAAACGAACGGTCCGAGGGTTCAAGGAGGTCTAGACCAGGCTCGCGGGTGGGATATGTCGTCTTGTGGGGCTTCACTCGTGGGGCTTCACTCGTGAACCAGAAAGTCAGGGGGTAGAAAGATTGGATTGGCCTGAGGCAAACGTAGTAGTGTCGTAGGAACTAGTAACGGAAGAAAGGTACTGTTCGGTGAACTTCTTGTGGCAAGGACCTGGCTTCAGTCCGCAGAGCTGTTTGGTATTGACATTATCAATAGCAGAATGTGAAAATAGGAACTTCTTCACAAAGTGGTGGAGCTTTCAACGGCAATGAAGATAAAGATTTTACAACCGCATTTGTAAAGAAGGAGACGACGTCGGGAAATCTCTTCTCGTAGGCCACAGGATATGGCACGGAGGTAAATAAAGTTAGTTCCTAAAACATCCTCTAGATCAACTAAATCAACCTTGGATATGTTGCTCGTCCACTAATGGCGGCCAATTCGCGATTACTCGTGACATGGACAATAGGATCAGGTAAAGTCACTAAAGGCTTCTCGTAGTACAGAATGTACTTCTGGCGACGTTTTGGGGTCGTACAACTATCTCTAGACTGGTGGTCTTCGGTTTTTTGCCTAGGTGAGTTGCAGGGGATGATGCAATGAATAAATCCATCTTTCTGTATCCAATCTGATAAAAAAACACTATTTAGAGATAAGCGTAATCTTATGAACGACCATATTGGCGATGAACCAGCCATACCACGCAGCTTATCATCCCATATGCTCAATGGTTCCCTATCTAGGTATCATGCCAGCAGAATTTCATTGTCCCTTCAAGCGATCGGCCATAGGAAAGCTACTTGTAGACAACGGATCTTACTCTGAAGCTTAGGGAAGCCGCCTATCAAAGAAGCTAAATAGGGACACCTCTTCTGGAACATGCAGTTGTCCGGAGTTGCCATTGCTCGCCTTTGATAGACCTCCGAAGTTCAAGGTGATTAGAAGGGTCACATTAAATATCAAAGGCACCAGTAAACAAAGTGACCTTATGTCCTAACAAAGGTCATCTGCGACATAGAGACAGTTCCGGTGCATTCACATGCATCGCTATTCGATATGCCAACTTCTTCTCTAAATATTGTCATGTATGAGACATCTCAAATGACACGTTACTGCTCCCACGGCCGCATCATAATACAGTCACTTCCAAACATAAACAAGCTGCGAGGGACATGCTCGTTGCCAGAAAGAACTTGAAATTGCAGTAATAAGATCAATACGATTATCCAGACCTCGGCCGCAGATGGGTGCAGCTTATGTGGGACCACAGCCTCTTAGCGTTGACGCTTGTAGGTAAAGGGCTAGCGTAGGCGCTAAGGGTCTGGCAAAAATTGAGCTTCCGACGAATTTCTCGAACACCACTTCAACATGTCGTCGAAGTCGTAAGTTGTCTCTGCACCGCACACCTATTTCAAAGCTAACACGCGCCTCACAGAACCGTTCCTACACAGAGCGAAGTCACTCTCGTGCCTGAGAACCTCCTCAAGAAGAGGAAGTCTCAAGAGAAGGCACGCGAGGAGCGCGCGATCGCAACACGCGAAAAGCGAGGTACGGCCAACCCCGCATGCTTTCGGAGATTTCGGGAGGGCGATCACGATGATTATAACAACCACACTATCGGCTAGACTACGGTCAATGTTGTCGAATTGTTAACCATCTTTCGGGAATGATGCGATCGCCCTCTTTGAAAGTCATGGCATGCCATACTGTTGTGAACAGCGCTGACATGAAACAGACAAGAACAAGAAGAAGCGCGAGGTCATCTTCACAAGGGCTGAGAAGTATGTGAAGG
Organism: Alternaria burnsii; assembly: GCF_013036055.1. NCBI lineage: Eukaryota > Fungi > Ascomycota > Dothideomycetes > Pleosporales > Pleosporaceae > Alternaria > Alternaria burnsii. The sequence continues at coordinate 2,926,634 of NW_024066107.1, read as the reverse complement.
AATACCGCGATGCTGAGCGTGAGCGGGTGCGCATAGCGCGCGAAGCCAAGAAGAGCGACAGCCTCTACGTCCCCGCTGAGCCAAAACTCGCCTTCGTCGTTCGGATAAAGGGTATCAACAAGATTGACCCCAAGAAACGCAAGACACTGCAGCTCCTTCGGCTCCTTCAGATCAACAATGGTGTTTTCATCAAGCTTACCAAGGCGACCATGGAGATGCTGAAGATTGTTGAGCCGTTTGTTGCTTATGGTTACCCAAACCAGAAGTCGGTTCGTGAGCTCATCTACAGTAAGTTTCGACTCAAGCTCAACGTCGTTGTCGGACACTAACTCATGTACAGAGCGTGGCTATGGCAAGGTTGACAAGCAACGACTCCCTCTCACCGACAACGAGATTATCGAGGAGAACTTGGGTAAATACGGCATGATCTGTATGGAGGATCTTATCCATGAGATCTGCACTGTTGGACCAAACTTCAAAGCGGCCTCAAACTTCCTCTGGCCGTTCAAGCTAAACAGCCCTACTGGTGGCTTCCGTAAGAGGAAGTTCAAGCATTTCATCGAAGGTGGTGACTTGGGCAACCGGGAAGACAAGATCAACGATTTGATCAGGCAGATGAACTAGATCGCCCATTGGTCGAAGTTCTTGGTTTTCGTCTCTGGTTTGGCGCGTGAAAAGCTTTTGGGATATACCACGGAATCAGCATTTACATCGGCGTTTGGGATCCTGGACCTAAGTATATGGTCGTCTTATGAGTCTACGTGCGAAACGCATGCAATCTGAATGAACTACGCAGTCACTGCGCCATCCTCTGCCTTAACCAAATTGACTATCTTGACCTCGTGCGCCCGTAGCTATCGTGTCCTTGTGTGTCATGCGATGTGGATTAGTTGCATTGGATGCCAGCGCATATCGAACGCGTTGGGCATTGGGCGACCCGAAACGCCTGTGCATCGCGAGGGGGCCCAACTGAGTAAGACTATTGCTAGGTAGTCACGTAGTCCTTACCATGAAGCCTGGTCGTTCTTTCACTGCAAGCTCAGCGGGTGGAACTGCTTCCTCTGGCCTTGAAGCCTTGTCTTCCCAGGTTGAGGGCTTATGAGTGGATCACGTGTTTTAGTGCACTAAGCTATTTTGACCAAGTATCGTGTCTGCGTCGTTGCTCGCCAATGAACTGCTGCGTGCGTCTCCTTGCTGGCACATGTTTTTTCCTTCTTCTTCAACGCATAGTGTTCGCCCTCACCGCATCGCTTGACGTAAACAGCCGTCAAATTTATTGTTGACGACATGGCACTTGACGCCACGGCAGGCAAAAAATGGCTTTGACGTGGGATAGTGAAGTCACATGTGTGACGGCAGGATGTTTCTGGTGCCTGATGAAAAATCACGGTAAAGGGCTGCAAGCGTCACTACGGGTATTGATGAGCTTCAGGGGGCCAATCCGAAGCCAAGGAACTGGTCAGCAAAGATCTTAGACTGTGTGAGTGGAGAAAGTGCTGGCCTCGAAGGCTCGAACTTCCTCACATGCATCCCAGGTGCATACGGTGGGCACCTGCTTACGATATAGCACCGAGCCCAGAGGGGGGCGCCGAGCGCTTGGGTTGCGAGTGACGATTGCACGAGCAGTAATTTGGCGATGGGGACGTTGATGACGCCCGCCGACAGACGCACGGCATTCCGGTTTCGCCGTCAACGTTGTCACTGCCACGCTACAATGGTGTTCAGATTTGGGATCGATTTGCATAAGTCGCGCTGATCGCGAGACCCCCCTCATCATCGTGGTAGGACATGGCCCCGCCGGCGGATACCGTAGGTCTGACTCTTTGGGGCCAGACGTCGCAGGAGCACTCAACGGCCGCGGCACAATTTTCGCAGTGCGAACGGGTCCGAGTCGATGGTGAAGTGCGCGATTGCAATGCTATTCTTGGGTCCGGCGCATTGCCATGTCCACGACGACACAAGAAGCAGCTGGGCTGTCTACCCAAAACAAAACAGACAGATGCTAGGCGTAGGCGTCGAGCACGGGGTTGTCTGTCGGCCAGTGCAAATTGTCTCCTGTCTAGATAAATAAGGCTCTGAAGCACTGTTCACAACCCAAAGAGCTCAGATGACAGCTGCTCACGAAGGCGCAGCGGACCAGTAAGGCCGCTACTGCAGGCGCACCAAAAGAAGACGGCAAGCCGGGTTGCAGGAGAGGCGACTGGCGATACGTGGCTTGCTCCCCTCGCGGGTGCAGAGGGTGGTCCCTGGGTGCGTTCATTGGCCTGGACATGCTGGGGACGCATGAAGGCGCTCGATTTGTGCACCAGCACTGCAGCGCTCCTGCGTCGAGAGTCATGAGTGGTAGTCACCGCAAAACGCGGGCTGGGAGTCGACATTTATGACCCACTAACTGCAAGAGGCAGAGTTTTCATAGCACATGAGTGGATAGACAGACAGGTAATGAACCATTATTGCAGGTGCGGCCTTCGGATCAAGACGGTCTTGCTGGCTCGCCATTGCTAGAGAGCCCCTTCGCTGCTAGGCCTCGCTAACGGTGTGCGATCGAATACACCCACATCACCGCCTTCTGCTCTCCCCATCCCCATCCTCCCTCACCTCCTCCCCCCGTCTCCCCCATCTCCCGCGTCCTGTCTTCGTCGCAGGCGTTGCTCGTTGCGACACAGTCCCCAAGCCCCAACGGACGTGCGCTTCCAATCTCGGCTGTCCGGCATCCCCAGCCCGCTCACCAGCATCACCCGACGCTTGCTCTGTCTCGCTGGCTTTGCAAACGAGCAGTGCAGCACTCACGGGTAGACTCGTCCGTCTGGCTCTGACACCCAACGCCTCGTCACCTCCGCCACCTGAACACAGGTTGCGTGTGCATTTCCCGGCTCTGGTTCTGGCTTGTACTGTCTAATTGCGCTCCGTTTCAACCTGCTTTTCTTTTGCCGCCTGTCTCCAGGGACCTCGACGCTCCGCGACATCATCAACAACAACGACCTCGCGTCGCCGGATCTATTGACTTAGCCCCGGCCTGCCTGCGCTCCATCACCCTCGAGCTGCACTGCACCTGTCGACGCACACTTTGCTTCCATTCCAGCCCCTTCTCCGCCTTCGCGCAACAAGCACCACCAGCGCGACACTTTGCTACCACGCACCAAACACCTCCCAGGCGACACTTTTCCTTGCATGAGCACATCTTTCTAGAGGGTCCGTAGGCTACTCTAGAGGCGGCGCGAACGAGAAGACTGTACGTCACCAACAAATTCTGCTAGCGATACGGCTCACTACCAGACTCCTTCAACTTCACAACAAGGCATCGCTAACACAACACCAGGAGCCTCGCCAGTCTTCTCTCTGCGGCGGTCCAACACCATCATGCCCTCCTTCTACCCCCGGCATAACATGCCTCGGCTGTCTCCCCAGGAGTTCGTTCCCAGCTACCACTCTGCCTGTGGCGCATCATACCCGCCGCAGCAGCCCGCGTACGCTGGCCCTACGATCCGGCAGCAAGATGATGGTTACGACTTCGCAGACCGCTACGGTCAGCTGGCCATCGCCATGCCACCCATGTACCCGCAGGCCGGCACCTACCTAAGCAGTGCGCCTCCTAGCCTCCCACCCGCGAGCTCGTTCTACGACCCCATGGGCGCAACCACACTGCCACCCATGCGCGCACAGTCTGGTCACTCACTGGCAGAGGCAGCTATGCAACAGCAGCGCGTGCATGAGTACAACCAGCGAATGAACCAGCCGGCTAAGGAAGAGAAGCCTGTCGGCGGTGTGTCGGCGAAACTGGATTATGACATGGACGTCATGACCGACTTCGTCTGCGAGACAGCTCTACGACTCATCACGCCTGGTCGCATGATGCCTTCGTCTTTCCGCAAGTGGGTGCACCAGGTTCTCTGCGCCACGCGCCTGCCCTCGGCCACCATCTTGCTCAGCATGTACTATTTGTCCAGCAGGATGCCCATGCTGGCTCACGAGCCGAAGACCGACACCCACCTGTTCCGTCTCCTCACTATCGCACTAGTGCTCGGTAGCAAGTTTCTCGACGACAACACCTTCATTAACCGTTCGTGGTCCGAGGTCAGTGGTATTCAGGTACACGAGCTGAACGAGCTTGAGCTCGAGTGGCTCGTAGCCATCAAGTTCAGGCTTCACCGCGATCCTACGGAGCAACACGGTTGGACATCATGGTCGGAGCACTGGAAGGATTACCAGAATACTGCTGCTGCGCGTTCTGGTCGTAGCAACAAGCTTAGCCCCATCGACACGTCGGTACAGCGACGCTCACTCAACCCCAACAAGCCGCTCCCTCCTCTACCGATGCAGCAGGCCTACACTCCCCCGTACGACTATGTGCCCAAGTCGGCCCAGTCCGCCTACAACCCTCCGACCTACTCGCAGTACGACCCATGGCGGTCCGCTAGCGAGCACTCTCCTGCGTCAGCACCCACCACGGGCCCGACTACCCCAGAGTACTATGGCACAACGGGAACTTGGGCTCCGGCCGAAGGATACTCGCGTCGCACCATGTTCGGTTTCCCTCCCTTGTCTCAGCCCGCCCCTACGCAAGCGCTCCAGCAACCGTCCAACTACGGTCCACCCGCTTACTCACAGTACACCCCGTCGGCTTGGAACCAGCATGGTCTCAGTTGCGGATGCGCCTACTGTGTGCAGAGGCACCCGCCCTACTACATGGCACCTGGTTACGGGCCCCAGGCTGTTGCTGTCTAATCGTTTGCTCCTCATCGGCCGAGCACCATGGCGACATCGTCCACTTGACGTTCCACGGATACATATTCGATATCCCATTTCAGCGCTTCATATGTTCAAAAGTTACTCTTCCGTTCCGCGAAGTACTATGGCCTACCTGAGCCCACCCAGTTTCGATCACTGGATACATTTGGCTACTTCGATTTCCTCAAGCCTAGACTACCAGACATTGTCAAGGCACAACTGCCTCATTCCTTCCGCTATCTGCAAGCATATTGGTGCGCCTCCGGATCTCACGAAAACGCACAAGGCTTGCGATCATCTTGCATGATAGATTTCACTGGTTCCCTTTTCTTTCTCTTTCCATCACTCTTTCCTTGTTATCACCGGTATCACGTTTTAGACTTTGGTTTGCCCATGGTCTAATAGGAGCATGTCAGCGAAATTGTGGGTTACGGCGTTCCTGCTTTCATTCGGGTGTCATATCGCACCTTTACGATGTTCATTTCTCTAGCGCTACCTCAATGTTTACGGAGGTTGCCCTTTTTCGGTTTACGGATTTCACTTCTCAGGAGTCGGCTTTCGCTTTCAGCATGCGGAGTCACCCCATGCGACCAATCCTTCGGCAGTGACCATGGTCATGTCGCCACTGGAGGGCCGCTTGTTACGTTCACGACTTCTTTCCTGGATCCTCGCCTTCCGCTGTAGTCGGGTTGTAATTAATGGCACAAGATCAGCGATGGGATTTGCTTTATTTCTTTTGGAGCGGCGGAAAAAATACCTCTTGCTTTATCTGGTTCCTGCACCGGCATTGTTTTGGGCAACGGGAGGGAAGATTTGTTTAGTGTATAACTGCGATACAACGAAATATCCTGATATTGGGGATACCACCAGAATGCGAAAAAAAAATCCTAGAAAAGCGATACAGTCGCACAGGAAACGACAAATGAAACTCCACTTCACCTGGTGATCATTGTTCCAGTTCCTCATTTGATAAAGTGATCTGCCCTGCTTGTGAGTAAATACCATTCGATCCGCTTGAGCAGCACTGCGATGATAACCACTGCAGTTACATCATTGTCGCAGCACCGAAGCTGCTGGGTTTGCACGAGTACAGGCTGTTGTTTCAGCTACTTCAGCCCATCTTGAGACAGCCTGGTTCGTTGCCCTCGGTCCCAACGCCATCCGATCCAGCGATCCAGATGCCCTGTCGTCCCGGAGATCCCGTCCCAACAGCAGGCGTCAGATCACTCGATCTCGCATTCTTTCGGACAGGGGCATATTACGCGCAATGTCTTGGACATACAACATACACATTACGTGACAGTCTGTCAAACTGGGCCACAAGGCACGGCCAAGGTCGAGTTGACCATTTTGACTGAAAAGCACAATGGTTTGTTCGTATGTCTTATTTGTATATCTTCTGTGTGGTCACAATGAAGCAGAGATGCTTGGACTATCTAGGTTCGATTGAGGTGATACCTGTTTCCAGTAAACATTTTTTTCCACACATATTGTTGCCGAACATGGCAATTTTATAGATGTCAGAGTTGCACCCATCAGCATTATTCGGTATGATTACCACATCATAGCTGATTGATGTACAAGAGTACCCTGTACGTATTAGGGGTGTTTGTGAAGGCAACACGAGCTTCAACGGTCTAAACCGCTACATCAATGGCGTGGCGTCTTCGAAGCGATACTACTGGCATAGTACCAGTAGCTTGTATAGAGAGAAACCTCCATGACTATCATAAGATGTAGTGCTGTCTCTCTGGGGGCTGACGGGCTTTAGTAGTGCATATTGAACCCAATACACTATCTATTCGTTATTCCTTGGCCGAACAGACGTACTGAGGTATACATCCATATGTTCTTTTCTTTCATATTAGTTGAAGCATATCTGATTCACACTCACATCATGAAAGTAGCCACTTCTGGATGGTATTTTTGTGTGTTGTAATTGCATGATCGTCCTGTGCTTCTATATTATCGCAACTTTCATGCCAATAGCTTATTCGTATGACACCGTATACTTTTCTCGCGCGACAGCATAGCCACTTGTAACCGTTCCATTGTCGTCTCGCCTATCGCATGCCTGTCGGGTCTATCACGCTCTGGTTCTGCGGACTTAAGCGGAAGCCCCGCGCACAATGCGTGCTCTGGGTACCAGTAAGACGGACAAGGCACCACGCCACGTTGATTCGGCCGCGAAATAGTGCGAATTACGATCGCGCGAACCACACGAAAATGCCCAGAGAGGCTCGATAATGTTTGAACCTGGATGGACGCCAAAACGAGTCGGACGAACAGACTGGCCGCTTGTCCGGGTCCGATGTTGCCTTGTGGGCTAGCCATTAGCGAGCATGCGCCATTACCAGATGATGCATCATGGCATCCACGTTAATAGTGGTTATCTCCGTCTGGCGCAACTTTTACCCGAAAGGTATTGTGGCTGTCGCAACTGGCGGTGGACGCGTATGATAATAAACTCGCGCTGCTTGGAGACATCCTGTGTTTGGCCGCTTGAACTGAGTCAGGCGAATATACATATCTAATGTCGCGCCTGTCGCTCTCGTCTCGTGTCATACGCCGATTGTTCAGTGAATCGCGAAGGTACCGGAAACTTGGGAAATACCAGAGCTTCTGGCAAACACCGCACTTTGGTACTACTATCACAATGAGCTCAATAGGTGGTGCGAGCATTGGTATAGGTCTCTATGCTGTGGTAAGCAATCCAGCCCAGATTGCTGCTAAGCCTGAGGAAGCGGATGAAAAGAAGCATCATTTAAAAGGCGGGAAAGGGTTTACGAATCCGTGGGACAGCTATGTTGAAATAAGTCCTTGGGAGCTGCTGGTCAAGGGTATGATATGGTAAGTCCAGTCTTCGGTTTCATCGTATAAGTACTACAATTGCAAGGCTAACACCATCGTAGGCGCAAAATTACAGGTCAAGCCAATAGCCCAGACACATCGCCTCCAACAGTACCAGTCCGCACACCGGAATTTCTTCCCTCACGAAAAACGCCGAAATTACGTGCAACATGGCTTGGTCACGCATGCTATTACATCGAGTTCCCAAGCGGCTTCCGCGTCCTTTTTGATCCTGTCTTCGAAGATTGTTGCGCGCCCATCACTATGAAGAACCTAAAACGCTTCACGCCTCCTCCCTGCGAGATTGAAGATCTGCCAATCGTCGACGCAGTAGTCATAAGCCACAACCACTATGACCATCTCAGCTACCCGACAATTCAGCGCCTACAAAAGAAGTTCCCTGAGGCACATTTCTTCGCACCATTGGGCAACAAGAAGTGGTTTGAGAAGAGCGGAATTACAAAAGTTACAGAGTTGGATTGGTGGGAGAGCAGGGATGTTACATTGGAGGAGTTGTCGCAAAAGGGCAATAAGGCAGGTTCTGTTTCTGTGGGTTCCCACGACATGGGGGGAAATGGTGACATAAAGGCAACGATTGGTGCGCTGCCTTGCCAGCATATCAGTGCAAGGACACCGTTTGACAAGGCCAAGACGCTCTGGGCGAGTTGGAGTGTGGAATCTGGTGGTGCGAAAGTTTACTTTGCTGGGTATGTCTGCTTCAATCCTTGCCTGCTTATAATAACATCTCCGCAGCGACACAGGCTACCGCACAGTGCCTTCCAGCATTCCCGCCACCGAAGATGACTACTCTGCTGCCTACTCTCATCTACCCACATGCCCGGCCTTTTCTCAAATCGGTCAGCATCGCGGCCCCTTCGACCTTGGTCTAATTCCCATTGGCGCATATGAACCTCGCTGGATGTTCAGTAATGTACATGCTAGTCCCAAAGATGCTGTCAATATATTTGCGGACACTAAATGTAAGAGGGCGTTGGGAATGCATTGGGGTACGTGGGTGTTGACCGAAGAAGAGGTCATGGCACCACCGAAGAAATTGCAGGAGGCTTGTGAATGGAAGGGTATAAAGGGGGGCAAAGAAGGCTTCGGAATTTGCGATATTGGTGAAAGCACTGAGTTTGATTCTGGAGATGAAGCAAAGAGGTAAAAACGAAAGAGCTTGATACTGTCGCACTCATGATACCCAAGAACGTAATTCCAAGTGCAAGGAGTTACTGTTAGGTAGGAGAGACCAACATGTAAAGTGGAAGCCTCAGGGCTCTCACTTCATAAATTCGTCATTTCTGCAACTCAAATCGTCACTTGCCAATCGGTGTGCACGACTGTCGTAATGCTTATCATCCATTCATTTACCACATGTTATATGCATGTTCTAGGCCTGTACTCATGATTTCAAGTATCCTGGGTCTTCTGCAAGATGACCTTGATCATCTCATTTCCCAACTTGGTCGCCTCTGGGAACCTCGGCTCAAAGTATTTTTGGATCTCCTCAAACTTCTCCCGATAGCCATCGAAATTACCCAGACTGACACGCGAGCTCCAGTCTCTGGCGGCGAAGGTAAACTCCAAGTCATCGGCGCGGAAAGTGTTGTCATCGATAGCCGTGTCGATGGCCTCTTCGAGTAGCGTGGGGTTGCAGAAGAGGTACTCTGTAATGCCGAGCCACATACGCGATGGCTACATATGTGTTAGTAATCAAAGTTGCAGAACGAATTAAGCGGCAATGAAGGAGGATCATAGACTTACAGGTGTCGAGCAGATCATGTGGTCATAAGGTACTATGCCTAGCTTCCACCAGCAGTCTACCATGGCGAGTAGACTGAGATGGTTGTTCTTGAGCTTCTTCTCTGGGATCGTGCCTAAGGCGAATCGGTCAAGCAAATCGTCTCGCAAAAGCAGCTTCTTGCCATCCTCATTGTCACCAAAGACGGCCTTGCGTGCAGTATGAACACGTTCACGCAGTTCGTCCCGTTGCCCAGCGAGCATAAGCTTGAATAGTTCGGTCACCGACTCGGCATACTGTTTAATCTGCTTTTTCGCATCTGGATTGAGAATTGCAAGACCTGCATAAACATGCCATTTGTTGGAGTAGATGCGGAGGGTGATGTTCATCTTGACGTTCTCGATACCGCCGACATAGCGTGAACTGTCCCATGGAAACTGGTTGTTCGCGAACCATGCACCACCCATGCTGAGGAAGGCGGCATGGGTAACAGCTTGCGTATCCGCCGTGATGCGATCATGCTGCTCGGCAGAGAGATAGACATGCTTCGACCCAAGGCAAGACATGACGTTTTCTACGAATGCGAAGTCGGCGTCTGAAGCCCTGTATTTGATCAGGACCAACGGCTGCCCCTTGGGATCTATACCGGGCCCATGGAGAGAGTGCACCGACACGATGCTAACGTCCTTAGGAAGATGTTTGTCAAAGGCATCCATCTCTGGAGCTTTGCATGAGGTCTGACCACCAACTATGGCGCCAACCTTAGTAGCTGAATGCGGGAATGAGTTAGTGGCAGCATGTATCAATATCAGGAGACGGCGTACAGGGACCGAAAGTCTTGACGACGGCATCGATGTTCTTCGCTTCGACGCTGTAGATGATGAAGTCGCTGCAGCGAGACACGAGATGACCACTTTGCATGATCTCAACTTTGGACTGGCGCAGTCTCAGTATGCGTTCATTCATTACAATATATAAAAGTGCTATCCTACAAAGTCCCGAAACTCTTCTACTAATGTATCGAACTTGTCCGGCAAATCGCAGGCGTGAACCCTTCAGAGACAGCATGTCAGCGTGTTCGATGAGAGTCGATCTGTGAGGCAACTGGTTAGCAAAGTTCGCGCCATAGTAATGAACAATGCGATGTAGTTGTTTGTAGTTCAGAGGTGTATAAAATAAGGTAGCGAGAATTCACATCATGGACAGCAACATGCCCAATTACTGCAAACCAAGACGGCAGCAGTGTGGACATGCGCCGTACTCGAGCCAAATGCACTCACGGTCATCATAACGGGGGAAAGGGTGTGTGGAAGAGTGTGAAGGGCTTACCATTTGCAGAAGGCTCTGGAGCTTCGAGCTATCGGTCGCGCGAATGCACTCACTTCCATCCAGCTGTGCTCAGGCGACGGGCGTACATCTTGCCCATGTCGCCCATGCCTATGATACCGACGCTCTTGCGGTCTTCCATGGTTGTTGTCGTGTCGCACGCTCCTGTGCGTGAGTGAGGTGGAGGATGTCAGCCCATTGCGAAGCGATGGAGAACCTAAAGATCGCTTGCGGCTGCCAAAGAAAAGTTAAGTAGTCGGGCTTGGCACGCTAAGCACGGCGTTTAGTTCCTCCGACACAAGCGAAATTCATCACCCACCAAAAGTTCGACCTCACGATCGCCGCCAGCGTTACGAACCGCCAGTCACGTCAAGAATCCCTCAAATCCGCCAACATGCCTCCCAAGCAGAAGGTCGCCCGCGCTCCCCAGGAGAACATCCAACTCGGACCCCAGGTCCGCGAGGTTTGTGAACAACCAGCATTGGAAGACGAGAGACGATGAACTGACAGCCGCGCAGGGTGAGCTTGTCTTCGGTGTTGCCCGTATCTTCGCTTCCTTCAACGACACCTTCGTCCACATCACCGATCTTTCTGGCCGCGAAACCATTTCCCGTGTCACTGGTGTAAGTGCAGACATCAGGACTGCATACGACGTGCACTAACCAGTACAAAAGGGCATGAAGGTCAAGGCCGACCGTGATGAGAGCTCTCCCTACGCCGCCATGTTGGCAGCCCAGGATGTTGCTGCCCGCTGCAAGGGTAAGACGACCTGGAATCGACAAGCTGGACCAGAAGCTAACATGGCCAGAACTCGGTATCACCGCTCTCCACGTCAAGATCCGAGCCACCGGTGGTAACGGCACCAAGACCCCCGGCCCCGGTGCCCAGTCCGCTCTCCGCGCTCTTGCCCGCGCTGGCATGCGCATTGGACGTATCGAGGACGTTACCCCCACCCCATCCGACTCCACCAGAAGGAAGGGTGGTCGCCGTGGTCGTCGTCTCTGAGCATGTGCGCAAGTTTTTTGCTCAGTGGTGGGATATGGCATGGCATGGTATGCACGATTTATGGTTTAATGACCACAATCAAATAAAGTCGCGGGGAACGGCGAATCGCCTGGTCTCCTTGTTGAACTTGGCTTCTCCTGCGAGATAGTCGAGCGAAATCAACAGAATCCTTTTTAGTTCGAAAAGGTTTCCCGACAATGAAGTGCTTACTGCTGTGTTGCTCAAGAGGTTTATACATTACGATTACGACTGCTTTGGGTATACTGTGACGGATCGTGTTAAATGTCGACGACCTGGATGGGATTGCCCAACTTCCCTGTATTTCCAATTGTTTGGGCTGCATTGACCATGATTGTGTTGGGACTCTGTCCACCCCACACGCGATCCCATAGAAGCTCTCTTATACCACGGTATGCGACTCTAACAATGTTCCACCACAGCTTCGGGTTGAGTAGGCCTCGCGTCCACTTTGACTTTATCGAGAGCCCTCGCACATAGGCATCATGGGCTTTATCCCAGTATACTACAGTTCGCCCAGCTCCCCAGTGCACATGGCCGAAGACATGCAGTGTAGGTTTTACTCGTTTGACCTCAGCAAAAAGGTATTCACAGCCAATTCCTGTCGGTAATGATAAGTCCAGATGAAATCTCGGCGGGGTGTGTGTGATCAGGATGTCGATATCCTCAGGCACAGTTTCTGACCAGGCGTCTCGACCTCGTTCATACTGGAAAGCATGAATGTCCATTGGTCCGCATGCTGGAATTTGTGGTGCGCCATAGATCCGTACCCGCCTCTGGTTTTGTTCCGCTGCGAGTAGGGGTGTCGATGCATCTGTCCGATCACCGTCCCTAGGCTCGACCCTGATCGTGAGGCTCAACCGCCGGTGTTGCAAGTAGTGCACCCTCTTCCAGTTCAGCTTCCCAGTTCTCTGCTCCTCAGATAGCGAAGGTCGGGTCCTTGGGTCCAGAAACGTGTCGTGGTTTCCACTGACGACGACAATCTCTCTATGCGGCAGTGAACTCAGCCAGTCTATTTGTTTCTGTATCTCCGCCACGCTTCCACCATTTGTCATATCCCCGGCATGGATGAGCAGATCGCCTTCTGGTACATCATCCGGTATGTGGTTATGCGTATCGGAAATGCAGACGACCCGAACAGGTGGTTGCTGTAAGGGTTTTGGGGTTGAGCGCAGGTACGCGAGAAGGTGATACGAATGGTAGAGGAGTAGCTTTACGGGGGCCCGGAATAAAAGCGCGACGAAGGGCGTAGGTTCAAAATCTGATTCGGGGCGATACCAAGGATTGAGATACGCGAGAAGCATTGCCAGAGAGCGAGAGGCCCGTTGTCTGTCAGTGGTGAGCAGATGGGTGACAGCATGCGACGCGCTCATCCGACCAGGGTCCATATCCATTGGCTTGCTAGCGTGGCTGTGCGGACCGCGGCTTCCTTCGAGGCACACCCGACTCCCCTACATCGACGTCAGGCCTGTCTCTCGTGGCACCAGACGAACTCAACAGAACACCGCTCAGCCACGATTGCAGCATTTCTCATGCGTAGCAGAACGCCATCGCGATTCTACCTTGACCGGACTCCACTAGCCCAGACTGTTTGATTAGCCTAGGATTTACAGACGGCCTTCAGCTCGAGACCATGGAGGCAGTGTTGGTCACAAATCAGGCTGCGCGCGCCTGCATGGCAACGCACTATTTGCTCATGTAGCCCTAGCGATATAATTGAAGTATCAGCCTTCTTCCTACTCACTCTTGAACTACTACGCACATTCTGTATTTATTTTGCCGCTTTCTATTCTTCCCTACTGAGATCACCCAGGTGTCGTGTTCGAGGGTCTTTTTACACAGAAACCACCTGTCTATCAGGCCAAAACAATGGCTGAGCTAGCGATTGGAGGTGTATCCTTCTTCTTCCAGGTGTTCGCAGGATGCATCCAAGGTCAATACATCTATTTGTTGCACTCAAATGATATCTGACAGATCTCGTTAGGTTACGAACTAATCGCTGATGCTTGTCGTGCCCGTGAAGACTGTCAAGCTCTTCTGCTTAACTTCAAAGTCGAGGAACATCGACTACTCAACTGGGCAAAGCTTGTACAGCTTGACTATCGAGATGACAAGTTAGTTTTGAACCACATGTCGAAAGGCCTAATCATCAACATCATGGAGCAGCAGCAAAAGCTTCTCTTCTCATTCGGCCGACTAGACAACAGATATGAGAGGCTCACTGATCCTCTCCTGGAGGAAGCAGCTGAAGAGTTCGTGCTGCAAAATTCGGACCGGTTGATTGAGAATGATACCAATGGCTCCAGCGAAGGGCCTGTAAAGCCCGTCCGGTTTCCGCCCACCGAAGAGCTGGTCAAGATGTCTCTCAGGTTTGTGCAACAATTCAAGGATGTGCCCAAGAGACTAAGATGGGCGACTTTCGACCAACAAAAGATGGAAAAGCTTATTGCGAAACTGGCCAACTTCAATGACAAGATGCACGAAGCGCTGGACAAGGCTCAGGTTGACCTTCTCCTTGACATGCAGACACGTACCAATGACCAGATAGTCCTGCTGAACAGGACTATGTCGCACATGGTTCAAATCTACCAATCTCAGCAGTTAGAACAGATCAGCTTCCAAAGATCACACTCATTGCTAGAGATGGACAACGCCGATTACGATGGACTAATTGATAGTGGCGCCGTCATAGCTCGCGGTGCTGCACATCAGCCTCTGGCCGCTCTGGCCCAGCAAAACTTCATTCACCTTGCTATTGAAGACTCTCGCGGAGATCTCACTTCAAGCTATGCACGGGAGATTAATATGCCAGATCTCCCGAACGACATCCGCGATACTAAGCTCCAGTATGCAGACGTACGACCTAGGCAGGGCACCCAATTCCCTCAGGAAATTGATGAGGGTGTACGTACGGAAGCATACTACAAAAAAATGCCTGTATGGATCGAATGGAAAACTCCTGACACGTCCGGTCCTATGCAGCAAGATGGTGGAGTTGATGCCAAAATCCATGCTCGTGTCAAGAAACTAGCTGCTTTGCTCAGTAAGCACAACAGGACAGTCAGATTCAGAGCACCCTTCTGCCGCGGCTATTTCATCGACGAAGACGAAGGACGTTTTGGTTTGGTTTTTGAGAAACCTGCATCTGTTCCGATGGATACGGAGCCTACATCTTTACATGCGCTCATTACTACCCCTGAAAACGACATTCCTTCATTGACGGATCGCATCACGCTCATGCGCCTGCTTGTTGAGACAGTCGAACGTCTACATGCAGTTGATTGGCTACATAAGGGTTTGCGATCCGCCAACATTTTACTGTTTCCTAAGAAGGGGGGTAAAGTTCACAACGGCCGGGTCATGGAAGGCGAAATCAATTATGCGGATCCTCTCATCAGTGGCTTTGACTACTCTCGCCCAGCTACTAGCGACGATATGACTGAACGCCCTCTTGACAATCCTGCCGCAGACATCTACCGCCATCCATCTGTACAACACAAAGGAAATCGTGAGGACGCCGGCGGTCGAGAGTCTTACAAGAAATCCTTTGATCTTTACTCGCTCGGTATTGTCTTGTTGGAGATTGCTTACTGGAGGCCCATCGACCAGATTGTCTCTATTGACCTCGAGAACGCCCGACCTAAAGATACCTGGGGTGTTAAGAAGAGATTGTTGGAGAAGGAACCACAACATCTTCGTGGTGTGAAAAGTCACCTAGGCAATACAGTAGAAGGTGTGATTACGGCTTGTCTTCAAGGTCCTGTGGCGTTTGACCTCGATGAAAATGCAGACGAGAAGAGGGAAGTTGTCGCTGCACAGTTACAGAGAGCATTTGGGGAGAAGGTCGTGAAGAAATTGGGGAGCATGAAGGGACTATAGATTTTCGTTTCGTTCTTGGGTCGGATGTCGGCTTATACCTTGATACAGTCCTTCCTTTTCCATACTGCAGCCGCCAACTTAACCATGGCTGTCCTTACCATGATGATTATCTAAGGTTCGTGAGTTTTGTCGAACCTAATTCATTATTGCAATGACATATGTGAATGCGGAACGCTACAGCCCATGCATCCCATCGGCGATGGCAACTTGAAGCTTAATACTAGATGAACCTCATTGGCGGGCTGAATCACAGTATCAGTCTGAGAGTGCAGTAGAAAGGGTCAGGCCTTAGGGGTTGAGTTTGTCATTGTATCGAAGAGGATCCTCCAATATCGCTATTTCGTCCATCGTCAATCATATCTATATCCATGAGCAGTCACCCATGATGCCATCCATCGCTCCTCAACTGGTTATGCAAATATCCCTAAAGTACAGACAGTCTCGAATCGAAGGCGCTTTACATTCCGTGCTTCTTCAGGTACTCGCCGAGCTCAACTACTGAGTTGAAGGCGTTGGGGGTCTGAATGGTGTCGGGGTGGTGGGCGATGATGACGGCTTGGGTGGTCTTGAAGGCGACAACGCCCTCTTTGCCCTGAAGTTGTTGTCAGTATCTGTATGCTATGTTGTGAACTGTGTCTGGTATGTTACCTTCTTTGCCTTGAGCGAGTCATCGCTTGCCTCGATGGTCATGTATTTTACGCCATTGACCTTGACACCCTCCGAGATGACCTTCTTGGGCTCTGACTTGTCGCCGAAAGACCTGGCGATGGCAGCCCTCTCCTCAGCGGACAGCTGTACTCGGTCAGCATCAATGCATCGTGTATGCGCTGCCAGAGCCTCGCATATGGGATGCTTGCAGCATCTGGCGCGTGTCAAACGGACGACGTACCGAGAAGTCGGCGGATGCGGCCCAGGCAGTTGCGCCCTCGACGTCGCAGATGAGGGCCTTGTCGATGTTGCCGGTGCCGACGAGGCTAGATAAGAGCGTTAGATATGGACGGCTACTCGTTGCGAGGCAAAGCGTACCTGGTGTCAACGTATTCTACGTTCAATGTTAGCCACCACCTTTCCAAGTTGGCGTCTCGAGCTGCTTACCTTGCCAGGACATGTTTGCGAGGGGTTGATGTGCGTGCTGTGGAAGCTTGTAGTGATGAGAAAGTGAGGAGGGGTGCGACGAAGTGATGCAGGTACTTTTGACTAAGCAGAGCAAGAGGGTAAATGCGGTGAGGGTGTTCAAGGCTGCGTTGTTGGGCTAAAGTTGCGATTTGATAGTGGGGCTGTTTTGACCCCGCCTCTCGCGATCAAATCTCACAGACGCTATTCACTCCTCCAATTTCAACATGCAAACCTCTGAGCTCCCAATCTAACAACTCATCACGCGTTTTTTTTTTTGCGCCATCATGCAACTGCTTACAGCGTGGGGGTCGATACTGCTCTTGATGCCTAGATGCAAGGGAAGTGAGCGCGCCGCATTTAGCTATGTCCACCGCGATACCCGCCTAGTATCCGCCGCTCTCTGGGGTCGACAACGGATAGCGGGTCAAAGTGCTGGCAATCTAGCAATCTAGCAATCGGTCCAACAGTCCAACAGCGGCAGACGTCGAACGAAAAGTCAGAGTCCTTCACACATCTAATGCGTAGGCTGCCTTTGACCTGTTTGAAGACAATCTTCACATGACATTGCAGCTACGTAACATCGAGCTCCGCGGGGGGTTTGACACGATAGTAGCTGAGAGCTATGCAACATCCAGGTCTTTACATTGCGCTTTGATTCACTCTCCAAGTTCAGCTCTTTTCTTTCCAAAAGCGTCGTCACATGTCCATTGTGCTGACTATTTCTGCTGTTGTTGCGCCGCCGTTCATGGACTTCTTCTGTTCGTCACGTGCTAACGCCAAGACAAGTTTCCAGAAGCTTACAGCTCACTACCCGAAAGTTACGTCGCGTTTGGCGTCCTTGATAGAACAACACCAAATCCAACTAATGAATGCACGTTGACGAGCATAGAGCAAATATAAAACACGGTTATAACTGCGCCACTACCCAAAGCATGCCGTCTCGTTCTCCATCTCCCGCACGCTCACGCACGCGCAGCCCTTCTCGCGACAGGTCGCGTACGAGATCACTCACTCGTCCCCGTTCGGCGCATTCAGTATCATCGCGACGCTCAGTAACACCGCGGTCGCTCATACGTTCCCGTTCAGTCAGTCGATCGCGGTCGCCTAGATCACCGTCACCAAGGCGCAATGGACGAAGAAGCTACACACCGGACAGCAGGTCGCGTTCAAGAGGAAGGAGCTATACCCGTAGTCCAACACCAAGAGATGGGTCGCCAGCACCTAGAAGCGCAAAGGTAAGCAAGTTTATGTTATCAAGTGCAACTTTCGTAGCTTGCTTCTGGTTCAGCCTTCCTCCACCAGCACCTTGCTCATCCTCCAGCAGATCGTAGTAGAAGCCTTGACCAGGAATGTCAAAGAGGATCATGTGCGCGAAATATTTGGCAAGTACGGTACTATCAAAGAACTCAGGATGCCCATGAATCCGACTTGTATGTCTTACCCGGCCTCTTCACAAACGCAGGACTGATTGCCATATAGTCAACATCAATCGCGGAATAGCCTATATCCTCTACGAAGAGATCGACGACGCCGAACGTGCGATCGCGAAGATGCACGACGCACAATTAGACGGAGCGAAAATTCAAGTTTCGATTGTCCTTCCTCGACGTCGCTTCTCACAGACGCCTCCGCCGGCGCGTAGGGGCCCACCACCGCGCGACGACTACGATGGTGGTTACGGACGCGGTGGAAGAGCGCTCAGAGGTGGAGGGCCGCCTGGCGCATACAGACCACCACCTATGGACGGACCATCGCGTTACCGCTCCCCACCGCGCCGAATGTCGCCTGATCGAGGACACTGGGGCAGAGGAAGAGGTGGAGGCGGCCGTGGTGGACGAGGGGGTTATGTAGGACGACCCCGGTCGTACACACGATCTCGCAGTCGATCACCACGGCGAAGCATGTCGCGGTCCTCTTACAGTCGGTCTCCATCCAGAACACCACCAAGACGAAGCGGGGGAGGAGGCTACGGCAGGCGGGACAGTCTGCCAAGGAGAGGAGGCCGTGGAGGCGGAGGAAGGAGAAGTCCCAGTTATAGCTCGTATGGAAGCGACCGTAGTCGGAGTCGGGACCGCAGATGAGAGACGCGAACCTTTGGCTGCTATCTTTGGGGAAGGCCTGGCGATATCTGCATGTTCACGTAGGAGAATACTCTTTTAGCCAGGCTACCGGCAATCAAAAATCGAAGGCCCATTTCCCTAATTGGACTGAGTTCATGCTCCCCATATCGAAAATGCCCCCCACGTGTATACACTTCGCTTCGTCTCTTGATCCATCAAGTCATCTTGAGCTGAAACCCAGCTCCCTTCTCTTCCTCCTCTCGCCCTTTGAAGATGCTGCTAAAGTCCAGGTTGCCCTGCATCCCCCCTGGCGCCTCTCCTCTCTTCGGCGCATTAGGACTCTTCTTCCTCCTCCTCTCCTGTCCTGCCTTACTTGGAAATGTCGGAAACATTTCGGTCGGTTTCGGTTTCGGTTGCTCTTTGAAGTAAGGATGTTCCAAGACATCTTGTGCTGTGGGCCTATGGGCGGGGTTCAAGGATAGCAGTGAAGACAAGAGTTCGATACCGGATGCTGTTAGGAATGGGAACTTTGCCCGGTTGAAGCCTGGGGCATTACGATGGTCGCGTGGTAGTTTCAATGATTTGGAGTTTGGCAGGCGATAAAATTGTGGCCAGGTCTTTTCCGAAGGAAGGCCACAGAGCGAGAAGATGAGGGAAAGCTCATCGACCTCGTTTTTGCCCTGTAATAGTGGTTCTTTGGCAAGTAACTCGCCGAATACACAACCTACGCTCCACATGTCGACTTCGGTCCCGTAATCTCTTGTGCCTAACAAGAGTTCTGGGGCGCGATACCATAGCGTGACGACCAACTGTGTAAGGGGCGCATTCGCAGGTGGGACATATCGCGCCATACCAAAATCAGCGAGCTTGAGCTGTCCGCGGTTATTAAGTAGAATGTTTGATGTTTTCAGATCCCGATGCATTATGAAGTTGTCGTGCAGAAACCTAACCCCAGAAACCAATTGCCGTAGGAGCGTCTTGACTTCACTCGCCATAAAAGGCTCACTCATATCTTCTTGTAGCGTCTTGAGGTCATGCTCGAAGAATCCCATGACTAGGACGCATTCTTGTGGGTCGTCGCCGGATAAAACCTCCAATAGATCGACAATGTTGGTGTGTTTGCAGCGTTGCAGGATCGAGATTTCTCGTAACGCGGTGATTGGGAAGCCATCCTGATTGTAGTCCATTTTGACTTTCTTATGGGCGACTACTGAGCCAGTGGTAATGTCGCGCGCTCTTGATACCCAGCCATATGAGCCTTCTTCGATCTGGTTGAGGGTCTCGAAGTTAGAGATATGTCGGCACGGACCCCATAGTCCACCTTCAAATTGTAAGAGCTTCCTCTCAACTTGCTCCTCTTTTAGCTTCGGGGTTTCCTCATCATCGCTTCCTGTTGATAATCTTCGTCGCTTTGCGGGTCTAGATTCTGCCTCTTGCGCTGCCTGTGCTGCTGCCTCCGCCTCTTGCTGTTTTTGGAGTTTCAGGCGCTTCTTCTCTTCTTTTTCTTTCTTTCGACGCGCTTCTTCGGCCTTGTCTGCTTCCTCATTCGCCCACCGTGATGCCATGGCTCTTTCTGTCTCTCTCTCTCTCTTGTACTCAATGAAACTTTCGCCTATTCTGCTCTAAATTATCCGCTTATTGACGAAGATTTATGCAGATGGCGAATTTCCTCGTTCGGTTTGTACAAAGAGTTGCTTGGTGTACTCTGATGCAGAAGGCGTTGGATCGACGGATAGCACGTGGAAAGCCTTAAGTGATGGTCATAGCTTCGTTCATATTGGCGTTCCGATCTAAACTTTTTGTAGTTCCGAACGCGCCGACGTCATGGAACTTCGGTGACGCATATCGACATGAGGACCAAATCTCTGAATCTACTACGAACGGCGATAAGGTGTGGTGGTTCAGGGCCACGAGCAATTTCGAACCGAACAGCTAAATGCACTTCTCGATGGTCTTCTACTTCTACATCAAATGGCCTGGAGCGGCAGTGGTCGACGCCGCTTGCGAAGACGCTGGCTGAAGCTATCACGGTATGAGCCCATCATCGATTTAAAAAGGCATTGCTAACTTTTACTCCAGACGACGGGCCCAATTTCCGTAGCGGCGTATATGCGGCAATGCCTTACTCACCCCGAAGGCGGTTATTACACGAGACAGACGTCAAGCGGACAGGATCAGTTTGGTACAAAAGGCGACTTTGTGACATCACCAGAGATAAGTCAAGTATTTGGCGAGCTTATTGGTATATGGCTGTATGCGGAGTGGCTGGCTCAAGGAAAGAAAGAAAAGGTGCAGATTATTGAGGTTGGTCCAGGTCGAGGAACGTTAATGGACGATGTTCTGAGGGTAAATACATCCGCAAGAGAAGAGAACATAGAGAACACTGACACAGAGATAGACTATATCGAGCTTCAAGGCCTTTACTAGAAGCATTGAAGCCATTTATCTTGTCGAAGCGTCGCCTTACTTGCAGAAACAACAAGCAAAGTTGCTTTCCGGCACCGAGGATCTGAAGAAGAGCAGCATTGGATTGACTGCGCAATGCAAATATATGCCAGCCTGCAAGATTGAGTGGTGCGAAGACATACGGCTTGTACCAAAAGGTGGGTTCTGAACTTGATTCACCTGGTTGACATGGGGCTGACAACATTTGTAGAGCATACGGCAACCCCTTTTATCCTCGCTCACGAGTTCTTCGACGCACTCCCGATCCATGTCTTCCAAAACATTGCGCAGTCCTCAGTGCCTGCCTCATCGACCATCATCACACCCACTGGTCCCATAAAACCAAAGCATGGAGTAACGACACCCAAGAACACCTGGCATGAGCTGGTAGTATCGCCAACCTCGCCGTATTCCAACTTGAATGCAGCTAGCTCTTCGTCGTCAAATAAAGAAGATGAGAAACTGGACTTTGAACTGACTGTTTCGAAGACACCAACGCCACACTCTTTGTATCTGCCGAAACTGTCTGATCGTTACAAGAAACTGGAGGATACACCCAACGCGATCATTGAGATTTCGCCTGAATCTTTTGCTTACGTATCTGACTTTGCGGTACGGATAGGTGGCGACAATGCGAAGTCTCGCAACGTCTCAGCGTCTCAAAACTATTCAGGGAAAAATGCTGTCGAAGAGGAAAGCTTTGTGAAGACACATCCGTCTGGTGCAGCCTTGATATTGGACTACGGCCCTTTGGATACCATCCCAGCGAACACTCTTAGAGGCATTCGCTCACATACCGCTGTCTCACCTTTTGCGTCACCAGGTCTGGTCGACCTTTCGGCTGATGTAGACTTCCTCGCTCTCGCAGATGCAGCTCTAGATGCCTCTCCTGGGGTTGAGGTCCATGGGCCCGTTGAACAGTCCTTCTTTTTGTCGACAATGGGCATCAAAGAGCGCGCCGATCGCTTACTCAAGGCAGCGAAGGATGAGGATACACGAAGACGCCTTGAAACAGGCTGGAAGCGACTGGTCGACAGAGGGCCGGATGGTATGGGTAAAACCTACAAAGCCATGGCCATTGTGCCGTACAAGAAACAAGGTCCAGTCCGACGCCCGATTGGGTTTGGCGGTGACATCACAGCCTGAATAACAATATAGAGACCCAAAGGTCAGCTTCATTGATCTTCCAAACCAGCCATGGTTGGCACTGAAGACAACTTGCGATGCGAAACTTATAGCCTGAGCCACACTATTTTGCGTGTTACGTCTCTCAAACCAGAGCAAATCCCGTCAAGTAAACTCTCACTTGATGACCCCCATACTTCACTTCTCGCAGTGTTTTCCCGCCATAGATGGTGCTTGATGCCTTCACTGTATATTCCACTTGAGCTACTAAAAACTAGGATGAGTCGTGAGTTGTAACGGTATAGGTGCATGTAAAAGATACACTGACATCTCGTATTCACCACACTCAAATGTCTCGGGTATCTTTGGTCAGCAGTACACATTAGCAAGGCATGAAAACAATGCTATTTATTGCTCAATCTACATCATTAGAGCGCACACTTGCATCAAATTCCTCATTCCAACCCTATGCCTCATTCCTCTGAGAACAGCTCGTCGTCTCCATCATGTTCGGTCTTTTCCCAATCCTCGGTTTCATCTTCCGCAATCTCTTCGTCAATTCTGTCGAAACGGCTGTCATCAAACGCGTTGTCTCTGAAAGCAGAGTACATGGACTGTCGCTGTGGTCTTGGAAGCACCATAGCGTCATCTTCGTACTCGGCGAAAGGGTCAGAATCAGGACACGTGGCTAGGAGCCTGCGATACTTTTCCACGCGCTCCTCTTGTGTTTCGATGTAATTATAGATCGGGTTATCGAGGGGATCCACATAGTTGGCACGAGAAGACGGGCCACCGTTGTAAGAGGCGATTGTACGGGTTGTTGCAACAGACGGGGCGTACAGTTTGGTTGAGGCACACGAGATCATCGAAGGAGCAATGTTGTGCATGGAGTCTGCACGAAGATCGTTGTTCATAGATCTCAATCTCTGCAGAGGTTTACGATCGAGTGCAAGGGGTGGGTGAAGCAGGGCCGGCCTAGGAGCAACGAAGCTCATCCTGTCATCAGGCTCCAAGGTGCCACATGAGCCATCTGGGCTTATCGATTCGTGGAACTGTTCTGAAGCATTCATTGGCGAGTGGACAGATACGGACGTAGGGCATTCTCTCAAAGCCGGGTGAACATCTTGCTGGTCGCCAGGAATTGTATATGTCCGCTCACGCGTGCTGGGCATTTCAAGCCGGAAACCCAGATCTTCTAATGGCGATAGGCTGTTTGCATCTGGAGGTCGGGGATTGGGACCAAGTTTTTGGTCGAACAGCTTCGGAGTTGCTCTCTGGTTGGGTTGTTGCAAGCTTATAGGACTGCTTGTAGAACGACTAGGAGGGCGCACATGAACAGTCTCAATCTGATTCTTTGATTTTTGATTCAAAGCCAGACCGCGTGTCTTCTGCATCCTTTTCCGAGAAGGTAAACGAGGCTGACGGTATTGCTCATGCTTCCACTGGACGCGAAGGCGTTTAAGCTCCAGACCTAGGCCGCCCGCTCTCAGCAATGCAGTATCTCCAATTGTTTTCCGGACCCAATAACGCACAAATCTAAGACGTTTGCTCTTCATGCTATCCCAACCAGCAACGCTGCGGAGGGCGTCCATTGTGGTAAATGCCTTAGTGTTGAAACGGCCAACCATTCCTGCGAACAACGCAAAAAGGACGTTTTCGTTGGAGCCGATGCGCGCCATTATACAGGCCGAGCATTTGTTTTGCTGGTAGTGCCATCTGGATCCACAATGAATTGGCTCATGATCCGGTGGAGCGGAGGCTTCCACACTGAAATTGGGTTGCCACATTTGTAACACTGGTTCCAACTGGCGGACTTGATACTTCTGGTCGGCTGTTAGAACACCATCAGACATGATAAGTGGATAGAGAAACTTCCCAATAGCGCCGTCGAATTCGTGGCGTATCCAGCTCCATATGTCGTTGATTAGGTTTTGATTTAGACCATTGTGTATCGAGCACAGGCTTGTAGAACCAAAGGAGAGCTGCGAGGAGCGCAACCGACTGGGAAGACGTCGGATAGCTGTCTTGGTATGTTCACGGTAGAGCACCTGCTTGCGCTCATAATCGTCTTCGGTAGGAGCGGGCACTTTTCTGAGGATCCGGACAAGCCTTTTCATGTCGCTGTTGTGGAGACGACGAGTCTCCATCTTGTGCAGAAACGAACGCATCTTAAAGTGTTGCGATTTGTCTTTGTGGTTGTGATGCATTGTGGGTAAGTTGTAGTGAAGGTTACTGTGATAGAGCTGTGGTGAGTATGGAAGAAGATAGGGGGAATTAAGAATACTAAAAGGAGCAATTGCAGAAACACATTGTGAACTCATGATTCATCAATGGTATCAATACATATATTTGACACGTGCGAGTACAATCTGTGAAAGCTGTTAATATATATATTTATCATGGAACAGCTTAAGGAGTACGAGTCGTACTAGATGGAAATTTGAATAGAACCATACGCACCATGGCCAATGGCCGGCGTCCACGGGGTGCTGTAGTCAAAGACAGTCTTATTGAGACAGAGTTGGTGTATCAACTAAGATTGACGGAGTGAAACATTGTGTTGTAAGTCATCCACATATTCAAAAGTGCGGCATAGAACTAGATTGTAGGCAATAAACAATCTAGTATTGTAGCTGACCAACTCAAATTCAATGCGGTCCAAACCGTCCAGAAAACGCCGTCCCAAAATCGTACAGTCCGTGAGCGAATGATGACAGAATAACAGGCCGTATCTCAGGAACAACCATGGGTAAAAGTGAAGCTATCGGAACATGCAAGAAAGTAATACAATGCAGCGGACGCATGAAAGCTACCCGGGAGTTATACACCAGAGAACTATACATTACTGTAACCTTGTGATGTTTGTGTAAGTAGAAGAAGAAAATCAGTACCATCAATGCGAGCTTTCTAGCCCGAGAACGTTGGCTCTTCTGCCGTGCAAGTTTTGATTGACCTTGTTCGTTAAGTCTTTGAAGTTCGTGCCCGCTGTCGATGAAATGCTGCTGGCCTTCTTTCGTGAAATGCGAGGCGTGGATGCGCCTTGTGGCACCGCACTCTCGTCTTGTGACAGGCTGGAGGCTGTAGCAGTTGGCAGAGGCACTGCAGTAGCTTCATTCTCTTTTTCTTGGTCGACCTTCTGCTGTGCCGTAAGACGAGCACGCTCGTACTTGGCGGCTACATCGCCTTTGTACATTGTTCCACCAAGTCGGTCAAGGTAGACGAAAAAGGGTTGCGAGAAGTTGGTCTTGATACCCCAGCTTTGATGGTGGATATCGTGGTAAGCGGCATTGTTGGGGAAGATCCAGTGGATAGGGTCGTAGGGAAAAGCGTAACCACCGTGATCGAGGACCGTTTTGATGGTCGATCCCGTAAAGAACCACATGGACTGACGCATTGTCAAGCCGGTAAGCAGGTAGCTCAAACCAGCACCCAGGGTATCGAGCGCGAATCCTTCGATCGGGTGATTGTACAGAGCTCCGTAGGCATATGGCACGTAAAGACGGTGGTGGCGTGAGTGGAAAGTTACTATTCATGTTAAAAAAGGTGTCGGGAGCATTATGTCGGTCAGGCCTTACCATATAACCACTTGTTCAAGTGCATCGCACGGTGCAGCATGTACTCCCATGCGTCCATGATGACAATAGCAGCACTGAACTGGAGGGCAGGTATGGCATACCAGTACGCGAAGCTAGCGACAGCGATCTCCCATGAAGCAAAAGCGGGAACCAGGGTCTGCTCTCCGGCAATTGTCGCTGTCTGCAGCAGCGCGGGGTATTTGCCTCCGACAAGAACAGAAGAGAGCATGGGTTGAGAAGTAGCAACCTTGGAGGCTAGCACAATTGGGTTGACGCCTACTGCAGACAAGACGTATGGGACGGCGCGCTGTGCGAGCCTGATCTTTTGCGCGTACCAAGCGACATCGTAGTCAGCTTTGCCAGTCGTGGGCGCGTCGTCGAATAACGACAGGCTGAAGGAGGCAATTATTTGGATGATTTGCTGGAGTATAACGTCGCGTAGTACTTCGTATCGTGAAACATGGTTGCGCTTGAGGACCTCAGCTGGCGTGTGCAGGCGGTACTGCGGGAACAGGTCGTAAACATCAATGGCGTGAAAGATGAGAGAGACGACCCAGTAGCCAACAACAGGCAATGCCGCTTGTATGAAGGCGTCGGATGCCCACGATGTGAGCGGTTGGAGAGGTTCGAGGGTGTATTCGGGGAGCGGCGGGAGGTGGTATGATGTTGTGTTTGCGCTCGCCATGATGCGGCAGAGGTGGCCTGGGAGAGGCGATTATGGATTACAGAGGTAACTATGTGAGGTGGAGAAGCAGCGCAGAGTAGCCGGTGACGATGGTGAAGGAAGCAGCTTGCTCGTGGCGGGACCGCAGCGCCAGCTACGGGGTGACAAAGACGGAACAAGGCCGGAAGCCGCGGACCAGGGAAATTAGGGAGAAGGGAGCGATGCAGCGGACGACAGAGGGTCGCTTGAAGTGTTTGGCCAAGGGCGTGCAATTGACCGGCCGGGCTCAGAAAGGAGAGGCTGAGGTGAGCGGAGCGATGTGGAGGTGAAAGTCGTGTGAGAGTGGTGCTGCGTGCCGGTGACAGGAGCAAGGCATGACGGGGGTTTACGATATACGCGCGCATCATGACATTTCGCCGCCGAGCACCCGGGCCGGCCTAGTCGTCGCAAAGCCACCAGCCTGCATTTCTCGCCACCCGCCCTGTGCGCACGGCCAGCCCATGGCTGCTACTGCTTGCGGCTAGCCCGCTTTCACACCCAATTTTCGACCCCACCAAATTCTCTCTCACACCCTTATAGTCCAGCGCTTCCTTTCCGCTCCAGTCTACAACCCCTCGACTGCCAGCCCCGACCAACCTACACTCTTTCCACTCTATCCCATACTCCACACCCACCGCCAAAATGCTCATCTACAAGGTACGCTCAGCCTGCGCTGCGTCGCTCTCTTGCCTGCGCTACTACCCCGCCTTCCCTGCGAGCCTTCACCATGCTTTGCGCATACGAGGATAACACGTTTTCCCCACTAGACCAAGAGTACTGACTTTTTCCCAGGACATCCTCACCGGTGACGAGATCATCTCCGACTCCTACAACCTCAAGGAGATCGACGGCGTCGTCTACGAGGCCGACTGCACCAAGATCAACGTCGGAGGAGAACAATTCGGTGGGTCCCGCCAATGCAGACAGATCAGCCACAGAGCTAACATCGCATAGACACTGGTGCCAATGCTTCTGCTGAGGAGCAAGAGGAGGGTGCCGACGACACCGTGGAGACCAAGATCGACGTCGTCCACTCTTTCCGCCTGAACGAGACCGGCTTCGACAAGAAGGGCTACCTTACCTACCTCAAGGGTAAATACGCTAGCAGAAACTACAAGAAGCGCACAACTAACGAGATGCAGGCTACATGAAGGCGGTCAAGGAGGGTCTTAAGAACAAGGGTGCTGACGAGGCCACCATCAAGGACTTTGAGACCAAGGCCTCTGGCTACGCCAAGAAGATCATCGGCAACTTCAAGGACTACGAGTTCTTCACCGGCGAGTCCATGAACCCCGATGGCATGATCGTCCTCCTCAACTACCGCGAGGATGGCGTCACACCCTACGTTACCGTCTGGAAGCACGGTCTCGAGGAGATGAAGGTCTAAGCTTGAAAGAGCTTGGATTTGGGAAGGATGGGGCTTGGTTCACGGTTCATTGAATTTCACGAATACCTATTGCATGTTTGGGAAAATATCCGCCATAGTGCGAAAAGCGAGATGGCACAAATCTAGACGACCTCATGGAGCCGTATATGACACATGATGTTCTTCTCCTATCCACGCTACAGGTTACCATTGTCCACGGCGATAGCTTTAAGAAGCTTAGCGAGGAACATGATGTGTTTTCCGGAGATACTGTGAAACGTTTTTTCTTTCTGGATACTGACTAAGCTCTTGGAAGGCGCTGCGTGGATTAGTGGTGGAACTGTATTCCTCGGTGAATGGTCCCGCCGCGTGACTGCGTGATAACGCGTTGCGTGCACAGGCCATTGGTTTCAACGCCTAGCAATCGCTGCCTCAGGCACACACCCAGTATCCCCAGCCTTCCGTAACCTACCCCACCATATCACATTTCCTCCAACCCACATTCGCTCTCTTCTGCTCGCAAGAGTTCATGTCATTGATTTGATCGCATGAATCACGAGGCGTGTTGGAACGCTGTTGCCCTGCGTCATGACGGGTAACGGTGGTCCTGCCGCTTCGCTACCGGGAACTCCGCACCTCCGCCCTGGGGTAGCCATCGACAACCTAATTCGCTCGCTGGAGAAAGAATGGAAGGTTGGCCTAAGAGTTCGTGGCGCTGAATGGTCGCCAAAAAGATCGAGTAGGGATGATACTTCAGACAAGATCTGTGCGCTTGTTAAGTTGCTGTTCTTCAGAGCACGGCCAGCCCTGCATCATGCGATCAGGGAATTTGAGAGAATTGCTCCGAGTCTGACACGCGAAAAGCGTCTTGCGGAACTTCATGAGATTTTGTCCCGTACGAAAAAGTCTCAATCGGTTCCGAATGGCAGGATGCCATACAATGAACCGCCCAAAAGTTCGATGACATCCTCGAGTGGTAGGTACACTTGCTTTTTACGCCCTCCGAAGTTTCTATGCGCACTTTTACCACATCGGTAGAGGATGTATATCTCAATGAATGGGTGCAATTCACAACATATAGTGCTCAAATTACTGCCTCTTTCTAGCGCAAGTTGTCGTCCTGGTACTCTACCACAAAACCAGTCGCCAAGTAATAGCATATGCAAACGGGAAAGTATTATGCAAGAGCTAACAAGAGCACAGGAGTAAAGTCATATCCACAGGCAACAGACCGTTCGCTCGACGTTCAGCAAGATGGTCGTGAATCGTTTGCGACGGCCATCGATTCAGGGTCAACAGACGTTGACGCTGATAACGAGACGGACCAAGAATTTGAGACACCACAATCGCCATCTCCATCGCCATCGCCATCGCCGTCACCATCACCATCTACTAGGCCAGCACGGACGCTTTATCAGGCAAGTAACCATGTCTCTTTACATGTCACCAAGAAAAGGCCTTACGAAAGCTCCGGTCGTTCTGAGAACTCGGCAAAGTTGACCAAAACCTCCAAAGGGAAGCAGACTGTCAAGTCTATCAAATCTTCGCCCATCGCACCGCCACAGTTCGTGAAGCCGACTCTCGAAATGGCTCGATCCTTCCAGGCTGCACCTTCAGGCTCATCCTCGGCCAACACATCTTTTGATAACACATCCTTTTCTTCTCAGGAGACAGCAGCTACTACAAACACTTCGTTTACATCAATCGATGCTGTCAGAGATCTTCAGAAGACGAGCTTGCTCGAGCCTAGGTTGACAAACACAAGTTCACATATAGAGGGTTCCCTGGATGATCGTGATTACTACCAAGCTATTTTGCGTTCAGGAAATGGAGTATTCGAACAAGATATTCAGCGATATCTCAATCAAGTCCATTCCCAAGGAAGCAGCGGTCAAAGCCGGTCGACTTTTGGTTCTATCGATGAAGACAGTCTCCTTCAGGCCTCTGTCGAGGTTGAAGACAAGCGCAATGGATCGGGATTGATTCCAAATGAGAGGCAAGGAAATCTCCAAGCGCCTCTCATTACCAACCAGAGCGATCAGCAAGCCTACACATCGGCTTCGACACTATTCCCGTTCAATGGAGTACCAGACTATCAAGGGCAGACATCTCCTGACACACAATCTCCCTTAAAGATGTCATATGAAGTACGCGATCTCCCCAACCAGAATCTCTTCATAGATGAGCTCCCTAGAGCACTAGAGCACATTCCTTACCATATCCTCTTCATCTGTCAACGTCTAGCGATAGAGCACTCTGTCGAAGTACAGCACTTGGTCCGTGGCATGGACGTATCTACCGTGTCTTCTGATCCTGAAGCCTTTTGGCGTTTTATCGAGAGAAATAACAGCATTACACCCGTGAAGCTGCGAGAGTCAAGTCGCCTCTGGCCAGCGGCGAAACGCAAATTTGATGGTTACACGTTCAAGGGGCACATCACTCTCAGCCCCAAAGACACTGGTCCCGTTGTCTATCTGACGCTGTTACCGGTACAGCCAGACAAATCGTGTCGATTTGAGCGAATCTTTGGTTCAGACCGCTTCCTCTACCTGCACACACCCAAATTCAATTCTTCCAAGACGCCCCGCTACAATGCTGGTCAAATGCAACAAATTTGCAGTCAATGGCAAGCATGGCTCCTTGCCGAGCATTCCTTCTTGGGCCGTAAATGGAGAGCCTTCCACATTGAAGATTTGAAAAGGAGTAAGAACGCCCGTCGAAAGGATACGGTCCACGAAAAAAGAATTGTACTCTTCGCGACAGAAGGATGTGGCATTAAGCAGCCGTGTTCAGTGGGTCAGATGATTCATCAGTTCCTACCGTTTGATACCAACGAGAACCAGGGCTTTTGCAAAGCCTTTGCTCGCATTGAACTCGGGCTTTCTCGAACCATCCCAACATTATGCTTTGATACATCGCAAATCATCCACGTGGATGATGATTTGTGTTCAAATGACCCGGAAGACACACGCTTTAACGATCCAAGATTACAGTGGCAGTCATTTCCTAACAATACTGTCATGAATGACGGATGCTCAATTATCTCTGTGGGTGCCGCATTAGACATATGGCAGCGATACAAGAAAGCTACTGGAGTTTCTGGTCCTTTACCGAGTGCTTTCCAGGGACGTATTGGTGGAGCTAAAGGGCTCTGGATGATTAGTGCAGAGTCATTCACCAAGGATCCTCAGCATCTCGAATATTGGATCAAAATCAACAAGAGTCAACAGAAATTTCACCCACCTGCCGACCAGTCACATCATCACCGAACTTTTGAGGTTTCCAACTACAGTTCCGCGCCGTCACCATCAGAACTCCATATATCGTTCATTCCTATCTTGATTGATCGAGGCATAAAGAAAGAAGCTATTTCTGGTCTCATGAGGGAGTGCCTCGATACGGAACGCAAGAAGCTGCTAGAATTGCTTCCAGATCCTGTCAAGACGTACGATTGGGTTCACCGGAACGGCGTAAAGACCCGGACTGAACCTTCCTGGCAGGGTGCACTGCCATTATCTCTAGAGGAAAAGCTGAAGTTTCTACTGGAATCGGGCTTTTTACCCACCAGGTTTCCGTATCTTGCCAAAAGCCTTGAACGCTTTATTCAGACCAAGCAAATATTTCAGGAATCCAAGCTACGGGTACCGCTCGCAAAATCGGCCTTTTTGTATGGTGTAGCGGATCCTTTGGGGGTTTTGGAGCCAGGGGAGATCCAGGTGCAATTCTCATCCTCATTCGTCGACGAGAAGACAGACGAGAAGTACCTCAGTCTTAGGGACATGGAAGCTTTAGTTGCTCGTCAGCCTGCTTGTCGCCGCTCAGACATCCAGAAAGTGCGCACAACCACACGCCCTGAACTATCGCATTTAGTAGATGTAGTAGTCTTTCCGTGTAAAGGCCGTTACCCACTAGCCGGAAAACTTCAAGGTGGTGATTACGATGGTGATATGTTCTGGATATGCTGGGAAACCACACTTGTGCAGCCATTTCTGAATGCGCCAGCGCCAGTACAACCCCCTGATCCTGCAAAGTATGGCATACAAACACGGAGCGAAAGGCTCAAGGATATTATGGATACCGACAACCCGGAAACAGTGGACAAATTTCTCTGCAAAGCATTCGAATTCCGCGATAATCCTTCTCTACTTGGTCTCGTCACCACCTTTGCAGAGAAGCAAGCTTATAGCGAAAATCGCATATATTCATCAAAGCTTGAGCAGCTGTATGATATGCACGACTTGCTAGTCGATGCTTCTAAACAAGGCTATGTTTTTACACCGGAGGACTTCGATCGGTGGTCACACCAACTACCAAAACAACCAAGGAAGCCAGTTTACAAGGACGCGATGGAGGATTGCTTCAATACCAAGGACTCCACAGGAGTCGAGAAATCCCGGAAGAAGCCATACCGATACGACTCCAAGCATGCCATTGACTACATCTACTTCGATGTTGTAAGAGCGCACAATATTGAGACAATGGTGCAGCTTAAATCCGTCTTCTTGAAAGCTATCCAACCGGATGAGGCATTGCTTTATCCGAGTAAGCACCTTAGTGAGAACAGATCGAACACGATCGAGAAGGAACTTTTGTCTCTGACTGGCAAGCTGAGAGAAGTGAAAAATACTTGGAACGCTGGGGTCCACAGTAATATGAGCACAAACGACCACTTCAACACTCTCGTGAACACCTGTTACGAACGATATCAGGCTATACGGCCTGACGATCCTGGTAAGCTCCCCCGTATACGGATTGTGTGTGAAACGTACACTGACTTTGCACATCGGTTTCTTAGGCCATCCCGATATTCGACCTCTCATGGATGAGTATCTTACGCCTGGAGCATGTTTGTGGGATACGATCAAAGCATCGGTACTGTATGGCACGTTCCAACGGCCCGAACAATCCACTTTCGTTTTCACTGTGGCAGGACGCGAGCTTGGGAGACTAAAGGCAAATAGCTCTGAGTACTCCAGGGCTATAGTATCATCCATCCGTGCTAATATGAAGCCGAAACCTATGAAGGCGCCAGTTGAGCACGACGAGGAAGATGAGGAAGATGAGGAAGACGACTTTGAGGCTGCGCTCGAGGAACCTATCCGGTAGCGACTTCCAAGATACTTGACAGCGTGGACGGTTGGTGAGAATGTGTAGACATTTGTTCCATCTCGTTCTTTGGCTTCATCTTCTGTGGTCGTATCTACGCACCATGGCATTGTATATTTGCTTCTTGCTGTCGTAGCCGCGCTGCAGTATACCCATTTACGCTTTCGCTTCCCGTCAATTGTCAGCACGAAATAATAACCATACAATGATTACGCGAAGTTTCATGTGCCAATAAGAGTCTGGTCGTCTCGTTCCAGCAGGCACACGTAGCTGCAGAGCAAAAGAAATCATAACAGGGAAGCAGGAAAGAACAAATCCCTGTAAAGCGACATGTGGGTATCATTAGAAAGCATCTACACTTCTCCAGAACATTACGAGCGCTACAGCTCAGCCTGCCGTGGGCGCAGCGGCCGCAGCCTTAATCTTCAAGTTCCTCCTCTCCTCCTCTCTCCGTGCCTCAACACCAGCCAAGAATTCCATACGACCCAGGTAAGCTTCTTTGGTCTTTCCATGTGTATCCAGTTCCTCTGCGATGCCTTCCTTGTCCACAAAACCTGTCCAATCCATGCGCGATTTGTCCACAACATTAAGCTTTTGCGCTTTCTCTGCCTTCTTCGTGATCGGGACGTCGGCTTCCGGAACGACTTCTTGATCGGGCTGTAAGGTGGTGGATGTACGGGGCCAAGAGAGCTGATGTTCGGGTGCGAGAGCGCGCACATAGCCTGTAGGGTTAGGATCGAATCGAGAAGGGCGGCGGACAGGACGACGGAGCTTGGGTCCGGTAGATTCGGAGGGAACTTTAGGGGATTCTGCTGCATTCGTGGTTGCAGCGGGTGCATCGAGTGTCTTCCAACCATCTTTGAGGTATTTGTCGAGTTGCGAGCGTGGTATCTGCTTCTCCTCGGTGGTATCCTGCCCAGCGAATGTGAAGATTTTCTTGATCGTCAGCTGTTCTTCTTCCTCCGCCGATACTGGAATGTTGACTACAGGTGCATGATGCTGTGGCGCAGCCGCTTCCTGCGGTTTGGTGGATTCCAGAGGCTTCAAAGGCGCTGCTGTCATCTGAGCCCATAGCGCGTCGACATCAACAGTTGCGCTCTCGATTCTTGCAAGCGGTCTCCTCTCCTTGCCCTCGACTCTCCGTTGGGCCCGAGTTTTGATAAGTCCACCCTCCCCGCCTTCATCATCCGATATGATCAGCTCGTCTTCGTTGCTGCCTTTCTTGCCTTTTTTCTTCGCCCGCTTCTTCCGCGCAGCTTGTATTGTCATCTCATCTCCAGAGTCGAGGTCTTGATCGGCCGGTGCATTCCGCTTGCCCTTGCGCTGTGTGGGTTCTATAGTGACATGGTCTTCGTCTTCGGAGCTGGATGCCTCTTCAGCTGGGGCAGCGTCGGGGTTGAAGTCTTCATCGGACGATTCATGGTACTTGTCGTCGGCAGTGTCGAGGTCTTCGTCTCCATAGGTATGTGGCATGATAAAGCGGGTATCGTGTTGGAGGCTCGAGTTCGCGTCGCGCAAGCCAAAACGGAGATGCGCCAGATCGACGGCCAATACGGGAAGAGCCTAGCGTGGAACAAGGGTAAGCTCCAGAACTACGTCAGTGACGTTCATAGGTGGGCGGCGGGGAGGCAGGCGCGTTCCAGATGAAAACAAGCCAGCCATGCTTTCAGCTGGGCTGACTTGCTTCCGTCTTATACCAAACCCCTTGGTTGCTGTCGCGTAATGCGCATCTATCCCTATCTTTGATCGCATCACCCAGCCAGCACCATGGCGCCAGTCGACACCGTCGCATCCACGCGCAGCAACTCGCTCCCCATCGCCCTTTTCGGCGGCCAAGTACTCCTCGTCACGGTACTCACAGCTCGTGTGCTTCTCACTACTCGACGCGCCGCCAAATCGCAGCCGCCGTCAACACGCACGCGCTTACAAGACTCCGCTCGCCGTCGTCATGCCGTTACCTTCTCTATCATTGCGCTCCTCTCACTGCTCTCAGTAGGAAGCTTCGCCTTCCTCTGGCGCGCCATCTCGTACGTTCGGTGGGCTGGAGAGAATAAACATGACATTCCAGGCAGCTTGTGGAGCGGCTGGTACGGCACTGGAGCCGAAGGGCGCTGGTACCTGGCCGACTGGATCGCCGACATAGATCTTGTGCGCGAATTCGACAAGGTCGGAATTATGAAGCCTGAAGGATTCCTCTACACCAGCCAGTATTTTGTTGGACTGATTGCAAGCTCCATCTTCATGGGCGCCGAGGGTATGTCAGCGCCGTCATTGCAACCCCAAGTACCTCCACTGACTTCTGTTCTAAAGGTCGCAGACGCAATCTTTCCAACACGACAATCGCCTCGTTTGTGCTACTGAGCTCAATCGGGAGTTTAGGATATGCCTTGAGCTTGTTCTTCATCACAATTCTGTACACGCCTTTGACTATACACCGCGACGATACTCCACTACACGATGCGCTGTTCACCCCGTATGCCTTCGTATACGACACCGGCATTGTTGCGTCGCTCATCACGCTTAATCTCTTTCCCCAACTCGTTTCCGAGTTCGGCGACAAGAGCATGATGCGACTGGGTTATCTGACCATGCCTTTGGCCTTTGCTTTTGCCCCGCAACTGGTCCCTTACGCTCTGGGCCACCAGCATACGTCCAAGGCAGCGGCTCATAGATCATACGCCAAAGTCTTCCACGCGCTGTCAATAGCCTCTATTCTCGTATACTGGCGCGTATGGACCACTCTGATCTATGTCAACAGACCCGCCCAGCGCTCTCATGTTTGGGATCTCTTCTCCAACTCTATCGGCAACAGCGATTCGGCAAATACGAACAGGCTTCTCACCAGCATCAGCAACGCTGGCCAGGCTCTAAAGCATATCAGTATGCACCCGGCTATTAGTGTCACAAGCCTTGATGTTCTCTTCGCAGCCATCAGCTTGCTGACGTGGACCTTCACCCGCGATTTAGATGTGCATGCTATCTTAGAAAGCAGCATACTGTCTTTCCTTGTTCCGACTCACGAGAAACATGTTAGCTTCAAGCAAGACCTGGCCAGAGTTATGGAGCACGCAAGCGAGCCCTCGTCGCTTGTAGAACCCACAACACCGAGAAAACCGGGACGTCCCGCTAAGAATTCGGCTGTCAACGATACATCCAGTGCAACGCATTCAGGACCGACAGGTGCACCTCTGCGGCGCAGCACAAGGGGGAAAGCGCGTATCTCGGATGCGGATTCAGACGCAGGCTCGTTCGCTGGTGATCCTGATGCTACCTACCAACCATCCGAGAAGACCAAGCGAGCGGTGCAGGAAATGGAATCGGACGGCTCTGCGCCTGAGGGGGATCTAGTTCACGCTGGCGAGTCAACTGCACTAGCCCTGTTTCTTGCCTTCTTCGGCGGACTGGGTCAGTTAGCTGCGGGCACTCTAGGTGCCGAGGTGACAGGCCCGCGGGACTGAAATAGTCGACGTACTTGGTATAATCCGATCGGAAATGAGGGATGCTATTTTACTTGTTGAAATGAAGATCATATTCAGGTAGACCTACAGGCTTCTGGTGTACGGAGATGTGGAGAACGGAAATAATGGCTTTGGATCTTTGCGTTCATATTCCCAGGTTGGATTTTAGGTGTGGTTGTATGAAGCCAGCATGTCTCACATGCACTTCGCCCAGCAACACTTAGGGCCGGAGCGTCGGGTAGTTTTTGATATTGCTTTTGGTGTTCTAATGATGTACGAACATAGCGAGAAGAGCAAGTTTAGGCACACACGTATATTGATGTCTCGTTGAGATTACTCGTACATATCTATCTGCTTCATCAGATGCTAAAGGGGATGTGACGCTGGTATCAATGGCGCTGGGAAGCATTCCTGGAACGTCGTGTAACCTTGCTGCTGCGGGTAGCTATCCGCGAAAACGCATCCTTGCCTGCCATGCGGT
Organism: Alternaria burnsii; assembly: GCF_013036055.1. NCBI lineage: Eukaryota > Fungi > Ascomycota > Dothideomycetes > Pleosporales > Pleosporaceae > Alternaria > Alternaria burnsii. The sequence goes on along the minus strand of NW_024066107.1, from coordinate 2,889,652 downwards.
AATATCGTTAGCGTTGACTCGAGTAGGGTTGGGCTGACAGAGTTTGATTTTGCATAATACGAATGGGGCAATTACTCCAAGCCACGGACTACAAGAGCATTCACTCTTTATCGTAGTTGGGCTGGTGTTGGAAAGCTGAGAACGAGGATGTGATGGTGCCTGAAGATCTTCCTGTGTTAAGCGAACGTAGACTGCACGCGACCAACCGTCTCCTTGCGATGACACTATCCGTCTTCTACGACGTTCCCAGATGCTTCAGCATCGTACTACTACAGCTGTCTATTAGCAGCACTGGCTTATCTCCGACCCAGCCTCGATTCGTGTTGCAGTGACGCTCTGGTGCCCGACGACTGGGCGCCCGCGGACTGTCATCCTTGCCGGCCCGGCTTCTTCGGCTTCTGGTTATCAACAAAGGACGTTTGCGAAGAGGGAATCAGCAGGACGGAGACCCTGGCAGAGGGTGATGCAAGTGACCTTGGAAGAGACATAGTAATCCCGAGTGTCTGGCTGAAGTGGTGGGTTGAGTTGGGCGTTGGCTCATTAGCAAGGACAGCGGTTCTGGGGCAGTGGCAGGCTCGGGCCTAAAGACTATCACCACCGTGCGCAACGCAAAGACGCTACACTACCACTGAACAACCATGGAGGTAAGCCCAGATTCCTTCTTTAATCCTTTGCTTTCCCCACGTGTATCGTCGTCTTCCCCTTCTGGTTAGGTTTCTTGCGAGGCCGCGGGTTGCGTTGCGACTTCCTCAGCCCTATGTACGTCTGCACCATGGCCTGAGCTCCCCTTGGTGCCTTCCGCTCGGTGTCGACTGCCTTGCGCATATCACCGTCTGCTCTTGTAGAACATCTCGGGGGCTCCTGATTGACCCGTCACTTCTTCGCCAGCTCCCCTTCTCATGTACCGCCCGTCCTCGTGGCCTCTCCCTGCTGGTGTTGTACCACACGTCGTCGCAGCGTGCCTGTCATCTCCCCACGAGAGTACCACGCTTCACTGCGCAGATGCCGGTCAGGTGAAGTGAAATAGGAAGGGCCGGCTTTCTGTTTTCTGTTTTGTCTCGGCGCGGCGCTTTCTTCAACCCACGATACCCAATTTTCTCTTAGTTTTGCGACTTCTGCTCTTAGCGATATACCCTGTACCACTACCCTTCACCATGGAGAGCCGTTTCATTTCAAGGCGGCCTTCAGCAACCATTGATGTTGCTCACGATATTATTCGATATGGTGACGCAGAGGCGAGGCGAACTTCCTCCAGCTCGTCCTTACTCAAACCAAGTGCTCAATTGACGATGGATCGTTTTCTGCAGGACCTACCAAACGCCGAGGAACCGCCTGTTGACTTTGCGCCGCAGTACCACACTGGCCGTGTCCCGAATAGCAAGGCCGGAGATGGCAAGCCACGATTGCTTCTCATGGGGCAGAGAAGGTAACATCAGACGAGACCAGCATCCATGCATCGCTAACCACATGATCATAGGAGTGGCAAGTCTTCGATATCAAGTGTTGTCTTTCACAAGCTACCACCAAGCGAGACGCTGTATCTCGAGACAACGTACAGGATAAAGAAAGAATCAATGCAGTATGTCCTTCATGCGGCGTGTACACTCGTGTGCTAATCAACTACACCAGCTCGTTCATGGACTTCCAAGTATGGGATCTGCCAGGTCATTTAGACTATTTCGACCCAGCTTTCGATACGGACAACATCTTCGAGGAAATCGGTGCTTTGATATGGGTTATTGACGCTCAAGATGAATACCTCGATGCGATTGCACGACTGAACATGACGATCCTGAACCTACAGCAATCATATCCCAACATCAACGTTGAGGTCTTTGTGCACAAGGTTGATGGCCTATCGGACGACTTCCGTGGAGATACTTTCCGGGATATCATTCAACGAGTGCAAGACGAACTCTCGGACCACGGCTACGAGCAGGCCCCTATATCCTTCTACCAAACATCCATCTACGACCACTCCATCTTCGAAGCTTTCAGCAAGGTGATCCAAAAGCTCATCCCACAGCTTCCCACGCTCGAAGCACTGCTCAACAACCTGTGTGGTGCATGCAACATTGAGAAGGCCTACCTCTTCGACATCATGAGCAAGATCTACATTGCAACAGATACCAGTCCTACCGACATCGGCAGCTACGAGATATGTTCCGACTACATCGATGTGGTTATCGATGTCAGTGAAATCTATGGCTGGGATCGACCCGATGAGGGCGAGGATGAAAGTGAGACGGGGAACAACGATGCTGAAAGCCTGATCACGATGGAGAAAAAGAATAGCAGATACCTCTACTTGCGGGAGATCAACAAGTAAGTCAGTCCGCTTTTACGGTAAGATACCGTAGTTATACTGACGGTAGACACAGATATCTCGCCTTGGTATGCATCATGGGCCAGGACAACCCAGCAGAGAAGAAGGCTATCATCGACTACAACGTCGGCGTCTTCCAAGCAGGTCTTAAGCAGGTCTTTCCCAAGAGTGACAGAGAGGCGCAAGTCGAGATACGCGACATCCACGACGGCGCGGAGTGAGTCGTTTGTGTGGTTCTAGTCGATCTGACGGAACACCATCGAGCAGTTCCTTCACCCTCCTTATGGAGTCCGTAATGAACAATGTCGCAGTACCTGAGTTATGCGAATTTAACATCTGAACAAGAAAGGATGGGCAGAAAGACGAACGTTGTGTACGAATGCGGAAGGAGAGGCTTGTATTGATATACCAACGATAGATTCGTCTAGGAGACATGATACACAGCAGCTATAGAAATACGCGTATCAATTTCATAATTTATGTTACTCAGAGTGTACGCATGTCGATCTCATTCAATAGTGAAGGTCTAGTCCGGTAGTGCTGGCGCGTGATCGTCAATGACATCAATCGGATGGCGGCCAATCATCGGAACCGACATGTGTGGTACTTCCCGAGAGTAACGCCTCGGAACGCGAAAGCAATCTATTCTCCGCATTGCGCATCCGACGGTACCTGGCTTACGGACACGTCTCCGAACACTTGATTCTACAGCTAGTCACCTTTGATCGAGGTATCTTGCCTCGGCATTCGTGTGCAAGTACGATAATTTGAGCTGCATGGGTGCTGGATGAACAGGTAGGAGGACCTCTGCGTAACTGCGATCGATACGTGCACACGTGTGTAGAGACTGACAACACGATTCAGGTAGCAAAAGCGAGCACGCCATCACCACAATGTCCTCATCCCAGCGGTACCGTCGTCCTGCGAAAGACGAGCCTACAGACACGACTACATCCTCGATTCCACCAACCGCCACAGGCGCGAAAGAGAAAGCGGAGCTCAAGCAAGCTGTCAAAGAACAAGCTGTCGCAACATCAAATGGCGTATCAATGCTCGATGTATTGCGTATCCTGGGTGGCGTGCTCCTACTGAGCTGTGGTCTGAGCTACCTGAGTACAAGCGGAGAGAGTATGACATGGGGATACAACCCATGGTGGACTCGAGCTCGAGAGTGGAAGAGCCTCATGGTACGTGCCTGTTATCGTCCTCCACCAGCAAACCTCTCATAGCTAACGTGCCTATCTTGTAGCAAGGAGAAGTCATCCTAACCGACTCCGAACTTGCCCTATACAACGGCGCCGATCCCTCTAGACCAATCTACCTTGCGCTAAACGGCACAATCTACGACGTCTCCATCTCGCCTACCACGTACGGGCCAGGCGGCTCCTACCATTTCTTCGCAGGCAAAGACGCCGCGCGCGCCTTCCTGACCGGCTGTTTCGCCGAAGACAGCGTCCCTGATCTACGCGGCGTAGAGCAAATGTTCATTCCCATTGACCCAGAGGAGAAGGTCAGCCTGACACCACAAGAACGTGAGATTGAGATGGAGAAGGCGAGGAAGAGGAAGCCATTGACCAAGGGTGAGTTAAAGAATAGACATGCGCAGGAGCTCAAGAGTGCTAGGAAACAAATGGTCGCTGGTCTGGAGGGTTGGCATATGTTGTTCAGGGGTGACAAGGGCAAGCCGTATCGGCGTGTGGGCCATGTCAAGAGGGAACCGGGCTGGGAAAGCAAGATGCCCAAGAGAGGACTCTGTGAACAGGCGGAGAAGGGTAGGCCGGTCAGGAAGTACGACTAAGTAGTTGCTATTTTTGTGCAATCAAATCAAATCTAATCTGAATTTTAGGATGACTCTCTTCTTGCATGTACAGTTGCGTCTCTCCAGCACACTGCACTGTATAATATTCAGATGTGTCGATTAGTGGCTGCTGCATTCTTAGCTCTCCACCCACCATCACTTGCGGATATCGTAAGTTTTACCTTTCTATAAAGGAGCATGTTGCTCCTGAATTTTGCCTACATTGGCTGCACTCAAAGGTTATTGCATTCTATTTTGGTGATCGATCGCATGAGAGATAGCGTATACTTCCAAGAAGTGTTATTGCAGTAGGCTGGACAACTGAGAAAAGAGAGCTTCATCTTATGATACCTGGCAGTAGCATCTAAGTTTCAAAACAAGTCCAAAGACATAGTTCCGATACGATGAGCAGCTTTGAAAAGACCTGTCCAAACTATACTAAGCTCAGAAGACAAAAGCACATCGGCGAGCTGCTTCCTCATCCATAACACTCGCTGTCAGCGACAAGCATGGCAATGGATAATGACGATCGAGCGAAATGATGCTATGGTCCCCACAAGGATGCACACAAAAGCGCCGAGTGTTTTTGAGGAGAATGGGCATGAGACAAATCGGTTTAGTCACTTTGTTCACGCACAGCTACAATCATAACGTCGAGGTCAAGTTCAGTGGTGGTGTTTCGGAAGTCTTTTCATTCAGTACATAACCGACACCTCCAATGGACTCCAGGTACTGTACCCGAGCCCGTTCCTCTCATTTCATATCCGCTATGAAGCATGCATCCCAATATAGTATGACCCGTTCATTTCATGAAGACGCCGATGGGTAATGGAAAGAGGAATGCCGTAGAGAAACTGAAAGAAGTGTCCGAGATTCGCATTTACGTTCGTTTGATTGTCGGCTACGTAAAGCTTACTCCTCGGCGCCGATAGCTCGTGCTGCAATATGTTAGTAAGAGCCTACATTCACTTCCCACTGTCTCCAATTCCGGTAGAAATTGTGGCTTTGTGGGCGTTATTGCGGTTACATACTGTAGATGCTGAGCTTTGAGTGTCCGACAACCTTCTTGATCTGACCGTTGGCCTCGAGGTCGGCAAGCGCCTTGCGTGCGAGCGAGCCGTTGATCTTCAAACGATCGACGAGGGTAGCGACGGTGATGAGGCGGTAGGACTGGACATCCTTCTGGAGCTTGTCGTTGGTCTGCTTGTCGAGAACGACGGCGTGCTGGGCCTTGTCCTTGACTGTACGGCTGTTAGTGGCGATTCTTCCCCGGAGCGTTGTGAGAGTGCGCGATAGTAGAACGAGATTGCGGACGTCTATGGTGATGCTTTCGAGTGTTTCCGAACTGTTTGCGATGCGTGTAGATGTGCTGATGGTGTGCAGTGCTGTATCACGTACCCTTGCCCTTGGACCACTTCTTCTTCTGCTTCTTGCCTCCAGTTGCTGCAGGTGCCTGTATACAATCAGCTCCAGTCTCTTTCTGATCCGGAGACCCGACTGCTCAGTAGACGTACCATTTTGTCGATTGTGTGTGGTTGCTGAGGACTGACTGTCGAACGACGAAATTGGGGTGTTCAGCTGCGGAGACGCTGTGGCCTTGCCAAGACGCGCTAACCAGCTCCTCAAGCGAGCCTACTCTCACGTGACAGGTGCTCGAGGTAGGTGCCGGCCTTGAGAGGATCTTATGACGCGCATGTTACAGGCCGTCAAATTATGTGCGCTATCTTATATAGTACGTCGTCTAGCAAGGTTCAGATCAAATGGAATAGTGACCACATGTAGCACTCTTCTAGCATTCTAAGTACGACACATGTATAATTACCCGCCCTAAACACAGATCAATACACTCGCACCCACATCACCAATTCCTACAGCACCCGTGAAACTTTGCCGAACACCACACGCTGCACTCGACGAGGGGCGGGATCATTCAATCGCTTTAGGTTGCGGACATGATCCCAAAACGATAGTTGCAATGAATCGGAGGATTAGCGCCTAAACCGCCAACAAGTACAGCCATGCACATATGATCGGAATGACATGCTGGAACGGCAAAGTGCGGTATGATGGACCGCGGCATGCTCATGAAGCCGCACTGATAACCATCAAGGTGGTGTTGGCGGATGGAATAGATGATGTTTGTGTTGTGAACTGCTGGGGGGCTTCGGAGATTGTCGTTGACAATTGCCAGAAGTGACATGAACACGGGCGGGTCTGACCATCAATGCGACGCTGCAGGGCAGGATACGAGATTCGGGGAATTGTGTGTACCAAATTTAGGACGCGAAGGGTCGATGGTAAACATGCATTAGTACAGTGCAGTGTAGATCAATACTTGTGCCACTCGGATGGCGAATGCCTTGTTAGCCAAGAGGATGTTGGGGGATCACACGGAACATGTTACTCCACGTCGACATAGAGCAGAGATACGCCGAATATTGTTTTCCAATTACAAGCTAATCGGCACAAGCCACTAACAGGGACTCTTGCGCCAGCCAAGTATGTCCAACTCTCCTTTTTGCATACTGATTCCTCTGCTGTGTAGACAACGCAGAGACCACTCAACCATGACTAATACTGACACAAGGAAAGTAATGAGAGACAAAGACACCTCTGACGGTAAAGGAAAAGGACGTCAACATACGACTGAACCACGGACAAAGACAATGGAGGCAAGGAAAAAGCTGGCTTCAACTAGAAAGATCTCCCTCCGTCTTTTTTGCGGTTCAATGCCAACGACTACTTCACTTGCTGCGCCCACGCACGCAAGCAAAGCGTTCTTCCTCTACGTGACTGCAAATGCTCGCTAAGATGGAAGAACAAGTCCGTAGTAACCAGAACATGAAACAGAGCTGACAACTGGTAAATGCTGATGGCTCCAATCCGCAAGTGCAACGATGAGAGGTATTCGCCAAGACGCCATGTCCAAATGATGGATGCATAATCATTAGAAGAAATGGGTGTGTGGTTTCGAGAGCTCGTGAACTTCCATCTCCTGCTTGTGTGATTAGTTTTTGTTCATTTGACGATGCGGTTGCTGAGATACGTACCATCTTAAAGGAGTTAAGTTCCTCCTTGATCTGTTGCGCAAGCATCGGTGTAAGCCTATTACACGTTGCGATGTCGCCCCTACGATCGTAATCCTGCGGTGACCAGGCGTCGTGGAATTGTATGCGTGGGCTGAAACTGATGTTTCGGAGGCCACCATGGGGTGTGGTTGGAAGACTCCTCGTGCTGCCATTGGGGATGCGTGGTGGTTTGCCGAAGTAGTCATCGTTCCGGGCTTGCCCAACTTCTGTCTTGGGCGTGGCAGGAGAACTGGATCGCGATGAGCCTACGTTAGGACCCATGTCGACAGGTTTAAGAACAGGAGATCCAGAATCTGAGTTTGTGCCAGTGCCTGACATCTCGTTAGTGACTGTGTTGAGGGCGGGTGCATGCAACATACGTTTCAATATACCCTTCTTCATAGAAGAGAGAACCTCGGCACGATCGCGGTCATTTCCGACGATGCTTTTCCTAGACACAGCTTCGCTACCCAGGACAGAGGGGTTTACAATCTCTGCAGATCGACCGGCATCGATGGAGTTGCGCTCCAGTCTGGGATAGCCAGTGCCACCTCCAGTTTGTTCATTGGGTTTTGCGTTGACATTAACCTTTTGTCTCTCGGCTTCAACGGTGACTAAAGACACCTGACCCACGCTGGGCCTGGTAATAGGGCCATCAGCAGCGGGTACGCCGATGACAGATTTTGGCCTGAATAAACCCTTGATAGATTTAGTGCCCTTCTTCATTCCATGGCCCATCTTCCGGAGCATAACCGAGGCTGACGATGCAGCCGACTGTATAGACAGATTGTCGGTAGAGCCTATACCACCCTGACCTGAGTAGATACCAGCACCAATACCTGCCGCCTCTTGCTTTGCGATAATGGCAGCCTGTTCAGCATCCTCATCGTTCTGGTATTTGTCTTTCCTCAACCTCGCACGCTCCGCTGAGATGCTATTCTCAGCAGAGGCCTTTCGCAGCTCAGCAGCGCTTCCAAAAGAGAAAGCCCTGCGTAGACGGGACTTCATTCCCTTGTCCTTGTCGTTGACAGCGCTAAGGTGTTGCATGGCTGTGCTAGGTAACGCGGCTGCCTTGGCAGGGCTCGCAGGCTCTGATGGAGACACGGGATGCGATAGAGGAGATGGAGCTTGCCGTCTGTTAGGCTCGGGTGCTTTGGAAGAGCTACCTCCTGCTACAGATGCATAGCTGCGTTGTGTGTTTACTGCGGGGCGAGACTGAAAAGAGTGTTAGCTTGCGCGTGTCCAGCGATTCGCTGCACTTACCTGCGATCTCGAGGAATTGTTGGAGGAAGCACTACCCGCACTGCCCTGTCTCTCATGGCTATGACTCGAGGCGGGACGGCTTCCTGTACGATTTGAGTTGGAGATGTTTGTGGTGTTTGCGCTCAGTGTTGTGCTTTGGCCGGTTCCAGAGCTGGCCTGCAGTGTTGCAATGTTAGAGGCAGCGGTGCTGTCTCCTTCTAGTCCGTTAAAACTGCGTCTTCTGTATCGCTTAGCGGGGTCTATACCGCTTGAGCGAATAACTTGCGTATCATCTGCGCTGTTCGCTCGGTTGTGCCCAGGCCTGAACGGCGGTGGGAAGCTAACAGCACCTGTGCCATCGTTCTGCGTGGGTTGCGATGCCCCCATGTGGGAGTTTCCTCCAGATGTAGAGCGCTGTGTCGGAGTAGTGGCACCCGTAGGGATGCTGTTGGACGAGTCTGTCCGTCCAGCGCCGCGTCGATATCGCCCTGGAGAGGGCTTCACAGGCGACGATTCGCCTATCGAAAGCGAAAGATCGGGTACGGAGGTGGATAGTGTGATGGTTGGCGCAACGGTGTCGTAGGGTTTCCTGACCTCATGTTCATCTCTGGCACCTGCAGGTGGTCCAGCCGACGAGCGGTTGGATGAGCCCGATGTGGAGACTGTGGAGTCGGAGGATGACGAGGGATGAGAGGGGTGGCCGAGTCGAGCCTGGCTGGCGTGGCTGGGAGGTTGCTGCTGGGCCTGAGGGGCTGGTGCAGAGATGGGCTTGTTCTCCTGGCGCAGCTGGGGCGTGCTGTTGAAGGCATACGGGGCTATGGGTGCGGCCGTCCCTCTGTATCCTGTGCCTCCCGAATTTCCATTTTGTTGGTTGCGCGGCATCTGCGAGGCCCGCTGTTGTTGCTGGTTGGGGTGGTTGGGCGTGTTTTTGTAGGCATCGGACGGCGAGTATGGCATTGTAATCGGTCCTGTCGTCTGAATGACTGATGTAAGTACCTGAGCCATCGGAGGCCTGCGAGGTAGCGCTATCAGGAGCTCGACGGGGGGTGGGCGAGGGCTCGTCGGCGGCGGTAGCGGCAGCGGCGACTGAGGTAGGCAAGTAAAGATCTGTGGAGCGTCACAGGATTAGCAGGGTGGCTCTATGGGGGCGGGTGTGGATGCGGGTCATGCAGCGATGGGCACTGTGAGCAGAGTCGCGGACGGAAGGCGGGAGACGAGGGTGTAGCCTCTTGGGGTGCGGCATTGGAGAGGCTCGAGACTTGTCGCCGGGCTCATGTCGTGGTGACGGGCATCTAGGGGATATGTACCTGCTATGAAACAAAACAGAGAAGGTATTAAAACAGAGAATAGAATGTAACGTCGTCAAGCGCTGGGAAGGCTGTCGTGAATCGACGGAGATGGCAGCGTGTACCAAGCCTCCCGAGCAGTTGTTCAAGCCTGCATTGGTCGGTCTGCGTGAGTCGGTCTTCTGCTGCTAAGAACGACGTGCGATTCAACAAGCAAGCAGAAAAGGAAATAATAGAGGGAGAGTAAGTTTGGCCGTCGCGGTGAAGAGTTGAGGTTGTCAGGCAAAGGGGCCGCACTAGCCTCTGGAGCACGCACGGACGGGCGCGGCTAGGTCTAGGAGATTCAATAACTTCCTCACGCCAGACAACGAGCACGTTGCACGTTGCCCTGCCTCGCCACGGTGCAGCAGCGTCTTTATGCCATGGCCGTCTGCCTGCGCCCGCCCAGCGTGTCGCACGTCTGCAGCGTCTTCGTGGCCGCTGCCTTCCATCTTCACTCAGGGCCACTTCCCTGGCGCGGCTTATCTGTCCATCGTATTCACGCAAATCTTGGTAGCCGATGGCCCGTTGAGCTTCATCCGCCCCCGACCAGCGACGTTGTGAACAGAACATGTCAACATGACCCTCGCCAGCTTCACTTTGACCCTGGCCGCTCCCCCGGTCATATATAGTGCTCGGGCGCAGCCGATATAGGGAACAATATCGCGGCGGCCAATTTGCACCTCTAACCACATGCTGATCCTGCGACATTCCCACCCTGCCTCTCGGAAGCTTCTCGCTGCATGGCAACGGGTCACTGCAGAAGGAAGTTGATGCCAACGTCACGGCTGCCTGGGCCAATTCCGAGCCGGCAAAGGGTCTGGCAGGCGTGCATCATGATGCGCATTCTAGCGCCCACGAAACAACCACGGCCGACTTATGATAACTGCGTGCAATTTGTCCTGTCGTGGGTTGTGTGCTTCGACGCGTTGCGTTTAGGCCGAGCAGATACGACGCGATCTGGTAAACACTTACGAATTCGCACCTGCGAGGGGAGCTCCACGGCCAATCCGCTTGCGCGACCCGGGCGCGACCCACACAGCGCACCTGCGGCTCAGCCGTTTGCAGCAGTTGGTGAGTAGCGGTGGGCACATCAGTTAGTTGGCCGGCTGCGATAACGATGCTCCATGGCCCAACTCTCGCCGTCTCGATGCTTCACCGACATGTCTCTACCCCGCTCCTCTGCGCGCCAGTCTCCCGTCCCTTTGTTATTTGGCGGGACGACCATGCCAGATCCTCTAGGCCAGGCGTTGCTGCTTGCACATGCATGGCACCATTTCAGAGGGTCCACGGCACTACGTCGGGCCTTCCGCGAGACTCGTGCAGGATCGCATCCCGTGATGAAATTCGCGGATTGCGATGTTCCCAAGGCGTGGGGAACGGGACGAGGATGCTCGGCTCAGCGAGATGAGAACTGTTTGATGTGCATTGCAGAGGCACAACATCATTTCCTGTAATTGCGCAATTGCAGTCCTGCCCATTGCCATTGTCCTCGTGTCTGTGCACACAAAGCAGTCGTGCGCGTCTTCGTATCTTCTGGCGTTGGAGGGCGGGTTGGCTGTCGGTGTTGCACCATGTTCTTAACGTCCCGCTTTTCTCGCCAGGATGACGCGATCGTCAGAGAGACACGATCAGTGCAACTTCTATTTTGGGCATGGTGACCAATCAACGACTCGTGTGGAGAAATCGACGAAAATCTCCTGCTTCTTCGGGAACCATCCATCACCACCACCATGCGTCCTCGCCATCACGTCCTTGTGTGCATTATTTCTCCTCGCGTCCCTCGGCAGTGAACCCCGAGAGCACCGTTTGCTACTGATGCTTGTCGCTAAACTCTAGCACAACGCATTTAGAATTGACTTCGCGCATACTGAAGCTAGCTCTCCGAGCTGGCGGGATTGCGGACGTAATCGCAAGGAACCGTCCCTCTGGATCACATTTTCATCGGCTCTGTACTGAGACGCGACTCCGGCATTGAGACGAAAAGTTCTCTACATTACCTGACTCTCTATCCAACAATAACAAGACTTGGTTGACTGATTGGCCGGTTGGTAGGTTGTCCAGAAGCTCTCAGCTCCCGGGTTGCTCCACTGCATATCTGGGGTATTGTAAGATTCAACATCTCCACGCAGTCCAGATCTTTCCATGGCTGTGATGCAATCCAAAGTTGGTCTTTGTCCATCCGCGGCAACCACGAACATGTAATCGTGTCTCATCACATGCGACCCCAGCTTGGTTCTCTTGCCTCCACGCGTCCATCTACCTGAAACATTCCCAACGATTCTTCGGGGAGAAAATTCTAGCAACCCACCAATCATGTATTTTGTCAGCTTACCCGTCTGGCACCCCACAAAAGCCCAATCGCTGTCTAGACCGGCCAAGCCCGCGCGACGAAGCTTTTGTGGCTACTCTGATCAACGTCACACAAGATAGAGCTCTGTACTAATGACGCAGCCTGCGACTCTACAACCGCTATAGCCAATCAGGGCGTGCCTGGGCTCAGTATTTGTGGCTTGGATCTCTCCTCTAATCGTCGATTGCCGTCAGCCGCTGTCTGCGGCATCTCGAAGGTTCATGCAACTGAGCGCCACGGATCTGGAACTTCTGTCCTGCTGTAGTCAACTGTGTGCCTGCTTGCGCACAAGCGTTCAGTCTTATTGTTGCACAAGACGAGCATGTCGGCGTGTTCCATCACTTACAACGCACGAAGAACTTGACGGACTCCTTGGCTAGGAGATGGTACTTGCCTACTTTGTGTCAACTTACTGGGTAAGAAGAGAAGGCGGTATATAGCGCTGACACTTGCGAGGCTAGACTTCTCGAAGTGACCATTACGATTGGATTGACATTCGCGTTCTCGTTCTCGTCAACTCCATGCGTCGAACTAGCTTTTGAGTGAGTAAGCTAGTGCAAGTCCTGGTGGTGACCAGAAGATTGCTTTTCAATTGCTACTACTTCTTGGGCAGTCGAGTCGAGGCAGGTGCGGCTCTGGCGAAGCTGGAAACGCAAAGAAGTCTGGTCAATGACAACGATCGTTGGACTATTGCGTCAAATTTCACCGTTGTTGATCTTGCTGGTATGACATCACGGAGCGACACGTCAGCCTTGTACCGTTGAGGAGCCAGCGAGCATCGACCGTTGAATCGTATATCCACACTTTGCTCACCGTGGTTTCAGATCCAAGGTTATCTGATCGACATGAACGGGTATCACAATCTCCCGAACCTTAATCTCACTCAGGATGACGCAGGTTTGTTTATGTGTGTCAGGTTGCCTGTCTTAATTGCCTTAACAGAGGGCGACCTGGTCGCTGGGACGGGTGGATATGTGTGAAACATGAAGGCCGATTGCCGTCGGTCTCGCGATCAATTTCCTTGCCGTACATCATTCCACGTTCAGCCACCGGGAGCAGAGGGAGATCGTCAAAAGCCTACTTGGCATCGGACAACGGCTCGTCAGATGTATAACCAATTACCGTGACTCGTACTCTACATCAAATGTGAGAGAGGAGGTGTTGGTGATGGGTGTGGAGATTGCAAAAAGAACAGCAGCTACGGCGACAACAAATCAGAGCATCAAACACGTCTGAGATGTATCCCCGTGTCCCAAGAAGCGGCAAAAGCGCAGAAAAAGGCAAAAAGAAAGCAAGCGAAGCCCATGGGGATCGACTGTATCATGTTAGTACAGATGCTCGAACTATCGGTCTTATGGAGCAACTTACACCCACAACCTTTGGTGTTTATGTTTTCAACCGAAAACCAACGCGCTACCATTGCGCCAAGGCTCCTCTTTAGGAAGTATAGAAGACTGAAGCGAAATGTTCTGTATATATTGTCGGTTCACGAAGTCGCATTCGACACCATGCCAGCTTGGGAGCCGACAACTAAGCGCAAAACTGGAGAACAAAAAAGTCGAAACATAGTGACGACCGCCTGCAGCATACCCCGCTGTTAGAAGTTTTCGGCGCGTCGTCAAACAGCGATTGGCGTTCATTGAGCCCCACCGACACGTGACATCCGCGGGTCTTCGCAAAAAGACAATTTTCTCAATCAACACCACCAACACGACAATCGCGACACTCACCACGGCCTGTGCAACAGCAAAAATGCATCGGCCGGGAATCGAACCCGGGGCTAGCCGAAACTGTCCTGTGATGGATGGCAACGGCTAATTTTACCACTAAACCACCGATGCTAACTGAACAACTGGGGAGTGGTCGTTTGATGAAAGTTTTCGCGTTAGGGATAAATATATCAGTATTGTGTTACAGAAATCAGACGTTGGAGGCGAGCAGAACTTGGATTGTTTAAAACAGAGTGGGGAGTTGTTCAGGGGTGGTGAAGGGTTTGACTGGGCTGTGGGTCTGGAACACTACTAACATGTAGTACTAAGCTGCTGTCTACCCCTCTCTCTACAACGGACACCCGCAAACTGAAGTTCCTCAACAGCATCTACTCGTCCTAATGGCGCATACAGTTTCAGCTGTTATAAGGACGTCGCATACTCGATCCTAAGCCATTCACATAACGCGTTTATATTTGAACTCATCCCAGTATTGCAGACTTACGACTGTGACACTGGGATATGTGTCGATGTAGAATTCCATGTTGCTTGTCAAAGGTAAGACTGCCCAGGGGTGGTAATTACGATCGCAGTAAGAACTGGCATAGATTGTAGAGAGATTTTCGGTCTTCCTTTGACGTTGCATCGTCTTGCGTCCTGGATTCTGCAACTACAGATAGGGCTGTCACACTGTTTCTATCGCTAGCGAACAGCATCACAAAATCCTCATGCGAACGCCAACCGTAACCTTTTCTGTCCGTGGCCAATAGTTACGTTACCACATATGCGTCATATCTTCCTCGCATAGTTACAGGGCGAATTGTGGCGGCGGCTGAGCGCAGACGCACGAGGCTGAAGTTCAGCCTGGTGAATCAGGTTGATATAAAATTGGAATGATCTGCCCTAAGTGAGCTAAAGGATCTGACAACCTTCCTTGTGGTTTTGTACATCGTGAAGCAGAACAGATTTTGATTGCCGTACATACGCAGTAGATGTTACAAATATCGACACAACTCACGTCTACTTTTCATGCCCAAGCTTGACAAGCCATGCCAGCCACTCGGTCCAGTAAAGACTTGTCAAAGCATACTGCTTTGTTGAGAAATTTCCTTCAGGCGACTTGGAATGCCTTGTGTAGCAGCAGCAGCAAAGGATTTCTAGAGGCACTCAAAACTTGGATCTGGGGGGAAGAGACTGAACGCCAGCAACATATTTCACGCGCCGGTTGGAGGCACGCTATCACTCATTGTGGTGTGCACATCCTCCCAGTTCTGGCGGTTATTACGCTTTCTTGCTTCAATCTCGTTGGGTTCTTCATCGGTGGCATCCTCCAAGGCCTCGTCGATGAAACTGCTCAAACGATTGACCTCTTATGTCTTCAGGTCACCGCGAAACTACTCGTAAGTACACACGCAGCCCTGTTGGATACAAAGTAACCATTTGACCAGGAGCTGCTCATCATAGCATCACTAGGCGTCATTATCATGGACGTCGTTCGAAGTCAGTTGCTTGCTGGCGACGAAGGCATACCTCTCGGCCTTCTTACCGCCAAGTTTCGCTTCATAGACATAAGCTACCTGGTGTCGCACGATTTTCGTGCCGGTACTTTGGGATTTCAGAGCCTCCGCCTCCGCCTGTCATTCATGCTTCTAATTGGCACATCGGCGCTGATATCTGTTTTTGCGGGACCATCGACTGCGCTATTGCTTATACCAACCTGGCACGAAGCCTGGCCCGCTGGTAGCTCTAAGTTCTGGATCAACGGAGATCTTCAGCCGTCTATGGTTGATAGGTCGTCGTCCTGGGATCCTATTTGTTCCGACCCCACAATGATTACGGGTCAAACGAGTTCAATCAACTCTTCCGTGGCATCCTGTATCTGGGCAGGCTATCCGTATCTGGCCGAGGCTTTCAGGCAAAGAGCCACAAGCGGTGAGCGCACCCTCTCATACAGCGACGGTTCGTTCAGACGTGACATAACCCTCAATTGGGGAGTGCCAGATTCAGATACTCCGAGTGTCTGGCTAGACACCGCGAGAGTGGCCGCCTACGCAAGCAATTTAGCCATTGGGGCCTTTTCACAATACATGAGCCAAGAGTGGTGCACGGCGCTTTTTCACGCTCGAGAAACAGGCGCTGGAAAGCTCTTATCAAACCTCAGATATCGCGCCTTCAACAGCACAAAAGGAAGCGTCAAGGGCCAGGTCCCTGTGACTCGCGCACAATGCTTCGAAGCCGACAATTATCTCCCAGAACCAGTGTTGCGAAACGAACAGCCCCAAGGGCAGGTCTTGCTGCCTGTGATACATACCCCATTTCCCATATACAGGTTCTGGTCTGACAGACTTGCAGTTCCCAATTATTCCCAACTTCTCCGGGCGTCGCGACCTTCGATACTATATTCCTGTTCGATATCTTAACACATCTGAGTTGGTTACTCACTGGATCTCGATACCGACTGGTTTCTCACAAACTAATTATGGCGAGCAAATAAATCGATACCCAAGTGGATTTCTTGTCATCCAGAACTACAACTTTGGCTACAGGAGGTCAGCGATCACATGTTCAGTACACGCAGACTGGGTGTCAGGCACCAACGTGGCCAGTGGACTTTGCTGGGGTCAGCAACGTTCCATTCAGCAACGCGCCGTATTGGACGATGTGGATTCAATAGATTTGTGGAGTATCACAAGCCAACAAACTCCAGACCGGCCTGTGTTCAACGCAGCCAATGGTTGGCACAAGATCAACACAACCACGAATTGGCTCGAGAGCTTGACGCCCAAAATCCAAGGAAGTTCGACAAATCAAACCACCCTGGCTTCTGTTATAGAGCAGACACAATCTCGCGACGGCGAATCAGGAGCAGTTGGACAAGTGAAGTTGGATCGTTTTATTACAATAAGCGCGATGGTAGCTAGTTTCGTATCAGACGGTCTTTCCCGTATCGGCTACACCGAAAACTACGCAGACGATGTTAATGAGGATAGAATATGCAACGGCGATAGCCCATCATGCCCATGGAACTGGGACCGATGGACATGGTCGCAGATCTGGAGCGACCTCATTCGAGGCAGGGCAGAGCTACACCCCGACGAGACACATCGCCAGCCTGGCAAGAGCTACATCTGGTATGCGACCGTTGCAGGTTACGGAATCAGGGCGACAAGCACAGCATACTATCTCGCGCTCACTGTTCTCTATATATACCTCGTCCTTGTAATCACTCACGTTGCATACATCTTTAGTAAGAAGGGACAGACCAGCGATTCGTGGTCTTCTCTTACGGATCTCCTCGTCCTTAGCCAGACGTCACCAGCGCCACAGGGTCTCCAGAACACATCCTCGGGGGTGAAAAGCCACGCAACTATGAAGTTGAAGATGCGAGTGAAGGCCAACAACACGGTGCCGATAGGAAAAGAGAAGTTGCAGTTGCTGGTCGGATCAGATGGCCTGGCTCCAAGTCTTAAGAGAGTCACGCCAGAAGAAAAGTACGGTGCCCAGACCTGAGTGATATGGTGCCTTTGTATTGCATTAGGAACCATACTTATAGCTTCTGAAGTTCTTACCATCATTCAGAACCCCTTGTTACATGCACTTTTCTTATGATAAGCTCACTCATCCTTCGAGAAGAAGCCAACATCCCCACTTTCCTTACCCATCTCCACAAGCTTCTCTCTCATCTTCTTCGCCCTTGCGGCCATCTCGGGCTCAAAATCGTCAAAGTTGTATTCCTTCGCCCAATCACCAACACCGTGCTGTAGCACGTTTCTCGCTCGTTCGCTCCCCGCCAGTGTTGTCCCGATACTGCCATGTAGCGTCATCCTCTCTTTCGTGCTGTCATATACGCCGCGATGAAGGATGTTGTTATTGTAGAATGCAACTTCCCCTGCTTTCAGATGCACAGTAAGCTGGTCGGGCACATGTGCTTCGTACGGATCCGCATTCCTCTCTGTGTCAGTGCGTGCACGTTTGTGCGAGCCAGGCACAAGGACTAGACTGCTGTCATCATACAGTGCAAGGTTCCACTGTGCGTGACGCCCTGGCTTTTGCAGTCGCTCCAGCTCTTCTTCTGATGTTGCTGTCGCTGCGATGTCGTCTCTATGCCACCGCAGACTGAAATCTTTGTCCGGCCGGACAAGCATGTTGTACAGCTCCATGGTCAGATCGTCTTCTCCGCAACCAATTAGTGCTCCGACATATCTCAGTAGCTCCCTGTCGAAATACGACTTTGCGAACGTGAGATGATCTGAATTTGACGGGTGAAGTAGATGCTGTACGCCCCTAAGTGCGATATACAAAGTCAGTGTATGTCTCAAATACAGTCAGAATGGGATACTTACCATATCCCACTTGAGGGGTCCTGTGGCCATGGTGGAAACTGCTTCGGTAGCGTACGTATATACGGCCACTTTCCAGTTCGTGCTGCTTCTGTCATACGTGAGGCAGCGGCGCGAAGGGCATCAAGATCAAAAGATGGAAATAGCGAGGCAGACAGAACGACGAAACCATCGCGATCGAGAGCTTCGCGAGCTGCTTTGTAGGGATCTGTGCTTGACGAGGTGATGTTTGGTGAGTCTGGAGACCCATTTGTCGCCGTTTTAGCAGCTGGTTGCGCTATCGGCAGCTGTATTCTAGCCTTTGCGCTTCCTTTCGGGCCGCCCTTGTCAGGTTGATGTTCGAACTTCCGCATCTTCCTTGCACTAGATTTGGGATTCTCAAGAACACTTGTATGGTTGCAGGGCTGTTGTACGTTCGACGGCATAGTTCGAGATCGCTATCTACCAAGGCAGGTACGTATGCTACCCCGCAAATGCTGTCAGCCCCACGATGATACTCATCCATTAACACGAAGGCAAATTGACATCCACCTCCAACCCAACTTAACTCTACAGAGGCTTCATTGAATCATCGCCACAAGCAAACAAGTATCAGGTGATGCAATTGTGAGACCTGTTAGACAATTCAGGTGAATGCATAGCTTAACGATCCCTAAACGTAACGTGCCGGCCAAGTCATCACTGGTAAGCTCGTCCGTCGCTTCACGTAGCGGGTGGCTAAAGTTTATACTCCTTGTTGTGCTTGACCTATTTCGCTAGGCCATAAAGTCGTTTAATACTTTGGCATCTCCGGTAGGTCCGAGGTGTTGCAGAACCAAGTCAATTTGTGAAACATCTCCCAAGGGCCAAGCCGTGCGCACGAGATTGTTCCTCGAAAGATATGTCTGTTTTTGAACGCAAATAATGCTGATATAATGACTATGTCGCTATCTAATCATCCCGACACGTTGCAGCACTAATCGTGCTCCTGTGGCTCTTCATAGCACACAGTAACTAGTGAGGATTGGTCACAAGAGTACTTTCGGCACCATCCTAGCTCGAATTACTAAGCCTATACTCCCCTCGAGAGAGCCTTTCGTATACCACTCGACTTAGACTTTGGAACCGTTCTCAAGGCAGCCTCAGCTACGTAGTCGAAGAGCTCCGAGAGGCCTTGCTTCTTGATGGCCGATGTTTCAAAGTATGCTAGAGCTTGTATCTTTATTGCAAGCCGGTCAGCCTGTACTCAGGGTTAGTATTTGACGTATACCCAGTCGATCCGAACTTACGGCATATGGAGATACCGGTATGAAGTGTTGACGGCGTAGGCTGTCGAGCTTCGCGTTGTCATTCCGGAGATCTTTCTTACACCCAACGAGTATCTTGGGTAGATCGCGGAGGTGTTTGTTCGCTTCAGGGCTCCACTAGTATCGTCAGTCCCAATGTACTCATACTTTTGGCGCTTATCTGAACATACCATATAGTCAATATTTTCAAACGAATCTGGATCACTGATGTCGAAGCAGATCAATACTATGTGCGCATCCTCGTATGAAAGGCGGCGCATCATCTCGTACCCCTCTCTACCGGTGTTATCCCAGATGACAAGCTCGATTTGACGATCCCTAATCTTTGTCGACCTGATGAAGTGGTTCATCACAGGTGTGTCCTCTTCTGGAACATCCCCTTGACTCCATGCACTTGCGAGGAATGTTTTACCACATAATGTATCTCCTAGCAGTATCACCTTCCGTCGTATTATGGTACCTTTTGGTGCGTTCAAGTTTAGGTAATTCAACGGTGTCTGGTGGCGGTCATATGGTAGACGCGCAAAATCGTTGGTCGAGCTGGGAGAATAATCGTTTCTGTTGGAAAAACATGAGCGACACCGACCTTCACTCATGTACTGAAGAAGGTCTGATTTGCATTCATTACACGCCCATGTGCCTTCCGGTGCGGTAGATTTGCTCAAGGAGGAAGGCTGAACTGCCGAAGGAGACACTGTTGTAATCGTCTCCTGCCCGACGTATTGGAACTGTGAGGATTGAGATGGAAAGGTGGTCGCGTCGATGTTACTGATGAGACGGGTTGAGATATCGTCTCTAGATAAGTCTGGCGAATAACTGGCATTGATGGGATTCGAGACACTTCTTGTCGAAGTATGAAGTGTACATGCACCATCTCTGTGTCTACGTTGCGAATGAAAGGGGAGTTCGGACAGATCCTTATCGCAATATAAACATACCTCTGCAGAAGTCGACAGATGAGTATCACCAGGAGTCCATTGGGGTTCCTTATCGTTTGGTAAAATCGTCGAGACGCTTGCGACAGCGCTGTGATGTGTTCTCGTGCCTTTCAATGCGGCGTACGACCTTGTTAGAAACTTCTCGACAAACCCTTGTCCTGCCACTTGGTTGGGAAATATTTTGGAATTAGATGCACTGCGCCGCACCTTCGATGGATTTATTGACTTCTCAGTGGTAGGTGTCGCCGCCTCGCCATTACCAGTAGGAGGTTCGTCTGTTTCTGCTGATATGGTAATATGAGGTATGTTCGTATCTGTAACCGGGGAATAGAATGAAGCATCCGTTTCATCTCCCCATCCCGTAAGTATCCCAATGTCGTGGTCACTTTGCGGAATAAAAACTTCTTTGTCAGAGCCAGGATCGCGTCGCGTCATTTTGTCCAGCGTAAGTACTTCGTCAGCATGAGAGATATACATCTCACACACTTTAGCGGCAGCAGCTTCTTTTGCCTTTTGTTCGGTCTCGTGGCCCGAAACCGTACAGCCGTGCGTATCATTGATCTTGATCATACAGTAATAACCCTCAACATGCCATTCAGAGAAGTAGTAAGGATCTCGGCCGTGGAACAGGTTACACCATGCTTTTAGGAACTCAGCATCCTTTCTTGAATCCCTCGACTCTTTCTCTGTCACTTCGTTTGCTGCAGCTCGGTATAGCATACAAATGAACTCAGCAGCTGCGATTTGAGCCCCGTGACCCTCAAGATGTGAAATATCTCCAAAGTCTGCTGGGCTCAGCATAGCTGGTAATTGCGGAATGACGCTTAGCCCGCATGTATCAGACGGCTTGTGCGACATACATACTTCCTCTTGTGATGCCAAAGTCAAAGCGTGTTGTTCTGACGATGTAACACTGTGACTGGACAGGGATTTCGTCTCGTAATCCGGACGAACGCTCAGATCCTCCATAGATGAATAAGGTCTGGAAATATACGAGGGTTGTTGTTCTGATGTAATCTTGTCTCTTTCGGTGACAGGCTCTGGGTCCTCTTGCAGCACGGTCTGGTCTGTACTGTGGAACTGGGATTTCTCAGGCAGTTGAACTTGGAGTTCACCAGGTGAAAGCACACTCGAATCCTCTGTGTCTATCAGTGGCACCTCATTACTCTCCAAGACATGCACATGATCTAGCGTCTCCTTCACTTGCTCTGAAACTTCGAAATTTGCTTGAGCGACATCCTCTAAGACCGGATCGGAAGCTGACTGAAACTTTGGGCTAACGCGCGACAGCGATATAACCTCAGGCGATGGAGCTGATCGCTTGGTCTTCCTCTCGTGGCTTGCCAACAAAGCTGTGTAAGCCTCTTCCTCATCCACTTTCCCCTCAGTGCTACAGATTCGAATCAAAAGGTCCAAGCATTCTTCGTAACCACTATTTCCCAGTTTTCCCAGTTTCCTGAATCCTCTCAGTGATCGCCGTGCCTGGAGGTGCGCCTCGACGTATTCGCCATTCTTCATCATGAGCTCCGCTAGCCTCAGAGTATCTCGTAGATAGAGCTCATCTTTCTTGCCTAATTGGCGTTCGGTGATGAATAGCTTATCTTTCATGATTGCTTTCGCTTTGCCCCACGCTTCCAGAAGACAGTAACAATCGAGGAGACATTCGAGTAAGTCGGGTATTGACACTGTGTATGCTGCTGCACTCTTTGCTGAGGTCAGAGATGTGTAGCGAGTATTCGACGACAGCCTCGTGAGGCAGTTTCGAAAATAGCGAACCGCACTTTCTAGATCACCAATGTCCTTCCTTTTTCTACCCTCGTTGAAAAGAGACCTGATCAGGTCATTCTCTATATCTGAGTCGCTATCTGACTGATACTCTGTTTGTGCATCTCCTGTGCTAGCTTCTGATGGAGCGGGTAGAGGTGCCTCCACATCTTCGAATTCATACACGGTGTTTGAGGCAAACCAACGTAACATGGGTTCATTCGCGTCTTTGACAAAGACGTCTCCGAAATCAGAACCATGTTTGACGGAAGTCTTGTCACTTGTTTCTGCGTTGAGCGTTGTCGATGCAGTTGAAACGACATCAGCGGCTGAGCGAACGCACTCCCGCAAGTTGTTCATATACATAAGCTCGTAGTTGTCTGGGTCATTTTGGTCTGTAACTGTATGCTGAAGCTTTTCGATCTTTGCATTGAGAAGAGAACCAAATGTACGAAATTCATCGTACAGTTTGTCCAGTGTCGGAACAACCTTAACTGGTATCATCTCGGTCGATCTTTGGAAAGTCACTTGATTCCAACTGAATTTTGTGTCAGTGTGAGAGCGGCAAAACGAACATTATGCATTAGAGGGTACACTGGTTCGCACTACGTGCTCCAACACAAGTGGAGTAAGCAGTGATAGCAGCCACGTGATGGCATGGAGGAGGCTGAGAGCGGGGTAACAAACATCCCCAGAAGAACCGACTTACAGAATAATTGTACTGAGCGATAGTTGAATCGCTGTGTGAGATGTTTGAATCTGTTCTCGGTATCGGGCAATCTGGTCAGAGGCACTCTTCAGCCTAAGCTGCTTTCGTGGTGCATCCAATATCGATGACTTTTTGTTGACCACGTCTAAGGTGGTATGTAACTTTTGTAAAGCGTCCGCACCGTCTTCGAGCGAGCGCGCAAGATTCTTCCAGTGACTACCCACATGACCGGTCGCTTGTAGAGTCTCTTTGTTGTTGTTTTCCTCGATCGTCTCTTTCATGGATTCCAGTACGCGCTGAAACCCGTTCACATCGTCGAGAAGGCCGGTAAGCGTCGCATCCACGACCACAACCTCATCGCGAAACTGTTTGATCAGCACCGTCACTTGAACAGAGACGTGTAAAAGCGTAATAATACTAGCAGTAATGGATAATGGATCCGCCATGCCGCATCATTGTCTGACGCGCGGCTTGACGCGAAAGATGTCAGGAGCATGAGATCAGTCCAGATGTATAAGGCACCAGTTTGCTCTGGTTGGGGTCGGTCGCACCCAGAGATGCGCGTGAGAACTCAGCCTCACATCTCGGAAGCCATATTGGCCCCCAACAGGCTGTGCAGCCGTCATGAGTGGTTGGCAACATTATTGAGGGGCTGGTGACGCATTGAGACGTAGGGGTGACGACTCCTTTTGCAAAATCGTTATCGGATGCTAAACATGAAGTTATGAAGCGATTGCAAGAGGTTCGAAATGTTGGAGTAGGAGCAGTGCCGAAAAGACACGGCAGGGGTTGAATGCCTCCACGATGACTAAGCAGCGCCGTACCTAGTCTTGGACATTATGAAGGCTGGCTTCCATCTACCCATCGCTGCGTCATGTCCCCCTATGAATGTAGGCTTCCGGTGACCAAGTAGATTGAAATCCTTAGTCTGCCGATATGACCTAGAGTAGTACACAAAAAGTTGAAGACGATGTATGTCATGAATGGGCATCGCTCTTTCCGATGCAGCAATCAGCACATGCTCAAGTGTCCACGGATACGCAGAGCATTCCAACCAGCTAATATTTATGATGGTGTATGTGGTTTCCAAAACAAGATATGTTCATTCTTGTTGAGCAGATATAAAAAGCAGCTCCAATTTACCTTCTGAAGCTCG
Organism: Alternaria burnsii; assembly: GCF_013036055.1. Lineage (NCBI taxonomy): Eukaryota > Fungi > Ascomycota > Dothideomycetes > Pleosporales > Pleosporaceae > Alternaria > Alternaria burnsii. Next base: position 2,865,638 of record NW_024066107.1, on the reverse strand, counting down.
ATTCTGTACGCAACAGACTTGCAGAACAATGTGCGCAAGAATTTTAGAGATCACTCATGCATAATATAGACCTCAGTGATAAGTTCTCCGGTCTTTCAATATAATGGTCTTTTATGCGAGGCCTGCGCCAACTAGCGCAGTGACCTGTTGCCTATACTTCCATTTGTAAGCATGATGGACGCCTTATCGAACCACTCCAGCCAACTCTTGTTTAATCGTACACTCCAGCAAAGACAGGTCATACCAGGAACGCTAGAAACCGTGTAGTATCACAGCATGGTACGAAGAACAGACCCCAAGGATGATGAATGGAGAAATGTTCGAGATGCAAAGAAGAGGAAGCAAATACAAGACCGGTTAGCACAACGTGCACGACGTATGTATGAATTGCCGGATGTGTAGTATGAGGATACTAACTCAAGATACAGGGCAGCGATTACGACAAGCTCAGCTGGATACCAGATTGTCAGTAGCGCGACTGCCCCAAGACCAATACCCAACATCTCCAAGGGCCCTTGTATCACTGGCGGCGCCAATTGAGGATGATCATAACTCACTCGCACTTGTTGGTGCTTCAAACTCACTTTTACCATCACCTGGTCACTTCAACGAGTCACGTGTTAGCGAACTTAACCAAGAGTCGGAAATACTTGTCTCCAGCCCAAGTGAGATACCGTATTCAGAACTATACGCCACTCTATACCCTTTTATTCAAATCTCCACTCCCTTGACTGTGTTTTCTGCGCTCTATATGAACGGCGATATCCAAGGCATCACCTGCGCCATATCATACTCCTCGCGCACACCCATGCCAAAGCCGCACATCCCTTTGCCCCTACATCCGACAGAGCTACAACAGATGATTGTGCACCCACGATGGATCGATCGGCTACCATTTCCACGAATGCGGGATAGTTTGATAAGACTGAGAGGTGTGGTGGATGAAGAGGAGTTGTGCAAGGATCTTTTTACTATGCCAAGTTTTACTATCGACATAGGGTGCGCGTGTTGGGATCCGAGTGGTTGGAGGATGGAAGAAGAGTGGGTGAAAAAATGGGGATGGCTAATGATCTAAAAAGCTACCAGCACGGGTAGAGTAAAGCGTACTGCGAACGAATCGGAGATGATGAGAGGCTTATGTGAGGGGTCTACTAGGGCAGTTTTCTATATTGCGAATGAGCTTTGTTCTCCTAAAGGCTTTTGAAACCGCTCAACCATCAACCTTCTTTCCCTCGCCTCCATCAAAGAAATGCTCGCCAGTTTCTAGCACTTCGATCTTGTCGCCTACCGCGACGGTTCCCATATTCAATGGCGTGACTTGCATACCCAAACAGGCATTCTTGGATCCTTGGTCGATGATCCTGTAACTCCTCAATGTGGTCAATGGCTCATTCTTGTCGGCTATAGCGGTTTTTGGGTCAACGTTTGGCAATTTGCATCTTGTTGTCCGACAGGAGATGTGCATGTCTAGGGAGGATGTAGAACCGGATGAAGTAAGTTTCGCCTTCTTCCAGTTATCCTCAGCAAAAGCAGGGGGTCCAGTGATGTAGATGTTTGCGCGGAAGCGTAAGGCGTCAAGGAGGGTAAGATGCCGCTGCCAGATTTCCCCAAAATCGGAGGAGGGATTGGGAAGCTTAGATGCTACGTCGTGGACAGAGGCGAGGTTCAAGATGTGAACAGGGTACTGTCAGGTAATTAGCAATGAGTTTGGTGTATGCCCGTGGGTGGTCCAAGGATATGGCTGTTGGTAAAGTCTATACGTACCGAGTCATGCATTCCAATGACCGTCTCAAACCCAACGTCTCCCTTCTTAGGCGCACATTTGTGTACCTCTCGGTAAGCATTTGCATCAATCCTGAACAGCGCAATTGGATTTGCCGCACCGAGAGTATACCTCAGCTTCTCGAATACCTCGCGGTCAATTTCCGAGCTAACGTTGAGTGCTACTGGGCTGTCCTTCCAGATGCGCAGGACTTCATTTCGATATCCCTTTTTCTCTATCCTCTCTTGTGGAGGGTTGAATGGTACTCTGAACTCCAGCGTCGGCTCCGATTGTCGGCTCAATTTCGCCAACATAATCCTTCCGTAGTTTATCAAGCCTTCCAAAGTGAAATCCGTGTCGGGGGAAAAAGGAAACCGAATTATCAGGCATCCATCGCTCTTTACCCATTCTCCATCTTCTTTGTAGCCTCTAGCCGAAGGGTCAGGTACCCAAATCTCAGTCTCGACTTTAGCGAGGCGAGGGAACTTTCTTTGGGTCATGAAGTGCCATTCACTTGTGACCTTTCCGTCAAGCGTAGGCAGACTCGTGACTTGTTGGGCAAGAGTAAATTGGCGGTCATACTTCAGCCCTGTACGATCGATATCACTCTTATCCAATTCGACAGGTGCGCCTGACTTTAGCGGGTAGACAAAGAGTGCCTTCACTGTCCATGGCTTCTGTGGGGTGGGGTCGCTGCCCTTGGCATATCTTTTCGAGTACTGGTCTTCCAGGTTGCTACGTCCTCGGATTCCGAGTTTCCTGCAGCCTGCTGGCGATGGCAGTGATGCTGGCGATTTAAGGGCGGCAAGAAGGAGTAAAAGTATCACAGGTGCGATACATGATACGGTCGTAATGAGGATCGTCTGGAGCGTTATGTTGATGCCTGCTTCCCGCAGTATGTTGTTGGCAGCAATGAGCACGTGCTCGACATTCTGCGCCATGCTGTCGTAGACGTTCACGTCGTCTCCGGAAGAAGAAAGTGGTGCGTGTTCACAAGGGGGATATAAGCCTGAGGAAGCAGCTCTTATCGTGAAAACATGCCAAGGTATAAGTCCAAGCAAATTGGTTGACGCTAGGACGCAGAAGGCAGGTGTTGTCGTATGAGTATGAAGGACCAGGTGGTTCGAGACCGTGTTGCAGTATACTCTGTTGACACAAGATGGGCGCAGTGGTGAGAAAGCTTGGGATGACGAAGGGAGAGGGCGTGCGAGTCATGAAGCGCGGTTCGCTATTGCTCGTGACGAAATAACTTGGACACCACCACCCATCCGTCCTCGACACTTCTCGTCCACGCCGTTCCGCACAGGACACGTCAAGAAACGCGAGACGTCATGCGCGTGAACGCGAGATCACGAGACTGTTGCACCACCAAGTCAAGCCGCTGAGACTCAATCGCAAGCCACGACACGACACAAGACGACACACCATGGCTAGCCAGCAAGCATCGCAGCTCCCCGCCTCGTCGCGTACGCAACTGCCTCGCTCACACATATCAATTGGAAGGCTTACACTGCAGCAGATAGACTGCCCACTGTCTCGGCATCCCAAGCCCTCCAGAGCCTCCATGCCCGCGGAGCTCGCACTGTGTCGACGGGCGTGCCGCAGCTCGACAAGGTCCTCGCCCCGCCGAGCCTACCGGGCCATCATGTCTCGGGCGGATACATGCGTGGGAAGGTGACTGAGGTCTTTGGCCCGTCAGGAGTCGGCAAGACAGCATTTGGGTAAACGTGCCTGCCTCACGGCTTCTAGAGGGACGGTGGCTGAAGGCATCAAGGATACAGGCCACAGTCTCTGCCCTGCACGAGCGCCAGCGAGTAGTGTGGCTCGGTGTGTACATATCAGCCTTGGTTATTGGGCACAGCGACTAATTGCTGGCAGATGCTGCTGGTGCGCCTCTGGTCAAGCAGCGCGTCGACGACATGCTCACTTCACGCCCCGATGCGTCCGACCTCTCTCCAGAGCAACTGCGTAGCCACTTCCACTACATTCCTGTGCCAACGCTTGCACATCTCCTCGCCCTCTTCGTGCATGCCCCCGCTGCCTTTCCCCCGCAAAACACTAGCCTGCTTGTCATCGACTCTCTCGCGACCCTCGTCGACAACGCCTACCCTCGCAACGTCGACGACCGCATGCCCAGGAAGAAAACAGATCAGGCGCGGTGGGCTGCAGGACGCCGATACACTGTCATAAATCAACTCATAGCCACCTTCACCAAGTTTGCTGCGCTGCACGACAGTGCGCTCCTAATCACAAGCCAGACCATCACACGCATCCGTGGTGGTTCGCGCGCATTGTTGGTACCCGCAATATCAGGTGTTGAATGGGAGAATGGTGTTTCCACTCGTCTGGTTCTTTTTAGAGATTGGCTCCGGCACGGGAAAGCCAGAAACAAGGCAGACGCCGACAGGCTGCACAAAGCCCGGTTTGCTGGCCTAGTCAAGGCGAATGGCGTAGCTCTGGCAGAAGAAGGGGGTGTGGGCAATGTGGTACCCTTCACCATCGACCATGTGCGTCAACATGTTACCTGCAGAGCCCTCATCTAACAAGATGCGCTCCAACGTCCGTTGTAGTCATCTCCCGCTGACACTATACAGGTTGGTCTTTGCAGCATCAACGTAGCAGCCGACGATATCACAACCCCTATTTATGGCCCACAAGAAGATAGACCGCCCAAAAGACCTTTCGCCGAGATCGATGAGCATGCCGATGCAGAGCCAAATTCCGACGAGCTCTATGGCTGGATCGAAGACGATGAAGTCGCCACTGAGGGGTTGATGATGGATGAAGCGCCTGTTGACGAGGATAACGCTGCAGGACAACGCCTGGATGTCGTCGCAGAGGGCCACAAGAAGAAAGTAATACGGACATCTACAGTGTGATTCCAGAAGAATAATTTCGCCCTACACTTCGGCCGAAGCCAAGTTTTGCCATGTCCTTACTTTGTCGCGACGCGCGTTGCTTATCGGGGAAGCTCTGCTTACATCTGGGGTAAGCTCGTATGTCTCCAATTACTCGTCGTATACAAGACACCCAGACTGACGGAGCTTTCCAATCAAGATGAGATCTCACACTCAGACCGATGATACAGGGCTGTGAGCCCATGAGACGGGTTTCGCTATTCAGCCGTGTGGGGTTATCCAGACACCCTGGGATGGAGAACACCCACACCCGTCTCCGCATTAACCCGCCCGCATTCGAAGCGCTCTGACATCAGCAACAAAGTGTCTCTCCGCGTCATGGTTCAATATTGTCCTCTTCGCATAATTCAGCTCGGACATGTATGTATTCTTCCGGCGGTAAATTTGCTCCGCATTCGTCATCCCTTGGAGCAGGCCTAGACGCAGAGCCTTGGGGGTTTCGTTGCCACACTAGCGGTATCCACGAAAAGCAACAAAAAGCAAGTTCATATTCCACAATAAGAAACCTATCAGCCTTCACACGTGCATGCGTCACCCCAGACCTTCGGTGCACACGCGCTACGCACAGGGATCGGGGAAGCTCCCGCAGACCCAAAGCCCTGGGTTCCTCACCGGCAGAATTCGTGCTTCTTTTGGATGATGATGGCTCGACGCTTCGCGAGTCCGGGGTCAGCGGGGTTGGTGTGTCGACCAGGCGTGGGGGTCTGCCACAAGCTTGCTCGTTTCAAGTTCCGGATGCATGTGGATGCACACACGGTAAGACCACCTGACAACATGATAGGAGAAGACCGCAAGAGCAGGCTGCTAAAGTGCGGCAATGGTATCATAGCAAGCCACTTATACGATGGCACTTGACTACCCCACAGTCGCACAAACAAACTACACGAATTCACCGGGGAAGCACCTATCTTCGATCCCGACTTCACAGTAAGCGGACATCCAGTACATTGCTCTATCGCGAAGAGCGCGTGTATGTGCGAACCTTAGGTCTTCTTTCCTGTCACCAATGAGCTACACAAATTCTACACGCTCTCCACAATAATCGGTATCTGTTGCACCATCCCAGAACCAAGCAGCCATGGCTTCAACGCATAGCATCGGCTTCACAGCAACCAGAGCCTCGCTTAACGCCAGACACAGAACGTTCTTGCTTTGGTATTAACCTTGCGATGTCACTGTTTCCCCACGCTTCTCCGCAAAGGCACTACTTCTTATCGCCTGCCGTTGATCTTTTTCCTTGATAAAGGCGGAGGTTGTGTAAACAGACGGCATTTGCGGCCCTAGCTCGCGATTGTCACTCGGTGTCCTGGGAACCGAGCCGCCTGGGGAGCAAGATCTTCGCTTCTCTTGGACGCCTAATGTGGGGATCGTGATACTGATCCTGATGTTGGTGTTTAGAGATTCGGCTCGATGCTATGCCTTCGTCTGTAGAAGGAGGTGTGGAGGGGGAGGGCATGTGTACGTAACGGGATTATAGATCGGGTAACCGTATCCGGGGAATGGAGGAATAAAGGTAAGCAGCAAGGCTGGCATTGTACACTGTTGTACATGGTGTATGCTGCAGTGGATTTTGACCAAGAAAAGACTTGGTGGCAAGCGCCGCTGTGATGAAGACTGAGGTTTAGATTCTCTCTCTATGACACCACGTATACACAGAAGAGTTTGCCGACATGTATACTTCGTAGTCTAACACGAGATTCTCTGTATGACCTTACTACGCGTCTACTTAAAACGATCGAGATCAACCTGCAAAGAAACTCCATTACGCTTTCGGGCTAGATACGCCTAATCGCTTTGCAATGTCTCACAACTTCATAGTTCCCCAGTTCAGGTTGTACGACTCTTACAAGGGGACATTTAAGAGACCATAATAATGTCCGAGGAAGGAGCATGAAGTTGACATAGAGGTGAAGAGTGATGTTTAGTTTCAATCTGTAGAAACAAAACGCGCGGGTGTATAATACAGTCACGCCTGTTCGTGGAAGCAAACAGTTCAAACCTATGTTTCCATTGCAGCAGAGATCATCAAGTCCGCATACGATCTGTGCATTGTTGTTACATAGACATTTGGTATGTTAAGCAACTACATATCACTTCTCATGTCCAGAGGCATATCAACTCTGGTATAGTGACCTCCGCTCAGTGTCAAGCTGAGGCAGAAGCCTTGGCGTGATAGTCGGTATACGTGTAACTTTCTGCTGAACGACTTTATGCCTCCTATCGTTAGCAAGGATATACATGTACGCAGATTCGCAGATTCGCAGATTCTCCCCGGTATCATCTTCTTTTTATTTGGCGTTAGATGGATTGCTTGCACGACAGCACAGACACGAGGCGAGAATCTTTGCTGCGTGGGCAGATAAACGACAGTCGCTCATCTCCCACATATCTGCATCAGTGTATTCGTGTGCACTAAGATAAGGCACAACGTGGACCCGACATATTTTACTTCCAATGTGACTTCAAACGTAGACATGCACATGAGATGGTGGGAAAACAAACCGGGACTACCGCCATCAAAATCTGTACATCATATGATCATGATCACAAAGAGTCCCATTCTGTCGGTTGACGACCTTCCCCGCTCGTCTCGCGCCTGGAAAGTTCCGCCATGAACTACCCTATACGTTGATCATGATCTTTATACAGCTAAGAGTCTCACGATAGTTCAAGTATGATTTATGTTAACCCCGGTCTCAGAAAGTGCGATCATCCTGGCGCGACGAGAATCTGCCCGGGACTAGAGGCAGATCGACAACACTATCCTTTCATCCGCGGGCTGCATCCGATTGATTATCCCCAGAAATTACGATCGTAGCTGCGAAGATCTATGAGGGGGTGATAATGGAATGGGTTACTGTGACACGTTAATGCCAGAAGAGTGTGGGCTCGTCTCGCGTCCAATACTAGTAAGAGTCGAAATTTTGAGTTTATCGAGCGCCGCAGCCGCATCTTGCAAGGTCGATCTTTTTGCGGGCTTGTGGAGATGGTAGTCTGACGTAGGATCGACATGTGCATAGGCAGTCGTTCGAGCTGGTCGACTGCATTAAAGGACATGCCATCTCGCCATTATTACATACAACGCCCCGAGCAATATGCAGCATTCGTAAGCCGTTCCACCATCTGTGCACTGAGATTGCCACCACGGCTTGGCGGAGTACATAGAGCCGTTCTAGTATTGGATCTTTCGTTCATCGTCGACAACGAAAGCCTAACGTCGAGTAACAGAGACCAAGATTGCTACTTTAGGGGCAAGCAGAGAATGTCGGATTTGATGAGGTGGCGATGTCATTGACATGATCCCCTGGATCGCCGTCGCCTCGTCTCGATCCATGAGCCACTGCCAACGGTGCGGGGCCCCAGAGACCGACCGTGGATCAACCGATATAATCGGGCACTGCGGATTTTGACGTGTAACGTGGTCTTCCAAATGTGTGAAACACGTCAGTATGATGGACCGGAGGCACCCTGGAGACTCAAGTCTGGTGTCAGGTCTTGTTGGGCGACGAGAACGCAAAACCTTTGCAGCAATGGTCTCATGGCACAAACAGCTTGGAATCTTACGTTCCGACCGACGTTAAGCAACTGTCGCACATGGCTGGAAACTAGATCAAAGGTCGGCTAACAAACCATGAAACTGCATTTCAGTCAACGTTTTACCGTTCTGTTCACAAGTGAAACGTGTGTTGGGAGAATGTCGGCATAAATCAGAGGTTTCGGGTCTAGTACTTTGTGCCGTGTGGAAGGACAGTGCTTCCATGAAAGCTTCCACGAAGGCGTACCTTGCATATCGGAGGTCCAGAAGCGGCTAAGACGTCACCGAGGTAGTATTGAGCGGAGCCCCAACTCCAGCACAAAACGTTCCGAGAATCTCCGAGGCCACGTTTATCGCAGAGACAGTCCTGCTGGCGCGAGAAATTTCTGTCGGCTCGGCATAGGCGTATGCTCGGAGGAAGCGTCCCCAAAGCGGGGCGAGCTATCGAGAGACTAGCAGTACTCAAAAATTTGTCGAACAATAGATAAGAATAGCGGACCCGAAATGAGATTGCAGCGTAGCATTTGCAACAGTGCCCTGCTAAGTATCGGCGACTTCAAGGGGCGTGGCTATAGCAGCTAAGCTGTTCTCACATAGGCAACAATACCAAGAAAGCGGGCGTCATAATGCTCGGGACAGCCGGTCCGTTGCAGTCCCCCACGATCTGCTGAAAAGCCAAGCACAGGGGTAGGAGAACATGGCTCGCGTTGGAGATAACGAGCAGCGGAGATGGGTTGCGGGACCGAGGCGGAGACCAATACGAGTCACCGAGGGGCTGCGATAAAGTTGGAAAAAATCCTCGCACAGTATGAGCTGATAGTGAAGCCATGTTTTTCCTTCTGCCGATGCATCGTCAGTATTGGGCACTACTCGGCAGAGATCGCCCTCGCCCTGCGTTGGTTCACCGACTCCAGCTTCATCTGAGTCTTGTGTGTGCACAGGCCGGGAGGACGCATAGAAGGCGGCCCGTAGTATAAGGCAAAGTGGCCGGCTCGGTAGCACGGAGCTCAACGGACCCCTCCAAGCATGTGCTGGTAGATGATGCGAGAGATATTGCGATGCTGTGTGAGGCACTGGAGCGAGGGGTCTTGGGGGTCGGAGACGGTGGCTCAATATTGCGTGCTGTGCCTGCGGTACCCCAGGAAGTGATCCCCCACAGGCATGAAAGTGTGCTCGATCAGCCCCCAGGCTGCGGTGGAACGCGAGCAAAGCCAGTGGGTAAATCGGGGAGTGTATTGGAGGGCATTATTGGTCATTTGACAAGGCCAATGGGTGGAGGAGATGTGCGGAAGCGCTCAGCACAAGTCGACAGCAGCTGGGATGATGTGAGTGCAGACATGTCTCAGTGCATCGTCGGGCTTTGGGGGCGTGCATGCGCGGACCCCTGAGGGTGGGTGAATTGGCAGCAGTGGTGGTCCCGCAGCTTATACGTGGTGTTGTAGTGTAGGCATCTCTCTGGCTCGTCTCACGCCGTGTGCGCCGAGAGGGCAGCAACGGAGGAGGCAGGACCACGAGGGGAAGCCGCACCTATGGCAGCTGAGGAGAGGGCGTCGATGAGACGCGGGAGCACAAACAAACCCCAGATGTGTGACGTCTCCAGCACCCCATACAAAGCCCGCCGTCTCCTTATCAGTCTCCCCCAGCTTCGCGGCGTCAATCGCTCGCACCGCATAGCATAGCATAGCCCACCCACACTCTCCGCAGCGACGTAGCACCATCTGACGTGCCGCCCGGCTGCCTCACTCTGCTCACGTACGCCCACTTGGATTGTTGCTACCCCCCAGGCGTGTTTGGGGGCCCCGGTCTGCTGTTCATACACGCTGTACCCTCAGTCCACACAGCCTCACGTAGCCACCTGCAACCTCTCGCCGACACTCACCGCTGCAAAATTTCAGCTGCAGAATTCTCACGATTGCAAATTGCATCGTGCGCTCAACCAAGTATCGCCGCTCCACCAGGGACTGAGCCATCAAAACCAGCGTCGGCCCAAGGCAAGTTCCGCTAGGTACTGCGCCATCACCTCCCATCCCCCATCTCACCCGCTCTCGCCCAAAAAGGCCTCCGACGCACTCGAGTCTCGCTCCAGCAACTCCCTGCACCCGCTGCACGCTCCTCTCCGCAAGTCATCACGCAAGCGTTCGAGGACCCGCAATTCTTGATACGTCTCCACGACTCGAGCGCCCCCCGAAGGAAGCCAAGCCGCACTGGCGCACCGCGTTTCTTTCTGCGCTTGCTCCGGCATATCCTCGCCCGCGTCAGCACAGACAGCCCTGACGGCCATCAGTCGACCCCCACACGCCCGCCTAGTTGATCCATACATATATCCGAGCCCCCCATCATCCGCCTTCCCCCAACTTTCACCCTCGGTCACATGCAATCCAACTCTGCCTCGACAGGTTTCGCCAACCTGCTGAACCCCGACACTTCTTCACAACTCCAACAACAGCAACAAACTTCGGCCTCCCAACCAACCTCCATGGCTACTGCTACCGTGAGCCTCATGGCGCCTCTGCTGCAAAACGCCCCGCAACAGTCGGACGAGCCTCGCCAGGATCTCCCCAGGCCCTACAAGTGCCCTCTTTGCGATAAGGCTTTCCACCGTCTGGAACACCAGACTCGCCATATCCGCACCCACACTGGAGAGAAGCCCCATGCCTGCACATTCCCAGGCTGCACAAAACGATTTTCTCGCTCTGATGAACTCACTCGGTAAGTCGCACCCAAACTATCGATGAATTCTTTTTTAGCTAATTGGACACAGACACTCGAGGATACACAACAACCCCAACTCCCGTAGGGGCAAGGGTCAACAACATGCTGCCGCTCACCAGGCGGCTGTAGCTGCTGTTCAGGCTGGTCTGATGGAGCCCGGATCTGGCCTTGCGCACATGATGCCTCCTCCTTCAAAGCCCATCTCTCGCAGCGCGCCGGGCTCTCAGCTTGGCTCACCAAATGTGTCGCCACCCCACTCGTTCTCCAACTACTCGCCGAACATGGGCAATGATCTTGCAGCCTACCACCAGGGAGGCTTCAACAGCAGTAACAGCAATAGCCCTAGCGGCCTGTCACGCCCCATGGATCTGCTCGCAGACGCAGCCTCGAGACTAGAGCAGCGTCCTGGTCACTACTCGCACTCAAGTCGACACCACATCACCAGCGGCTATCATCCATACGCGAGCCGACTACCAGGTCTCTCCCAGTATGCGTACTCGTCGCAGCCAATGTCAAGATCTCATTCACACGAGGACGACGATCCGTACTCGCACAGGATGACAAAGAAGTCAAGACCAGGCTCGCCGACATCGACTGCCCCGCCGTCGCCAACATTTTCCCACGATTCCTGCAGTCCGACTCCTGACCACACCCCGCTCGCAACCCCTGCTCACTCACCAAGATTACGTCCCCACGGATTCAACGATCTCCAACTTCCCCATCTACGTCATCTGAGTCTGAATCAGAATTTCGTACCAGCTCTCGCACCAATGGAGCCATCTACAGATCGGGAACAGCCCTATGTACCCAGCCAGTCCTCCGGATTGCGCATAGGGGACATCATCTCAAAACCAGAGGGCGCTCAGCGCAAACTGCCGGTTCCGCAAGTTCCCAAGGTCGCTGTCCAGGATCTCCTCAATGGCCCGAGTAATGGCGGGTTTTCTTCCGGCAACTCCTCGGCCACCGCTTCGTTAGCCGGCGAGGACCTGTCACATCGCAACTAAAACTTTCAACTCCACTCAACTAGCATGGCACCGGCGTTCTCTGTCAGCATTTTTGCATTTCGTCATTCACGTTAGCAAGCGATGAGATTAGATATGGACAAACTTTCATGAGGGGTAATGCTTGCGGCATATCACGATTCCCTGTTACATTGCGGGCCCCACCACCCAGATAGACCTTTCTTACTGTTTTGTCGGATCCAATACCCCGCGAAGCCGCATCTGGCGGCTCGCAATCTTGTATATGTTCCACTCAGCCCTGTTTTGTTGGCCAGGCTGTCGCGAGGGAAGCGCCTGCTTATTGGCAGTGCAGAGAAGATTAGACAGCATACACTCAGCTTAGCGCTTAATTGCAGACCCCAATCCACACTTATTTCACACCCACGCTTGTACCAAAACGCGATTACGAGATGGTTATGTTATGGTAAAGTGCGTCGCTATGCGTGACGTGATTTAGCACCCTTGTGATGCAAGCAACGAGAATCATCAGCAGGGTATACTTGCATCAACCCGGAAGGCTGGGATTCTGTAGCCTATCTACCTGATCTCTCTCCACGCTACGACCAACCACCACGCTCAATCTTCCCCACAGACAAGTTTCGTCGATCCCCTGGTAGGCCAACAAATAAATCTTACGATACGGATCAGACGAGTATCACACAACCAAAGAAATCATGTTTCCCCACATTCCGTTGTCTGGTACTACCACACTCTGTTCCAAACGCGATCTTCCTTCACGCGGGGTGCCTTACCCCGGAGGAGGAAGAGTGAAGATGCGGTGAGAGCAGAGGAAACCCGCCCACATCAACGACGTTCAGACATGTTTCATTTGATCACTCATCTCGTGTGAGCAACTAGCAGCTATTATTGTCCTTTTCCGCATTGCGTGCGATAAGCTCCAGCCCATGACAATTATGGCACACCTTGCGGCACTGGCGCTAGCAGAGTGACGACACAAGAGCCCTGAAAGTTTTTTTTTTGCGGAGAGCACGGAACAGGGCAGCAGGGAAGGAGTCAGACTGTGGAGTGCGTGGCACACGCAATAAAAAGTGGCGCTTCCAATGCTCCATGGTCAGAGTCCGAAACCGGAAGGCGCCTTGGTTCTAAATGGACAGAACCGACAACGTTGCCAATTTCCGAGATCCTTTGGCTGTCTGGTATCCTTGCGGGGATCTATCGAATCGTGCTGGCTTATCTCCTGTCCTCACCAAAGCACGAATCGCACTTGTCCATCGGCAGACGCCGCGCTTGCTTGTGAAACTATGCGATTCGACGGACTTCCAAGCGACTCGTCAGACTGCTTGTCTCGGATTTGCAAGCGCCAAACTCTCACAGCCTATCTTCGCTCGCTGCAAATATTTCCCGCCGGTTGATTGAGACGATCACCTCTGGTACACCTGGGCATGTACCCCGGACTGGAGCGCAGCAGCGCCGTCATTACTCCACAGCGATGACGATCTTGGAATCTTGAATGTGCGAATCGGCAGGTCTGGCGGGATCTTCTCCGCTGGCTAGACGCTAGATATTGCGGCGTTTGATCAATGTCGGGCCGGCGGATGCGCAGCGAAGATACATACGTATGTGTATGCCATCAATCCTGCTAGAAACCAACAAAGGATTTACCACCGGACCGACATGATGCAGAAGGCCGTCGTTCCACAACCAAAAAGCGAGACTATGATATGGGAAGAGGTTGACAAACAGCTCCAGAATCGCTATGCGACTGCGGCACATGCCACGACTTATCAGCGTAGTTCCGCCGTGGGCTACCTAGAACGAATGTTACGCCAATCTGCTCACGTACCTGAACATCGTGGCCTCTTAGCTCGCGCGCCTTTTCCCCAATAATCCACTTGGCAGATAGATCCGCCCCTGTTCTCGTCGGCCCCAAAAAAGCAAAGATAACGCAGGACAAAGGGGAGAGTATACTTCCGTCCCACATGTGCGTCTCAGCTGACGGGGCACATTTCCATGTCAGCCGCCGACATTAGCAGCAACCGGTTCCGAGGGTAGTCGTCTATTCACCCCAGATAACAGAGCCGGCGGGACAAATACCAAATCCTACCAAGCCTTCCCGCCCCTTGCTTGCTGACTCGGGACCACAAAGCAAAGGACGTCTAGCGAGCTTCTAGAGCCGCCCATCCAGGCCGTGAATCCATCCTCTATCCTAGAATCGCTTACTTGCGGGGTCTCCACACTGGCGACTGCGGACCTGCCTGAGCAGGAAATCGCGGCGGATAAGGCTGGCGACATGCGAGTCACGTACATGGTCTCTCTGAGAGGCGCGGATCACCAGAATGGTACTTGCGTCGAGGAACGAAGTTTTGCCGGTAGAAATTGCACCAGTCACAGGAAAGGATACAGCGTCGTGGACTGTGGGGGGACCCTTTTCTCCACATCTCGATCAGCGTATATGCTTCCTGAAACGGCGGTGTTTCCGCCTATCGTGAGAGCACCGTCTCACGCTGTCGGAGGCTTACCATGACTAGCATTGTCGCAGTCGGCATTCTCTCCGATCCGATGCGGCTCAAAGGAAAGACCTAACTAATTGAACCATTCTTCCAAATAGTTCTCTCGATATCGAATCTTCGCAGGGGAAGTTTCAGCCTCGGTCTCGCGCGCCGATGCCATCCGTCCTTGCGTTGCGTTAACCGCTGGCATCGAATGTTCGTCGCACGTTCGCTGCAGCACATTTCCCCTTCTGACTCCACCTCCGCCCATGCAGGGACACAATCACTGTCAAGTGTCTAGAATATGGTTTCCAGAGTATCTGTTGAGGTCCCCGCAGTTGCACAGCATACGAGATGCAGAATCTAGCACAATGCTCTCTCATTTAAATCCAACACTCCGCCGTACCGGGCTGCTGGTAATGTGCATAAGCGACCGCAACCAGGTCCGCGCAAGCACTTTATTTCGCAGATCAGTTCTGTCCAGACGGCAATATAGATTGCTCCCGAGGCCCTGCGCAAGGGCGATGCACAGATGCCTTGCAGCTTTGACCGCTGGTTCGTGGACTATCCAATGGTGTCACACATAAGTTGAAGATGCGTCTCCAACACGGCGATGGACGGCTCTTGCGTGGTCTGTCGTTGCGGAGCGTTCTCGACACCTGGATATCACTATCTTGCAAAGCGCGGATCCGTAGGCCCGTAACAGCCGTGTCTACCGACACCAAGCCGTACAAAGAGACACTACATCCATCACAACCTCAAATAGCGCTAGATGTCACGATCGCGAGTCTTAGTATGACTTCATGATGACGCAACACAACTTTCACATGTTCTGGACAACAGGCAAGGCAACAGCTTGACACCTGTCACCAAAGTCTACCTCGTGCGCGTCACCGTAGTGCAGCACTTCTCCAAGCGACCGCGCATCGCCTGTGCATCCTACAGCATATAGTCGACTAGCTCGCAGTACCATGCTTTCTCTTATCTCGACAGCGGATTTCTCTGGCGCATTAACGCGCAGCACTACATATACAGCTTTAATCTAGATCTGTATTTACCCGACCAATATAGCAAATGCCCGAAAGAGCGGCAGCAAGTCGGATAGCTTGCACGTGTTCCTTGTATACATATGGGCAAGTAACTACTCCTTGGACTTGATTGAGGTGGGGCAATGTACCAAAGTATTTCTGGACGACATGTCAGTGGTCAGACAGTGACATGACAATAGCGCTCGTTGCTACCCAAGCAATCTAATGCTAGGACTTTGTAGAGCGTAGAGATTAAGACACTGCACATTGTTATGGTACCTGCATGTTGTCAAATCCCCATCACCCGCATATTTATCACCACCTCGGAGCTCAACACGATCTCCAGCAGATCACAGTCCTCCGACATGTGAAACTGACCCCCACGCTGCATATAGGTGGTCCCGGACCTCTCCAGCTTTCCAGCCATGCAAGCGAGTATCTTCCCCCAGGCAAGTCAAGACGCGTAATTATGCCGGTCCGAGATACCGCGGGTCCTAACGCGGAAGAATTTTGGTCCCTTTTTCTTTGTTGTTGAGAGAATCCGGAAAAAATAGGAATCTGACCGATACCTCGGGCGAAGTACCACGCCACCAATGATCGTACGGGTCAATACTACGCGACATGTACCGCGCTGGATTCAACCCCTTGGACACAGACTTACCCCAGAATGGTAGCGCTGAGAAACTGATACATGGGTCCTGTATTGATTTTGCGGCTCAAATGTACCCACGTGCTGGACTGTCAGGGTCTGTGGGGTCAGTAACGGCGTTGCATCTGGCTCGGCGATCTCGTCTCCAAGCAGCTCGAGCCGCAACATGTGTTGCGCGAAATTGAAGTTCCGGTGGCTGAAAGCAAGGTTGATAGAGGAACTGTGGGGTTGAAGATTGCGACGATGGCTAGGACCTGATTGGAAAAGGTTGGAGGAAGGCTTTCCGTTTGTGGAGACTCAAAGGAGAAACATGAAGTTCTTTCGGAACTCGCGATACAACGCAACGACGCTGTGCTGCGTAGCCTTGAGAAATACCTCGAACCGTTATCTCGGTGGAGCTCGACAGCGCTTACAGATGATTGTTTGTCAACTATATCTGCACGCACTTCCGATGCAGGCCTTCCAGAGTGCTGCATTAGCACTTGGATGGATAGTAGGTCAGCATGTCTCAGTCCACAATCGTGGTTATGATCACAATTTTCGAGGGCACAAAAAGTCTGCAATAGCAGGGCTATGTGGTGTATAACACGCTTAAAATCTACGTCTCTTCCCCGTCATTCGAAGAGTATCGTGAGAGTGTTGCAATAGCAAGATACGCACTTCGAAGACGCTGTTTTGCCTCATAGGTATGATCGGACTCAAGACAAGATTTTCCAGCATTCACCAAATGCACGCTCTCCGGTCGATTCAGACTCTTGCATGCTTAGCAATCATGAGAGAATTGGCGATTGATTCTCAGTACTCTCGCGTGGAGAGTGCATCTAGTTTTCCTCTGATACACGACCGATCATCTACTTATCTCTACTGGACATTCTCGAGCTTGTATTACACTCATAATCATACATGTCTTTTTCGACAGCGGCGCTTCCTCTCTTCATTATTCGCAGGCAGGATTCAAGAAATCCAAGGCAGCTGTTGGTAGTGTTAGCACTTTGCTCTTATGTTCGCAGGATCCAACTCAACATACCCAGATTCTCCCCCATATTACACATGGCCGCTGTACACGATGTTACAGCATCAAAAAATGGTCCACATAAACAATCGTCGTCTGCATTTGGGTCGCAACCTGCCACTACCGCGGCTTCGTTCCAGCAGTTCATCTGTGACGGTATCATTAGCGCATATTCTTTCATATATTGATCAAGATTCAGTAGACAACTTACCGGGCAGGCTCCAACCCCAGCGACTCCAGCCCCTACTCCCATCGGTCCTGGAGGACCCTGTCTCCGTGACAAAGGCGTAGACGGCGATGTGATGGGTGACGCAATAGCAACAGTCGCTACAAAAGCACTAACAACGGCAATAGTGATGCGCATATTTACGAGCAGGGATTCAGGTAGTAACGATCGTGGGGCCTTTTTCAAGCGAAAAGAGCGTGAATGTTTAGTGGTTTTCTTGGGTTCGATTCGTATTGATTGAGCAATGCGATGGTCATACAACTTCAAGCGATCCAACTATGCGTATTCCTTATATGAAATCGGCAGAGTAGGCTGTGTAGTAATTAGGTGGGTGGTCCAAGGTGGTGTTGTCAATGCGGGCTTGTTTCGCATTTCTGCCGCACCATCGGTTACAAGATGGTGTTGAAACGGCACCCTCGTACTGGACTCTTGCTTGCTACGATTAACAATGATTGGAGAGATACGGAACTCGGAATCATTTGCTCAGTATGGTGCGGATGTTGAAGCGCGCGGTTTTGTCGTTCGTCTCGAACGAACATGTTGCGATAGCTATACGTTGGACTCGTGAACGGCAACTCGCATCGTCGCGCCAATCGTCGTTATGTTACAAATTCACTTCTTACGTCAGCTGATGTTGGCAGAACGAGGATCGCTATACTGACAGCGAAGGAGATGTATGTGAGCCTAGGCGTCTTCTAAGATATGCCGCAGAGTTCCAGATCTTGTTTCTACACCTTCAATCCGCTCAGCCACACGCCGGTCTTGCAGCCTGCCTACCACAAGGCATCCGACCCTTGTTTCAGTTATATACATTCATGCCTCGTTGGTCCTCAGTCCAAACATCAGGCTCCGCCTTACTGCCTCAGAACAATGCATACTCCAGACATGTGTTCATTTAGCAGGTGGCTTTGTGTCACATGTGTGTAGATGGAAGTCCACGACGCAGCAGTCTAGGAGGAAGCCCCAAAAGTGGTAATTGCTCAATGGATGAATGCGACTATGTAGCTCGAGCCTACTACTCTGTGCTTTTTGATTTTACGACGTTGATCATACTTGAGAATTGCTTGCGCAGCGCTCGAATGCTTCGCATGACAACTTTGGATGCGACAAGTTAGCCAGCCTGCTATGTGTATGCAACACCATACTAATGGTATGTAGGCCCCATACCAAATGGAGGTAGGAATCCGTGAGGCAGTTTCAGCTTCCTAAGACGTCGTCGCATGGCGTCATGGTCTAGCTACTTTGTCGTGTGAGACACCTGTATATTCATTATCGACGGAAGGGCTCCATCTTCTACACTGGCTTCGTAATACATTGAGTACTTCCACAGCCCAAGGACCGTTGACACCACAAAATGAGTTTGATGCGTTTCTCAAGGACACAGTTGCGCCGGCTTGCGGCATTTAAAACAAGATATCAAGGGAGACATCAGGCTCACCTTGAGATGTGCATACATCCAGTTGTCCTACTCTGTAGTTCAAGCTCGCCATCTTTCCTTATTCGCAGCCACCTTTTGCAACGGCACCTTCAATCCATTCACTCACTTGTTTCCTCTTCTCATCAAGAACAAGCGGAAAGTGGTCGCAAACAACCCTGGTAACATCTACCTTCCTTCCCTCTCTCTCCGTACCAACCCAGCTTCCTTCTATAACATCGATGGCAGTCTGCTGCACCTCCGGCAGAATGATAAGATCCTCGGCAGCGAAGAGCCAAGACACTGGAATGTCTTTATAGCCAGGGTGGGTTATTGCGTCCCCGAAACAAGCACTGTAGTGTTTCCCGAATTTGGCAACGTACGAAAGGCCTTCTTCTAGCGTGAGATTGTTGAAGCATATGGCCGCTACAGCCGCTGGGTCTGGCTGTGACATCCATCCATTCTACAAAAAGCATGTCAGTCTCGCTGTAATATCCACGACAATAGAAGAATTGTATTGACTCACCTCGTCTACATCGACAGGAGCGCCTTTGCCGCCTACAAGTGTCTGACCAACGCTTTCACCGAGACGTGGTACTGCGGCTGTAAGGTACGCGATACGTACTACCCCTCCAGCTTTTCCTTGCTGCTCTCGCTCTTTTTTTGTCACATTTTTTAGGCTCTCCGTGGCTGCGCAGCCTAGATTGGTTACTTGTCAGCAATGTATCCGTCTGAAGACAGCGATACGGAAGGTTTTGAACTTACCACCGTAGCTATGAGCGATTACGACGACTTCATTTCCGTCGTTCGCCAGTCTCGTCACAAAATCATTGATATATTTTGCGTCATCGTACATACTTGGATGACCAGTACCGGAGCTGGCGTGGTAGCCGGCAGGGTAGCATGGTGGCTCGAGTATATGAATATCGTAGCCCTTGGCACGGAGTGGTGTTATAAGAGGATCGTACATGCTAGCCGGGCAGAAAGAGCCCGGGATAAGAACAACGCTGGGATGGGAGGACATGTTTTATAGCTCCAAGAATGTGAAGGTTGACCAAAAAGAAATCGATACGATATTCAGGGACTGGTGTGTGGTAGGTACGGTGTTATGTATTATTGAAAGTTTGTCTTGGTCTGGCGCTGATGGACACATTTCGATTTCGACGACCGATCCTTTATATACGCCCATTGTACTGGGCGTCATCCATATTACTCAGGCCCCCAATCACCGTCCGTCTTACGATACGTCGACTGCATGGTGAAAAGGCGACTACGGGAAGCTGCGCACTAGCCAGGACCCAATCTTTTACGACCAGTTCATGAACCTCACAGAGTCCAATAACCATACTTGCGGGGACAATTGTGGATGAAACATGACCAAGAATACAACGAAAAAGACGAGCCGGCTATGCATTCTGACATTCTGACATTCTGACATTCTGACATGTTGGGTGTCAGAAACTAGTCCCGAATAGGAAGCGCTTAGGCAACTACCGCTAGCCACTTTACACGGCAACGATCAGAACGGTTTAGTAATGAACATCAGACGTCCATGTAAGTGCGCCCAGTTGCTGACTTAAAGCTCTTGGACGACTTAGAGCGGATGGCATGAA
This sequence comes from Alternaria burnsii, assembly GCF_013036055.1. Classification (NCBI taxonomy): domain Eukaryota; kingdom Fungi; phylum Ascomycota; class Dothideomycetes; order Pleosporales; family Pleosporaceae; genus Alternaria; species Alternaria burnsii. Next base: position 2,845,318 of record NW_024066107.1, on the reverse strand, counting down.
CATCAATCGGTAGCGGTATGACAAAACCAGATAAAGCTCTTGGATATGAAAAGGAGGGTGAAGAAGGGATCAAGCTATTTCTTTCCAGTTCATTCCAACGAGAACTTCATAGCATAAAGTGGAGATGGAAGTGAATTGATAGGCAATATCATTTAAATTGAGAAATTAAGCCAACAAGAGAGCTCAGGATATATATATTGCTAATGCCAATATCTGCAGTTTCCCTCCATCAAACTACCGGCGACACTTAAGTCAATCAATCTAAGCATTGACGTTGCCAGAGTCCGGGGTGGTAAGGTCGTAAGAAGCAGCGCAGATGACCGAGTACTCATCTTGACCGTAGTAGTAGCCAGTGTTGACAGCGTAGCTTGCATCCCAGTGCTGAGTGTAGAGAGCGCAGTAAGTACCAAGAGGAACGCCGTTCTTGGTCAAGATATAAGAGGTGAAGAAGTTGCAAGGCTTGTAATCGCCGTTGGCGTCGGCGAGGTGCTCCTTGTCGAACTTGGTCTGCGACTCGCAAGCGGCAGCGCAGAGGCTAGGGTCGTAAGGGTTGGTGTTGAAGAGACGCATGCCATTGTAGGTGTCATAGTCCTGGCCGTTCTTCTTGATGTAGGGAGCGTTGATGGCAGCGGGAAGATTGGCGGGAGCATTGAAGTCATCGACAGTGGGGGCGCCCTTGCATTCGCCCTTGCCAGCCTTTGAGTATCCTTGGCTGATATTAGCAAAAGGTATGTGAATAGAAGGAAGAAAGCTTACCGTTGCTACCAGTGATGACAACTTGGAAGTCGCCACGGTACTGGCCCTGGTTGGTAGCCGACGCCTTGGCGACGGGGTATCCGTAGATGGAGCACTTGATGTTGGTCGTTGGGGGCGGGTTCTGGTCGCATCCGACGGCAGGGTCTGTGGTAGGGTCACGCTCGAAGAAGATGTTGAAGCCAAGGCAGAACTTCTCGCTGTCGCAGAAGGCGGCGCACTGGGCAGGGTCGTACTCGTCCAGAGTCTTGTAGGTCAGGTAGCCAATCTGTTCAGTGGAACCGGCTTCATCTTTGAAAGACTCGACGTATCCTTCTGGGGCGGTTGCGTCCTGGGCCTTCTTCCTGAGCACACCTTCAGATGCACGGTAAGCGTCCACGGAGCCATCACCAGGCACGGTACCAGCACTATTTCTATTGTTAGCCACTTGGTTGAAGTGAAGGTGTTCTGGATACAAACTTACCCTTCAGGCTGGACCTGGCAGGAGTCACGCTTCTTGACCACAACACCTCCAGTCTCGACGGCAGCAGCAGCAGACTTGGTGGCAGCATCCTGGTTGTAAGAGACAGGAAGCTCAGCTGTCTCTGTGGCCTGGGGCCCGAGAACAGTGGGAGTGGGGACGGCCAAAGCAGCCTCGATGTTGATCATCTGGGGAAGGGCAGCAGCCATGCCGCTAAGGGCGGAAGCAGCGAGAAGAACGTTACGCATTTTGAAGGTTGCTTGGTGGAGATAGTGACTGCGGAGAGAAGTGTTGTTGAGATGCCAGTGAAGCTTGCTGAGTGCTGCTGTGGATGAAGATCATTAATTGACGAGAACAGACATCTTACTTATACATCGTCAGGACATCATCATGGAATACATGGGGCATGATTTAGCCGAGCCCTGTATTGCTAGCTGCAAGCCGCAGTTGTTGCTAAAGCCGCTCGATAGCGCTTGGCGGCACGTATCCAGCTGGCCATGTTGGTCGTGAAGTCACACAACTTGACCAAATCGGGCCCAAAATGGCGAGCGTGTCGAGCTTGATGGACCAGAATGGAGCTTTGGAACAACAATGCAAGTTCCAGCTGTACTCCGTTGGCTTGTGGCTTGCAGACTCGTTGTGCCCGAGAGGTATCGTATCGCGATGGGCATGGGTTGGAGCAAGGGATGGCATTGAGGAATGATACGATCGCAAGCCACAAGTGTGGTGAAGCGCTGCACAGATCGCGTCCACCGAAAGGTCCAGGAGGAGTGCCGGGGACATAAACAACCCAAAATAGTGACGGGAGAGCGACTGAGGCTAAAGCTTAACGCACGAACTGGCCCCTTGTCAGTTGCCCACGCTGATCTCCTTTAGCGAAGTCAGGATGGGACGGGAGATAGGTCAAGCCAATTTCCACAAACGTGCTGGTATTCAGGCACCGTTCCCGCACCACTAACACCAATTCGACCAGAGTGGACAAGCGCGCCCCACTTCTGATAGCGCTAGCACGCTGGCTTCTGCGATTTCGAGAAATCCTCAACAACACCCTTACATGGCAACAGCCTTATCTTGCCAACGAGTCGTAATTCATGGTCGTTTCACCGAATCATGCTTGGACGTTGACGAGTGCTAACGTGAAGTAGGGTGAAGTATCTGCCAAACTTCCTGTAACCACGCTACGACGCAGCTATATTCAGTGCCCTGACATCGCCCCGGTAGGCCGTCGACACCTGCTGCCTTTTTGGTAAAGCGTCGAACCCAAAAGCGGCCGGTGAGCCCACGTCACGAGGCTGGCGTCAAGGTGTCAATATTGGTCTACGGTACTCATCCCAGTTAGCGCACAGAGACCACAGCCTTTTGCAAGGCCAGACGCTATCTTCCTCGTCATCCGCCCTACCGGTTTGGGATCGTCGATAGGATCCGGTACCGATACTGTGTTCTCACATGGCTACCGGTTCCGCTCATACCAACTGGCTCGAGTCTTCTGGGAACCATGGAAACATCAGAGCTTAGCTGCCAACCTTGCAGTCGGAAATTTTAGGCACCCCACAGTCTTCCAAACAATGCCATTACCCTGAAGATATCCGTTCGGTACCTTGAGTTGAGTCAGACAGAGTCCTCGCCCGGCGGTCTGCTGGATAGCTCTTGGCGCACTTCACTCCGCGGATCTAGACGCTGCGCCCACGACGAAAAACGTCCGACCAGACTTGGAGTCTGCCACGATGGCTGTCTCTAGAGGCGGGCTGAGATGCGGGGCCACTCCACAACTGTACAACAACGGGGATGAAGTCCACGGTGAAACCGATGGTGATTGTCATGCATGCACGACTGAACATGTCACTTGCATGATGCTAGTCTTCGCGAAGGTTCGGAAGCGAGCAAATCTCCACGTGTGACTGCCGAGTGCTGAATGGACCACGCCTGTAAGGCTGATCTCAAACAATGGACTCACAGTGATACATGGCAGTGAAGAAAGAGCACTGTTCACGATGCCTAGAGAACGTCCAACCGGAAGGTACGGCGCGTTGTACGCTGACTCGACACACCGTACCATGGTACACAGTGTCTAGAGAAAACTCTGTATGGGATGCGAAGCCCTACGCACGATGCTTGGGCATCAGGGTCCTACTTCCTCCCCACCTTTGTTGTTCTGGTACCTGGTACTAGATGATCGTGTTCACGCCAAGTGGACCTCCAAGAATCACGCAGCCTTACTAAAACTCAGCTTTCTACTCAATCATGCCCAGTCAGAGGCTTTTCAGCGAGAGACGTCAAGTGTCTGCGCCGGTGAGCATGGATCCAGAGGATGCACAGCGGTGCTGCATATGTTTTGACGCTTACTGCACGTCTACCAGAGACGACGGTGCCGAAGTTCCGATTCAGCTGCCATGTGGACATGTGTTTGGTGGCACTTGCATTACGAGGTGGATGCAAACCAAAACAACTTGCCCACTTTGTAGATTCGGGTTGTTTGACGTTGAGTTTGACCACAACAATGAATACGGCTTGTGGATAGGCGAGCACGAGCATGACTCAGCCATTCAGCCCTCCGGAGCCTCTTCGGGACACACTTCCACATATTCGTTTGCTTTTGACTTTCCAGGGGAGCGAATCACAATGAGTGAGCTAAGCTATTCTGCGGCTCGCAGAAGCACAGCCGCACACCGCTCCTTCGACGCCCGTTCCGGTAGCACTCTCTCAGCTACCCCACAATACGCCACGCAGCCTTGTCACTCCCACGCCCAGATGGGTCGCCGCTATGGCCATAGGAAGACTTCGATATCCCATCTCGAGAGCGAAGATGTCTGGATCACAGCGCTAGATCATAAGAGAGATGATGTGGCTGCAGTCGGGGTAGACGACAGCTGGACCACGGCGCCTGGCGATGATATGGACAAGGCCGATGAGCCAAAGTTACATTGGCAGCTTTACTTACGCGAGGCGACAGCATTAAGTCTTCCGGATTCTCTGTTCGATGACTTGGTTGCTGGACATATGCAGTGGATGGCGGAGCTGAACCAGGCACTATACGACTCATACGACGTGTTCGATTTTCTTGCTTGATATCGATATCCAAGCGTGACATTGGAGTGCTACAGACCCGTCTGAGAAGGGGTTGTGTCTTCTCAATCTAGTCCTATGGACCATGTCTCCCTCTATACAGGTTGAGATTCAGCATGTGTTACTTTCATTCAACCATCCCAAGGTTCCAGTAAAGCTTTCATAATTTGCGTCACGTAGTTTACACACGTCTCAAATCATCGCGCATTCTCCTGAGCGTTATCGCAGTCTGCTTATGCGAATGTCGGCATTCCTATCAAACTCGATGAAAAGGCCAAGTTAGCCTCACCAGCAGAGCTTCGAATCAAACGCCTTCACATCCCATACAAACTCTGGATTATCACTCTCCCAAAACCCAAGGCTTTCCCAAGAAGCTAAAGGACTAATCCTAGGACCCAATTCCGGCTTTCCCGCCCCATCTCGATCATCACTTCCCCAGCGGCTCTCCACGCCGGACGGCTGGTACAGATCCATGGTCTCTAATATGTCAGTGCCCTTCGAAAAAGCTACATATTCTCCAACTAGGCCACGAGATCTATCCACCTCAAAAGATTGTTCAATGTGTTCATCGCATAGTGGCCTCGCGCGCGATCCAGTTGTGGTAGTCAAGCGTAAAACGACCGGCACGCGAGTTCGGCAGTGTGGATTTGAGCACCAGAACGTGCCTGGGGTTTTCGGAAATGCGCTACGTATGTTGGCCATAGTATGGATTGTGGAAGTGATGACACTGAGTTGGTGTTGCCTATTGAGAACCTTGGCGACTGGTGGCACTGTTACCGACGTTATAGTCTGTGCATCGTATGCTGCTAATGATAGATTATCGATACATGTTGGCACCTGAGCGTGGGGTAGAGTATTGGTGGCTGGGAGGACGGAGTGTGAGAAGTTTCGTGGGAAATGGGATTTCGAGGCGAAGCTTGGCCTGAGAAATGTTGTGCATTCTGTGCATGTACATGATATATTGGGCGGTATTTCTGGTGATGACAATTTGGAGAGCATCTCTATTGTCCAGGCTTTGAGTTTAGTACGTTTTTGCGCTCTTATTACTATATCACAATGTTGTCATTCCTTCCCCGTAGTCTTTCCATCTTTAAGGCAACCATCTGTAAGAGACGCAATGTCTCAACACACATGAACGTTCTCTTTTAGAATCTTGACTTCTTTGTTCGTTGCCGTGAAACAAGATATCCGGAGTGCAGGCCTAGACAAAGCCATACTGAAGCCGTTGGCCATAATACTATGTTTGGCTCAATTTGTTTAGGGTCTTTTGCGCTTTGTTCGTTCGCCTGCATCCCTGTAGCTGCTCTACAGCGTCTTTCAATATAAGACTTGTGTAGTGTCAGAGGATAACGAGATGGACTGTCGCCACACTGCAGCAATCTCATCGGGCGCAATAGAGTGTAGTGCAAATGGAAACATTTCGTAGCGTCCACGTGGCGGAAAAAGCAACAAGAGTCGAGCAATGTTCCGATAAGCTCTGCTGCCTTGCGTAAGAACAGAGCGGCATTTATGTTTTTTTTCTTAGATAGATAACCGGCATCATTTCCGGCATGCTGCAGGAGTGCTGTGTTTTAGATCAAGTTTGTGGAAAGTGCTGCGCACTTATGCAGACCCTGTTTGGGTTTGGTTCGGGGAAGGCGGCTTGCGTGGGGGTGTTTGCGCTAATTTGTTCATATGAAGAAGGGGTGGTGATGCGCAGCTAAATCAATGTTACACTCTGCCTTTGCCTTTTGATTGATTTTGCGAGTACCACATCGCTATGATACCTGCGCGATTGCCGGTATATTTTGTTGATGGTTGTTGGGATATGGCTCTATACGGAAGAGGTTCCTTCATACTGCATCGATGATCTCTTTCCCTCTACGTTCTACTTTTCTTTTCCACTTAACTGAATTCAAGTGTCCCGCTTATTGTAGCTCCAATTTTAACAAGATCGTATTGGTACCAGTCTTGATAGGACACATGACATGCACCCCATAGGTCCAGCCGCTGCGTGGCGCAAAAATAGTCGTTATGGTAACTAGCAACTTTGTGGGATGCCTTTTTAAGATAGCGCGTCCAGCCTTTGTGTCCATAAGAAATAGAGATATCGAATTGTGCGGGCTGTGAGCTTGTTGATATGGTGAAAGTAATGTACTCCAGTGATGTGGTGGTTGTAGTAGTAGCGGTAGTTGTAGTAGTGGTGTGCGTTAGCATGGAAAGAGATGCCGGTTCTGGTGAACTATCCATGTTGTAAGCGTGCACACTGTCCGAGCTTTTGTTTACATGTGGTAATGATGAAAATGTATCTATGGCTTGTTTCGAGGTCTACGCTGTATTGCGATAAAAGTGGTGGGCGATACCAAGCTTAAGAAATCGTGTTGAAGATGAACAAAGACTTGAGAAAATGGACAGTGTTTAAAGCCGTGTAATTTTTCGTGGTACGTCCGAGTGGCAGATTCCCAGCGCGTGTTTGGCTGCCTAGAGATCCTATTTTAATCTGTGTCAACCTCAATCCTGCCTATTGTTGCCGTTGGAAACTATGCCCAATATCTCCATTGCGAATCAACCACTTTTATCTCGCTAAACATGGACTAACAGTTGCTTTTGTAACCAATGCGAGCCAATGGAAGTGACTGTGGTGATGCTGGCCACATTACACCGTCGTGCTCGGGTATACGATTATCTTGTCCGTATGCGAATCTACCGCTTCCGATGTGACAGTGCAAACTCCCTTTCATGAATTGGGAGACTGGACACATACTCGTCAAGAAGAGGCCTCAGATCTTCTTCAAATAACTCGTTTTGATCTGCCGCCATCTGTCGCCGCAGGGCATGTGCCTCACAAAGACCTTCTAGTGAGTCAATGATTTTCTCCTTGTCTGCTCATACCATGTCAGTTAACGCTTGTCCTAGGCCCGAATTCGAATGACTAGGGGTTTTGGCGTTCGGTTAGACTAACTAATCTTTGGGTCATCATCTTGCATGGGTATCTCTTTATCTGGGTCGATTGGAGGAACACCGCTCTCTCCCCAACGGTTGAAAATGTTGATGGTACCACAGTCACCGACGCCGACACACCACTGACCGTCACGGCTCCAGGCGAAGTGGCGGAATGCGAAAGCTTTGTACTTCGGAGTCTCGACGATTTTGTGAGCTTTTACTGAACGAAAAGGATCGGATACACCTCGATCCCGAGGTTGTTCTTTTAGCTTCTGTTGTTTGGCCTTAGTGTTACCCGAGCCAGCACTGATAGCAGATGATGCAGTGGATGCAGAACTTCCTTCTCGCACGTGCCTGGGTAGAGCTGGTGGTAAACCTTTTGTGCTCTGAGAGCCATCTTCTCCGGTGCCAGAATTCTCTAGACGTTGTAGATCCCAAAAGAAGGTCTTGCTTTTCTCGTTGCCTGCGACCAAGATCGGGTGTCGGCCAAGCTCGTGGAAAACGGAAAATCGTATGTAGAATTGATTAGTATGTGGCAGTTCGAACTGTAAAAGCCTTTGGAAGCGTCCGCCCCATGCTGACCGAGTACTTGAAGTAGAGTTTGCTGGAATAGTAACTGGGGTTCTACTGTGAACTGCGCTCGAGGAGGGAATCGGAGCGGAAGGGACTGTCGAACGGTCGGAATTGAACTCGTCAATACTCCAGAGTATGATCTTGTTCTCGCGACACGCATGGCTTAGGATCAAATCACCGTACCATTGGACACTATAGGGGGTAAGCGACCATTAGGCAAAAATCGAGAAAGAGAAGCTACCAGTCAACGAAGTCGGTATGGATCTCAGTGGTAGAGAAATGCGGATAGTGCACTATGGCTGGCTTGTCGGTTCCAGCGTGCTTGTCGAGATCATCGGGTACGGCCCACTTCACTCGTCAGAATCTCTTCTTCAAACCGTCAGTAGGTCAGGGTTAAAGCATCCTACCAGATTGATCCTAGTGTCCATACCTGCCGTTAGGATGTACCGTCCTTTGGGATGGTATGCCTACCAATGTCAGCATATTGTATTGGCCAGATTGACAAGCCACACACAAGCGTCAGCACCTGGTCCTTGTGGCCTTGCCCATAACAGATGGCTCCGAGGGGCTGCTTCTCGTGCGACGGATGTAAGCTCCATATCCGGAGACTATGGTCAATGCTCACAGATGCGAGAATAGTGGGGTCTACTGGGGATATGGCAAGGTCGTTGACAGACTGTTGGTGTTAGAGAGGCCAAGTCGCATCAAGGAATAGATATAAATACGTCGCCATGACCTATCAGCGTCTACGTGCAATGTCAGTATATGCAGCCTGACTAGCGATAAAGAGCATACTGTTGCGAGCTTCCCCGTTCGGACGTTCAGAATCTTGATGCGAGAGTCGCCTGTTACGCACACAAGAGGGTCACCATTTTCAGCCTGGGACCAAACGACGCTGTTGTAATTGAGCTGCTGATTGCAAGAAGTAGAGTGATTAGCCAGGCCGAGCCATATGGTTATATGCCTACCTTGTCGTCGGGTGTACCGTGTTCTGTGGTGTTCTCTTCGTCTTGGAACCACCGCAGAATTTCGACGGTGCTGTTCTTGCCCAATATGCACCTACATATGATAGTCTTGGCTGATGAGTACAAGGTTGACGGCCTACAGGGTGATACATACAAATGGACCTCCGCATACGGCGAAAACAGGATCGAGACCGGGAGCGGTATAGGGATAGAAATTTACATCGTAGAACTGGGCTGGGACGTGATGAGTATTGCATGAAGTGATGGTTAATGCGCATCCTGACTCACTGGAGCTAAGCCTAGACTTGTTTTGGGCCTGGGGAGGTGTTAGTGGTGGCTAAAAGGTGGGCGCAAGGCATGGGTTACGCCTAGTCTCACTGTGCCCCTCAGAGTAGGCAGTTCCCAGTTGCAGTCCATGTTAGCGTGCATATGATGGAGGTGATATGCAGGGCGCGGGTCTCGTGGCAGGTAGCCTGGGTCCGAAGTTGAGTATGCCAATCGGATATTAGGATGAGGCGAGAGCGAGGGACAGGGCTCTTAGTCTCAAAGAGGCTATCACTTGCAGCAAACAGGTAAAGGACGCGTCGACGCGGAAGAGCAGGGCAAATGAGCGCCGGTTTGTGCGCGGCCCAACAAGAAGTGGAAAGAGGGAGAACGAGTCTTGCATGTGGCTTGTGGCGTAGTTTGGGGGATGATCGTCGATGATGTTGTTCGGTTGAGGGCTCGGGGTGACAAGCACAAAGGTCGGCCAGGACAGTACCACCAGCCAAGGTCAGCAAGGGAACAGGGAGGGCCGGTAGCAGTGCAGCTCGATGCTGTGTGAAGCGGTTATCGCCCTGGGCAGGAGCTGGGGGACAGGTGGTGAGAGCAAGTCGGAGACGCGTCCGTGAGGTGTTTGGTAGTGCTAGCGCGGCAGTAGAGTTTGCATATCTATCGTCTACGGCAGTCGTCGACGACGTCGGTACTGCCAAGGCTAGTCGCATGGGTGACAGTCGCACGTTGCAGGCAGTGTAGATGCGCATTCCAGCCTCTCCATCCGTCGTGTGCGACGCGTCCAAAGCCGACTGCTCGGCGTGAATGGCCTGATGCGTCATCCCTCGTCCTCCGTACTAGGACGACTGCCGTTGCCCCGCGCCGCTGCCGACGAGCTGCTAACCGCCGTTGACTGCCAGTCTCGCGTCGATCCTTGGACGGCGGAACAAGGGTTCGCCGTTCGTCAGCTCATTTTCTGCACATAGCTTGCATGCCTCACCCTACAATCCTATCCCATCACATCTCAGGAGCATCCTCTCGCATCCTCTACGCCTCGCAGCAATCCTTTCGCCTCATCCGGCCGGCTTTTTCTCCCCCCTGCCAACCAGCAGTGCTCGACAAGTCCCGCCATCCTGGGCTTGGTCACGGCAGCCGAGCCAGCTCCAACGTCGACGCTGCTCACTTCGCTGGTTTATGCACACGACCCAACTGCACTCTCTCCGATCCTCCGCTAGCCGCTTCAGGCAGCCGTCCGCCGCGTGCTTGCTCATATTATTCTTCTACGCTGCGACTCCTGCCTCGTTGCCAGTGAGGGGCAACTGGCCGCTTCGTGATTGTGTTATTACATCATACCGACTGACTCGTACACATTACCACCTTTCATCCATCCCATCCCATCCCAGGTGCCGCATCAGGCCCGGGCTGCACCACCTTCACTCCCTACTCTTTCCTCTAGCCGAACTTGTGCGCCTCTGTGCCACTTGGACCCTGCCTATTTGACCCGCCTACGCTCCCTCGCCTGATCTGTCCGACATCCTCACAATCTTCCACCGCCCGTCTCAGAGCGAATGATTAAATTCGACATACCAGGACGAGTGCGGTAGAGCACCAACGACTCATCCCGAGCCACTTTGCTCCCTCGTTCCTGCCACAATGGATACCACCTTCATCACCATCCACGGTATGTCAACTAACCCTCCCTACGAGCCACCCATTTCTCACTCCCGACAGACCTCTCCGATGACGCCCACATCTTATATTCTTCCGATTCCATTGTCGACATCCTCGGTCACACGCCCGACGAGGTAGTCAATCGGTCCGTGTGGCAATTTTTTCATCCAGATGAACTTCCTCTGGCCAGGGCGCATCACAGCCGGGGAGTGAGACTGGACAAGGCCGCTGTCTTGTCCTATTGCCGCCTGAAGAATCGCCAGGGGGAATGGGTCGGTTGCGAATGTTGCTTCTCCGTCGTCTACGATGTCCTTGTCTGCTGCACTAGCATCTATAGACATGGTATGCAGAGCCAGAGTAAGTCTTCTAACCCGTTTGGTCCTTGCGGCTCGCTGACCACAGCCAATCAGAACGTGCGGTCGAGGCTCCTATAGTGCGCAAACTGTTCGCCTCGTCACCCAAGGACCCGCGCTACCACATGTTATCGCATCTGTCTAGCAAGTTTGATCTCGGCCCCGATGATCAGACTCATGAGCCGCGAGCTGCCTTGTTCCTCAATAGGTTCACGCGAACCCTGACTGTCATGTACGCAACCAGTGGCATTGAGCAGATTATAGGTATCTCTGGAGAGGCTATGAAGGGACGCAGCTTCTATTACTGCATTGCTCCCAATTGTCTTGAAGACGCTGTCCGCTGTCTAGAGTCGGCCAAAGGAAATGACTCTATCGCTTATATGCGCTTCTTTTTTCGCGACCCTCGACAGGACGACGCACCTGATGCCTCGTCTTCTGAGAGCGAAGATGATATCATGACAGATGTCACATCCGACGATGAGTCTGAGGGTGGAGTAGGTCTCGGCGGCCACTCTACATCCAACGGTACAGCCAGACATCCTTCAGACTCAAACCACACCACAGATAACAGCGAGGAGCGGTCTGCGTCGCGTACCAATTCTGGCGATAACCGCAATCCAAGCGACCCGCACCACGTCATGTTTGGTGGTTCTGCGCCCCGCTCATCGATATCCTCTATTAGTTCGCCTCGGTCTGAGGTTCGCGACGACCCTATCGAACTCGAAGCTGTCATATCCTGTACTTCCGATGGGCTGGTCGTGTGTCTACGACGTGCGCGCCCCATGTTACCAGGCACAATGCCTGTTGCCCAGCCAGCACAGCAATACAACGGCATCTACGCCGCACCATGGGCAACACAACCCGTGTTCCATCCGGCTCCACAACAGATGCCTCAATATCCTTTGGGCGCCCGACATCCAGCTATGGTGCAGGCAGGACCGTCCATGGAATTCCAGAACAACTTCATGCAGAGCATTCGCGACGTCGCTGTCTTTGCTTGGGCACTTACTGGCATCAACGGCAGTCTCGTCGATTATGCTCGTGGTAAACCAATAGGGGAGAGTCAGCCACCAGAAGGCTTCCCAGTCTGGAACCCTTTACCGAACCCCGGATTTGGCAAACAACTATCTGCAGCACCATCAGGTTATGTGTCGGGGTCCAATAGCTCGTCAAGCAACGACCCATTTGGATTCGGCGACCCAGGTCTTCGCTGAAAGACCAGCTCCGCGTTTTGGCATCTAACAGACCCAACATCGACATGCGACGTGGTGTCACTAGCGGCAATGACGAGGGCGGTCTTCTCACCGACCGAGAAGTGCCACTAAGCCTTCATGCCACACGACTTTGATGACGGATGCTGTACGCAGCTTATGATTTTTATGTGAGCGATAGTGCGGAATATACCAGGGCCATATGCGGCTGTTATTACCATATGGTACGCTTTGTTGGACCACTCCTCTCTTTCTAATTCAACTATGTATAGCAGCCACTAAAAGACTAAATATTTTCGACTTTTCGTTGCTGTTTGCCTGTTTGTAATCGTTGCCATGCAGTCACACAAGCACTAGAATAACGGTCTCGCATCCATATCGGTGAACTATCACATTCTGGGAAGCTTGGCGAATGACTGCAATTGCGGTCGTTTCGCTTCCATGCGCCCGCTTCCTACTACGTCATGCGGCGAGTTGTAGGGGCAACTCAGACCCTGAGCTACCCAAAGACCACAACAACTTGTCGCAGATAATGGTCGCGGCTACGATAAGTTCCAAGAAGAGTTCTAAATGGCCACATTCCTAGATCCACCACTAGCGGGCGCACAAGACTGACAGGCTTTGTTGTTCATTTTGGTTTCGCCCTTGCAGCAACCACATGGGGCCACGAAACCCTTGAAGCGTGTTCTCTTTGTCTCGTTGCTCTCGAGGCTGACACTACACTAATACTCGACGAATAGAAACTCAACATGTACGCCATAAATATGGGCACTCACAATAAGAAGTATTAGGTTTATGTTCCATCTTGTGCTATTCCTCTTACAATTCCGGTCGCTTGATCTGCCTCCGAGCCTTTATTTGCATCGCCACCGCAATGGTACGGCTGACATGTTGCGCTTCTGATTATCGCAATCCGTTCTGACCCCTTTTTCTTGGTAGGCTTCGAGGTCGCCTCTTCCTTTGGCGTTTCCTATGCCTTGCCTTGATATCCAAAGACCACTGTAATCCCCTCGAAAGCCGACACTTCTGGCATGGCCTCCGCAACACGTCGAATACCCTTCTGGGCTTCTGCATCAGTAGTTTGTTCTTTAATGTTTGTTATTCTCCCATCCATATGCTTTGCGCAGGATGATTTCGATCTCAACAGTAGTAGCCCTACTGCATCGTCGACCCCAGCAAATATTTCAAGCTCGACAAGCTCTGCAGCTGTACAGACACACACCATTTCAGTCGGCCTAGCAGACCACAAATTCAAACCTGAATCAACAAACGCTAACATTGGCGATGTAAGTCATCTTCTGCAGGCGACCAGGAAGAGGCTCTCGTACTTATCGTTTCCTGTCAGCAACCCAACAAATACATTGGAGCCCTACTGATATCTTAAAGACGATAGAGTTTGCCTTTTATCCTTTGAACCATAGCGTCGTGCGCGCGGAATACGGCTTCCCATGTATCCCCTATGAAATGATTGGGCAAGGCAAAACTGGTTTCTTCAGCGGGTTTAAGCCCGTCGACTCTGTCCTTACCTCCCCACCAACCTACAGCATCGAGATCGAAAACACCGACCCCATATTCTTCTACTGTTCGGCTGTAGGTTCTTGTATAAATTACGGCATGGTCGGGGTTATCAATCCGAACACAACGACCAGTGTCGCTCGGCAACATCAACTAGCGCTTGATAGCAGCTACATGCTCAACCCTGGCGAACCATTTCCACCGGAGAGTCCAGAGTCGAGTAATACACCCATTGGTTCAGGGACAGCAGGACTCAGTGATAGTACTAGCAGCGAGAAGGATGGCCTTTCGACTGGTGCCATTGCAGGAGTTGCCATAGCATGCTCTTCCGTTGTCATCATTGCAGCCTTGCTTTTCTTCTTCTGGGGCCGCACAAAGGGCCTAAGAGTCAAAGTCGATCAAAACACAGGAGAGGTACGCCAAGGCCCAAACAACAGGAGTCTGCCAGCGATCTCGGAAACCGGTCACACTCATCCTGCCATCCTCCGTGGGAACGAAGTAGGGGGTATCTATCACCAATACCAACGAACGCCTCTTTTGTCGCCACCCATTGTAGATTCTGCATACCAGCAATACAGCTACAATCAGTACAATAATGTACCAAGTTATAGTACGCCAGTACCATCGTACTTTCATCCGCCTCCGCCTTCTACTCATGCACCTTCTCTTCTACCTCATGCGCCGCCGCCATCATCTTCGCAACAGGATCTACAGCAACAGCAGAGTGCGTATAAATACGATATCAACAACCCTACCGGTCATCCCGGTCATACAATTCCTCCTATACGACGACAACCCCCACCTAGCTTCCACCACGCATCCTCCCAACGCTCCCTAGGTGGTGCATTTGAACTCTCACCTACAGGAGATTGTCCAGCAACTCTTCAAAACGATCACGTCAATCCCTCTCACATTGGCAACAACGCCAACGCCGACAGCCCTGACATCATATCTCCATCTCCTTCCCATGCGCACGGTATAGCATCAACACCACACGTTCTTGCTGCCGCTGCCACTGCTGCTACCAACGAGGTAGAAGAAGCGATACCAAACTACTATGAGATCGTATACAGACATAGTCCCAAACATATCAACGGGGGACGGATTGGGCCTACAGAAATAGACGGGAGGGCTGTCACAGGGGAGATTGCACCTGCGAGAATGATAGAGGCAAAGTGGGAGGAAGTTGGCGAAAAGACAGTAGGCTGAGGAGTGGTTGTTTGCAGGGGGCACATGGTTTTCGTCTGTCTTGTTCGTTCTCTTTCGATACTCGGTTTTGTACTGGGGTTTCTATTGCTCTTAATGTATGTCTCCTTTTGTGATGTGGAAGCACGCTTCCTCTGAGGTTCAATTGAGTATGATATAGATGGATAGTAGCCGAATGGATGTATATACACTGGAGAACTTTATTGTCAAAGACTTCATCATGTAATGTATTCTAGCTCCAAATCCCTCGGTACCCTGCCTGGTCAACGGGCGTCATGTTCGACTGTCATAACACACCTATAGATGCAACATAAAGGGACCAGTGACTGTTTGATGATAGTATTCACATGTGAATCCTTGTTTTCATTTCATCTCGGCTAAACACAGACGCTCAGCAATAGAGGACGCGGCTTCAAGATTCGGCTTCAGGTCGCGCAGTAGAGAAGAACAGGGCTGCCCGTCTTCTCAACTTCTATCTCTTTCATCCCTGGGACGCTCAGCGTGAGAGCCAATCAGCACCACACCAGCTCCATCCGTACGTAGACCAGGAGGCTAACTTGCGTGCAATAGAGAGCTCATTGGAAGTATCCCGCTTTTTTGAAATCTCCATCAAATCCATATGAAGTAAGCCGACCGAACACTTCAAGTCGTTGGAAGAAAAGGATAAGAACAGAAGGAAATAGAAAAGTGAGAAAACAAAGGATCATTCGACTTGTAATCATTACATGTTGTTACACTCCAAAGATAGAAAGAAAGAACCGCGGGTCGCCCTGCGGCCCGCGAACTGATTCTGAACAGGAGCAGGGTATCGTGAATCATGTCGCTGATGTCGAAGTAGAAGTAGTCGCCATAGTAGGCGCGACGGATACTTCAGACGGCTTCTCTTCCTCTGCAACGGGTGGGAGGATCGTTTCGACAGCCTTGGGAGGAGGTGAGTTCGTATTGGGCAGGCTAGCCGTCGATAACGTTGGCGAGCTTGTCGATTGCGAATTCAGGGGCGGCGTAGCGTTCGAGCCAGTCGACTGTGTTTGCGCCAGCTTGGTTTTTCGGTTGCGGTTGGTGTAGTCACTTAGACTAAGCTTCTTGCGCGCTGGTGCAGGCTTGACAGCGTTGTTTACAGCAGGCGAGAAAGGCGATGCAATAATGGAGGCGCCCGGTGATTGCGCGACTGTGCTTTCGTTGAGAATAGGACAAGTCGATCCAGGGGTGACAGCGCGGTTGTTGCTGGCGTTGACCAAATCGGGCTTCGCAGGCATCTCAACATGAAGATCCACAGGCTTTGGTGTCAGGCCGGCCGTAGATTTCGGAGATGGTTCAGCTGGCGTCGAAGCTGACCACGGAGGGTCGAGGGGTTGTATTGACGGTTGAGGAGCCTCCTTTGGAGCTTCCTTGGGAGGTTCCGGAGCAGATACCTCAGCTGGCTCTTCTTGTTTCGGTTCGGAGATTTTGACAGTTGTATCCTCAGAGTCAGTCATCTCTACGTCCACTGGAGGCTGCGGCGTAGGCTCCTTTGCAGGTGTTAGCTCTTTGTGTCTTGTATCGGGTGCAGGCTCTGTAGAGATGTCCATCGCAGAAGGCTCCTCAAGGGGTGGAGATGGTGGTAGCGGCGACGGCTTATTTGACGACACATCCTTCAAAGCTGGCGATTTGGCCTCCATCTTGACCGACGTGGATCGCATTCGCTCGCGTTGTAGTTTGTCCTCTTGCGCCTGCTGCAGAAGCTTACGTTTAAATGATAACGGGGGCTTCATTTGACGTGGCCTGATGCATGCTTGTGACTTTACATCGTTATCATCAACTGTCTGCGTCGACGAGTCGACGTAGACGGGCTTTGGACGGGGCGCAGGACGGCCGTTGGTCTTTGTAGAGCTGCCCGACGTTTTGCGTGCTACACCGTGACTATGTTCGCGATGGCGAGCCGAGGGCGAAGGTTCAGGATGTCCGAGTCGTCTCTGAGTATCTGCATTAGCAATAGGAATCGGGCAAGAGGACAAGCGTCTTACCGAGGAAGAGATGCTCGGAGTATTCAGATTCGATCCAGCACTGGTTCGTTTTCTCTTGCCTTTATGCTCATCGTGATCAAGCTTCTGGAACAAAAGTTCTTGATGCTGGATCTTCCTCTTTTCGCGCTCAGAGAGTTTATCGCCTTCCAAGGACGAGAAGTGGGTTGCTGGTGTAATGTCGCGGCTGCTCGACTTGTGCGAGCCAGACGTGGAGCGAGCGTCCATTTGGTCTTCGTCGATTGTATCACGGTTGGCAGTTTCGCTACCAGCACGACTGTTGGTTGCGTGACCCGTACTCATAGGAGAAACCTGAGACTTTTTGACCTTTTTGCCTTTGGTCTTCAGCGTGGGTTGCTCTGTAGTCGTGTTGCGACGAGCGCGCTCTAGAAGGCACTCGTTGCCGTTGGATGTGTCGCAAGCGCAGCCTCCGAAGTTAGCTAAGACGCAAGAAACCCAAGGCTGTATTCTCTTGAATCCTTCTTTGGCGCCGTTGGTGACGACTCTGGCAAGCTGCTTTTGTACTTCGGAATCAATGTCCCAGCCAACGGTGAGTTCCTCACCCGGGCTGATCTCGCGCGTCGCTAAGAAGCAGAAGTGGTAGTCGTTGCTGGAGTCAATCAAAATCTTCATAGACATGTTCGGGTTGCAACTTCTTCGTGAGTATCGGAGAATGTTGCCTTCCCGACGGGTGTCAATGTATATTGGTAGGTGAGGAGGAAAGAAGACGAAGGGTTCGGGGTGTCGGAGCAAGTCCCATCTGTTGGATGCATCGGAATAGTAGTCTGCCTTTCGTCCGATGAGACCTTTGAGCTCTCCAACGTAGCCACCGTCTGGTACTGGGGTCTCGGCGGTAATGAAGTGCCATTGTGGGTGCAGGCCATGCGCTAGTATACCCGAGTCGACATCTGTCTGTTTCACGATCTCTGGCGCAGTTGACGTTTCGAGTTCCTGAATAGTAATATCAATGCGTGAGAAAATGTCTTGTGGTTTCTTCCCTCCACTTGCTTCGGCAAGGGCTTCCGGGTCTTGAAGCCACATAGCTATGTCGTTTGCGACATCGATGCGGGTGTACGAGTTGGAATCAGCTGAGGGTGGTTCGGGTTGTCGATAGAGGTGCATGAACTCGGACGAGTAGTCCTCGATAGGAGCCTCTGGGTTCGTGGGTGATTTGACAGGACTGTGGCCATTGAGCATAACCGAGCCGCCTCGTTTTCGTGATGTTGGCACGAGAGCTGGCGCTTGGCTAACAACGCCCACGGATCCAGAAGGACGATGGCTCGTCTTGGGACGCTTGTTGGGCGGTGGCTGATCTCGTGGGCTACCACTCTTCCGATCAGGGGTGTATTGAAGGTCCCCGTTAGTTTGCATTGGCCAGCCATTAGATTGTACGGGGCCGTGGGTATCCTTGGTTCGCTTCTTAGGGTTCTTGGTTGATGCTTTCGGTCTGCCTTTGCGTTCGCCGATGCTATGTACTTCTCTTCGGAGGCGTTGCTTCTCAGAAGCGCTTTTTGAGTCGATGGCTCGCGGGAGACAGTCTGCGCACTCGTGTACATCGGGAACGTGTTGGGCAGACTCGTAGTAACAAACAATGTGCTGCCACGTGTCGCACTTCTCACACAATACCGTGTTACCATCGTCATCGGAGTATCCACAGATGCACTTTATCGTGGAGGACTCTTCTTCGTCGATGGTGGCTTCTAGTGGAGGTGAGGCGGTCGCGAAGGTGGGTGGTGGTGGGCCAGCGTAGAGGGCGAGAGGAGCCGGCTGATGATCAGCATACGCCTGAATCGACGAGACGTCTGTCATAATCTGGCAGTGAGGCTCGCTTGTATGTGGTGTCATGTAGTGGGTGCTCAAGCTCTGTATTCTTGGGATCGCATGACGCCCAACGCGCGACCAGGAAGAGCAGGGCGAGCGACGGCGACTCGAGACGGATCAAGTGACGGCCTTCAACGGACAGCCGGACGTTGTGACGATTCGTCTAGCTAAGAGAGGTTGTGGCTAAGGGGAAGAGGGTTGCGTGGCCGGTTGCAGCGAGAGCGGACCGGGGGCAGGATGGCGACGGGGGGCTCGAAACGTCACTCTGAGAGCGTGACGGGGAGCCTATCATGAAGAGATGGTACTGGGACCGTGTGTGTTGGATTGCATGTAATGCGCCGGTCGGTGAGGCAGCGTGGTTAGGGTCGAGGCTCGAGGCGGCTTCGGAGGGAGGAGATGGCTGAAGGCTGCTGTGACAAAGGAAGCGGCGCGCGCAATCAAAGGCGTCGGCGTCGACAGTCGAGGCGACAGCGAGGTCAGTGTTGCAGATGGCGACGGTACGGCAAGGGCGGCGTCAGGCGGTATGGGAGTCAGAATGGCAGTGGAGAATGGAGCGTGCGAATGTCCTGAGAATGAATGGCCCCAACTCTCGCGAGCGAGAAGGGCTTAGCTCGCGGGGTCCGTGCACCACCAAGGACATGGACAGGAGTGAACGCTAGATGTAATTAGTCAACGAGGGGTTACAGCAAGTGCGAGATCAAATTCGGGCGCGTGTCGCCATGCTGGCGCCTTCCAAGGCGCAGCCCAGACGGACATGCGGTGGCTGGGGACATGCGAGCAAAGCCTTGAGCTGGCGTTCATCGCGTCTGAACAGGGAGTGGTATGAGCTTCAGCATCGACGGCATCAAGAGGATAATGAGAATGCAGCCGAGCCAGTCCCGATGGGGATAGCGCCATTCAGAATGCAGTCGCGCGCAGATCAAGTTCGGGGGGCCGAGCGCCGTCCCAAACCTGCGATGGAATGGAGGCCCAAAGCCGTTGCTCGAAGCGCCTTCCCTCCCTCCCTCTCTCTCTCTGTCTCTTCCACCTGCGCGCTGCCTTTGCAGAAACTCGTCGTTTCTCGTCGCGCGTTGTGGCGACCGAAGGCGCGAGCGATTCGTCGGGGCAGGCGCGCCGGGGCGAATAAACAACGATAAGCTGCTGCCCCGCCCAGAACGCTGATGAAACATTGGATTGAACTTCGCCACCCAAACGTCATCCAACATGCAGCCGGGTGGGTACCCACCAGCACCGTGGCCTCATCGTGAGCTCTATGTATATCCCTCGACACCGAGCCCGTATCTTGCTTGCGCCCATGGAATCCCACCCTCCTGCCGCCCTGTGTCCTCCGGCTCCTACCGTAGTTTGTCCAGCCGCCATATGTCCCACGAATAGGCGTGATATCATGTGCCGTAGGTAATTTACCACCCGCGCACCATCCAAGCAATAGAATCCTCCTGGATATATCGCCTGTCGTCAACATGTCCTGCGGGGTCGTCAGGGACGACTTGTCCCTTCCTCACTTTCCCCGATGGCTGTACTTGTTGGCCTTCTCACCATCTCACTGACTCTTCTCTTCTCTACCGCAACAATCGTTCCCACCCCACAATCAATTGGATCCGATTTCTCAATTATCACACACAATGACTTGTATGGCAACCTCACAACTCGGCATGCAGCAAGCACTTTGCTGAGCACATCCTTCAACTACTCCGTTGCGACCTCAAAGTGCGCTGCTTTAGGCACAAAACTGTGGGACCCCCAACGCCATCTCGAGGACTTGAGTTTCCTCCGGTACTTAGACTATGCGAACGCCGCCTATAAGGCTGGTGTCTACTGGGCCAGCAGCAATTCGACGACGAACTGCACAGCAGTTACTGCGCGTGCTGAACTGGCGTATTATCCTTGCGAAACCTACTTACCAGTACTTTGTTTCAATGCAGGAAACGATCGGGATCGTCAGGTAGCAGTAGCGACTAACAATGCAAGAATCATAGGTCTTCGCGAACGATCCTCTTCGTCTTTCCGTTTCCTCGGCATCAAATACGCCTCGATCCCAGCTCGTTTCGCCCACTCGATGTATTATCCTCCCCGACCTGGATCCAATATCACCCCACTCGATTACAGCCCGCAGTGTATACAGTCTGTATGTGGGGTTTAAAGGACCCCGGATTGCGCCCAAGATTGCCTCACGCTCAACATATGGACGCCGCATCTCCCCAATGTTGATAATGCAACGCGTAAAGGGAAAGCTGTTATGGTATGGATATATGGCGGAGGTTTTACCGGAGGAGCAGCTAGCGATACTACACTCGACGGTAACGCCATGGCCCCTCAGGGAGACGTTGTTCTGGTGACCATAAACTATCGATTGTCTACTTTGGGTTTTCTAGCACTTAGCAACACTTTGTTAACAGGAAACTATGGGCTTCATGATCAGAGCGTTGCGCTTGGTTGGCTTCGCGCGCACGTTGAGGACTTCGGAGGTGACAAGGACAGGATTACTGTTTTCGGGCTGAGTGCAGGAGCGGCATCGGTTAGAGCTCTGCTTGCGTCACCACAAGCGCGAAACGAGGTCTGCGGAGCAATCATGATGAGCACGCCACAAGGCGTAGAATACGCCTCCACTTTCTCCAGGTACCTAACCATAGAAGAAGCTACAAACCGAACCGCGGCAGCCATCGCTGAAGTAGGGTGTACGCCATTGAAGGGTGAAGACGCAGTCGCTTGCCTACGGAAAGCAGATCCTCTTGCCTCGGTCGGCATTAGAAACGTTTCACAGCCGTCCGGAACTGTTGCAAGGTCAGTTATCTACTCATATTCAAGAATGAGAGATTT
This sequence comes from Alternaria burnsii, assembly GCF_013036055.1. Lineage (NCBI taxonomy): Eukaryota > Fungi > Ascomycota > Dothideomycetes > Pleosporales > Pleosporaceae > Alternaria > Alternaria burnsii. Next base: position 2,823,736 of record NW_024066107.1, on the reverse strand, counting down.
CAGATCACACCTCGTGTTTATTGGGTGGTCATTTGATATTCCTCTCCCTCTCAGTCTTATGGAGAAACTCTAGGCTTAGATATGGATCTTTTGTTTCCCACACCAACTCCATCAAACACCTCTAGGCTCTACCGGGAATTCTCGCCTATCGCTCGCATTCTCTCAGAACACATCCTACCTCTTTCATGACTCTGCACTACCTTTTCACTTCGAACACCTATCAAGTGGAAACCGTCAATCAAACATGATTGTACTTTTCCTTAAGCTGAGAAACAGACGGAGCTCCGATCTAGTAGACTTTTAGATACCCGGTGGTAGACGGCATATTTTTGACGAACGCAACCCTTCCTCTCGGTCCAACAGCACCAAGATTCAATATACCCATAATGTCTGGAATTATGCGTGACGACGGATCATCTTTCACCTCGTATCCTACTTGGTCTAATGTATCTGCTGTACTATCCTCGCAAGGCTTTCCTGCCTCGGCTATCCTTTCTTCGAACTCGTTCCCGTTCCCTGAAGGTGCGAATAGCACTCTACGCATCTTCAATCTTACGTCCCGGGTAGCCACGGATGTGATGTTCAGGTGTCTAGCCCAAAGCACAGCGTATACTGCTGCAAAGAACGCGGTGTTCAAGAGTGTGTATAGCTACGAGTTTGATAGGGCATATCAGATTGAAGCCTGGAGTCCAAATCCTCCAGCCTGTGGAGCGTCAGTCACAGAAGTGTATCCATTTGGTGATCCTCATGCGCCTTGTGGATTATCCAGCTCTAGGAGTATCTTTTGACGTAAAAAACATTGCTGACTCAATCGCAACGTAGTTTACAAACGCCATTCCGGCGAGCTGCTTTCCGTCTTCGGCGTCACTATCCCTCAAGGGCGGCCGCTGCGGAACGACGACGACATCCCATTCTGCCAGTTCATTGTAGACACCTGGACGGCTTTTGCACGAACGGGTAATCCGACGTCTGACGAAACGTTCTTGACGGCACTAGGTTTTACGAACACAAGCAAGATGGTGAAGACTACGGGTATCTGGGAACCGGTCAATGCGGCGAAGCCAATGCTGAAGGTGTTGGATGTACGAGGAAGAGGTAAAATGGAGGAATTTAGAGAAGGAGCACAATGCGAAGTGCTTGGGCAGAGGTTGTATTATTACGATTCATAAGACGTAAATCATCGGGAAAGAAGCTAGGTCAATTCTGTTCGCTGAACACTACGCGAGCAAAGGAACATCTGATACCTGCAAGTCTGGGTTCCTACTCTTCGGTCCGCTATTCGGTGTCTCGTTTCGACACTAGAGTCCATTTCCACTGCATCCGTAGGTTCGGGTGGTCTTGTATATTGCCATCATTGTTCCCTGCTTGCTCAATGGTCTCATCCTCTCCTCCCTCGTCCACATCCTTTTCATAGATCTTAGCTTGACTCCCCGTCGCTAGCAATGCCTTCGACTCGGTATTCCCTCGTCCTTCTTCCAACAAACGCCCATGCGCGTAACCCGTTTTGATGTTTTCCATGCTGTTGGCTGTAACAGGCTCCTAAATTCCCTGGATTAGTGTCGCACATTCAAGGTGTCTGTCTTGGACATTCTTACCGGATGGTGACTAGTCTCTGTAAGAGGTGAGGAAGAAGGATATGATGATTCTCGCTGCCAGTCTGCAATGTTGAGGAGGAGAGATTCATACAGCTGTTTCCATCGGCGTTGTGGTGGGGGTGTTTGATTTGCCATTAAGATGGGTGCAAGTGTTGGTGTATGAGTGTGACGGCAAGTCAAGTACGAGGGAAGGAGAAATGCCAGCATTTAGGTTTTATCACTTCTTCTTGTTTCGAATTGAGTAGCCAACCAAAGTCGATCTGAAAGGATACTGTAGTTAATGGATCGTAAAGTAGATATAAGCAAGTATGTTGGCTCTTCTCGTCTTTCCTTGTCAGTGCTATTTTTCTGTGTGAATACGTCGGCAAGGTTGATTCGGCAGATCCATCAAGCTAGGGCTCAGTGAGCTCGATCCTATATATGCAAACGCCAGTTAATGAAGGAACGCGGCGCAGCAACAGCAACAGGCAGCGAGCGCTCCATCGTGCAACGTCGTACATGGCGTTGTCCAATCCGATGTTTGGGAGCAAGCCCTGCGCCGCATCTCGATTTAGACAACGGGTTGTCCTTTGTGCCCTTCATAGAAGCCTCACCAATCGGATATTTCTCATGCAGAGCGCTGATAAGCGGGCATGAACCTCGTATGTAGTAAGGATTGCGACGATGTGTCCGCGGAGCATGACTCTGGTAGTCTAGACTATTCGAGCAGACTGTAGATGATGCGTCGCTCTTGCATATAAGGAATCTTAGAAGAAGCAATGATATGTGCAGATGATCGATTCAGGCACCCAGTACGACGATTTGTGTGTACAATCCAAACCCGATAAACAAGGTCTGTTTGGCATGTACCATAGGATACAGTGTTAATATGAGAGATAAGCAATGATAAATGTTTCTTTCTTGAGTTTCTACTTCTATCCACATATACTGTGCAGGCAAGACTAATGCTTCGCCGGTCTACCAATGTGTACGGTGCAGTGGATATCACTTAGGAAGCCTCCAAATGCCGTGTCGTCGTGCTCTCATCCCTCATTCAGTCATCGAGATGTCTTCGTCCTTCCGCTTGATTGACCTCAATGCAGCCCCATGGCGCAATACCAATTGTGTCGTATCCAGATCTAGCGACCACGGTTTTTTCCACTCCCAAGCTACCAATGCTTCTTTTCGAACAAGAGTATCCTACAGTTCCTCTTGCACTTTTTTGACTTCTTCCCATAGCTGCTGCGCGTTCTCAGCTCTCAACTGTAAAATGTCAGTTTCGTACCTATACCAAGGCTAGATAATATTCATACCTTTAGTAAGTGCATCTCCAGCTCGCCCTCGAGATTGGGCGAGTTGAAGAGTAACCGAGTATCCTTCGGCTTCTCGCCCTGTGCATCGCCGCCGAATACCATGTTACTTGTGACGGCAGCGTTGAGCAGCAGTCGATGGGTGCCTTCTGCGCGTAGGACGAAACGAGCCTTTTTGGGTTCGTCAATTGTGATGTTGAGCTTGAATGTTCCTACGCCACGCTCTTTCCACCCTCGATTCGATCCTTCGCCAGCCATAGTGTAAAGCTTTGCGCGGCCGGTCCAAATAGTCTCTTCGCCCTCTTCACCGGTCTCATGTGCTACGAAACGGTCAGCATTGTAATTCAGATGAACAGAAATTGACATACGCTGTTGTGAAAGGAGTGGCTGACTCGAATGTCGCTCTTCTTTGTCTGTGGCCTTCTCTGGGTCGTCATCATCATCGTCTTCGTCATCAGATGGTTCGCCGATTGCGGCTGCACCAAAAGGCTTCTCTTTCTCCTTGAGACCCTTAATCTCCAAGCTACCACCGGGGGCAGCAAAAGAGCCTATGGGCTTGGCTGCACTGAAGCCCCCAAAACCACCGCCTAGAGATCCTCCAAAAGAGCTGCCACCAAATCCGGAAGTACTTGAGCTTCCAAGCGACCCGAAGCCACCACTTGAAGATATTGAAGGAGCTGCGCTTCCCGCAAAAGAGGACAATTTGCCCGCGCTCGCCCCACCGAATGGCGAACTAGCATTTGGCTTGGAAGCAGCAACGCCCCCAAATGGCGACGTAGATGAGGCGGCAAAGCCACTGAAACCAGATCCTTTAAACTTTTCGTCTGATGTTTGAGGTAATGACTCGGCTTTGTCGGAGGCCTTTGGTTCTTGAGGTTTCGGTGCCATGGCGGCAAAAGGTGACACGGCGGAAGAATTGGCAAACCCACCGGTTAGCGATGTCTGGGTGGAGTGTCAGTATGTGTCAATCATGTAGCGTTAGCCACCATACCTTGGTTTTAGATTCTGTTGCATCGGTGGTAGGTTGAACTTCCTCCTTGTCTCGCAATCGCTTAGAGTCTCGCTCATCGCCCGCCGACTTCTCTGCAGGTTTTCCGTTGGTAGATGCACCTTCCGAAGCTCCTGCGCTAGCTTCGGTATCCTTTTCAACCTGATCGCGTGTCCGCTTGTTCTTGGGGCTTGTCCCGGCTCCTGAAGCTTTGTCGGCCGTAGTCGTCGTGGAGGCATTCTTGTTTGGCGATGTCATCTGGTCGTCTCCATCGTTCTCTTTGATGCTTGTGATAGTACTGGGAGAAGGCTTTCTAGGCGCAGCAGCCTCCAGGTCGGCTGTAATATCCCTTGACCTTTTGCGCGCATGCCGTTCAACCTTCTTTTCCGGGTGCTTGTCTATTTCTGCTTCATCCTCAAAGTCCTCGCGGCTGCGCTTTCGTCGTAACCGACCGCGCTCACTATCTGAGCCAGAAGCGCTGTGTTCGCCTGCTTTGGCGCTACCGTTGGGTGCATCGTGCATTCGCCGATCGGAACTCGCGGTGGGATCTGATGTGGCCTGCGCATCGATCTGTGTATCCTTGAGCCTTTCCCTCACATTCTTGCCTTCGCTGTCGCTACTCTTATCGCTCCGCGCTGGAGAAGTGGGCGCAGCTGTGGCTGTGGCCTGCGGTTTCTCGGGCGCGTCTGTCATAGTGGTGGATGTGTCGTGTTCCAGACGCGGGGGATGTCAAGGTTGCGCTTCGCGGGTAGCAGAGTAGGGTACCTAGGAAGAAGGGCCGGAGATGCTGGCCTATGAGAAGCGTTTCTCGGTCGGTTGCTGGGCTGCGTATGTAGTTGCGGGGTGTGAATTGAAGCAGTGCGAGCTTGAATACGGGCAATAGTAACTAAGCTCCGTGGTGAAGACCAAGTTGCGGTGGGCGACGGGGACAACAGCGCGGAGGTGGTGTGTCGGCAAGGCTAGTGGCGAGCTGACTAGCCGGCAATGCGATGTGAAGGCGCTTTGTCCCGTAAGATAGGGAAACGAGGTCGGAGAGCGGGTGTGGCTATGAGCTGCAGGCTTGGATCGTTCAACGGAGGAGAGCAGAGCAGATGGGCCTTGTGGTTAGTGGAGTCGGTCAATGCGCTCTAGTACCAAATTTCCACTACAATGCGCCGAATGCAACACTGTTTAATTACACCGTCGAGTCGAGAACGCAACTGGAACGAGAGAAGTGCAGAAAGGGCGCGCCGTGTGTGGTGAATGGCTAACTGGGTGCAAAGTGCTGGCGCTTCTGTCGGTCGTGGTCGAGTGTGTTGTCGCTGCAAAGACCAATGACGAAGTGGGGAAGACACACGGCTAAACATGAACACGGGTAGCAGCAACTTGTGCGTCTACCGCTATTTGGGAACGTCCGTCGAGCTTATTTTCATGTCTGTCTCAAAATGCATCTGACATGTTGCCATTTGTTGTATTGGAGTAAATATGCAAAAGATATGGATAGCCATTTCCACAGCTTGTCCGAAACGCCAGATAGTGCTGTACCATGCCCCGATACTTTTACATGCATAACATCTCAGCACTAGCTGATGAAGCAGAGGCAGCCTAGAGCCACGTAAAACACAAACAAGGGGTATACTGCAATGCCGACACGGTTCCTCACCACGCCCGACCCGCCCATGATGCTCACGCCTGCTGCCAAGGACCAGGCGATGAGGACAAGGTAGACGGGGATGCGCACGATCATGGGTATGCCAACAGCACTGAGGATGGAGGCGATTACGAGCGGGAAGAGGGTGTAGCCGATGATGGAGATGGACTGGAAGAAGGCACTGGAGGACATTAGTACAGGAAGGGTGTAGGATTGCAGAGAGGATATACATGTTGCCCCCGAGTAGCTTGATCTGCAGTGTCACGACTGCCTCGCCTATCCAGACCATGGCGAAGACGCCGGAGAAGACGAGGTCTTTCTGGTCACCCTTTGCGCCCCACGAGAGGAACAGACTGAGCAGCAGGCAGAAGATGAGCGGGCCCCAGAGATCCCAGTCGCGCAAGCCCTCGCTCATGCCGCCCTGGAGGATGACATCTGCATCTGGCCATCGCCCTGCAATGTTCCTGAGGCCGCCGCCAAAGCCGTCAGCTTCACCGCGCTCTGCTGCGCCAATGCCTCCGCCGCGCTGCATGATGCCGCCGAGCAGGTACTTGGGGTACAGGACCTGCTTCATCTTCTCCCAGATGGCGAAGATGTCGCGCGACAGCGTGTCCCATACCGTCTCGTCGATGGTGTTGGTGGGCGCGCGGCGGTCTTCGCCTGGAATGCTCGACGTCAGGTAGGATTGCGTCTGCGCAGTGCCGCGCTGCATGTTGCCCGTCAGCGGCGCACGGTCCGACGTGCCCTGAAGAGGATCGTCGAGGTCATCGAGGGTAGCTGGTGGTGGTTAGCTCGTCGTCCATGGCCTCTCGTAGATGCATGTATGCGACACACCATCGTCGGGGTCAATCAGGTCACGCTCCACGGCATCGTCGTCGTAGGGGTTGCCGGTCGTTGCGGCACTTGGCATCATTGCCGCCATGTTGGGCTCGAGAAAAAACCCTGCGTTCACGGGTCGCGGGCTAATTCTCCAATCGGCAGGTATCGTGGGTTGTTGGAGAGGCTCTGCTGTCCTCAATGCAACGCGCAAGCTCTCGGGAACCTCCATTCTGAGGGTGCGCTACTCGACTCGGCTAGCATCCCGCCGACAGGGAAAGCTTGACCGAGTTAGCGTGCAGGCCTTCACTGACTGGCGTCACTCCCATCTATTTAGCTCACGAGCCATGCATACTGCCCCTGCGCCCGTTTCGCCGTATTCCCCAGGCTGTATATATACTACTAACCACCACCGCCCGCCCTGATCCCATACCAGGAACAATTTCTACATCATGACCGACCCCGTGCTGAACGACATCTCCCACAGGCGCTTCAACATCCTACGAGGAAGCTGGATACTAGTTTCTCCGCACCGCACAAAGCGACCATGGCAGTAAGCATCTTGATGGCATGAGTTACTCGACAGCCCACTGAAAACCTACAGAGGCATGCAGGAGTCTCCGTCCAAGACGACCCTCCCAGAATATGACCCAGAGGTATCCCTTCGCCCGGACTCTATCTTTATCCAATGCCAACACTAACCGTCCACAGTGCTATCTGTGTCCCTCAAACACGCGGGCAAATGGCGAACACAACCCCAAATTCGACAAAACTTTTGTCTTTGTCAACGACTACAGTGCCGTCATGGAAGAGCAGCAAGAGTATGACACCAGTACCAAGGACGGATCGCTCGCTTCTCGCTTACTCCGCGCCGAGGCCGTTACTGGAAAGTGCTATGTTATCTGCTTTTCCCCTTCTCATAATCTCACTCTTGCCGATATGTCGCCGGCGCAGATCGTTCCTATAATAGAGACCTGGACCAACATCTACGTTGCACATCTGGATCCCAAGTCGCCACTGGCCAAGCTTGCATCCGCTACTACTCTCCCGCCCCTATCACAGGGCACTCTTGCAGTTCCGAATGCTCAGTATCGGTACATGCAGATTTTCGAGAACAAAGGCACAGCAATGGGCTGCTCAAATCCCCACCCGCACGGACAGGTCTGGACTACCACGTCCCTACCAGAAGAGCCTGCGTTGGAACTTGTACAGCTGAGTAAATACCGCAAAGAGCAAGGAGGCGCTCACATGCTCGTTGATTATGCCGAGTTGGAATCGAAAGAGAAGACCCGTACTGTTTTTGAGAACGAGAGCTTCTGGGCGGGTGTGCCTTACTGGGCAGTATGGCCGTTTGAGATCATGGTCGTTCCAAAGCAGCATAAGCGGTCGCTGGTCGACTTTACCAAAGACGAGCGAGCACAGCTGGCAGAGTGTATAGCAGAGATTACGAGACGCTACGACAACCTCTTTGAGACTCAGTTCCCTTACAGTAAGTCAACTACAGTTGGACTCGCAACGCAGTGGCTAACAAAATCAAGGCATGGGTCTTCATCAGGCTCCTCTCAGCGGCACAGCTGACGAGATTGAGTCCAGCCATTTCCACATCCACTTCTACCCTCCGCTCCTGCGAAGTGCCACAGTCCGCAAATTCCAAGTTGGCTACGAGATGATGGCCGAGCCTCAGCGTGACATCACCCCAGAGCAGGCTGCAGAGCGTCTTAGGGCATGTGATGGAGAGCTTTACCGGAAGAAGCTCGAATCGGCCCCAGCCACCAACGGCGTAAACGGCGTGAACGGTGTCAATGGTGTTAACGGTGTTAACGGCGTGCACTAGAATATCATTTGCTAACTGATTCACTTTGCGTAACAGGTTTCAGATGCACATAAGCAGTTGAGGAACTCTTAGCCCGGTAGCTCATGCGCTCACTGCATGCATATTAGAGACGGCGGGAGAGGTGATACCCAAGAAGAAAGCGATAAACGATACATGATAAACGTTGAGGGCTGCATATAGCGGGGCGCTGCAACGGCGTTTACAGGAAGATAGTGCATTTCATAGGTTTCCAATACAAATTCATGCATAATCTTGTGAGCGACAGTTGTGGATGGAGTGTCCATGTGTGCAAGTCCCATGTGATGTATCCTTCGGGAAACGTCATAGGACAGGTGCCCCACTACGAACTTGATCTCGACCCCGCTACCAGCCAGCAAGGCCCCAAGCTTCTCTCCAACTAGTCCACCGCAACCACCTACATCTCTATACACCCTTTACAAACTACACATATTACAGTAAGAAGCGCCTGAAACCTACTGCCTGGAACAGCGAAATGGAGAGAGCTAATGCTTGTGATATAGACCAAAATGCCAGGAGCCAAGTACACCGAGACCTACCAAAAGGTCAGCGCCATGGGCGAGAAGCTCAAGGCGGCTGGCAAGCAGGGTCCTAGCAATGACGAACAGCTCAAGGTACGTCCTTCTTTTCTTTTGTCTCGGCTTTCCCGTTCTAGCCTAGTGTACTACTTGACTCCAGTTCAGATGCTAACTCTTATGTGTGATTATAGTTGTACGCGTACGCCAAGGTAGCAGAGGGCAAAGACATCAACGACGCCAAGAAGCCTGGCATGTTCGATCTTGCTGTATGTTCTCGCATGCCTTCTCTACTCCTCCGTATCCTCCGTCGTGATATACCGCCTACATACCATTTTCCATACCCGCACTCACCAGGCAACTTCGAACAGCCATGTAGCAACACAAACTGACAGTATGATTAGGGCAAGGCCAAATACAACAAGTGGAAGGAGGTTGTGGACGCCGGGACTACGCAGAAGCAAGCCGAGGACGAGTACGTCAAGACCGCCGAGGAGATACTGGCCAAGCACGACAAATAAGCGTCGGTTGATTGGAGAGACACTGGTGAGACTTTAGTATCACCATGGTTGTGTTATGGTATATATAATCTTGGAAAGTACAAGGACAACAAATGCTTCCATCAACGTGCTCGTATGGTCGGTGTACTAGTACGCTGCTAGCGAGATTGCCCAAGATTCTGCACATACTCTACGCGGCGGTTGCAATAGTGCTGTTATCAATGCCCATAGCCGCCCCAAGCGTGCCCATTCCTATCCGGTTCCAGATATTGCATGGTGGCACACCAAGGCTTCTCTTCAACACTGTAAGGATGAAGCGGCAGATCGTACGGCATGCGGAAGCCTACGACAGTCTCCGGCCCCAACAACTTCGTTCCTTGTGTTGCCATCTCTGCGTTGTAATTAAGGACAGGAAGGTCCGCAGGCTCAGGCTTGTCAGCTCCAAACACTGGGATCATGGCGACTTCTTCTGATTGTGTCTGAGCATATAGGCCAGGCCAGATAACAACACCAGCTTCCCACGATTGTATCCAGACCTCTTCTTTCTTGTTCACTACATCGCCCCATGCTTGTTTGCTTAGGTTGGCGCTCGTCACCATTGCCCAGTTGATGGTTCTATGCTCTTCGTCGCCGAAGCGTATGTAGGTCTTGATATGTGGTGCTGCGGGACCACGATGCGCCCGACGTTTCGGCAGACCATCCGAAGATACATGCTTCCAATGGCATAGTGATGGGTGCATGTACTCTAGCTGCTTTTGCTGCTGTGCTGATTGGAGTTTCCAGTGAATTGATCCACCAGACGCATAGCCATCAAGGGAGGTGCGAATTTCTTCTGGTGTCGGAAAGATGACACTATATCTAGGTGACAACTTTTCTGAGCTAGACCCACGTTTGGTGAAGAAAGATGATGCCTTTGTGAAAGAAGGTGGGGGTTTCTCCGAGATAACAATTTTGGCTGTCGAACAACGGGCAAGCACTGATTGGAAGTTCGAAAGCCACGTCGGTGTTGCACCTAATGTCGCTATGGAGGATATTTGGGTAACGATGTGAGGGCGCGAGTCGTCTTTCGATCTCGAAACGGGGATACCAGAAAGTACTTCTCGTAGTCCTAGCCATCCAAATGAGGTTACCGAAGGACTGGCTGCAGCGGGCTTCTGTCGTGATGGCGCACTACCGATGAAAGCTGCCCTGATACTTGCAAAGTCATAGTCTGCGAGTTGTGTAGTCAGACCATTCAACCGTTTCCCGTATGCTCTAAGATACTGCAGTAAATCGACTTTGAAGCGTTCACCGCTGCCAATAGGGTGGACATCAAGAGGATCTATCTGTGGAGTTGCTGCCTTGACTGAAACAGGCAACAATGGCGACTTCCACACTGCCTGCGTCATATTGGCCCAGTCACGGTAGATCATATTGGCTGTATGAATGATAATCTGCGCAGTATCGTCATGTCGGAAGAGAATAAGCATCTTCGAGTGATCTGAATGTGCGTGTAGGAAGTCAGTGTGTGTCTCACACGCGGTTCGTACATGAGCGTTACTGACGGGTGCCAAAAGGATCTGGAATGTATGCGCTCAACAGCTCGATATTAGGATATTGTTCTGCTATTTCCTAGGTCTTCGTTAAAATCTATAAATTAAACGCGGAGTGAGGGAACTCACGAACAAGGAAATTCTGTTACTATCATCCTAGAAGACCCGTATTACGAAGTCAGTGTGTGTCTCACATAGAGTTTATATGGGACATTTCTCACCCGCTTCCAAAAGCCATGTATGATCTTTACTTTGACCATATCCCTCACATCGCTATCGAAGTGCTGCCTGGACGACATCATTATTGGAACTCATGTGGCAAATGTCTTGAGCATACACTTACATGACAAAATCCAGATCAAACAAAAAGTTAAAGTTCCAGCATTCTTTGATCAGAGGGTCACCCAACAAATCTGACAAACTCACAGCGTCGACATTCTGGTGTGCAGACAGCTTCTCAATTTTGGTCAGTTGTATGGGCGAAGGCAGAAACCGTGTTTCCTCTCTGCGACTACGTTCGTTATCTGGTGGCTGATTTGTGGTTAGTCCAGCCGGGCGCGACGCCAATTTTTGTTCAGGTATGCTATCGAAGTTCCAAGTCGGCGTGAACGACGGTAGCTCACGACTTTTGCGACGTGATAGTGGTGGGCTTATTGGCTTGTTGAGACTTGCGTGAACGGTAGGCTCCGCGACTTCCTGGTTCGAGGCATCGTCATCAAGCTTGCAGCGTTTTGGTGGCGGAGCAATCCCCGTCTGTTGGGACGCCATCAATGAGAGTGTGACAACGGTGATGATTTTGAAGTGATGCCTGCTCTGCGCAGTAAGAAGGTTGAAAACAGACTTGTCGACAGGAAGGCACGGACCAGCCGACTGGAGAAGGCAGTCACTTGCGTTAAACGAACAGGTGGAAGGAACAAGAACAAAGCCCACCTTGGCCAGGTACATGACATCACAAGAGGGCAAGCATATAAATATCTTAGGGTAAATTGTGAATGGATATCATTCTCGGTCTAGGCCGTAAAGCTCACTTTTCAAAGCATGCGCTCATCAAAGGCTACAAACATACGCCATCTAATCGTGCTGAGCATGGTCTCCACCATGCTCGCTAGCGAACGCTGTGAAATGAAAACAGTATTATGCCTACACAAAACGAAAAGGCATCCCAAACGCCAGGAGTCGCTAAATCGAAAAAGACAATGCTTTAGGCCGCGCTGGCGCTGAGCATGGGCTGCGCGACCTTGGTAACCTGGTTACCAGCCCGGATGATTGGGTTGCCTTGTTCGTCCTTGACGATGTTGACCTCCTTGTTCTCCTTTTGGGCGCGCTTCCAGATCTCGACCTCGCATCCACCACGAATGACACCCACCCTCATGGTGGAGAGTAGGTTGTGGGCAGCATTGGAGTGGAAGTAGACACCGCCATTGAACATGGCAGTGGCGTCCTTACCAATGCCGCTCTTGATCAGAGTCTTGCCTCCGGGGTGCTCGTTGATGAAGTCGGTAACGTCGTGGACAACACCAGCGACGGCAATCAGACCACGGCCGTTCTTAGCCTGCTCAACATAGTCGTCCCACTCGATGACAGGAAGCTGCTCAAGAGGTACACCCCAGTCAAGCTTGGCGCGCTTCTGGTCAATCTTCTTCTGGAGCTGCTGGACGCGACCCTTCTCAATCTCGTTGGCACGGAACTGCTTGAGGTTGGAGGCGAGACCGAGCTTGCTCCACAGCCAGATGGACCACTTGGTGGGGTCGTACTGGTGCCACTCGATAGCGTTACGGTAGTCAGAGGGGAACTCGTGGTGGAAGTTGTGGTAACCCTCGCCGAGAGTAACAAGGGCGGTGATGACGTGGTCCCTGGGGCTGTTGCGGTCATCAAAGGGCTGGTCTCCGAGCCAGTGGGCAAGCGAGTTGACGCAGAAGGTAGCCTGCTGGACGAAGAAGATGCGGAGGATACCGGCGTAGATGAAGCCACCCTTCCAGTCGTTCCAGAGAAGACCAGCGACAGCCGAGGGGAAGATCAAACCCATGAAGATGACAACCTTGATGTAGTGCTTGTGCTGCCAGACAACGACGGGGTCTTCGTTCAAGTCGGTGATGTCGGTGCGGCCAATACGCTTGGGGTTCTGCTTCATGACCATCCAGCCAAGATGGCTGTAGAGAAGTCCCTTGCGGACGCTGTATGGGTCCTTGTTGGTGTCGGTGTAGCGGTGGTGGGCACGGTGGTCGCGGCTCCACCAGCGGATGGAACCCTCAACAGCACCGCCGCCAACAAGGGCAAGGAAGATGCTGAGTGGGAGAGAGGCGTTGTAGGACTTGTGTGCCCAGAGGCGATGGTAGCCAGCTGTGATGCCGAGACCAGTCCAGAAGTAGTATACGACGGCCCAGAGGGCGGTCTGCCATTTGAGAGGAGTCCAGAAGGCGGCAACGCAGCCAGCGAGAGGGATGCCGATGATGAAGGTAACCTGGGTCCGACGTTAGCCAATGCTGCGGGGTGCATGTTTACGAACAAACTTACGTTCAGCCAGTTGACGTGCTTGTGCCAGTTGGCCTTGGTGATGGGCGTGTCGGTGATGTGTGGCTTCTTAGGGTCGTACTTTGGGTTGCGGTTCGGCTCCGAGGTGCTCGCCATGGAAGACGGCTGCTTGACATAGTCGGGGTCGACGGCCATCATGCCGGCCGTAGGCTGGTGGGAAGGCATACTGAGGGTGTGGTGGAAAGGTAGTAGTAGGGAAAGCGAGGGATGTCGAAGAAATTCGACTGGAAGCAACTAGCGGCTCAAAAAAAGATTGAGCTCCGGTTGGCCTCCGGTGGATGTGAGTTCAAAGCTCCAACGGCAACGATGGAAAGCTTCACCACGTTCAAGTGAATGACGAGGTTGAAGGGGGAGGGAAGGAACAGCGAAAGATGTCGGGTGGGAGGGAAAGCAGAGACGGCAGCCGCTGTTAATAAGGCGGCGGGATGGTTGCAGAGTCCCAACACTCTGCGGGCGTGTAAGCGAAAGACTGGGACCTTGCATTGTCGCTCGAGAACCAGCAATCGCCATAGCTTTTGTCATACCAAGGCTAGCGCCGCACACTAACCGCTGTCTCAGGGTCCCGCACAGGCAAAAAGACGGCGCTGGCTGTAACAGCGCGAGAAAATTTCGGGCCTAACTGTCAAGGTCGTGCTGATCTCGGCATCGAGAACAGACCTGGGTGGCGGTGCGTGGTGCGACGTGCAGAATATCCATCAATCCCAAGCCGCCACCTTCCCCAGATTCTAGCAATCGCTGCCCCTCGGCCGCACTATCCACCTGAGAGCTCTCTGTTGCTTCTTCTCGCCCTCGTCCTGCGAAGATGATCACAAAGAGCGGTCTGGTGCAAATCTTCGGCAGCGCATCCCGGCGAGAAGGATTGCCTTACTGGGCATAGAACCTCACGCCGTGGTGATGCCACAAGTCTCGTCATCGCTAGCTCGCTACCTGTCCTCTCCGCTTCAGGCCCCGCTTGGCCACGCCTACATTCAAAGGATGAGCCCGATTCAAGCTGACACCACCCTCGTTCAGAAGTTTGTTGATATCGCTCTGCGTCCGCACTACCGACATCTTCTGCAGCCTTACGTAGGGTGCGGCCCGCCAACTCCAGCCAGTCTGGGGAACTTGGCTGCGACGACGTACTTCGAGCAGTGGCAAAATGCTCGTCTCCCGATGCATAGTGGAGCTCGTCCATGACTCTCGATGGCGCTTGAAGAAATTCGTCTATGCTGCAGAACGTTGGAGACTTTGAAGGGTCTTCTTCCGCTGGCGCAAAATCCCCGGCACGGCTTGAACCTCGGGTGGCCGGTCGCAAGCTCTTCTCGATTGGGATGGCGCTTCTCAACACCTGCTTTGTCTGTCTCCAAGCCATACAGACGACTTGTTCATATCAACCTCGACGCGCGCCCACCATCGCCGACTCAACACGATGCATCAGTCTGCGAATCAACGCACGCTCATCTGCCTCGGCTCTGTGGGTCTTCTGTGTCACACCCGCTGCACCCTCCAGTGTGGTCTTACGTCCATGCCATGAGGTCAGTGGTCGTCCCAACGCTTCAACGGGTAGGGCTGAAGGCAAACTGTTGGTATGCACACGCGAGCTATGACGAGCCCTTCTTGCGAACGTTGGTTGTGGTACCCTGAATGCGTAGCCTTGTTCGACTTCTGCCAAGGCGCAATCTGTGACAAAGTCTGTCGTTGGTTATTCCTCGATGAGACGAATGCTTCTCCTCTCTCTTTGCAGTATACCAACACATCAACACAGTACCGCTTCTGTCGTCTGGGGCTACCTTGGCATGTACCGTCTGTTAACCATAGCTGAATCCAGCCAGCCAGAGGTCAGCGGTCAAAGTGTGCGAACATCAGCACGATTGCTCGAGATGAACTTGCGCTCTCCAAAAAGTAGGAGACTATTGACATTGTATGGTGTTGGAACGAAACGAAGAAGCTGTTAGTAGTTTTGATGCAGTCCCCATGGAGTCTGTTGTGGTAAGTGTCAGCCAGGTTGTCAGCGAGGCTCCGATCACCGGCTGTTACGCCAGTCTCCAAGAACACGAGTCCCCCCAGAATGAATGCGCAAAGCACCGCACCATCGGTATCCGGCGAACAGGATGTTCAGACGACGTTCGGTGTTAGATCTAGATGCACATTCACTTGATTTCAGTGTGGGAGGCGTCTCCCGCAATATCTCCCGCCCTCTATCGTCGGAGTGGACCGCCCGCTAAGCGGACTCCCAGGCCTCCATAACCAATCACGTATTCCCTGCCTATCAGTACAGGCGATCGCTTTAGCACATACGCGGGTGTCGCCCCCTCTGCCACTGCGAAATGCGCGCCTTAGCGACGAGTTTGCCGTGGAGAACAGTAATTGTTTCCGGCGGCTCACGACTATCTTCGGCCAGCTCCAATCTTTGGCGGTCCGTGAGTGCCTTGAATTTACGGCTAGGACGTTGTCGATGAACAATTGTGTATCGTGAGTACTGGCGCGAGAGATAATACTCCTTCTCCACATGTTCTATATAGATGAGGAGTCAGCTCCATCGGTTTGAGCCGTCACTCTACCACACATCGACTGTTCCCACTTGGACTAGGGTTTCGCCATCTTCACGTCACTTCCCCGCATGTCAAACTCCAAGTGAAAGATTCGAGTCTTTCAAGAGCCATCCTAGTGGTGAGCAATTCTGCACGCGATAGCCCGTAGCCGACCAAACGTTCCATCCGACCCTCCCACTGGTCGTGTACTTCGATATCTTCAGCCACCTCGCCAATCTTATCGGGATCTTCAACATCGAGCGCATCCTTATCGGAAGTTCGACGACTAGACATATAAGAGTTGGCCTAAAATTTACACATCTGCTTCTGTTGGAGCGCGCGCATCTGGCGTTCAGAGCCTAAGCAACCATGGCCGACATGATTGGTCCCGACCATACGCCAAAGCGAAGCTTTGGAGAGCAAGCAAGGCGCGCCATGAAGGCCTTCACGACCAAGTATGACCTCCTTTTGTGATTTGCCTGTAACTCTCTAACAACGTTTACAGAGATGGGTTAGTTGGCACTTACGACTACGGATTTCTCTTCCGGCCGAACCTGCCTTTTATGAAGAAGGAGCGAAGAGCAGCGCCCTTTTTCGGCCTTCATGATCGTATGCCAATACTACTAGCTCTCCTTCTCGGATTTCAGCATGCACTCGCCATGTTAGCAGGTGTCATAACCCCACCGATCATACTTGCCAACGCCGCCAATCTCAGTTCGGACCAACAACGCTACCTCGTTTCCACTTCGCTAGTAGTCTGCGGAATCCTATCCTCGGTTCAAATCACGCGCTTCCACATCTGGAAGACCCCGTACTACATCGGTACAGGTCTAATTTCAGTTGTTGGTACCTCTTTTGCGACTATTCCCGTGGCGACTGGCGCGCTTAGCCAGATGTACGCGACTGGATATTGCCCAACTGCTGCTGATGGCACAAGACTACCGTGCCCTGATGGATACGGTGCTATTCTCGGTACTTGTGCCGTATGCGCGTTGCTGGAAATTGGCATGTCCTTTACCAACCCGCGTATCCTCAAGAAGGTTTTCCCACCCTTAGTCACCGGTCCTACAGTTCTGCTCATCGGTGTCCATCTCATCGAAACTGGACTCCAAAACTGGGCCGGCGGTTCCGGTGACTGCCAGTCCCGCCCGGAATCTGGACTTTTCGCGCTATGTCCCAACATCAACGCTCCTCACCCTCTTCCGTGGGGTAGCGCTGAGTTTATCGGTCTTGGTTTCAGTGTCTTCATCACCATCATCATCTGTGAGCGTTTTGGCGCACCCATCATGAAGTCCACTGCCGTCGTCATCGGACTCCTCGTCGGATGCATAATCGCTGGTGCAACCGGCTACTTTGACAAGTCTACCATTGACGCGGCACCTGCTGTATCCTTCATCTGGGTCAATACCTTCAAGCTCTCCGTCTACGGGCCCATAGTACTCCCGCTCTTGGCGGTTTACATGGTTTGCGCCATGGAAGCCATTGGTGACATTACCGCTACCTGCGATGTTTCACGCCTCGAAGTCGACGGCGAAATGTTCGACTCCAGAATCCAAGGTGGTGTCCTCGCTGATGGCCTGAATGGCATGATTGCTGCCCTGTGCACTATTACCCCTATGTCTACCTTCGCACAGGTAAGTTATGACTGTACGAAATGCATGTGAGACATACACTGACTTCGCATCTCCACATCTGTAGAACAATGGCGTCATTGCTTTGACCCGCTGTGCCAACCGGAAAGCTGGTTATGCGTGTTGCTTCTGGCTCATCATCATGGGGATTTTTGCTAAATTCGCTGCGGCCCTTGTTGCCATCCCATCAGCAGTTCTCGGCGGAATGACGACCTTCCTCTTCAGCGCTGTAGCCGTATCTGGTATCAGGATTATAAGCACCATGCCCTTTACCCGCCGCAACCGCTTCATTCTCACTGCGGGATTCACACTGGGTTTTGGCGCCACTATGGTTCCCGACTGGTTTGATCATGTTTTCACATACGACGGACCAAACCACGCACTCCAGGGCTTTTATAACGCTATTGTCTTGATTCTGGAGACTGGTTTTGCCGTTGTTGCTCTAGTCAATGTTATACTCAACCTTGTCTTACCAGAGGAGATTGAGGATGAAGAAACACCAGAGTTGACTGCGAATGAAGTTGATGAGCCAGCAGACAAGGAAGAGTGGGCGAGGATCAGGAAGGGAGCCACAGATGTTGAGGGACGACCGAGTTCGGATATTGAGCCTAGCAAGGCTGCATAAGCGTTGTTTGAGCTGTCTGGTTTTACAAAAAGCAGGTTTTCATGCTTGAAAGGCATGTCGGCGTTATAGTGTTCTGGTAGTTTATGTTTATAAAGAGACTGTTCATCGTCACTTCTACCCGAGGCCGCCCAGGTCACCTCACAATGCCAATGTGCACCACGAACCCACTCCCCTCCCTCAACCCCTCACCTAGCATGCTATCAGGCACCTGCCAGACATGAAAACTTTGATGAAAGCCTTTCAACCAAGTTTCAAAGACCTCTGGACTACGTAGCTGCTGCGCTATCAGACAAAGCGTGGGGCTCCCACTTCCCTCTTTCAGCCTACATATTGCAGCACACGTTGCATTGAGTGGCTCAACGAGGGCTTCGTTGTATACGCAATCACACGCTACGATCATATCCACAGGGTTGAGATGAAAAGTGGCGTCTGTCTCCCAGTCAAGCTCCAACGTTGTGATGCGGTCGATACCGCCACCACCACCACCACCACTCTTTGAGCGATCCTGATGTTTCTTACTCCCCCTACCACTGTTTCTCTTCACTTGTATCACAGTACCGAGGTTTTCGGCAATATTCTGCCGAAGCAGTTTAAGCACGTAGTCTTGATCGGTGGCCGTATAGCTTGCTACTCGGGAACCCAGGCAGAGCGCCACGATGCCTGATACACCTGCGCCGAGCTCGAGTATGGTGGAGCTGGGCGTGATCAACTGATTTGTGAAGAGGAAGTTTGTAGGGGAAGAGATCCATGTTGCGAATAAGGGTGTAACTTTCCATACCACTGCATTAGTGTTAGTCGGTGTAAAAGGAATAGAAGGCAACAGTTGTATCGTAATGGCGACAACTATCATGGATTCGCTGGCCTATCTACTGTACTATAGTATGGTTCAAAAGCAACGAGCTCTTTCGTACAGAGCTACGAAGCTGACATGCTTTTTCGCGGGAACCCTCAAGGAAAGCCAGACTCAGCTGAGTTCTGAGAAAGGCTGGGACAACGCATGACCCCGGGAATCATCACAGCAGAACTTACTAGCACCAGTAGTCCCCTCGCTACGGTTTGAGGTCAAGAGACCCTTTGAGTGATGAATGACCAGATCATGGCCCGCCACCGTAATCTCTAGGGTTGGGTCCTGAGAATCGATGAAACCGAGTGACTGAGAAGGGATATCTTGCGAGAAGACGACAAAGGCTTCTGCATGATTTGATGAGTGATGTATCGATGATGACCACTTTGTTGTTTTTGGACATTTTGGACATTAGAAATGGGTAAGAGCGAATCGCAAGGAAAGAGCAGTACGATTGAGCCGAGGACCAGCGTAGTGTTGTGATTCGACGGTGGGATTCCAGTACACCAGGGGCGTCTTACATACCTTCTTCAGGGTCCAGGATAGGTTCCGTTGCCAGAATCTCCGTGATGAGACTCCGCATCTTGGCAACGCTCAGGCGACAGCGGGTTGCGAGTATGCGCACGAGCTACAGCGTCAGAAGGAGGCTGCGCGGCTTGGAAGAGTCTCTGGCTTGCTTGGCCAGCTGAAGACGGGCGCAACTGCACTTGGACGACAGGTGACGTCGAGCAGGTTTCAGACACACAAACGACGTCGAGGCAAGACGACAGGAGACTGGCACGACCTGGCAAACCTTGCGATGTGTGCTGCGTTGTCGATCTTCAGTCGCATCTCGTTCGACACAAAAGAAGTGGAGAAGCGGCTAGCCCCAGTTGCCCAGAGCTTGCGGTGGCTTAGTGAGGTCATTGCCTAAGAAGCTCGGCCGCCCAAAGCAAGTCGATTTAGCGACTTGAGCATAACATAGCGCATAAGCTCCCCAACACACCAACCTCATCACATCCGCCATTCTCCGCTGGCGACGACACACTCTGCTTATACCCTCTCGCTGCTGCTGGCACTTTTTGTGATACCCTTTGCCCTATACCCCCACATATACCCACACTCAACACACGCGATTGTCGCTCTGGACAGCTCCCACCCCAGAGTCGCCAAGATGCCGCAAGATCTCAAGAAGCTGATGCCCCAGGCCAAAATGTATCGGTCGGGGCCCTACACGTGCGAAGCTGCGAATGCAGAAAAGGTAGAAGGCGAGACGGTCCCGCGCCGCAACCTGGCCGCGAAAGAAGGCCTGATAATGAAGCCCCACGACAACGTAGCCACACTGTACGACGTTCTGCGACACTCAGCCGCCAAGTTCGGAAACGCAAAGGCAGTCGGTGCGCGCAAAGTCGTCAACGTACACGAGGAGACGAAGAAGGTCAAGAAGATGGTCGATGGCAAGGAGCAGGAGGTAGATAAGAAGTGGCAGTACTTCGAGCTCAGCCCGTACAAGTACAAGAGCTTCGTCGAGTTTGAGAAGATGGCTCTCTCGGTGGGCTCGGGACTCAAGTCGCTCGGCTTCAACCCACAGGACAGGCTGCATCTGTTCGCCGCGACAAGCATGCAATGGCTTGCGTCCGCACATGGTAAGCAGTCGCGTGTATATATGCAAAAAGCAACAACTAACCATGACTCCAGGCGCCATCTCCCAATCCATGGCCATTGTTACCGCATACGACACACTGGGAGAGGAGGGTCTCAAGCACTCCATGCTCCAGACCAACGCGAAGGTCATGTTCACAGACCCAGAGCTACTGCCCAGGCTCGTCAACCCAATGAAGGAGGCCAAGGATGTTCAGGTCGTCGTGTACTGCACCAAGAACGACCCCAAGCAGAAGGACATCGACACCCTCACCCAGGCCCACCCGCACTTGAAGGTCATAAGCTTCGACGACTTGGTCAAGATGGGCGAGCAGAGCCCTGCAGAACCCATCCCACCCAAGGCCGACGACCTGGCTTGCATCATGTACACGTCCGGATCTACAGGTACCCCGAAGGGAGTTATGATCAAGCACCGTAACGTCGTTGCTGCTAGTATGTCACATACCTCAAAATCATGAACAGCCTACTGACACCTTCTAGTTGCTGGTGTCGACGTCATCGTTGGCAAGTACCTCGGACCAGGCGATGTTCTCATTACCTACCTTCCCGCAGCGCATATTCTCGAGTTTGTCTTTGAAAATGCCGTACTCTACTGGGGCGGTACTATGGGTTACGGAACCATCAGGACGCTCTCAGACCAGTCGGTGCGCAACTGTGCCGGTGACATCCGTGAGCTGAAGCCGACTGTTATGGTCGGTGTGCCTCAGGTGTGGGAAACCATCAAGAAAGGCATCGTCAACAAGGTTGAGGCAGGAGGCGCTGTCAAGAGTAACATGTTCTGGGGCGCGTACGCTGCCAAGGGCTTCCTTCTTGGCTCAGGACTACCTGGCAGCGGTATTCTTGACGCCATCGTCTTCAACAAGGTCAAGGAAGCCACCGGTGGCAGGCTCCGAATTTGCATGAACGGTGGTGGACCCATCGCGAAGGAAACCCAGCGCTTCATCTCTATCGCCATTACGCCCATGATCAGCGGATACGGTCTGACTGAAACCTGCGCTATGGGTGCGCTCATGGACCCCTTGGCTTGGAACGAGCATGCTCTCGGCGAAATGCCTGGTTCGGTCGAAATGAAGCTCGTCGACTTTGCAGACGCCGGCTACTTCTCCACTAACAACCCACCCCAAGGAGAGATCTGGATCCGTGGTGGTGGTGTTGTGGACGGTTACTTGGACATGCCTGAGGAGACGAAGGAGGCGTTTACCGACGATGGCTGGTTCAAGACTGGTGACGTCGGAGAGTTTAATGCCAACGGTGAAATCCGCATCATCGACCGTAAGAAGAACTTGGTCAAGACGCTCGCTGGAGAGTACATTGCGCTTGAGAAGCTCGAGTCTGTCTACCGCTCAGCGCCCATTGTTGCCAACATCTGTGTCTATGCTGCGGAAGACCGTCAGAAGCCTGTCGCTATTATCGTGCCTACCGAACCGCAACTCAAGAAGATTGCATCGGCAGAAGGCGTCAGTGGCGACTCTCTGGAGGAGCTAGTTCACGATAAGAAGATTAACTCTGCTGTGCTCAAGCAATTACAGCAAGCCGGCCAAAAGGGCGGCCTGGCTGGCTTTGAGATGATTGAGGGTGTTGTATTGGCAGACGAGGAATGGACACCACAGAACGTAAGTACCAATGCAACGCGCAAGTAAGCCTGCAACATGCTAATAACATATCAGGGTCTCACCACTGCTGCACAGAAGCTCAACCGCAAGGGCATCTTGAAGCAATACCAGAAGGAAGTTGACCAGGCTTACGGCAAGTCGTCGTAGAGGCATGCCGTCAGAGGCGCGAAAACGACGTTAGGCATCATATCTTGTTGCAACGCTTGGGTTGTTGGCTATTTTCTTATGATTATATGAACCCAGTTGCGGAGTCTTCTATTCTGAGTGGCGGAGCAAGCGTTGTAATTATATCCTTGATGCTATAGCATGGCGCAAAGCTTTTGGTTGTTTGAATGCGTAGTGTATTCAAGGTACTATCCACATGTTTCCATCCACGCCCACTAAAAACGACGAAGAACTGTTCCTTTGTGCGTTTGTACATTATATCGACATACGAGGGGTGGAAGGTGGTGAGAGCCATCTCATGTCGCTTTGTAACGGCTTCGTTCTTCGGCTCGTGTGAGGTGAATTGTGATGGGAATCAAAGGCAACGATTTTTTGTATGGGCGCACATGTAGGCAAGTATAGATAGCATATCCAATGGGTTCAACGTTTTCCTACGTTGATAGCTGTGCCCCATCTTATTGCTTCTTGGCGTCCCTCTCAGCCTTCCGGAGCGCGCGCTTCCGGATGTTCTCGTGCATGCCCCTGTTCACCTTGACTACAGTATCCGAACGCTCACCCAAGAAGCGCGAGAGAAACCAGTGCATGAGTCCATGACTCCAGTATGGCGTACTTGTAAAAGCCACACCCTGTGCACCCCCACTTCTTCCAATCTTGCTCAGTGTGGCGTTCACGAACTGCTTGGGGTTCGGCACAAGGGCGGATGTCTTACGGATCTTGGACATGGCGGTGGTGACGAGGTGGGATTGGACGCACTGAACGTATACACCATGGGGCTCAAGCTCAGAAGCAAGCGCGGTGGACCACTGTTGTAGGAATGCCTTGCTACCAGAGTAGGTTGCGAGGAGGGGCGTGGGGAAGAAACCGCCAAAGGATGCCATGGTGAGGACGAGGCCACGCTTGCGAGACATCATGCCGGGGGTAACAAGCTGCGTGACGCGTAGCGTAGCCATACAGTTGATCATGATGATGTCGTTCATTTCCTGCTTGGGTGTCTCGACAAACGGCACGGGGATGCTGTGGCTCAGGCCGACGTTGTTTACCAGTATGCTAACATCCAATCCTTCGATGAGCTTCTTCATGTTGTTGTAGTCGGCATCCTTGTTCAGGGCAAAGTCCATGGCCAGCGTCTTGACGGCAATTTTGGGGCCATACTTGGAGGTGATGTCAGCAGAGAGGGCGTCGAGCTTGGATTGCGTGCGCGAGACGAGGATGAGGTTGTAGCCCTTTGCTGCAAGGGAGAGGGCGAACTCCTTGCCAATGCCGTCTGAAGCCCCAGTGATGAGTGCCCAGGTACCGCGGGGTCCGAAGGTGCTAAGCTGGTGGGGGTTAGGTATGCTCCGGGGAGATAGAAGGGTCATGTGGGAGGGCTGCATACCGATTTTCCTGGGAGCACGAACAAGCTCAGGAGAACGCGGACAGTGCTGACAATGGGTGCTGCGAAGGATGCAATGCCGACAAGCAAGAAGCCATAGACAGCAGCCTGCACGAACGAGTTGCTCGCATCGATGTGAAGACCAAACGGCTCGAGGATGCCTGCCATGATGGGCGGATGCTAGGGTAGCCAAAGGTTGGTGGTTGGAGAGGTGAGGACAGCACCCAAGTTGGCACGCTCTGTCAGTCGTCGCGACTGTCTTCTCACTTCTCGCCTGGCTTCGCTCTAGGCCCTGCCGAGGCTGGCGGGACTAGCGCGGCGCTAGGCGTCGGCACCGGAGAAACCTGTCGTCCACACTTGCTAAGCGTAAGCGAAAGTCAGAGTGGAAATTGCGTCCAGCAACATCGAAAGCTCGACAATACCACCCGACCCGCAACCATGGCGACCGAACTCACGTACGTTGTGCGAACCCGCGAACAAGACTGTCGACAAATGCTGATTGCGAAATAGTGTCCAGTCGGAGCGCGCTTTCCAGAAGCAGGTACTAGACGCCCGTTTCGCGATTTCCCAGCACACACGGTACTAATGCGATGCGATAGCCTCACATCTTCCTCAACCACAAGGTCGGCGGCCCCCGCAAGAACACCCGCAACAGGAGATGGTACAAGGACGTTGGTCTGGGTTTCCGTACCCCCAAGACCGCCATTGAGGGTACCTACATCGACAAGAAGTGCCCATTCACCGGCATGGTCTCCATCCGTGGCCGTATCCTGACCGGAACTGTCATGTCCACCAAGATGCACCGTACGTGAATACCCGGGTCCGGAGCGCACACAGGGCTCGACCAGCACCACAAGAAAATGCTTGGCAATGGGGACTAACGCAGTGCAGGCACCTTGATCATCCGCCGTGAATACCTTCACTTCATCCCCAAGTACTCCCGTTACGAGAAGCGCCACAAGAACCTCGCCGCACACGTTTCTCCCGCTTTCCGTGCTGAGCCCGGTGACCAGGTCGTCGTTGGCCAGTGCAGGCCCCTCTCCAAGACCGTCCGTTTCAACGTTCTCCGTGTCCTCCCCCGAAAGGGAAAGGCTGCTAAGCAGTTCAACAAGTTCTAAGTGCATAGAAAAGGGATGGTGTAACGGTTCATGATCAACAACGGAAAGAAACCTGGTTGAGGCGGAGCGTGATGGTTTTCGATATGGTCGTCAAAACTCGGCATCAAGGGTTGAGGAATCGGAGTCCCATGGGCCATGTATGTTTCTTCAGCTACGATCAATGAAAGTCCTCGAGTGGTCAAACAAGCCACCGAGGCGGGTCAAAAAGTCCATTGCTGTTTGTACTGGATCGTGATGAGTTTCAGTCAACGTAGCTTGCGTTGAGAACTCGACTTCTCTTCATGCCCGATCCTACCATGACATTCCCTCGATCTAGGTCGTGAGAATATTCCATGCATCAAGGCATCCGTGTATAGATTAACATTACATCACCATCTTTTATATCAATACCCAGTGTTCCCCCCCCCTGTCTCTCTAAGCCTTTACGTAGAAGTTCCACTGCATGAACATCCAGATCAGACTTGAAGTCGCTACCATTACCGGTCCAGCCAACGGCTTTCCCCATCTTGTCGTCCCGAACACGAACCATTCACTCATAAAGTGTCCCCATGCTACGGCATAAGTGGCAATAGCCAATTGGTAGAAACTAGGGTTGTTGATGTTGTAGGCAGCGTAGAAACGTACCACGCCCGTCAAAAAGGTCCATGTCCCAAATGTGCGTGAAGAGAGAGCGGTTACGTGTTTTGGCGTGGTAGGTGGTGGGTCAATTGGAGTAGGGTTGTAGACGCGCGAGGTGAAGGACAGCGTGGAGTAGCATTGGATACTGTTTCCGATGGAGATCAGAGAGACCTGCGGAAGTTGTTAGCTGGCCCAACTGGTTGGAGAGACGATGTAAAGGTGACAATTGTAAGGTTGCAGAGCAGAACGTACGATCAGAAGCCATTTAGGTAGCAGACCCTCTGATTGAGGGAGGTAGGATTGGAACACGTCCATTGTAGTGAGCAATTGGCTGCTTAGATGGCAGTACAGAGTTCGAGAATTTGTGCGCACGTCGGGCGTTGGATTTGAGACGTTTGGGACGTGTTCAGCCTGGTACGAATGCGAGAGCACCGAAGGGTCTTGGTCTGTGCCCCTGAGTCGAAGACATTTGGATTCATTCCTCAACTCACAGTCATGGACCTGTCCTCGCAATACGGGAAAAAGAAAGGACCAGACTTTCAGCGACTAAATGTAAGCATTCTATGTGAAAGGGTAATAGGAATGCGCGTTGAGGAAACGGGGTCACACATAGGTGGAGGTGCACAACGCGTGTCTAAAGTAAGACGAGACTGTGTAACGATAAATTGAAAAGTGCTAATAAGGAGATTGATATCCGAAGTAAAACTGCTACTACGTTATCGTTCAACAGCGTGCTCAGTAGAAAATTGAGGCACCAGCGCAAGGTTGTAGATACGAATGCTTTTTATCGATAAGGCTAAGAGAAAATACTGATGCTTCAATGTCTCGCCCCAGACCATAATGACAATCACGATATTTCTTATGCATATATTACGCACCGGAGGTGATTATGCCCATGTCTTTACAAAATGGATCAGACGATGACCACCATGATGAGGAGAGGGGCGACCCTGTATCCGGCGCGGCAAACATGGATGAAGAAGAAGCCCACCTGTTAGGAAG
Organism: Alternaria burnsii; assembly: GCF_013036055.1. Classification (NCBI taxonomy): domain Eukaryota; kingdom Fungi; phylum Ascomycota; class Dothideomycetes; order Pleosporales; family Pleosporaceae; genus Alternaria; species Alternaria burnsii. The sequence goes on along the minus strand of NW_024066107.1, from coordinate 2,797,348 downwards.
GCAAGAGCTGGATTTTGAGGATTATATGCCACCTACGCGTGCCAGTCGACACAAATTCTTGAGTTTTCTGCGCAGTCCAGAGCCGCCTCGCGTCCAATCCATACAGCCGGTCTTTCCGTCGGTTCAAGCGCGCCCAGTACAGTGGCTTGAAGCATACAGGCTCAACAACCCTACTTCGCTCGTTGTCGTGCTGCTCGTGTGGCTCCTGGTTTTCATATGGTTTCTGACTGCCCAATTACCGCTTCGAGATGGGGACGGTAACAGCGTGCTCAACCTCGACTGCACAGATACACTCTGGAAACGAAAGAACGAATGCGGTATCGACGGAATCAATTGCCGGCCCTTCAGCGACTATTCTTTCGCCTTCCAGTGTCCAGCAAAGTGTGGAGGTGTACAGATTCTGAATCCGCATGTTGTTGGGCCGCTTGAAGTAAATTATCGGCCTCTTGTCATCGGCACAGAAGTTTATCGTGGAGATAGTTTCATCTGTGGCTCAGCGATCCATGCTGGGATTGTAGATGATCAGAAAGGTGGTGCTGGTCGTATAACCCTCGTTGGCAACTATGACAATTTTGCCAGTACCAAGCGTCATGGCATCGAATCCTTGCCTTTCGATTCCTACTTTCCGCTAGCTTTTTCTTTGGCTTTCGATGACAGCTTCCAGGCCATCTCTGATCCTCGGTCAGCATTACTTCCCATCTCGATTCTATTTACTGCTGTACTTGCTATATTTTCCACATCACCAAAGATCTTCTTTCCAATCTTTATTCTCATATTCGCCCATGTGAGCTTTTTTTCTGATCCACCATCGGCATCGTATCACAGTACCACTGTACTGCCAGATCACATATCCATGTTCGTAAAACGACTTTTACCGGCAATGTTCGTAGCAATAGTGTTGTACTCTACTGTCATTAAGCGAACCTTGTCTGGGCTGACTGCTCAGTTTGAGAAAGCAATCTTCTGGCTTGGTGGATTCTGGATTGGGGCGTTATCAAATTACACCTTTGATTGGATACCTATATCGCGACTTACGGCACACGATCTGGAACAACAACCGGGGGCGAAGATAGCCTTGGCCGTAATCATTGTGGTACTGGCCGTAATCATTGTGGGTCAAGTATACTACTTCTGGCTCGAAGGCCGCCTGCTCCGATACCTCGGCTTGTACGGAATCTTCGTAACCAGCATCTTAGTATGCTTGGCTATACCAGGTGTCAATCTGAGATTCCACCATTACATTCTTGCGATGCTGTTGCTGCCCGGAACCAGCCTCCAGACACGGCCATCCTTGCTCTACCAAGGCATTCTATTGGGCCTCTTTGTCAATGGAATAGCGCGTTGGGACTTTGACTCTATTCTGCAGACTTCTGCAGCACTTCGCGATGATGCAAAGTTCAACTCGGTCGTTCCCAAGATACTGAATGCTGTTATCGAGTCCGATACCGAGGGGACCGTTGCGACATTTTCGTATGACGTACACCCGATCGGAGTCAATGGTATAAGTGTTTTAGTAAACGACGTTGAGCGCGATCGTACGTTCTACGATGGCGGGCTAGTTGCGGCTTCCTTCAAATGGGATCGGCCAATTGACAAAAGGATAAATGAGTACTTTCGTTGGGCATATGTCATAGACGGGCGAACGCTTGACTATTCAAAGCCGATTACATGGTATGGTACTGGTACGTGGAGCAATGGAGGCTCGATGGAAAATAAATGAGAACTGTTGGCTGCAGCTATAAGATTACCCAAGGCCTAGGCTCATGTTAATGTGGCATGGTGGATCTCCATGGTCTCATCCCTTCGAAAATTCCAACCGTTGTAATCAAGAAAATACGCGGGGTTTTGGTAGTTGTTATCTTTCGGATTTGGAGACCTGTCATTTGCTATAGGTGGCATCGAACCATGGTATCAACTCCATAAACCCCGCCTTCATCGTCACAAAGCCCACATCGATATACGGTTCAGCCACGAGAGACAAGTCTATTCAAAGGCATCTATGCAGCTCTTCTTCTTTCATCATTCCCTCCTTACCTTCCTCCCAGACCAACCTAGCCTTCACTCACTACTAGCCAAAATGGTAAGTCGCAACGGTCGTATGCTTCAGCCACAACGCACATTACTTTGTCCAAATGAATGGATGTCTTGTTTGAAACAGTTGTATGGTTTTTCTTGACAATCACAGGGTGTTCTTCGATCATACGTGCACAAGTTTGCAATCTATACTGAATTTCAAGTAGCACGGAATACTCCTCACAGCCACCACTGCGCTTTCCACACTAGTTCCTCGCCAGATGCGAAACTGCCCCTCTACACCAACATGTCCTCGATGGAACGGCTGTGTATCAACCTCCACCAACGGCGCTGTATTCCAGCTCAGCTGTGCAACCGACTACAACGGCCGCGTCATTGACGCTGCGCAGGTGAACTAAGATCGAAACGAAGTCCGGATGAAGCACTCACATCAATTTAGGCCGATGCGTTCGTCGACTGCGGAGATGCTTGCTCCCGACGTTCCGGTTGTATTGCATTCAATATGAAAGATGGTTTCTGCTACCTTCTTGGCAAGCCCGTTGGAACTGCCCGAATCTCGTGGGTCGATCGCTAGCGCATCGGTACTTCTTAACACTGTTCTGACATGTTCCATAGCTCTAACAACGTAAACGCTGGCGTACAACTCAAGGCCCCGACCGACCCAGAGCTAGCTCCTGGCTCTTCGACGTGCACTACGGTGATCGACTGCCCCACCAACGACAAGTGTAGGTACCTTACCAACAGCAAGTCGTTCATCGCCGAATGCAACTATGACTACTATGGCGGAGATATTGCTCTCAAGTCAACCGATACCATGACAAAGTGTGTGGATGAGTGCGCCATCTTCCCAGGATGTGTTGCCGTCACTTGGGTTGATAGCAACTGCTACCTCAAGAACAATAAAACCAAGATTGTCTACAACAACGAAGTGGATAGTAAGTAGTTTGTGTACTTTCAGTTCCTCTCATGAAGCTAAGACAAGTTCAGGTGTCGTCCTTGAAGTCTAAATTTCACGTTAGGAAGAGAAGCCAGATACTGTCAACACCGCGCGATATCCCCGAATGGATGAACACATTAGCGCCAGACGAATCTGGAGTCGAGGAGGGTGTAAATTATTGGACTTTCTAGGTCATTGAAACGTCTTTTGGCTCTCTTGCCTTCTTACCTTGCTGCATAACGACCCACGTTCATGCTATGTCAACCAAGCAGTGAATAGCAGGAACTAAACATGCATTTCGGTATCCATCCTCGAGTGCGGCATCGATGCTTTCGTAACTCTTGCATGCCGCGAATATATAGACGGAAGTGTTAATGCTTGATACGCTTATCATGAGCTGGCTTTAAGGGCTAATCATAGTGTCGAGGAGTTAGGCTGATGTCTAATGCTAGGACAAAAGGAAAGGAGATCGACAGTAACATGATCAGAGCGACCATTTTGCCGTGATCTACCCGTCATTTGGTCTTGATAACTGTAGCGACTATACAAGCCTCTCGCTGCAATTGAGCATTTCCTACATTTTCTCTAATCTTTTCCCGTGCGTACGTTCGTGGTTATACATGACGTCATTGTACGTTGCTGAGTAGCGTAATCCCAAGAGATCTATGGATAGCCACCCCAGAAAATCTGCGATACAGCGTGGGATAAGATGCTTTAGCGAAAACGTTGAAGATGAGACTGTGGCCTCGGTTCGGGCACAAAGGTGGCGGCGATCATGATCGCCGTTGATAGCCACCCCACTAACGGCGACGGTGACTCAACCAACCAGGACCTATATAATCAAGATGATAAGCACGAGAGCTTCAATGTAGCCTTACTCTCAATTGCCATCTCGATGGCGCTCCAAAGCTTCTTTATCAGCGCTATCGCAGCCTACCCTACAGTGATCTTATTCTTTGCACCGTTCCTGCTCCTGTTCATTCGTTCCATATATCGCGTCTACTTCCATCCGCTATCTCACATTCCAGGACCATTGTTACCCAAGTTGACTAGCATATTCCTCCATTATCACGCTTATATCGGAGATGAAGCAAGCACCATCCACAAGCTCCACGAACGGTACGGCCCGTACGTGCGTGTCGCACCCAATGAAATTGACATAAGCGACGCGGATGCTATACCTGCAATCTATGTTTCAAAAGGAGGGTTTCCAAAAGCGGCATGCTACGCCAATTTTGATATCGACGGCCACAAGACTATCTTCTCGACGGTTGATGCGGATTACAGGAGTCCGAGGGCGAAAGCCATAGTCCCACTGTTCTCTACCAAAGCGCTCAGAGAGAACGAGAAGGCTATCTGGGGGTGCGTGGATCGCATGATCGAGCGGCTAAAGGAAGAGTCAAAGACAAGAAGGCCGGTCAACGTGCTTAATCTAACACGAAGCTTGGCTGTAGACGCAGTTTCCACGCATCTTTTCCGGGAGAACTACGATGGAGTCAGCGAGCGCGGTCCCGTACTCAGTGTAAGCGCATTTGTAGACGCATTTGTAGCGGTCGGGCGCTTCTTCTACCTCCCGAATATCGCTTTCATATGGCTAGAATGGGCCGTCGGTAAATGGATGCCTGACCCTGAGACCGAAGACAGCATGATGCTGGTCGACAAGTTTGTCTCTGCCTTGGTAACCAACACCTCCGAGAAGTCAACGACCTATCCAGGACGTCTACTAGCTGCCGGGCTTAGCGACTCGGAAGTCAAAGCGCAGTGCAAGGATCTTGTCTTTGCGGGCACAGATTCCACGGGAATGAACTTGGCTACGATCATGCTGAATCTAGCATGTTATACCGAGAAATACGAGAGACTAAAGGAAGAGATTAGAAGCAATGCTGCCGTTGGTTCTGATGCACAAGAAGTCCAAGCGTTGCCCTACCTTAACGCTGTTGTCAAGGAGGGTCTTCGAATTAGCATGGCCAATCCGACACGTTTGCCTCACGTTGTACCTACGGGAGGCTGGACTTTCAAATCCACATACTTCCCTGCTGGCTCTGTTGTCGGCTGCTCGGCCTATGAGCTACATTTCAACCCGACTGTCTTCCCCGAGCCTCGCAGTTTCGAGCCCGAGAGATGGTTAAGCCCGACAGAAGCGATGTCAAAGTACTGGTTCGCATTTGGGGCAGGTAGCCGGGCGTGTATCGCAAGAAATTTGGCAACCTTGGAGTTACAGTTTGCGACAGAGCGATTAGGGAAGAGTGGTGTCCTTGATGGAGCTAAAGTGATGCAACAGGAAGTTGAGATCTATGAGTGGTTCAATTCAAAAGTGAAAGGCGAAAGAATTGACTTGGTCTGGGGATAGACAAAAAGGCTCTTTAATGCATTTGGCTGCATGGAGTCTTCGGCGTACAGAATCAACAGACACTTGATGAACAGAAGAAAGCTGAACTCTTGATACCGATGCCTGTGCGTGCTGCCGTTTGATCGGAAAAATCTGACAGGTTTATGATTCCACGTATCATTATAGCTCTTGCACCTAAATAGAAGAGACCAAAGAAACAGCAACACAGAGAACCACACGACACAGCAAACACAATTGTTGGAGTGACACCTCTAGTGCAGAGCAGCATTGACGGAGTGGAAACCAATTGAACAAGTGACCTCTTCCCAGGGCTTTAGATCAACGACAACTCTACCAAGGGTTGTCAAAGCAAGAAGTGATGGGCCTCGGTGAAAGGTAAAAGACGATTGATGAACACACACATGTGTCGAGGCAAACAACTCAAGAAATTGTAGAAGATGTGTGGTATTCAGAAGCAAACGTAAACGCTATCAACAAGTACAAAGTAACAAAGGTGAAGAGGGAAAGGAGGAGAAAGCTGTACGTAAAGATCCTGTTGCGTGTTTGGACCATTGTCAAGCTGAGCTGCGCGATCGACAAAGCATGAAAGGGGACAAACAAGCGAAACCCAAAAACTCAGCTATCCCGTCAGTCGGTGTCATTGTGAGATGACTCGGCTGCGCCATGTCTAAGAAAGATGCCGCCAATTCGGTTCAGGGACGACACTTCTCGCCAGTCTCGAAGCACATCTCGACAACCTCGCGAGCTCCATTGTGAAAGCACCTCTTCTTGGTGCCGCAGGTGAATTGCCAGTCACACATCTACAGAAGTCAGTCAACATAACAAACCAATAAAGATCAGTATGCAAAGAAAAAAGTGTCACCTACTCCACAAGATTCGTCACCGACCTCGCAAAGATAACAGTCCTCTTCGGCAAAAGCAAAGTTTGGCCTAGTACCATTGGAGATTGCAGGCTGTAGGTGTCTGGCTGAAGCGTTTGAAGTCGGGTCTTCGGCGTCATCAAGTACCAAAAGCATAGCAGCGGAGCCGAGGAAGTCGCTGGGAGTCATGGATGCATCGTTTGCTTTGAAAGCTTTGGCATCCTCTGGCACACTCACACAAACCTCCGATCCGCTAACGGCGTCTTTGCAAAGAAAGTAGAAGCAATTTTCGTCGCAAGCAAAATCGCATCCCTATTGTCAACGGAAGTCAGTCGAGAGTTCTGCGAGCACGCGGAAAGCGATGTGTTGACTTACGTCGCACTCCGTGTTACCGTCGCAAATGTTGCAAGTTGTTTTGGCCATGGCAATATCACGAGAAGACATAGGCGCAGGAGTATGTACCGCACGAACTGATCTGGCTACCGTATGTGTCGCGGTTGTGATCATGGTCATAGGAATCTCGATCACAGACGGGGAGCGCGAAGCAGTAACGGTTGGGGGCTGTACGACAACGGTGGAAGCTGGATCCTGATAGTGGTAGACGATGGTGGAGGCCGGCTTTTCCACGGTGACGGTGCTGGGTTGAGGACGCTGACGAGTTACTGTCACAGTGCTGGGTTGAGGACGTTGAGGAATCATTGTCACAGTACTGGTTTGGAGGCGGGGAGAAGCTACAACGACCACACTGTTCTGCGGAGCCTGGGAGTATATAGTGACGGTACTAGGGGAAACCGGAGGTACCGAAACGATGGTCGTAGTGATGGTCGTGGGGTGCTGAGGGACTACGACAACAGTGGTGGTACTAGCAGGAGGGGCAGATACAGTAACCGTGACAGCTGGAGGTGAGGGTATAGTCGATATGGTGACTGTGGAAACCGAGGGAGGAGGAATTGTCGAGATGGAGGTTGAGTAAAGTACGGTCTGCGTTGTAGTTGTAGTTCCTGGCTGGGGCATAACGACAACAGTTGTTGTTTCGCTTGGTGCTGAAGCGGAGATATTGAAGTTGGGAGGCTGCCACCTCGAACGAACGCTCATGCAAACGGTCAGGTGAGCAGCCAAGTCGTTGCACACGAACTTCTCACATTCAGCGCAGTCGTTGTGACATTCCTAAGCAAAGCAGAATTAGCAAGCCATCATGTAACACTAGGGTCTCCGGAACAATCAACATACTGGGCAGGTCAATGCGTCACAGGGCGTACACTGCGACTGTTTGAATGCAGCATTGCGACGAACAGGTGGCTGACTACCGACGTCATTGGAAGCTACTCCATCGCGAGGGGCCAGTACACTGTGTCTCGGGGGAAAGATCATGTGTGTGATCGTGTTTGTGACGGCCGTACTTGTGATGGTGATGGCGGAATCGAAAGTTGGCGTAGGCAGCACAATGGAACTGGTCTCAACACTGGTACTGGTAGCGGTCTCGTAGATGGTGGCTGTGACGCCTGGGACATCAGTGACGCCTGTGTTGTTGCGAATGGCCTCAGCAAGCTCTGGCTGGATATCGAAGCAATGTGTTTGATAGCGCAAATATCCATCTTCGCATTGGTAGTGATCGCAGTCTCGGCAACTGAATTTGGAATGGTCACAATACTACCAGTCAAAGTCAGTAAGGGCTCTGTATATCGATGGACGGGAGAGTAGAGCATCATACATCGCAAGGGTCTTGACTTGTACATTGCTTGCAAGTAGCCTCCGACAGGGTAATGGTGCGAGACGATAAAGAGTCGGCAGACGATTCAGCAGCGATATCACTGTCCTGATAGTAGGAGCAGTAGTTGTTCGCGTCGCAGCCGATGTGCCAGTTGCCATCTACAGGGGTGGATCGGGCCGTAACAGCATCCGCGGAGCCACTGGTTGGAGTCGACGGGATTGTCAGACCGGCTGGCGTGGCGGCACTGACAGCGATGAAGCCAGCGATGACGCTAGTAGTGAGACGCATAGTGGAGAGCGTGGTCAGAGGATACCAAGTTACGCTGTTATACAGACGAATAGCGTAGAGGTCCTGGAGAATACCGAAGTAGACTTGGGTATGGATGTTCGATGGATGGATTGGGTAGAGTTGCTGGGGTGAGTTGTGATGTGAGAGAAATGGAGGATGAGGACCAGAAGACGGGATTATATACTCTGGAATCGACGTGCACGGTGGCTAGATGGCGAGCAGTAGCAGAAAGGTGCTGCTGCTCCATCATTCGTTATGTTTACTGCTATCCTAGACAGACGAGGTAAGAACACAGGCGATCGATGCTAATACTGCGCCAAGAACAGTAAGGCCTACTCCCACAGGTGGTATTCGGGAAGTAACGACGATGAATCCTTGTAGCATAGTCAATTACCGCGGGGCATCTTGTCTTGATTAACTCTCTGCTCTTCGGCCCAGCATCCGCAATGAGCGCGCTGACGGTAAATCCGAACAAAGTGACATCGGCTTCAGTAGGCTTGTGGCCTCCAAGTGTCCAGAAGCAGTCGTTATCATCAGCTTATCTTTGGCTGTCCTCAAGCAGATCATTTACACTCTGCCAGATATCCATGTGGAAACTGCGAACCTCATCATTCGAGAAACGACCGGTACCTTGATCTTGCAGTTTCTTCACAATGCCCCGGTAAGCTAGGTAGCCGAGAATGATACGTTGCGGAAAGGGCACCTTGGCCAGGACGTAATCGCGCATAGTGTAATAATTATCGATCCAGCGTTCTCGAGAATTATAGAAGAAGAGCCTATCTTTGAGCAGGGCTCTGATATCAAGATCGTAGGCTATATCTCTGGCGATTAACGCCGCATTCATATCGACAGCAGGCCTCTGTTGATGAGCTCTTTCGTGATGAGCGTGGTGTCAGCCAGTATCTCGGAAGAACCTCCCGGGCATGATAACTCGAGATAGGGGATTTCGCCTTTGGGTCCAGAGATTGGACCGCCCACGCCGTGTTGGTAAGGGATATTGGCTAGACGCAGGCGGAATTCGAGTTTTGTGACAAAGGGGGACCAGGTATAGTGACCAGGCTTGTTTGCGCCATGTATAGTGTTGCTTCGCTCGACACTGGTGTCCATTAGGTAGTTCTATACACTAGACTGATTGAAAGGTCAAGCTGATGTGACGCGAAAACATGCATGGTGCCAGCAGCACTGACATATATGGCAGTCCATGTACGATGGCGTGCCTGATCATCGTACATAAGCTTGATAAGCACAATGCTTTCAGATGTGAGCAGAGGCAGGCGACAGGAAGCGAGGTCATGCTGCTTTGAGTTCCAACATGGCTGCAGCCAATCACGCGAAGGTCTGACGTAGCGCGTCAGTCCGGCTATGGGGAAAGGCGCGACTCCAGGTCAGGGTCGGCATGGACTGCATCTAGCGAAAGTGAAGAGCAGCGCACAGCACCGCGTTAGTCATGATGGATTCCTCGACACTATGGCACGCCCTCTTGTCGCTTTTCTCGCCTCGTTTGCCTTGGACCCTGGCAACGCGCTTTCTGGCTACACAGCAGCCCTGCACAAGCCCACCGCCCGACTAGGCAACCGCTGCAGCTTTACCTGAGCAATCATCTCCCCTCCATTACCGCCCTAAATCATTCCAACACCCACGCAGCTTCATCTTCACTACCATCACCTGCACCTCAATGTCTACCATGGCCAATGATAAAGCCGCACCCGTCTTCATGGGCCTTCCGCTTGAAGTGCGACACACCATCTTCGAGTACGTAGCTGCCCGTGACGTCAAGCCCAAGAAACTGCTCCGTTACTGGTTTGAGAAGAAGGAAGTCAAGGCGCTTGTTGAGCAAGAGGTCACCAACAACCCTAACGGTCCCGCGCCCCAAGTAGTGTATGGCAACGACTACGATGAGTACGAAGACGAGAGTGCCGCAACTGATGAAGACGGCGACGAGAGTGACGACTCAGAAGAGACTGAGAGCGCGGAAGAGGACAGTGAGACCGAAGATGAAGATGAAGATGAGGACGAGGACGAGGACGGGGATGACAATGAAGAGGCAGAGCAAGAAGAGGATAGCGAGGTTGAAGACGAAACCGAACTCGAGGAGGGCGACGAAGGTTTCACCGACAGCGACGGCAACACTGCTGCCACAGTCGCTGCCACTCAGCCTTTTCCTCCGGCGCCTGTGGTTCGGCCCCATGGTAAGAAAAAATTTTTTTTTTTGGACAAATTGCATATGAGACGCACGCTGATTTCGTACACTATCGTCTAGCCAAATGGCGACATATTCCAAACTTCATGCGCCTCACCCAGTGCCCCCCGCCAGTCCAGCTCTTGTTGGTCTCACAGCAGCTGAACAACGAAGCCAAGAACTGGTTCTACGATGTAGCCACCTTACGTATCGATGCTACAGGCAGCTTCGCCCATACGTCATTCTTCGAAGAAGCATTCAGCCAGATGTAGGTGTCGCTGTATGAATCGTATGTAAAACACACGCTGACCTATTGCATTAAAATTAGCACCGACGCAGCGTTCTCTCCCATGGGTTAGTAATGTCCCTGTATGGACTGCAAGTGAAACATGTACTGACTTTATACATCTGCCTGTAGAAAACATCCGCAAGGTTGACATCACCTTCGTTTGGGATTCGACTTGGATCCGCACGGACACGACTGGGTCTGTCGAAGCCATTTTCCCCGCCCTTCTTGGTCAGCGGTCAAAGTTCGTACACCAGATCCTGCTACAAGCGCCCGATTTGCGGGAGGTCACCATTCACTGGCAAGTAAACTCCACGTGCGATTTATCTTCGGAAACATCGCTGACCTGACATCCCTCAGGCATGACTCTGCCCAAGACGACGAGAGCACTAACCTGATGCTTGACAACCTTGAGCCATTCCATACGCTTCCTGCTACCGTCAAGGTCGTTGGGCACTATATTGCTGCGGATGCAACGCCTAAGAAACGCAGCGTCGCTGGCAAGCGTCGTGTTGAGTTCCAGAACATCCTCGACATGGGTCTCGATCGTCTCTTCTAAAATTTCCTATGGCATTTTGCATCGTTGTGTGGTGAGACACCTATATCATCTTCGCGTTTGTAAGACGGGCAGTTGTACGCCGACGTAACCGGGGTTTACCTTCCTCTTCCATGGGGTCTAGCCTGAACAAGCCGGAACTTCGCGTCCTAGTGCCTCAACTACATGCGTGGCATTACCTTTTGTGAGCACTACACGCCAATCTGGGATACCGAGCGCACAAATGCCAGCGGTTCCGCGGTTACGATCGGCCAGCAGCAGGCTTTCACAATTCCAAGTTTCTCAGCCTTCTCGTTTCCACTCATGCTCCGTTCACTGACTTCCATGACTGCAATTTTTGACATCGCAGCCAGCAAGCTCAAGTTTATAGCGAATGCGAAGTGCAACTTTTCAGCTTGTATTCCCCCATGTCCTGAGTTTGAGATTATTGTTCGCGATTCTCGGACAAGCGCAAATGATCGACCTTGGGTAGGGGCCACAATGCGGGGAAGGACAGCTGATGTGCTATTTGCACTACTATCCCCAATAGCGCAAACACGAAAGGCTGTCGTGAGTGGGCGGCATGGTAGATCATTTAGTTGACGTTGGTGCTAAACAGCTCGTGGCGTCTCCCTAGGCTCTTGTATCACCATCTAGATCGCGGAAAAGGCCCGCTCGCAAAACCGACGCCAAGCCGAAAAGAGCAGAAGATGGGGTAGTGGGGTACTCATGTTCCTGAAAGGCTTATAGGCATCCAGTAAAGCCACGTGTGATAGGCCTCCAAGGGGCCGGAGTCTAATCTCAAGGGACAACAGAACACTAAAGGTTTATTTAAACACCCTGTAGGGCCCTCCAGGTTCATTCTCTGCGATCGTTCCGTCTCTTGATATTGAGCAATTCTCCAAAGGTTTTACAAGTCATAAACACCTTTCGTCATGGGTATCTACAACAAACTCGCGGATGACATTAATGAGGTAGATATTATCATAGCCGGAGGTACGATGTTTCTTATGCTCAATCATTCCCTCACTGACTTTCTTTTCCATAGGTGGGACAGCAGGATGCATTATAGCCGGTCGACTCGCTGAAGATGACCCATCTCTTTCTATTCTCGTGATTGAAGGTGGCGCAAACAACAAAGACGTCGCCAGCGTCGTCAACCCCGTCTTCTACTTACAGAACTTGCTACCTACCACGAAGACTGCTCTCTTTTACAAAGGGAATAAGTCTAAGCAACTCGCTGATCGTGAGCCTATCGTGCCATCTGGCGGTACGCTGGGCGGTGGTAGTTCAATCAACTTCATGATGTACACGCGAGCACAAAGATCAGACTTTGATAGCTGGAACACACCTGGTTGGTCGGCTGAAGAGATGTGGCCGCATCTAAAAAAGCTAGAAACCTATCATGGGCCGGGAGCCAAAGAGCATCATGGTCACAGTGGGCCCATCCATGTCTCAGATGGAGGCTACCGCGCAAAAGCCGCCGAAGACGACTTCATAAGCGCAGCTGAGAAGGTCGGCTACTCCGAGATCGACGACTTGCAGAACTTGGACAATAACAATGGCATTGCGCGATGGCAACGCTACGTCTCCCCCGAAGGCAAACGTCAGGACACTGCACACACATACCTCCACCCGAAGTTAGAGGATGAACGGTATTCCAACCTTCATGTCCTTGTTGAATCAAAAGTCGTACGCGTACTTTTTGATGACAATAAGCGTGCGACTGGCGTCGAATATACACCAAACCCCGAGTTCCAAGCCACCATTGGCTTGAGCATGCACCCTGTCAAGCAGGTTCGCGCCCGCAAGTTGGTTGTCGTTACATGTGGTGCGTGCGGCACGCCGCCTGTACTCGAAAGATCTGGTGTGGGCGCAAAGGAAGTTCTCGAACGTGCTGGTGTTCCACTCGTGGAGGAATTACCGGGTGTAGGAAAGGACTACCAAGACCATCACCTCCTCCTATACCCATACAAGACTGCTCTTGCGCCTGACCAAACCATCGATGGTATTTTGAGCGGCCGCGCCGACGTCGCTGAGATGATGAAGAACAAAGATCCCATGCTAGGCTGGAATGGCATTGACATATCTTCTAAGCTTCGCCCTACCGAAGACGAAGTTACCTCTCTCGGACCAGAGTTCCAAGAAGCATGGAAACGTGACTTTAAGGATGCGCCCAACCGTCCATTAATGCTGTGTGGTCTAGTATCATGCTTCCTAGGGGATCCAGCGAGCATACCAGCAGGCCAGTACGTCACAGCAGGTAATTACACCGCATACCCCTACTCGCGAGGACACATGCACATCACTGGTCCCAAACACGACGACGCACTCGACTTCGACGTTGGTTTCTTCAACGACAAGGATGACATTGATCTCAAGAAGCAAATCTGGGCGTACAAGAAGCAGCGTGAGATCTTGCGACGGACGAAGTTCTACCGCGGAGAGCTGGCTGCGGGTCATCCGAAGTTTGCCTCTGATTCCGCTGTTGCAGTACAGGAGGATGTCAGTGGTCCTCTCGAGGATGTCAAAGACCTTGTCTATAGCAAAGAAGACGATGCTGCTATTGAGCAATGGCTACGTGAGAATGTCAATACCACATGGCACTCTCTTGGCACATGCAAGATGGCACCAAGAGAAAAGGACGGTGTCGTCGATGGATCTCTGAACGTGCATGGTGTCAAGGGCTTGAAGATCGCAGACCTGAGCATTCCTCCAGAGAACGTTGGTGGAAACACCAACAATACAGCACTAGTCATTGGTGAGAAGGCGGCAGATATTATCATCGCCGAATTGAGGGGTGGTGCTGGCACGCCATAGTATCGAGAGAACCTTTTGATATGTATTTAGCGATAATGAAGTTACAAACATGATGCATTTAATAAATCGTGAATCGGATCTTCTCAATCAATCTGGACACATTGTGCCAAAAACAAAAGGCGTTTGGATTGAGTAGCCTGGCTGCGCTATCAGAACTATCTTAGATGATGCCGAGGACTTTCTAGTACGCGAGAGCCGTCAAACTTTAGTGCGGTACTAGTCATACAAAACAGACAACCTTGAATAGAACAATCGTATACGTCTTACGAGATGAAGTGTCAGATTTCGAGATGCTACATACATAGGCGTTAACCTATAGCTTGTACCTGAACCGTCTATTCTCGCGATCTGTCAAATCGAGGAATTCCTCATTCTCCACATGTCTACCGTCATCTTCCTTGTCTCTCTTCTTGTTCTCCCACATGTAATACGCTCTCAGTACCAATGCCATAGCCGCAGCGAACGCGCAAGTAACAACGATAGTAATTTTTGCTGGTACAAAATCCGGTGCATCGTCTTGCCGGAAGGTAAGTGGTCCGATGATATTTCCCAAGCAGAATGACATGAGCAATATGGCATTCATGGTAACCTTCTTTGTGTGACCGGCAATATTGGCTGAGACCCAGGAGTAGAGGAGCGGTAAGCTGGCGCCAATGCAGTTGGTAAGGTAATTTCCAATGAGTTTTCCAGCTTTGGATTCGCCTGGGAGGAAGGCCATGAGGCAGCCACCGAGCGCGCCGGGTACCAGCAGCGAAACGACGTTTAGTGCGCGTTGGTTGAAGCGGCCAGCAAGATATGTGGCGATGAGAATTGAGATGATACTAACAGCGCCGGATGGCAACTGCAGTAATGCTGTGGTCTTGGGGTTGAAGCCAAATGACTTGATGAGCGTGGCTTGGTAGGAAGACACTGCACCGTTAGGTACATTAGACGATATCGTGATAATCGATAGCATCCACGTCTGCGGGTCTTTGAAACAATCGATGACTTGGTGGAATTTGAAGTGCGTGTTCTCTATACCAGTTTGGTTCTCGCGAAGACGTTCGATAGCCCATACCTTCTCCGCTGGGGTGAGGCGGGAACTCATGGGGTTATCGGGAAGTAATAACACCACTGTGTGAATTAGTGTCGTATCAAAGTCGAAAATGAGTAGTTCACATACCAGTGATGCCAACAGTAACAGTGATTAGACCTACTACAAGGAACATGATCTGCCAACTGGTAAAGGTGTCACTGTCGTAGTGCTGGAACCCGAAACTGATCAAACTTCCGATCATTGTTCCTGTCCCGACACCGAGATACCAGATGCCTAGAAAAGACAAAATCAGTATATACCTTCTCATGCATTTCAGATACGTGCAACTTACCGGTGCGCAGAGGTTGTTCATTCTTTTTGTACCACATGGAAGTTATCAAAATTAGACTGGGGGCAACAGCCGATTCGAAGCAGCCTAACAGAACGCGCGTAGCTACTAGAGCGCCATAGTTCTTGCACACACATGTGAGTGCAGTGACGAGACCCCAGAGAATGACGGCTGCGCCAAGGTACTTTGCTGTAGGGAGACGCTGCATGCCGTAGCCATGTGGGAATTCGAGTGCGAGATATGATACATAGAAGAAGAGTGCGAGATTCGAGAACTGCGACGTGCTTATGTTTGCATCCTCGTATAGACCCATCACCGCAGCGTAGTTCACTAGTGGGAACCCGTCAGTACGTTTGATTGAACACAGACGACGCAAGATTGTAGAGCTAACATACCAAGTGTTTTGTCCAAATACTGTAAACAGTAGCAGCACCACATCAACGGCATGATCATCCAGTCGATCTTTCGCAAAAGCCTCCGCTCATCCTCAGGCGTGAGAACTCCCACATCGTGTGCCGATTTGAGAAACTTGAGCGCTTCATCGCCATTCTTGGATGGCTCCTCGACGACACCAATTTCAATGTCTGAATGTGGTGGCGATGGAGAAGTGTTGCCCGACTTCGATTCGTGGACTACCTCTTTCTCCGGAACGCTCATTTTGCTGGGTCGGGAACAAAGATGGATAGTAGAAGTTTCCTGGACCGCCGGCTATGTCTAACGCGAGGCGATATGATATATACCACCGTTCTAAAGCCTTACCATTCCGGCATCTGTATTGCCGTGTCATCTCTCACACGCATGCCGACCTCGCAGCCGGCATGTAGCATTGCCTATCGAGGCATATTTATCGAAGATCACTCCCACTTTGCTAACACGAGCCAAACATCGTTCTTCCGACCAGCATCCCTTATCATGACCCCTGTCTGGGCAAGCCGATGAACGCACCAAAGACCCCAGATCTGTGACCTTCATCGAAGCGAGCATAGTGAGATCTTTCTTTCCGAAGAACAGCCAAGAGTGCAGTGTGCGATAGCAGATGAATAATGTGTAGACATGATGATGTCAGTGGAGATAGGAATGTGGTTGATAACGCTGTCCATTCGCTTGCCGGGCGCTAGGTGGGGTTAGGAAGGTGGTGTGTTGGACCCTGAGGAGGGGTAGTCAACGTTGTGGGCAACTGTATGCTTAGTAACTGCAAAAGGTAATGAAGAATGCTCGGAAATACGCACTGTCGACCGGGATGCTATGCAAGAACGTGTTTACCTTGATCGATTTCCCCATTGTTGAACTTCTACGATCCATCATGGCCGACATAGAAGACATAATGCATCTTTGTGTTACGGAAGTCAATAATTGTTTTCACGACTAAGACGTTTCCGTATGAAACCCTGCCTTGGGAATTGCCACCGATACTTAAGTAATAGAGTTATGACTAGGGTAGCATCTGCAAGTGATGCTGTACGATCAAAAATTTGGGTATCGATTTTCCCTCGACAATCTGTTGCCATATCCAAACGCCAAGTGAACAGACGATTAGACAAGGACACTATCCAGTAACCCTTCGATCCAACCCTCCCAACTTCCCCTCTTTAGACCTGCTACCCCCTTCACCACATGGCCCTCGCTCTTATCAACTTCTTTTTGTAACCCTTCTTTGGCACCTTCGCCCTGAGCTTCCCACCACTCTGCCTCGGCCCTATCTTTGGCTCTCTTGACAACTCTCTCCTCATCCTCGATACGGTACAGATCGCATTTGTTGCACTCACTGCAAGGCTGCCCAGGTCTTTCACGAAAATGTCCGCAAAAGTGTTGGTATCCCTCGTTCGCAAGACCTTGTCGGCAGATGTAGCACATGCTATACCCGCACAGACAGACAAGCTTGTTACAGCCCTCAGACTTGACGAAGCCTAGGTTGCACTGAGGACAGGTGCGTTTTACGGCGTCTGTGGTGGCGCGTTCGAGTGTGAGACGAAGAGATGTGAGCTGGGAGGAAAAACATGTGTGAGGGTCGTGCCAGGGAAGACTACACGAGAGGCAAGATGCACGGCCGCAGCTCGGAGAAAGACATTGGAATCGAAGACCACGACGCTTTAGGTGGACACGTCTAAGGGCGGACCGGAAAGGTGCGATGACAGGCAAGCGAAATGCAACGGTGACGAATGTATAGATGAGTACGAGGGCGAAAAGAACAGCCCGTGTAGCTTGGAAACAGAGCAATTCAAATAAGGGGACGGATGCTAAGGAAGCAAATACAAGTGGGCGAGGTTTGAAACGGAGGCTGGCGAAGAGATTGGTATCTGGAAGAGCAAGGTCATCCAACTCAGCGTACGAGCAGAAAGGACATTGCACAAGTGGAAGCTGAGATCTTGTAAGCGCATCGCTAGCGAAGCGCTCGTTGAGTTTGGTGAGGTTATCCTTTCCATCTTGCTCTTCCAAGAGCGCGCGCCTGACAAAGCTGAGGGGAATGCAGCCATGACACTCTTCGGATCCACCTGTCATAGGCGCTATGCATTTCAGGGTACACAGATCAGTGTTGATGTTGCGCGCCCAGCCCTGATCGTAGAGTGCAGCGTTGATGGCATGTCTTATGCAACGGAAGCAGATGTAGTGGCCGTCGATGTCACATGTCGACATTTGCTGGAGCGTATTGGGAATGAAGCAGCATTCGCAATCATACATCTCACCCTCTCGCTCAGCCTCCTCTTCGTTCCATTGCATGGCCAAGTCGAAATCCTGCCGTAATTGCGCTTTCCGGTGCTTCTCATGTTCCGGCACTATGAGAGCATTATAAAGCTCCTGGTTCAGTTCGTCGCTCCTTGTCTTTACAAGAAGTGGCATGGGTGGGCGGTTCAGCCTCTCGTCGGCGGGAGTCCATATGACCAACGGATGGTCATTCGCGGTTGGCGCCTTCCGTCGCATTAAAAAGTTGGTAATACTGGACCTCCAACTCCTAGTCGAGAGTTCCAGCAGCGTGGGTCGTGCATGTGTATAGCTGTAATTATACTCGGCTAGGACAGCCTTGATAGTCGAGTGGCTCAGGCCTTTGAATTCCTGGTATAGGGCTTCTTTGGCAGCGTCCTTATATCTTCGTGACCGGAACTTGTCTTCTACCGCAAGCGGTATGCCTCGGGTGTCCTTTGGAGCATCTTCCTTCCGATATTTGTATTTTTGCGCCGTCTCCCGCTGCTCTTCCTGCTCGGCTGGCATCCTGTACCGCCCTCGCACATATTTGTCGCCATGCTTCAGAAGAGTTTCGGTAACTACCTGTAGCCTGCTCTCTTCGCTAAAGGTAGACAGCATCTCTCGAAAGACGTCGGGTTGGATGTCTGGGAAGATGTCCGTGAGCGCTTGCAGGGCAGTATTGAGGTCGCGAAGGTCAGGCTCATCGAGGCCATGGCTATCGATCGAAGGCGGAGGCTGGATCGCGGGCTGCGTGTTTGTGGAGGCGCGTCGCAACTTGGGCGGCCGCACAAGGGAGGCGAAGACGGTCGACATTGGATAGGGAGCGCCTAACGCTGCGGCGAAGGACGTTTGCCAAGCATATGAAAACGGGCAGCGAGGAGACGTGTGTGTGTGTGGAAATTAACTAGACATTACAAGAACTAAGGGAGGGCGACAAGTGTAAAAGTAAAGCATGAAGCCGTCGGGTGGTCGTGTGCACCCCAGGGAGTTGAAGGATGCTTCCAAGCCCGAGAGACATGACGCGTAACCGCCGTATCAGTCCAGGCCCTGCCAATCATCATCGCCTGCGCACGTGAGACCTGCATCTCTCATCGCCAACACCACTGGTGCACTCTTCCACACTGGGTTTCGTCGCCTCCAGTGAAATCTGGTTGCATGTTCCACATATGCATTGATTCGCTGACACGCAAGTCCAACTGTGCTTCCGACGTGTGGGCTAATCTTGGTTTTCCCATGTTTGGATCTAACATGCTACGTGCACCTTCTTCACTTTCACTCAGCCAATCCGAATAGTCTTGGCAACTTACATGTCAGGCTGTACAAGCATTGCCTGATATTGTTGGCTCAACTGATGTGCGCATCAATTGCATGCCCCGCTCTTCTATGCTCTTCAGCTGCCGCATAAGCTCGTGACAGGACAACGAACAACCCAGAACATGTCGCAGCCTCTGCTTCAGCAAAATGTTGCCAGATCAAACATGGACGATGCTACCAGAACGCCAGGAAAACCCAGGAATCCCAAGTCAGTTCCCGAGGTTACCACAACGAAGAAAAGCCGGCGTAACGGTACGCGGTAGGTATTTCGTCGACGGCGTCAATTGTATATATGTGTACGGATATCTAACAAGAATTCAGCCATCGTGATGACAAAAAAGCAGCAGCAGCAATCCCTGTAACATCAAGCGTATCGAGCACAAACCATCAAGCCCAAATGATGGGTGCGAATAACGTGCCTCGGCCTGGAACAGCAGAACCTGTTGTTTCTAAAAGTGACAACGCTCTCCAGCCGAGGAAACGTAAGCCGCGTTCCACACAGGCGTAAGTAGACATTACCATACTCCATGAACTCAAGCTGACTTCGCTCGTAGCGCACGGGCAAGAAGAGAAGCAGGAACTGCAACCGTGGATACCCCTTCGACAAAGACGACACAGCTGACGACGTCGTCATTGGTAACATCGTCAGTCAAGTCAGCACTTCCGCAATCGACTCGAGGCGAAGAAGTCTTGCTGAATTCGACGTCAACCCAACCGACACATCCCTTACCTAAGGCGCCTTCTTGGAAAACATCATGGATGTTTCGGGATACTACCGGGTCGCCTCTGCGAACGATAGAAGCAAAATTGTTGGAGCCAGACAATATCCAGGTATCTTCTGCGGGTGGCTTCGAGACCTTGTGCAGTTATAATTGGCAGAACAATGGAGCAATCTACGTTCCTGGCGCGCCTCCCAGATGGAGCCCTCCCGCATTACCAACCACTCTGACTCAGGATACCGGGCGACAATTCATCGATCAAAACGCTTCCCGCGTGCCCAAGTTTCCTTTTGAGCCTGCATTTGCCGCCCTTGCTGTTATGAAACCAAATGCCCTATTAGATGAAGTCGACATCATTGTCAACCGCAACAGTTTGCGCAAACTTCTCGACTTCTCAGCTGGGAAGAAGCTGGATGCGTTCTGTATGGGTTTACATATGATCGACAAAACACTTGTAATCAGTCGCAAAGAGAGGAATGCTCAGCAAATGATCCATGGCGCATCCAACGCGGGCTATGGACATAATTTCGAGAAGACGTTTACAAAGCCTGATCATGGGATGGGAAACTCCAGTAGCCATCATAGGGTCATTCGGTACCACATTGGCCCTTTGAACTGTGTCGTTCGATTCGAAGTTGACGCATATTATGAAGATCCGGACACCGCCCATAGTCCGGAGCCTACACGTCCTTCCAAAGAATCCGTTGACACTATTACCGCTGCTATGGCGCAGTTGGACATGGCAACCCTGCCGCCAACCCAATCCAAGAGTAAGAAATCCCCTGCCGATAAGTCTACTAGAGTTGTCGAGAAAGGGGTTTCCGTCGATCCTTCAAAGCTTGCTGAAATTAAAGCTAAGAAGTTCGCACGTCTTAATGAAGCACTACCGCAGCTTTGGTTCGGCCGCACACCCTATTTCATGAATGGCAACCATAACAAAGGCGAGGTACACTCAATCAGCATCAGCCATGCTAAGTCTGATTTCCCCCGATGGGAGGAAGCCAATCAAGATAGGTTGCGCAAGATGGTGAGTTTGCTTGCGGAATTGCGGGGTGCCGTTGCCCTTGTACAAGGGAAAGCAGCGGTATTAGTGTATGATGACAAAGGTGGGCCATTGAAGGTTTATGCGATGAAGAACAATCAGGGTGTGCTGCCCAGTGATATTATCGCGAAGCATTGGGGTAGCAGCGGAGAAAATCCCCAGTGAGCGGATTCTACATGTTGCAATGTCTGGTCACAGTATTTACAACCTTACTCGTTGGAACGAAGAAAACAAGTCCGACACACAACACAATCAGTACCAAATACCCTATACTGGGAGAACGGATAGTCGCTGATCTAGCCTGGCACGCCAGTAGGCGCTTCTTGCATCCACTCCCACGTAACCTGAATTCTTTCCTTGCCCATCCCATCCCAGTGCTTAGAATATACATCCGGCTGAATATCCAGATCCGACACGTTACACCCTTCGCAACGATCTCTCACCACAAATTCCTGTTCCACAAGCCTTTCTCCGCTCTCGTCGCCTATCCATGCTCTGATTCCTTGGTTACACAGCGCACTTGAGCTCCGATCAATAGAATCCCCGAGTTTCCCATCCGGGTTCATCCCATCTGACTTCCATCCCTCTTCCAAAGATGACCCTCCAATCTCTCGTCCCATGTCAAACAGCTCCCAGCTTATCGCGACAGCGAGCTCATTTGACGTCATTCTGGGGGATCCGCATGCTCCTAGACCAGGGTTGAAGTAAGTCAACTGTCCAGCTTGGGGGTCCGCAGGGACAATGTTGGGAGCTACGTAGCCGGTAGGAATGGGGAAGGGGAAGAGATTTGGCCAGTCTTTGGCCAGGTGCGGGCCTGTATAGACTGGTGGTGTTCCGGCCGCATTGCTGGGCATAGTACGCAGGTTGGTGTACCTGGCGGCTTGAGTACTGTAGGTAAGCATGGAAATTGTCCATTCTGACGGTGGGGTCCGAGAGGGGTGTTCAGGCAGAACTCCGATTTCAGAACCGGGTGCTGCAGTTGCTGAGGTTGGCGGGACTCCAGGTTTCAGTGGGCTAGGTGAGACGGAGACTGAGTACAACATACTGGTGGAACTTATGGGGAAGGTTCTAACGGACGTAGAAACTGGTACGGTTGGGGGGATAGCAGAACCAGGATTTGTATTTGCCAGGGCGTTTTGTTGCAGCGAGATGGTTGGGATTGAGGAGACAGTCCCGCTGCTGGATGTTTTAGATTTGACAGCTGTACATACAGTGGGCTTTTTACTAGATGTTGGTGGTACACTGCTAGGAAGTCTCACCAAGGGTCTCCCACTCATTGTGCCCGTACCCGCATCTAGTAGGAAACGTGATCGGGAAGGCGATTGACGACGCTCATGAGTTTTCGAGGGCAATGCAGAAGTTGATCCACCCGTTGCTATCCAGTGATAAGCTTGTCGACGAGCGGCGGCATTGCTGCTCGCTATACCGATAAGCTGTGCCGTAGTACCAGCATTGTTAATTTGAGCGGGATGTGTTGTGGTTGTAATCGGACGCACTGTGATAGAAGGAGCTAGATGTCGAGTCTGCTGTGTTTCGATTTTGTATTCGCCGACCAAGGGGAAGAAGCGTCGGAGGTTGTGTAGGTTCTTCCATGCAAGTGGTGCTACTAGCCGCCTCGCTATCGCACTGGAGGAAGCCGAGACAACAGCAGTATCTTCCCGTAGGGTTTCGACAGCTGGAGATGTAGTAGGCGAAGGCGTCGTGTCTGGACTGAGGGTCGAGTCCACGGTGGCAGATGACGTTATCGTACTTGGAAAGTTCATCTCATAGGAAAGTACAGAAGTCGACAAACTAGCAGTATAAATAACTGTATTTGTCATACACTCTGAACCAGCTTTCGTAGGTTTGGGTTCTAGCAGCTGTGAGGAAGCAAAGTTGCTCCTAGCGCTTGATACCACTGGCTCAGATGTCCGAAGGGTACTCGTAATCGTAGTTGTTAAGGTTGTGGTTGTAGTAGTCGTAGTATCTTCGCGGTCCCCTGAGTCTTTCCTTCGATCCAAATCCGAGTGTAGAGTCAGAATATCACCAGGGGGAGCATACTCATGTCGAACTAGGTAGCCACTCCGTCGGACAAGGTTACCATCTATATCCACAGTTTGCAAGAAGGAGGAGGTTTGTAGAGAACTGCTGGTACTCGAACGTGATGGCCGTACTGAACTAGGCTTAAGTGTGGATGTAGGAGTAGGGCTTGGGATAGGAGTTTCGCTAGTCTCGAGAAAAGATGTCAAAAGTATGACGCTTGCTGAGTTGCTCTCCAATTGCGGCTCGATACTTGTGGCTCTCCTCAGGGTTGACGACTCCAATGATGGCAACGCTGACGATAAACTAAGCGTTTTGCTTGCCCTCATCCCCTTGACCTCTTTCTCTAGGCTAGCGGACTTTGCATGACTCAACGCTGCCAGGATACCAACAACTAGGGTTAGAATAGTCAACCAGCATAGCGTACAATACCATGTGGAGTCTCGTTTGGAATCAGAGACCTTTTGCTTGTAAGACTTCCCAGTCATTTCTCTATATCCTTCTAGCGCCGAAGGTTTGAGCGGTACTTCGATAACCCCTAATCCAGCAGAGTTTTCTTTTGTCTCACTTGCGGGTGTACGTGGTAAAGTGCTGTAGGGACCTTGTTTGAAAGCGCTGAAGGAGTCTTTGCATAGATCCTTGTGGCCAAAGACTAACTCAGAATATGCAGAGCTGACGTATTCACTGCGCTTTTTGTCTGTTTTATCCTCGACTTTTTCAGCGCTACTGTGCTGTGGTAGGCCACTACCGATATGCTTGTCTTGATCGAATGTTTTATCTTCAGAGAAATTGAGAGGCGATATGTTGGGACATAATGTCTCAGGAGTACTTGGTAGCTCCTTTTCGAACTTTGAGGCCGGAGCTGGAAACTCAGCGGAGATAGGTGTGGTGGATTCATTGACTGGGATGGGATTGCTTATGGCGTAGCGTCGCCCACCTGCAGAAGACTTGAAAGAACGTTCTCTCTGCAGCTTCGTAGGCATAGATATACGCGCAGTACGGCATCCACTGTGGTGTTCTGATTAATATGAGCTGTTGGGGCGAAGGAAGTCACTACCAACGTAAACGGATGTAAGTATCAAGCAAAGGGCAGAAGAAGAGTAAAATCTCTGTGAAATTGGAGAGCAATATATGCCGCATGATTTGGTGAGTACCATGTAATGTCGTAATGTGTCACAGTTGACTCAACCCTGAGTCACGACCATGTCCAGACAGAGAAGTCACGACGCTCACGCCCAGGACCACTCCACATTGACCCTACCCTTGGCTTTATCAGCCAACTTGTCGAACATGGCGGGGCTGACGTCGATGTTGTTACGATCGCATCCAACGCCTGTATTGAATCAGCAACAGTAGTATGATGTGTTGTGAGATAGATTGTGCCATCTGGAGTACTTACACCTGTCGACAATGG
Source organism: Alternaria burnsii (assembly GCF_013036055.1). NCBI lineage: Eukaryota > Fungi > Ascomycota > Dothideomycetes > Pleosporales > Pleosporaceae > Alternaria > Alternaria burnsii. The sequence goes on along the minus strand of NW_024066107.1, from coordinate 2,772,794 downwards.
TGACCATAATGCTGGCGTCCTTGCCGGTCCTCTCGTCGACGCGATGAGCTCGGATCTTCTTGCCACATAGCGGATTGGTGTTTGGGTTAGGGCCGACCTGATTCTCGTCCCCTGGTTTTGAGATGCCATGTCAGTGGGTGTCTTGTAGATATGTTGAGAAAAAGTCGATGCTTACAGATGACGTGTGAGATGGCCATGACAGCATCTCCGTCACCATGATTGGTACCACAAGCACCAAGCGCAGGGTTGTAGAAGGTCATTTCGCCAGTGGTCTGGGCTCCCTTGGGCGGGGGAAGAGCATTGTTGCTATGGAGCTGATTAGTGGGGGCTGTAGAAGATAGGTAGAGCATCAACAACGTACTTGGAGCCGATGGACAAGCCTGCTGCAAGACCGATGATGAGAGCAAGAACGGAAACAAATGTGATGCCGATCATGATGAGTAGCGTACGGCGGTTAATGTAGTTGTTGAAGTATCTTTGGTGTGGTGGCAGAAAGTTGTTGAAGTGACGAGAGAGTGTCGATCCAAAAGTACTTGTTTTCATACCAGCAAAGATACCACATCCAAGTCCATGCCGCCTTCCTGAGTAAACGGGCTTGTCGTCAGGTGAAGGAATTTCACGTGGGAGAGTAGTGACCGTGTTGACATCTTTCATTTGTTGACCAGGAGGTGAAGGTGCTGCCCATTGCGACCCAAATGTAGCAGCCGAATCATTCGAATCATTGAAGTATGCCTGTGCCGGTTCTGGAAGCGGTTTCCGTGGTATCACTGGGGTGTTCATGATTGTATCTCAAAGCGCGTAGCGTACATATAATCCAACGTGGTGATTGGGGGTATCTCAAAGCAAGCAAACGTCATAACATATTGAGGCAATCGTCGTCGGAAATGAGCGTGCGCCTAGGCAATGGCCGGCATTGACAAGATGAAAGAAGGGTTCAGGCGGAGTGTGGAGAAGACGGGTGCGAACTTGTGGGTCGCAAGGTGAATGACAACAAGGGGTAAGGGCGGTTGCATCTAGCCCATTCGGAGATTCACGATTCGCCGAGGCTCGTCCGAAACTGTCGACTTCACATCAACTTGACAGAACAGTGCGCATAAAGAGAGTCAAATTGTTGTCGCGTTTGCTCTCAAGGTCCGACACAACCAGCGGTCTGCAACATAATTTCCTCAAAAATTCACCACTTGGGTGTTCGCATTACAGGTCTCAACTCTTACAAACGCACCGTACGCCGCACCTCGGTACACTCGCAATCACAGCGCATCGACTCAACGAGCCCTGAATCATACTGCGACTGGAGTCATGGCGGAGCAGAGCATCAACGTACCCCAAGTCATTGTTTTCATCGTCGTCACGTTCCTCGCTGTACGATGGTACTTAAGGAAACCCACGGTGACGGCCCCAGGCACGCGAGCTGCGGCGAACCGCGCTGCAGTCCGCGTAAGTCCTGCGCAAATAGACCAGGTCGCTGAGATGCTGCCGCAGTTGAGCAGACGAGATATTGCATGGGATCTGCAAAGGAACGGTGGTAATGTCGCGGCGACAACGGAGAGGGCGCTGAGCGGGAGGGGTTTAGACACAGTAAGACTCACAACCTGAGCTTTGTCGATGCTGTCAACGTATGCTAACACATGTCTAGGCACCACCGTCCTTCCAGGTACCTACACCTGCACCACGAGCTGCAACTACACAGGCGCGAGTAGCTCCAGCCCCATCGAGGCCTGCGCATCCAGATCTGATAACACGATACAACCTATCCTCGAAGCTCAGTCAGGCCGACCAACCCGTACAGGAGGAGCAACCCAAGACAAAATCGTGGAGTGCAGACAAGAGTGAACGGCAAGCAAACTTGCAAAGACGGCGAGAAGAGATGATTCTGGCGGCACGGAGAAAGCTCCAGGAACAGGAAAAGGCAAAGGCTTCGGGCTCTGCATAGTCACGTCTGTACTCTGTGTCCAAAGTGGGAAAGAGACAGTATAGCGAGCCATAAACGCATGTGTTGGTAGTTATACCCTAGATCGTTTCCGCAATGCATCCTACCACATACAACTTCAGATCATGTCAAAAACGTTATCGTGTCTACGGGCTGATGATCTCATAGGTCGGAAACATATTCAGCATTACTGATTGTATGATCGTTATGATTAATGAGCTGATGTTAGCGTCGTCGCTCTAGGTTGCAATGTGTGCGTGTAGCAGTGAACACTCTCTACGGGTAATTACTCGGCGCCCACGTTCGCTCTATGGCTTTCCTTGAATCATACTGTGCAAGGTTGCCATCGGCGGCCAATAGTAACACGAAGAATTGCGGGACGTTGACGCTGGGGGCCAACGCCTTCCCCAAGAAATCGATCGGGTCCGATACCCCTTGTCGAATCTCCAGCTACTTAGATAAAACCGCCGCGTAGCAATCTCGACATTTAGCATGTTGGGGTTCACTTCGTTTTCCCTTGCGTCCGTCGAATGTCTGGAGCAGAGGTTTTCAGTGCATTAGGCACCCCTGCACGAACGGCTGCACGGGTTCTCGTCGCACCACGATATGCTGTTAATGGCTTCCAACCTCTCCGAGGGTGGATGGACAACGAATATGCACGCGCGCGATATGGGCGGTGGTACATGTGGCGTATATGGCTCCTTTTTGATTGCAAAGACCTCGAAGTGCTGGAGAATTTGATCAACGACGGACAAGACGAGCAAATACTAGAGATGCGGGATGCGAAGTTGAAGCAGTTCAAGCTAGTCACGTTGGTGGTATGTATACCTATCTTTAATCAAGACACGGAGAATACATGAGTGAGCAGCTCAGCATTGGATGTGCCGAAAGCTGATGTGAATACTTCAAGGGCGCCCTCTTAGCTACTTTAGCTCTTCAGGCACTCTCCCTCCCTGTCCTAGAGGAGACCATATTCGTCGCACGCGCAAGCTTCATCGTTAGCACCATGCTTTCCCTGCTCGCCACATTCTTCACCCTCATCCAACAACGCGAAGTTGGTGTCATTCGCGATGCGAGATCCTTTCGGAGGTGGCTCTCCAATGGTGTCCAGTACTACAACGCCCGAGAGCGCCTTGTATGGCAGAGCTCTCTGACGTCCTTAACGTTAGTGGAAGCTCCTTACGAACTGATAAGCTTGGCTGTGGCGAGCTTCGTAGCAGGCATGTCAGCATATGGTATGTTATGTCTGTACGAAATGCATGTGTGGCATTCACTAACTTCGTATCTTCACCTCTGTAGTGTGGGATGTTTGGAAGGACGGACTAGAAGCTCAGAAAGAGCAGGGTCTGGATGGCGTAGCAGTGGTAGTGTACTTTGCTGTTGCGACAGGGTTTGCATTTACAATGTTTCCAGTATTATTGGGACTAAAGGACCGAGAGGAGAGTGTGTATTATAAGAATACAGAGATGTAGGGTCGGAGTGGAATCCTTAGATATCTCGATGACTATGACGTCACTTCAATACTCAGCAACACTACATTGACTGCTACTCTTGCGCCAGCCACATGTGACTATTTTGTCTTTCAATTGTTAACACTAAGATGTTTCAGATGAATTCAAGTGAGTAGACGGACTCAAGGAATTCTTTTGTAATATTCGTGTTCCGACGAAAATCGGATCTTAGATGTAGAAGCGGACCTACGACGGAGTTAAGCTCAAACAGGATCATATCAAAAGCGCCTTCGTCTGTATCGACGTTAGCTCTTACTTGGAGAACTGTGCATTTCTTGGCTGGTTGCTGATCGTTGGAATATATAAGAAAGTATCCTTGCGTGAAAGAATGACTAGTAACAGCCTTCACAGTATCAATTATCTACCTACAACTGCACGAAGTTCTTCAACATATCATCCACTGCGTACGAAAATGGCTTCACCACTACCATATAATCGACAGAATGCGCTTGCCTCGACTATTGCAGTGGACAATGCATGCAACATAGCTGACAAGATCATCATTGCTACCGGCGTAACGCAAGGCGGACTAGGAGCAACTTTCGTAGAGGAGATTGCAAAACACAAACCCGCTCTTCTCGTTCTCGCTGGTCGTTCGCCATCCAAAGTCCAAGTCACAGCCGACAAGATCAGGTCCAACCCAGCGAGTGCCAACGTCGAAGTGCGTATTCTAGCCTTGGATCTTGCCTCACAAAAGCAGATCCGCGAAGCCGCAAAAGAAGTTTTAGCATACCCAGAGTCCAACATCGACGTCCTCGTCAACTCAGCAGGCACGATGGCAGGCCCTTATCGCACCACAGCTGAAGGCATCGAGAGCCAATTCGGATGCAACCACGTCGGGCATTTCCTCTTCACTAATCTCATCATGTCCAAGCTCCTTGCTTCCAAAGCACCAAGAGTTGTCAATGTGGCTAGCGACGGCCATCGCTTCAGCGGCGTTCGTTTTGAAGACGCAAATTTTCAGAATGGCAAGGTGTATGACCAGTGGGAAGCCTACGGTCAGAGCAAGACAGCGAATATATTGTTTTCGTATGCGTTGGCCGAGAAACTAGGTGCAAAGGGATTGAGAGCTTACAGTCTGCACCCGGGAGTGGCGTTGGGAACATCTCTTGCTGAGAAGTTCGATGATGAAGACATGAAGAGTGTGGGTACGTAGAAGACGTTGAAAATCACCGTAAATGACTGTCTGACGAGTACGCAGCGGCCAAGGATAAAGCGATCGGCTGGGCGCGTGGTTTTGACATCAAGTCGCTCGATGAGTGTGCGGCTACCCATGTTGTCGCTGCCTTCGACACAAGACTGGATAACTACAACGGCGCCTTCCTCAACGATGGTAACGTGGCGCCACAGGAAGTGCAGCCGACAGCGAAGAACCCGGAGGATGCAGAGAAGCTTTGGAAGCTGAGCGAGAAGCTGGTTGGAGAAGAATTCGTATACTGAGCACGGAGGCTGCGCAGATTGTTCTCAAAATGTATGGGATAACATAAGGCATCTTCACGCCATGCAATGCCATGTTTGTTTGCTGCCTCTTCTCATGCCCATTTCAAGCACCTTGTAGCCTCATGCGCGTCTTTGCACTCCAGTCCACACACGCGTGCGCCACACTTGCGACACTTGATCTGCCCCCAATACCCGCAGTTATCGCAGAACTGTCTCTGCGGTGGACCGCCAGCTGGAGGAGGCGCTGCGTGGCTTGCAGCGTACGAGAGCGGCGGTGCGGCAAGCAGTGCCTCAAGCTCGGCGGGGTTGATTGGTGGAGGTATAGAGTCGTCGATGGAGAGTAGCGCATCGTCAGCATTCGCGTCTTCGAGTCGTGATGGCGTTTGTGCTATGGCGGCGGGTCCTGGGGTGGCTTCCGCAGGTGTCGCGGGCACGGAAGCGAAGGCGCTCTGTCTTCGGGACGCTTGTGCTGCACCCCTTCCTCCTGTGGGCTGAGACACACTCCCTCTTGATGTCGTCGTTGCTTGTCCCAACTGTGCCTCTTCGTCGTCGAGCCAATGCTTGATCTGTCGCTGATACTGTATGATCCTCCTTGCATTCTGTGTCTTGGGCACGCTCGGCTTTCCAGGCACTGTGATGAGCTGTTTGGGGTCGTTGTCGCGTTCTAGCTCTGCTATGCGTCGCGCTATAGCCGTCTGCTGTCGTGCAGATAGCTCATTCTCGGCGCGCTGACCGCCTGGCGTTGCTGCCGCTGCGCGCTTCTTGTTCTTTGGGTTGATGGCAACCTTGGAGGGGTCGTAGCCCGTGTCGACAACATACGTCCATCCTGGTGCGACTGTCGCCGTCGAGTTCGGGAGCACCTCGACGTGTGGCATCGTGAACGGCCGAGTGTGCAAGGTCGTGTTGCGGAGACTTCGGAGGTGTGGAAATTATGCATCCACATGCCGACGCGCTATAAGTCCAGACGCCCGTACCTGCATCATCAGTGCGGGGTACGTACACTACCTGGATTGCTTCCCGTCTCGTCATCAACCATTTCGACGTCAGCCTATCTACTTTGGTAGCATATGATCCCGTAGAGTCAACCATCAAGGCACAGTAGCCACTTGATCGATCTACTCAACGCTAACTGCACACACTCACCTGCAAGTCACTTCTTCGCAACCAAACATGGCGCCTGAGAGGAAACCACCTATCGTACTTCCACCTACTTCTCCGCCAGATGAAATCTCCAAGTCGGCTGCCTTCGTCTTCATCCATGGCCTCGGTGACGAAGCAGAAGGCCTAGCAAACGTCGCCAACCAATTTCAGTCCGCGGGCAAACTGCCGTATATGTCTTGGGTTATTCCCAATGCGCTAGAAAACCACGATCTAGCAACTACTGCCTGGTATCTCCCCACACGCCTCTCTCCATATCCACCGTCGCGGCCTGAGCTCGAAGATGACGAAGATGAAGACGGCATGATGGCAACAGTATCGTATATCACCACATTGATTGATGATCTCGTCAGACAGGGTGTTCCGGCAGAAAGAATTATTCTAGGCGGTTTCTCACAGGGTCATGCTATGGCGCTTCTGACTGGCTTAATATCCAAGTACGCTGGGCAATTTGGGGGACTGGCCGGTTTATCTGGATACCTTCCTCTGGCAACACAAATACCCAGGCTGAGAGAGCAAGCCGGGTTACCGAAGGACGTAAGTGAAAGTAAGGAGGTATTTTTGGCTAGGGGAACGGGGGATCGATTGGTGCCGAGGCGTTACCATCGTTTGTGTTATGAAGGATTGTATGAACTTGGTATCGAGAAAGAGAAGGTAACGGTAAAAGAGTATGAGGGAATGGGTCATATCATGGGCGCAGCTGAGCTGCGAGACTTGTGTGCTTGGTTGGAGAAAGTAATACCCGAAATAAACTAAGATGAAGAATAATTCGACCCTGCGAACTTGTGGCAGGCGAAACTGATGACTACCGTGTTGTATCCCTCGTCTCCTAACTATGATTCCTGCTCCATCTCAAAGTCAAAATTGCCAAAATACACGCAAAGTGCCTGCGCAACATCAGTATACAATCTAGCTTCATGGTGGCTAGCTATATCATACCTTACTAGCACCCATCACAGTATAATGAGCAACCTCCAACTTCTTTCCATCTTGTCCATATCTCGCAATCTGATTAAGATCGGACGTTCTCGGCAGATACAGAACAACTTCTTTGCTTATCTTCGTAAAGCTCTTGTAGAGTGTTTCCAGGTTGTATGGCTCCATCTTACTAAGATCAAAAATATCTTCCGCACCGTATTCAGTTCCTATGTCGATCAGCATATTTCGCATGTCGGTGCTCTGATTATACGAACCTCCCCATGGCGGGCTAGCGAACACGACAACATTGCTCTGCCCAGAGAATCTGTTAATAGCAGTGAAGCAATCTGCGTTGAGCCAAAAGATCTTGTTGCTCACACCATAGATCTCGGCATTGTGCTTTGCGCACTTCAAGGTCTTGGCGTCTTTCTCGATGGCGAAGACGCGTTCCCAGCGACCTGAACGCGCTAATGCTATGGCATTACCACCGACACCCGCAAACGCGTCGACAATGACGGTCTTATCCTTGGGTGCAGACTCTGCGACGTGGGCTGAGATCTTGTTGGCAATGGGTTCTGGAGTCACGCCGAACCATGCGTCTTCAGTCATCCATATGCCTTGGTCGTACTTTTCCCAGATCTTGAACCGTTGATGCCAGTACCTACTAGTATTAGCTGCTAGGTTTCGCAAATTCGGTAGAAGACGAGCCATACTTCTTCAAGTGTTCAGGAAATTGCTCGACACGCGACCACTGGTCCACGCCTTTCTCATCCAGTTTTTCACTCATGACTATAGTGAGCGCAGTGTGTAATCCCGTGGAGGTCGTTATTTCCTCACAATCACACAAAAGACGAGGGTCAGTTCAGAAGATATGTTGATGACGAGTAAAGCAAGCAAGCAGTATAGATGGGTGAGAGCAATCCTGATACGCGTTACTATTTCGGGTTAGCCTTGACCAACGCGACTGCCTGTACAGACTCAGGTTACTTTACAACGTGAAATGTATAAATTCGACTGACTGCAGACATTCCAAAGAGGAGAATTTATCTTTGACTCGATCTTGAGCTATAGCAACCTGTCTCACGTCCTGTACAAGCACTCACTACAGCGCAGAGCGCCCGCTAGCGTGCCGCAGATCCTGAGCTATGGCCACCTTCCAAAACCTCCAAGTCATCAACAACGACACCTCCACCACCACAACTTCTTTTTCGTCATCTTCATATGATCACTCTCTAGAAGGGAAACCAATATCACAGCCCCTCATAATGTCTATGTTCGGGGCGCTAAATCGCTTCATATCGCGATTAGACGCTGCACCCCTCAACGAGGAGCAGCAGTCTGCTACCAATGGCGCATACGGATTCCAGGTGCTGAGAAATGCCAATCCAGAAGTACCTCTAGAGCCATGGTTTGATTTCGTCATTGGAATCAATGGGCGAACTATTGTATGTATGATTCCGTCTGATTCAAGGGCGACAGCACAGGAAACGAAAGAGCTGGAGATTTAGGAAAACTACGAAACGTGTGTGAGAGGTTGCAAGACGAACATAACATGGCCGAAACTAAGTGGAACTGGAGAATGTTGAACTGACTTTGCAAACAGGATAACCCCGACCCAAGCCTCTTTGCGACAGAGGTACGGAACTGTGCTGGCACAACAATTAGTCTAGGCGTATTCAGTGCGAAGGTAGGTCAGGAACGCCCCTTCTGCGTACCATGATACGTGTTATCACGCATTGCCCACTTTCTCACTGCATGACAACAAAGACACAGACTAGTCCTCAAAGCTGATTTCACATCGTTATTTCGTTTCATATCTACGGGTCTAACACCCTCTGCAGGGCCAAAAGATTCGGGAAGTCTATCTACAGATCCCCGCAAACCAGCCTACACTAGGCATCTCCCTGCAATGGTCCCCACTTGCCATCGCAGAAGACGTCTGGCACATCCTAGACGTAGCTCCCAACTCACCCGCTGATGCCGCGGGGTTGCTACCCTACGGTGATTACGTCATTGGCAGTCCCGAAGGGCTTGTGCGTGGCGAATCCGGCTTGGGTGAGCTTGTTGAAGACTTCTTGAACAGGCCGTTGAGACTATACGTGTATAACCATGAATACAACGTCACCCGACCTGTTACCATCACGCCAACACGTAGCTGGGGCGGTGAGGGTGCGTTGGGCTGTGTTCTGGGCTTTGGGGCTTTGCATCGTATTCCAGCGGGGCTGGACGAGCCGCCACCAGCGCCTGGGGAGACGTTCTTCTCCACGGGCGATACCAGTGGGGCTACCTCGTTCGACGAGAAACGCCCCTTGACGGGCATCGCTGATTTCTCTACTGTTCAGCCCCAGGGTGCATCGGCTGAATTGTTTGTACCAGCCAATATCGCGCTACCGTCGGTGTCTCCACCGCCTCAGGGCACGGTGCCGCCTCCAAAGAGGAAAGGCAGAGCGCACCATGTGGTTAGCCCCGCAGGTGGCGGTGGTGGTGTCCTGGACGACTACTTCAAAGAAGGCGAGCAGAAGAGTCTAGAGCAAGACTATGCACCAAAGAAGACCAGCGGTGTCCCTCCGCCTCCGAAGGCAGGCGGTCCGCCAAGAGGTCCGCCCAAGAGTGGTAGTGCAAGCAGGACAGGCACACCAGTCCAGAGCGACGGCAATGCGGAGGGTATAGCAGAGCCAGAAGTAGCATAAGCTTGACTTGAGATTAGCATAATATCTTAGAGAAGATGAATGACAGCAACATACATTTGATGACACCGCACTCCTTGTCACTTTCACACATCCTCATTCAGTCTTCAGCCTCAAAGTCTAGTTCTTCCCTGAATCGGCTCATCCTTCGCTGTTTCTTTTCTTCTACACTCTCGTTGCTTGCATTGCTCGATTGCGTCATGTACGAGTCGGCTCTAGCTTGCACTTCAGGCCTCTTCACGGCACCGCTAACACTCGCCTCTTTGCGTCCGTTGACCTTTTCAAAGGAGGAAACTTGGGGTGAAGTAGGTGATTGTTCTGGTGAAGAATCCGGGGAGGAAGACAGAGAGGTTTTGAGTTTGGTAGTCAGGGTACGGAAGATGGGCATCTTGGGCGATGGTCGTGAGTTGTTGTAATGATTTCGAGTGAAGATGTAGATGATCGCAGTTGTTTGGTATGTCAGGTAGTTGGAATATGGTAGTGTTGATGTCGAGACCCGAGGATTTGCATGTATCCAGTCGATAGGTAAGCCAGTGTAGGTTATTACGATGGACAGGCAAAAAGGAAGCAACCACGATGGTAAATCGACAAACAAACGGTAGTAATATCCCAACGAAAAATGCGCCAACAAAGGCGAGGCACACGACCACTCTAAATACCCTTTCCCCCACCACACACACTCACATACCCAACGCATAACCGCAATCCCAATGCAGACTACAGCCCCAGCACACCACGTCAGGGGGCCGGGCGCCACCTAGGGCTAACCCAATACGCGCGACTCTCATAGCCGCAACAACCCAACTATCAATAAACACGCGCAGTAGTTTCAAACCACGGGTTCCATGCAAACCACAGAACGAGCGTGCGTCTAGACCGGCATATTCGTGGTATGTGGGTACTTTAGTTGACGATGCAAGGCCAGACCCTGCGCTAGCTATTGCTGATCGCCATCACACTGTGTCTGTTCCTGGCCCAATTTACGTAGCAGCAAGGGAGTCACATGGCAGCTGGGTATTCCCGAGGTGCCGTGGGGCGACGGGCAGCTGGCTTTCGCTAATATGGGAAAGACGTTATGGGCTTTTCTATGACGGTTTCCCTGATTGTGAGCAAGCTTCCTGCAACGCCGATCAAAGGCATCGCAATCCCATGCCCAGCGCCGATGAGTCCCCGGAAACACCTGGCGTTAGAACAGCGGCAGGACATGTTATGTTGTTACGGTCAAGTAAAGCGATTGGCTGCACAGCGGGGTAAAAGGAGAGAGGCTTGGCTTTTTTTCCCGCTGGCCAAAACGGACAATCACGGACTACACCGCCATATGTGCTTTGCCGGCTTTAATCTGCTGCGACGAATCTATGCTATTGTGATTGGCGTATGTGGGCAAAAACGGGCGCAGGCGAAGTCGCTGACAGCAGGAAACAACGTCAAGGCAGTCATGAGACGTTTCCATCCAGCCTCCCACAAGTGTCACGAGCCCATTTTCACCCGGGCAACCTTCTCCCGCCCTCCCTCGCACCAGCCCTCTGGATCAGCGCGAGCCCAGATCTAGCGAACAATCGATGATGGGGTGTATCGGCGCACTCTGTGCAGGTAGGCAGAACGAAACATATCCGGTCGCCTTTACAAGTCGGCCATTGCTCCGCGCCGCGGCCCCCTTTGTAACGTAACGACGGCGCCACGTCCGTTTACTTGCCGGAACCAAGGCCTTTTCTCTCACCCAATTATCCACATGGTTCCTGCCCCTGCAGCGACAACTGCCAAAATAGACACTTAACGTCCTCCACCACATGGGAAACTCCCCGGTTTCAACTGTTGAGATGGTTTGCAATCTCCACCTCGTGTTCCTGTCAATCAAGAGTTCTGGCCATCTAGACCGCTTCAGACTTGAATCAGGTGGTAAACAGTCGGTTCGAGTAGTGTTGCATCCGGCAACGACGGGAGTCTCCAGTGCTCCACTGGCTGACACCTCTGACGTCCACTGAGTCTTCAACCAAACCGTGGTTCATTCACCGCATATTACCCCTGCCGAACTGGTGCCGAATCGGTCCCAGAGAAGGCCTTTACAAGCACTATTGATGCTGACAACTAGGACGGTATTAACAAGAGTGCGGAATCAAGGCGGAATTAGATGCACAATGTGCGCCGAAAGGGACGATTAGTGCAACAGTAAACCTGAGTGTCAAAGATAGAAACGCTTGAGGCGTAGGTACACGCAGAGGTTGCATTCGCAGGTAAATCTATCTCTGCGAACTCTACACGGGGGAACAATATCTAATTGGTCTCCTCGTAACAACAATCAAATCAGAACTCCGACTTGCTTTTCGAGCAGTCTATCCGTAATGAGCCTCCCAAAACAAAATATTTGAACGCCCATGTGGCTCGTGGAGCTAGCAATACTTGGAAACGGGCCGGAAAACAGGCACGAGGCCAAGGGAAAGTCTGGGGTACGCAAAAACAAACGCCTTACTATGATGTAATGCCCAAAACGCCATGTTTAACCTTGCTTCATCTTATATCGAGCTGGAAGGGTTTAAACTTGGCTCCAATAGTGCTGCATCGCGGACACGTCGGCACCCGACCGCGGTTGTGCTCACTGACAAGTACATCGACACACTCTTGACAAAGGCCGCAAATGCATTCGGAACATGCATAACTGTCGCGCAATATGGAAAGTTTCCGACATGCAGCGCAGTATATTTGCACAGGGAAAAGAGAGCTAGGAGAAGAATCAGATAGCCCCTGGGAGGGCATATGGAAAGTTTGACCGGACATGGCTGATTCAATGGATGACTCCACGGAAGGGAAAGGCTGGAGATCCGACATATCAGGCGGCGGAGGCGTCAAGGCGTTGTTCAATGGTGATGCGGTGTATGACTGAAGTTGTGAAGCAAAGTTGAAGGGAGGTAGAGAGGTTCGGTTGTTCATCATGTGAGGAGATTGATTTGGCGATTGTGGGACCTGTTCATGTTAGACGAGATGGGATACTAGAGTGTGATACCAACCGGTGTAAGATCTCGACTATCCTCTTCTGTGGCCGAAGCTGCAGCGTCAATCAAGTCTTCCCATCGTTTACCCATGATGGCCGCAGCTGTTGCCGGCTCGGCTGAGTAAGCTTTCCTGTCGTAGCTTAGCCTGCGGGAGTAGTCCTTTGACTTCTGCCGCTCATGCTTTCCCCTACGAGCATTCTGACCTATAGATGACTTGCGAGGTCTGTTCGGTTTGAGAGAGTGAACGCCTGGTGGCAGTGTTGAGGAGCGCCCGGGGGGCGAGCGTGCGAGAGAGGAAGGAAGCAACTCTTGTTGTATAGAATTGGACGTATAGTAAGGTTCCTCGGCATTGACATGTTGCTCTATGGTGGTAGGAGCGAATCGTGCGCGAGGTCTGTAGTTCTTCGAGTCCGGGTCGGATGCTGCGTCCTGTTCACAGCAGTTGTTAGCTCGGTCTTATGCAGGGAAGCTGCAGAGCGGCTTCATACCGGATCTGAGTCCCAGTCGTACTCGGCACGATGGTTGTGTAACGAGGCCAGGGCAGCTGCAGCGGTTGCAGCGGGTAGGAGCGATGGCCGTCGCATCTCATCCGATGTGCGAATGTTATTGGTACCGAAGTCGGTCTCGAAGAAGGAGTTATGTTCGTTTCCGCCATAATCGTACGTCTGCTGGGGTGCTGCTGAGGTCGTTGCGGGTGGTGGTGGGGGTCGTTCTTGTGGTGGTGTGTTCACCATCAACATGAAGCTCTCCTACAAGTAGGAATGCCGCGTCAGCAAAAGGTTTGCACGGTCTTGAGCAGGGACAAGCTTACCTCGGTTGCCGGTAACTTGGAGATATAATGCTCCGGGTGGGCACGGCGGATGTGCTCTTGCATGGACCGAAAGCGCTTCTCCTACGCATGGCGTGTTAGTCTGCACCTGAGAGCTCTGGGAGCTCTGGAAGCTCTGGAAGCTTGCCATAACATGAAAGAACGATGGTGAGGACTTACGCCAGTGCAGCGCTTGCGACAGGCGGAGCTGTCATGGTTGCGCAGCGGGCAGACAACGACATTGTTCTCGTCGCTGACGGAGAAGGAGCTCGTCAGCGGTGCTGCGCGCGAGGGAGGCATGGCTGCAAGCATCAATGGCAGAAGCTTCCCAACGAAGCAATGGCACGCGAAAAAGCTGGGCGCTAGGACAGAGAAGCTCTACCAGAGCTTGCGCAGCTTGGGGAGAGGGTTACAGTGTCGGTAGAGGCTGGTGTGGTGACTACGGCGGGTTGACGAGGAAGCTCTGGGCTGAAGTTGCTGCTACTGCGGATAGACGTAACTGAATGCGGGGCAGCTGGGAACAGCGGCGGGGCTGGAGAGAAAGTGATCAAGTAGTGGCTGTGTTCAAGAATCACGATTGAACCATGGAAGAAGAAGCAATGCGAGTGCACTGCTGCCGTCAGAGGAGAGCTGTATCGCCACAACCAGCTCGAGCGGATGAGCGATCAGACGGCTGCCCTGGAGCTGAGGCGAAGAAGATAGCTTGGAGCTCTTCGTGCTGCCCAATGACCTACCGCTTGAATGGGGATTTGTGCGCTCCAATCAGACGTAGCCGTGATCAAGGCGACTCATAATCAGCTAGACGGCGCAGAAGCCTTCTCACAGCTCAAGTCCCGTGCATGCAAGAAATTTTGACCAATGCGAACTATTGCTCGGACTCTTCAGCAGCACATCGGCTACGGCGCCATGAAGATTTTTGCTCTTCGAATGCCGAGCTAGATCCAGTTTCGGCCGGCAGGACCAGGAAAGTGCTGCACTTGGTTACAGGGAGCTGCATCTACCACATTTCCGGCGGCGAGCTTTGGGTCGAGGATACGGTGGTGGGAAGCGTCAAGGAAGACGGGAAGGAGGAACGAACAAGACACACGCAGCACGCGACGACGAGCTTTTGACGCGCCGGGGGTGGCAATTGTTGAGTGACAGGAGCACTGTCTTGCTATCGCTTTCCAAACGCGTCACATGCGTCTCGTCTGCACCTGCTGTTTCCCCCTGGTGCTCGTCTGCACCTAACCACGCTCGCGTCAACCTTCCAAAGCATTTGCTTCTGCGGCCGTTCCAAGGCGATGGCGCACACCCATAATCATCATGGACAAGGGCATCACAGACTGACACGGCATCGCCGTACCTTGTTGCCTCGTCTCCCTCTCCTCACATGTCTTACGTTGCCGTTGCATCGTCGTGCGCTTTGCCGACATTGTCTTGCACTTGTCTTCCGCTAGCATGGCACTCTCTGTCGAGTCGTTGAATGGAGACACTTCCTTTCTCCTTACCTTTGATCCACCCGCAGCCCCACTATCGTCACCAGGGTTATTCCCAGGCTCCTTCACGATTCTGGTTGACCGTAAGTCTTTGAGGATCGCGTCTTCGATCGTGCCTGAGATGACAGTCTGTAAATACGTGCTAATCTATTTTCTGGATAGCTTGGCTGTCAGGGCCGTCAATCATCCTAAACTCCATCTTCTCGCATTCTGAGCAAAGAGCAAAACCTTCCATATCGAGCCTCAAAGACCTTGACCGCGAACCCGACCTCGTGCTTATATCTCAAGACAAGCCGGACCACTGCCATGAAGCCACATTGCGCCAACTTCCACCAGATTCGGAGACGACTATTCTAGCCATCCCATCTGCAGCCAGAAAGATTCGGTCGTGGAAACACTTCCGTCCCAACCTTGTACATGCTCTACCAAAATACGTCGAGGGCGATGGTCGGTCTATACACCGCGTAGTAATATCGCCACCGTCTCCTCGAGGGACGTGTGGTGAGATAACCGTGACTTGGATTCCAGCGAAACGAGACCTATCCAAAGTACACCACGCCATTGGAATAACATATCGGCCACCGTGTACTGTGCTCTCATCGCTTAGTCCAATGCACTATATCGACCTGCCCATGAGCCCGCCCCCCTCACCAGGATCCCCTATGACCATTGCCTCGTCCCCTCGTACAATAGTGCCGTCGCCGTACAATGATCGTGAGAAGACCTTGTCCGTCATCTATTCGCCTCACGGTGTGTCATACGACGTGATTCGTCCCTACGCAAGCTCGTACCTTGTCTCGGAATCCGCCCTTCCACTCACAGCGCTTCTGCATTCTTTCGACTGCGTAGAGAACCCTTGGTGGCTGGGAGGCAACATATCTGCTGGAAGTCCCGGTGGTACTGAGATTGCCAAGAGTCTTTATGCCAAAGCATGGATCTCTGCCCACGATGCAGACAAGGACAATCGAGGCTGGGCAGTCAAGTTGACACAGATTGCACAACACGCAGTCGATGAAGTGAAGAAGATGATGGAAGAAGGTGTTGCCAGGAAGAAACTGCCCAACACCGAGATCATAACACTGGGTTCAGGAGAGAAACATCGGATCGCTGTCGGATGAAGATGGCGCCATTATCAAAAGCCCGAGGCTACTGCTTGTCTAGCTTGTCCGGCCAATACACGACCGGCCACCACCGAGGAAGGTGTTAAGGGAGATTGCCATATTGGATCACATTTGAGACACATATTGTAATGCTGAGGTCCGGGCTCACCAGAGTCGCATGGTCGAGCGTTGAAAGCGATGGTGAGTTTGTGCTTGGGATTCTTGAAAGCAGCATGGTAGGGGAGCGGAAGAAGGCTAGTGTCGCGAGCGCAGGTGCCATTGGGTGCGCGATAGTCAACACAGATGCACTGAGGAGAACGTGTCATAGCAGTGTAGATCTGTACATGGCCAGCTGTGTGGGGGGATATGTGTACGATGCGGAGCACTGCATGCTTGAGGTAGTTGCTACGCGATGTACTGCCATGTTGGGCGGACGAAAACAAGGCTGGGCTAGAGAGGAGATTTGGCAGTGGAGCAGGGGCTAGATAGTGCCGGCTATGGACGAGTGGGCAAAGTGCGGCGCAGGGCAAAGGCCGGCTCGCACTCTCCGTTGTCCGGTGCGCGACAACGTGGGCTGCATGGATAAGCATTGGATAGCAATAGCATGGTGCAGCTTGGGAGTGGAAAATAGCCCTCTCCTTTGCAACGGTGTCAGAGCGGTTAAGAATAGGCCTGTTTGAGAGCCACAGCATGACGCCGTCCCGGGCTGCTGGGACTATTGGTGTGGCTGAGGGGATGCATGTCGACTGTTCTTAATCCAGACGCGCAATCTCCCTCGACGGACTCGCGGAACGAGCAAACGAGGTGCGTACATGGCATTGAGGCGGCTTGAAGGGTGTGAAAAGTAACAGAGAGAAGTGGCGAGTGGACTGGAGCAGCTCCGAGTGCATACAAACTGTCGTGATTCACAGCACATCGGGCCCTTGTGCTGCTGCTTCTGGTGGCTTCGCAGCGTGCAATAAGGCACGATCCACCTGCCAAGGCTAGCGCAAGACGGAAGTCGGATCGCGGCGAGCGAAGGGCTGACGAGCGCAGTGCCAACTATTCGCACGAGCATCACCAGCTTCGACTCCTGGCTGCTGCAGACTACACACCACGCCCATTCTTGCGCCCGCCCTTCTTGTTACCACGACCCCATTGATTGAGCGCCTGCCGTCCCCGTCTCTCCTCCACCGTCCGCTCTGCTCTGGTAGTCTCTGACGGCGCTGCGCTACGCTACGCAATCCCCCGGACGACGCCCAACCCGACCTTCACAAGCCACACACACACCTACCTCTCACACACACTGGCTTCCCACGCTTCCTCGCCGACCCCTCCTCCGCAGCGCTCGGGGAAGGCTGCCTCTTTGATGAGCGTAACCATCCATGAGTCGCAGATGATGCCCTCGTATGGCGCCGAAGCAACCGACCGCCCATCCTTTGCCCATGCACAAACAACATCCACGCCGCCCGCGCGCACCCCCTCGGACCGCTCGTCTCCCAATGGCAGTGCTGCGGCCATGAACGGGAAGCTATCCAACGGCCGCCCGACCAGGCCCGCGAGCATCGACAAGCGCCTGTCGCAGGAAGAAGGGCGCCATGGCCGGAGTAGGGGAGACGCCATCGACGCCGACAGCTTCAACAACAACAACCGCTCGCCCGACATGCACCGGCTGTCCAGCGAGCGCCCGAGCAGGGACGATGGCTACTTTGCCTCGATCCATAGCAGCAAGACCAAGGACCGCCTCTGTGGCAGCACCACGCACGTCGAACTCGGCCAGATAGATGCCCTCGATGGCACAAAAGAAGCAAGCAAGGACTTCTACGTGCCGCATGTCGGCTCCATGTCCAACTCTACCACATCGCCCTCGCCCCAGCCCCAGCCCGACGAGGCCGCATCGAGCCTGCAGGTACCGACCCAGCCGCATCGCGTCTCCTCCCCACCAGCTTTCAACCACAACAACCCCAACTCTTCGCAGCCACCCCACCGCCTACAGCAACGTCACACCCTCGAGGTCCCCAAGCTGCAGACATCGCGCGCCCGCGACACCCAGAACAACACTGACGACGTCATCAGCGCAAGCGGGAGGTTCTCGCCCTCTACGCCGCACCGTCGGAGAGGCTCCATGTCGCTTGTGCGTAGGACCACACGCTCCGTCAACTCAGACATGCCTCCTGACGAGGTGCCCCAGGACGATGAGGCCGCGCGATGGGCTGAACACATACGACAGAAGAGAGCCAGCAAGAGGAAGCGCAAGGAGGACGAGGACGAGGACCGCGTCGTAGTAGGCACCAAGGTGGACCAGAATCACGTCAACTGGGTCACTGCCTACAACATGCTGACGGGTATTCGCTTCACCGTCTCGCGAACCAACGCCAAGATGGACCGAGATCTTACCGATGCTGACTTTGACGCGAAGCACAAGTTTTCGTTTGACATGTACGTGCCGGCTGTTTTTCCTTATAACATCACGGATTTGTTCGAGTTCACCTTCACTTCGTCTGCCAGACCTGTGTTCTCTGCTCATTCGCCCAATGCTAACATTTCCACAGAACTGGCAACGAGCTTACTCCTTCCGCCAAGTACGACTTCAAGTTCAAGGACTATGCGCCATGGGTCTTCCGCCATCTCCGCACTACCTTCAAGCTCGACCCTGCCGATTACCTTGTCTCGTTGACAAGTAAATACATTCTTTCCGAGCTCGGCTCTCCAGGCAAGAGCGGCAGCTTTTTCTATTTCTCTCGCGACTACAAGTACATCATCAAGACTATCCATCACGCTGAACACAAATTCCTGCGCAAGATTCTCAAAGACTACTACAACCACGTACAAGAGAACCCCAACACCCTTCTTTCCCAGTTCTACGGCCTGCATCGCGTAAAGATACCCTATGGACGTAAGATCCATTTCGTCGTCATGAACAACCTGTTCCCTCCGCATCGAGATATCCACCGCACATTTGATTTGAAGGGCTCGACGATTGGGCGAGACTTCAAGGAGGATAATCTGGCGACCAACCCTCGCGCAACTCTAAAGGACCTGAATTGGTTACGCAGAAATCAGCATCTCGAGTTAGGACCATCGAAGAAAAAGATGTTTATCGAGCAGATGCAGAGGGATGTCAAGTTGCTGCAGCGCTTGCACATCATGGACTACTCACTTCTCATTGGTATCCACGACTTGGAGAAGGGTAATGAGGAGAATCTGAGAGACAAAACACTCAAGGTCTTCTCACCAGGTGGGGAGGAGGCACCAGAGCCACAGCCGAATCAGCTCATGCGTACACCTTCAAAACTAGAGAGTGCTCGGAAAGCAAGGGAACTGAGGCAGATGGTCAAGACCCAGAAGCCAGTGCCAATGGGTCAGACCTCCAGCAAGATGCCGGATGAGTTGGAAGACCCTAACCGGAACTTCTACTTCTACTCCGATGATGGCGGTTTCCGGGCTACTCATGAAGACAACGCTCCTGGAGAGGAGATCTACTACCTTGGCATCATCGACTGTCTGACACACGTAAGTCTCCAACATAATTGATGCGCATGTTGTAACATACTAACTTCACTTCAGTACTCGTTCATTAAACGCATGGAACACTTTTTCAAAGGCATCGCTAATACCGAGTCACAAATATCTGCCATACCCCCCGAACGATACGGTGATCGATTCATCAAGTTCATCAGCGGCGTCACCAAAACCAAAGAAGCGGCCGATCGCGAGAAGATGGAAGAGGCCACTAACGATCTCACCGAACTATCGCTGGACGGTCTCAACCGATCATCGACCGACCGCGTTGTAGAGAAGGCAGAGCACCAAGCTGAACGCTCGCGACGACAAGGTCATGGCGAGGAGAATGTACCGAATCTGCACATGAGGGCAGTACGTAGTCCGTCCGCGGAAAGAGGAGAGATTGGGACCACTCTTCCTGTAGTCGAGGAGGCTGGCGAGTCTTCGAGTGTTGGTGGGCATAGCAATCGGAGCGCCTCAGATGGTGCCCATGCTATAACTACAAGCAACAATGAGGCCTCGCCGCCTCCGCCACTCACAGGAGCACCCTATCTTGGCCCCCCGCGCCTTGAGTCCAGAGCTAGGTCAACGTCCAGGGAAAGGGATCATTCACAGGGTAGGCCACCACCAACACCACCGAAAGACTCGGGCACCGCAAGTAGCGATGGTCGGCCACCCACACCAGCAAAGGATTCCGAGTACATGTCTAATAGGCACTCTGGGCCGCCCACACCACCGAAAGAGGACAAGAGAGGAGGGATACCCAGAGCCTCTCTGGACAAGGACCTACCACGAACACCATTAGAAACCACCATCAGGGTTACCTAAGCTCGCCAATGGAATCTTGTCCAAGTTCGCCATCATGTCACACCTTTTCATACAATGCTTTTTGCATACCGCCTGGTCAAGTGCCAGGCTTTTCCTTTGTCGCTCCCCTGCGTCGCGAATGCATGATACCATGAGCCGCCGCCCGTTTCTATAGGGCGTCGATTCGCCCCTGCTTTTTCCTTTGTTCACCTTTTTTTTCATTTCTTGTCTCTGTTTGGAGCTATGTAGCTTTTCTTCCCTTATTGTTGGATCACGGAATTGGAACGGACGGCCTGTGTAGTACATTTCTTTCTCGTTTTGTCTCTGTCTCTATCGAACTCGTGGTGTCGGTGAACAGGAGTTGGTCGCCGCCCCTTGTTCATGTAGAATAGCTTCCGGTCGATTGGTGGAAGGAGGTGATAATAGCAGTTAGTGTTTGCTGACAGATATTGTTGACGTTGGCAGAAGAGCCGTGGTTGGGAAAAGAAGAAGCGGTTATGCCGTTGGCAAGAGATGGATTGGAGGGCTTGGTCGTACATCTAGTAGATAGAGACGAAAGAAATTACAATTGCATATAATAAACATAACCTCCTCTCCAGTCCGTTCTGATCACATGCTGGGAAGATGATGACACAAGTCAAGAGAGTCTTGAATTCCAACGCATGGTATTTCTCTGTCTACTTTGAATCGACACTCAACCTTTAAAGCGGGCAGGAGAGGGTTAGGATGATTGGCCAACATTTCTTGCCATCACATACAAGTGCGTATCGCACAATGTAATCACATTTAAACCTTGAGTTCAACGAAGAGTAATTCCCAAATGATGCGGTCCCGAGAAGCAATGAAGAAGCAGGCGACACAGATGTGTTCACGTAGTGTCATGCATTAACAGAGTTACGACGGTACACGCCTCTGCAACGCTCATAACTAGAAGGCCTAGTCTATCTAGTAGCACAATGCCCCATCTCTCTCGCGCATTAAGTTTTCTCCTCACAACTAAGCAGCGAATTCGCTTACTTATAGAAGTCGAACTTGTCAGCCTCAGCTGCACCCTTGACCTGGCTCGTGTATGCTTCCTCCAAATCGCTCTGGATGATGTTGTACCTGTTCTTGCGGACGGCTCTCAGACCTGCTTCCTGCATAATGGCCGCGATAATGGCACCGGAGAGGGGGTCGTTGCGGACAATCAAGCTGTCGAGATCTACTTCAGGCGACAAGCTCATCTTTCCGGCAATGGTGGAGAAAATAAGACGACGCTCACGGCGGTCACGTAGCGAAGGGAACTCAATCTTCCTGTCGAGACGACCGGGTCGGAGTAGCGCAGGGTCGAGGGTATCCGCACGATTCGTTGCCATGATGACCTTGACGTTGGATGTCTGGTCGAAACCGTCCATTTGGTTGAGTAGCTCGAGCAAAATACGTTGAACTTCTCGGTCGGCACCCGTCTGCGCATCAAAACGTTTGGTAGCAATAGCGTCGATCTCGTCAATGAAGATGATGGATGGTGAGTTCTCGCGCGCCATCCTGAACACGTCACGAACCATACGTGGACCCTCACCCAGATACTTCTGCACAAACTCGGAGCCGACGACGCGGATAAAGGATGCTGTGGTGCTGTTTGCTACAGCCTTGACCAACATAGTCTTTCCCGTACCCGGAGGTCCATACAACAGTACACCGCGTGGTGGATCGATACCGATCTGCTTGTAGAGGTCGAAGTGTGTGAGGGGCAATTCGACAGCTTCCCGAATCTCCTGCTTCTGCATATCCAGGCCTCCGACGTCGGCATACGTGATGTCGGGCTTCTCATCTTGGCCAAGCATGGCAATCGACGAGTCAGCCTCTGGTGGTAGGATGTCGACGAGGGCATTTGAGTGGCGGTGCAGCGCAACAGATGAGGATGGTTTGAGGAGTTCGCGATCGAGGGTGGAGAGGATACGGACGACGTAGTTGGAGCCGGTTGACGATTGTACGATGCCGGTGCTATGTGCGTCAGTGCTATGACGCAAGTGCTATATTTGTGTTAAGCTTACTTCTGGTCGATGGCCTCCATGAACTGCCCTATCACGAGCGGTACACTCTGAATACGCTTGATCTCTTCCTGTGCTCTCACCAACTCTCTCTTCAAACTCCGCTGCTCATCTTTGATGTACTCTTCCTGCAGATGAATGTACCTGTTACTGTTAGCCACCTGTGTTCCAACGTGTCTAAATGCCACATACTCCAGTTGCCGTTGCAGCTTCTTGAAGGTCGAGTAGTCATCATTTCCCTCTGTGGAGAAGCCCTCGAGGGTATCAAAGTTCGGTATCGATGAAGGGAGCTGCTTCTTGTGCGGCGGGACGGTGTTGGCCGGGTTCTCGACGGCGGTGTCAGCCATGGTGATGGTGGCTGTTGGCTGTTGATCTGGGTACGAGTTGGTTGTGGATTTCCAACAGCGAGAGACGGCGAGGGTCGGTGGTGATTGTTGTTAGCGTGTTGTTTGTGAGGCAGTACTTATCTGTCGCAATGTTGATGAAGCTCATGGGAGGCGCGACCGGGCAATGCGAGACGCTAACGCCGATATCACGTGAATGTGACGATCACTCAAGCACCTTCGCTGGGAAGCACATCTTAGACAGCATCTACTGCGACGTGTTGAAAAAAAGAAATTCACGATGCTATGGTCACGCGCTAAATGCCCGATATGTTATCAGGTGACGAATTGGAAATCACGAATCATCTAAATGGAGCGCAAGTACGCGCCCCCAAATGCTGTCGGGCTTTGTCACACAGGCCTAGTTGAATGGTTGTAGACCCTTGCTCACTACTTGAGATAGCCAGACTGTGTATGCATGAGGGGTAGTAACCTGCTCGCCGTGAGAAGTTACCTTTTAAGTGGAAGAAGATGTGGAGTACAAAGAAGGCCCAAAACCCTAGTTTTACCCACCCCTTGGAGTAGTAAATCCCGCGGCGGTTTACAACAACGTCGACTTTGTATTTGGCACGCAGGAAGCCATGCATGGATTTGTAGGTCTACCGAGGCATTGAATTGATGGAACAGAACACGAGCCTCCTTACAGACATGTATCATAACACATGCGCCGAATCTGACATGTACAACCCCAGTCATCGTGGCAGATTACCGGCGTGTGACGTGCCGATCACCAACGGGTGTACATGAGTAGATGCGAATTTACACCGTACTGTACTCGGCAAGAGAGAGGCCGGCTGCGCCAGGTTCGAGCAAGTTCGCTGGTGGGCTGGCTCTAGGGTGAGGGCGAGTTCAACGGTTGGCCGGGGTCTCGACGCAGAGTCAAGCGGTCTGGGGTGCCCACTCTCGACGCCCAGCTATGCGATAACAGCGCCATTACTGCAGGAACAAAGTGATGTAATAAGTGGAGAGACGAATGTTTCCGTGTCACGACGGCCAAACTGACCCGGAGAAATCAAATTGAGTTAGACTAGGCTTGTGAGTTGCCGGCAACGCAGGCACTCCACTGGCCTGTCGCGACGCGCGAACGCGTCTGCTGTTCCGGATGCGACTGTGCTTGTGTGTATGTTTTGGTGAGTTTGCTGTCGCTGCTGTCTGCGGCGACGTGCTTTTCAGTTTTCAAGTCGCGGACACTGCTTGGTCTCGTGATGCCCGACAAGGCTAGTAAGTAGAGGCTGGGAGGCTGCCAAGAAAACTGTTCCTTCCTCCGCTCTCAGCAACGCATAGTCCGCAAAGCGCGTCTGCGGTACGTGAAGTTATCGACCGCATTGGAAGCCACTCGTTTTCCGTCCTGCCCTGATGAGAAGATCATTTTAGCGTCGGTCTATTGTCGCGTGGTGTGTATTATCTCATCCTCCCTCCCTCCCTCTGTTGCGTGTCTGTTCTGGACCTCGTGCCAGTGCTGCTGCTAGAGTCGCGTCCATCTAAACATCAACATGCGTGCTGACCAAAGGCTAGCCAAGTCAAATCCAGGCACTCACGTACCCCCATCGCTCTCTCGCTCGTCTCTCCCTTTACGCGACTGTCCATTCCCTCTCCCCGCCCTTTTCAGCCATTCGCGGCAGTAGCGCACCATCATGGACTTCCAGTCTCCCCAAAACGGAATGTACGATCCCTCGAGCTTCATCGACCCGAGCGCCATCGCAAACCCCCAGATGAACGGCGCGCGCCCATACAACCCTATGCCGTCGGTGCCCCAGAAACGAGACTCCACTGGCGCTACCCTCTCGCTATCGCGCTCCCAGACACCTTCACAGCAAGCCCAATTCGGCTTCCAACACCAACAAGCCTTCACCAACACGCCTTCCCCTACTATGCAAAGCCAGCACTTTGCGCCTGGCCAAATGGGAGGCCAGCGGATGAATACTGCCTCGCCCGCGCAAAACCCCCATGCGCCGCAGATGTCCCCCATGAACTTCCAGGCCTCGCCCATGAACCAGGCCTTCAACGCTGCCAACTCGGGAAACCAGTTCCCAGTGCAGTCAGTCCAACTGTCGCAAAACCTACAGAGTCGCCAGCAAGAAGCGCAAAGACAATACGCGATGCGCCTGCAGCAGCAGCAGCAGTTGGGCAACCTTGCCGCGAGCAACATGGCCGCGCGCCAAGGACAACAACCGGGCGCGCAGATGCCCGGCGCAATGCAGAACCCTATGCAGCACCCAGGCATGCAGCAGAACATGATGCAAGCCCAAGGGCAAACACAGAATCCGCAATCACAATACAACCAGTTCATTAAGAATGTCCAGGCACTAATGACCCAGCACAATCGGCCCTTCAATCACCAGCCCCTCTGCGCTGGCCGTCCGACAAATCTCCAGAACCTTTACGCGGCTGTTATGCGCTTCAAGGGCCACCGATTTGTGACGCAGCAAAATGGATGGCCCAGGATCGCGCAGATGATGAGCATACATCCGCAACAGTTTCCTAATGCTCCCAACGAGTTGCGCCAGATATATGAACAATATCTGAGCCTCTACGAAACTGCTTACCTCCAAAGGCAACAGCAAATGCAGCAGAAAGGCATGCCTCCGCAAGGACAGATGGGACAGATGGGTCAAATGGGTCAAATGGGGCAGATGGGATCTATGGGTCAGCAGATGTCACCAACAAGACCGACTATGCCAGGACAACCAGCCAACGTTCCAGGACACCAGGAATATCTCCAGCAATTACAGAGATCGCAGGAGGCCATGAAGCAGCAACAGCAACAGCAGCAACAACGGCAATCGCTTCCGCCGGCCCAGCAGCCACATCAGCAACTCGAGCCATCCCCACATCCACACCAGTCGACACCTCTGCAGAGTAACGCAGCGCTTCCAAGCGTTAATGGCAACACACCACAGCCCGACGGAAACGCGCGGAAAAGCCTCAGCAGACAGCTGGAAGGGACTCCCACTCAGGGGCAAGAGTCTAGCCAGTCCCAGGCGTCACCGATGAAGCAGGAGGACAATGCCACCACCGACCCGGCGGCAGCTGCTGTAGAGGAGCCCGAGAAACGCAAGCCAGTAATCGAGCAAGATGATGGCACCCGGGTCTACCAACCCGCTTACCGTACGCAAGACACATGGGGAGGCCTCGACTTCGATTCAGACAATTTCAAGAACATGATCGACACGATTACAAACTACAAACCAAATGTGCCATTACTGCCGGAGATGGGTGTTATCGATGTTCGAGCTATCAACATGAGCATCAAATCGGGACTCCATGCGGAGGTGCGACTGGGGCTGGACACCCTCACGCGTATAACTTACGATAACACCGTACAATTCAATTTGTCGCACTGCGAAGATCTCACCGAGGTGTTGGTGGAGTACGCGGAAGATCAATTGGAAATACTAGGAAACGATAATCCCGAAGTCACTGATATTATCGATCTCACACCATACGAGGACGTTCTGCACCACTGTCGCGAGGAGGCTTCAGCACTACAAGAGCTCCCACAGGCTGGTTCGAAGGAGTACATGCTCGATCGTACTGCGGATCGATTGCTCGCAATCACTACCATTTTCCGAAACCTGTCCTTCCTGGAGGTCAACCACGACTCCCTGGTCAGTCCTCCTGTCATCAAATTCCTTGCAAACTTCATACGGCTTGTTGGGACCCGCGTACTATTACTACGATCGCATATCAACACCTTCGACTTCATGAAAGATGTCGTTACTTTCTTCTCTAACACCAGCGCCAAGGTTGTTTTACCCAACCGAGAAGATGCCTACGCTGTGTTGCATTTCCTATGCGCTTTTGCACCGGTTCCACGACCCGCTGAGCCTTTTAAGTTTACGCCTTTCAACCCGCAAATCCACCGCTATCTCCCCTCTGCTGTTGACAGTCTTGCAAAACTCCTTGCTCGCGACGATCCCAACAGGACATACTATAAGCAAATCTTCGTCAATGAGGCAACGTCCACCCCTGCATATGACCTTCTGACGCGTTCCTTCGCTCTTGCCATCTCCGTTGTGCCGGACCGCAACTACGTCGAAAACAAAATGTACCAGATGAAAGAGCCACGCCCCAAGGAAGTACGCATGTTCGAAGCGCGCGTTGCGGAGTCAAGAAAAGCATACCTTATGCAGGGCATGCTAGCTGCAGACATACTCGCTAGTTTAGCCCCAGGGCCTGAAACTGGCATCTGTCGTTCATGGCTTGAGTCAGAGGATGGTTGGGCGCATAGCCTACTGAAGTTTGCAATGTCGCTTTCGGCTACTGATGCAGCCATCCCGCACCCCCCACAACCGCCAAATCACCGCGGTCAGCGACCCATGGACCATGACCGGGAAGGCTTCCAGCTCATCGTCCACCGTGCGCTATCGACTCTGAAACGTTTAGGCGACAAATCGAAGGGTGGCGAGCCGCTGGTCAAGGGCGTGCAACAACCAAATGGGCACGTGAACCACGACGACGAAGAGGAATATGACGACGACGATATGGAGATCTTCAACTTCAACGGTAGCTCGTGGAAAGTCAAGGCGGATATACTACCTCGAAAGGAGACGTTGCTCGGCGCACTCTTGACCGCACAATTGGACGTGCGGAGCCTGAACCAGTTCTGCAAGATTGGCTATCTGGACGAATAATGGAACGTGTAGGATAAGCGGGATGGGCTGGGATGAGGTGTCTAGGCGAACATAGGATGTGTATAACGGCGGAGTGGAAACTGTTATCATTTTTGAGTGCTGTAGCATTGCGAGAGAGTTCACATGGTTTTGCTTCAGTCTTCTCGCCGTCTGTACCAAACTCTTTTTCATCTTCTTGTATAGACAATGTATGAGACTGTATGTGTAACACCATGTACAGTTTCACTCCCAAAGCCGTGTGCTCTGCTCCAATAATCTCCAGCAACAGTGAACATGAGAGGCAGAAGACTGTTTTTATTCTTCCATCTGGACCAAGGATGTTGTACAAATTACTATGCTTGGAAGAAGCAACAAGCAGGGCCACACAACTGGGTAGTCTGTACCCATGGATAAATAAACAGCATCAGAGCCATCCAGACTCGAAAATCCCAAAGTTGCTTTTGACTGATACCTCCCGTATCATGAGAAAGCTATTCCACCAACGCCATGCTATGCATTAAGAAAAAGACTTCAAACCCTTCACATTGAGACACGTAACGCGTCAGTGTCTCGATCCACCATTACCTCTTGGCATGCTTGTACAACCGTACAAACCCAGTCGAGATACGTAGCGGCTATTAAATCTCGTTGATGTCGTCCCTTTTCTCCCACAGCGATTATTTCTAAGACGGTGAACCAGCGAAAGAAGGGGTAGCGGGAACAACAGTAGCGGGAGATGCAGCACTTGCATTTGCGTCCCTAAACGTGTCGTTTTGCTTCCTCTGGCCGTTGAGGAGCGGGCAGAGCCTATTGGAGATTGTGTTAGCGGATTCGTTCAATAAAGAGTGAATCTTGACGACTTACTTTTTGTTTGTCTTGATGTGGCCCACCTCGCCGCAGTTTGCACACTTGCGAGGTGTTGCTCCACCTTTTCCTGGCCCGCCAGTCGCTCCACCTTCTCCCGTCTGCGACTTGTGCAATCCTTTTGCCTTTTCACGGCCTTCGCGACGCTCTATGTTGCGAGCTAGACGCGCCAATTCCGCCTTCAGCTTAATCTTTTGTGCCTTGTCCACTTCAGGATCACCAGTGGGCTTGATGTCTTCAATGCGCATGTTGAGTAGACGCTCTTGTCGCTTGTGCTTAATATAAAGCTGGATGACAGCAGGGTCGGTGATTATTTCAGTGACATCTTCGAACTCGTCGTACTTGTTCTTGATAGTGCGAGTAATCTTGAGCTTCTTGCCACGGTTGTCCGCATTACTATTGCGAGACATCTGGGACATGGTCTCATCATCAGGACGCATAGCTGGAGTACCTACTTCGGAACGTTGGCGACTGTGGTTTGTTTGGTTGACAGCAGAGTCAACGTCGTCTTCGGTGTCGGACGGTGGGTTTTGGGCAGACAAACTCTCCTTCTGCTTGTTCCAGATACGCTTGATGGCATTCTCGTACATGACCTGCTGGCGCTGAACGTTGTAGCTGTGACCGCCAAGCTCTTTCATCTTCTTGTTATCAAGACGATCAGCTGCGCTCTCACCGACATCCCTGAAACCACCCTTCATCGAGACCTTGATGAAGCTGAAACCCAGGCCTTGACCAGTAGGATCACCGTCACCGTGGAGCTCCAACATAGCCTTGCCGGCACAGGCGTTGAGGAAATTCTTCGTTGTGTTCCAGGGCGCAAGCTTGACATCAGCGTTCTCATTATCAGCCTCTTCCTCGTCATCACGGATCTCGTTGGATTTGATACCGGCGTCTTGCAGCTGTTTGTCACCAGCATGCATCGAGTCAATCAGACAGACGTCTTCCGGCTTGATCCAAGTACGTAGGATCGGTTCCTCAGGTACAGTCTCGCCTGGTACTGGCTCCCAAGTACCAATGTCCTTCTGATACTTCATGATTTCTCGCATTCGAGAACGATTCTGCGCAATCTCGGTACCGGGCAAATGCTGCTTGATCATCTCGTTACTAACCCAAGGCTGACGCGCATTCTTCTGCTGCCCCTTCCGGTACAATCGGAATGCAAGCATCTTGAGTCGCTTCTTCGAGGCTTCAGTAACTTTGCGAGCATGTGTACCAGGCACCTCAACAGAGGGGAACTGTTGGCCGACGACCATGAGATTCGGAATGTTTCGCATGTAGTACCTGGGGCCATTAACCCCAGTCCAACTTCTGCTCACAAGGAAGTCAGTCTGTTCGGGCTTGTGCTTGAACACTGGAGCTCGGTACATGGCGTTGTGAAGCGTCAGCACTTGCTGGCCCGGTTCAACCTGACCGAACAACGAGAACGGACTCTTATCTTGTGGTAGCAGCACTGAAGTCTCGCCGATTCCGTCTTCCGGTTTCGGTCGTGCAGTGTCTTCCATGTCCTTTCGGCGGTAGTAGTTGAGGATCTTGACACCCATACCAAAGTTGGACAGGGTAGTGGGGTACTCCTCAGAGTACTCGGCAAGAAGCAGGTCGGAATTGTCACCAATGTTGAGATCTTCGGCTGACGCAAAGGCCTCGGAGGGCTTGAGGTTTTTCTTGTGTTTCCTTTTGACGGACTTGAGCGGTGTGATGCTAGCTCGTTCTCCAGGCTTGAAGGTAACAGTAGGACGATGGAAGGAACGGAGCTCGCGATCCGACAGCGCAACCTTGTAGAAGGGATATTGCAACTTCAGTGCGGGCAAGCTGTGCTCGACATTCATGTGGCCAATCGTACTACGGACCTTCTGCTGGCTGCTTTCCTTCAGAGCGTCATATGCCTCATCATTGGAGATGTTGTAACGCTTGAACATGGGGTTTGCCAGACTTCCGCGGCTGTCACGCTTAAGACCTAGGCCTAATGTCCGGGGTTTCGGTGGCTCTGCACTGGGCTGCTGTACATCAAGCAGAAGATGTGGGTCGTTCATGTCGAGAAGAATCTTCTTCGACAGTCGCGCCGTCTCGAGCTCGGGATCGTCCCATGTGGGCAGCTCCATGTGATCATAGACGGAGAAGTGAATAGGCTGGTCGCGGCTTCCGAGTCTCCGCTTCTTATTTGGCGACAGTTGCTCAGAGTCGATACCGCCGTTGCTGTCAGGCGGCGTTGGTGCCTGGTTCTCATCGGACAGGGTTATATCGCTTGCACCATCTGGCACATCCCAGTCTTCGCAGGCAATCCTCAGGTCACTCCACGACACATTGCCGATCATCTCACGGTCGTCAATAGTATCGAGGTTGTCGAGTTCTAGCTGGTCTTCGCTATCGCCGTCCTCTTCTGCAGCGTTGGTGATTTGGATTAGACCGCCTTGCTCCTCATCTTGCTGTCTACCCGATTTAGCGGTGGTCGTTGTAGGCTGTAAGCGGAAACTTTTCTCTTGATCCGTCGCAAGGTCCAGGGTGAGCTTATTAAGCTGGAAGGGTTTGGGCGTCTTTTGAGGAACTTTGGGGATGTAAAAAGCACGCTTTCGTGGTACCAGACTGAAGAACCGTGGTGGTTTGTCCGCCTCGAAATTGGGCCAGATCTTTTCAAATTCTTCCCGTGATGTCTTGACTGGAGCAGCCGCTGGCTCGTCTTTCTTGCGCGAAGATTGTGCGAATAGAGCCAGTTGCTCGCGCACCTCTGGGTCCTCCTCCTCTTCCTCTTCCTCCTCTATCTCTTGCTGTGCAGCACCAGCAGCCGTGTTACGAGTAGCCGGCTGTGGCGTATCCTTTGCGATAGTGTCGAAGCCTTCTTGGACCAAGTCTTCGATGGAAGTAAGGGGATCGTCTTCGTGTTGTGTAGATGTCTGCACTGGGTCAGAGTGACTGGGGTCATCGCCGAAGAGATCATCGTTATCGTCGTTGTCATCGTTGTTGTCGCCAAAAAGATCGTCCATGTCTACATCTTCATTGTCCACTGCGCCGCCAGAGTCCTGTAGGGTAGTTCCGCTGAAGTTTTGGGTGCTATCGGCGCCCTCGCCCGAGTCAAATTCCTCATCCGGCAGGTCATCGTCGCTGATGTCTTCGTAGTCGACTGCGTCGTCGGCCTTCTCACCAATGTCCAACGGCCTATCGGCGATGCCACCCAAGAGATCTTCTTCGCCCTCTGCAGCACCCCGTGACATCTGTTGCATGATCTTGCGAAAGTCATCCTCATCCTGGTCTATGCTGGCGTCACCACCGCCGCCGTTCGGGGGCGGGTTCTCGTCGGACATGGTCGCGTGTAGTGTGGCAGTAGCTGAGCAGCGGGATAAATGTGTTGAAGGAATCGGAGTCAAGTCCAGGTATTAATATAGGCGTTCGTTTCAACGGCTGAGTGTGAGAGCGCGCCGGGGGGCGGAAGAACGGTTGAGGGGTGCGCGCGCCGTCATTCACGCTATCACCGCGCTCGAAATCTTGTGAAGCGCTCCCGGTATAGGCGGCGTGTTCGCGTACGTTCTTCGATGGCGTCGCCGGCGCGTTCCTCGGTCGTGTGGGGGCGGTTGGTGTCGATATAGCCAAATGGCTCGCTGTCGTGTAGAAGTGATGGAATCAGTCGCGGTTCAAGGCCGCGGCGATCTGGCCCGTGCGTCAGGCTAAAACCAATCAAAGAGAGGGCGAGCATCACCGCCTCACGCGATGGAATGAAGACACGAACACGATTTGATACACCAAAAAGTATGAGAAGCTCACGGCAGGCGGGTGTATTTCCATGTACACATCTAAGATCCTCCTCATGTTGGCTCCGACAGACTCTCCGTGCTGCTGTTTGACAATGCAGGCTACCCCGTCATCTCCAACTCATGTCTCATCCTGTTCAATCAAGTCCTCCTTCATTTCAACGTCTTCTCCTTCACCGTCTTCAGTCACATCTCTTTTTCCATTTTCGTCCTCTTCAGTAGCCATGTCCGGTGCAGCCGTGCCCCAGATGCGAGCACGAGCCCTCGTGTACTCCTTCTTGACCGTGGGCTCACCCAGTGACCATCCACGCTCGTTGTCGAGTCTCGTGCGGATGTCCTTGAACGACATCTTATCAGCGTCGTGCCAAACAACGATACAAGCCTTGTCGAACTCATGGCCCCGGTGGTTCCGTTTCTCGCGTTGTGCCTGATTCGTAGCTTTGGCCAGGCTACCCTTTGGAGGAGACGGAAATGTAGGAGCCAAATTATCTTCAGGGGCGGAAACATCGCTTTCGATTTGCTCTTCAGATGGAGAAGCAGCGTCGGGAGGATCATTCTCAGGCTCGATACCACTCAGACGTGGTGCACGCGGCCTACCACGCCTCGCGATATTCTTGCCGACTATACCAATCTGCGCCACAGGCTTTGCACCGTAGCGCTTCTGAAGCCGCTCCAAAGATCTAATGTGACGACGACGTACAGCTTCATCAGTCACCTTATCATTTGGAAACGTCTCGTTGTACAGCTCAGTCGTTTTCGCATATGTGTTCTCCAGATCATCCAGCCAGTAGATGATCATGCTGTTCTGATGATCTTCTGTGTCACCAAAGGGAAAAGTACCAAAGACAGGTGCGGGAGGAACTTGGCCAGGAACTTGACCGGGGCGAGGAGGCATATTAATAGCCTTGATGCTGTTGTAGGTCAGACCTAGCTCCTGAGAGGACCGGACTTGACGCTTTGCTCGACCGCCCTTCTTTTCATCTGCTGGGCGCTTCTTGCCTTGTGATAAATCCTTCTCGGTCACGGCGCGGGGATCTTTCGACCGGACAACAAAGTTCTGGGCATCCCTGTCTGCACGGCCGGCCTTGGTCGGTGATACTGACCCTGTGATAACACCTTCACTGGAATCAGCCGTTGATGTGGAAATGCTTGATTCGCTCGATGCAGATGCTTCCTTCTCGGTAGTTGGGCTGGTCTGGGTAGATCTAGTGTTTCGGAGATTTCGATCTCCCATTGCCTGGTTTTTGTCCTTCTTGAAACGAGCGTCTTTGGACGTCTTCTCTGGCGTGTATGTAGCGGCGTTGGTCTTTTCTGTGCTGCTGGTGTATTCGTCTGAGCGTCCTCTCAACAAGTCAGAGTCGGCGCCTATATGTAAGTACACAAAGTTATTCCATGTCCGATATGCAGTTCGTATAGGGACATTACTGACCAGTGACGAAGGACATGATGATGTCGTGAGCTGGAGACATGCTAACTTACTCGGGGTAAAATAATATTGAAGAGTGGTTAGATTGTTGGGTTGTTGTAGTGGCGTATAGGGTGCGATACTCGACCAACCTAGTAGCTGTCGAAGGTGGGTTGCAGGTCTGGGGTGAGTAGAGGCAGGGGGTGGGTATGTGGGTATGGGTGCGTAAGCTTGTAATTGGTAGTGCCTGTGTTTGTCTGCTCAAGTAGGTTAGTGAGAAAGGCCAGGACCAAGAGGTGGAAAGTAACGAGTGGCGTGTCTGTGTAAGTCAGAAAACCGTTACAACATAAGAGTCGGGAAGTTTTGTTGTTGGGTAGAGAGGCGCTATGACGGTTCGTCTAGGAGCATGACCGATGAATGTGGCAGGGAAAGTGAAAACAGACTCCTGATACTGCTCTCACTCAAAGAGTCGAAAGGACCTAACGGATAGAGGAAAGCTAATTTGAACTATACGATTGCAATCGTTCTATCGAGAGAAATCATGTTGTTGTAGATATGGAAACGTCCAACATTGCATTCATTCAGTACTAGACTACACGTATCTGAGCGTGGTATCATGTTTTCATCCCAACCCAACCCGCTCTATACCAAATGCATGCCCATGGGTTCTCCAGCGCCAAACACCAAACACAAGAGCCATCGTTACCCACCATCAACTAATCAAGCCCGTCCGGTGATATAGTCTTTGTTTTCAATCGTAACACTCTTCGTCTGCTCGTAGTCAGTAACTGATGCTTAACCCATTTGATGTGTACCAATGTGAACTTACCATATGATTAACCTTGTAAACGCCCACCAACCGCGACGCAAGCTCGAACATGTTGTTTCTGAGTGAGATGACAATGAACTGAGCATTCTTCGTCCTCTCTTTGATGTAACTCGCCACGATGCTCACGTTTCGGAAGTCCAGGGCTGCGTCAATCTCGTCCATGACATACAATGGCGTAGGCTTGTAGTGATGTAGAGCAAATACCAAAGCCAGAGAACTCAACGTCTTCTCACCACCAGACAAGTTGCTGATGTTCTTCCATGACTTTTTCGGAGGCATGACGGAGAAGCGAATGCCCTCGGAAAAGGCGTCAAGTGTATCCTCATATTCCAGTTCGGCGTTACCACCCATGGTGATCATCTGGTACATCTCCTTAAGGCGGGCAGTGATGATGTCAAACCCAGCCTTGAAACCTTCCTTGCGGAGGCGTCGGAGCTCTTCGCATTTATGCTTTGCTGCGTCACGGGCGCTGACAGCAGAGGCGAGATCTGTGGAGCGTGCGGCGTGCTCTTCGACACGCTTGCGATATTCGGCGAGGACAGCTAGGTCGACTTGTGTGGATTCGTTCTTCTTCTCCAAGTGGGCGATTTGGTCTTTGAGGGTGGCCTTGTCCATGTCTTGAAGCTCGTCTTTACTGTAAGATGGAAGGCCCTGACCTTCACCCTCCTGCTCTTCGCCCAGGTCGGTAACGCTCTGGTACGAGAGCTTGCTCAGCTTGTCATGGAAGTAGGCTTGTTTCTTCTGGTACTCATTCAAAGTCTTCTGGCTCTCTTCGAGCTTGTTGCGCATTTCGATTTCGACTGCACGCGTCTCGTTGAGTTCCGCTAACTTCTCGTCAAGATCCTTCTTGACTACCTGCAGCTCCTCTTTCCTGGTCTCAAGCTCTTCTTGCGCCTCTTCAGCTTGTTGTCGAATTCCGGAAACATCGCGTTGTTGCGAAGCCATGTCCTCTTCAACCTGCTCTGCATCGATAGCGAGCTTTTCCAGCTCCTTGATAGCATCGTTGTGCGCTTTCTCGTGCTTAGCACGCTGCTTCTCTTCTTTTGACTTGGCGACCTGGGCATTTGATACTTGCTCGGTCAGAGTGTCAATCTGCCCTTTTAGACCATCGACCTTGGCCTTCTGACCTCGTAGCTTGACTCCACCAATCTCCATAATCTTGTCCTGAAGACCTTTGATCTCGGCTTCGATGTCTTCAGTCTCGGCACGGAGCTTAGCGACCTCCTTCTCCATTGAGGCGATGTTCTTTTCCAGTGATGCGATGCGTCCCTTGTCAGTCTTTGTGGACGTTTGTTCATTGCCCAACTCTGCGATGCGACGTTGACAATCTGCAATATTGCGATCGAAGCTCTCCAGTTCAAGCGCAAGCTTTTGCGACTTGGTATCCAATTCAGGTATTTGCTGATTGAGATTTCTCAGCGCAGTCTCAAGCTCCCGCAGCTCTTGCTGGAACTCGGCGAAAGTCTGTTCGAGCGCGTCCCGATCATGCTCAAGCTTTGTAACCTGGTCTTTTGAGACGTCAGACGCAAGCTTGGAGGACATCTTTCCCTTGACCACTCTGCTTCCACCACCACTCATGGTACCCGCGGTGTCGATAAGCTTGCCGTCCAGAGTGACGACTCGCCATCGCTTTGCGCCATACGCGATACGCTCAGCTTGATCGAGATTCTCAGCTACGAGTGTATTTGTCATGACCTGGAAGAATGCGGGCTTGAGCTTTTCGTGCTTAGGCTTAACAAGATCAAAAAGACGCGGCACGTTTTCGGGTGTTTGAACTGGGGACATGTCACGCTTCGCGAGGCGGTCCAGAAGAATGAAGTTGGCGCGACCAAGGTTGTTCTTCCGCAGGTACTCAATGCACTGCTGACCAGACTCCACAGTGTCTACAACCATGTTGTCCAGCTGTGGACAGGCTGTAGAGATAGCAACATCGTACTTCTGGTCGATGGTACCAAGATTTCCGAGTCGACCGTGGAAGCCATCAATACGTCCTGATTCTTTCAGGCGCATGAGGCCTGTCAGAACGTTGCCCTGGGTCTGAGCCGAAGAAAGGCTCGCACGAGCTTCATCCGCCTTAGCCCTTGCGCCAGAAAGCTTCGATCTCAGCAATGGCTCTTGTTGAGTTATCTCCTCAAGCTTAGCCTGTGTCTTCCGAACCTCCTTTTCGACACGCTTCCTTTCGGCTTTGCATTCGTCAAGCTCGGCAGCCTTGGTCTGTTTCGCTTCTTCCAAGCTTTCAATCTTTGCCTCAACTTCGGCGATGCCCTTTGCGCCAGCATTCTCACGCTCGCGCATAATGTCCAATTCACTCTGCGCGACTGCAATAGCCGATTGTTTTTCGTTAATCTTGGCGCTCCAAGGTTCCAAAGACTTCTGCTTTGCCGCGATCTCATCCGAGAGACCCTGAGTTTTACCAGCCAAGCTCTTGCGAACAACTTCGAGTTCCTTCGCTTCGACCTCCATGCTCTGCTCAAGCTCAGCAATCTCCTCGTTGTAGCGCTCGACATCCGCGGAATACTGCTTCGCAAGACTCTCCGCTTCAGAACGACCATAGCCACTTGTCTCTTTGGTCTTTTCTAGCTTCTTCTGCTTACCAGCCAGAAACTTCTTCTTCTCTTCAAATTTGACCGTCTCCTTGTCGACACGGGCCACTTCTTTCTGGTACTCCTGGTTTCTCTTCTCGAGTTGATCGCACTCTTTCACGCCCTTCTTGTATCGTTGCTCCAGTTCCTTGATCTCTTCTTCACTCCCCTGGTGTTTTTGTAACTCGTCGTCCAATTGCGCCTGGAGCTGACCGACGGACTCTTGTGCGACTTGAATGTGATCATCGAACTCGGAGACGTAGATCTGGTAGAGGGTGGACTGCTTTGAGGCCAGCTCATTCTCGTCACGGATGTAGGCAAGCGCCTTGTTCTTCTTCTCTTCCAGTCCGCTCTTCTCCTTTTCGACGTGCTGCACACGGCTGCTTTTTTCCCGACATACTTCATTCAGGTTCTCCACTTCGACCTCAGACTCAGCGATAGGTGTCTTGTACTTGGATGTGCCGATAATATCTTCGAGGTACTCAAGCAGACCATCGTCATGTTCGCCCTGTGCTTTTGGCTTCATCTGCGCAATCGACTCAACCTCGCCCTGCAAGATCAAGAAGCGCTTGTGATCGAGATCCACACCCCGGTCTTTGAGCAAATTCGTGACAATGGTAAATGTAGACTCCTTCTTGTTGATGTAGTATTTGCTCGAGTTGTTCTTGAATGCTCTGCGGGAAATTACGAGCTGCGAGTCAGGGATGACTTCGTGGCCGCCGTTTGCAAGGTCTTTGACTTCTTGGAAGTGGACTTCGACTTCACAATAATCCAGATCTGGGAAGGCGGCTGAGTTGTGGATGAGGGCGGAAAGCTTGCTCTGACGCATCTTGCTTGCGCGGAAGCCAAAGACGAACAGGAGCGAGTCGATGACGTTTGACTTTCCGGAACCGTTGGGACCCACGACGGAGGAGAAGGAGGCGTGGAAGGGCCCAACCTCCTGCCGACCAGCATAACTCTTGAAGTTGTTGAGGACAAGCCAGGTGATGACTGTCCGCTGCTTGGGCGCCACTGGCTCGTGCAGCGCTGGAATGGCAGCCGCTCGTCTCTTGACCACGATATCTATGGGCTCAAGCATGGTTTGCTGCGTGCTGAGTTCCTCGGCGACCTTGGCCGGCGGCTGGGGCTCTGGTAATGTATCAACCTCCATCTTTGGCTCTGGTACCGGTGTCTCCTCTTTCGCTTCTATCTGTGCAACCTCAGCGACTGGCTCGGGCACGGGTTCTGGCTCGGGTGCCGGCTCTGGCGTTCGATCGGTCATTGTAACGTCGCTCGCCGCGTCGTTGGCGACATCTTCCGCCGTGTCGTCTGTAGCACCAGCGAGCGGTGAGCTTGGTGTAATCGTGGCTTCGGAGGCCTGCTCAACTTCAGGCTCAGGAGATATCGAGGGCTCAGGCGTGAGCAAATGGGAGTCCTCCTCGACGGATGCTGGGGCAACAGAGGAACGGGGCTTCCTTCCACGCTTCTTGGGCACTGCCTTGGAGGGTGAAGCCACCCTCGTGGTCCTCTCTGTCGCGGGGGTCAGCGTCTGCGTGGGCTCGACCGACTCAGTGACGCGAGTCCGCCGCCTCGTCGTGGGTTTGGGCGTCGCTTCTTCATTCTGGGCTGCAGTCTTCCGCGGCCTTCCCCGCCCCCGGCCCGTCTTGAGCGGTGCTGGTGCTGGTGTGAATTCCTCCTCGTCTGCCTCCTGCTTGACTTCGGGTGTCGGTGTCCTGTTTTCCTCGTGGTCCGAATCGTCGACAACGGGTGCCTTTCGGCGCGTCGCAGCGGCGCGCGTAGACTTCCTCGGGGAGATTGAAGCCATGGCTTGTCGCTATGACTGTGGGTTCGCCGTGGTGGGAGGCCGTTTGCGCGGAGTGCCCTTGTGCGACCTGACACTTGCCTAGCCTTAACGGACAAAAGCGTAAACAAACACCCGTGCACGTGTCAGCCCCGCGCGCCCCACTTGTCCCTGAGCCCTCAACTGTTAGACTAGATGGAGTGCCCAGACAGAATCTACCACACAATGCAGAACGGGTCCGTGTCTTGATTTCGACCCTAGTCCATCGAGAACGCGTAGGCTCCATGTGGTATCCTCCAGCTCTTGATCAGGACTTCGAGGCTACACTTGAATGCTGATACCATATGCGGTGCCGTGCATCTGCAATAACTGTAGCCCCGCCTCAAACACCAGCCTGAGCACTCTTGCATCATCGTGACCCTCAGCGTACTCGGTTACATACTCACCGTCTCCAGAAAAGAAATGCACAAGTTCAAGCTCGTATTCTTCGTTCCTCCTTCCGCCGTCAATGCCTGTAAGGCTGCTATCTTCGGTGCCGGTGCGGGACGTTTCCCAGGCCCAGCCGGGTACACCGAGTGCTGCTTCACTAGCAGAGGAACGGGACAGTTCAGACCAGGCGATGCTGCCAATCCACATGTAGGTCTATATCCATCTTAATCGTGTCTCAGGTAAAACTGAAGCTATAATAAACATTCCGCAACTGACACTGGTTATGTAGATTGGCAAAGTTGGT
The DNA here is from genome assembly GCF_013036055.1 of Alternaria burnsii. NCBI lineage: Eukaryota > Fungi > Ascomycota > Dothideomycetes > Pleosporales > Pleosporaceae > Alternaria > Alternaria burnsii. Next base: position 2,733,528 of record NW_024066107.1, on the reverse strand, counting down.
GAATTGGAAGAAGTAGATGAGTATAGAATCGAGGCTATATGTATGGGGCGTGATACCGCTGTCAAAGCTGTGGAAGCGCTGAAGAAGTCGGTTTGTCCTTCCTTGGTATCAAACTAGCATCATTAATAGACACAGGGCACATCCATACGAAGAACCAGCATACGAAGTATACAAAATGGAGGATATGTAAAAAGCTTATATTCCTGTGGTGGTTCGGAAAACGGTCAGCTAGTGCGGCTATTTGCCCTCTTTCCCCAATACTACATCTTGCAACACTTGTTTGATGATGGGCAAATCCCTCTTAGCGTCTGTCATCCAATTTGAGACTGCGAACCTACACGCTGGCTTTCCATCCCACGCTGTACCTGATACGTATATCTTCCTCGTGGCCTTGATTTTATTGACCAGCTGTTTGTTCAGTTCTTCGTCTACTGCACGAAACAGTACGATGATGTAGATTCCCTTCAAGATGTCTTCCTGGCAAGCACTGCTCTTAGGTAGGAGCTCATATCCATCGCTTTCCAGGATGTATCTTGCGATTCCTCGTGAGAGATCTACCTGCCGTTCCAACATCGTACGATAGCCATCTCTACCATACGCAACAAGATTGGCGTAGACTGGTAACGCCCTGAAGCGCCGGGAGTTCTCGAGTCCGATGTTAAGTGGTGACATGATGACGTTCGCGTCGTTCCCAGAAGCCAGATATGCAGCGTTGGGGTTTTGGAATACGCGTTCAGCGATATTATGGTGCCGAGAGAGAAAGAAGCCACAGTCATATGGTACGTTGAGCAGCTTGTGTGCATCGCCTGTGATTGAGTCTGCAAGGTCGAGCCCTCCACAAGCCTGGGCAATCGAAGAGTAAGTCGGCGATGTCAAGAGGCGGCCGAAGAGCCCAAATGCGCCATCGACATGTATCCACGCCCCATACACTGCATGTTGGTGTGCGCAGTCAGTGGTTGTTTCACATGTAGTTCGTACAAGGACATAACTTACTGTCGCACAGCTTTCGTATATCTTCCATCTCTTCTAGCCCTGAGGTTGCGAAGACTCCCGTGTTAACTTCCGATGCAGAGATGGCAACGATAGACGCTGCACCAGGCTGCTCGAGTGATTTCTTGAGCAGCTGCATGTCAAACTTGTGTGGTGCTTCTGACTGCCCCAGACACTTGACACTCGTCCGCCCAAGGCCTAGTATGCCCGCCGCTTTTCCTAGCGATGAGTGTGGTACCGTAGTCAATATTTGAATATCGTCAATCCCGGCACTCCGCATAGCTTCAACAATACCAAGCTCACCAACGCTAATCTCTGCATCTGTACGGTGCGCTGAGGCCTCAGCAATCACGTACTCTCGTCCGCATGCCAAACCTAAGATGTTCGCTGATGTCGCGCCTGTAGTGAATATGCGATGCGGCCATTGCTCTGGTTCGAAGTCGAGCAATTCACAGAGTAGAGAAAGGGCTCGGTCCTCTACGTCTGTGGCAATGGTCTCATTTGGCAGATGGACTTGTACGTTCTGGTCGTATGCTGAGACCAGATTGTCGGCAAGGAGTGCTGCTGGTGTCATGCCACCTGTCACAAAGCCGTAGTAATTTGGCGAGCGAGAAGAGCCATTGAATGCTGGAGCGAGGTCCTCTTGTAAGTGACGTATGCTCTCTTCGAGCCCGACACCTTGGCTGGGGAGGTGAGGCTGAAGCTTGGAGCGAGCGTCATTCAATGTAGTCGTGGATGGAAGGACATCAGCAGGCGGAGGGCCTGAATGTATCTTTGCGATTGCAGCGGAGAGCCTTTGGAACAGCTCATTATCTGTAACCTCCATGATTGATGCTTGATGTTTTACGTGATGAGAGTAGACTTCACGCAAGTAGATAGATTGGTTTTGGTGATTGATTTGGTAGAAAGAGTTATTGGCCGGAAGACTTTCTCAGTACGACGGAACGTATGACTCTACTCAGAGCCTAGATTTTGAAGTAGTTAGGCCACCTAGAAGCGGCTGGTGACTTCGCAACCTGCGCCATATTGGCGCGGATAGAGCTGGTTACTGTCGCAAACCAGATGGATGTAGCGCCCATATGAGTTATCGCCCGTGTGTTGGCAGGTCCGTGTAAAGAGCGGCATCTCTGACTGCAGAGCGGCAGGCCCACTCCAGAGAGCCAACGCTGTTCGGCATCTCGAGACCCTGCACGTGATTTGGTGCTAGCGCGGCGCGTTGCGGAGTTAGCACAACACGGTCGACGGCACCATCGATGACATCGCCACCATCTCGCCCGTAAAACCGCGACGCCTATGCAGATGCACGCGTAGAATATCCATGCGGACTCCCACACCAACGATGCGACGCTCTCATGCCTCGGAACAATCTTAGCAAACATCTCAAGTGGTTGATCGCCGAGAAGCCTTTCATTCCGCCCGCGATTTCGCCTGTTGTATACGATCCCGACGCAGTTCCGACGAGTTCAGCGACGACTCCACATCAGAACTCTTCATTTTTGGACGAAGACGTAGAATACAATGAGTCTGAACCTGCCTCCGCGCCACCGCCCCCACCAGCACTGCCAATCGCACGACCCGCTCCACCCCACGCTCTCGCTCGGACAAGAACCATCGACATACACAATCCGCCAGGGACGGAAGACGCGGCCTCAGATATGGCAAGACTGAGAAACACACCAGCCAGTGGAAAGCCTAGACTGATTATAGCGGGGCTGCCTGAATATGCTGCCTCTTCGAACCCAACCAGCAGAGAGCGGAGGGAGCCTAGCGATGCAGGAGGTTCCAGGAGTAATCTGCAGGGCTCCTCGGCGAGTGTGAGGAAGCTTACTGGCTCCACCGTGGAAAACACTCCCGCCTCTCAACACGCCACTGCGAGGACGAAGTACCGCGAGCCAATTGATGTCGATTCAATCGACCTCACCGGAGACGATGCGGGCTGCTCTTCGCCGATTCCAATGCGCACGCAAAAGAGCAGAAAACGGAAGAGCGACGAGTATGAAGCGGACCTCCATCACACCAAATCCCCCAGACCTGTTCGGAAGGCGCCCGCGCTCAGTCCAGAGCCTGACGACGACAACAACGACGACGACGACGATGACTTCCCGGACATTGATGATATGGTCATGGCTCCAGATAGCCCTCCCCCACCTTACTCGGCCATTGTAGATGGTGCAGGTAGACAATTAAAGCATATTGCAACAGCTGAAGATGACGATATGGAGGTCATGTTACAACTGGAAGAAGAGGAGCGACAGATGGCGGCTGCAGAAAATGCGACATCCTCACAAGCCCGTAAGCGCAAGTCACTGAGCCGCGTACCCTCTGAGATTGCACCCGCTCGAAAGATAGGGAGGCAAACACGTAGCCCTTCGCCCCGAAACAACAATCTTGTCACGATCGAGAGCACAACTGGAAAGAATGGAGTTTCGCATACACCTGGCACTAAGAGAGTTGGGCATGCAGTTCTAGACTCCGAGGACGATGAATTCGGCGCACTGGACGAGATGGATTTCGACACACAGTCTCGGACCAAATCACCTATCCCAACGATGAAGAGAGTGCGTGAAAAGACACCAATGGCTGGCCCTGGCGGAGTTTCCAATCAGACGCAGCTTCCTATACGGTCGCCTTCGAAGACCATACGAAGCCCGAGCCCATATCAGCCGGAAGAGATTTCCATACCTACCCCAGCAAAGTCTCAGTCCCCCAAAAAGATTGCTGAGTCTGCTCCTGTACTTGACAAACGCATACCAAGCTCTTCTGAACTGTCCAAAGAAAAGAGAGATGCTATAAAAGAATCGATTGAAGCCTTTCTTAGTACTGAAGGTCAAAGATTGCAAAAGCACCTCAAGGCTGCAAGCTCAGCATGGGACAGCGCACGGGCGGCATTCGTTGCACATCTGTCCGAATTTGGCAAGCCTGATCCTAGCGAACAGGAAAGGATGGAACGCGCTCGCTCGCGAAAGGACGCAGTAGAGCAATTGATCTCGTTGAAAACCAAACAGGATGAACTTACGGGTCAACGTCAGAGGGTTAAGCAGAAGCTAGAGGATGACTTGAACATCGGTCAATTTGACGCAGCGGATGGTGAAACCCTCAGCAGACTGTTCAAGATAAACGAGGACATACAGATCCAGATGTTCTACTTGTTGGATTTAGCAGCCATCAAGCAGCAGTCAACGCCTCTTGTCAAAACAGAGTCGAAAAACAACCGTAACGTGGTCATACAATCAACTCAAGCAAGTCCAGCCCGACCACCTCCCAAGGCTTCCAGGGATATAGGGTCGAATCGGATTCCACAGACACAGTACACTAAGCCAAGTGAGATTGGCGCTCAGGAAGTGTGGACGCCTACCCGCCGTATTCGTTTCGCTGAAGAGCAAGTAGCCGCGTCTCCGCCACCGCCACTGAATCTAGGGTCTCGTGCCTATGCGGACGACAGTGCATCAGGAAAGCAAAAAGGCAAGTCAAGAGAGCGATCCCATCGGGTACCCGAGACACCAGAGCGCCGACGATCCCCAAAGAAACCAAGACCGGCGGCTCCGCGGCATACGCCGGATGAGTTTGGTGAGCTTGATTTTGAAGAAGACGGAAGCTTGTTCGGCAATAACATGGGCGAGCCTCACCAGCCTATTGAGATAAACGACGATGATGATTTTGGCGAAGATTTTGGACCCGACGATGATGACGACTTCCTTCATGAGATTACCAATATCGAGAACCAGGCGCCGGGTGGGTTTGATTGGAAAGGCGAGCGTGCAGAAAGTCGCGTATCAACAAAATCTCGCGAGGTGTTCCGCGAAACTTCTACCAACCAAGTCCAATCTAAATCAAACCAGCAGGCTTCACCGAAGAAGCAGCAGCTAAACATGCCTGCCAAAAACCACCCTGGGATGAATTTCCCTTGGTCGCAGGATCTCAGGACCGCCCTTATTCGCCGTTTCGGTCTGCGAGGATTTCGCCCAGGACAGCTGGAAGCTATCAATACTACACTCTCGGGCGAACACTGCTTCGTGCTCATGCCTACGGGAGGTGGCAAATCGCTCTGTTACCAACTTCCATCAGTGATCGCTTCAGGCAAGACACGGGGAGTTACTATCGTAGTATCTCCACTCTTGAGTTTGATGGAGGATCAGGTGATGGCTTGCAAACAACGCTTCGGGATGCAAGCGTTTCTGATCAACGGAGAGTCTACCGCAGCACAAAAGAGCATGATCATGGATGGGTTACGCCAGCGGGATCCCCAACAGTTCATACAAATCCTCTATCTAACTCCTGAAATGCTTAGCAAGAACCAGAGAATGATCAGTGCCTTCCAGCAACTGCATTCTGGAGGGAACCTTGCCCGTATCGTCATCGATGAAGCACATTGTGTTAGTCAATGGGGCCATGATTTCCGACCAGATTACAAGGCACTTGGAGACGTTGTCCGCCAATTTCCCGGAGTACCTGTCATTGCCCTGACTGCAACTGCGACCCAACTCGTTCGTACTGATGTAGTGGCCAACCTCGGCATTCAGGGCTGCCGTCAATTTTCTCAGAGTTTTAACCGCCCTAATTTGTCCTACGAGGTTGTGCCGAAAGTCAAGGGTGTCATCAACAGTATTGCGGATCTGATTAAAGAGAGATACATTGGCAAATCTGGAATCATCTACTGTCTGTCGCGGAAGAGTTGTGAGCAAGTGGCCCAAAAGTTGTCCGAGGCAGGCATCCGTGCCTATCATTACCACGCGGGAATGGATTCCGCTGACCGCTCCGAGGTTCAACGCAAATGGCAAAAGAACGAGTACCACGTCATTGTGGCTACCATCGCCTTCGGCATGGGCATCGATAAAGCTGACGTACGATACGTTATTCACCACTCGCTCCCTAAAAGTTTAGAGGGCTACTACCAAGAAACTGGACGAGCTGGGCGTGACGGCAAACGTTCAGAGTGCTACTTGTATTATCAGTATGCCGACTCGAGGATATTACACAAAATGATTCAAGAGGGTGAAGGAAGTTGGGAGCAGAAGCAGCGACTGACTGATATGCTACGGACCGTCATCCAGTACTGCGAGAACAAAGCCGACTGTCGACGCGCTCAAGTACTCGGATACTTTAGTGAAGCATTCGATGCCTCTAAGTGCAATTCAACATGCGACAATTGTCGTTCGGATGCCACATTCGTCACAAAAGATCTTACAGAGTATGCTGCCATGGCTATCAAGCTCGTAAGTCAAGTGCACGAGGACAACGTAACGATGCATCAGTGCGTAGATGCTTTCCGTGGCGCTGGCAGTGCTAAGATCAAGCGCTCGGGATTGGAAGAGTACGGCTGGGGCTACGGCAAGGATCTGGAACGAGGTGACAACGAACGCATCTTTCAGCATTTGCTTGATGCGGGGGCTTTCAAGGAAAGAAGCAAGGTGAACAAAGTTGGCTTTGCCACCAACTACCTACACGTACGTATTTACGACCCTGATTATGGTCACATACTGACTGCTGCAGCCTGCTTCGACACGCAATGACTATGAAAGCAAACGAAAGCAATTGAAGTTACAAGTACGTTCTACACCACAAAAGGCACGCGCAAAAGCACCCGCAGCCAAGAAAACGAAGAAGCAGCAGACCCAGTTTCCGTCGACCAATGTCGACTCTCCTGTACGCGCGCCCAAGCAAAAGATTCGATCGTTTGCCTATAACGAGGAGGACGACGATGACGATGACGACTTTGATATTCCTCGGCATCCTACGCGCAACAAGGCTACGCGTGGTTATCAGGCTGATGATTTTGTTGTCGAGGACGACGACGACTACTTTGCGCCAATACGTGTTGCCAAGCCATCGAAGGCCACGAAAGGGAAGGGAGTTGGAGCTCCGATTACTGCAGATCAACGAACTGCAGAACTTACAGACCTACAAAGAGAAGTCTTGGATGATTTCATGAATGGAGCCAGGAAGATGAGAACGGCCTTGCAAGAGAGGAAAGGCCACCGCGAAGCCATCTTCACAGACACTGTACTTCGCGAGATGGGTCTTGACTTGCCCATGAGTCTGGATGAGATGAAGACCATCCCTGGTATTAGGCCCGAAATGGTGGATCTCTATGGCAAGCAATTCTTGACCTTGGTCAACAACAGTAGGGAATTCTATGGAGATGACACACCAGTGCCTAGGAACCCGCAACTTCGCAACCGTCGACCTCAACAATCACGGGTCATCCACGAGATTGACGATGATGACGAGGAAGTTGACGACCAAAATCATCGGCTCGTTGTGGATCTGTGTAGCGAAGACGAAGGCCCGATGCCTGTTGCACAGGAGTCTGAGGAGGAGTCCTTCTACGGCGATTTTGGTGAGGACGATGATGATGACGACGATGACGGCGCAGTCCACACAAGTCATCACTTTAGCCAGTTCCAGAACCAAGACGTTGCAGACTTCAACAACCGATATACACAACTCGGTGGCGGCCCGGCTCCCTCTACCAAAGCGGCCAAGGCACCAGCAGCAAGAGGTGGATCTAAAGCCTATGGATCCGGGTATAAGAAGAAGGGCTCGTCTCGCAAGAGGGCTTCTGGTAGCTTTAACAAAAGTTTTGGTGGTGTGAAGAAGCGAGCCTCGAAGGGTGGTGGTAGCAGAGCTTCAGGAGGCGCAACAACGACCAGCAGGCCTTCTGGTCGTGGTGGCAGAAGTGGAGGGTCAGGGGCTGGAACTGGATGGTCGGGTGTCATGGCAATGCCCACTTAGGTGTGCAGTGGATTCCGAGTTTTTAGGGGAGGGTGAGACAGAGAGACAGATCGAGCGTATACGTACGTTAGCGACTGTCCAAACTTTTACGACTTTATGCATATTCTTGGTGATGAGGTACATTGTTCGACTTACAACATGTAGATACTGGATAATATCACTGTCACTTGTTATACACACATGTGTAGTACTCTCAATCCCCACATTTCAAAAACCTGACCATGCTCAAAAAGACAATCTATGTCGAAATGCATGGAGCACAAAGGATCAAGGTGATCATATTGCAGTGTAAAAAAGGTATTAATTCATTAGCCCGCAGGCGAGGTATCTCATATAGTACAAGTCCATCTCATTCCATGGAAACTTCTTTGGGTATCGCATTCCTCCTTCTACCATCGAGGGCAAGCAGGATGCTTACAAGCCGCTGCCGTGGGTGTGAGTGGTGTGAGTGCCGGTAGTGTGGTGGCCCATTCCAAGAGCGTTCTTGGTCTTGTCGACAATGCTACCGCCAGTGGAGCCGTGAACGTTATTGTCCTTGGAGCGGCCAATCTTGTCCATAGTAGACTGCGTGTTGGTCTTTGAAGAGTCGGGCTGCGCCTCACGGGCAATCTTGTCGCCGGTGCCAGTGATGGACTCCTTGATCTTGGTGCCAGTGGACTTTGAAGACTGGGGTTGCTGATATATCTGTTAGGAGATGCAGGTAATGGGAGGAGGATGAACAAGGAGACATACCATCTTCTCACCGAGCTTGGTGTGAGTATCTTTGCGGAATGCGTCGGTCATGTTGGCTGTTTGTGGTGTTGTTTTTGGGGTAGTGTGTGTAGGTAGATGGTGGTTCTAGTTGATGTTTGAACTTGCAGGTGTGGATGTTGATGGAGGCTTTTCCAGCGCAGGACGAGTGCCTTATATGCTTCTCATGTCTCAAGCAGCTACGTCATAGTTCGCGACTGCCGTTCGCAGTCACAGCAGGAGTAAGACTGACATGTGCCTGGAATGAAACAACGCAGCCACAATCCACTCGTATGCCCAGAACAATCTAGGACGTCATTTTGTTGGCAATCTGACGAGGTTGAGATTCAGTCTGCTTTCGTGATAGGCCATATTTGTTCGCTTGTTTGAATAGTACTTTGAGAGGCGAATGAACAGGGGTAGGTGATAGAGATCAACGATGGAAGCAAGTTTGCTGACCCGTCATGAGAGCAGCTAGCTAAGAGAGCGTGGCGTTCACTACACTTCTTGGCCGCCGACTACCTGCCCTGCTTCAGGTATCTTCAAGAAAGATTAGTGCTAGCGTTTAGTCTACGAGCATACACGTGCATCGCGAGAGTTGGTAAGTTAAGTTCGACTTTGAGGTGGGGCGAAGTTACTGGTCCCTGCGCCGGATGCGCGACTCCACGTGTACCGATGTAGTAGTGACATCATCCCGTGTCGAAGGGTACAATCAAGCTTCAAGTCCGATCGCCAGGTCAACGAAGCCCAATGCTTGCTGGTATGCTGGTGACTAGCATCTGACTGTCATCTTCACGAAATGAGACCGCTGATCACTGACGTACGATGCGATGCAGATTGCGCAATCATTATAGCCTGATGAGTGATCGTGTTGGAGCAAGTCTACAAAATTCAATACAAGTACGGCCTGCCCTGCCTTTGAGTTCGCAGGGTGTGCAGCGCAAGCTTCCGTCAGGTAAGGTTGTCGGGAGATGTCGCTGCAGGGCCACCGGGTAATGCTTGAGGGCCCGAACCGAGCCAAAGAAGTATACGAGCCTGAATTCAAGATGGTCCTGCAAACAGGCTGCAAGAAGCTGTTGTTAGATGTCTAGATATGCGTCGAGACTGCAATGAGACAGTATCGGCAATGGCCTCACCCTTTTGCTTGGAGCTACTCAACACGCAGAGCCAGGCCGTGACCAAATGCCATGGCAAAGTGTTCAAGATGCATCAAGGACGATGGTGCTTTTTATTGTTGAATCTCCGGGTGCGCACTGTCGGCGGCACACCGACTACTATATACTGTGGATAGCGGTATGAGGCGGTATGAGGTGTCGCAGCGGGTGTCTTGAGGTGCATGGCGCTACGACGCGTTCTGGAACCCTCAACCATGGCGCACGCGAAAGGGCGGTCGCAGTAGGACTGTAGCTGGTGCCGTACGCAAGCCGCCACGTCGTCGCAGGAATGAAGAGGCTGGACAAGGGACATTAACAGGAGGGTCTAATGCAGGAACGAGCTTGGATCGCCAGTAGCGCTCGTGTGTTATTGGCTGTTGGGCATGACGTTCGTGTTCGGTCCCCTCGACAACCCGCTTTGTTGATAGACTAAGCCAACCACCTCCAGCCACTTCAGACCAGCCATCACCATTTTCGCAACAGCAAAACTATCAGTCGCTGCAAGCAGAGAGAGAAGTCACATTCCACGCTACCACCCACACTTTGAATATTCTTCCACACAGGAGACATCTGACCATCATTGTCGCAGTGCACATCCCGACCGTACCGCATATCGACCCGCATTCCGCATTCGACCCAAGTACACTCGGAACCAGACACCATTGCTCCCGCTCTCTCGCACCTCTGTAGGAGAGAGACAACCCCACCAGCCGCTGTCTGAGTGCATTCCCCCGCTCATCTCACCCGGCCCTCTGGGGGCGCAGGGAGAATACAAAGCCTATCCGGCGCAGTTGAAGGAACGACACAGTCATAATGGCGAACTTGCGGTTCGCGGTGAGCATGCAACGTGAGTACTTGCATACATGTCTGTTCGAGGCATCAAGACTGACAACCACCAGGGTTAATACCGTTTCTTGGCTTCCACCATGTTCTCATGATTCTTATTGCAATTGCTATAATATTGCTTTGTAAGTTGCGACCAAAGCCTGCCCAAAGACGATGGCTAACAATCTTCCAGCATTGCTACTAGCAGGATGCTCGTCCACTTCACCACTCATCCCCGGCATCTTCCTCATCTCCATGTGGTACGAACAGTTTACACCCACCTACGCACCTGAACAGGTCGACCCCGGTGTTACAGCCGCAATTGCCAACATTGTCGGCAACGCACAGCTTGGTGTGCGCGTCGGCTATTTCGGCATCTGCATCAACCGAGACGGCGGTGGCTTCATCTGCTCCAACAATGCCACAGCGCTCGTCGACAACGTGTCCGTTGACCAGGACCCGCTGAACCTCGTCTGGGTTGCTGCTACCTTCAAGGATGCCGTTGTTTTCCCTTACTTGCTCATTGTTGCCATCATCCTCGCCTTCTTCACATTCATCCTGCTTGCCACCTTCCCCGGATGGCACGAGGAGAGAGACGAGCGAACCGGATCCGATGTCGACGTCAAGCCCTTCCCGTCAAGGCCCGTCTCACAAGTCGCCCTTGCGCTCATCTTTATCTCGTCCATCTTCGTCCTGGTCTCCGTACTCTGGCAACATACAGCATCCGTCGCAGCCGCAACCATTGTGCAAGACCTGGGTAACGGCAGCGTCAAGTCCGGTGTCGGTACATCAGCCATGGTTCTTGGATGGTTCGGCTTTGTGCTACTCATAATAGTAACCATCGGGTTGCTCGTTATGATTCTCAGCATCATTGTTCTCGACCGTCTTACCGACAACGACTAAGAGGACAGACACAGCTGCGGATACATTCAAAAAAAATTACGAGAAGATGAGCATTTTGTTGGCGCGATTGTGTAATTTGGTGCCGAGCTTACTCGGCCTTCACTTCTTCAGCTCAGTTACTGTTACATACCCTTTTGGCGACGCGATGGCAGCTTGCTGACCAGAACCGCTTTTTGTTTGGCATACCCGGCGTTGAGGTTTTTACGTCAGATCAATTTGATCCACGAGCGAGTATTGGTATTTGACAAGGATGTTAGACGAAGGAGGAACGACTCGACGGAAAGAAACGCTAGGATGGACTGTATTTATGTAGTAAATGAAAGAATGAGAATCGGATACGTCAAGTCAGGAAACTTTTGCCTTATGTTTGGTGATGCTTATCCGACGGCTGGCAGTGGGAGCGTTTGTGTACAATGTCTCCTTTTGTCCCTTGGACATGCCGGGGTATTCTCGCATCGTGGAGGGGCGAAACGCGGGGAGTAGCGGAGCCGCCAGTCAACCTGCCATTCGCAACCCAAAAGCGGAAAGTCTTCACTCTGCCACCATCAATAGCGCATTCACGCGTTACACCTGCGCATACCATGAAGAGATGTCTTACTTCACAAATGCAAAGAGCTTGTCCGAATCCCTCCGACGACCGGCCGCAGCACGCAATTATCGATGGCGCCATGCCTAAGCGAGCCTAGAGCATTTTGTCGCGTCCAAAAAAATTGGTGGGGTTGGCGTGAGAGGGACATCTAGTGCTCTGACTGCTTAAAGCCCGTATAGTCTTTTACTATTGTCCTCCGTTCCTTACTCTTCATTCCCTTCCCAACACAAAACCTACATTCAGTTGCCTGTCATGTCCACTTACGCGCTCCCCAAGTCCCACCAGGACGTATGTTGCCCCTCACATCACAATCAAGATGCACCCTGCTAACTCAGCATAGCTCATGGAGAAGTCCCTGGTGGAAACCGACAATGAGGTCGCCCAGATTATGGTGAGTCTCTTCTGCTATTCTTTTTATCCTATACCATTTAACAATTCTTGTAGGAGAAGGAAATCCAGCGTCAGCGCGAGTCCATCCTCCTCATCGCCTCCGAGAATGTCACTTCCCGCGCTGTCTTCGATGCGCTCGGTTCGCCCATGTCCAACAAATACTCTGAGGGTTACCCCGGCGCCCGCTACTACGGCGGCAACGAGCACATCGACTCTATTGAGTTGCTCTGCCAGAAGCGCGCACTCGAGACCTTTGGTCTAGACTCGGAGAAGTGGGGTGTCAACGTACAGTGCCTGAGTGGTAGTCCGGCAAACCTCCAGGCTTACCAGGCCATTATGAGGCCCCACGACAGGCTTATGGGTCTTGACCTGCCCCATGGTGGACATTTGAGCCACGGCTACCAAACACCCCAGAGGAAGTGCGTACAAAACGAGCCACTTGTACAGGGGGCGTAGGCTGACCAGAGATAGGATCTCCGCTGTTTCCACATACTTTGAGACTTTCCCCTACCGCGTAGACCTCGACACCGGCCTCATCGACTACGATCAGCTTGAGCAGAACGCCCTCATGTACCGTCCCAAGGTGCTCGTCGCCGGTACCTCCGCTTACTGCCGTGAGATTGACTACGCCCGCATGCGTGAGATTGCCGACAAGGTTGGCTGCTACCTCCTGATGGACATGGCCCATATCTCTGGTCTTGTCGCTGCTGGCGTCAACAAGTCGCCCTTCCAATACTGCGACATTGTCACAACCACCACCCACAAGTCTCTCCGTGGACCCCGTGGTGCCATGATCTTCTTCCGCAAGGGTGTGCGCAAGACCGACCCCAAGACTGGCAAGGAGACGCTCTACGATCTCGAGGGTCCTATCAACTTCTCCGTCTTCCCTGGCCACCAGGGTGGCCCCCACAACCACACCATCACCGCCCTCGCGGTTGCGCTCAAGCAAGCCCAATCTGAGGACTTCAAGCTCTACCAGCAGCAGGTCATCAAGAACGCCAAGGCCCTCGAGGTTGCGTTCAAGAGCATGGACTACAAGCTCGTTACCGACGGTACCGACAACCACATGGTCCTAATCGACCTGAAGCCCTTCAACCTTGACGGTGCCCGTGTCGAAGCCGTTCTTGAGCAAGTCAACATTGCCTGCAACAAGAACACCACTCCTGGTGACAAGTCGGCTCTCACACCCATGGGTATCCGTATTGGAGCCCCAGCCATGACCTCGCGTGGTCTTGGTGAGGATGACTTCAAGAAGATTGCCAACTACATCGACCAGTGCATCAAGCTGTGCAAGAAGATCCAAGGCGAGCTCCCCAAGGAGAACAACAAGCTCAAGGACTTCAAGAGCAAGGTTGCTAGCGGTGAGGTACAGGAGATCAACGACCTCAAGAAGGAGATTGCGGCCTGGGCCGTCACCTTCCCTCTGCCCATCTAAGCCTACATTGAGCTTTTTTCGTGATTGGGCGGCGTACTATGGCGTTTCTTTCTCCAAGCGGGATATGGTGTTTCAACAAAAAGGCAAATTCTGGACTGGCAAATTCAACAGCTCTACCATTTTGGGAATTTACGAGGAATGATATGATTAGGACGATAAAAAGAGATACCTGAAGATTTAGATGCGCTGCTTAACCAGTGGGTCTTAGTCACCAAATGTAAAAACTTGACTCAAACTCTTTGGTATGACTATTGCATTCATGTGATTGGAGACTACGAAATCTATGCCGAAACCGGCGGCTATCACGCCGACTGCCAGGTAATAGCAAACGTGGCAGAGTGGTCTCCACCAGCGTACACAGTTTGCTGTGTGCTGCCAGACGCAACCTTGTCCGCGGACCAGAGCGCGTTACCGCCAGCAGCCAATTTTCCGTCAGTGTTGGTAAAAGCAGTCGCGCTTGCAGAGCCATCGCAAGATAGCGCTCCAGCAACGACTGCGCACTTGCCCTTGGAGCTCGACAGGGTGAAGCCGTTGTCCACATCGGTAGCTGTGAAAGTTGCACATGTTCCGGTCGTGTACCAAGTACCCTTGCTGATGATGCATCCCTTCTTGACTCCGTTGACAATGACATTGAGGTTACCCTTACCACTGAAAGGTGTTCCAGGCGCAGCAGTAGATGTCGGCGCAGGTCCTCCAACGGTCGTAGTGGTAGAGGGAGGAGACGAGCTTGCATTCTTGGGAATGTACTTGATTCCTGTCTGAGGGCAGGTAGACTTGGTACCATCAGGGTCCGAAGCAACAAACTCGCCAGTCTGTACACTGCCACGAACATCGTAGTGGTACCAGATCTCGTTGAGCGCACCAGACTTGCAGCCTAGCGTTACCTCGACACCGGGCCTCTTGGCCTGGATGGCGCTTTGAATGGCGGCGAAAGTGTATGTCTTTGTTGTGCTGGGTGTGATACCAGCTGCGGCCAACCACTCGTAACTTGGTAGCGTTTTGAAGAGGTCGACGGTCTTTTGGAAGAAGTCGACAACTTCCTCTGTTGCTTTGTGGTCGTTGTAGCACTCGGGTTCTAGTGTGGAGATGCAAGTGCCGTGCTTGGCCCACTCGTGGTACCAGAAGGACTCGTCGTCGCCTTGGTAGTCCTTCCAGTAGGTGGACATGTATGAGAGGAGGTCGGTTGCGCCGAAGGAGTTGAGGATGGCGCTGATGTTGGAGTAGGCGCGCGACGAGTCGCAGTTTGCGTCGTAGGTGCCGTCACAGCGGTCAGGCCTGGACAGTGTGGTTAGCATTCATGCATAGTGAATAGGAGCTGAAGGGCAATCGTACCATAGACCATGGATTGTCCAGCTATCCTCTGGTCCGGTAGCAGGAGAAGCATCCCAGAACTGCGTCTGGAGGATCTGTCCACCTGGTGCGTTGAAGCAACAGAGGTTCTCCACAACGGTGGTGTTGTGGCAGCTCAATTGAGCATTGGGGCAAGTCTGGGTATACTCGCCCATAACGCGTCCTCCATTGCCGAGGATGACTTGCGCACCACCGAGCGCAATCTTGCTGAGAGTCCTGAGAGAAGGCATGGCTGTTGATTCTGCTGCCAGCATTTCTGCTGTGGAAGCAGCCGCGTTATGTACTCTATCCCTCGCGGCTCCGATTAGGGAGTCTAGCATGGCCGGCATGTTCCCGCTCGCCTTCTACTACTGCAAGGACGGAGGAGATAATTTGGCGCTGTGCAACAAGAATACACAAGCTTTTCGCGGGTCGATCCCTCCCGTAACGGCAGCTCAGATTACACGCCTGCACGTTGTTTTCGCTGATTCGCAGACAGCGAATACACTGTGCCTCGATGCGGAAGGTCAGTTCTTTAGTCTAGTCCGTCGCCGCCGGGTCCAAAGCCGTAGATGCGTCAACGGAGAGCCCGAGATGTCTTCTGGGCAAATTGACTGGTGGAAGAGGTTCGGAGTGTAGCCAGGTAGCGCGGAGGTGTACTATGGGATGGCCGGAGACGGCGCTGGGGATGGGTGTTTATGGGGGATGAAAGGGACAGACGACATAGCCACTCATGGCGCAGTACCAGGCATCACGCTGGGCGAGGTCACGCAGGGCCGCGTTTGGGGCATCATGGTGATCGGCTGCCCGGGGACCAGTCAGAGGGCGTCTCATGGCGAATGTGATGGGTGCACGTGTGACGCGTGCCTGGCGATAAGACGACGATTGCGTTAGAGCAGGAACGGGGCGGACCCTGCGGCTTATCAGCATGGCGCGCTAGCCGAGAAGGGGTGCGCATCAAGATTGCTCGGCGTAGTCCGACCTTGTGACTTTCGCCTTAGACCTCACGCTACAACCACATCTCTTTTTGCCCGTCGTTCCGCATGCTCTTTCTTTTTCAAAGTCGACTGCCGTCCATTCTTTGCCCCACGTCATAACGCATGCTCAGTGCGTTTTGTCGATATGTTGTCTGAGTAAACCCATGGATCCTTGTCAACGCCATCGCATCGTCTCTTACTTCGCTTTGGTATAAGCTGCCCTGAGTAGCTTATTCATCGCAAATCCTCCCCTCCTTGCCTTCTCATCTCTCTGGTCTATTGCTTCGCGTCAAAACCACTTTCACAAAGGGACCACTTCATATCGCATCTGTCTGGAACAAGTTTGTGTGGGCAAGTAGCATTGTCTTATTTACATATTATATTTACAAGAAAGAAATGTCGCTCGAATATCCAAAGTAAAATTTCTCAAATCCACCAGCCACAGAACTAGAGTGTCTGCACTTACGGGTAGGTGGTGTACGAGCACTTGACAGGGTTCTCCTCCTTGATAGCTCGAGCAGCGAACCCAAGGCACTCATCAGCTCCAGCCGGGTTGGTTACGCCGTCCAGCCAGACGGAGTAGCCGCCATTAAGAGAAGGCTTGCAAGCCTGGAAGCCAATCTCCTGACCAGTCTGGTCCTTGAACACGAGGTGACCGTCGTCGTTGATGGCAAAGGTCCGCCTCTCTCCGTTCTTGACCATATCTTGTACGCCTGTGGTGTACTGGATAACGCCCTGACCCATGCCTGACCTGTCAACGAACATCTGCTGGGGAGGGTTGGCAGTGTAGAGGTAGAGAGTGCCGTTGTTGAGCTGGAAGGAAGCGTAGTTGTGGGGCTCCGGGCCGCAGGAAGCATTCTGTTGGCCTGCGTTGATCACGAGAGAGTTCTGGACAGCTTGAATAGTGTTGTACTGTAGATCGGCGGTGCCTGAGCGGATGGTTTGGATTGTGAAAACATCGCCGTCCTTGATCTTGGAGTCGGTAGGGAGAGCAGTGGCGAGGCCAGCAGCAGAGGCGATGACAGCGGCGGTGGTGAACTTCATGATTGTAGTTGGAGTTTTGATGTGAAGTGTTTTAGGAGTGGGTGTTTATAGATGTAGTGTTGATATTTGATTGTGTTGGAGTTGAATGATGACCTGTAGAGACAAGACCATCAGACGTTATATACACAGCAGCCTCGTATTCAACCTCATCACGGTCCTACTGGCGAAACCCCAACAATACAACGACATGAGGTCACATTCGATCTGAACACGAGCGTGGGTCCATAGAAACTTCCATATTCCCCATATTTTGACCCTCGGAAACCAATGCGCCACAGCCGGTTCCTGCTCAGGGTCGTACGAGGACTATTTCTCCGAGATTCCGGGCAGGAGTCTGTGGAGTGTCTGCATAGACGTCAAATGGAATCTGTCGAAAGTGACGCTGCGGTGGCCAAGTTAGCGGGCCGATGAGTGCGAGTAATTAGCTGATGCTGGCTAGCCGCTGCCAATTTTGAACCAACCCCACACCCCGACACGATCCGATTTGCTAGTCGAACGGCTGCTTGACAATAATAGATTGCATGACCGAGTTCCCTCACGGACGGACAGAACAACAGTGGGATGGGCGACACTTGCAGTCATTCCTCGTGTTCTTTCGGCTTCAATGCTGCGTGGCGGTGTAATAGAAAGGGGCTGACAACCCTGGAACGGTGCAATCCAATGGCAATAAAGCGGATCGGCTTTCATTACTACCTTTGCACCAAGCTCCACACGGCAGTATAAACCCTCGTTCTCAAAAGCTTCAATGCAATTGCTCAATTCGAAAGTGCCAGCTCAGTACTTCGTACCTACCTAAGCAATCGCCTGGTTAACGATGGCCAGACTCACAGATACCTATGCATTGGAGTGGCACAAATGCTGCAGGCAAGCATCGTTTGAAACAAGCGCAAAGGTCAAATTCTACGAGCTAGGAGTTGGGAGGCAATCATCGTATTTCCAGTTTACCTAGGTACTCTTACGTACCATCACCGGGCGCCTTTCCAACATCGAATCCTCAGTCTGCCAGCTCGGGACTGAGCAGTTGGAACGACAGAACACCAAGCGCGGTTCGCCACACCCCTTTGCGTCCACAGCCCTCGGCTCACGTTCCGATATCTCGTGTACATCACGTTGATCCGTCTTCACGGCCTTGTAGCATGTCATTCTCGGCTTCGCGACGTCACTCAGATCCAAAGTGTGGATGCGTCAAGCTAAGAGCAAGCTTGTTCGTAAAATCCGGAGGGTGTCCGACAGACTTGAGTAGCAGGTTTGCTTTGTCCGTATTCAGACCCACACGGAACGTCGAACTGCACAAGCGCCATTGACTGCCCAAGGAATAGTTCGGTTGGTGGCATTGTTCCCTCATTCCTTGTCGATGACAGCCGTTTGGAAGTTCGAAAATCCTTCAGGTGTGATTGTGACGGACATATAGATGAACGAGGTATTTCTTATGCTTCTGCGAATAGAGGCAAATGTGCTCTCATGCATCATGGACCTTGCTTTTTTGAACATCGACGATGACGAAAGCGGTATCGTAGGTCACAGTCTGAATGGAAGTGAAGCAAACCTTCGATCAGATATCAGGCTGTCGGCTTCATTGTAAGCTTCGAAGTCTAACCTCGGTAGGAAATACTTGTGCAATTTAGTGAGAGGTAATGACCCTTGTATTGCACCAAATGATGGTTGAGCGTGATTTAGTAGGTTGCAGGTGTATTTTCCCGAGCTGACCTGGGTACCCAGGTAGTCTTTTGGGCTGTGTCTTCTTTATCAACGCCTTGCAGGTCCACTGCATTGGTAAATGTGCTATCACGTTTACTGCTGTAAATCCGTGTCCCGATGTCTTGTCTTCTATAACATTTTTAAAAGACCGTGGAGCGCTATTGTGTGTAGCTTGCAGGACCAACTGCAATCGGAATCTGTAACATTGGCTAGTTTCACAAGAACGGAATTGAGGCTTTCATCTTCTTCATGTCGACAGTATCCAGAGAAGAAGCCTCACCCGATATCTGGCGGCTATATCTGCTTATGTTATTCCCTGCTCACTAATTTTCGTGTATAAGTAAGTAGTGTAACAACTATTGACTACCTAGGTAGGCACGTAATTATTATTTCTAAAACTGAATACGAAGAGTATATCACAATCTATCACAAACAATTATCGAAAATAAGAGTTATACAAGGGTACGGCTGTCTGAGAACATATAGCGAATCGTTAGGATGCATCTCTGCACGGAACAATTTGGAGCGTTGTCTGCGAAGCAAACCATGCACTACATCTCTAACTATTATACCACTTAGCCATTTCTCATCCTGCTTTTAACACGACATTATCATGAAAATACCACGACTCATCAATTGATACGTGATGGCCATAGTTCAAATGCCAGTGTTCATCTCAATCTCATGATACCTAGGTACAGAACAGCCGTTCAAGCGGTCAGACTCAAGGACAGAAGCTAATTCATCAGTCTTTGACGGTATAGCCCACAACAAAGTATTACCAAAGGAGGTCAACTTCGAAAACATGGTTGGACGAAGCGTAGAGGTGTGCCGGCAATATTAGCATCATACACGCATCGTCTGGAGCGATGCGGTGCCCGGATAGCACGAAATCAACATATTCTAGCACTTCAAAATTTCTGAAACTCCCCCAAGGTCCTCCCGAGCGCTCGATTCTATCAGATTGCCAGACTCGAGCCTTGTCATTGGATCATGTTTCAAAAGCAGCCGGTGTTAGAGTTTCAGGATGCTGGCTATCTGTGTTGAGCTGTCCCACATCGTCCGGCCAAGAGTTGCAAAACAACACCGCGTTCACGTACCAGCAATGACGCGTTATGGTAGACTTTAGAGCTTCCGAAACCGCGTGAATCGATATAAGAGACATCCGTCTTGTTCTCAAGGACACTCATCTTGCATTGGACACGTAGGTTCTGCTGAAGAGGAGGACTTCAAGCGATAGAGTTGGACGCGTGATCACCCCCGCCTGACACATTGCAACACGTCATCAGTTCAGCATCACGCTGGCTGACAAGATCAAGAAGGTACCCTTAAATTTGTGTGTACGTTTGCGCAATACCTATAGAAAAAGGGCACGTATTCATTCTCCTTACAAGTACGTGTTGAGGCGGGTTGTGTTTGAGGTGTTGACGCGCAAGCGAAACACCATGGAAGGCGGCCGATGGCGCGATACAGACATCGCCAAAAACACAACCAACAAGAGCGGAAACGAATTAAATGAACATGGTAAAATAATGGGAGATATACTGCTTTGCATAAAGTGCGAGATCAATGTGAAGAGAGAAGAAGGGATAAGCCTGTAGTAGCATATCTCTACGATAGATGTCGAGTCGTCGAAAGCAGAGGGTTGCGCATGAGCTCGTCGAGGCGCAAGATGCTCCTATTGCATCCTCTCGAATAAAGAGTCCTGGTAAAACAACAAGGACTGAGCTTGGGCATGATTGAAGTGCCAGGCCACGACTGCTTGCAGTCAGGCTCCTAGCAGGCGTTGGCGACTGATCAAGCGTCACGACGACGGGGAAGAGCGACTTGAGGCGGAGGAGATGGGGTGAAGGTCTGCGCTTCCGAAGGGCAGACTGGATAGACCCCCAGAAAATCGAACTGACAGGAGCCGCACTGCGCCCAGCCAGCGTAGGCGGCAGTATTGCAGCATGAGATCAAACTGAAGCGCATCTTGATCAGGACTGGAGAGTTAGCGCCTTTGGGTTGGTGATCTGAGTGCGGCGATTTTGATCCCTGAAAAGTATAAGAACGGCGCATACCCCACCCGCCGCGTGCTTGCCCCAACTCAGCGACTTCGTGACTTTCTACAACCACAATCTGCCCATCGATTTTCTTGCCTGCCCTCTCGTTCGAAGCATCAGTAACGCGTCTATCTCCCCATCTAAATAACTACCAACAATGCCTCCCAAGAAGAACACCACCCCTTCCAAGGCAAAGGCGCCTGCCGCCGCGCCTGCCCATGGCTCCTACATCGGTATGTGCTATGATATCTCAACCCAACGCGGTCGCGTTGGTTGCCAGATAGTCGCGTCTTTGTCGCCGGTCAATGCTGACTCTGTTAGATATGGTCAAGGATGCTATCATTAACGTGAGTCTATCCCAGGCGCATTGCCCTGCACATGACTTTGCGACAGCTTGCGACGCCAACTCTGGCGCGAAGCCCAACAACACATGACCTTCCTTCATTGAGTGAACATGATTACTGACGCGCTCTATGCACAATACAGCTTAAGGAACGCAATGGATCAAGGTTAGTCAATCCACTACCCACATGCCGTCGCTCGTGCGTCGCGTCATGCTTTTGCATGGAAGCACCCACGACTAAGAGCTCTCGCTAACTTTGCGCCAACAGCCGTCAAGCCATTCAGAAATACATCCGTGCCAACAACAAGGTCGAGAACCTCACCGATGTCGCCTTCAGGGGTCACGTTAACCGCGCCATCACGTCAGGCGAGGAGAAGGGTGACTTCGCGCGTCCCAAGGGTAAGTGACCACCTTCCTGTTCATTTGTGGCGTAACGCCACGCTCCCGACGCGTCGCTGCTGCGCGTCTGCAGCAAAGACACCATGATTCAAATTGAACTTTGCTGACGCGTCATTCAGGCACGTCTGGACCAGTGAAGCTTGCGAAGAAGGAGGCCAAGCCTGTCACTGCCACCGCTACCAAGAAGTCTGAGCCCAAGGCTGAGAAGAAGACCGCTGAGAAGAAGGTCACCGAGAAGAAGACCGCTGAAAAGAAGACTGCTGAAAAGAAGACCGAGAAGAAGACTGAGAAGAAGGTCGCCGAGAAGAAGGCTCCCGCTACCAAGAAGGCCACCACTGTAAGTACATGTCTGCTCCCAACAGTGCCTTGCTGATTCCAATTGTAGAAGGCTAAGGCTACTGCCACCGCCACCAAGGCTGCGCCCAAGAAGGCCGCCGGCCGCCCAAAGAAGGCCACCACCACAGCTGCTGCCACCAAGGCTGCTCCTGCCGCTAAGCCCAAGGCCAATGCCAGCAAACCCCGCAAGACTGCTCCAACCACTGCCGCTGCCCCTGCCGTCGAGGAGGAGGTATCGCGGGTTCTAGGCAAGACCAAGTCTGGCCGTGTCACCAAGACCAAAGCTCCCACTGCAGCCAAGGCAACAAAGAAGGCACCAGCAGCAAAGAAGACTGCTGCGGCGAAGAAGGCCACCACACCGAAGAAGAAGGCCACACCTAAGAAGGCCACACCAAAGGCCAAGGCATGAGCTTTGTAGCTTAAGCTTTTTCGTTCTGGTTGGTTTTCTTTCTTTTATTATGCTACCGTGAGTTCGCTCCGGAGCGTACGCTAGACGACATTTTCTTCACGGATTCCCTTTGTCTCACTGCTGGTCTATGGATTCTATAGGAGGGCGCGGTTCTATCATGGGTGAATGTGGGTAAGGAAGGCCCACGGTGTTTGTCTCTGACTCTTTCATGTCGGGTATATCATGTTGGCCAGGCGTTCGGGCGCGTGTCTGTCACTGCGGATGGATGTCTACTACTGTCATTGTTCTTTTCAGCGTCGCAATCTGGCGTTATGGGAGGATAGCTACGACGTCATGCTATTGTCTCAAACAATGGAAACCAATACATACTTCAAACATACGCGTTCGTGAATACAGTGAACATGACGCGTTGTTGTGAGCTGATGCGTGAGTGCTGCAAGTCATGTGAGGGGTACGAGTGGGTCTCTGATAAGATAGCTCACTTGGCCAGGTATCCTCACCCCTCCGGGCAAATTCCACACAAACGCCGACCTGAGAAGATTTTCTACACTTTGCTCCACATTCACCCGCCATCGTGTCCGCCATAGTATCCGCCAGCCTTGCTCCCACATCTCAAACGTACAAGCTATCATGAATGAACGCTCAAGAGCACGACTTTAATCGAATCGTATCAAGACAACATAGGATGTTTAACTACTTCACGATAAAATCCTTTGCCTGCGATGCTGCGATTCTTAGCCAATTCTCGACTGGCACACTTGTAGTATTGCTTTGACCCTTATTCCTTGCGATCCTAGAAAAAGGTGATTTGTGCTTCGCTTCTACATGGAGCAGGATTTTACATGACCTTGTTATGAAGTCGTCTTCATACGTACAAATCGGCTCGACAAAGGCATACTATGCCGTAAAAACGCTGAATCATCCCCCTCTTCTTTTTTGCTTATGAAGACCCCCGAGATGCTGATAGGTGGACGACAAAGAGCTGGCAGACGATATCCTGGTGAGCGAACAGCAGACGGACACCATGGCTGCCACTACAGTCTAGACTGATGCGTACGCCAGCGGGGCACTTAGCCTTCAATATCGCAATAGTTCACTGTCGCTTTATACAGCGCTTCTGAAATATATGAACAGTTCTTTTATCACCTTTATGATAGAGCAAATAACACTTCTCTAAACTACTGTATGGTATGTAAGTTTCTGGAACTGGTACCACAGGTATCTATCGAACGTATCTTCTCTTCCTTTCAACGGTTCCACGAAGAGTTTGTGGAAGACTTGGAGAAATCCCTTCAAAACACCAGAAAGCCAGCGGAAAATATTCCTGTTCGCAAGGGTGTTGCTGCATATCAAGAGGAAATCAAAGAGGGTTGAGCATATTTCTTTGCTCTCTAGCATACAGCATTTTGGCGGAATATCTAGAGTGTTTACCTTCAGTCACTCAGACGTCTACATTGGTCTACCTAGGTAGTAGACATTAGATAGATTATTGAGAAGCCAAAGAGGCTTTCTAAAGTTGGATGTGACCTTGAAGAGTCGAGACCCTGAGTCAAATAGGTAGCCTTGATGAATACATTCGGTCATGCAAACAATCGTGGCCACATTGACATGGGACCTTTCTTACCCAGAACTCGCTACACCTGATCCGTTGGTTCATCTTATCAAAGAACTAGACATCTCTGCTTAGTACTTACCTAGGTATCGTGGATGTGATCATCGGGCGCCGACCCAAGCCGGGGATACGTTACATTTCCGACATCTAGCAACGCCAGACACTGCGGCTATGCTCACAACGGATGTGGCATGGCAGTCGTAGCGTGCAAGGCTACCGACAGCTATTGAGATGCGTTAGAATCCCTCAACTTGAGCTTTGTATCAAGGCAACGAAGATGTTGTTGAGGGTTGAGCTCAGCAAAGATGCCGGCCCGAGATGCGGACGACGTTTACTTTGTGATGCCGCAGCTGCGGCGCCGTTCGCACGATGCCCTTCCGGGCGCGGAAAGCATCCGTCAAATAGGTGCGTTCCCTACGCAATCACCACTGATATTGTTCTGACTCACATGTCGCTCGCGTAGTGTGAAGAAGCTTTTGCCATGTCGCAGTGGGCCCCCGAATGCCTCTCGACTTCTTGTCCTTAGAAGGCGCACCCGCGACACCTACATCAGGCACACCGCGCTACTAGGCGCTAGAAATCCTTCACATGGGAGCTTGTTTAGACCCTAGAAGTGGAATCCCTGTAGAGAGAATCGAGCGTTGCTCGAAGCTTACCCGACCCCGATTACTGGCACGGAGAGCTGTGGCAACCCAAAATCTACGGCGCATGCACGTGCGTAACCAGCATATACAACTGCCTTCCTTCGAGCTGCGCACATTCCATGCATACTTGTCCGGCACAGCGCGCCGTTGTCGAGACGCCCACAATATTCCCGTTAGCTCCCTTGCCCACCAACATCCAGTCAGAATCACCCAAGCTCCAAAACGTTGCTGTCCGCGGACCAGTAGACGGTAAACGCGTCTGATGACTCTCGTGGGCTTGCGGCACGATCTGTTCCATCGTTGGGCGACTATCACGAGGCGTCACAAAGTAACTTTGCTCTACTGGACGCTTTCGAGAGCGGGGTGCCACCTTGGAGTTATTTCGGAAGGCTATCCGGTGACACCCATGCGAAAGACACCAGTCCTTATTTCTTTTGCTTACTTGCTCGTTGCCGCTCCGGTGTCTATAATCAGTGGCTGCTTACCTGTAACAGGGTTCTCCAGATACACACGGCTGTGGCTAGCAAAAGGGTAAGGTGACAATAACACGACAGGCGCCACCAGTACTTCCGAGCATCATGATTTTCTGGCTGAAAGCCTCTTAGCGATGAACAACCAGTTGACCATTTATTTGCCATCCAATTGATTTTCATGTTCTAAAATTCGGCCTATGAGGGGCAAGACAGGCATGTACTATGTACGAGGCGCACCAACCCTCAAGCTTGCCGCCCTTATTGGCGACGTTCGACCCGTCAACATTCCATCTTCTACGCGAACGAACCAACACGCTTATGCATATGCCCCAGGATGCGGTCAACCCATCTCAAGGGATGGTCGTTCAGGCGGAACACGCCTGCCACGCTTGATTTCCATACTGGGCCAAGTATGGTGGAAACTCATGTGTTCGGAGTTGTGCAAGCAAGATACTCTAAATCGTTGCCCACTGGACAAACAGTCAAAGGACAATCAGGCGCCGACGCACAGTGGCTTCACAGGCAAACTACAGGCATCACCAGGACGAGCTGAGTTGATAAATTTCGTCATGTGTTGTTCGCCCTATTGGAGGGAGTCAGCATGATAGATCGGGACCCAAACACTTCTCAGAAACGATGGAAGAACAAGAGCTCTTGGCCGAAGAGGCGCCAGCTAGCTCCCATCCACATGCGCTTCGTATCTCATTCACCCGCCATGTAGGTGACAGCCTCGGCACCCTGCAAGGATCCTTCAGGACAACATGCAGATCTCACCCGCTAAGACAGGCTCCACAGAGAGCTTGAGTGAGCTTGGTGCACCAAGTTTCGACGCCTTCCCCAGGCGCTTCGTATCCCAGACCAACTGTTGTCCTGCCTGAATGAGCGACATATCCGACCATCTACAGCGGAAGCATAGTTACTTGAGGGTCGTTTGGAGTCTCCAACGCGTGGATCCCATGATAGCGTGGAACCGTCTTGATGGCCGGTTGCCCCAACCGCGATCCAACAGTACATGCAGACATACGCATCTTCACTAGTCGTTGACTAACGCGAACGGCCCATGGGGAATGGTAGCAATCCTTCCAGAAATGTAAGATGCGGAGTAGTAGCCCGGTCAGGCCTAGAGCAAGAATGTGCAATGTTACCACATGAAGCCACGCATGCACCACGCTGCAGTATCACCGCTGTTTGGTATCCGATATTAAAAGCTTGGGCATCCTACCGGTGATTATTCTCCCCAAATACTACCAACATCTTCTTTCTCCCGCACTGCGCAGAGGTCTTCTTCCTGTGCGAAGGGTTTCATCAAATTCGCTTCGCCTTCTTTGAGCGGGATCGAAGTACATAACTACAAAATGCCAGGAGGTGGAGTCGTTGCCGTCACTGGCACGACTGACGTCAACCGTGTCGAGGCTCCTGTCACTGTTCGGGCTTACCTGATTGTCGCATTCGCTGCGTTTGGCGGAATCTTCTTTGGATATGATACAGGTTGGATGGGTGGTGTCCTCAATATGGACTACTTCATTAAGCAATACACTGGAGCTGAATACCCAGACGTTGTGTACCCAGGCCTCGATTCGACAAGCCAGACCATCAAAGACTACCGTAACTCACACTTCGTTGTAGTTCCATGGCAACAATCTCTCGTAACATCGATTCTCTCTGCCGGGTATGTAGAATCAACGCATCCGTGCGATGACAGAGAACTGACAGACCGCAGTACTTTCTTTGGTGCTATTATGGCTGGTGACATCGCTGACTTTATCGGACGCCGTATCACTATCATTACGGGATGCGGTATTTTCGTCGTCGGTGGTATCCTTGAAACTGCCTCCACCGGTCTTGGAGTCATGGTTGCTGGTCGACTCATTGCTGGTTTTGGTGTGGGATTCATTTCATCCATCGTCATTTTGTACATGTCCGAGATTGCACCCAAGAAGGTCCGTGGTGCTGTAGTTGCTGGTGAGTACTTTTCGTACGGCCTACATGGCATGCCTTCTAACTTGAGTAGGGTACCAATTCTGCATTACCATCGGTATCTTACTCGCCAATTGTGTGGTTTACGCCACTCAGAACAGACGCGATACTGGCTCCTACCGTATCCCGATCGCCGTTCAGTTTCTCTGGGCTATAATCCTCGCCATTGGTCTCGCTCTCCTACCAGAGTCGCCTCGTTACTGGGTCAAAAAAGGCAAGCTCGACAAGGCCGCCTCCGCCCTTGGCCGTGTCCGCGGCCAACCTCTTGACTCCGAATACATCCAGGATGAACTCGCTGAGATCATTGCAAACCACGAATATGAAATGTCCGTTGTACCACAGCACAGCTATCTCGGTTCGTGGTTGGCCTGTTTCAAGGGCAAGCTCTCCTCGCCCTCATCCAACGCCCGCCGTACTACACTTGGCATCTTTATGCAAGCTATGCAACAGTTGACTGGTATCAACTTTATCTTCTACTTCGGCCCTGTCTTTTTCCAGCAGCTTGGCTCGATTTCCAATCCCTTCCTCATCTCGCTCGTCACGACCCTTGTCAACGTGCTGTCTACACCTGCCTCATTCATCATGGTTGAGAAGATTGGAAGACGTCGTCTGCTCGTCTTTGGAGCGGCTGGCATGGTCATCATGCAATTCATCGTTGGGGCTATCGGGGCTACCGCTGGCAAGAACACTGCCGACCACCCAGCTAACCCAAACGCCACCCGTGCTATGATCGCATTCATTTGCTTGAATATCGCCGTCTTCGCGACTACTTGGGGACCTTGCGCCTGGATTGTCATCGGTGAAATCTTCCCTCTGACTATCCGATCTCGCGGTGTCGGTCTCTCTACGGCCAGCAATTGGTTCTGGAATTGTATCATCGGTATCATTACTCCATACCTCGTTGCCGACCGTGAGGACTCTGCCCGTCTCGGATCCAATGTCTTCTTCCTGTGGGGCTCACTCTGCTGTATTTCTTGTGAGTTGTTCCTAATCGTCAAAGCCACGTGGGCAAGTCACTGATGAATAAATAGTCCTCTTCGCTTTCTTCTTTGTTCCCGAAACTAAGGGTCTCACCCTTGAGCAAGTCGACAAGATGTTGGAGGAGAGCACTCCTCGCAACTCTCGCAAGTGGAAGCCACACAGCACCTTCGCTGGCGAAATGCATCTCGCAGAGAAGCACATCGAGATTCCTCTTGAGAACATCTCTGTGAAGCACGAAACCTCTGCTGTCTGAAGCATGTGGTCTAAAGGTAGATGAGAGAGAGAGAGACACATCTTATGTGGTACCATGACGTTGGTGAATGTTGTTGTAATGGATGGAACTACTACATGGCATCCAATGTTTTAAAGCGTTAGTAGAATGTTATACCCGCAGCCAATTATTACTGGTCGGCAACCGGGTCTATGACAATCGTGTGAAATACGTCCTGTCAGCTTCAGTATGAAGTAATCACTATACTACATCATCCTGTCCCTCTCCAGTGGGAAAACAGAAAGGTTCGCTTGCCCACTCTTTCCTCCACTCTTACCCTTTCGTTCCGCCCCCGTACATGCTCCCAGCCACCCGGAAATCTTCACCCAAACCACACGTCGTGCCCATATTGTAACATACCACGCGTCGTTTTGCGCAATGACATGAACTTCAGTACCTCACCGTGTCCGCGCTGGCGCTAACTATTACTGGATCTGTTCCATATGTAACACGAGGCTAACAAGCTGACTGCGTGAATGCACGGATCTTGTGTTCAGGCAGCCGACGCGGTGTTTGTGGCATCGTTTGACAAGGTGGTATAAAGCCTGATGAGTAATCTGCTGTATCGGGAGCGTGGGCTGCACGGGGATTCGGAGCTGAGGTTTGTAGGACTGTTAGCGTGGCAGTGTCTTATGCTAATTTGGTGCTAAACTAGTGGGCTGATGGTAACTATCAGCGGAATTAGCATATTCGCGCAGCCATTGAGAGATGGAACGGTCGTATGAGGCCTTTCTTTTCCTTGGGCATGCTTTTGTCAGTCACGCTGGAGAAAACTTCCCCTTTAACAGTACTCCCTCTTACTACAGAAGAGTATATTAAGAGCTATATAGATATAGATTAAGAACTTAGAAGACTATAATACTATTAATCTTTCTAAGTTTTCTTCTTAGAAGATGATGTAGGCTGTGAGGTAAAGCTTATTATCTCCATACCTGTTCGGTTTTTCCCTCGTACACGGTGCCTCCATAGTTGAGTTGTGGAATGGTTGTTATCATGGCGGAGATAGCTGAAGCGTTTCTTACGCTTGTGTAGACAATCGAAATCTTATTGTTGGGTCTGCCTGATAGCAGTCAACTAACTTTCTGCGTGGACCAAGTGTTCATGGAGAGCAATGCACTGTTTGAAGCGTGGTATCAATATTTCGTCATCTGTCCAACCTCTACTCGACGTACAAGATGTTTCAACGATGGAAAGAGCTCAACTGACTATGTGACCCCCACTAGCAGTCTTAGCCCTTAGAAACGCCTCGACGTCCTTGGCACTTGTCGCGTCGATCTGACGGTCCATCTCCAGCTCCTGTGGACTCTTCGTCCTCTCAGGTTCCTCAACCTTCTCCTCCTTATGCCCGCCAACGGCACCAGTTACGGCTTCTGCAGCAGAAGTAGCAGTGGAAGTGACTACAGCGGAGGCTGATATAGCAGCTTGTTTAGCTTGGTCTAAGTAGCCCGGAGCAGCGGGTTCTTCACGATCAGGGAGTGGTACCTCTTTCGGTGCTTGACCCACAGTGTTGGGCTCCATCGTAACTGTCTTGTCTCCATGTCCATGGTCGACAACTGCTGCGTCGGGTGTTCCATCTGCGAGCTGACCCGATGCGTGTGTATGGTTCTGTTGCTCGTATCGTGCCTCGGATGTGCCTTCGCGGATCGGTAGGGTTGTGGTATTTGGTGGTGAGCTCATGGAAGGGCGCGACTCGGTGTCTGAGGGAGGTGTATCAATACCTGGCTCGTTGGTATCGGGAGGATGCGTAGCCGTTCCCACGGTTGTGAGAGGGTCACCGATCTGTGTTGCGGGTGTAGGTGGCATTAAATCCCCCTGTTTGTATCCTACAGGCTTCGGAATGGAGAAGATGAGCTTTCTTCGTGGTGCTCCGTTTTCACTGCCAACACCCCAGGCTTGCATCTCACCATCCTGCCCTTCCTCCCACTTTATTGGCCCGATAGGGAACGTCTTGCGCCCGTCCTGGGTATTTGGATTCTCCCACTTCATTTGCGCCTCAATGGCTGGCTCGAGGTTTGGCAGTTGTCCCCATTCGAAATCGAGACCGCCACCGTATTTCTTCGGAATGTTGTCGTGATCGATATATTGGGAGAGTGTGGAGTAGACGTTCTGCGGGGAGAGGATAAAGATCTTGGAGACGGTGATGGGATCAAACCAACGCTTGACCCAACCCCAGACTGTGGGAAAGAAGCCAGGCGCTCCGACGATCTGTGACAGTGTTAGTCCAGCTTGAGCCATTCCCAGAGCACCTCATAGACATACGAATATCCTATCCAATGTCTCGGGATAGTGTGCCGTGGCTAGCACGGAAGCATCTTGCATGTGGCCTTTCAGATTCCAGAACTGCTTCAACCCGACGCCACTGATATCCACAATGTTGTTGCTCTGCGAGATGGGCGTCTCCGGGTGGTTGCGAGGGACCATAGAGCATAGTGGCGTGTAGAATCTTGTGAGCGACTCGTACAGGGCGAAGAGGCGCAGGTTCTTGGTTGCGACATTAGGTATGGTCGTCTTTGATTTGGCGAGTTGTTTCTCGTAAGCGGAAATGTTCTTCGAGTTCAACGGTGCAACCTCGAAAAGGAAGAGAGGGATGCCGCGTTTGTCGCGTCGGCCGAGCCATTGCGGGTACTACGTGAGGCTGTCAGACGGGACAACAGCGCATGTTTGCGGGACTGTCTACCAGGCGGCGCGTTTGCTCATACTCTTCGATCTCGATAGTGTTGAAGATTTCGCTTAGCTTGTTCTCTTTCCGCCAGTCCTCCGTGTCCTTGAATTGCTTGAAGGCTTCCTGGGGAACAAAACGACGCGCGCGCAAGTAGCGCCTGTAAGCAGTCAGTGCCCCGCTAAATTTACCAACTTCGCGTTTTGCGCATACAGCATGGTCTCATCGTCATGGCTGGCTTGCTTCCCCCCGGCTGCAGGTGTGTAATAGCCTGCCTGTTGGCAGATGTTTTTGAACTCCAGCAGCTGGGCCTGCTGGTTCTCGGTAAGATGAGAAAGATGCCCCGCAGGGTACTGCATCGACTCTACTCTACTGAGGTCGGCCATGGTGGTATATGATAGGAAAAGTAAGGATGCAGGTCAACCAGGCCAAAAGAAAGGGAGGAAAAGTAGTGAGCCAGACCGTTCGGTTCTAGGGCGTCATGTTTATGGTAATGAATGCGGCGGTGCGGCAGTGACATCAACTGTGGCTGCAGATCGGGGCTCGCGGAGAGCGAGTTTCGGCAACGGTTACGCGCCATCCGGACCAAATGTGGAAAAAAACATGTGAGACTTTTGCTTGTCTGACTGCCGTGCTTGAATCGTGTCTTTCGCACTGATCACAATGAGTCCATAGTTGTTTTGAGCGTGTCGCGATTCATTTCCGCTGGGAGCCGCCGGAGGTTCGCCAAGAAACTTCTGCTGACAATGATGACTTTACGTGCCGGTGACTTGCTATGCAGCTGTCAGCATGGACAAGTCTCAACTACGTGCGATACGGACGTATGTTTTTTTTGGCGGGGTTATTAAGTCTCATTCTTCCTGCTAAAACTTTGGTACTATCAAGAGTACCGTAAGTTCTATGGTTAACTGAGATGATGGAATTTTGAGTTTAACTACATTCGTTTTCTGTATATGACTGAGACGTGTTTGACTTGCTTGGGGAATGAGACGTTGGTTTGGTTCAGTCCATGCTCGTCCAGCCGCGACTGTATATGTTGAGCGGCGAAACGATATAGAGAACAGGCGTTGGAGGTGCGTTATCGCGATTTAGCTGCCGAGGCTAGTCCATGTTAGCGAGCAATGCGCGCATCAGCCGCCATGTTCCAATGTTGACGCCGCGGGACATCATACTACGCGCCCTCGCCACGCCTGAAGGCTATTCATCATTGCGCTCTCGCATATCTTGACGCCTCCCTCGGCGACTCGACTCTTGCTCGAACGCCGTCGACTTGCCTTAGCCCGCAGACTTGCAACGGCTGCTAGCCCACCATCAGCATGGAACGCCCCTCCTTCACTGGCCTGCCGACCGAGATCCTCGAAGCCATATTTCTAAATCTCGACCCACGATCCCTCGCGTCCGTTTCGCAGACCAACAAGCTCATCAAGGAGCTCACTACCGATGCGCCCATCATCTGGCGACATCTATGCAAGTCGCAATTCAAGACATGGGACTCTCGCCACAACATCATCGCCAAGTTTGCAGCCCCATTATCTGATGTCGACTGGCGCGCGCTGTACATGACCAAGCACACGATTGAGCGCCACACAAGAAAGCTGTTGAATCACATTGTGGCTAGTCAGCAAGAGCGCATACGGTGCATCAACGAAATCGCAGAGTTCGGATACGATGCAAAGGAGACGCTGTTGAAGGAATGCGCATGCCCCGACGACACAGAGGATGTTTTAGCGAGACGTTACTACGCCAATGCCGTACTCGAGCGCATACACCGCGAGGTCGCCATCAAAGTCTGGACGGATTTGCACAACGGCAAAGACATATCCATCGAGAGAGCCCTGGGCGCATACGACGTATTCGCAAGAGTTGGAGAGGATGTTGACGTTGACGTCGTGGCCGAGGATATCACTGCATTGGCCAATCGACTGCTAGAAACATACCCTGATTTCCGCAGTTGGAGTCCTCGGAGACAGGCTTCAACATTGGCATCCTATCTCCGCGACCAAGGCTTCCAAGGTGTCACCGACACATCCTACCGCGCCCTAAGAAATTCCTTCATCGGACTTGTCATACGCTCAGCCAATCACCAATCTCTCCCCCTCATCTCAGTTGCCATCTACTGCGCAGTGGCACAACGGCTCGGCCTTGATGCACGACCTTGCGGGTTCCTCTTCCATGTCTACACACTTGTCTACGCGCCTAAAAACTATAATCTTAATG
Source organism: Alternaria burnsii (assembly GCF_013036055.1). Classification (NCBI taxonomy): domain Eukaryota; kingdom Fungi; phylum Ascomycota; class Dothideomycetes; order Pleosporales; family Pleosporaceae; genus Alternaria; species Alternaria burnsii. Next base: position 2,700,370 of record NW_024066107.1, on the reverse strand, counting down.
GCGAGTACAAACCGACCAGTTCGACAGAACTCGACTATATGTACTTGGATCCATTTCGCTCTTCTTCCGAAGTGAGACAAGGCGATCTTCAGCGGGTTCTACGCGACATGGGTGTTCCCAGCAGCGAACACCGAGGCTTCCTTAGCGATACCAACACTCGAGAAATGGTGATGCGTACCGCACGCAATATCATGAATTCTGTCCAGACAATCCGCGAGACTGAAGCTGGATCACGCAGAATTGAGGCCTCGTGGATGAACTCACAACCAGACATGGATAACGCTTTCTACGCAACAATCTGGGCCATGCTGCTATTGGGTCCTAATGACGATAATCTTAATGCAAGCCATACGGCAATCCGGCGCCGTCAATATCTGCCGTACCTGCTCGAGCATTTTCAGATGCACTACCCATGGGATGTGACGTTGCTATCACGCTACGTCGTCCCTATGTTTTACAATCAGCCAGAGGGCCACAGATTACTTCAATTCGTGCAGAGCATGCACCAGGTCGATGCAATGCGTAAGCCTGTCATCCATCGTTCTGAGCGCACGCAGGACGTTGCGTTCAAAGTAGGCCAATTGTTTCAACATAAGCGTTACGGGTATGAGGGTGTAATCACAGGCTGGGATGTTGTCTGTGACGCCAATGAGGATTGGATTCAGAATATGCGTGTGGATTCTCTGTCAAATGGCCGGAACCAGGCTTTCTATCACGTACTGTAAGTTCATCTTGTCTTGCTTCTATTATATTGTGCTGACCCCTGTAGTGTCTGCGACAAATCTGTTCGTTACGTTGCTGCTGAGAACATCCAGCCTGTTGGTGCGGACACGTACCCTTCAGAAGCATTGTTGAAACTTGCTGGTCGTCACTTCAAACGCTGGGATGATGCAGACCATTGTTTTGTGAGTAATGTGCGAGACGAATACCCAGAGGATTAGACATGTTGCTGGGAACGAGTCGAAAAGTTGAAACTTTCAGATACATTGTATTATTAATTCATTACGTTGATGATCGTGTGTCGTCGTATTGTACACTACACCCTTATCCTCAGCCTAATCCTGTCAAGCTTAAATTGAAAAGCGAAAGACAAGTATGTAACATTTCTAAAACTCCAATATAATTGCCACGAAGTAATCGCCGCATCTTCACTCTCTCACTTCTTTCCTTTCCCTTGCATGAAGCGGTCTAGATTTTCCTCCAGAAAACCATTCTCTGCCAACATTTCGAGCCACTTCTTGATGACTGGACCAGAATCGTACCGCCGTTGCGTAGCCTTCAAATCTTCTTCTGCTTCGTTTTGCATCTCCATCATGATGTTCGCGGCTAGTTGATTAGCTTTCGCTAGTAATAAAGTACGGCGAGCGAGGAGTTGAGTCAAGTCTTCGCTGTCGATGGTCGCTTTGACAGTAGGAGAAATAGGGCTATCGGCTAGATGTTCCTCGAAGCCTAGCATGTGAGGGTCAGGCGGCTGTTCATTTGTGTCAACAAGGTTTCTCCAGTCTTGCGATGCAGCAGCAGAGACGTTGTCGAGGCGTGCGTCGACATGCGACAGAGTGTTAATCGTCAGACTAGCGTTCTTGCGTAGTGAAAGCAGAGGAGACTGTGTCAGCGCAATAACACCGTAGTCGTCATCTCCAGCTGCCATGAGGACAGAAATTGTGTTAGAAACTGACTCCAACCACGTCTCTCCCTGCTGGGGATCAAAAGAGCCCATACACGTTGGCTGCTTATCCAGGCCATCCAGTTTCCAGACTTCGTTTCCGACAGGTACGAAAGCAATATAGTGATGTGCGTTGTCTTCAACGCTCTCTGCACTATCATTGCTGACGACAGTATCGGCAGAAGCAGCGCGACGCGACTTGCTTCCTTTCTTGGTAGGTTTGGCCTTCTCAGAAAGCAATCGGGCCTTGATGCGCTGAGCGCGCTTGACTTTATAGCTGAGATGTTTGTCCCCCTCGAGAATATCCATCTTCTTCGCAAAAGAATTGTGAATCTTCTTTACAAAATCGAAGCTCGCAAAGGCCTCGCCGCGCTGATATGGTGACAAGTCCTGTGTGAAGTCCTTGAACTGCGTCAGATGCTCTCCAATACGTATATCGACCTCGCGGCTCTGGTTCATTAGGATGTTGATCATGGCAAGTGTCGCACAGCTGTTTTGAGCAGGCAATTGGTTGGCAAACCAGACATCTTTGGGACACTCCGTGGCCTGGCCGTCGTTGCCAAATTCACGGTAGTGGAAAAGGAGGATGAAGCCGTAGATGGGTTGGGGAATGTTGTCAAGAAGGAATTCTGGATCCATACTGAATACTTCACGTACAGTAACATCGCGAACACCCATCTCACGCAGGATGACAGAGAAACAGGCGGGTTCACTTTCGATGTCGCAGAATCCCTGCCAGGTCGCTTTGTCAAAAGCAGTTGCAGGCATATCGGGTGGACTGGGAAATACAGGTGCTGTTACGGCGCCGTTCTGGGCTGACAGTGGCGTTGGTGAGTCTTTTGACTTTTTACTGATGGGCTCGGAAGCTGTATCAGGTTCGGACAGGCCTCGCTTCTTGGTGTTGGAAGGGGATGCCTTGGAATTCTTGCTTGGGGACTCTGAGCCATCATATGGCTCAGCGATAGGGCCGTCTTTGCTCTTTTTTGTGATTGAAGAGGCTACTTCAGCAGCTTGGTCTACTGAGTCTTTGCCTGGCATTGCTTGTTGTTGTTCTGTTCCATCTTTAATCTCAGAGCGTGCCTTGAGATCGGAGGGGGCATCATTCGTCATACTGAGCGATTCGGGTTGAGGGGATTTATCGTGGGTTGTAAATCAGAGTTAAGGTAATTCAGGTGTGTATGTGGACGTTGGGCGGTTGGAGGAAAGGAAAGCAGACTGGCATTGTAATGGAGGACCTGCAGACGAAGCACCGGTACTTTGATCAATTGCGTGGCTCGAAGAGGTAGTAGGAAGCGAGCTGGGAATAATGTAAGTCAGAGGTGAAAGCAAAGGGCAGTGTGGTGGTCGAGGTCGGGGTGCTAGCACGTGATGAACTCGGCGTCATCGAGCTCTGATTGGCCGACGATGCCGCAGCCCGCATCCTTGTCGCGCTCGTCGCGTAGGCTCTAGGTAAATGTTTGTTTGATGGTTTCACGTCCACCGACAAACCCTCCAGCGCAACACACGCGATCGACGCCGGCCGAGAACGTCGTCACTCCCGTCACATCCTTCAACCCATGATCACGATATAGCCAAGTCTTGACTTCTGGGTGCGATGAACGGCACACCGCAGGTTCGGAGAGGCGTGGGAGGCTTCCCATCAACACCGCAGAACACGAACCGCTCTCCCGGCCTACAGAGCCCAAATGGCACCACCCCGCGACCCAACATCAAATCGCCGCTACCAGATCTGCCCAAGGCCCCCGCACAATCAAGCTCAGGGCCCCTGATACCCTCAGACATCCTCGATCCTGCCCAACAGCGCTTCTATGTCTTCGCCCTCTACGTCGCCCTATGGGCATACCGGACCTACGACTTCTACACCTTGGCCGTCGAGGAGGATGAGTCGCTATGGCTGTGTCTGAAATGGTGCTTCTTCGACGTGCTGTTCATGTTCGGCGTGCCGCTTCTGGAGATTCCCTGGCTGGAATGGGGCAATGGCGCTGCCTTCCTCCTGTTTGTGCTACACGCGGGCTTAGATGTCATGCTCATGTTCCGAATCGGCATACCGGTACAGGCATGGCTCATGGGCTTGGTGGGCTTCTTGTGGGATAGTGAACTGGCCATCAGCGAACGCAGCGTTAAGCCTGGCGCCATCCTCCACAACGCCTCTCTCATCCTGGGAAAGCAGATTGTCAACATCTTGCCCGAGGGATCCGCAGTATTGAACCCTGACAGGCAGTCGTTCTGTCTGAACTCGTCCGTCACCCAACTGGAGATCCCCATCATGATCAACCAGACCGAACCCCACGAAATGGAGATTTTACGCATCGATATCGATACGAACGTCAACGAAACCATCATCGTCAAGAAAAGCGAACTAAAGACCATGCTGAAGAGAGCTAGAAAGACGCAGAAGTCAACAGACCCTGATGATCCGTTGACTTTAGCCTATACCATTAAGAAGCCAGGTGTATATCTGCTGAAGAAGGTTACAGATCAATCAAAGCTTCTGGTGCGACCGCGATCAACCAACGTTGTAGTGGCTACCTGCCCACAAGCTCGCGTGAAGCCAACTGGCAACGATCGTTGCCGTAGCGATCTATCCAACGTGGCGCTGGAAGTCGAGGGCACACCGCCTATGAATGTCAAATACCGCCTTATAGTGAACGGAAAGCCTCGCGGCGGATCCCAATTCCAAAACCTGCAGCCGGACGATGCCATTTCACCATTGTCCAAACACACATCGCAAGCACTGGTCAAGAACGGGCGTGAAGACATATCATGGGCACGCTCGCACAAAGTCCTAGTGCCTCTGAACGAATCGCTCACGACTAGTGGCTCATGGGAGTATGAGATTGAAGAGGTGCAGGATGGACTTGGAAACTTCGTAAGCTATGTAAACGTCGACGATGACGAGCGTCCAAGGCCCAAGGCTGCGGGCATCCGTCAACTGTTCGAGGTTCATGAGCGCCCTACAGCTTTTCTCAGGGGTTGCAGTCCACAAAACCCTCTTCGAGTACCCAAAGGTGAAGCCGCTCGCCTGCCAGTCCAGTACGGTTCCACCGGCAAAAACGCAATCGACGGTGCGCACACCGTTGAGTACTTGTTCACACCCCAAGAGAACATCGTCGCGGATGGATACCATAGCCCAGATGCCGTGCTGCAGAAGCAGGTTATGCGAAAGGGCGAGCAGCCTACCATCAAAGTTGCAGGTCTTTACACCATCAAGTCTGTGTCGACCGACTTCTGCGACGGCGAAGTTTTTGAACCTACTTCGTGCCTGCTGCAGAACCCACCCGAGCCGGATCTGACCTTAGACAGCGAGGACATTATTGACAAATGCGCTGGTAACCCTATTGGTCTTCGCGTCGGCCTCGATTTTGTCGGTAGCCCGCCGTTCCTGGTCACCTACTCTGAGAAGAAAGACAATGGCCGAGAAATCAGGAAGCCACCGATTCAGATTGCAAGTCTCCGCAGTACAATTGATCTCACCCCACAAGATGCCGGTCATTACGAATATACCTTCAAGACGATTAGCGACTCTGTTTACAAAGAGCGGTCCCTGAACAACATCAAACTTCAACAAGACGTCAAGCCTTCCGCACAAGCACACTTTATTGAGAGTAGCAGACCCAAGCAAGCCTGCATAGATGACGTGGTAGAGTTCGACGTTGGCTTCGTTGGTGAGGCACCTTGGAAGCTAGAATACGAGATTGTTCACAACGGCAAGCGTACGAAGCGTGCCATCGAAACTGAGAACGCGCATTACGTTATACGAACAGACAAGCTCAGCAGCGGCGGCGAGTACGTCGTAGCTTTGACGGGCGTTACCGACAAGTCCAAATGCAAAGAAGTCCTCAAGGAGGAAGCTAGAGTCAACGTACGTCACGAACGACCCAAAGCGTACTTCGGGCACATTGAAGGCAAGCAATCTGTACTGGCTCTGGAGAGCCGACAAGTCGGGTTACCCCTCCGCTTTACTGGAAGCGGTCCTTGGCTGCTAGAGTACGAAAACTTAAAGACCAAGGAGATCAAGAAGGACAGTTTCCAGAATCCCAACTCGTGGCTCGACGTCAAGACAGACGGTACATATCAGCTGCTCTCCGTCAAGGATTCTGTTTGTCCTGGTTTGGTCGATGAGAAGGCCGACCAATTTGATGTATCCTGGGTGGCACGTCCTTCGCTCAGTGTTCCTGAGAGTACTGCAATGTTGGAAGGCAGCAAGTACATTAAAGACGCCGTATGCGAGGGCGATGAAGATTCGTTTGATGTTTCCCTGACTGGTAATTTATCCTAGCTCTTCCACATGTTGTTAATACTAATCATCTCGTAGGAAACGCTCCTTTTGACATTTCCTACCGACAGGAGTACAAGGACAAGAAAGGAAAAACAGCTTCCGTCAGCGAGAAGGATCTACACACCGTTGGTGGTCTTGCATCGATTCGATCGGAAACCTCAAAGGCTGGTACCTACGAGTACACCTTCCTCAAACTCGCAGATGCCAGGTATGATCACTCGAAGAAGCACTTCTCGCCTGTTACGATCCAGCAGCAAGTTTACTCGCGCCCTGGTGCTCGCTTCGACAAACCTGGAAAGACATACAGCTACTGTTCTCGAGAATCAGAGGGTGAAGAAGTCATTCCCATCACTCTAGAAGGCGTTGCGCCATTCTATCTGGAAGTGGAGATCAAGCATCAAGGTACCCCTAAGCCGGAGATCAGCGTGCACAAGAACATACCTACGAACAAGTATGATCTCAAGATCGAGCACCGCAAGATGCACCTCGGTCATTCGTCCATATCCATCCGCAAAGTTCGCGACTCGCGTGGATGTACCCTCCGGCCCCCGCCCGGTGGTCCTCGTGTCCAGATCAGCGTTCATGACGCGCCCACTGCCACACCTCTCGAAGACCGACAGGACTTCTGTGTTGGCGAGCGTCTATCTTTCGCTCTCAGCGGCCAGAGTCCTTTCACAGTGTACTACACTTTTGAGAAGCAGGAGCGCAAGGCCTCCAACCCAGGCACCACGTTCCGCCGTCTCGCCGAACTTCCAGGAACGTTTACCATAACCGGTCTACGCGACTCCGCTTCCGAGTGTCTCGCAGCGCTCGACTTAACCAAAACCATACATCCAATCCCCTCCGTTCGTCTCTCCGGAGGCCAAGTCCACGAGATTGACATCCACGAGGGTGGTGGTACGGATCTAGAGTTCCAGTTCTGGGGTACACCGCCTTTTGAGTTTACCTACACCCGAAGCACGAACGCAAACAAGGGTCGCAAGAGCAAGGTGTTGGAGATCAAGACCGAAATCAGTCATGAGATGACTATGAGCATTCCTGTTCAGGAGGAGGGTACATATGAAGTTGTGTCCATCAAGGATAGGTGGTGTAGCTTTGCGAAGCCTGGCGAGGGCCACGATGGTAAAGGTGGGCAGAAGATGTTGACGTACTGAAAGTGAAGAGGAGGGAGGCAAGGAGTTGTCTTGATGTGCATGGACTGGCGTTTAGCGTTTCCTCTTTGACGTTTTCTGAGGCTTGCATGAGATTTTGGATGTTTGGAAGGTCTTTTTGGCTATGGCTGGGTTTTGGTAGCATGTGAGAGATAGCGATGAGCATTTATTGTCGAAAGTCTGATATATCCACTTTACCCACCGAATTACAAGGTATATACTTGACATATCTCATGAGTAGATTCTGACACGGGATCGATCCGTAGCGCAATCGCGATCTCGTACCTGCATCTAGCACTAGGGTGGACCCTTTCCCATCCTAACACCACATTGATGATATCATGAACAAAGTGACATCACAACCACGAAATTAAGCTAAGAGAAGTCTTCAAAACAAAAAGAAAGGAAATTCACATGTCCTCTGATTGAAATAAAAGTCACTCTTATTACACCTTACCTCAGAACAAACCTCACATCCACTCCCAAATACACACAACCAAAAACCGAATAGCCAATATGCCTCACTCCAAGACACCCGGCCAGAGCAACGCTGCTTCGGACAAATTCAACAAGCAAGAGGCTGAGAGTGCGTTCCCAATTGCTCATTACATCATGTTGCTTTCTCCATGAAATGGTATACTAACAGTTATGACAGGCAAGGGTCTCGGTGCATCCAACGCACCCGCTGCGAAAGAGGGCAACGCGCCTGGCGAGGCCCCTGTAGCCTCAGACAGCGGAAACTCGAATGTCGGCGTTGACCCCAGCGCCAACAAGCCTGGTGAGAAGGGCATCGGTGGGCCAAACTACGGTACACACTAAATCGATTGAACGACGAATAATGGTGTATGATATAAGAAGGAAGCGAGAGGCGAGCAAGAGCTCAGCTTGTTAATGGATTTATGAAGATGGTCGGACAGATTATGGATTTATATCCTCCAATAGATGCCGAAAGAAACGTGTTACAGTGTGCATCGTCTGTATTCTCAGCCGGGTATTACGCTGCCTTGGGTTTCGGGATCTTGAATGGATGGGCTTCGGTATTGAACACCCAGTCGTCCAGGCTGATGACATTCGGCTCGCTGAACGTTAGGTAGAAATATTTTAGCGTTTCCGCCATCCAAAAGCTCTGTTTGTGTGTTGGTGTATGCACGATTTTGTTTGACGAGATGACTTACCTCCATGCTATCCGCCCTCGGTGGGGAGTCGGCCGATACGTCTACTAACGCTGAGTTACCAATGTCGGTGTCGGTAGAGCGCTGAATAGCCGTCCACATATCCCATGCGGCGGCCTGCCATTGCTGCTCTCCTGTGATACGGTACATAACAAACACACTCTCAATAGCCTCTGGTCTGAGAATGTACCTCCTGTCATCGATACTGGTGAAGCCGCTTGGCAGGCGAAGGTTTGCAATGTTCTTTATCGGATCCTTCTCCTCTGCATTCTCAGACGTTCGGGAAGCGATGCCCTCCAACCATTCTTTCTCATCCCATACGCAGGTCGTCGTGTTTGCGCATTTGAGAAGATGCGATACTTCGGGCATGATACCTGATGGGGATGCTATATACGCCCATACGCACGTGTCTGCCAACTTACGACCAATCGTGACATGTTCGTTATTCTGGAACAACTTCCCACCGAGAGCGAACATACCACCTGTGTAGCAAGCCAGATGCTGCATTTCCGGGTCCAGGTATGGATGGGGACCTTCGGCGCGGACGAATCCTGACATGAGCATATCGGAATTTTCAGGAGTGGATGGTCGGAATAAGACGTGTTTAGATGCAGTGTCCATAGCTCTCTCATACATCTTGCGGTAGATGGGATCTTGGCCACCGAGCAAGGCATACTGCTTGCCAAAATACTCATACGTTGAGTCAGCCATACTTCCTAGGGTGAACCCACTATCGCCGGTAAACTCTGCTTTTCGAGCGTTGATAACGATCGGCCACATGCCCGGTAGTTTTGTCTTGTCTTGCTGTTCTTCAAGAACCCTCGTCACCCTGTTGACCGCATCATACCATTTCGGGTCGGCGGTCAACTGCGAAAGACGCGTGAACTCCATAGTCAGACTTCCGATTTCCGCGAGTAGGACCTGCTCATCCGCGACCTGTGGTTTGCCTTCGCCCGCGGCACGGAACTGCCATCGTGTGATGGGCATGTGGTTGGGTGTGTCAAACGCATGGTATAACATTTCGCCCGCCTCCTTCGCCTTGTTTAATAACCTCTGGTCCCCGCTTAGCTCAAAAGCTGACAGCAAGCCACCCAGATGTCGGATATTGGTCTCAAACACGTTGACTCTATCCAAGTCGGTGTATCCGAAGTCGATCCGTTCGATGTCCTTGATAGCGGAAGAGAACTCCTCCTCAAAGCCCATTATGTACAGCGTATCGAGCGCGTCGATGAGCGTGGCTGCCCATCCTCCAAAGTGGTCGGCTACTTCCCCACTTATGGGTCGTATCTCGTCATGCATCCATGCAAAGCTTCTGTAATTCTTCCAGCATTTCAGAAATTGTTTCCTGACTTCTTCCTTCCTTGTCTCACGGATGTTCTTGGCCGTAGCATCCTCCTGACCAAAGCTGAACTGTATCGGCGGTAGGGCTTTCGGTTCGCCGGTCGGTAGCGATGTGGGGTTCTCGATGCGATTCTTAAAGGGCACCTTTGCCCAATTAAAGGATTTGTATTTTTGATTTCTCTGTGGTTGCTGGCTCTGCTGGTGTGGGTTGCCGTTTATGGGCGCGTCGCCAGGTTGCTCGTATGGGAAGCTGAGCGACCAGAGCATGTAGATGAAGCCCACGGCGAGGACTGTGTAGAGCCCATAGCGTCGCAAAAGCGCCATGGTGTATTACAAAAATTAAGTACAAAAGGGGGTTAAAAGAAACGAAGCAGCTGGACGCGCAACATGGTGTCTCCGCCTTACACGAACTGTGGGGAGCCTGATGACGGCTGTTCCTGCCAAGTCGGCAGGGGCGGCATCCTTGTCGTACACTGGACCCTGAACCTGATTGCACGCTGCTATTCAACGTCTGAACATTCACTATTGCATCATCAAGACAAGTCGAGTAGCAAACTCTGATATAGTGGTCCCGAGATGGTGAGACCAGGGCACGGAGACTCCTCCAAGTAAGCCCTGTGGAAGCTCAATCATAGCCACCCACAACTCGGTACTCGATGTAGCTGGGCCTCTACTTATCAATTCGAAGGAATCATATATAGCAATGCCAGCATGTCTGCAGGATACACTCTCCATGGTAAAATTAGTAACAATAGGATCAGTGTGACGGTTGTTACGTAATTTATCTTTGGTATTTACCTCTCTTCCAGTCAGAGACTGCTATGGAACATGACCATGTGTCATCACAGTAATGTTAGCGTTCGCCGCATTCGCCATCTTCGTTGTCCTTTCCTACTTAGCATCTGCTTGTGGCAGCATGACCACATACTCCCTCTCGCTCCCTCCAAATTTGATTATGTCTTTGTCTCTGAGCTCAAAGTAGCGACTCGCTTCGAGATCCTCGCCGTTCAGCTCCGTGCCATTACTGCTTTCCAGATCGATAATGTAGGGCTTGACCTTTCCTCGTTGGCTCTTCACGCCAAACTCGTCTTCGATCGTCTTCTGTATGTACCGGAACTGGATGGCTGCATGTTGTCCACTCGAGCTGGGGTGCTCAAGGACGTAGTCGACGACTTCATGTGATCGTCCCAGTAGCCAGCAACTCTTCTGCCAGATTTCAATGGTATCTACCACATCATCGCCCTTGAATACGAAGATGCGCCAGGGTTGCGAAGCGGGTGGTTTTCGCGCCTCGGGTGGCTCGTGGTACTTGAGGGAGATCTTGGTGCCTTCTACGCGGTTGGCAGCTTTGGCTAGCGCGCCAGTAGGCTTGAAGTTTGGTTTCTCCTTGTCAGGTGGTGCGCCGCCATATTTCGAGGGTGGTTGGGCGGAGTCGTCCAGCCCGCGGAAGGAGATTTCTTGCGACGGTAGCGCTTTCTTGGCGGGCTTGCGTGGAGAAGATGAGCGCGAAGGCGATGGGGAGCGTGTACGTCGGCGACGTTTGGGCGGAGGGGATGTAGATGCGGAGGGCGAGCGAGTACGCGGTTTGCGGGAACGATATGGTATAGGCGAGCGTGAACGTCGGCCTTGTTTGGACCTGTCTCTTCGTCGTCGGTCTCTGGAGCGCGAGCGATCTCGCCGGCTGTGTCTGTCCTTGGAGCGATCGCGCTTCCTGTGCCTGTCTCCATCCCTGTCCTTGTCGTGTGAGCGGTCGCGCCGCCTGTCCTTGGAACGATCTTTCTTTCTGTCGCCTGATCTGTCTCGTATTTTGTCTCGTGACCTGTCGCGTCGCCTGTCCTTGGAGCGATTCTTCCTCCGCTCTCTCGAACCGTCGCGTCTCCTCTCTCTGGACGAATCTCGCGGCTTCCTGTATGGTTCTGGGGATTGTTCCCGCTTGCGAACAGCGCTGGGCTCGGTGGCCGCTTCCCTTGGTTCGTCGTCTTTGGATAGGTGCCTGGGCTTCCTCTCCCTCGACCTACTCCGCCATGGGCGACCAGATGCTATCGAAGGCTCTTTCCCGACGCGTTCTGACCCATGTTTCGAGAAGCTGCTCGGACTTGCGTTCCCGCCTGAGACTGCTGGGGGCGAGGCAGTCTTTCCTTGGACTAATTGTTGCGTAAGCAGTCGTCGCGCACTGTACGGCGACAGGTCTCTCGCCATATTGGGGCCGAATGGTGAGAACCGTGGGGGCGCAGTGTCGTGGTTGGGGGCGCAATGACGATCCCAACTTTTTCCTTAGTGCAGAGCGGATTCAGTGAACGGGCTTCCTGGGGGCTGTGCCAAGTCGCCTGCACTGCGGTGGTAGCCGGCTAGACCATTACACCGTAATTAGCAGTGGGCTTGCACAAAAGAGCAGAAAGGATTGCAACTAGTACGCAACAGTCGGCTAAGGATTGGAGACGTTCGGTCGCGACTTCCCCAGACAAGAGAGAGGCCCAAGCTTCCTGCACTTTCGTCACGGCGTCGCGCTATCGCGCCTCGTCCTCATCTCGTCTATTCGCTGCACGTACAAGACGGCGCCACTATGCGACTCCAAGGCGCCTACACGACATGCAAGGAGCACTCGTTTGTCTCTTGCACCAGTCGGGCCATTTGGCCCCTGTCAGCAGTGTCTTCACCTGGATCCAGCTAGGTACGGCGTGGTTTGCAGCCCCGAAACATGACAGCGGGCGATATGAACCCAACGTGGACGCCTTGCAAACATAGTCAAACCACCGTTAAAGTGGCTGCAAACCTTCTAGCCACCGCGTCTTCGTCTGACCTCTCTTCTCGCACCATACCGCAGCCCGAGCGCGTCGAGCTTTCATCTCATCTTCATGTCTACGTTGAATTACTACTACTGAGCGCGGGGTGCGTAAACATCGCGCGATGCCGACCAAGCGCATTCTGTCCTGGTCGAAACGCCAGTCTAGTTCAGAGCCATACTATCGCACAGGAGGGCTGCTGGCGATTGAATCAGTTGAGCCTGAGCCCAATGACTATGAAACCAAGGTAGGATGATGTCCAGGAAAAGAAGACAGTGTACTGGCAAACACGACGACGTCTCATGCAAAACAAGGCAACATGTAGACCGCAATCTGCCGCTGCATACAATCCGACGTCTGCGCCTGTCTTATGGAGCTTGACCAGTCACTGACCATCTCTCTTAGACCACTCTGAGAGTCGAAAAGCGGCGGCCAGCGAACCTTGCCATCCTTCCATCGGACGACAAGCAAAACGTCTGCAGTCCTGTCACATCCCAGTATAACGCAGCCGTTGTTGGTGCTGCGACCATCCTACATTCTTCCTCCAACGATATGTTGCGCTCGCCAGTACCTAGCACCAGTCCATGCTCGAGGTCCACATCTTTACTGCAAAAACCCCTTCCCTGTCGGCCGCGTTCTGCCTCGGTCCCTTCAATTGCAGAGTTACCTGCCGAGCTACCTGGCTCTCTTTTGTTAGAAAACCAAGGATTTCCATCATCTTCAACTCCCATATCTGCACGACCGACAACCCAGATCCTTAGGAGGGAGAGTCACCCGCCCGATAAGCACTTGAGTCACGAGAGTGTCTCTTTGGACGCGTTGGACTTGGTTCCGGCGCAATTGAACCATACCCGGTCCGTTCCAGAACTAAGCTCGCGATACAGCATAATAAAGACCATTCCCAGCGGTGATGAACTTCAGTCCGCCAAAGCCACCCAAGTTGATCTATCAACGGAGGCCGACGGCACATCCTCGAGTAAAGCCAGAAAGCGGAGACGTTCGAGACCGGATCTGATTACTTCTCTTTCATCCACGCACGGAAAAGCCTCGATGAACAAAGGTGGCATGCAAAGTCCCAGTCAGATGTGGCTTGGCCAGGGGAAGAGAGTGGGTGACCGGGATGCTGGAAACCGCCGATACCGTCAAAATGAAGTGAGTGCTGTTTGTTTCTCGATAGACGTGTGTTTACTGGACAAACAACACCGCATAACGAAACAGTTTCAGAAATTCTTTATATCCCATCTCCAACCCTAATGCGACGACATATGCCTGAGTTAGATGTACTGCTTTGCCATGCAGTCATGGCATCAGACCTTTCGCTGGTAATGTCTTGTTGTATCCCCGGATTGGAAGCCTGTAAGACGAATAGCGGCGGTGACATGTTTCATATTCCCGATGTCGCGCGGGCGGCAGTTGCACAAATTCTGATCATTACGTCCACCATGCAGTTTGTTCTGCCTTGCAATAGTCGATATCGGGCCTTTCAAGCGCCCAGTGTATATCATACCCAAATGCTGACTATACATAGGCATTTTCTGCGTCCAACCCCTCAGTAACACGCAGCAGGCATATCGAAGAACTCAAGGCGACCATTGCTACACAAGGTCAAACAATCTCGATCTTCCAATCCCAGTCTACCAGTTTGAGATCGTCGTGCGAGTCACGCGTTGCAAGCCTTGTAGAATCACACTCGGCAGAAGTTGCGTCTTTGAAGAATTACGTTCGAATACTCGAAGAGCAGGTTAGCAAGCACGGCCTGCATCACGGTAAGCACCAACTCCCGTCAAGTCTACCATTGCGATCTCTCGTCTTTTGAAGACGCTACTTCCAATTGCGTTGGATCGATCAACAGGGGTTATTTGTGCTGCGCGCTTGTGGCATCAACCACCACTTTAGTTTGCTAAGTGTACCCAGCGTCAAGTAACAATGCCCTGACTGGCCTGGACACCATAGGAACACCGCACACGCCAACTCGAGATACCGCACAAGTTATAGTGGACACCGTATCTGCCAGTCCGATCGAACCTGAGAATAAAGAGCAATCGCCCCAACGCTTGGAAACCAGCCTTGAGATGGTAGGGATATACGCATGTTGCATGTGAGACGTATGACTGATTTAGGATACTAGGAGAATCTAAAGCGGAAGCTAAGCAGCACCCGCAGACCCGAAACGACAACCCGAAATCTACTTCCCGAGCTCAACCAATACAAACAGAACAATGTTGCTCTTCAACAGCAAATCGAATCTCTGATGGCGAAGTTGAACGAATCAAAGAAAAGCGAAAGGGAACTTCGTAACATACTTGGGATGACTGAGATGAAATGTGCCGAGTTTGAAGATAAGGCAACGCATGCCGACAAGCTTGCAAAAACTACGCAAGCTCTACAGAATACCATAGATCACCTTGAGAACCGTCTTGAGATTGCGAATACAAAGCGACTAGACACGGAAGAACAGCTTTCGAATTTGAGAAGCGATAAATCACCTTTCGACTTTTCTCCTCCCAAGTCCCACCTACCATCAAGCGCACACCAAGCAACATTTGGTGCTTCTATGAACACAAACACAGTCTTCCCCGGCACTTCAATTGTCAGTTCGGAACTCGACTCTCAAGAAAATTCAGCGTTAGCTGCATTTGTGGCGCACATGGAGCGCCTGCAAGATCAAGTTAGAGAGAAGGATCTCTACATTGCGGAATTGGAGAAAGAGCGACAGCAACTGCGGCAAACACACATCCGGCTTGAACGGGATCACAACAAAGTCGCTATTCATTCGGGAATACAGAATCAATCACAAGAAGCACGCCGAATAGATACTTACATGGAACAACTTCGAGATGCAGTCTTGAACCGCGAATCATTGATTGAAGAGAAGGATAGGGATCTTCGCGCTGTGGAGAGGCAGTTAGAGCATCACAAACTCTTGTTGCAAGCAGAAATAAGGCGACATGCGGCAATGAAGCTTCACATGGCCACGGAGGATGACTCGTTGCCTGAACTCACATCGCTTGCCAGACGGGAAGATATCGATAGGTGGATGGACAGACTCCACGAGCGCCTGAGAAGAGAGCAGTCTAAGAAGAAGGAAAAGACTCTTACTGACACTCCGGACGTGCAGGTGGAAAGTATGCGAAATGAAATCGACTTCTATATCCGGGAGATCATTCTCTTCAAGCTTGACATCAAAGGATATAAAAGCGATATTCGAAAGCTGAAAAAGATCACTGCGCAAATGGAAGCTTATGGCAGGACGGGTGGGTTGGAGTCTGAGGCGTGTTCCCTTAGGCAAACAGCTACATCTGTGCACTTACAGTTCGCGCCACCAACGCCGGAGCTCTCCAGTACTGCCTCACCTGTCGTGGACAACAACCATACCAGAACTACTACAGACGATCTAGAGGAAGGTTCTGTCACTCTCTCGCCATCAGCTCCCTCACGCAATCTGGACTATGTAGCTACCGTCCCAAGGAACTCGCGCGAGCTCGACATACCGACGACATTGCATGGAACAACGCATGGGGATGACTGTACAGTAGAAAATGACCGCATAGACTGTGGAGTATCTTCGTACACGGCTGGACCGCGGTCAGCCAAGTGCCGGGAGCCTACGGTACGTACGCTGATGGTGTCGTAGCCCAGCGTGTAACTCCCGTAGTGCGGCAAGCTCACTACAAGCTTGTCAATGTTCGATTCAGCTGGACGATAGATGCGTCTTCTTCACAAGTGTAATATGAGTGAGCCTTTGCTTGAGCTGCATCAGGCTTCCCTTTTCTTCACACACGATGGTTCAACCACAGCACAAAGGAAAAAGATACGCGGACCTTATTGGAAAGTGATAACTTTAATGGCAAACCTGAACAGCGATGCTTTACTGTCTTCGTCCCTACCTGAACTCAAGCCCACAAAACATGCTTGTGTGTATCGTTGCTGATCATGGATGATGCGATTTCTTGCCATGGCCTTTGACAACCTTTCAACACGAAGCTAGAAGTCCGAAGGGCGCTGCCGAATTGGAAAGTGATTCGTGTACCTCGTATGTCGCGCTCAGCTATCGAAATACACCCAAGCTTCCACGAGTAGACAGAGCCTCGAAACAGTCACCTAGGTATGTACTAAAAGCTAGCACAAGCTTCATAGTTGGAAGCTAGGATCCTGGTGATGTATGAAAGGAACGCCTATCAGCAACCCTTGAGTGTTCTTTCCTGATCACCATGTTATGCGTATATCAACGACAGGCTCAGGCAGTATTGACAGGAAGGACTAGACTTCATACGCCTTCCCTTTCACTTCACCCTCATTTACTCAGCTCGAAGACAGACTAATATACCGGACGAGAGCGTCGATCCCACGTTCGCATTCACATTCACCTTCATCACGACGCTCTGCTTGGGACACGTCGTATTGACCTGTCTTGTTTGCTGCAAAATCGTACGCGATAACCAGTCGAGACTCTCCTTGTGTATCGGCTCGCTTGGCAGTTCTATTCTCGATCCTTACTCACCATCTTACTGCTTATATCCTTTTCACGACCTTTTCACGGCACTTGCGAACGCATCGGCGTGGTTAAAATCAACCAGGGATTGTACATAATACTATGGTTCCAGGTAAAGCAGTGACAGAGAAGACGCGCGAGGAGCCCCGTGTGGATTCAGGCGCAGCGCTTTCAGATCCTGCTGCACTTTCTGGTGGATCAGCGAACAAGTAGGCACATTTCAGCATACTGTCTTAACACCAAGCTCATATTCTAGTAGCAAGCTCACGATGCCCATCCTTAGAAATACCAATTGGAACTACGGTACTCCGAAAGCTCGCTACCGTAAAAACGAGCTACAGCTGCGGCAGCCAAAGGGGTTCCCCATCAAACTACTGAAGATCACGCTCGACCGCGCTCGCGAAGAGGCAGAACTTGAGGCAGCGACCAAACGATATGCTGACCCTGCTTTCGAGATCTACGAAGACTGGAAGGAAAACGACGAGCTTGAGGAGGAAGATGACTACGATGGCAAAGTAGAACCCGAGAGCGAGGTAGAAGATAGCATCGCAGAGGATACTCTAGACGATTTCGCCTACGGCAACGCAGACGTCAGCGATGCTTCCGCTGAGTTTCCAACTTCCAGAGTCATTCCTGAGAAGCCTACTGCACTTGTTGACAGTCTTGGACGTACCCGCGCAGCTACAAGCCGACGAAAGGCTCAGGAAGTTTCTGACTCTATTATATCGCTAGGAGTCTCACGTCAAGGCAGCGGGAGTACAACAGTTGACAACAAGAAACGCAAGCATACAAACACGCAGAAGGCCAAACAACCGAGGAAGACACTGCCGAAGAAGTCCGTCTAAGGGTCGACCTCGAATGCTACGAGTAGTGTTTGTTTCAGAATCAGATCGTCTGGATTGCACTCCTAGGGGAAATGTATGCAATAAGAGTGGCTAGGGTGGCTCGGATGTGTCGCGGCATAGAAGTATCTGTTGATCTTTTGAGCGAGCTAGACACTTTGAAAGTTATCAAACTCAAGCGATATAATGCTTTAGTTCGAGCGATGAGTACACCAGTCTTTCCTCTTTATGCTAAATTACTCATGTCTCTTTCACCGTTCGATGATGTACAGACCCCCTCACTTGGCGTAAATACCCTGGTGTATCTAGGTACTTACCGTACTCCAGCTCTAAGCGCTAACCATAATAGGCACTCTGCATTCGTAACCACGTGTGAGCGCGCTTTGTTGGTTTGGAACCTAGGTAGAGTTCAAACGCGGCCCCTCACTTACCCACACAACGGCTTTTCAACTACTTTACGCGTTCCCCATAACTCTAACCTTCCGCGTGTCTCACTCGCTTTCGTCAAAAAGTCTTCACCACACTGACAATAGCGCTTTGGAAATATCGCGACACCAGAACCTAACAATCTTCCTGAGTCAGTCTATGTTACTGCTGCTACTGTCACGATGACTTCCGAGACACAGAGAGCTCTTCTACAAGTATGGGCCAACGATATTGGTCATGTCGTGGATCTCAACAACTCACCCAAAGCCGAGTTCGCGCGCTTGGGAAAAGCGAAAGGATGGATAGGTGGAGGTCCGGATTGGTGCTGTCATTGGGAAAAGTGTTTCAGCGAGACATACTCGTGGGGAGTTCACAGTAAGTGCAGCCCACTTCGCTCGACACCATGTTCGTGATGCAAGGTGAAATCGAAGAGTAAGGGTGTCAAGCGAGAGAATTTACTAATGCATATGTCAAGACAGACCAACAACAACGGGTCCGACTGTAGATGCGGATCTGGCCAGTCAGACTGATACCCCCAATCTCACCAATCACATGCGAAAGCTCTCTGTCAATTCGGATGCGTCATCTTTCTCAGTCATTTCTCGCACTTCGAGGGCAAACTCTTTTGGTAGTGTAAGGTCGCTATGCAGTGATCGGTCCGGCGACGGCGGATATCTTCGAATTTCCGTTGGCTCATTGTCTCAATCAATCGCGGACTCACAGTGCACCGTTTTATCTCTCAACACAGTCAAGTCTCTAGATGAGCTTCCTGGTGGCGTTGAAATTCTCAACTACGACCAGAGTATCTCCACGGATACAGCTACAGACGACGGTGATGCCAGTTCGAACACTTCAGGTGGGGAAAACCCGGTATGGAATGAGTTCACCGACTTCGTGCACCACCCAAATGCTCCCTTCAAGGAGGAATTCGAACGTCTGGCTCGCATCAAAGGTTGGGATCAACGAACCAAACGTCAGAATCTGATCAGGTTGCTTCGCACTGAAGTCGAGTTCTACTGGAGTTCAAACGATGTCGGTAAATTAAAGTGTTATCAGTACTTATGTCGAGAGATGGGTATTGAGCACATCCCATGTACTGTTACGCAAGCCAGGAAGGTAAGCATCCCAACTTGCAATTACTACCGATATAGGCTGCTGACGATAAAAGACGCTTCGTCCCCTCAAGGTCAACCTCTACAGTGTCATTGACCACATGCGCAACCCAAAGACCAGGATTATCACATATAAGACTATGCGCGAGCTTCGTCTAAGCGTTCGCAAGATAGGCACGTTCCCAAGAGATTGCGCCAAAGCAGGCGGAGGTTATATGGCCGCTCTGCTGTCTAAGCTGTAGCAACACTTATGCATTCCTTAGGATTACACAGACCATTGGACATACGTGTGAGTTCCTGAAATCGAAAGTTTCACACGCCACTAGGTCTTGGAAACGATTTAGATAGCCCATAGAATTCAGTCCAACCAAATCAACCTCTCCTCGTTTGCCCTTATACAAGCCCACTCTTTTGCGGGGAGATCGTGGAATTGGACAACACCAACCCTGCGGAACGCATTTCCTTCCCTCAGTGGTAGTTCCCGATCTTGCTTTACTATTTTGTGAAGACATGCATTGAGAGCATCAACACTTCGGCGTAGCATTTGCAGTTTGGACTTTCGATCTGCATGTGGTGTACCTTTATCTGGGTGAGGCAGAGAGAAACTAACCAGATTGAGTAGTTGTTTCATCAATCTCATGTGGGTTAGTTGCCGGTAATCACCAGTGACAGTTAGCACAAGAGCGCTGCCGGTGTATGCTATCTCAGAGTCGCTCGTCTTGCGGGCGACGAGCGGCATTAGATAAAAACACGAGCTGAGTAGCGCTTCAGGAAGTTCCTCGTCAGTGATTACCTCGTACTTGTGCGAAGAACCAGCTTCTACTCTCTGGAATGTATGAGTTCTATCGCGTGCACTTCTCTCCAACCTCCCGCAGATGAGGTGGCCTCTGACTGCAAGCGAATCAGATGCCGCGAATTGAGGCTGCATATCCCTAATCAATGCTTTGTCTTTGAAGTCGCTGAAGCTAAGCGCAGCTCCCTTGTGATTCTTGACAGTGTAGCACCTCTTTGCCACGATACGATCCTGTACCAGGATAGGTGCATTTACCGAAGCCCACGACCAGCTGGGGAATACTGATTGTAAGACGTCCATTCTGGCACCGTGTTTGACGACTTTGACTTGCCATGCTAGTTGCTCGTGCAAGGCGACTGACCAAAGTCCGCAGCCATATTGATCGGGTAGGTTGTCTCGAACCAACTTGGCAACACTCCAGATTGCTAATGTCTTATCGGCTTGATTTGTCAAGTCGCAAGAAGTGTAGTTGAGGACGGCACTTTTCCAAAACTTCTCTAAAGAGTCTTCAACAGCAAGATTAGATCTGTCTTGTTCCGAATTCTTACGCTGCAGGCGGCCACGCCAGCGACGGTCCGTTGTAGCTATTGCGGAGAGGGCGAACGGCAGTCCATCTGGCAGAGTCTCACATGCGCTGACTGTACTGCAATCCCAAAACACTTGAGAGCGTGTAAAGTGAATGATTCGAGGAGAAAGCATCCTTTCTTTGTAAGGTTAGCGTTTGGTATACTGAATTGATCTATCAGCTTACCTTGAAACACCCAGCCACGCGTGTATATAGGGCTCTGTAACAGTTGCTTTGCCCAAAGCTCTTTGTCTAAAACCAACCAGGATCCTTGTGTATCTGTACCCGGCAACGTTTCGATAGGTCTATTCCTAAAAAGACCACCCTGGCCATCTTTTGAGTCTGCGGCAACAATGTTGCAGAACGAATTTTGATAGACAAGGTGCATATATTGCCCTTCCTCTCTGAAATCTTTGTCTCTCCCAGCTTGGCATATGCACAAGGAATCGATCCAGATGTACTTTACTTTGAGATGTCGCGCGACTTCGATAGCCTGCTCGAAGTTCTTGTTCCTGAGCTCTGTTACCGAGAAGCCCTGCTTCATGAGCCTGTCTTTGTCTTTGGTGGTGAGCGTCAGAAAGTTAGGATTGCGCCCCCAGCTGTGACTCAGAGTGACATACGGCCCCTCCTCCTTCTCTTCCTTCCCAATGATGCGCAGCCTGTCGGAAGCACCTGTACCGATATCCACGAGGCGTTTGGGCACGTACGGTTTCACCTTTTTGTAGTTGCAGTGAGTATGCTCCGTTCGGCAAGTTTCTAACCACTTTTGAATTTGTTTGCCAGTGTGCTTCAGGGTAGTCGTCTCACCCAGACGATCATGAGCCGGTAGAAATCTGAGTTCCGACTTCAACATAAAGACAAATCGCCTGAACGATGTTTGTGCAGAGGATTCAGTGTGTCTCAGAGCCACAACCATGTGATCGTTGGAGTTGGAGGTGCGGCCCATCGTCCGCCTTGTCCAATGAAAAGCCAGCATACTTGTTCCTTTATCATCCATTTCGTTGTAGGCGTAACAGCAAAATTGACAGTATGTCTTCCTATCTCGGTTATGATCGTAATTGGACCATTTTCGTACTCCTGAGTTCGACTTTGGCAGGAATATACTTTCTTGGCAAGGTGTACATATACCTTCGGGTTCTCGAAGTATTGAGTCAATGACGCTGTTACCGGAGATTTCATGGAGCTTGGACTTTGACCTCCAGACACCATATAATGTGTCATTAGGCTCACCAATGTCCTGCTTTCTTTCACCGACGGTTTTTTCGAAACTGTAGCTGCGATGCAGATTACGTTCTCCTATATTGGCTTCGCTCAGGTACCGCTTGGCTAAAACTAGATCCTGATTGTAGTCTTCGCGGATATACCAGCCTAGATCCCGAGTATAGAGACCAATCCTATGTCTGTCCGACTCTTCATGCCCAGGTGATAAGTTGCCGAAGAAAATAAGTGAAGAAAGCAGTCCACGGGCAGAACTCAACACGCGACGCACTTGAGGATAAGATCCGTCACTGCAGACCGTATCAGAGCCGCTCATATGACTCAAAAGCTCTTCGAGTCTGATGACTGACATCCAATCTCCAGCTGCTGCTATGGCTATGAGGGCCAACAACGTTTGGTACCTCTGAGATGGTTCCAGAATGTCGATGAGCTTGATCTCCGCATCGAAGAATGCGACCACTTCCCGAGGAAGGCGATCAGTAGGCGACAAAATGTCAGAAGGAAAATCAAGATCACGAATCTGGTCGAGGCGAAGCTTGGCGAGATTCGTGTTGCCGTCACTGGACTCGCAGACAGCTTCGACAACGTCGTCGTTTAATCCCGAACCATATTCAGCGGTCAAATCAGCCCTCACAAAGGATTCCAGCTCTGAGGGTACTGCAACAAGCCTCATGTTGACCACATCGTAAGGCTCAGACATTTGATGTTGGCGGTCATCACAGTGGATACCCGCAGTTTTGCACATGTCACAGAGATCGCAAGGACATAGATCGCATGCCCAGTAGATGTACAGGCCATCTTTCTCCTCCCTCCCACGTCCACACTTGTCGCACTCAACAGGCCAGGCTGGCGGGAAGACGTCGAGCTTGGATACCGCACTGAAAAGCAGCACCCTTAACCCTTGGGACTGGAGCTGACGAAAGTTGTGCTGCAGCTCGCATTGCTTCGAGTATGGTATCCGATCATAGCCATCCACAATGAGATAAAACCCATCTGATTTTAGGAGTTGCTCAGCCAAGAGTGTGCACAAGTCTTGGAGGTCTGTCCCTGAGGACGACACGTTTATGACTCCTGTTCTGAGGGACCCATCATAGCCGAGAAACTTGTCCGGACAAGAAGCACGATTGTGAGGCAGTGTGTCATCCTGCAGTTGCGTACCGGACGGCTCATCATCGTGAACATGGATAAGTGCGACAGGAGCAGCGCCATCCCTCCATAGTTGTCTTGCGATTAGAGCTGCGAGAGTAGTCTAGAAGAAGATGATGTCAGTCAAGATCAGTGGTGATTTTCCAAGAGCTAACATGCCTCCATTACCGTAGATAGTCAAACTGAGTACTGACCTTGCCACTTCCTGGTCCTCCATTGATATGCAACTGCCAGCAGCGATCCGTCTGCGTCCAGGCTTGGTAGCGAGCATCTTGAAAAGTATTTCGAAACAAGGCTTCATGGACATCGACTGGTATCGAGAACGGTTCATTTTGTCTCTTCCATTCCATGATGCATCCAACCAACGCTTTTTCGGAGTGCTTACGTCGTCAGCTTATCAGGATGAGCGAAGCGAAGTCTGAGGTTCGAATGTGCCAAATGTCCTCTCTACGATAATTGCAATAAATTAATATGGTGGTAGATGCGAAAACAGAATCGCTTGTAGCCTTCAGTGTCTCCGTTGGTTCAGGCTCCGATAATGCCCTCGCAATTTTCTCTCTTCAGTACCAACCATGCTGAAACAGAGGCGTTTGCTCCAAATTAAACCTTGACAGGCACAAGCACGGCGATATTTGGCCGTCTTTGATCGACTCAATACCCAGGTATGCTACGTGGGGGCTAGGAGCAAGGTGTCTTGATTGGCCATTTTGTTTTCAGCCCCCAATGGCCGAGCCTTGTGGACGCACCATCTCCAGCCATCCAGCAACATCGGCGACTTAACTCAAGCCGCACCTGCCGTTCAAGACCTAGAATACGCAGATTTTCCGATGTTGATTACTTCGACCCTTGTATCTAGGTGTACTTGCGTTGACAATCTCGTCACCTTCTTTCCCGAACCCTCTCTCAGGCCCCCAGATTATTTCCTACCAATACGCATTGTAAGCCTCATAGACATGAACCCAGCTATTTTCACATATATCAAGTCCGAGCATGCGCGACTAAAGACCATAACGAGACCAGCACCCTCCTTTTCAACGTCACGAAATTGTTCATTTAGTCTTCTAGTGATTCCAGGCGCATCATGATGCTGTCTTTCGCACTGAGCTTTTGCTTTGTTCAGCTGCCAATATTTGGCCATGCCGTACCTCAATCATTCTCTACCCATCTTCCCAAGCGTCAGGATGTGCCATCATCTGAACTACCATGTTTGAGTATCATCTCTGCAGCAGCGCAAGGTACGAAATTGTTGTGGACTCAGTGTAGATGACAGCTAACGTTTAGTAGGTGTTTATATCTTTGCAGCATCTGATGTCTACGATTGTATCAGCAGGGTACCTTTTCGTGCAGACGTTGCCTCTCGTTTTATCGACTACTACAACGACACGTTGCAGTTCCAAAGCACGCTACGATACTTGAACGACCCTCCAGACGGGTATCAACAACCATCAGTCGACGTACAACAAGAGCTCGAGAACATCCGGGCAGACATCGTCTCAGGCAAATACAAGACCCAATATGCTTTCGAGGAGCAAGTACAGGTACTCATTAGCCGCATCCACGATAATCACGTCACATTAGATGCAGGTATTCTAGCAGCTTTTAAATTCGCCAGTCCTTACACACTCTTGTCCCTCTCGGAGAACGGCTCAGAAGAGCCAAAGATTTACCTGAAGGAGGATCTACTCGCGGCTGCCAAAGAAGGTTACGAAGCCTCCCCAGTCACAAAGATCAACGGCATCGAAGTTATCGAATATTTGACGTCGCTAATAGCACCTAATTCGGAGGGTTACGTTGAGCCGCACGCTGATTGGAACTCTCTCTTGAGTAGTCCTGCCAAGGATATACAAGGATACCTCAGCATCTTCCAGCGTCTGCCGCTATACCCAGGAGATGAACTGAACTTTACCTTTGAGAACAATACATCTCTAGATACCATTTGGCTTGCCTTATACGCAGAAAACGCACGTACTGGCCCTTTGACTACGCCTGGAGATTTCTACAACTACTTTGTGCTTGGGCTAATACCTGCTGGTTTCGATCCCAATGACGCTTCTTCACCTCCATGGTGGCCTGCGGATTACAACATACCTTTTGAAGAGTACGAAGCTCCATCAAACCCTGAGCCAGGCTTTGACTGCTCAACCTCTGCAGGTCCGGCGGTAAATTGGTGCAGTGTTACCAATGGCAACATTGGAGCATATCCCAATGATCCAGTAGTAGTGCAGAACAACATGTCGATCACTGGGGCTGGTGCCATCTCGGGATATATCTTTGATGACATATCTACCGGAGTCCTCAGCATACCAAGCTTCTATCAGGACGGCCTTAGTGTGTCTTACTTCTTCGATGCTATCGACGAATTCATTGGAAATGCGACCGCTAAAGAGATCAAACGCGTGGTTATAGACCTCCAGCAGAACACTGGTGGGCTGGTCTTGCTTGCTATGACAACCTTTCAACAAATTTTTCCTGAACTGCCCCTCTATACAGGAAGCCGCATCAGAAGCCATCGGTGGGCAGACATTCTTGGTACAGCATATACAGATTGGTGGCAATCCTTAGATCCTGATTCTTTCGAGTCTCAAGATTCCGCAGCATCAGAATGGATTGCTGTGAATCGCATCAATGCCGCTACAGGGCGCAACTTTGCGTCGTGGTCAGAGTACTTTGGGCCTGTTTTGGATCGCAATGATGCGTTTTCTCAAAAGGTACGGATGTTAGCTTGTTCACAACTACTATTGCTGACATTTCCCAAAGCAACTCTACAACCTCAGCGATAGAATTTTTGTTTATGACATGTTCGGATGGACTTACCAACCTTGGGTGAACTCGAGTTTTGTTGTTGCAAACCCTGGCTGGAACCCCGATGAGATTGTCTTGGTAGGTAGCGCCCGACTACACATAGTCACTCAACTGACTGTGTGACTAGCTTACTGACGGACTATGCTCTTCTGCATGCGCATTGTTTGTGGAACTCATGACGGAGCTCGCAGGCGTACGAACGATATCGTTTGGAGGTCGCCCCCAGCACGGACCGATGCAGACAGCGAGTGGCAACCGCGGAGCTGCTGCCTACACTTCAAATCGCATCGATTACGACATCGACAACCTGAAGACTCTGATCGGTGATGAAGCCGCCTTCAACAGTATTCCGTCCCGTAACGACACTGGCATATTCACGAATTACGCATTGTTCAACCTCCGCGATCAAATGCGCCCCGAGGATTTGACGCCACTACAATTTCGCTACGAAGCATCCGATTGTCGGTTGTATTACACTCCCAAGAATGTTTACAACATGAGCCAATTGTGGAGAGACGCCGCCACTGCCACTTGGGATGATACGACACTTTGCGTGCCTGACTCCACAAACTATTCCAAACGCACAAGAACACAACGCAAACCCCCACCGAAACTCAGCAGTCAAGCATCCGTTCACTACACAGTCTCAGGTATCCAACTGGCAGACCCCTTGGAAGTCTCGTTCAATACAAGTGTAGGGCTGATGGACAATAAAACACCGCCCAATCTCAACAAATATCAGAAGTGCGACAGCAATATCAACTGCCCAGCCAGTTTGATCTGTGCGCCAGCGGTGGCGTCCTGTAACACGGAGGGAGACACTAAAATATGGCTATGTCTCCAAAGGTGCAATACCTTACAAGGACTCGCTGGTGACTGCAAACCTCAACAACTAGCCCAGTCTACTGCGCAGCAGCCTATAATGAAACGATCACCTCAGCCACAGCGTTATGGCCCTCGTCTTGCAGGTTCGGCTCCAGCGAAACCTGCTGGTCAATTATCGAGCTTCAGCTTTCCGCCGAAATCCTCATCCACGACGGTTGGTCAAGGCGTGTATAATGGGTACATTCAGCCTGGTATAGTCAAGGCAAGTAGCTACTATCCAAACTCCGCTTGTAGTATCGTCTAGTGCGCGTTACAAATCGAGTGGCAGTCTTCGTTCTGCCAGCAATCTCACCTCTAGATAAGCATCCCGATAAAACATAATATGAGAACACTGTAAGAACCTTGAAGACTGCATTCTTACACCAACAGGAAGGAACAAGGAAATTGTTAAATTTGTTGAATTGAGATGTTGTTGTAAATACGCAGGAGGTAATCCCTATAACCTTCCTACTCTCCTATGTTTCTTTGTTGTGAGGTTTTACTGTGTAGCCGCTTGCCATATTCAACAGAGCTACCATAGTAGCAGTCAAGTTCATACGGCATATCAGTCCGACAACTAAAGCAATGGTCTTCAGCAATCCAAAGTGATTCTTTCTTACGCGCTTGATGCACGTTGCAAGGCTGTATGATGTCAAATTCCTTCCAGGAGATCTTTTTACCAGGTAAATGATGACAGAATCTCAGAATATGTGCTCTAATTACTGGTACGTTTCTCTATGCATGAACGCGGCACGGCAACACCACCATGCAGCAGCCACACAATGTGGTCGGGATTCATTCGATAATGACAGCTCAGAGTCTCCGTTCCCTGCAGTGTAACTTGATGCAGCCATTGGAGTAGAAGTATTGCCGCCGTTCGACTGTTCTAGTCGGTTGTCGACGTGGCGTCAGGGATCGCGAGTTTCCCGAACCCTCAATGGTCTGATTGCCAATCTGTCTCGGTTTGCTGCAGAATTCCGTATGCACCCCACGTCTGGAAACAAGAAGTTCACTACTACTTGCAATGCCCCAGGGCTTTGGTGAGCTGATGAACTGCTTCAACATGGTTCGTCGACCAAACCCTCGCGCTCGTAAGTGTTTTTTTTTCTCAAACATCAGGCATTTTCACAGTATAACGCTTTGTCCTAGAACTTGCAGCTTCTATTGCAACCCCAAACGGTACTAACACACCATCCACTGCGAATACACGCATGCCAAATCAAGCTGAAACGTGGTTCTCGAGCTTTGCACTCTTCGTGTACGACCCGACCGCCAGCATCAGGGATAACTTCGACCGACTATCGTCACAGCGCAAGTGGGGCGAGAAGCTTCGAAGAAAGCATTGGACAAACTGTCAGGCAGCTTCAGCAGCCCTAGATCACGATGATACGGATAACGATGTCCATACCCAAACCCCAAGTCAGGCTGGTGCATGGTTCCAGAAGTTCCCTCTTTTCGTGTACAATCCGACGGCTGGAATCAGGAGCAATTTCGAGCGCCTAGCGGCGCAGCGTAAGTGGGCCGGAAAGACTGTGAGAAAGCGTTGGGCCGAGTGTCAGGCGGAAGAGTTCGACTATGCATATGGAACAGATACGACGAAGCTAGAAACCTGGCAGAATCTCTGTCGCGAGGTACACGTTAGCGATCCACCAGGCAGTATCACCCAGTGCAAGAGGGTAAATAAGTCGCAAGCAATTGGGAACTTGTTGCTAACTGCATGTAGGTGCTTGGTAGCCGGAATGTCTTAGTCAACTTGGTTAATCTTATCGATCATCGTAACATCGGTGTTGAGGTCATCCGCTTTAAGAACTATTACAAGTTCCGGGAATATACATCGCCGGACAACATTTTTCCTCGGGGGAGGGCGAAACAGGACGGTTTCATAAGCGCGCTATTGAGGAAGCTATGATAGATAAAGCATGTGCATGTCAGCGACATGTTAGAGTTGGAAGGAATGACAAGGAAATGCAACACCACAAGTCCTACGCGTGAAAATGACCCTGAGAGACGGATTACTTAATGTGCATGACTCAGCTGCGTACGGCCGCTTGGCGACGCGTCGACATTCGTTCTACGCTTTCTGGCCTTTCTTTTTCCTTGGGAGCACCACAAATCGCGATCTAGTGGAACGCGACACGTCGGGTGACGCTCTTAACCAAAGGGCCCGCGTTCCCGTGCACCACTATCGACACCGCACCTGCAACCTTGAAAGATGGCTCGTCGGAACCGCGCTAGCGCTAGTAAGTAGCAATCTGGAAAGAGCAACACATAAGCGACGTACTTACATCAGACAGAAGGTGGCGTTTCCATCGTACCTGAAGCCGTGACAATTGCTTCTGATTCCTCAAGCGATTGCAGCACTCCTCCCCCAAGCGACAACGGTTCTTCCGATCAAGGCCATGACTATTTCGCGCAGGAAGAATTTCACGGATTTTTCCCGAGCCCTGAAGACGATCTGATAGCCAAACTGAGTAAGCTCTCTATTCATCAAGGTTGGTCTAAGAGCGAGGAGAAGCGACGTCGCGCCGAAGTCGTTGAGTTTGAGGTATTACGACACTACGGCCCCGACAAGTCGAGCCTGGCAAAGTGGCAGGAACTGTGTCGGGACGTCAAGATCGATCCGATTCCACAGTCTATCACACAGTGCAAGAAAGTGCGTAAATGATTTTACCGTTTAGCCCATTTGTTTAACATGTTTCACCAGGCTCTCTCACGCGTCTATGTCAACATCTTCAACATCCTTGACCACCGGAACGATCCAGAGCGCTATCCGGTCATTACCTTCAAGAACTACAAGCTCTTCCGCGCATACACCCTTAAGGGTCGTATCTTCCCTTTGGATCAAGCGAAGGAGGAAGGGTTTGTCAAGGCTCTTCTTCGCCCACTCTTCATGAACAAGAAGTAGGAATATTAGTGCATCGGCGTTTCTGGATACAATGAGTTTGGGGGGGTTATAGTTGGAGTATGCGGCGGCGTTCGGGTTCTTACTGTCTCGATGCGGTCTCGTCTACAAGCACCAAATGGTGATACAGTAAATAGCGCGGGTACCCGAGGTTGGAAGCGGCTTCGACCCCCAACCTCATGGGACTTACAAGCGCACGGAATAATGAGGAGTGCTATTAATGGTATCCTCTAGCAAAGTCGCTGATCTGAGCAAGGTTGGTGTGATGTCTCTGTCGATGCATGTGAAGTCAGAACTAGTGGGCGAGATGCCCGGTGGCCTTGCCCGTCATAGCCGTAGTGCAACTTGGCGAGGCCGAAACAAAGCTCACCCCGTGGTGTCGAGCCCGTCCACCCCGCTCTGCGCAACTCAGCGTATCGTCGATCCGCTTGTATATGCCTCAAAGGCAGACAACCTTCAATATGCGTTGCCTGTCACGCTTACCGCAGGCGGCGAAGGTGATGTGGCCTCGTGCCCGCCTTCTTCCGTAGAAGCTGCAAGAACGCAACCACGCCATTTACTAACAAATACCACCCACAGAGGCTACAATGCAGCAGGAAAATGAGCGTATGAAGCTGAAAGATGGCCGTACCCTATCCTACGCTGTTTACGGCAGCCCGGTACCCCAAAAAACAATAGTCTTTATGCATGGCTGCCAATCGTCGCGCTACGAAGGCAAGCTCTGGCACTCGGCTTGCGCCCTACACAACGTCCGAATCATCGCTCCCGACCGTCCTGGCAGCGGCCTATCGACCTTCCAAGCCAACCGTCGTATCCTCGACTGGCCTGCCGATGTGCTTGCCCTGGCCGACCACCTCAAGATCCACAACTTCTACGTACTTGGTGTATCTGGAGGCGCACCTTACGTACTGGCCTGCGTGAAGGAGATATCGAAGGACCGCTTGATGAGCGCTAGCATAGTCAGCGGCTTGTATCCAGTCAAGTTGGGGACAGCAGGCATGACGTTTCCTTCGCGCATTGTCCTATGGGCAGCGCCATGGATGACTGGTCTGGTCACCACCTTGTTCGATAGTACCATGGGCAAGGCGAGTCGCAACGACGATCCGAAAGTCCTAGAGGAAATGATTGCCAAAGAGATCCAATGTCGACATCCCGGCGACCAAGAAGCCATCAAAGACAAAACTAACTGGCCCATCTACGTAGCCATGACCAGGGAATCGTTTTATCGAGGGAGTGAAGGCGTAAGCTGGGAGGCAAAATTGAACGGCAGCGACTGGGGCTTCGAGCTTGGACAGCTGTACGTTGGTGACAATGGGATCCCTCTTACGCTGTGGCATGGTCGGGAGGACCAGAATTGCCCTGCTGCAATGGCCCAGAAGGCCAAGGACCTGTTGCCAGGCACCTCGCTACGCTTGAAGGATGGTGAAGGTCCGATGAGTTATATATTTCAGAACGCCGATGACATATTGGAGGCTCTGATGGGTGAGAATGAGAGTGAGGAATACATGGTGGTAGACGCCGCGTAACTACTTCTCGCTAGCTGTTTGTACATCTCTCGGTACAATAATTTATCTACCGTCTGTTCATTGTCAGCATCTCGTGTTGAAAACTTCGATAACAAGAGCAAACTACAATCAATGTAATCGTATTGAAATTAGGTTCCCGTCTGCCATGCATGTAGCGTGGTCTCAATAGTGTCCAGCGAACGTAGTAATAATGGTATCATGCAGAAAAGAAAACCAAACTCCCCGAGTCCTAAGAATTTGCCCATCCATCTACAGTCCCTCACATTATAATTTGCTGAAGTTTCTCGTAATCATAACGATGACACCCGCAACAATCTTGAACGCAATTTTCAAGACAAACACCACAGTCTTGAATGCGAACGTCAATACTGTTATGACGGTGCGGGCGACAAACGGCAATTTACTTTCGTCATCAGCACTCGACTTTTTTGCCTTCTTCTCAGACTTTGTCTCTTTTGCTTTGGTGTACTTGTCCTGTCCGTACCACTCTCCCAGCTCAATGTCCTTGTCGAAACTTCCATGTGCGCTCTCACTACGTGTCGTCGTCGTACTTCTTAGGCTGGAAGCAAACTTCTTCAGCCCTTTACCAGAGAGCGGTGGTCGTGACTTTCCTCCGATGCCTTGAAAGCCCTCGACAAAGGAGTCTTTGAACGCTTTCGCTGTGTCTTCCTTCTGATGTGTCAGGGTGAAGCTCGGTGGTGGGGGCTCAAAGTTCTCTTGACTTCGATTACGTGTCTTGCGACCGCGCGTAGCTTCCGCCACTGCAACAGCCAGGAGCGTGCAAGTTACAACATCAACTAGGAAAGGATTGCCGAAACGTGTCAAAGCACCAAGATTGAGGATCAGAGCATCGTTGGCGAAATCGAGACGTGCGAGCATAGCATCATCCGCAGTGGCGTCTGTGGTCGTGGGAAGCTGGCCAACCGACATCTCGGACGGAGTCATGGATATTGGTCGGTTGATACCATCCAACCGTGGAGGTGGTGGCAGTGGGGAGAAAGCGTTTGTCCGTGGTGTCGTTGGAGAAAGAATGTAAGGATTCAATACCGTGATGCAAGCGGGCTTCCGTCCCATATTCTGCGGTGTCATGGGCATGTTATGTCCATAGAACGCTGTAACAGGTCTGGTGGAAGGTGCGTTGATGACAGAGCAGTCGCCCTCTAAAGAGATAGGAAACGTGCCCAATGTCGGATGGTGCAACTGATACGATCCTTCTGACGGCATATGTTGCGCCCAAGGATTTGCTTGTTGTTGAGGGTTATCCCTCGTCCAGGCAAGGGCGCAGCACTCGCGCTGTGCAGTACCAGCCAAAACGTCTTCAGCCAGCCGTTGTGCAGCGGGAGACTGCGCGCCAGGGTCCGAAAGCGCTATGCGCGAGGCAGCGGGAGAATTGGCAGCCGCATCGAGTGCCTGGAGAGCGGCAAGCTTGGGATATATGCTAGTAAGCATGGTGGTGTCCTCGTGCTGCTTTTGGCTGAAAGCCCCACTATCTAATGAAGGCGGCGCGATGAGGTCGAGTTGGGCAATAGGCAGCACTCGCGGCTGAGTTGGATGATGCCGTTGGATAAGCAATTCGTTCATAATGCTGGGTATGTCGTGATTTCCTGCCAGATTCGACTGTGCTACAGAATAGAATGGCAAGGACGGCGTCGTACCAAACGTGATTGTTGGATTCGAGGCAGTTGCTCGATGCATCCTCAATGTATATATCTGTACACTTGGCTCTTCTTGTCCGTTGGTAGCCGTCCAGAGGTTGTCGAGTAGGTTGGACGGCGTAAAGAAGGGCTTGGGTGGTGGAGGGGCTGACGAATTGCTCGAACGAACGTTACTATGAGGAACATACGACTCGGAAGAATAGGGCGATCGACTGATTTGCGTCCGGGGTATCTGTGTTGGCGATGTTTGCGTTGGCTGATATGGTTGACGTCCAAGGGGGACGGTAGGATCATAAATGGGGAACATTGATCGCATCGGAATCTCTTCTTGAGGTGAGACGCATCGAGTGGCAGAGCTATTTGCTCGGACCAGAGTCTGAGCTTCAGAGAATGCTGGTGAGATGGCGCGAGTTGGATCTGGGCTAGCGGTACGTTGCTGATCGCTAGTCTGGTTATGCCCAGGACGTTCTTGTGCGCGGTAAAAGCTTTCTTGACGTTCAATTTGCGGAGAGGCTGCTTGCTGAGGGGTTGGCTCGAAGTGTGGCCTGCCCGTTGGTGACACCGCTGTTGTAGCCTGCGAGTTGGGCATATGTGCTCTTGGCGGAGCTGCAATGGCTGGCGGGGGAGCCATTGGGTTGGATGGAGAGACTGGAACAGAGTTGACCTGTATAAGGAGTCCGTGGAGGTCAACTGGAGATTTGTTGCTCACTGCACTCTCAGGCAGCAATGGCTCTGGACTTGTTGGTTTTGTGTGTGGAGATGGTCTTCGGTTAGGACTCGTCTGTCTTGGAGCACGAGGCGGAGGGAATAGTTGAAGTGCTGGTCCTGCCATAATGAATGTCTACAAGCCTACTCTCAATAAAATGGTATCCCGAAATAACTGGCGGGACCGAACGAAACAGATACCGGCTGTGTAGATGGAAGCAAACAAAGACTGGGAACAGCAACACCGAGAGTACGAGCAGACGTCTCGGGTAATCTGGGGATAACGACTATAAGACGAGCATTCTGCGAGGTAGTCCGAGTCAGCGGAAGAGCTGTAGGGATGCATCAAGGGCAATAGCGGTAGAAAGACGGCTTCCCATGCAGGAAAGGACTCTTTGCAACCAGGTGGTGGTCAGATGGGCCCAATCAAGACGTTTGTAAGGCTCGGCGCTACTCATGGTTGATGAGCGGCGGTTATATCTTGGGTGGTTGGCTGGTGGTGTTGTAAGCGCCAACGCTGTTCACTCGCTACAGACCCTGGCACACTAGCTCGAGATGTTACGATACCAGCATACCACGCTCATTGGTTGATGATGTGTGCCTGCCCTGCGTACTGGGCAGCATATGCGTGTGACAAGTGGCCAGTCCGGCGGCCCGCTGCAAGTCGGCGATCTATTTCGAGCGCTCAAAACCTATGCCAGCATGGCACTTTCGCTGTCCATTACGGGAATGCGGAGGAGAATATTTGTTAACCTGCTTGCTGTTTTGCAGCGTCGCTACTCGTAGACATGTTGTTCATCGGTTGCTGTACCAAAACTTGGATCTATCAACCCAATTTTGTAGCTGGCGCGCAAGACTGTTAGCCAGTGCTGGCGGATGCAGATTGGTTTTGGCACACCAGCGTTCGGCGGGGTTGCGGCTTGAAGCCACCAAGCTTTCGGCGGTAAGACGAGCTCGCGAGCTGCAGAGTCAAGTCGCGCGTAACCGCCCCTAACATGAGGACTTTTGGCCAAGAAATGGTGCCGGGATGTGTCGTAAAATCACGCAGATGGCAAGATGCGCAACATGATTGATTAGAAGACTTGGTCGCTGGGCAGTGTGCTGGAGTCGTCCAAACTATGACCGCGCTGAGCTTCCAAGTGCTTGGATGTCGCCAGCTGATGATGGAATCAGGTCATGGCAAGTTAAGAATAGGCAGGGCAATATGCATTAGATGAAGCAATCAACGGGTATCACCTTGCGGCAGAGATGCTAGCGTCCATGGATGCGTCTCGCGACAACTCGTGGCGAAGGCCTGGAGGTGCGGGATGCACTAAGCTTATCGATAACCTTAATTGCAACCGAGAAAAAGTTGGGTCTTCGTCATGGCACACGGCAAGAACGAGCAGCCACAGCCACGATGCCGTCAGAATTAGAAGAGGTGAGACAGAGGACTTGGAAAACTCATGGTTCTTGCCAGTTAATGCGCCATGTCTAGCTCGTAGAGTTCCTACATCACGGCAACACGCAGATCAGACAGACTGGTCAGACGAACCCCTCCACCCCACCACGAAACATATCTCACACTGTGCAGCGGCCGAACACCTCGTCGGGTATTCACAAGCAAACCCGTCCTTGTGGAAGCGCAACCAACTAGAGCCCATTAGGGATCTCAAGCTACTCGTCAAGGACTATGCGCCCATAGCGAAGAACGCCCTTACCATTCTCATCAACGTCTCGGCAGACGCTGAGGTCCAGAAGGCACTGGCCAAGGACGATGAATTTCTCGAGACGCTACTATCGCGGATAACCGTATGTCAGTTCCCCGGGCATACAGAATGAACAGGCAGAGGTTGACTTGCTGCAGAACTCGAAAGAGCCAAATGCAAACGAGATCGCAATGCTCCTCGCCAATATGGCCAAGGAGGATTCACTACAACGCGTCTTGGAGTTGAAGCGCGACATACCAAAGGAGCTGTCCAAGTCGACATGGGCCATGGACCAGCTCATGGACTGCTTTGTCAAGGGCGCAGAGGGCGCCTACAACAAGCATGCAGACTTTGACTACCTCTCGTACTTCTTCGCTGATCTGGCCAAGTTTCCCAAAGGCCGCGAATACCTCACTACACCTCAGGAGCATGACGATAATGTAATTCCAATCACCAAGATTCAGGTCTTCACCGATCACGTCTCGCACATCCGACGCCTTGGTGTAGCATCGACGATTAAGAATGTCGCATTTCATGTCCCTGCACACCCAGTATTGCTATCCAACCTATCCTCCGACCCAAATCTACCACCTCCCTCTATCGGGGCGAACCTACTTCCTTACATTCTTCTACCCCTCATGGGCCCAGAAGAATACGCGGATGATGACACGGAGGGCATGTTGGATGAGCTGCAACTCCTCGAGCCAGACAAGGAGCGCGAGAAGGATAACGAAATCATCAAGACACATCTCGAGACACTACTTCTGCTGAGTACGACAAAAGAAAGTAGGGAAGTGCTGAGACGCGTCAAAGTCTACCCAATCGTCAGAGAGTGCCACATGCACGTTGATGATGAAGGAGTTCAAGAAGCATGCGACCGTGTGGTTCAAGTCATCATGCGTAAAGAAGAAGGCGAAGAGGAGGATATACCAGACATGGCTAGCGCAGGTGGTAGCGGAAAGCTAATGGGGCTGGAGAACGCGGAAGACGATGAAGATGAGAAAATCGTTGACGTCGTTTAGATACCAAAGGAACGTCCAACACAATACCAGTATGTTTCATGGCAGCAGTCGTATCCTGTGCCCAGATAGCGCGCTAAATTTGATTGGCGGTGATACCGGGGATAACAGCGTCGTTCAGCACTGTTCTCGGCTCCTCACTTCTGCCGAACTTGTTCGAAAGAGGAAGGATCCCGTCATCGACTATCAGTACCTCAATTCTTCCGCAATTTTGCCTCTTAGTCTTTGCACCACGTTTTGCATCGCTCTTGTCACTCTTTATTGGCTGGGTTCTTGTCAGAGTACAATGTGTACGATATAAGCAGATCATGTTAACGAACGACATTGAGGATGGCGGGGGCTGTAGGACAGTACTAGCCAATAGGGAAGGTGCAGCACGGACGGCTACCTCTAGGCCAGCAGAACATCCATCAAGAGACGAGGCAGAACAAAGCGAAGGTATCGAGGAGAAAGAGCAAGGGAAGCAGTCGATATGGAAAAGAGCTTACACAACCTTGACATGGACCCCACCAAATTGTCGTTGGGACCCGGATAAACCGCCGCACTTTTCTATGAGCAGTACGTCCATATTCACATGATGATCGTGGCCTTTGGAGCGCTTGTGAACTCGAGCGAGGAGAAAGTCCTAGAGTATACTTCTAGTCTCCCTAGTTCTCCCCTTCGGCCTCGTCCTTGAGTGTATCAGCTAGCTAATCACTCACATCTTCCAGTGAACGTCCTGTTTGCCTTTGCCGCCGGCTTCACAGTAGCAAATCTTTATTACAATCACCCCATCCTCAACCTACTAGCCATAGATTTCGGTGTACGATACGAACAGGTTGCGCAGATTCCTACTGTAATGCAAGCTGGATATGCAGCTGGGCTGTTGTTTTTATGCCCTCTGGGAGACTTATTGCCCAGACGGCCATTTGTATGCGGCTTAGTAGGGTTTACTGCAACCTTATGGTATGTTGTTCTTGAACTATGACGTGTACCGGAAAGAGACTACTGACGATAAATAGGCTCGGACTATGTCTAACCTCCGACCTTGGAACATTCACGGCAATATCCTTCATCGTAGCGGTAACAACTGTTACACCGCAGCTCATGCTCCCGTTGGTCGGTGACCTAGCTCCTCCATCACGCCGCGCAGCAGCACTCTCCATCGTCGTCTCTGGCCTCATGCTTGGTGTGCTCGTCGCCCGCGTCCTGTCGGGAACAATTTCGAATTTTGTCACCTGGCGCGCAGTATATTGGATGGCGTTTGCCATTCAATATATCATCTTCGTCCTCCTCTGGCTATTCATGCCCGACTATCCTGCTACCAACCCGGGCATGAACTATTTCAGAATACTGCTCGATATCGTTAAGATGCTTTTCCGTCATCCTGTTCTTGTTCAGGCTTGTTTGGCTGGTCTCTTCTGCTCAGCGCCTTTTACGTCTTTCTGGACAACGCTGACATTTCTCCTCGCGGATGACCCATACAACTATTCTTCCCTCACAATCGGACTGTTTGGGCTTATAGGAATCGCAGGCATGCTTATCTCTCCCATATATGCGCGCACAGTCACCGACCGCTTCGTCCCACATTTCTCCGTCCTTTTCGGTCTTACATGCTCGCTTCTGGGAATATGTCTAGGCACTTACACGGGTACCTTTACCGTCGCAGGCCCCGTCCTGCAAGCCCTATTGATGGATTTCGGCAACCAAACTGCGCA
This sequence comes from Alternaria burnsii, assembly GCF_013036055.1. Classification (NCBI taxonomy): domain Eukaryota; kingdom Fungi; phylum Ascomycota; class Dothideomycetes; order Pleosporales; family Pleosporaceae; genus Alternaria; species Alternaria burnsii. The sequence goes on along the minus strand of NW_024066107.1, from coordinate 2,662,529 downwards.
GATCGCAAACCGTTCTAGTATCTACTCGGTGGAACCTAAGCGGCGGAACGGGGTGAATACCGCTTTCATGGTTGCTACATTTTGTGGTCAGCTTATTGGCACGGCGGCTGGGAACCATATTTATGCTGCTGCTGGGTGGGTAGGAAGTGGCAGCGCTAGTGTTGGATTCATCTCTGCGGCGATTCTTGTTATAGTTGCTAGGGGTCCCTGGGAGGAGAAATGGGTTGGGTGGAGAGGCGGCTGGAGCATGATCAAGAAAGACAAGGATTCTGCTGATGGGAAGACAGCAGACAAAGCGATGCATGGACCAAATGTACCAAGAGATGAAGAAGTTGGGGTTGGTGCTAACGAGAAGGTGTTACAGGAGGTCGCTGCGGAACAGGAGCATGAGAGTCCGTTGAGAAGTGAAAATGGTAGCGAAGAGAATAGTAAAGAGGATCGGATTGAAGACAAGAAAGTATGATGATTGTGGATAGAGTTCAGTTAGAATTAAAAGTAATATTTTATTCTATACTGGGTAGCCACAATACAGAAAGTGTTCAGGGTTACTGTCGTACCAGTACTTCGCATGTCATGTATTATCCTCGATGAGGAACGCAAAGTAAGCCTGTGCCAATCTGTGGCCCCTCACCCCACACTCTCTACTTCAATTCAATTTATTAAAGTACACGCTGGATATTAAAAATGGTTCCCTTTAGACCGTACGTGTCCTCGAATTACGCAGGCTTTGGTGCATTCCCCGCATTCATGAAGGCACTGATATGCTCATCAGATGGCATCTTTTCTAAAGGAGTAAGCCAGCTCTTGGCCTTGTCAAAGCTAGAGACCGCCTTGACAAGCTTGATGAAAAGCTGCGTATTCGTCTTGTCAACGCGACCCTTGAACTTGACGATGAGGTTCTGGATATTCATGCCCTGGGGCGGCAACGACTCGTAAATCTCCTTGGCAGATGGCAAAGGAGGTCTTGCTGGAGCTGCGGAGGGACTACCCGCGCGGCTGCCGTTGGCTGCTGGACTACCTGCACGGCTAGCACCAGGAGTACCGGTAGGAGATCCGCCCATCATCATGCGGTTCTTGTCCTTTTTGTCCTTCTTTCGCTTCTTGCCGGCGTCTGTCATCTCGCTATCGCTACCAGAACCAGCGCCTTTGAGATTAGCAAGGGACGATTTCCGAGATCCATCAGCTAGTTTGTCATGCTTCTTCTTATGCTTCTTGCGCGAAGACTCGTTACCACTGGCTTCTGACAAGTTGGGTGAACCTGGCCGCTTCTTGCTCTTGCTATCACCAGACTTGTGGTTTCCTGATGGAGTGTTGGAGCCTTTCGTCGACGTACCAGAGGGGATGTTGCCAGCCTCTGGAGCCTTGCCATTTTGCTCGACTGCCTTCTTCTCTGCCTCCTCCTTTGCCTGTTGTCGCTCTGTTTCAGAGTCGGTGTCGGATTCGCTTTCTGTGATGTACGGGTTCTCTGGGTCACTGTCAAGGTAGTCGTACTGCTTCTCGCGCTTCACCAGGGCTTTTCTAGTCGCCTTTTCCTGGATCCTCTTCTCCTCTGCTTCCTTCCGTTCTTGTTCTTCTTTTATGGCAATGGCCAACTCATCTGGTCGATCCCATAGAGCGGCTTGCAGCTGGTCTCGCTTCAGCTTTTCAGCTGCCTCTTTGACGTCCTGCTCTTCACCTTCGAAGAGACCATTCAGACCCTCTTCGTCGTCGGCGAAGTCTTCCTCAAGATTGAAGTCAATATCGTCTGCGTCAGCTTCGCGTTTGACGAAGCCGATTGTGTCGTCATCGTTGCGTTCCCGCTTGATCCGGCCTTCGTCGTCTGCGCCACCACCCACACGGGTACGGACTCCACTCCACATCCTTGCATTGTTTTCTGCGTTGACGCGTTGCTTCTGGCGCTCTTCAAGGTCGGCAAAGAACTTTGGTCCGCCGCCCCTCTCAACCTTGGCCAGAATCTTATCCAAGTCGTCACCGCCGGTCTTGACCTTGCCCTTGACGTTGAAGCGATACCAGCGTTCCATGGGAGCCATTTGAATGGCTGTACTTGGATCTCCGGGGCGAGTAGTTGATAGCATGACGTGCGTCTCTGACAGCTCCGACTCGTAAGTGCCGACCCATGTCTGTTTGTTCTCGAAGTCCTCAAGATGCCACGGCAGCGTCTCCTCGTAGCGCAATAGCTGGCGCTTCTTCGCTTCTGGAGTGTCGTCGGGGCGATACTTTTGCTCCGTCTTCTTGTGGAAGGCAGGGGGCTTCTTCATGCCGGTTGGCGCGATCTTGGCCTGGTTCTCTTCGCGGACCTTGCGACGCTCTTCCTTCTGCAGTTCGATGCGCTCGCGCTCCTTCATCTCTTCCATGTCCTCCTTGGTGTCCTCCTCTTCGTAGGTCGACCCCATGCCGCTTGGGGGCGCGCGCGGATCTCTGCGGTGGAGCTTGATGGGCGTCTTGAACTGATGCTCGTCGGTGATGTCGACGTGGGTTTTGCTATGCAGACGCATGACATGGTGTCGCAGCTCTTTCAGATCCTTGCGGCTCACGATGAGCGGGAAGACGCTGGCGCCTTGGTCGAGGAACTGCTGTCGCAACGCGTCTTTGGACTGGGTTCCATCGTTGGCGGGCCCTGCGACGGGCTTCTTGGCCTCGTTCATCTGCGACAACGACACCATGGGCCGGGTAATGTTCTGTAGCGGGCGACGGGGCTTGCGCAGGACATCGGCCTGTGGACGCGGGCGACGGCGACGAACAGGCGGCTGCTGGCCATTGGCGGCGACGGGCGCGGCGGGCGCGCTGGCGGGCGGCGGGTTCCCGTTGGTGTTGCCGTTCATAGCGAAGGTGGTTGTGAGGATGAAGACAAGAATGAGGGACGGTGGGTGGCCGATAAAGACTGTTCGGAGACTCAGTCGCCTTTGTCCCAAGGAATCCTCCTCCACGGTCGAAGCGCACTTGGAACGTCACGGCTCTGCGCTAACGCCTTAGTGTGCCAAGACCCATCGCAGTGAAGCCGCCCCATCTCCGCCTCCAGGCAATGACACCATGGCTCGAATGCTAAGAGATCCACACGTTGGCGCTGTTCCATCGCTTGTCAAAGAAACAATCTCGAACCTGGGTTTGCAAAGTTACGTCCTGTGATTGCGAACTTGGCCTTGAGAGGCAATCTTCCATACTACCCATCTCTCACTGCTCGACTCTACAAGATCAGAGTCCCAACCCACGACTTTATTGCATCGCAAGCGAGTCTGCACTGACCCGACACCATGGAGCACGAGAATCCACCGCAACCCACTGGGCTGGAGAACCAGTTGCGCAATATGATTCTCGGCAACGTTAGCATAGCTGGTGGACAGTCTAGCCAAGATGTCCCCTCAGCATATCGTGGACGCGGACGTGGCCAAGGGCGTGGACGTGGACGTGGGCGTGGAGGTTTCCACGATACCGCCAACAACGTCAATAGCAATGGCCAGAACCACCCCACGCCAGGACAAGCTCAGGGATGGCGTACAAATGTTACCGCCAATACGGCTCCAGCTCGAGGGGGTGGAAGAGGAGGCTATGCCCCTAATCAGCGATATCAACAATCTACGGGAAACGCCTCAAATCAGCAAGGTCTACACTCGCCTCAGAACGGCTCACCAGTAGATCATCGGCAGTATTCTTCGCGGCCTTTCAGGCCTCCCTACCAGCAGCAGAATCTGAATGCAACTGGTATGCCATATTCACAGACCCCTAGAATCCTCCAGCGACCCCATGACAACGTTGCACTGCCAGGTCAAGCCACAGCAGGCCCAACGTCATCATCACAGCGCCCTCGTCCGCAAGGTCCATACGCACCACGATCCATGAATCAGCCACGGGAAAATCCTATGGTCCAGATTGATTATCTGGACTCAGTTGCGGCAGAAGAGATTCCGAAGGTAGAGATGTCCATGTCCGAGTCGGAGGCCAAGGAAGATTTTCGAAAATACTTGGAGACAATCATGCAAAAGGCCTTTGCTCGAGACTACACTGGTGACATTGCGACCATTTCCTTGGTAGGCTTTGGAAGTTTAGCTTCAGGTTTTGGTATGCCCGGCTCAGACATGGATTTGGCTGTAGTACCAGAGTGGAAAGATCCAGCCAGAGCTAGTGATATCACGATCGATCGCGGTATTCCTCGTCTATTGGAACGAGCGGTCCTCGACGCCAAGCTCGGTGGCCGTCTGCTGACGAGGACAAGAGTGCCCATTCTGAAGATATGTCAGACACCGACCGAGACCCTATACAGAGCTCTCGCTGAGGAACGTCAGAAGTGGGACGAACTCCCAGAAGAGGAGAAGTATCCTTCAGACTTACCACAAGAACCTACTCAGCCACCAAAGCCGCTGGTGGATGCCGATGGACCGAAGCCTACAAACCTGGCGGCGCAAGTAGACAGCACCAACTTTGGTGACGACTTCCCTACCTTGGGGGCTGCGGCGACAACAAAGAAACGACAAAAAGCTCCCACAAACGCTGAGGTACCCCAGGAAAACTCTTTTGTCCTAGCCACCAAGTCAGAGGATAAGATCAGCGACGGGACTGAAGATAAGACCAAAAGAGATCAGCATCATCGTCACGAGAAGCAGTGGACACGAGAGAAGGTTGTGGGTCCTCTCGACTTCCCAAAGACAGGTTGCGGAATTCAGTGTGACATTAACTTCGAGAACCCGCTCGGCATCCATAACACCCATATGCTTCGATGCTACTCGTTAACTGACCCGCGTGTCCGACCCATAGTTCTCTTTGTCAAGTCTTGGGCCAAGCGACGTAAAGTCAACAGCGCATACTCCGGTACTCTCAACTCGTACGGATGGGTGCTCATGGTACTGCATTACCTGGTCAATATCGCGCAACCACCAGTATGTCCGAACCTTCAGCTCTCCGTCCCGCTCCCAAGCGACGCAGAAGCCCTGGAGCATTTCTTTAAGCATACAATTATTGCAGGCTATGAGGTACGTTTCTGGCGCAATGAAACGGAAATTATGCAAGCCGCAGAAGCTGGTCGCCTTTCGCAAAATACACAGTCCATCGGTTCATTACTACGTGGATTCTTCCAGTACTATGCTTCCCTTTCAGGGTACGGCTATGGACCTAAACCTCCCCAGTTCTACTGGACTAACGAAGTCATCTCCCTTCGGACGCTTGGCGGTATCTTGTCGAAACAGAGCAAGGGTTGGGTGAGCGCAACAACCAAGATTACAGCTGAGAAAAAGGTTACCAACCGGTACCTTTTCGCCATTGAAGATCCTTTCGAGACCGACCACAATGTTGCAAGGACAGTCACTCACCGTGGTATCGTTGCTATTAGAGACGAGTTCAGAAGAGCATGGAGGATACTCAAGGCCATCGGACAGGACACAGAGCCTGAAGGCGGAATCTTCGACGAGGTCGAGGAGCAACTGCCTATTCCGAAACCTGAAGAGGTTCAAAAGGGCAATATCGAGAATCTTGGTGTTGATGGTGAGACGAAAGTTGAAGGAGTCCATCAAACGATTGGAGTGTAAGAGGTCTGTTTCTCTTCCTGGCTCGGTCAGACTTGAACCCTACGGTACTGGGCAGATGTTAGACTATTGTATTAGTTGCAACACGTATGTGTATTATCGAAAGGTGTTCAACTGGATGTGGTGCACGGGCACTGATGATGACGAAGATGCATGGAATAACGACTTCACGAGATGGATACGCTAGGCACTTTGAGTTTGCTCTCAGAAGTCTACACCTGCTTCACTGTATTACCATAGATGTAGAAATAATCACGATCAAATTCGCGATTTGGACAGCCTCCTTGTCAGAGTTGGAGCCACCCCTCCCACTCCTGCTCCATCTCAAAGAATGCGTCAGAGGCTGTGCTGGCGGAGCTCCCCTGCATACTGTGAGAAGCTTCTGTCTGTGAACGGTCTTGATCTGCCGGTGGATCGAAGCTCTGGCCATCTCCATAACTCATGTCTGCCAAGACTGACGAGGTGAAGCCAACGCTTGCTTCAGATGGTTGTGCGTTATCTGCGCCGTTATTTTCCGACCTACTATGCAGTCTACCAAGAACAACATCTATAGTATTCAAAGCTGTCTGAGCTTCTTTCGAGAACACTTTCTGCGGCTCCCAGACACTTCTCGATCTCTCGAGCGCCTCTACACTCTTCATAGCGACCTTTCCACCGATCAGCCCCTTCTTGATATCATCATCCAAGTTGAAGCACAACACAGTCGTGGCAAGCAAGAACTCGGATTGGACCAGAGAAAGAATCTTCCATCGATCAGTATATAACATACGCCCCGGATGGCACTGCTCAAATAGCTCAGCGTGTAGTTGTAACATCTCCGTAGCCGCATTCACGCATGTCGTATGTGAAATGCTGTACTTGCTATTTGCCTTCGCAAGAATCATGAACTTGCGGTGAAGGGTGATTTGTGCATGATGATAAGACATCGCCATATAAATACGGCGGGTGATGAGCTCAGCACCATCTAAGACAGACCGTTGCATGGATTTCAGCTCGAGTATAGGAGGCTTCTGTGCGTATGCAGTATTGAGCAATACATCCAAACGCATTGCTTCCTCGTAGTCTCGCTGCTTGGATGACGTAGTGAAATCGCAGATCATTCCGTAGACGGAGACAACTCTACTCTTGTAGACCAGGAATTGAGCAAGCGTGTGTTCGTTCTGTGGTCTAGCGTGCGGCAATACGGTTGAAGTGTCGTCGAAGTCGTTGTCAAGAAGGTTACGAGGTTCAGCGGTATCGCATTGAGTCTCTTTGATGATGCGCGGAAGGCCGACCTGGGAAGCAGATGCAGTGTCGAATTGCGTGAGTACTAAATGTAGTCGTACGAAGTCAGTATAATTCTTACATGCAGTTTGTACAGAGAAACTTACTGTACCAAGTACGCCGGCGCATTTCTGCCCCGTAAACGCTGATGTTTGGGAAATGCGAGCCGTCACGATGATAGCCCATCTTGAGCGCTACACGTATAATGATACCTGTCAACTGCCAGCATCCGTGTTGTGTGTCTTCGCCTTGAAGGTATTCGGTCTGCAGAAAGGCCAAAAGAGCTTCAATAGTATGCGGCACTCCCTTCATGTAGTTGCCTAGCCTCAGGCACTGTATCATCTTCTCTCGTGAGATTATGATTATGCTACGATATTCAGCTGCCGTCGTCTCATCAAGTGAGCCTGCATCTCCATTGATGAAGAGGGTACAATATGCCACAATGTACATCATGCCATATAGTATGGTCAGCCACATGGTCGATGTCGAAAGTGGGTCCTCCCAGAAAGCCTCATATTGTTTGAAGAAGACCCCGCGGTGAATAACGAGGGAAACGGGCATATCGGCCCACTTGAAGTACTTCGATATCATGCTATCGACAATGATACGAGGTGGAATCGTAGCAATGATCTACAGATGTGGAAATGCGAAGTCAGTGTATGTCTTACATGCATTTCGTACAGTCATAACTTGCCTCTATCTTCGTGGTTGGATATGTCTGAAGAAGGAACAGATCGTTACCAGGAAGTACCGGGTCAGCATAGGAATCCCCTAAATCTTCGGGATGTTGCTGCACCATGCCCTTCAGATCACCGATTTCATCGAGGATAGCTTTCCAGTGATCACTCTCTACGTAAGAGGACTCATGGTTCTCCAGATTCATACTCCCAACCCCGTACGTGAGAGGATCTGCATCACCTACGACATCAGTAGCCATGGGGAACGCCACGCTGTCAGGCAATGGAGCATTGAGTTTGCTTTGTTGCTTATCAAGCAAAGACCGAACCATTGATTCGAGTTGGTCGATTCGTTCCTGAAAAACCTTTCGGGTGGCAGTCTCCATTGGTGGGTCTCTTTGTGAAGCTCGAGAAACTTGAGACAGAGGAAACGTGCATATCGTTGCCTGTCCTAACCGGATGCAACTCCCACATGGCTTGTTGCGGTCACAACGGAGTCTGAGTGCGAGTTAGCAGCAATTGTTCAGTATAGAGAGATGAACGGTTTACTCACTTTCGCTTCCGGCAAAAGTCGCAAGACAGCTGAACCTTCTCTCGGCCTCTCATCTTCTCCAGTAGCCGTGCGGAGGAAACGGGGGAACTCGTCATGTCCTCGAGTTGCTTCTCCTTTGGTCAGGAGATGAGGACTGGAATGAGTCTTATTGGAATTGTGAGCATGCCCCTTGACAGCGCCCGCGGGTACATCGGCCACTCATAATTTGCACGGATCATATCTCCATCGCATAATGTACACTATATCGCTCATTCTTCCCGTTGGGGTATGTAAGCGTCAGCGCACCTGGTATGAGCCAGTAATCTTCTGTGGCTGGAAAGTGGGTCCAAACGGACGTCCGCTTGACGCTGATTGGTACACTGTATCTCATCCTTGAAAGCACATAGCAGGCAAGCATGAAAACCGACGTTGATATTTGTATATAATAACCAAGGAAGTAGTATTTGGACAAGCTCCAAGGTTTCACATATTCATTCTCTTACTTTTCGATATCTTGAAGACACGTAACTACCACTTCAAAGACCATATCCTATACAATGCCTACCAATCTTGCAGCATGGATACCAGCACCTAAGCAACGAATGCAAGTCGCAGAAGCACCATTTCCTACACCTGGGCCAGACGAAATCATCATCAAGAACCATGCAGTAGCAGTCAACCCTGTCGATTGGGTTTTGCAAGATCAGGGCACTAGTATGGCATTTGGTTGGATCAAATATCCTTTCGTCTTTGGATACGATGTCGCCGGTGAGGTGGTCCAGGTCGGGAATAAGATCGTGCGGTTTAAAGTAGGGGACCGCGTTCTAGGTCAGGCACAGAGCACGGACAAGACAATCAACAGCGCGGCGTATGGAGCGTTCCAGCTGTATACCGTTCTCCTCGAAAGGAACTCATCGCCCATTCCGGATAGCACATCATTCGAGTCTGCTTCAGTGATACCATTGGCCTTCACCACTGCTGCTGCAGGATTGTTTGAGAAAGACCAACTAGGCTTGCAATATCCTCAACTTGATCCGAAATCGACCGGAAAGACTGTCCTTGTGTGGGGAGGCTCGACTAGTGTGGGCTGCAACGCTATCCAACTCGCTGTAGCCGCTGGATACGAAGTCGTATCAACGTCTTCTCCAAAGAACTTTGATCTCCTGAGATCGCTCGGAGCGACCGAAGTTTTCGATTATAATGACCCCTGTTCAGTCAATAGAATCGTTAAGTTCATGGAAGGAAGAGAATGCGCGGGGGCCCTATCAATCGGAGAGGATGCAGTTTTCCGCTGCCTGGATGCACTGAGCAGCTGCAAAAGCGGCAAACATATCGCGATGGCAACATATCCAATCCCGGCTCAACCGAAACGCTTAGTCGCGCTACAGATTGTCTGGAGCTTCGCGACTTCGATGATCTCCATCGCTATCAAATCAAGGCTAAGGGATATCAAAACGAGCTTCATATCCGGATCAGTAGCACACAGCCCTGTTGGTGAAGCCGTATATGCCGATTTCCTGCCAGAGGCCCTTGCAAGGGGCAAGTTCAGACCTGCACCGGAGCCTATGATCGTTGGAGAAGGACTAGAAACTATCCAAAGAGCGATAGATATACACAAGAAGGGGGTCTCGGCTAGAAAGGTCGTTGTAAGCCTGAAGTAATGCTGGGAGCTGACGTACTTATGATTTGCTGCTTTCTCTCGTACAATGACTGTACCCTCCTTACTGTTCCTGGATATGTTACCATGGTCAGAATATGATCGCAACTTACAAATCTTATCAAATCAATCTGAGTTTTCTTGACCAAAGCGCCGAATAGTTTCGATCACATAGACATAGAAGTTACGAGTTTTGGCGGAATTGTTCAACACCTAAGCCTGAGCAGGCACCCTACTTTAGTTCACCCTTGCGCACCCGCCCCACGCATCGTCCTACCTCAATAGCCTCCAGCTTTTAGCTAAGATGCGGCGTTATTAAGTTTCTCCTGGCCTTCGTTTAGTCTTTATCTTTTGTCTCCACGGTGCCTCCAAGATATCAAGAAGGTGCAGGAAGTAATCCATAGAGGCTAGCCACGCACGCGCACTGTTACTTCGATAGTGGTACATGTTTATTGCCAGAAAGTACACACGCACTGCATAACTTACAACTTGATGTCAAAACTTGTCCCGCACCCACAACTGCTCGTCGCCCCCGGTATGCCCGTAATCTTGAACTGGCTACCTATCAACTCCATTGTATAATCCACCGTGCTTCCATTCAGCAACTCTAGGCTAGACTCGTCAATGACGATCTTCTCGCCCCTTTCCCCCTCAAATATGGTGTCTTCCTCAGCCGCTGGGTCTTTCGATAAGTCCGTCAAGTCCATAAGATACTGGAAACCGTGACATCCGCCGCTCTCGATGCTCACGCGCAACGCGAGGTTTGGGTTGTTGTCACCTGTAGAGATCTTCTGGAGGCGATTCGATGCACGGGGTGCTATAGAGATCAACATTGGGTTACCGGAATCATCGGTACGGGGGTTTTGGATTGGTTGCGCGGGCTTTGCGGTGGAGGCGTCGGATGATGTGGCAAGAGTCCGTCGTGGTATGTGTTGTCGTTTTGGGAATATGGAGATCTGTGCTGGAATATTTCTGAGCACCCTGCGTGGAGATGAAGGCGCAAGAAAGTCGAGGAAAGGCGACTGCGAAGTGGCGCCTGAGGACACTCTGCTGTACGCTCGCGTGGACTGTATCGCGGCAGTTGCAGGATGGGCGGATCCTTTTGCCATGGTCCTCCTCGCTATTCGCAGGCAAGATGTGCACATGGTTGAAGAGGACGCCATTGTTGTGATATCGAGGTTGTGGTGAGATGAAGGTCCATGAATCTGAGGTCATAGCTAAGAATGTCACGGCCGACGAGACCCAATCACACGCGCCCACCGATTGGGAGTTCTAGATCGCTTAGTCATACTATGACCCCACCTTGTACCGCCACTATTAGTCGTACGAGCCGCCAGGCCGTTCCAGTCTTGCCCGCCAGAGCTATTTACTTATCGTGCCTGAGAGCTCCATGATAGCGCCAAATCATCTCTGCATAAGCTTCTTTTTATCTAATTCCTGGTAGTCTTTCGTACACCACTAGCGACGATGCCCAAACACTACAATGCATATCTCGAACTTCCACACTCGGAACTTTGCACAGAGGAGTTCGCAAGGAATGAAGACAGAAAGGATAGATTGAGCAAGTTGAGGAACGAATTTGTGATACCAAGCAAAGGCGACTTGAGGAACAAGAAATTCGGATTTCAGCAAAACTACGCGGGAGAGGCCGCCGCTACGCGCGAAGACGACAGCGAAGATTCCATATACTTCTGCGGCAATTCTCTAGGACTTCAACCTCGGAGAACAAAGGAATATGTTAACCGTTATCTGGATACTTGGGCATCCAAGGGTGTGTTTGGTCATTTCACGAATTACGAGGGAGGATTACCGCCATGGCTACACATCGACGATGCGATCAAAGGCCAGACAGCCAAGGTGGTCGGCGCACTACCTACAGAAGTCGTCATAATGGAGACTTTGACTGCAAATTTGCATTTGCTCATGGCAAGTTTCTGTAAGTGTCCCAGTGAGAACTGCATGTGAGCATACACTGACTTCGTACACCCACATTAGACCGACCGACCAAGGACCGGTACAAGATCATCATTGAGGCGAAGGCATTTCCTAGTGATCATGTGAGTTGATGCGAACATGCTCTCAGCGCTTAGATATTGACTTCTTCGCAGTATGCCGCTCTCTCTCAGATTGCCCACCACAACCTCGACCCATCTGCGCTCATAACCATCGATCCGCCCTCAGCGTCCTCGCCTTACCTCTCCAACGAGCACATACTCTCAGTCATATCCCAACATGCGCCAACGACTGCACTGGTCTTGTTACCTGGTATCCAATTCTACTCGGGCCAGTTCTTCGATATAGAACTCATAACGCGCCACTGCCGATCGCTGGGTATAACCGTAGGCTGGGACCTTGCCCATGCAGCTGGAAACGTACCACTGAAGCTACATGACTGGAATGTTGACTTCGCAGCATGGTGCAACTATAAATATATGAATGGTGGCCCTGGTGTCATCGGTGGACTATTTGTACACGAGAGGCATGGAAGAGTGGAGCAGGTGCCTGCAGTTCAGAAAGATGGCACAAACGGCGCAGTGGGTAACAGCACAGAGCTTGCCTACCGACCGCGACTAAGCGGCTGGTGGGGAAGCGATAAAGACAGTCGCTTTCGCATGGAAAACAAGTTCGTGCCAATCACTGGGGCGGGCGGCTTTCAGCTCAGCAACCCTAGTGCATTGGACATGACATCTGTCATGGCTAGCTTAGACGTCTTTGCTCTGACGAACATGGATGATTTACGGCAGCGGAGTCTCAGGTTGACTGCGTACCTCGAAGCGCGGCTACTAAAGTATGACGGAGGAGAGCCACCTTACAAGATCATCACACCTGCGAATCCAGCGGAGCGTGGTGCGCAGCTCAGTGTGCTTCTCAATCCAGGACTGCTGGACCAAGTTCAACACTATATCGAAGAACGTGGCGTGGTCGTCGATGAAAGAAAGCCTGATGTGCTTCGCGTGGCGCCTGCACCACTGTACAACTCCTTCCACGACATCCATCGCTTTATCACTGTCTTCCACGAAGCTTGTCGTATAGCCGTGAAGGGTGTTGGGCAGAAGGGCGCGCACAATGACAAAATCCCTGAAGGAATCGCGAATGTGTGATTGTCCTGTGCGCCATCTCAGGAGGTACTTACTCGTTTTCGAGAGCGATGTAATTTCTAATACTAGTAACACATTATACCCCAGCAATAGCAACTTTCATCATGTCGTATCCAAAAGGTTGATTCAAGAAAGGGAACACTATGTAGTAGACAAGATCACGATCGGGAGCAGATGAAAGCCGTCACCCGTTTAGGTCATCGTATGCGATCATGTATCCAAGCATCCTAAGCCTTAAGCCTTAAGCGCAAAAGAGAACAAACTATCCATCTGCACCCATTGCCTTCCATTCCTCTCTAGCCATCGTTCCACCACGCCCTTAAGCGTACCAAATCTCTCTCTGTTGACTTCCGCCAGCACTTTCATCTTCTCTTTCCTCTCCATATCCTCTGATTTCATACCAGCATCCATCTTGCCTATGCGGTCAACGTCAAATAACGATTGATAGTACAACAGCTGGTTCCAAACATCGCGTTCCTTGATCTCGTAGCTCATCTTGCCCAAGCAGTCACGGGCGAGACCCTTCGGGCCAAGGCAACGGTGTCCGTAGACAGATATACTACGCGTTCGATTTGAACATTGGGGGTCATCACAAAGAACATGACCGGCGTAGTATGACGCGAGGACTTGACGGATAGAAGATTCTAGCTGGGCCACCACGCTGATGTTTTGTAGCAACTTGCCGCAGCCTTCAGCAGGACATTGTATTCCACTGTGGGAGATGGTCTGTAACGATGCCGTAGTTGGTGATGTCGAAGAAAGACCCTGGAATGGGAATACAGTTGTACATTCCCGGCAGCGCAGCCACAGTGGCGAGCAAGATTGGAAGCGTACGGAGTCCGGAATTTGCGACTCCAGAGGATGGATTTCTGTGTCTTGTTGCGCACCTCCAGAGACGGTGCTCACGCGATATTTGGAAGTGTCGAGACCGAGACAAGCTGCCAAGAGAGTGACGTTGGTTCCGCTGATGGGGGCACAGAGACGTTCTACTGGTGGTAGAATCTGCTTGTGGAGGTAGTAATCGATATCTGGTTTTAGTCCACTGTCGGCTTTCAAGACTTCATCAACCGGATAGGCGTTCTTTGCTGCGTTTTCGGCTGAACCAGATGATTCACCAGTAATGATGAAGCTCATAACGTCCTTGGCCTTGACGTGTTTGCCCTTTGCCTGAAGGCGAAGTGCGACCTGGACAGAGGGCATCGAGTTACCATTGGGATACTCCTTGGGGTTCTTTCCGAGCTGGGTATAGATGGTGTATTTCCGAGCTGGTACGGTGTACTCGCGCATCTGCTTGCTCAGCTCACGGAGATGATTGTGGATCTTCTCGACGACTACCTCAGGGTCTTCACCGCTAAGGAGGAAGTTAAGTAGTTCCCTACATCTTTGTTAGCGAATTGTACTAGACGTTAGATGCGGCAAAGCTTACGTTGACGTCTCCTTCGACAGGGCGCAGTATTCTCTGCGTCTCATGTCGAGACCCTTGACTTCAAGTTTCTCGATGTATTTACCGTCAACAGAGACCATGTTGATGGCGGCGTACTTCTTCTTGGCATGCAGTAAGATGCGACGGAAAATGTTGTCGATATCGATCTCCAAAAGTCTGTAGCTGTCGTTGATCTCCCTTTTGAACTCATTGCCCAATTTTAGCGCATCTTGAATGTTGTCGACATTTGTGTTGATCATGACTGAATCTGTATCACCATAAATAACGCGCAGCGCCTTCTCCTCGGCCATGTCCTTAGTCTTCCGAAGAATTTCACGACCCTTGTATGTCGTGAGCATAGCGAGTGGTCGAGCGTAGAACCGAGATTTGGTATATCCCAAACATCCGTACATAGAGTTGGCAGTGAGCTTTAGAGCCATTTGCTTGATATCCCAAGTCGCCAACTCATCCGGTGTAGCATCCTTTGCCTTCATAAGCTTCTTCACTTCGCGACGACGCGAGACAAGTGTAGCAATAAGACGCGGCAAAATACCCTGATCTTGGTTCGTGGGGACCTCTGGCACCTTGTCGTCATCCTCTGAGAGATCCGATCGCTCCACGGTCGTGAAGCAAATGTTGAACTCCTGGATAATACTGGGATAAAGAGAGTTGAAGTCCATGACCAGAATGAACTTGTCGTAGAGACCTTTCTCGGGTTCGAAGACGAGACCACCTTTGAACTTGTCCTTCTTCTTCGCGTCCGCACCTTCTTCACCTTCCGCTGCTTCTTCCTCAGCTTTGACCTTGCTCTTGCCCCACTGTTTGTCCGGGCAAATGTACTTGTTCTTGTGGAACTCGTGCAGCAAAATGTACTCGTTACGCTCTGCGCGGGTTCCGCTCAGCGTTCGGGCCCATGAGTTACCTGCCAAGTTGGTGAGAACCTTGGTAAGTGGAAGCATCTGCACCTTTATCGCAATGGCAGCGATGAAGTAGGCATCAGCTTGGCAGTGCTTGATGTAGTTGAGAAGACCCTCCTTCGTTGTCGCCCAGGTCTTCAGTGCAGCTTCGTTATCAAGCTCTTCACGTCGCTTGTTGAGTCCAAGCTGAACCATCTCTTCAAGACTCCACGACTGACACTTTGGCATAAGGGATTTTCCAAGGTCATTCGCCAAATCGCACAACAAGCGACCAGAAGCTAGTTGCTTCTCAGCAAAGAAACTGCCACCGCCCTTGCCCATACTCTTAGGCCAATCACTTCTCTTAAGTCGTCCAATGCGGTGCCATCCTGGGGTCTTCTTCTCTCGAAGACGGCTTAGCAAGACGCTGTAATCGACGTCGTCTAAGCGATGGCCGACAAGAACATCCGGATCATGGCGCTGGAACATCGCCATCAACAGACTGAGAAGTTCTTGCTCTGTCTTCTTCATGTACATGTTACCCTTCACTTTCTCGACTTCTTTATCGAAGCCTGTTGGGAAAGCAGTGCCATTCGGCCGCATGATAGTGAAGCTCTTGCACTGCATTTGATCGACAGGTGTAGTGTCAGTCAGAGAGAAGCTATCGTATATCATAGCACTGGCCACTAGGATCTCCTGCTTATTATCCTTGGCATTGAAAGTGGTTCGCAGGGAGAGACTCATGAGGGTCATTGGGGGCGCGTCCAGATTGTCCGACGCGCTCGTGACTGTGATATTGTTGGGTTTGCTCACCAAGACTTCGAGCTTACACCAAGAAGCATTGGCGACAGCAGCGAAGTCGGGGGCGTCGATCTTGAGCCAGCATGGTCCCATGACGTTCTTCCAAAGAACAAATTGTTCGAAAAGCGAGGTGTTGGTTCCAAAAACATGCGAGAATGTTTCTCCCTTTAAATCAGAGGCTAAAGGCATCTTGTCATATCCATAAAGGAGCTTGAGGTAATCGGCTTCTTTGGGTATGTCGGCCAGTTCGAAAGCGTACTTCCTGGTACATGGCTTGATCTTGTGTAAGTTTACGCGGTGCTTGCTCATTATGGAGTCAACCTCGTCTGATACATCACTCAGACCAACCTCCTCGTCTGTGGTTACTCCTCGAATGTGACGGTACTCTCGGGGCAGAAAGTACAACTTTCGGAGGATGTGATCGACCTTCACAAAGCAACTGACATAGTTGCCTGACTTCTTGTCCTTAACTTTACCGAACAGGCACAAGCTGCCGTTAATTTCAGTGTAGTCAATCCAGAACATGCGTAAGCTGCCGTCCTCTTCCAGCGCATCCTGTGGTTGTATCTTGCCCATGCCAGTAGTTGCAGGGGCAGGACTACTCATGACGTTGAGTTTGCTCGTGACATCATTCCACGAAGAAGCATCGACAGGTGCTGCGGAAGGTCCAACAGGTGAGCTGGCAGGTGCGGGGTAGTCTTCTTTCTTGATCTTCGCTATCGGTCGTCTGCCAGCCATGTTGACGCTGGCTATTGGCACACCAAGATGTGTCGTGGGTTGAGCCACCTCCATGAGGTCATCTTCTTCCTCTTCTTGTTTGATCGCAGGATGTGCTCTTCGTTCTACGGCTTTAGCAACGGGTGATGATTGTAGTGGAAGGTCGCTCATAGGATGGTCGTCGTCCAGTATGGGAAGGTCATCGTCATCGACGTATGCATTCGCTGCAGGTGGTGTGTCTGGCATGTGTGCGTCTGAATCATTGGTCCGCTTTGTTACCACAGTCGATCTGTTCTCTGATATAGGAGGTGACAGCACGCGTGTTTTCCTTCGCGCCTCTGTCTTTACGGGATGCGTTCGGTTCTTCGAGGAGGGAACGGGGTTTGTGTCGATTTCGCCAAGTAGGTCCTCCATGAAGTCTTTGTCGGCTGCAGTGACAACAGGCTGGATGTGTTAGCGTCGACCCCGCACGAAGTCATGTACTCGAAGAGCTCACCTTTGCCTTTGGTGCCTTTGCAGCATTCTTCGCACTGAAGTACTTGCTAATGCCATTGTCAATCTTTTTTCGCTTCTCCTCGTCTTCTTCGCGTTTCCGTTTGGCTATAACGCGTTAGTACTGCTGTTGATTGGCCGTGATTACATCATCTCATACCAGCTTTGCCTTTGGCAGGCCGCTCGTCTTCTCCCTCGCTGTCTGTCGCAGCATAATGGTATTGACCGTGGCCTTCATCCCACTCCTCCCGGCCGTCATCGACATAACCCTCGCCCTCGTCGCCAACAACGAAATCATCTTGATCCAGTCTTCCTCGCACAATCTTCTTGTAGCCCTCTTCGTCGACCGTATCGTACAATTGCTCTTCTTCTGCGACTTCGTATGTGGACAAACGCGTCTTGCCTGCCGCACGATTGGCTCGCAGTTCCGCGAGTAGGGCAGCGCCGGTCTTCTTCCCTACACGCGACATGATGTATTACAGTGTATAGGTTGTGGAAGCAAAAAGCGAAGTGAAGAAATTGGGGTATCTGGTGCCGTCGAAGGCGTGTTTGGAGGGCTGGCGGGACGACAGGTTAAAGTGCAGGAGCGACGCGCTAATCGGCACCGTGCACGCGACGCGACATCCCATTAATCACGCCAAGACGCTACCCCGATTTGTATATTCTATTACTTGCCCACAACGGGCTACATCTCCAACACCACAACATCATCATGGCGTCAGTCTCAAAAGCCCCTCTGGTCTGGATAGACTGTGAGGTAGGCTTACTTGTGCTCTTACGCAGTATTTCGTTGACCCTGTTAGATGACCGGCCTGAACACTGATAATGACACTATCATGTCTCTTGCCGCATTTGTCACTGACGCAGACCTCAACATCCTCGACGAAGCAGGCTATGAGGCCATCATTCATCATGAAAAAGAGCAACTCGACCGTATGGGCGAGTGGTGTACAAATCATCATGGGCAGTCTGGTCTAACGCAAGCCTGCATCGACTCTGCCACTACCGCCGAAGAAGCAGCAGAGGGCCTACTTGCCTACATCAAAAGATTTGTGCCCGAGCGCCGCACCGCTCTGCTTTCCGGTAGCTCTGTGCATGCCGACAAGTCTTTCCTCGTCAAGCAGCCTTACAAGGTTGTCACCGACTACCTCCACTACCGGATCATGGACGTCAGCAGCATCAAAGAAGCTGCTCGTAGATGGGCACCCAAAGACACACTCAAGAAGATTCCAAGGAAGAAGATGTTACATGAGGCACGTGCGGATATTCTAGAGAGTATCGAAGAAGCGAGATACTATCGCGAGGCGTTCTTTCTGAAGCCAGCGAGCACCATAGAGTCGTCAAAAGAGTAATAATGGATTCAAAAGTAGTATGAAAGCCGTAAAGTTCTTGGATAAGGCAGAGGAAAGATTAGATGAGTTGATACCGCCTACAAGAGATGAGATGACTGCCTATGTACGGCAGTCTGTTTACTGCATACAAAGGAATGTGAAGACAATCAACCTGGTCGTACATGAGATGGAAGCTGATGGAAACCAACAATAATCACCCTTATCTAAACCCTAAAAATCATGCATTAGTGTCAAACAGAGCATCTTCTTGGATTTTGGATCCTGCTACAACACGAATCGCCTGGCAAGTACTGTTTTGCAAGTGCCACTGCTTCCTATCGTGTCCACTGATCTCGCGGCGTGTATAGCGACGGTCTGTCATGCGCGGATATGCAGCATTCCTGGAAGAATGATAGAAGACATAGTGAGTAAACATTGTACTGTGGCAGAAACCCAAGAGAGGTATGCGTAGGTGATACAGGTTATACAAGAGGTCGAAGAGATGGACATGGGTGTATACCAGAATGCAAAAGTCTAAATATTGGCGGTAATAGCTCACCATTCACCCCTTTTGTTGACTTGGGGATGCGCGTAGATCTTAAACAGGAACGCGATTATTCATCGCAGGGTATCATACTCCTGTTCTGCTTGTGCACTAACATATGCCTACTGTGAGTATTGCCAGTAGACTGTCGCTTCATACATACAAGATGCCTACCATGCATCATGCCGCAGCCTGACTCTGTAGTTTTATCCTCTTCGCCTTGTACTTATTTCTTTCCAATGCTGAATCCCCTCGTCATGTAATCCGCACTGTTGCCCGTCGATGCCTTATGCTCCGTCTTGTTAAACAAACTATTCACGTTGTCATTTTGCGCCATCTTCCTCCTCTTGTTGCGTTCTTCTTGCTCCTCAAGCACCTTTCGTGTCAAGGAGGCCGTGGCAGAATTCTTGATTCCGTCGTTGGCTGATGTTGTCGCGTTTGCTGCACCCTCTTTCTTTGCCTTTCCGTCTCCGCCTGGTAGTGGGGTTTTCGTGGCGCTGTTTTCAGTGGACGTATCGCCGTGCTTACGTTTCTTCTTACTCCCGGGCGCTTTCTTGAGCGCGTGTGTGAGGCCCTTGTCCTTCAATGCTTTCATACGTAGATTCAATCGCGCGATGTCGGTTGGTGTGGTGGGTAAGATGGGTATGATATCGTTCTCAGCGTACGGTTCGTTGCACTGGTAGCAAATCAGTCGTTGTGTCTTGAAATGGTCGACGCAGCAAATACATACTGTCAAACACGTGCTCTCGCCGACTTCCTTAACGACACTTCCCGCAAAGGCATGCCCACAAGGGACAACATACACAGCCTTACTCCCAAACCCTAGCCTCTCTCCAGTAATGGGACATTTCCATTTCTCACCTAGACTCTTCTGTACCTCACCACCGTCTTTCTCCTCAATTTCAAGCTTGACTTCGACCACGTCTTTC
Source organism: Alternaria burnsii (assembly GCF_013036055.1). Lineage (NCBI taxonomy): Eukaryota > Fungi > Ascomycota > Dothideomycetes > Pleosporales > Pleosporaceae > Alternaria > Alternaria burnsii. The sequence goes on along the minus strand of NW_024066107.1, from coordinate 2,642,656 downwards.
AGACCCTTGACCCTATCCCCGAATGTGCCTAATTCTGAATCTTTGACGCCTGCGATCTTCTTCATCTCCGTCTTCTCTGCGTCATCTTCTTCTTTTAGCAAGAACTCGATGATGGAGTCCTTGTTGTACAGAATACCAGCAGCATCGGAAACTACGGGGCGGGCAAGAGGCTTGCGCGTCAAAGGATCAGTGGACCAGGCGTATTCTTGTTGTTCGGTTTGCGCCTCTTTGATCTGGGCGGTTGTGAGAGCTTTAGCGGCTTCCTTTACGAGTTCGCTACGTTTCGGAATCGATCCACCGTCGTTGCCCATCGCGTAGGGCTTCGCTAAGACTGGATGTGGTTGCGCGCGGATTGATGTGAGAGCGTTGGTGAGAGGCCGAGGGTATGCGGCGAAGCGCGGAGGTTTGAGTAGTTTTGGGACGTGCACGTGCCATTCCCATCCAAGGATATGGGGGACTACCTAGCTAGGACCCTGATGGAAACAGATTGCATATCATGAGAGGATAGCTCGATAGTGATTTGATCTGCGCACTGTGCTGGATGTTATGTCTCTACCTTTGAAGGTTATACTGATGTTATACAAGAAAGGTATCTATTGCACTCCTCATGTCGCAACGCCTCATAAGTGTCGTATCTACATGTCCCTCAAATCTCCAGACTTGTCAACCGCCGGAGACGTGTATCCCTTCCTTCGTCCGAATGATTTCGCGGGTCTTGCTGGTCGCGACGGTCCCTTCAGCGGCCTTTTCCATTCCTTCTTCCATGACGGTCTGGCCTCGCCTTGATCCCATTGTCTTACTTTGCCCGGTTCCATTCTGTCGTCTGCTTGGCTGTCCTCTTTCCGCAGATATCCATGCAAATCTGCCTCTTGATCCTCAGCATTCGTTTGTCCGCCCTTGAACATCACCCTCTGGATAAATGCAGAGAGTCTCGCTCTCTCTTTTTCGAACGGGCTCTTTAGCTCCTCGGCGATTAGATTCGAGAACAGCAACTTGTCGTATACGCCATGGACTTTCTTCAGAGCATCGATAGCATCTTGTCTTGCTTCGCCCTTCAGATACTGAGGTCCACGACGCCCTGCATACTTGGTTTGCCCTGCACCAACCCCCACTTGAAGACGAATATTCTTCACGAGGGGATTAAGTAGAGTGAGGGCATCGATAAAATCCGAACCTTTGGCTAAAGGGAAAGAGATAACAAGCCCAGCATACATAGTAACAGTCTTGGGATCTGCGTCTTCCAGTGTCTTGGACATCATATCCAAGATCTGGCCTCCATTCTTTAGCGAGTTGTGATTGTTTTTGTCGCGGACGCAGGTACTCATTGCGATCCTAAATGTACCAGGTGGAGGCCTGATGGCACGATTCATCATATCCTGCTGCAGGACTTGGACTGCAGCACTAGAGGCGCGGTTCTGACGGAGATTACGCAAACGCATGTTGAGGTTATTTAAGTCGGGAGTGATTTTATACGTTGTAGGGTCGGTCAAGAGATCCCAGTATTCCTGAGCTGCCTTGTTCGCTACAACTTTTTGGCATGCTTCCTGGACTAAGGAGAGTGTGTTGTTGCCTGGTCGAACGTAAATGAGGGGGCTCGATACTGCACTACCTACGCCCTGAGGCGTCAGAGCTAAGAACTCGTCGCCACGCGCGGGGACATTATCAGGGGAAAGATGGTCATCATCGATACGATATTGTTCGGGTACGTTGGGAGCTCGCACGTGTGGAAGGCCGGCGCCTTGTCGCTCCACCGAGCCTAGCCGGGGAACGAGCCGCGGTATGTCCATCGTCTGCTCCACCAGCGAGAGTACGTCGTCCCAGTCTCGCGGCCGACTGCCGATCAGCAACAATCTTCCCATTGCACAGACAAGCTCTTCGTCAATGGCGAGATCTGCACGTCTCCATCTCCCGATAATGTCTTCCCACATGCGGCGCCCTTCCATAATTCCACGCTCTCTCCTCGCAGCCGTCTCGTCCTCGCTCTCTCCTTTGGGCGTGTCTACCAACAGACTTTGCCGTATAGCGTTGAGTATGGTGATGTATGTGATGGCATTGGCTGCTGCTGGCCCGGTTTCTGGTATCTTTCCAGCCACCCCCCATAAAGCATCCATATCGCCCGCTCTTGCGCACACTTTCAGCGCAGCGTTCGTGTGCATGATCGACGGTTCGACCCGCGAGTTGGGTGCGGAGAGCGAGTGGTAGATAGAAAGTGCTTTGCTAAGAACACCAGATGTATGCGCGTTCCACGAGAGGCCTCTGAGGAGTATAGTATATGTGTAGGAGTCGGGGAATTGCGCGCGTTTCTTCATCTGCGGCGGGTCAGCATTGCCCCTCATAACTTGGTGTAGGCTGTGCGCACATCGTTGTAGACCTTGATCGCATCGTTGACTCTCTCTTTGGCCAGGTAGTGGTCGATAATATGGTTCCAACTGACAATGCACTGCATGGAGTGGCTCGCCATGCGCACCAATTGCAGCATCTCCTCTGCCTTGTCCTTTTTCAACTCGTTCCTCACAAACGTCGCAAGCTCCAGCGGGTCCTGCAAATATCGCAACTCCCTCTTCCTCCTGTTCCATTCGCTATCTGACATGGACGGGTCTCGCCGGCCAAGTCTCGCTAGATTGGGTGTCTCGTCGACCGGATGCCGTGCAGGCAGTTGCCGCAGCGCCGCCGTCTCTCTCCTCTTCCGGTTTGCTGCGAAAGCTGAGTTCTTGAAATGATCTTCTTCATCTCGTGATGTCCCTTGGGCCTCGCTCGGCTCTGCAGACCTCTTGTATTCTGCTCTGGTGGCATTGCGGGTGGATAGCAGTCGTTGCTGGCTCCGTCGCAGAAGCGGATTTACATCATGGCGGAGGCGTTGCGCATTAGCAGTCGGGACGTCGAGCGCTTGTATGCATCGCCAAAGGCACGCGCGGCAGTTCAGCATCAGGTCGAGGGAGCGTTTCGTTATGTACAAAGGGCATGGGACATTCTAGTCAGGAAAAGTTCCCCAATTCCGTAGCGCAAAACCACCGGGCCGAACCATGGCACACGTGATGACCCGAGCACCGCACCGTCTGAACCGAAAAGGAGCCTCATCTGCTCGCGTGCTACCCAAGAGAGCATTAGCAGGCCCAGTCTGCCGCTATGCGACGCGCCGCCTCCAAATCGTCCACGCGAAGAAGCAATCCAGCCTAGATCAGACTTCCCGCGCCCACGCCTCACTCTAGCAGCAAAACCATGCCTACCGCCTACAAGGCTGAACCTACACTACGCGCCTCCGAGTCTACGGAGCCGAACCAGCACTATAACGCGGGAGTCCGAGCCCGCCAGGCGCACCACTGTCATAGGGCTTACTTCGATCCTTCGCTCCAAGTCCCGCGACCAACAAGCAAGCAAACTAAAACTGCCGCAGAATGCCTGGCTTGTGGCAGAGTGTCATGCTAGCGCAACGTGACATGTTGCGTAGCCTCGCTGCTCGTCCTGTCTTTTTCCTTTGTTTACCAAGACTGCCGTGATATAGCGACAACCTACACCAGTTAATACCGGACACCAGAACGGATCCGACTGACGCTCTTGCTCTTCTGATCGGTGAGACAAGTATGCACATCAAGCACCGGAGCATTACTCTTCTCATAGCAGAGCCAACGTGGCGGGAGGACCAGGGTTCAAAGGGGTCATGTAAGTAAGCCTGGTAGTCGGCTGTTTTGGTGCGACGAGCTCCGTACGTGTGGCATTATGTGGCAGGGAGGATTGCGTGATTAGCTTTGTGCAAGGCAACGTTGGCGCTCCTATGGACGGAATTCTAGGCCGCTGTTGTTGTGCTTCGTAGGATGGGAGGCTATTGTGCTGGGTTGTATGAGAGGTGGTTGTTGTCGTTATGGGTGCTCGGAAGTGGTGCAGAAGAGACATCTATCCTGGTGGTCACCATCCAAACCCTTCAGATGAAACAATCGTCATGTGCATCCACATCTGTCAACTTTGTCATGTTCACGTATCTCGCTGCTTTGCCTTGCCAACAAAGGTCCGACAGTAGTACAGCGTCAGCAGGCGCACGCCCACATTTAGGACCCTCGTCTCCTCGTGGCATCGGGACCAAATCATTCAGCCCCAGCTACTGCTGTGTAATGTGTGTAACCCAGTCCTTGACACGACCACGCCGCAAACCAGCAGTAGTAGGACAGCGAGCGTATGCACACCATCCTGCTAGTTTCCGCCGTCAGATCATGGGCTGGCGGCGCCGTTGATGTCTATCACGCCAGCCAGCGCCTTTTGCTCCCCTGGCTAGCTTTCAAGCCAGCTGCCCCAGTGCCCTTTGTAACGGCGCGCCCAGAAAAGAAACCAGGGCCAGCGCTCGGGGCATCAAAGTAGTCTCATCGGACAACGGTCTGATGTGCCGCTAGAAGGCGATCTTGCAGATGCGGTCTTGCGAGATGCTAGCGTATCCTGAGGTTTTGTAGTCGACTTCGCATGACATGGGCACATCTGAATACGGGTATTTTGGGGAAGTTGTTGCGAGGATCATGAACATCGCCGATGTTCAGCTTCTTTGTTGAGTTGCCCATCCTGGCATTTTGCTGCAGAGTTTTCTTTCCCTTTGGCGCGGCGCTTTTCCGGTGACCCAGGAAGAGGCGTCATCACTCATGCGCTTTCGGATGACATTGCCCAACGCGATCACCGTCGGAGTCGTTGTTCCAGCGTGCCGCGGAAAGAACAGGCGATAAGCCACAATTCTCCAGTCTTGTAAACTGCCTTTACTGTGTGGAGATGAGAGCCATGAAAGATTTTGCCAGCCATATGTTAATCGCATGTTTTTTCTTGGTGCAGTATCTGTCATGGCGTCGGCGCTCGCATGACCACGCAAAACTGGTCTTGGAATTGCTTCGTGTGATTGTAATCGATGACATGGTGTTACAGGCCACACGCCTCTCGCATCCCATTCTCAATAACACTGAGCAGCTCATACGTACTCTCGTCATCCTATTAGCATTTGAGACAGCCACTTATCGTTACACAAAGTTACCTGCAGGCACAGTCTGCTGCACGCGAGAGAACCACACGCATGCCCATCCCATTGGCACACCGAGGAGCATCCGCCTATGCCGCGATCTTCGTCTGCACGTCTTGACTGCCATTTCGGCATGTGATTAATATATTTTGACGACACAACTATTATGCAGCCACAATTTCATACGCCCTTCCTGTCGACATTCCGCGCCTTCCTCATTCGACATGAAGAGTGCGCCTCAAAACTCAGTCGAACCCAAACGGTACTTTCCACCAACCCCGGACACAGGATTCCCCTCCTTCTAGTATTATCGGTAATGTGCGTCATTATCAGCGTAATACAGTCTGTCTAAAACTATTTTGCGACATGTCCATGTGCAATCGATTGGCTGTTCGTGTTCAAAATATTCTACATGACACCCCTGCTTTGGACGAATCAGTGCACAAGCCGAGGACTGCAGAGTGAGTTGTGCCCTTGAGCAAGGTGACACTGGGAGGATTTGCTGTTGGTCTCAGAGGCGTTGTGGTCTGATGTCTTGATGCAAAATTAAATCCGAGACGGGGGAATGCTCGGGCAGTTGACTTGCACTTTGCGTACGTGGCGGCAGGCATGCGAGTGATGGTGTGAAGAGGTGATCATCGCTGCGAAGACATGGACAAGCATGTTGTGCCAGAGCCCGGAGATTCAGAGAAGCGAGGCTTACCTTGTAAATCCATGCTATCCGTAGCGAGCCTTGAAACGCGCACAGACAATTCGTATCATAGGGCGTACCCAGATGAGCATATTCCGTTCGTGAAACAAGAACACCACGTATAAACCAGCAACTGAATTAAACTGGTAGGCAGGTCGGGCAACCACGGCCATGTTGGGATACAAGGCACGACCGGTCATAGACGTACACGGCGACATGTTGGCCGGATAGTGGTAAAGTGCGGTCACAGCGTCATCTTGTTGCACGCTCTGATTTGTCTCTAGCGACACCATCCGATCATGCGACAGTACAACATGCAAAGCACACGATGCAGAGTTAGGCAAAAGCTGGAGGTCAGCAAGACAGTGATTCACAGACCACTTTGCGATGGTTCGTTCCACGTTGCTTGTACGAGAACACAGAGGCGGGAACACAGGCTCCAATGACATCCAGCATCATGTGCAAAGAATGATACGGAGAGTGAACAATCTGAGAGTAAGCACAATAGCAAAGAAAAGGGCCGTAACCAGTGGCGAACTAATTGAAGGAGAAATTGAATAATTGTTTCTTGTTTCGAACGCCGATTCACATGCAATCGTTCTAACCCCAAATGAAAACTGTTTGAACCAAGGAATTTTGGAATGCCTCTGATCCATGACAATAAAAGACGTAAAGAGGAATACATGTGACGCGGAATGCATAACGTATGCCCAAGCATTTGTCTTTACGACATCTCCAGTGGTATCCTCAGAACATTGTACTGACTCTTTCGCGGTATCCATCATGGAGCCGTATCCATGCTGAGCATGATGACTCAAGTAATCTCCATCGTAGATACCATCAGCTAGAAACATACAACCGCCGCCGCCGCCAAGTGAAAATGCAAGCACCACCCGAGAGGAAAGATGATGTATCCGTCGCATAAGCTCGCGACACAGACGCAAAGAACCACCATAAGGAGACTCGTCAAGACTCGCTTGCTCTGGACAACGATACAAGCGAGTGCGCTTTTGGTATACCTCATCCCTCATCGTCCTCGAACAGGTGATGGAGGGGGTCGGCTTCTGAATTGGCAGAGAGTTCCTAATGACTCTGCTGATACATCTGTGGGTTTTGTCCGTACGGCGATTGAGGATAACTGCTGTTGTTACTATTTGGACTGTTGTACGCATTGCTGTTGGGGGTGGCATACTGAGCCATGCCCTCAGGAAGACCTGGACTCTGCGTGCCGTACTGAGGGGCAGTGCTGTTACCAGAGGCCGCAGGTTGGTACCCGATGGGTGGGAGTTGGGGGTGTTGAGGAGGTTGTCCAGGGACACCAACTGCCTGTCGCATCTGTCCATAGACAGGTGCCTCAGGAGCGCCTCCCTCGTGGGCGCGCTGCTGCACGTCGGCCCGGTGTCGCTCTTCGTCGGCTTTGCGCGCAGCCTCCTCCTCCTTCTTCTTCGCTTTCCACTCCTTGCGGATTTCCTTGAATTCTGGAAGGATAAGTTAGCATACTATAATAGAGGTGTTAAGATGCCAAGATAATTGGGCAAGGGTCGACAGCTGTTAGCTTCGGTCGTCAGAAGCTACCCAGTGCGGCGGGGACACGACCATTATGGCGCTGCACCAGCACGATCCCAAGGGCTAACCTAGTGCACTAGTTTTGCAAGGGCCACAACCACAACAGCAGTTGTTAAACCGTGAATAGAAAGAACATACCTTCAGGAGTGCGCTTTTGGCCGTGCGATTGCATCGTAACGTGCGCATTCAGATGGTTCAGAGTACCGTAAGCCTTCTCGCAACCGTTCCACCCACACTTGTACATGCGTTCAATTTCTTCATATCGCCGACGTGGTCGCTTGTGTTGTTGTGCGCCAGGAATGGGTACAAACGAATAAACTGTGGATAGAGGGTGTCCTCCCTAACGAGACCTGTCAGTTCATAAGATTCAACCATGGGTGCGACAAGCAAATAGCCTAGCATCATGCGCATTCAACGCGTCCCTGTTACCTGTCTGACGTGCGAAACTAGTTAACTTACTGTAGGTGGTCGCTGGACTGGAGAGACCATTGCAGGCGCGGGCGGGCCTGAAGTCGCAGGGTGCCCATAGTGCATACCCGGCTGGGGGTAATGGCCTGCCCACTCAGGTCGCGAGGCATATCCCATTGGTGTTTGGGGTTGCCCTGGGTAGTGCTGCATGTCGTGGTGAGGTGTGTAAGGCGAGTATTGCTGCTGATGGCTTGCGTACGTCGGGCTCGTCTGCGCGGCAATTGATGGATCTATAGGAACATCCGAGTCAGACTTGAGTTGTTGTGGTGATTGATGGCCATTTGTTTGACCACCTGGGATAGGCATTGACGGACTCTGTTGTTGCGCCATACCACCGGGAGCTTGCCCTTGAGCGCCGGGTTGATACGAACGTTGAATGTACTCCGGAAACGACCCTGATCGAGCCGATGAAGGATTCAGACTGTAGTCTGAATTCGGGGTAAGGTTGGAGGAGCGAGGATCTGGTCCTGGTGGAGGGTATTGCGCAGCAGATGCTTGATCTGCAGAGGTTCCCTCAGAAGCTGGTTCAGGAAAGGTTGGGTAGGGCGAGCTCAAACCTGACTGCGGGTAGTCTGCTTGCCGTGCGTCCATAGACTGTGTAGATTGGCGAGGTGTCGAGGGTAGCTAGGCTCTAAGCTGAGGTTGGATGGTTGGATGCGTGCGCCCACGAGGAGGGATGGCTGCAGAGATATGTCCGTCGCAAACCGTCTTCGGATGATTTGCCGCGGTCTGTGGAAGACAGGCAGCTAGAGCGTATAAAGACGTAGCCTCAGTCGAGCCAAGAAACGCACAGCCAGAAAACCGGAGAAGCAATGTGGTCAGGCCGTGAGTAGCGTGGAAGTTAAACGCGGATGATTTGCAGACGGTGTGTTTTCCAGGACGCCCAGGTGGAGGACAAGCAGTTCGGCAAATATGCACCGTCGAAAAGATAACGCACGGAAGGCGCAAGCTCGAGGGCACCGGGGCAGGGGAGAAGGTTAGCGGGAAGAGATCTCTCGAATCGCGGAGCAGTTGGCGCGATGCAGAGTGAAGTGCAACGCAAAGGTTACACAATCGGTGCTAGGTTGACGAGCTTGCACTGCGGGTCTGCTGGGGCGAGAGTGAATTTGGAACACAGCTAGTGACAGCGCGACCTAAAGGCCTTTTAGACTGAGTGGCGCGCGATGCGGATTGGCCACCAATGGATCGGCCTGGAGAGACTGACGGCTTACCCAGCAGGCCTTAGCACACCTGATGAGGTAACAGACGACCGTAGCGGCGAAAACAAGGATGCCAGCTTAGTCGGTAAAGCCGAGCCGTGACAGTGGGAATGGGTACTGTTCTGGGTTACGGGCCTAGGACGAGGTTGGGATGGCGCAAGCAGCAAAGTGTGGGACGCAGGACAGCTCGAGGGTGGGCGTTTTAGTGTGAGAGGGGCGTGCGGGTCCGTATAGAAGTGGCGCTAGTGACGAAGAAACCGGGTTTGAGTGGGCTTGTTCGCCGAGGGTGAATGGGTGCGCAGGCGGCCACAGAGGTGGTCGCTGTGGATGCGCGTCGCTGACTGGCTCCGCAGATACTGATGATGGGGCAAAACACAGTCGGCCCGTTGTTGAGTCGATGATTGAAAGTTTCGCTCACACTCTGGTTCTCCCAGCCCTCGTCGTTCCCAGAAAGCTCAACTAGGCCGAGCGTGCCGAGCGATCAGCCTCTTGTCCGGCCGCCGGGCTTTCCGTGCAAGTTCAGAGTCTCGAGGCAGCGCGCTCCGGGCACGAGAGCGAGATGCTGCTCGGAAGCTCGCGCAACTGCTCCACGGAGGTGGACCGTCAAGGGTGGGCGATCTGGTGCGTCTTGTTACGGGCGCGAGTGACTCGCGTCGTGGCAGGACAGAGGCTGCGCACAGGATGCGTATAAGTGCTGTGGGGTGCCTTAGTGACGAACGCGCCGGGAGGGCGGCGATCGCGTTGCTGGTGGCAGTTGCACGTGTAGCAGCTTTGGAGGCGCGCGACTTGGTGTGCCTGGGGTTGCAAGCTATCGCCGGTGACGGCAGCGTTAGAGCCAGGTACCGTTCGGGCTTGATGATGGTGGTTGAGCTGGGTCAGATTCGCGATGTAGGCTAGAGTGAGGGCTAGCACAAAAGCTGGTTAGACAGCTGAGGCAGGCGCTAGTGAGAAAAATAGTCCGAGTGAGCACGGTGCTCTGGGCTGACTAACCGTGACGTACTGACCGCCCTTTGCACCCGTTTGCAATGTGCAGGCTCCAGCGACCCCGGCAGCCAGCCTCGGCTTCTGCCCATGTCGTGGCCGCCGGGCGTCGCCCTCGTGGTGCTGGTGCTGGTGCTGGTGCTGTCGCAAGACGTGCAAAGAAGAAACAGGCGATGCCGTGAGGCTGAAAGCTAGCTCCTGGCGCTAGACGCGGCATGGTACAGTCGCGCAAGGCCTAGTACCCAAACCACGTTAGATAAACCCCAAGATATAGACGTCGCAGAGAACACTGCGAATGCCTCTCGACAACATCTCCCAAGCTGCTCACCACACCGGCCACGACACCCTCACGACACGGCCGGGCTTTTGCGGGCCTCGGCAAGAGCGGCCTGCAAAACGTCTGCATGCAAATATTGGACACGGCACAGACCTCGACGAGCGGCAATAATGCCCAATGCGTCAACAAGAGCGAACCTCCAACCGACCTCTCCATTGCGGTGTGTGAAAGCGAAAAGCAACATGCGACGGAGACGCGCCGACGGCCTCTTTGTCCGTGGCCGTCGTGACTGTCGCTCGCGTCGTCTTTTGTGATGCCCCTTCGTAATCTTATCCAAGCCCTTGAGCTGGCGGAGAGCTGACTTGACCGTCCATGGCGGTTAATCTCCATCAACTGACACAATTGCCCACACCAGCGGTAAGAGCCCAAGAGTTTATCCCCTCGCCGCGGTTGCCATGATAGGCACGCTTTTCAGCCTTTCGAGACGCACCAAATCACATCCTCTCCGTCTTTCATCGCGTGCGTGCTTTCACTCTCGCTCTTATTTCCGCCTTTGCACCCTCACATCTCAGCACATCAGTGCACACAGCATCGTGACTTTTTCTTATGCTGATGACAGTCAACCCTTGCCCTCTTGTCAGCAGACCCAAGATATATGCGTCTCTCCAAGTTAGTGGGCCTTGCAACCGCTTGGCTTCCAGTGCACCAAAACGTTCAAGGTCGGTCGGCTAGCATTGTGTCGCGCTGCTGTCAGCCTGCGAAAAGTGGGTCCCTGACATCTCGTGTATCTTTGCTTCTGCAGTGTGCCAGTCTCATCCGTCGTGCAGCACCATGGGCCGCCGCCTTCCTCGTCATGTCCATCACGTCGCATTGCATCAAGAAAGCGGCCTGTTGTCTCTCTGCTACTGACCCGGAAGAGTCATGTACCCTTTCGACAACAATGACAGCCTCAAAGACATGCTCAGGTACACACCTCCCTACAGTCTATGCCTGATCCGGTTGTCCGCATCCGATGAGCCCCAGTCCCAGCCACTCATATGCCACGGTCGTGTCTGCAAACATCCGATCAATGTGCTCGTCATAGATGTTCCTATCCTGTCTGACATGTCCCTGGCGACTAGAATTCTGCTTGTTTCCCTGGTAGAATGTCTGCACCAGAACTCAAGCAACAGCTTGCTGACTTTTTACATGATTGGGCATGCAAGACCAAGACTGATCGGACCCAGGATCATACGAACAGATGCCGCTAGCTATCGCACGCACATGCGCCGTCGAACGGGAGCGGGAAGTAATCTCGATCACAGCGTGAACACCACGCCGCGAAGAAACTATAGCAACTCCAGACTTCTGATGCTTCTAATCCCTTTCACAATGTTCTAGCGTATGTACTGTACGACCGAAACGCAGTTCGAAATCTTCCCGAGAACGACCTGGGTCCCGTTCTGCAACTAGATCTGCTGCACATATTTACTCAGCTCAAGACCAGTCCAGCGGTTGTTACTCCGACCGCCTGTGTCATCGCAGCTACATTGAGATTTGCAATATCAAGGAGACAATGGTGAGGATACTGCATGTCGCGCAGTACCCAGCCACTGCTGCTAAGTGCCAAAGACAACGTATTCTTAGCCACGGCTAATGTCTGGTGGAGGTTGGGCGAGCGAGTCACACAACAAGGGCATCCCCTGCTCACAATTCAATGTGGGTCTCTGGCGGTTCCATGTCTTCGGTGGAATAGATCCGCCGTGCGTCGCTCACGTGGAGAAAACCGTACGGAGATGTCCTATGAAGGTGAGTGAGACCTTCTTCGGTGGTGACGAGGAAGGCTGACGACAGCACAAAATTCGCTCACACTACAGGTGTCAGTATGCCGATGTTATACTAGCCGGTTGCAGGGCTAACTTTGAAATCTTGGTAACTGTCAAACTAATGCCACTGCTGCAACTCAATGCACATACGCATCAGCTGCCCATGTCCGAAATTCTTCGCAACTCTCGTAAACTGACACGGCATTGCGCGCAGCCAGCGGGATACCTTCCGTCCCTAGATTGAGGAAGCGGAGGCGACTTCCACATGCTACCTGCAGTGCTGTAGTCATGGGCCTGGGTGCATGATACCCTTGTTACAGAAACCTTGGATCTCTGCCACTTTGCACAGTCTTCCTCCCCCACTGAAACCCACCAGGAGGACACAGTGTATTGGGGTCGACATCCATGAACATGCAGGTATAAGCTGATCGTCACCTGATCACGCTCCATTACGAACTGGTACACGAAGACGGCAGAGCAGAAGCTTGGTAGTGGTGGTGATGGTAGAATGCACACATGCACGTCAACATTGAGTCGTGTGTATGATGCTGTGTGCGACGTCGGTGCGAACTCCGGATCACGCTGCTTCCGAGTCACTCAACGTCCTGTAGCGCCTTCCTTGTTCAGTAACCCGCTCCTTCGCAACATCCTCGCATCAGCATCACTGCTGTAAACATGTCCCCTAATCTCTCCGATCTTCCTTGGCCTATCTGAACATTGTCACCTCGCCCAAGTCGAGTCCTTCCCGTCATGCTCCTTCTCTGGCAGCGTCAAACCTTGATAATGACATAGTTTTGCATGCACCCACCCACTTTTATTTGGAAGGTCCCATACATACTGTACCATTGGCCGTGACACCCGATACACCCTCTACGGCATCGACAACGGCCATGCGCATGCCATAACTCCAGATTTTGCAGAATCATGGCCCACTCCATCCGGTAACGTAGGCGCACCCAAATCACGATCTTCCTTGACAAATAATGCTTTTTCCAGGAACCCTACCTAGTTGCCCGCGGGAGCTGCGCCCAGAGCGGCCGAAGAATGGCCGACGTTGGAGCCCGCAGATCGTTTCTGTCTGCTTGCCTCGATACGACATGGCGTGAGCTTGGCCTGCACACCTTGCCTAATCCCAGTCGTCACCTGCATTTCATGGATTCTCTCTCGTCTGTTCTTTCCTTACATTCTCCGCCTATTGCTTCGCCGCGTTAGCGGATCTGAGCGCTGCCTCGAACGGACATCTTCGTCTGTCTCGACTTGCTCCACATTCCGTTCTTCTCATATCTTCCCGACTCGGAGTCAAGCGAAGCGCTTGACACAATTCTTTGTGTGTATTGTCCCCGATGGCCTGGCCACAGGATCGGTCCTTTTGTGACCATGAATATGCAGTCATAAGACCCATGCCTTTCGGCATCTATCCGCTTCAAGCTTTCGACAACCCTCTCCAGTTTCCCATACTTGGAACACGTCGTGCCCCTATCGAGAATCGATAAAGCTTGTTGTTCGCTAGTTTACACATTCCGGAGATGAAACGGAGCCCAAAACTGGGACGCCAATTCGCCGGAACATAGCGCGATCTAGCCCCAGGATGCGGTTTTCTGGTTGAGCATGCATTCCTGTATCCATTAGTGTCCGGCGACATGCCACCCACTGCCCGAACTGGAGTTCGTGCAGATTTAGTTCCCAGCAAAGAATGCGAAAACGAGCTGCGTCATGGGGCTTTGACCGTGCTGAGCTACGTCTTCCCTGCTCATGGCGATGCAATTCCAGCAGCGATTGTTTCGTACAAGCTTCATCTTCCGGCGACAGGGATGCACCGATCTTGAGTCGGCATGACTTGGCTAATCCCCATGGGCCTCGATTTCATGAAGTTCAAACAAAACGATAGTTTACAAGTACCATTCTAGACCAGGCCAACCTCGGGATAGCCCTGCCTGGTGTCATTACAGGGCACATCCACATGGTTCTTGAGCACATCAACGAAACCTCTATTCACATCGCCGTGCTCGCTTGTAGAAGGTCTTCGATCGGACCATCCTCCGCTGGAAGTTGACTCCATGAAAAACTTGAAAGTGTGCCAACAACCACAGTGGTGATGTCTATTACCGGCTACACCAGCGAACGTCAGTATCGGTGGGTACATGATAGTCGGCCAGTCCTCTTGGCTTTGTGCGAGCTGGAGGGGGTACCTCATGATCATGGTTGCGTGGTGTCGCTCCACAATCAGAAAGCGAGTAATCTCCTCCAGACTGATGTTGAGATCGATCCCGCTACTGCACGACACTGGCACTAGACCACGATTCCTCGTCAGGTAAGGAGACTTGCTTTCGCTTCCGTGGATCACATCGATCAGCCTAGAAAGACTACAGTACGCTTGAAGTACATTCGTGCCATCATCCTTCCCGCACAAGCGAATCATCCGCTGCAACAACACGATCGCGTCTTGCGCCATGACAGCGATCGTCAACTGGCCTGCGGCCGCTCCCAGCCACCGTCGCAATGTCCGGTCTTTTTCGGGTTAATCCTACATCTCACTCTATCTCCACTCCGATCGTACTGTCGACATCTATTGCTTGTCGTATCATTGAGCAAGTTACAAGTCATCTCAGACATAGCATAACATGAACGGTAGAAGTCTCTTGGCTGTTCTGCCACTGTTCCCCCTTCTCGGGCTTCTACACATGGAAGGATTTTGCGAATTCAGCCCTATGGTGGTCGTCATTCGGGCCTCCCCATCGATGGTCCCGTTTGATAGCGAAGAAGCGCCGTGGGTTACGTCTTCCTCCTCTTCACATCGGTAATTCTACATTGACTCTATCGACTCCTGTAATGCTGTTACCATGGTCTCCTTTACCGAGCAATGGGTCTGGTAAAGATACCCGTCGTGTCTCTTGATCCGGCTGCCACGATTTATGGTCCTATACGCGTCCTTTGTGATTTCTGTCTCAGGGACTCGGTTTGCGAGGCCGATGACCATGTTTGCTATGCACCGGACAATTTCGTCTGGATATTGCGCACGCTCCTCAACAAACATCGCATTCTTTGTGTCAAGTACCAGCACCCGTGTTATGTATCCAGTCCTATAAACGAATCAGAGAAGCGGTCTTCGATCGATGTCGACAGTCTTGCGCTTTCTATTAGGTTCTGTAAGGTCATACGTGTGATCAAGTGACTATGGTATGGACCCTGCGTACCATTACAACAGTCTCAACATAAACAATAGCCAAACCTCTCCAGTTCCCTGCCCTATTCGAGTTCAAGTATCATTTCCACTCTAGCTGTTCATTGCGACCGCCACCTTGCGTCACCTACATGATTTCACTTGGTTGTCCCCCCTTATAAGCACACGGTGAAGTTTTCTGTGACGATCCTGTACATGTCTGTTGTGTTTTCCTCGCTACCACTTGATTGTATCGCACTCCACAATGTACTTTCTGCATCTATATGTCTCCGTATGAGGAACTCCACGACGATTCATGGAAAAGTGATCATTACTAGACGTCGAGAACTCTATGACTGGATATCCCAAGGTAACTATAGCGGGGCCGGTGCAGCTCAGGCACCTTCCATCGTTGTTTACGACCTCCTACCCGATTGCCTCCCCTTACCCGAAGGCAACCATGGGCGTCCCAAGGTAACAATGGGATTGCGCATGATTCTCACCATGGACTTTGTCTCCCCCGCAGCACTTGCTGCGTCATGAAGATGGACAAAGGTATGAATGCCGGCAGGTACAACTAGTGGGAATACTGTCTCAAAGAGGGAAATGGGATTTTCTATGATCTCTCAAAGACACCACATGTTCGATTCCAATTAATGGTGGTTTACAGTCGATGAATAGAATGTTGCATAACGGCGTGACATACATTATATCTTGTCAGGATGTCTTTGTGTAAAACGTTAGGAGATCATAGTCCACTACGTATATCAATGCTCCAACAATGATGATTTGCTCACCGTATCGCATTGGTATGGTTACATGTCCTCCCCATTATCTGTCGATCTTGTTTCTCAACATTAAACTAGTATGTTCTTCGCACACAGTTGTCTGGCAAAAGACTGAGATGTGTACAATTCTCCACGAAATGCGACCACCTTCTCGAAGGTGGTGGTCTCTCTTACAACAATCAAGATTATCAAATGGCTTGTATGATGGTTACTCTCGCTGAACTTGTCTTGCTATCGTACGTGATGCTCCTTGCAAGACCCGGATAGGGTGAATGCACTCATCTGTCCCAAGTACTGTGCATGATGTCGTGGCATATTTACCAAATTGACCCACAGGTGGGAGAAACAGTCGCAGATTCGAAGAACATAGAGAAATGGGCCAACATGAATCTGATCGCCATTGACCAACGGTAAGAGATAACAAAGATAAGAATCAATCAGTATAGTAAATGATCAGACGCGAAGGGTGCATTACCCATCCAGCATCAGCAATCAATAGAAGGCACTCAAGTCAAGTAAAGCACCATGAACAAAATACGAAGTACGTGCATTCTATATCGCTATTACTTTGACAGAAACTTTTTCTAAGTATGAACGCCACCAGCACCATGATGCAAAGCGACCGAGTGGTCACGAAGGGTTGCTAAATACGCGCAACCTCGATAGAGGAAAACAAAACTATGCCAGTCTAATATGTGAAAGAACCATGCTGCCATACTGACATCGTATCCTTGCATAAGATCAAAATTCTGTCCATGGGGTATCAGCGTACGACAGAACCAGAGTCTTCCGTCGTGCTTGGAAATTGGATGAAACATGAGGTAAATCCGAAACGATTACCGCCAACGCCGAAATCAGGTTGGTGGAATGAAAGCTCATCGTTCTGAAGAGGCGATAAGCAAGTGCGATGGATAAAGTGATCACCAGCGGCTGTTGCGGATGGGATCGCTGTTACCTCCGGTCCAGCCTGAGATTGGCGTTAGGTCTCGCTTGTTGTCGAAAGGACTTCTACCACCTACCACCACGTCCGCCACGGCCTCCGCCACGGCCGCGGCCACCTCCCCAGCGACCACCACCACCGCCACCACCGTAGCGGGCCATCTCGTGCAAGCGAGGATCGATCTGTTGCTTGGACTCTGAGAGAATCTGGACGAGATCACGAGCTTGCTTGGAGTCTAGTGAAGCTGTTAGTGATTTGCGTGTATGGTCGGAGTGCGGGGATACATACTGTCTGTAGTGAAGAGGGTGATGGCAGTACCGTTAGCGCCAGCACGACCAGTACGACCAATACGGTGGACATAGTCCTCCGAGTTGTTCGGGTAGTCATAGTTGAACACGTGAGTAATGTTGCGGACATCTTGAAGAGCAAAGGTTAGTGACTGATAAAAGGAACAAGCAAACGACGATCATGATTGGATCGCGTGAAGCTGCTGTATGTTGCATGCAACCGTCTCTGTGCGCTACGACGAAGATCACGGCATCAAGTCCAGTGGAAAGGCTGTGGATGTCTCCTGGTCCAGAAACCCTTGGAAGAGAGTGCGACTTGTAGAAGTCAAGTATCTCAAGCAGCTTGCTTCAGTAATACCTTGGTAATACCAGAAACAGATGATAGCGAAGACTAAAACCTTCGCCAGCGTGACCAAGGATCCCTGGGGATCAGATTCGAGAGAGATGCAAGCCCTGGACGATGTCATGGAAGCGAGTGTAACAAGCGCACAAGACGACCTAAGCAGAGCACAATGGCAGTTCACGCATAATAATAGTTGGGGAGGCGAGGAGGGGGGAGTGTTGGGGGTTTGCAATCATACCGATACCACGGGAAGCCACGTCGGTGGCAACCATGATGGGGCTCTTGCCCGTCTTGAATTCGTTCAAGACCCAGTCGCGCTCGTTCTGCTGCTTGTCACCGTGAATGGCTAGAGATGGGTTAGCAATGCTCGTAACGGATGTTGCAGTCAAACTTACAAAGCGCCGGCCAGCCGTCCTGACGAAGGAATCGGGTGATCTCGTCAGCAACGCGCTTGGTGCCTGTGAAGATCAAAATCTTGTTGTCCTTATCGCTCATGATAGTCTCGAGGTGCTTGGCCATGCGGTCACGCTTCTCGAATTCGGTGCAGACCTCAACGATTTGTTGAATGCGGTGGTTAGCAGACAGATCCATGGAGCCGATGTTGACTTGGATCCAGTCCTTTTGGTAGTCGGCAGCAAGCTGGCGGACTTCCTTGGGCCATGTAGCGGACCACATGCAGGTTTGACGGTCAGGACGAATTTGACCAATAATCTTGCGGATTTGAGGCTCGAAACCCATGTCAAGCATGCGGTCAGCCTCGTCGAGAACCAGGTAGGTAACACGGCGGAGGTTGGTCTTGCCCGCCTCAAGCATGTCGATGAGACGTCCGGGTGTGGCGATGCACACCTCAACACCGCGTGCAAGGTCACGGATCTGGGGGCCCTTGGGGACACCTCCGTAGACGCAGGTGTTTCGGATGCGCGAGGACTTTCCGAACTTGCTGATCTCTTGTTGAATTTGGACAGCAAGCTCACGAGTGGGGGCGAGGATCAGAACGATCGGGCCGTCACCAGGGGCGAGCAGAGGCTGAGCGTTGATGTGGACGATAGCAGGAAGACAGTAGGTAAGCGTCTTTCCGGAACCAGTCTCGGCAACACCGACAACGTCGCGACCAGAGAGAGCCATGGGCCAACCCTGAGCCTGAATAGCAGTGGGCTTTGCGAAACCCTGAGCCTTGACTTCGTTCATCACGTAGGACGGGAAGCCAGCCTCGTCGAAAGTCGTGACGGGCTTGGGGATGTTCTCACCCTTGACGGTCATCTGGTGCTCCTTGCGGTATTCGGCAACCTCAGCGGCTGAACGCGCAGTAACAGCGGGGTCCTCCTTGTAGAAAGACTTTTCGAATTTGGGCATGGTGTCGAGGTCTAGAAAACGTTAGTATTGCGCTGAGTTTGCAAAGGCGGATGTAGAACGTGCCCCATGATTGCTGCTTCAGGCCCTGGCCGAGTTGCGACATGCGGTCACCGCCGTCGCGACCACCGCCAAAGCCGCCTCCACCATAACCACCTCCTCCGCCGTAGCCGCCTCCACCACCGGAGTAGCCGTTGGAACCGCCGCCGTAGCCGCCACTAGATAGATGTTAGCAAAGGTTGATGAGATGGAATGAGTGACAGATGGGGAATTCTACGTCGTCGCAAAGAGTACGCTACCGTCCGCCTTAGCTGTAAGAGACAGCCGACCAGGCAGGGCGATGGGACTCAGGCTACGCGCAGAATTGTAAGAAGAAATGTAGCAGATGGAGGGGCTGTCCAAACACCGCGACTGTGATGCCTTTCCCGTGTGAAGGGGGTGTATCGTCCTACCCGTACGATGCATAATGGCTTGTCGAGTTGTTGTAAGACCCATATCCAGCATTGCTGTTTTCGTACCCGTTCGAGTAGCCGCGGTCACCGCCGCGACCGCCGCCGCCGTATCCTCCACCACCACCGTAACCGCCGCCGCCGTAAGACATGATGTGCGAGTGTTTTGTAGGGACTGGTGTGAAAGGGGAACCGGTCAAGTCTGAGGGAGTGTGTATCGTAATCTGGAGACTACGATGGAGTATTAAATGTAGTAGAGCGACTGTACAGATGTCGCGTGTTGTGCGGTAAAAGAAGCACAAATAGTAGAGGATGTGAGTTGGAGTGAGAGGAAGTCAGAGGGCAGAGCGCGACAGGAAAAGTTGCCTTGCCTCTGTTGCGCTTGCACATTTTTTGAGACGCTAGTGCCGCTAGGGCCAGGGTCTCGCCCAGTTGGGTAAGCGCGGAGCTTGCCGTTATCAGCCCGGGGAAGCGCACCAAGGAACACCGACAAACATCTCGCCACTGTGGGTCTTGCATCTGGATGGCTATGGAGAAAACTCCATCATGACCCGCATATTGCAAGCTCTGATGCCTAGTTTCAGACTTGGGATCAAAGCACGTACGTCTTCGCTTTTGATCTTGTTTGACCTAGACTACAGACGCAGGGTCGAGTATGCTGAGGAATGATACTCTGACGACGCTTATGATTGCATCCGTCTCGTGCAGCCTCCAGCTGCATCACAGGTCCTTCCATACTCACTTTCCTTCCTCGCCAGCCCTGAGTCCCATGTCCCAGAAGCCTCTCTCCATCTTTGTAGCATTAGCAAATCATCATCTATATATCCATCAGGATACTCACATTTGTGGCGTGTATGAAGATGCCAGCCAACTCCTCGACCCTACTCGGACTTAATCCTTCGGCATGCCTCTCTACCAGCTCACTCCCCCTCATCATCGCCTCCCTGTATTCCTCTGCTACGTATTGCTCAATCCACTTCCAGTACTTGCTTCCCACCCTCACAGTGCTGGGATCTTCATAGAGACGTTTAGCAATGATACCGTAACCGATGAGGCATGGGAGAAGGGCGATCTGTAAGGCGAGATAGTCTTGCGACATGCCGATGTCGAGGACATAGCGTGTGTATGCTGTAGTGGCTTGGTCCTCTTCTTCGTTGATGATATCAGCTTCTGACAGTCCGTACGCTTTACAGAAGTCGATATGCAGCTGTATCTCTTCTTGGAGGGTGACGACCTGTTGCACGGAGCGGCCGATATCTTTCAGGTTGCTTGACTTGTATGCAGATAGTGCGTTCGCTCTTGCAAATTGGACCTCCGCATCTGTCAGCTACTCCGCTGTCCGTATGAAGTGAAACATGACACCATGTGTACTTACCAAGAAAAGGTAGTCTTGTACCAGGTAGTACATAAATTTCTCCACTGGCAATGTTCCAGAACCCATACTCTGCACAAAATCGTGCTGCGTATACTCTTTCCACGGCTTTTGCACATCATCCCGATCCAGCAGGTAACTGATGAAATTCCCTGGTGTGAAAGGCAGCATGTATACTGAATGGAAGTGGTTGATTGGGCCACTTCCCTGTCCCAAGTCGACGGCTGTCTTGATTCCTGCTTCAACATACAGATTTGCCTTCTTCACCGCCTTGACCATCGACATTCCCTTAGCCAAGTTACATGCAATAGCGGATGCTAACGAACATCCGGTTCCATGCGTGTTTTTTGACTGTAGATAGGGGCTTTCCAGTATCGTGACTCCGCTATCGCCTACAAGTATGTTCAAAACAACTTCTTTATCACTGTCCTGTGTGCTTACTACGCGGCCATGTGTCAATGGTAGATGGCCACCCTTTAGCAATACCCATTTTGGTCCGAGTGACTTGATGTGGTGCGCTATAGAGACGATGTCTTGGACGTTTTGAGGATCAGAGAGATTCAAACCAGTGGTTTTAAGCAGCAGCTGTGCCTCGGGAAGGTTCGGAGTGAGAAGTGTAGTGCAAGGCAGGAGGTCTTGAATTAGTGTTGAGATAGCGGTCTCAGGAAGGAGCTGTGAGCCCGATGTCGACACCATTACCTTTCACTATGGTCAGCTCACAATGAAAGCTACAGGAACTGCATCTGAGAGCATCGAAATGCAACCCACTACATACAGGGTCAACAACAGTGGTGTTGATCTTATGTCTCCTGAAAGCGTCTGCAGCAATCAAGATTGTCTCGGAGGAGGCAAGCATGCCTGTGTTTCATCAGCGCATTCATCAATCAGATAGTCCTTTCTAATCATAGCCTTACCAGTCTTGACCACAT
Organism: Alternaria burnsii; assembly: GCF_013036055.1. Classification (NCBI taxonomy): domain Eukaryota; kingdom Fungi; phylum Ascomycota; class Dothideomycetes; order Pleosporales; family Pleosporaceae; genus Alternaria; species Alternaria burnsii. The sequence goes on along the minus strand of NW_024066107.1, from coordinate 2,621,064 downwards.
CCACACCAACATCTTCACAAACAGCGTCAATTTGCTTACGCACGAAGTCCGGCGGCGTGTGGTGTATATCCTGTACGCCGAGCGTGTTCTGCGCTGTCAGTGCAGTCGTAGCCGTCATAGCATAGCAGCCATGGGCTGCGATGACCTTCTGATCTGCTTCTAGTCCGCTGTTGGTGTGGCAGGATCGTTAGTGGTGTGTGGCTGATAGAGGGCGGATGCATGCACGCGTACGTACGCCCCACCCGAACTGTCCGAGCCAGCGATTACCAGAATGCGTTTCAGTGTCATTGTCGATCGAAAAGAGTATGAAGGTGTTGCTTTCCACTGGTCTGGACGTAGAAGCAGGACTGCCCGTATCATTTTCTCCAGGCAGCCCCACCATCCGCGGATACGCGTACGCGAGCTCGACGTCATTGACTCACATCTTGTTGCTGCCGCAAGGCACGAAAGCTGCCTGCCCGACGCTGTATCGGCTTACTTACACGAACTTATAAACATGTGCGTATAGTCCCTCTCAATCTATAATGGGCAGAACCACATTGTCCGGAAAAGTATCGTATGTAACATGAACTCTGAAATACAATAGACGAATACATAAACGAAAAAAAATGTCGCGAGGGTTGCGTAAGCCGACCGGCACACATGTCGCCATCATCGTCGTTACGGTTTCGTAAGAGTATTGTCCAGCTTATTGGGCACGCAAATGACGACAACCATACCAGACTGTTCTTCTTTGCCCCTTTTGCAACCGACTCAGCATCCATCCACAATGCGGCCATAATGGCTTGAGACATACTTGAAGGTGTTCTCGCATCTACTCTGCTTGAAAGAGCACGTTTCCGGAAGCTAATCCTAATGACTTTGCGGCGAGCTGAGTGTAGTCGACAAATTACACCGCCATACAAGTTGAACAGAGGAACATTAGTTGAACTGGTAGTTTACTACTTGAACAGGTTTTGTTGAAGCATGAGACGTTCTTCTGCAACGGTAGCTTATTCTTCTTTGTTTACGTCAACTAGCGAGTTGCCTTCATCGACACCATAGCACTACCACAGTCCCTTGATTTGGGATACACGTTGGGTAGGCTCAAAGACCTCGCTGTTATCCGTTGTATTTGTCCTTGGCACACCACCGCTGTCTGTAAATGTTGGGAAAGCCGATGCGTCGTGGTTGGCACTTGCATCCCAGCCTAATGTCTCTTCTTTATCATAGTCAAGAGGTGCCCACGCTGCATCTTCGTCCTCTGGAACGAACAGGCTGTCAGAATCCTGACGGGCAGGCTGTGCTTGCGCTGTGGAGGCTTGGCGGGATCCTGGATTCCGTAGTCGGCCGGACCCATCGCGTCGTGATGCTGGTTGCATAGGCGGAGGCATGTCAGATCGGAAGCCATGGCCCTGTCCGCGTTCTGACGTGTTCGTTGATGCAGTGCGAGATGTTTTTCTGCTGCTCATCGCTTGCGGCGCAGGTGTTGGCGGAGCTCCGTTGTAGTCGCCCGAAGTCATTAGCGTGAACTCACAAAGCAACCCATCGCACCCATAGCTGAACTGTAGCGGTCGCGTTGGTTGAGAGTAAAAAGCCCTCAAGCTTGTCTTCAGTGTGTCTGCATGAACAACGATCGCTTTGAAGTCTTTGACGCTGATAATGATATGCATGCCCGGTTGCACAGTGAATCGTTCAAAATCGGATGTGTGAACTGCGACAGCAGTGACAAGTGGATGCTTTAAGATCTCCTTCCCATTCGAAATCTTTTCTGTGTAGCTCTTAAAGATGCAGCGGCCGTCTCCACTAGTAAAAATATCGAGCATTTCAGTTTTGGTACCAAAGTACTCAACATATTCCTTCATAGCGCCGGAATTCATGTTCCACCTATTTCTCGCTATACTGCGATCAAACAGCGCGTGCATAATGTCGACAGCTTCGTACGTGAGTTTGTAGGTCTTGATGACGCCCTGGTTGCACACCATCTTGACGATGAATCGACATTGTGTCTCGTTCTCCCGCTCTTGCACGCTAACTTCGCAGCGATCGATTGCGCCGTCGCGTCCCAGTGGGTCATACAAACGGCTTTTGAAGACGGACAAGAGTGCTTTTGTGTACATGCTGCAGGTAAAGCGGCCGTCAGGTCCGCCATGGGTTGGCACGCACTTATAGTTGGCGAAAAATTGCCGGCCATCTAGCGTAATGGCGCCGTAGGCGGATTTCGAAGAGTTGAGAGCGGTAAACGTGAACTGAAGCAGAACGTATGAGATGCCAAACTGAACAGAACAAGAGCGGCTAACCAACCTTTTCGCGACGCGCTTCGATTGCCACGGTCTCGCTGAACTTGCCTAGGCACACGAGCAGGTTATGAATCTTAGACGCGGCCTCCGGTGTTAGGGTGAAATTGAGGGTAACCATTTTGTCTATCCGGAAATGCTCGCATCCTGGTGAGATATTGGTGCCGGATCGCGAAGAGCCACCGAAAACGGAAAGAGCGCGTCAAAATCGCGCTAGCGCATTGACATCATCGCGCCTACTTGTACGGGGACAGCAGCACACCCAGTCACTTTCTTGAGAGCGACTCCAGCCATTGTCGATTTAATCAATATGACTCAGTCAGCACTCCCAGACGATGTTTTGCATCTCCTGTGCGAAGAACTTGCCAATCAAGAACAATTCGACACGCTCTTTAACTGTGCTTGTGCCAGCCGTGCTCTCGCCGTACCTGCATTGACTTATCTGTACAAGTATGTTGCACTGGGCTCGCTAATTGATCGCCGCTTTACTAACACAAGCCTAAGATCCCATCATCTGGCTCCTGTCCGAGGCGGGGGAGAAGATCTCTATGGTTTGCCAGCTGCTACCAAGCTTCTTACGATACAGAAATGGTCAATTCTCTGGCGTTCAATTGTCGCATCCAGTCTGAACGTTACACTTTTCCCATACTGTCGTTACATCAAGTCATTAGACTTTCGCGATCTGGGATATCTCCTTGACGATGACCAGTTCCGTGCGAAGGTCTCCAAGTAAGCAAAGCTCCAATAATAGGCATCGCCAATTCTGATCTCGATTCAGGCAATTCTTCTCGGGGCCGTTGAAGCAATTCGAAAAGATTGAAACAGGGACAAACATCAAAGGCAGAAAATACACACGAATAAAGACGGCGGATATAATCGATGCAATTGGCGAAGGTATGACTAATGTGCAATGCCGTCGTGATGTACTAGTAACATAGAACAGTGGTTACGCAGCACACTCCAACCCTCGAGATGATCAGTGGTGAACGCAAGTGGACCTAGATTTCTCTGATATAGCGAATAATCTGACAAAATTTAGTACACCCTGGCGCTCTTGTGCGATGGACGCCCCGCCTTCCTCGCCTTTCAAGCCTCGAGCTATGGGACGGAAAGCCTCTAGAGGATGAATTGGTCCACGCGTCTATCAACAACCATTGTCCACAATTCAGATCTCTTATGATCTATACCTGGGTCTCCGAAGACAATGATCGCAAGTTCGCCAAGTTCCTTTCCTCGATGCGGCCAAACACACTCCAGACACTCCAAACGATCAGCGACGTCAAGGCAGGCGCTGAAACACTCTTGGCTCTCAATCACCATGGAAACTCACTCGAAGATCTAAGACTATGCGTGTCTAACGATTCCATACCGCATTTGTCTCTACTGCAAGGATGCACAGCTCTGAAGACACTTCGCATCGAGGATATCCATGGTACTGTAGACTTGGAAGCAACAGAGCACGATATCTTTCTTGAAACAACCGCCTGGTTACGCAAGTGCGCCGGCCTTCAGCGACTTAGCTTCTCGAAATTGCAATCCGGAGCTGCACTCATCACGCCGGTGCTATTGGAAGAGAAGATACAACTCAGCAGCTTGGAGATAGATTCGTACACACTGAAAGATCACAAGACGTTTCACCAAGCTCTGGTACACCAACAATCATCCTTGAGGGTGCTGTTCCTGAGCGGCGATACTGATGGCATGTTTCGAGACGACTTGGACATCCTCGTGGACTCCTTAAAACAACTGACAGAGTTGCGGGATCTGCACCTCATCCTCCCCGAAGTCCTGCGGGACGAACATCTTATCACTATCATCGCTGATCTCACTCTGCTAGAGGATCTATACGTCAGCGGTTTGGAGCTAAATGACATCGTACTACCTCATTTGGCGAGTCTACCAAACCTTCGCACCGTCACCATCTCCGGTATATCGAAATTCACCATGGATGGTCTCCTAGATTTTGTGTCAAGGCTGGGACCGGGCAATCAAGGCATCCGTCTTTCAGTAGATATGGCGGACACGGATACGCTGCTTTCGGAAGATGAACTGACCCTAATAAGAGATAACCTTGTGGAGAAGGCTGGTGGTACGTTGGAGTACATGGCACTTAGAGGTACGTGTTCGCTTGATGGACTTGCGACAACCAAGGTATTCTGCTAACCATTTGAATGCAGACCCGAACGTTCCTGAGTTTGAAAGCGACTCTGATTGAGGTTGTCTCTCAGCTCTTTGCGACACTACGAAGAGTGATGAATAGTCGTTCGATTTTCACATTTACACAAAATCATCTAAATGAGTTTCTTATTGCACCATGATTGGTGAAGGAATTGGCTTTTCTCAACTGACTTGATCATCAGCAATGATGAAAGTGGTCTAGTCCTTCCTTGTTGCAAGGAATGCAAGATCTTACTCTATCCACATATGGTTCCACCTCATGAAAGCAAACGTGGTATATCGTAGGAATAAGCTGTGAGGATCTTGTGTACTTAATCCGTTTCGGTTTCACTGTCTTCTTGGTCTCCACTGAGACGCTCAAGCAGCGCTGGAAGCCTTCTCTGGTAGATGTCTCGCTCCAGCTCTGGTAATCTCTTAACCTTCTCGATGAAGTCCGAGCTCAAGTTATCGTCGTCCAAATAGATCCACCAATTCTCCGCGATACACATTGCCAGATAATCCTTTAGCCTCACTTGCGAGGGAAGTGCAGTGTTTTGCGAGACATAGACTTGATATGCGAAAACCAAGACGTCCTGCATTTCTGGTTCTATGCATCCTTCCAGCTTCTCGACGACATGATCCATCATGTCTGACATGCCCAACTTCTCCGCAGTAAACCATGCCGACACGCATTGTGCAAATGCTTCTTCCATTTCGCCGCCATCTTGCGGGTACCGATAACCAAAACCACCGCTTTCAAGGTATTCTGCAGCGAAAACGAAATCTTCTGGGTCAATCTCGACAAGAGCAGGGTGTTGGAGATTCCATATCCCATCGTCGTTGTGGTCAAATAGGTTGATGCCAAACCTAGGATCGCGAAAGTATGGGCGATTCCATATGCTTTCTTTCTGTAGTGTGCTGACTTGGGAGTTCGGTCCAACAAGAACTTGGACAAAATCTTTGCTTTGAAGACTGGGCTTCGTTAGCTGAGGAATCTACAGGTCTCGTTGATAAACATACATTTCGCCTTCAACAGCATCACTGATGGGTTCTCTACGGCCACGATCTAAGCCACTGAGAGTCTTGTCGAAGAAAGTGCGCTGATAACCAAGACCTCTTGCTGGAGTATGTGGTGATATAGATGGCGTCGGCAGCTTCGCATTTCTCACAGTTTCTTCTTTGGATTGCTTATCATAAAATTTTTCTCGACTTAAGCGGAGGGCCTTTCTCATTTCTGGTTCTGAGCACGTGTCTCCATCTGAACCAGTTGCTCCGCTTTCCGAATATTCAGCATCGCTGGTCGTATTCGTTACTTGTTCTCGCCAGTAGTCGAGACCCAGGGATGCTTCAAGCGCATTGTTCGCCATTTCGTAGGCGTTACCCAAGCCGGGTGTGTTACCCACAATCTCTTTGTGCCTGAAGGGTACGAATGGATCGTAGTCGCTCATTTCCGTGGTAAGCGCCCAGCGACTACTTATGTTAGCTTCGCTAACATATTTCTCAATTTCTAGGTGCTTACAACTCTAAATTGTCGCCCAACTTCAACAGCAGTGTTACGTACCCAGCCGGGCGGGCGCGCACAACCTCCTTTGGTGCCATGTCATCTGTACAAATCACTGCCGGCCATAGTGGAAGGAACAACCCCGACGCTCGGTATTGTACAAGGCTACCTGGTGAAGGATGTATAAACATTATTCTTCTGAACCAGTATCCCGATTGTGTTTCGTGAGTCAGCGGAGTAGGAGTAGCGCTGGTGATATGTAGAGGCAGTGATACTTGTAGCTCAGATCCGTATCTTCTGAGTAAGTGAGGAAGTCTGAATCAGGAGGATTGTTCGATTGATCAAATCGAAACTTGATATAAGTAGACATAGCGTTGACACATCCTCGGTGTAAAGGCGGCTTCGAGCAAGAGCCACCATGCCAGGTGAGAGACGAGAACAGATCTGAAAAACTTTCACACACTACAGAAACCCAAAGAGCGTCTAAAATATGACGCATAGCGATGCGGTAGCTTATGAGATAGGTGCTGTTGTCTCGAAGTATATAGCTTGGTGCCGCGTTCAAGTGATAGAAGGGGATGCGGAGTTCATAGCTCAGATCTCGGAGGTTGACTAAGCTGCCCGCAACAGCGAATCCAAGGACAATCTGGCTTCAACATTCTTGACCACGGTTCCACGACGCGCGAACTACTGTGACGTCTGCCTTTGTCTCTCTCCGAAAACAAAAACAATCGCTGCAGATAAACACTCCCAAGAACGCGACTTCACGACGCTCTTGCGCGCTCCACCTCCCAAACCAAGATCGACCAACGTACCTCTGCCTTCGACTTCCACATCAACACACCCGAGCCGCAGCAATGCTGGGCCTTGCCAACATGCAACCGCGGCAACTCGCCGCACAAGTTTTAAACTTTGCGCTGGTCCTCTCTACCGCTTTCATGATGTGGAAAGGGCTCTCCGTAGTCTCCGACTCGCCCTCACCTATCGTGGTCGTCTTGTCAGGATCCATGGAGCCTGCGTTCCAACGAGGAGACCTACTATTCCTGTGGAACCGGGGGGCAGATACGCAAGTGGGCGAGATTGTGGTGTATAACGTCAAGGGCAAAGATATACCAATCGTGCATCGCGTCGTGAGAAGATACGGAGGAGGGTGAGTTGCGTTTTCTTGTCTTTGCGCTGGCTGTGTATGTTGGGGAGGGCCGAAGAAGCTTGACTCAGCTTGCATATGCTCAGGCTGACTTGACTCCTAGCAAAACACCCCTCCGCCTCCTGACCAAGGGCGACAATAACCTTGCAGACGACACCGAACTCTACGCCGCCGGCCAGTCCTTTTTGAATCGCAAAGAAGACGTCATCGGAAGCGTTGTCGGCTTCATACCTTTTGTCGGATATGTTACCATTTTGCTGAGCGAGCATCCATGGCTGAAGCAGGTCATGTTAGGTATGATGGGTGTGATGGTCGTTCTACAGAGAGAGTAGTAATTGCGTAATGGTAGAGGATCTTCCTCTGTTTCGAGATATTTGTCTCTGACGGGCATGTGGACAGGATGCGTGGGACGAGTGCAGTTGACGTGCTTTGTACCCAACATCTATTCCATGCTCATCTGCTGCCGTAAGATGGCAAGGCGTGCAGACCATACCCAACGATGTTCTGGCGGTTCCAGACTCGAAAAAAAAATAGATATACCCACTACTGCGCAGCTACAGCCCATCGTATGCTTTGATGCAAAGTCTCCAAACTATACATCAGGTTCTTAACATCCTTCCGTTTTGTTTCAACGAACACGTCCAATGATTCCCAACAGAGCCACATCGCTGTTCGCACCTTTCTTACCTCTGCCACAATGACGTCGACCACCATTTCCTCAGCATCCTCAGACCGTTACTCCCACGCGACATCCATGGCAAAAATAACCCCACATACCTCACAATTACAGCAAAAAGAAAGCACTGCGCCGTACGGGGTTTGACTGTCTCGCTGTTAGCTGTATGATTCGAATGGGCGTCGTTCATGAACTTACACCCGTGATCCCCGCCTCCTTCGTTTGATGGGAAGGCGATAGCATACCACTAGCCCAACGGCGCTTTGGCGCTACGATAAATTGATGAAGGAACGTTGGACTGAAAATATGGTATAAACAATGTGTAGTTGGGTGGGCGCACTGAGAAGGTGAGAGACAATGGGAGTACATACGAGAAGCCTGGGAAGGAACAACTACCATGGATGCGGGTACCCGGTTGGGCGGTGTAGGGCAGGATGACGGCTACACGTCGCTTGGAATGAAGGAACCAAGGGTTGCTGTGGATAGGACGGGTCCATCACGTTGTCATGCCCTGATCCTAACATCAGGCAAGACAGTAGTGTCAACGTCAGGAACCAAGTTGGGGTTTGATCTATCACGAGCATGCACCGTGCTACGCTCAAGCCTAATCACACAAGTATCACTGTCGCATAGCAGAGAAGTTACCATAGGAGCAGCAAATATTTTCTATACCGCAGTTGCTAGTGTACATAGACTTGGTCATGAGCTTCGTGATGTTCCTTCACAACGTCAAGAGTAAGACGCCCAAACATCATGACCGCCCGCCATCAGCGCAAATGATACTGACTGCGGCCGTCCTTATCGAAATGAACCACAGATCGGCTAGCCGAAGACCTTCCTCCGCAAGAGATAACGAACCCATTAAGAAGTAGGAAGATCACAAATGAAATGAGAGAGGCTTGGTAGCCTAGGCCTCCTATGACAAGACGTCTTCAGCATCGTTGGTGGAAGCACGAATGAGGTGCTGGCCTCTACTCGGACTCCTCTTCCTCTTCCTCGCCGGCCTGATAGCTGTTAGTCATGCTGTCACAATCTCCACGTGAGTACAGAAACATACCTGGTAAGCGGCCTTCTCCTCTTCGTAGCGCTTCTTGTCAGCAGCAGCCTTGGCCTCGTAGGGAGTGCGCTGCTTCTCGTTCAGGGCTTTCCACTTCTCGCCAAGAACCTTGCCGACCTCGCCTGTTCAATGTTAGAGATGGCTTGGAGATGAGCATGAAGGGCAGACATACCGAACTTGATACCAGGGTTGTCCTCGCGGACCTTTTCACGCTGCTCATTGGCGAAGAACATGTATGCGGAAAGACCACGCTTGGGCGCGTTGGGGTCTGTGGATGTTAGCACGAAAGCGTGCGAATGCACGTGAGATGCGTACCCTTCTTCTTCTTGCCGCCATCAGCCTTGGACTTGGGCGCGGCCTTGCGGGTGGTCTTCTCCTTGGGCATGATGTTGGTTGGGTGGTATATGCGGCTGTTGTTTGTTGTTAGCTGCTGGTTGGGTTGCAGTGGTGCTATGCGCGTGAGGTGACGCGGTTGCAAAACACCACAACACAAGGCGGTGATGCGCGATTTTACAGTGAGAGAAGATGTGGGTACTTACAGAGGCTGCTAGATACGGGGGAATTGGAAGGGTTGACTGATGTCTGTTTTGCAGTCAGTATGGGCGTGGTATTGAGTGCTGGCGACGGCGACGAAGAATCAATCGAACGCGATGACGTTCGGAAGATGGAAGAAAGAAGGCTGGGAGAGAGCTAGTTGGGGGAATTGGGGCGGGGGAGCGCGTGGAAAAAGGGTGTGGTTGCGAAAAGTGGTTCTGGTGAGGTTGCGACTTGGGCAAAATACAGGCGGACTCACCAAATGTCTTTGCGGGCGAAAGTTGTATGGGCGGCGGATTTGTTAGGGGAGGAATTGGGTGAGGGCTCAGCAGCACATTTTGTGAGAGGGCAGGCGCGCCTCCCCGAACAACAGAGCTGCTTACCTAAGGTACGAACGAGGCAGGCACGCTTGTTTTGCTACTGCCATAGCACACGCACCCGGACCACAACCCCTCCTTCATCCAACCGCTGCTGCGCTCCCTCACCGCATGCGACAGTGCGGACAACGGCAGTCTTGGACGGCTTCGCTGTGTCTCTTTGACATGGCACACGTTCGCGTCCGCATCAGTCGCCAGAAGACTGCGCTGCTCGTCGCCGTCGTCTCCTTTGCACGGCGGCGGGCTACACGGCGCATCCCTGGGCGCGGAGGCGCTGCCCTTCGTTCTTTCCTGGCGAGTTTCAAGTTTGGTTAGATTGCACGCAGAAGCACACGCTCTACCATTCGTTGGACGCATCCATCAGAGGCGGCCCTTGACGTTATCATTCATAGCGCGGCTGGCTGATGTTCTTCCCCGAGCACCAAAGCACCCAGCATCCAGTCCCAGTCGCGCATCCTGCCTGCCCCCTCAGACTATGTCCGTCCTGCAGCCCGTTTGATGTTCCTAGCAGCTGCCAAAGACCATGAAGCAACATGTCAGCCTGCCTCGCATGCCACGCTCTGCACCACAGCCCGTGGCAGTCGTCTCCCTCGATGCCTAGGCACGCCATGGTCATGGGCGGCGGCCTCTGCACCCGCTTCCGGCCACAGCGGTCTGGCTATTCACAGCGCCCGGACCGAGCTCGGAAGCCGTCACTAGGTTCACCCAAGACGCAATTCGACCACTGCTCACGTCCGACGATCAAAAAGTCGATTTCATTCACCTAGAAGTGCTAGGCACTCAGCTTGTTCTGAAAGTTCCGTGTGCTTCCATAAAGATCCATCGCCCTAGCAACAGCCATGACGTTCATCATCAACAAACATCGCTACCTACCACAGTAGCTTTTCCCACACTTCCCAATGTTATCAAGAGCTGTAGCCACGAACGACCCTGTCATTGTCACTCAATCGTCTTCATCCTCCATGACGAGCTCGGTCAGGCCCTCGTCTGCAGCCCAATTGATCCCGCTACCTACTATCATGGCCGACAATATACCCTTCAGCGTCTTCGCCCTTCGCCTTGAGTCCTTGAGCTCCTTGTCGACTGCATCGACCCGTTGGCGTAATTGTGCGTCTTCAATGTCATGCGCCGACTGCGTCTTCATCTCTTCAGCTAGAGCAAGCATCGTTTTTGCGAGTTCTTCATGTCTTTGGTTTTCCGTCATGTTGCTGTGTTCGGCTGTGCTCTGCGACCGAGTTGTGTGAGCAAGCCTCGACGTCAGAGCACCATGCATCATAAAAACAGTATCATTCTCGGTGACCAGCGGCAGTATGCGTCTACACAGCATCAGACCATGATCCAGAAGTGTCTTTGCGATAACTCACTTCTCTGCAAACCCAGTCTGCTCGCCCTCATAAACGGCTTTCAGGACAGGATCCATTACTAGCACGTTGTGTGTGATTTTGTTCCTTATCTCATACTCTGCCCTCGCGTCCATAGCTTCGCGCTGCGCTACAGTCAGGCGCCCCTCCAGCAGGTCATCTGGGGTTGCTGAAGCGTCATGTGCGTCGGCTATAAAACGCAGTTAACATTCTCTACTCCCAGACCATACCAGTTGTGAGACGTGCCTGATTGTTGTGCTTCAATAAGACTGTGCTGCAACTCAAGTTCCTTGAGCTGATCGTAGAGCTGTAGGGCTAGCTTCTCCGCCTCGGAAAACGCGAACGCGTCGCTGTGATTTGTTTGTAGCAGGTCCGCGTAGTCGCTTGTGTCTTGTGTTCTAGACACCACGTCCATCATGTCAACATGGCCTCTTGCCGCCATGTTGCTATCGCTTTGATTCAAGTGATTCCAAGTTTGCGACCGAGACCATGTTCATCTGACCGAACGCGATCGTCTATCTAGTTCCCTATGATGCAGCCTCGCTAATGCGCCGATCCCTGCATGAACCATCCTTGGCGGTATCTGGTAACCATGTGCTCACGCCTCAACTCTCCAAGCCACAAACTCCTCTTGCACAGTCTCGACAAGACTCCACCAAGCGGGAGGGCAAGGCCGAATGTCGCTACAGATTGCTGTAGCTCATACGGGCCAGCGCCTTGACGCTGATCCCGTTGCCTTTGCGTCTGTTGATGCGCTCAAGCACTGGATCTCGAGGGCGACAGACATAGCGCCCGAGCAACAAGTCCTACTCACAACACAAGGCAAACATGTCAAGCTGCAAGCGCTCTTGACCGAGGTACGAATCTCTCACAGGCGACGCATGAAACATGCTAATCCCTCTTCTTCAGAAAGAGATATTCGTCTTCAGTCGCGAACTCTCCAATAATCCCCAGGCTGCCATATCCTCGACGCCACTGCCCGATGCCTTCCAGCCCGACGATGCGCCAAACCATCTTGCGAAGAACACCGATCTCGGAGCATGGCAGGCTCTCTTCCAAGCCCGCCGCGATTGGGCGTTTGGGCTTCTCGAGAAGTCACACTCCATGTCCCATATCGCCTCGAAGCATTTCGCCGAACAAGCCACCATCGAGAGAGGGACTCAGGTCGCCGTTGGAAACCACGATGCACACATCAAGGGTCTAGAGCAGAAGTACCAGGCAGCCAGGGAGTGGTATGATGGAGTCGAGAAGGAAGCTGGGGATAATATACGGAGACTTGATGCCGACTTTGAACAGCTGGGCACGGTTCCCGCCATCCTGAACTTCACGCGCTTCCTGGCCAAAGAGATGCGGTCTCCACAGAGTGTGCCCAACAACGCCCTTGTTCGCAAGACCCTTCAGGAATTCCTCGACGTCGAAGCTGTCAAGAAGGCTACATCGACAAGCAAGCGTGTCCGAGAGTCTTTTGGGAAGCACATGGACAAAATGCGCATGCAGCTAGAGAAAATCGAGGCCGATTACAACGAGCTCTTGGGTGCCGTGGGACAGAGTCAGAGTCGATCCATCGCTGACGATTCCGAAGAGCCTACACGCCTATACAACGAAATCGATGCCGTCGTGAAGAAGGTCGAGTCTGACTTTGAACATGTCATGGGACTAGAAGCAAGCTCGAAATCCGTAGCGCAGGTATCTAAAATGGCATTGCTCCATACGCGAAACTTTCTACCAGCCATACAAGAATACAGCGTGGAGATGAGCGATCTCGTACGACGGGCTGTCGAGCAAAAGAATACTGCCATCAGAAACTCGGTGGAAAGTATGCAGGCCATCGCGAATATTGAGTCAGTTATTGCAACCATAGGTGCGCAGCTCGAGCAGATTAGTATACCACAAGATGGTGTCGCTGCTTTCGAGCTCATATCTCTCGTTGGTCGTCTGCCGTACGTATACGGCACACTACTAATCGAAGCCGTCCGAAGACGCGAGTGGACAGAAAGGATGGAAAAGGATACATCCTCGCTCGCTGAAGAGATGGCAACTTTCCAGGAAGAAGAAGAGCGTCGGCGTAAAAAGTGGCTGAAGCCAATATCGGATGTTGTCAACCTGGACGCCTTGCAAGGGGGCTCGCTGGGATTCGAGTTGAACATACAACCTGAGAAGACCGTTTGGCCGATGGTTACCCGGGAAGAGCTTCTAGAATACCTCAAGGACTTGCAGAGGTTGGATGGACAAGAATCCGAAGCCGAAGCATTTGCCCAGGCTATCAAGGATCTGGACCGTCCTACGAAGCAGCAGATCAAGCGTGCAAAGAATTTCAAGATGGGTAGTGTCCATGAGCCGGCCTTTGGCAGGACCTCACAACTCATGATGCGAGGTGACGATGAGCTACGTGTGCTGAAGGAAGGTAACGCGAAGCTCGAGGATGAGCTAAAAGGTTACAGGAGTCGGGTCCGTCGGCTGGAGGATCTCGTACATCGTCAGAGTACCGTTAGCAGACTTTCAATAGGTGGCGCTCCGCCGTCTTTTGGCATTCCCGATCCGGGCGACCCTTCGACGCCAACAGCCGAAGTCGCTTCACCTAGACCTCAAGAAGAGCTATCCCGACGCTCTTCGATTTCCTCTAGACGGTATTCAGCGAACACAGGACAAGAAGACAAGCGCCGTATTCTTCGCCTTGAACAGCAGCTAGCAGCAGAGAAGGAAGCTCGTACGAAACTCGAGAATGATGCTCAAGCTCGGAGAGACGACGATGCAGATCAACAACGCCGATTCGAGGAGGCCATGTCTACGAAGAATAACATCATGGAGAATATGAGAGCGCAACAAAGAGAGTTTGCCGACGAGCGTAAATCGCTTGAGGACGAGATTCGAGCGTACAAAGCCAAAATCGAAGAAACCGAAGATGAACTGGATCGTGTCTTGGGTAGTCGGGACAACGAGCGAACGGGTGTGGATGCCAGAGTACAGGAGCTGGTGTTCCAGGTCGAGAAGGCGCGTAAAGACGCTGCCGAGCAGAGCAGACAAGCCGAAAAGCGCGTTGAAGCCCTACAAGCTGAACTCGATGAACGAAACGCCGTCAAGACGCGGCAGCTGGACTCGCTGACTGCAACCTTCAACCATCTCTCTCCTGATACGAGTGTACCCGATGATCATTCCACACTCGTCGCGCAGCTTGAAGACCTAGCGATTCGATCACTTGATCATCAGAAAGAACTCCAGCAGGCCCTGGCGATGGCAAAGTCAGACAACGAGAATGCCCATGCTAGGATCGAGGAGCAAGAACACAATCTCAACGCTAAGCTAGCCGAACATGAGAAAGAGGTTACAGCTGTTCGTGAAGAGCTTGACGTAGAGAGAGCTCGCGTTGCTTCTATCACTACAGAACTCGAGGAGGAACGGAGCCATCTGCACAGCCTCCGCGAGAAGTTCGCTGAAGGCGAGACCGGCTCTGAAGCTCTGCGAAAGCGTGTTGAGGAAGAAGAAGCCAAGGTTGGCCGTCTTCAAACGGAGTTGGCGGAGAAAAGCTCGCACGCCAACAGTCTGGATGTCGAGCTTATGCGGGTAGAGAAGAAACTGCGCAAGCTTGAAGAGGCTGATTCGTCCCGCACCCACCAACGTATGCATCGTGCGAAAGACCTCAGTCAACGTCTATACACACAGCATGAGCGCCTTATTCGTCTAGTTGAAGCACTTGGATTTGTCATCACCCATGAGAACGGCGAGATGGTTCTTCAACGAGCGTCTAGGCTCGGTGGCAGCACCATCATGACGGACACCAATGCGGGACTTAGTCGAAGTACTACTACGCCCTCGCCCACTCCTCTGAAACGCTTCTTAGAAGACGTCGGAGACCTCCACTTCCTTCAGTGGACTGAAGCTACGAGTCCAGAGGAAGAAGACCAACGATACCAGGAGCTTATTGAGAAGCTCGAGCTTTTCAACACCGAAACCTTTAGTGACGCCGTTGCGAAGCGGATGCGCGACATGGAGCACACGGCACGGAAGTGGCAGAAGGAAGCACGAGCCTATCGGGATAAAGCCCATCGCTTCCAAGCTGACTCACACGACAAGATCGCCTATCGGTCATTTAAAGAAGGTGATCTTGCACTGTTCTTGCCGACTCGTAACAATGCTCATCGTCCTTGGGCTGCCTTCAATGTTGGAGCGCCGCACTTCTTCCTTCGCGAACAAGACACGCATCGATTGGGTGGAAAAGAGTGGCTTGTGGCGCGCATATCAAAAGTGGAAGAGCGCGTCGTTGACCTCTCCAAGACACTCGACGGTGCACCTCGAGCATCGTTAGACGGTCGTTCTGTCGCTTCCAGCAACGCCGTTTCATTCGAGGACGACAATCCTTTCGAGCTGTCTGATGGACTACGATGGTACCTACTGGAGGCGACAGAAGAGAAAGCAATGGCACCTGGTACCCCAGGTATCAAAGGTGCGGTTACTGTGAAGAGCAGTCTAGAAACTGGACAAGGCGAAATGCAAAAGGCAAAGAAGAAGTCCTCCATGGACCCAGCAACTCAACTTGGAAAATCACTCGATAGCCGGCGCAGTAGCGGAACTAGCAGAAAGAGCGCACCATTGGTTGGTCGTCACAACTCAGCAGAAGCGCTCTCCCCAGCTGAACGTCCCGACTCGAATCCTAACTCCGCCACGGCAACACGGGGCGCAAGTCCAGCTGGCGCACACGGTCCCAGCCATCTAAGGGAGACGTCGACGAATGGTGGGGACAAGTCAATAGATGATGGAAATGGAGGCAATGTGCGCGACCTACTTTGGGGACCTTAGGTTTTCGCTTCCTGTAAATCTAAGCTCCCCTAATAACAACCATTTATCAACATCGCTGACACTACGACAGTCTTCTATCGCCCAGCTTCAAACTCTGCGCAAGACCTCTGTGTCAGGCCCAGCCAATTCACGATCAGAGACATCTCCGACCAAGAACAGACTAGGAAGTTTAAGCGATCTGAGGGGTTCTCTTGCTGACTCTCGCAAGTCGCCGCTCGCGAGGAAAGGAAGTATATGGGACAGCTTCTTCCAGTACGATATTGAATACCAGGGCAAAGCATCAAAGAAGTAGACATCGTTCGCAACATGTCTGAAAGGTTTTGTGTACATTATTCTCACATACTCATCATCGGGTTATCTGAGCATATCAGCCGGCGTTCACTGCTATAACACACAATTATTTGAGCATGGAAAGCAACCCAAGGATAACAATGGAGCAGTATCGCTAAGGTGTAGCTGATTGTGGGTTATTCTAATAAAGACAGTGGTACAGCATGTAGCTTATAGATATGGTACCATGATACTGGCAGAGAAGCTGAACGCTGAACCTACGTCATAGCACCTTATTGTCTTTCCATACCCTTTGTTGCGTGTCTCGCCAAGACGCTCCAGTGCTCCATATTTTCCGGTTATCGGCTAAGGCGTTCTTACGTAGTTTACCCGAAATAGCAGTATCATGTAAATCCCGTCTGTAGTAGCTTCGAAAGAAGAGCTATCTTCGATTCTGTTTGGCCGGTTCGTATTTTTTGTCCACAAGCGAGGCTGTGTTCCTGGTCCCGTGTGGAAGACTTCGATGTAGAGCATTGTTTGCCAAGAGCACTACTATATGGCAATGATGTGCTGCGAGGTACGCCTAACACTCGAAAGCAAGGCGAGTGTGGTGTAATGTTCTAACACTGCCTAGGTGGGGTGTATAAAGAAGGAGGAAGCCACTGCAACCGCTATGCCTCTACTGTTGAGATAGCTCGCTTTCCTCCCAAACACCCACCACTATGTCTACCCTTATCAAGCACTTGCTCTTACCTTCAGTGCTAGCTACCACATCCTTTGCTCAAAACACTTCTGAATCACAATCTCAATCTTTGACATGCGACGATCTCTCTGAAAGCCTAGCACACAACGCTTCCATCATCCAGAATACAACGGCCCTAAACCTCGTATGGCTTGGAGACGAGGAGAGGGTGGCCATCACAGAAGACGACCAAACTACTTGGAAAATCTCGTCCTACATTGGGCCTGGGTATAATGGCGGCATGGCGAAGTACAACGAGAACGAAACCCAAGCTGTTCTATGGCTTGACACTGGAGACTCGGACATGGAGCGTCTAGGCGATATAATGGGCCTATGTCACAGCTTTGTTCCTTTACAGAACCGCACCACTGGAGAGTTGGCGTGGAGTAGAGAGGTATTGGAGAGGGCTGGGGAAGATGATGGGGATTGTAAGACCATGTTGGGAACAGAGTGTGTAGAGGCGCTCGAGTCATGGTATCGAAGACAAGGACAAGCTGCATGGAACGATGACCAGTACCCGCCCTGCTCTGCTATCCAGAATACTATACCTTCTGAATGTGAAGGCATGATATCTGAGGCTGTGACAATGGGTAAGTTCTAGGTCTGTGGCAACGAAGAAGCCTAAGTTAAGCTAATTGCTGTTACAGATGTTGTCCGCCTCAACACTTCCGCTGAAGACCGCATATGGAAGTGGGACCAAGGCATTAATATAACTTCATTCTCTGATGACGTCATCGTACCCACGTGCGGCGACCGAAATCTCAGCAGCAGCTGGGGTAATAGGATCTACCAAACGACTGACTACGACGTAGCGCTTAACTTTCCCATCGTGGACATCATGACTTTCTATCCTACAGTCTCCAGTACTAGAGGAGGCAGCAGCCGGGAAACTCATGCGAAGGCGGTTTGTTTAAGGCCTGAAAATATACAGGAGGGAAGTCGGGCTCCGAGGAGTGTGAAAGAGGTACTTGATGAGCACTATGGCCCACATGACGACGAGTCCAGTGCCGAGAGGGTCCTTGGACGAGGTGGTGAGGCTGTGCTAGCATTGGCTTCTAGTATAGGAGTGGGACTTTGGCTCCAACTATGAAGCATCACTTTCTAGTCAATGAAGTATACGTACACAACTCAATCATACAAAGAGCTCGACAAGTGCCGATATGTACGTATCCATCGAGAAGTTCTTATCCATACCCAGAACTCTGGACGGCAACGGAAGAATCGGAATCGGCGTCAGTTCCAAACTGCAGCGCCTCGCACAGGCAAGCTTCCATGATTAAACTGCTCTCCTGAATCTTCACCCACATGCATATCACAGGATACAGTGAGGGCACGATACCGAAGCGTAGCCAAGTAGTAAGCTTACTTTTTGCGGGTTGGAACAAGTATCTAAGGTGACTTGAAAATCATTTTGCTGTCAATTGCCGTTGTCCACAGTGGAAGAAGTAACCATTTGACTACAACCCGTAGATTGCCGTTTGTACAAAAAGTATCATCCATGTAGCACTAGTAGTGTCCAGTAGTAGAATCACGTTGGGCTCGATGCAGCTAGAAACCGATCGCAACTCTTCGCTGTAATCAAGCCATAGAGGATCACTAGCACGCAGATTAGTGGTTGCTGCACCTGATAGCCTTTTAGTATACATGTGACGTGGAGCTAAGAGAAGCTCTAGGTAATGGAAATGCATCTCTATTTGCAGGTATTAGGGATTCTCAGATATTAGGACAGGTCCTGAACGTTCCGCCAAATTTGGAATGAGGTCGTACGGACCAGAGTAAGCTCGTCGATGGCAGTTTTCCTGAAGCTTAGAGCATCGTTACTTACCTGTACGTCTCCCACTCCTCACAGAGAGCGGGTCGGGACGCAACAAGGATCATGTCTTCTTCGTCATATTTGAGACGCATGAAATCCTTCGCAGCAACGAGTATCATTGTCCGAAACCAGCATTAAGACTGCAACAAGGAGAGCATCGACTTCAAACTCGATTACGGTATGACTCGAAAGTCATGCTATCTGTGTCGCGTGGCTTGTGTATCTGTGCTGGCACCAGTGGCATGTATGCCGGAACAGCTAGCAAGGCCGCCAGCACCGCAGAATAAGACTTGGAGCTTGGGGTGGTATGATAGCCACAGGTTTGGAACCGTCATTGTCTTGCCGGGTCTACGCAAGTTACACGACAATCTGGGCATACACACTTTGTCAAACATTCTCGATAGGTCAAGAAATGCCTCGTGGCTGAGTAGACACTTGGCTAGGCATCATATATAGCGCATCTTTAGCAGCCTGTACATGGCCTTGCGACTTGGAGTAGCATGCCGCGTGATGCTAGGCGAGTGTTGGAGTTGGTCGCGAAGCGGGGTCGAAATGTGAACGAAGATCGGATCCAAGCCAAGGCGGGGCCAAGGTGTTTAGTCTATGCCAAGGAGCGTGAGAGACGCGTGAGGTGAGCGGAGCGAATGAGCAGGCGTTGCGAGACGAGCTGATGCATGAAGGCGTTGAGGCTGTGCGGGTGGGCCGATTACGATTAGGGCGCTCCTGTCATGGGTCCTGACACACTGACAATTTAGCTTTGATCTGGCGTTTCTGTGGTTTCCCGACCCCTTGGGCGGCATGCTCATTCAGAGTAATATGGATGCCTGAATGATGCGGGTGGTTGAACTTTGCGTAGGTCCGTGAGGACGGGAATACATGAAAGGGTGAGGATCAACGACTAGGGCTGCAACGGCTATCCTGCTGCATATGGGAGTTGTCTGACTGATCGCACGATCGGCAGGTTTGCTACTATGCACCTTGGACATGGATATTGTTGTGTAGCCTGTGATAAAGCATGTCTTACCGGAATGTTGCATGTGTAGCCGTGTTTCTAGTCAATCATGATGCACGCGAGCGGCATCCTAGCATGGGGCCGTTGTTGACGTCTGTGTTCCACATCGTGGGCAGAATTCAAGATAAGTGCCGCGTACATTTGGGTGGTTGCTTCTTTCCATAAACATCTGATTTGGGGCAGCAAGGCGAGAGGGAGCTGCATTTAGCTAAGGCGAAGCGAGAGAAAATGATTCTGTGGCACGGTGATGGACTTGACTCTTGATTTGTGATCTGGCGATGGCGGGTGAAAAGTAGCATCGGAAAGTGGAGCACGTCAAAGGCCACGAGGCATGACTTCATCTGAAATGCAATCTGGCCATGCCTAAGTGGGCGATCTCAGCATGCTCACCCGTAGGCGCTGACCTGGGTTTCAATATGTTCCGCTCGCTACCGGGCCGATGTGTGTTCAGCAAGCTTTGGGTGTGGAAGGCAGGGGATGATTTTTGGCAAAAGAGCAGCCCCCTTGTTACGACGTTGATTACCAGAGAGTCTGAGCGTTGTCGTGTCAGGGCAGTTTTCTATGATTGTCGCACGCGTGAGACAGGGGGGCTAGTGCCAATAAGACTTGCACATTCCCACATGCTGGCTGCCAGAGGCTTTCAAAGGGTCCCTGACACGGCGAACGGAGCACGTCGTTATCTGAGAGCGGTGTGAAGGCATGCCACACGAATCCAGCGTTCCGGCACGGATCTGCTTATAACGCCGTTAGTGCAAGAGCCCGCGTTTCTGTCCCGGCGCCGCGGCGGGCATGAAGGAGTCGCCTTGTTTGAATCACGGGCGTTGCTAGGCTTGGGCACACCTGGAGTCCTGGACAATCAATTCAGCGCTAGAACCCCGCACCCCTGTCCGCCCAACACAGTGGTCCGTCGTGTTAAATACCATAATAGTCGCCCTCCCAGTACCGTTTATTCATAAACGCCAGCTGGGCAAGACCGACTTGATCATCATCATCCTGCAGCGACTTTCCTGACTCATCGTCCGATTGCATCGTTCGTCCGCTCTGTTGCCTGCTATAGTAAGCCAACCTTACCAAGCCACCGACACCGAAGACGCAGCGTCATTCCACCAAGTTCCGAAGCTTGGGCTTGTCTAACACCGTCCTTTTCGCCGTTCCTGCCTCCCGTATCGCACTTGTCCGCTCTAAATTCCGCCGCATTTATCGTTCCCCGCCTACGACACACTAAGGAAGGAGGTAAGGGGTGATCGACCACGCGCGTCCCAATCAGCTCCTACGCCTTGGCACACGGCATCCTACACTGTCAATCTCCACTTCACGGCCCTCCTGCACTTAAAACATCTGACCCGCCGCTTGTTTGCGAGTAACAGCAACCGCAGCCGCATCTTGCACCTACGCCGATACTCTACCATTACCACCGCCTTTCCAATATTGGCCACTAGCGTCTACCCCAGATTGCCACCCGTCTTGATCTTGTGACCGCATCCCGAGCATCATCTCCAGGACCAACATCACGTCTTCCATCACGACGTCGCCATCAGCCAAAACGTCTTCAGATACCTGTGCCCACAAACGAATTTATCTCGACATTACTTGAACACGACGCTACAATGTGCGTCGCCGAACTCTGCGTCACGGTTCTTCCGTGCCAGCACCGCTGGTACCACCTCGTTCGCCCATGCAGCCCATCCAGCAACCTCTCCACATGCGGGAAGAAGCTGGGGATTTCAGGATGGGAGGTCAAGTGCGATCACTGCCCCTACTGCCATGGTCACGTCTCCGAGTTTGAGTACAAGCTCATAGGCGATGGACCGGCACCGCCAGTCGGCTCTCTCTCAGGACTTGCGCGTGCACACTCGACCTCTTTGAACGCAGCCCGTCGTGACATCCGTCTCGACAACATCACCCGAACCGACAGCGCTACCAGCGTAGGTAGCAAGAGCAGCTTGGTCACAGCAGCTTCTGAGAAGAACCGCGCAATGAACTCTCGACTTGACGCCTACTTCTTCCCCTCGGCTGAGCAGCCGTACCCTGCCGTACGAGAAGACGATGCCGAGAGCAGCAGCGCTACAAGCCCGAGCGACACATCGAGCAACGACCGCACAAGCATGCGACATCCATCAATCTCCATGCCGGCTGAGCCATACAAAGCCAACATGCTCTCGCGTGTCCGGCAGCGCACCAAGCGCATCTCCACCATCTTCAGATGATCAGACGGTAGATGCTTTACTCTCCTTGGCCACGTCAACTGCACAGCCCACCTCTCAGCTCTTGGTGGTTCGCATAGCGTCGTTGGAGTCTAGACTGTGGCTGAAATGAGGAGTCGCTTCCCCATCGGATCCACTTAGCCACGTTCCTCGGCCCGGACAGCATCACCACGCTATAATCACATGCACATGCACTCCGCCGACAGCAGGTCACTAGCCACACCAGTCTGGTTTTGAGTGAACACACTCTCAACTCTCTTCACGACTACCAACACCCCACTCTTTACTTCTTGTATCTGCTTTTTCTCGATATCGCCTAGCGCGCTTTGGCCAGCTCATCTCATCTCACTTCTACTTCGGATACCCACACTGCTCTTACTTTCTGTGCGCGAAAACATGCCCTAGCGACGGGTACATTTGCGCACTCATTTCGGCCGCGGCGTTCTCACGTAAAAAAGGACAGGGAGTACTTCAGGCGAACACGAAGAGGGCAAGGGCAACCTGCGTTTACTTCCGCTTCTGTTTGGATTTATTAGGATTTCTTGGCGTTGGGCTGCCACGCAGCGACAGCGCAAAACGTTTGTGCGTCACAAGCACAGGCGTTTCCTCTTTTTCCCCCTCGCTTGTTGCTATGACTTACGAATGACTCAAGGGGAACGTGTTCTAGAAGCTAGTTCGTTACAAAATTTACATGTTTGCAAACAATTACGTGTGCGCCGTGCATCCTGTCAAAGTATTCCAAGCACTCTACTGTCCATTGCGAAGAGACCACGCGCCACATTTGTGCATGATGTTACGAATCTGTGCCACACTTCCGTGCCACACTTCCGCTCATATGCAGGTGCTGGAAAAGAAACACTGCTCGGCGCATTAGTCTAGACCTTGTCTTTTGGTAAACACGCGTCACCGCTCTTCGAAGCTATGCTAATCGATATCCACCCGCGCATGCAGGCATGTACGCTAGGTACATCACGACACCCTTTGTTCGACGCCAAGCCTCACAAGTGTATACTAATACACCGCATATTCCGCTCCGCCCGGATACCCGTTTCCTCCCGAGCAAGCATTATGAAGAGAAAAAAGAGGTCTGATCTTGTGGCCAACCTTCTCCGCGTCGGTGAAGAATGCGTTTCTCGCCGAATACGACGCTGGACATTTTAGAAGCTTTAGTCAAACGTGCATGGATAATTTCCCAAAGCTTGTTGTGGGTTAAAATCTGGTTTGCGCCATGAACAATGTCTGCAGATCCCTACATGCCGGAGAAGTCCATAAACTCTACAGAATATGAGGGAGACCGATCTACCCAAGAGGAACATTAAGCATACCAAGCTTACGATCAACATGCTTGACTTTCTCATCCTGCAGAGCGATCCATGGTTTGCACTTTGAACTGCATCATCCTGCTTCGAAGATCTGTTTTCACATCGGCACTTTCTTCTGGAGTGTGCCGTTTCGATACTCTGGTACGCTTGGTAATCATGTGACTTCCTTCCCCTCTCGCCGAACACCCGAATCGCGTATGCCTAGATATGGAACTGGGCTGTGATAGTGAGCAGAGACGAAGCGAAGACGCTAATACTTGTCCTACAACAACTAAATTTCAACGGCAGCACAGACTACAAAACAAGTGGCAGATAAATGTCCACTTCACAAACACGAGCACAAACACGCAGGGTCAATATGATCGCCCATACGTCAACGTCACACATTAACAAGCCTTCCATATCAACATAAGCTTCGCACCAGTGTCTCGAAACAAGCAATCTCACAGATCAAGCAATTGACGCCGAGAGATCGACCTGACTGGAAAGTTCCATTGATGCACATCATTCTTGCCGAGTGTGTGGTTTGCAGCAAGGGATGGTATCAGTTGCGCCCTGATCGACAAAGAAACAAGGTTCGGCGACAACGGAGACATGACGATCATGTCACTCGGTGCAACGGAGAAGCACAGGTGATCAGACGCAGCGGTCGCGACACATCGCTATGAACATGGGGTGCTAATGCAATCTGGTGTGGTTTTCGATAGTGAGATGATCGGTATAGTGGTTGGTAGGTAGTTGCTACGGGTAGGTAAGCCTCCTGGTGGCAACGGCTACACTGAAATCTTAGTTTACATGAATTTTCCCCACAATCAACTCCTTAGTGCAATAACCGGAGCACCTTGACTAGGTCCGCAGTAACACCCATCGCAGTGACTTCGCCGCCAGCACCGGCTCCCTGGATGATGAGTGGGTTGTCGCCGTACCGCTTTGTGTAGAATGCGATGATGTTGTCACTTCCTTTGAGTGCTGCAATCGGATGGCTTGTGTCGAACTTCTCCAACCCGACCTTGACCTTGTTGTTTGGCACGTCCACACTTCCTACAAACCGGATGACTTTGCCTTCCTTCTCTGCCTCGGCCTTGAGCTTCTCCATCTGGTCGTCGTACTGTGGGAGCTTCTCAAGGAACTCGTCGCCAGATGAGCAGGACTCGAGCTCTTTGGGGATGAGAGATTGTACGGGGAAGGATGTCGGCGATTCGACCTTCAGGCCAGCGAGGCGAGCTAGGATGGTTAGTTTGCGAGCGACGTCTAGGCCGTTTAAATCATCGCGAGCATCTGGTTCTGTGTAACCCTTTTCTTTGGCTGATGTGACTTCAGCTGAGAACTTTCCACCTCCGCCACCGAGAGGCTGGAAGGAGTTGAAGAGGAAACTCATGGTTCCGCTGAAGACGCCCTCAATCTTTGTGACTTGGTCTCCAGTCTCAACCAAGTCCTTCAGTGTAGAGATGACAGGCAGTCCTGCGCCGACTGACGACTCGTGGAAGACGTAGCCACCAGCACCGTTCCCGTTGCTCGCAGCGTCAAATATCTGCGTCCATAGCTCATAGCTTCCAGAGAAAGCCTTCTTGTTTGGTGTTACAATGCTAATGCCCTTCTTTAAGAAATTGGGGTAGCTGTCGGCAACGTCCTGATTGCTGGTGTTGTCCACCAGTACCACCTTACCAGGCGCTTTCTGTAGGTATTCGCAGAGCTGAGGGAGAGGCAATGTAGGCTTGGACGTGTTCTGAAGCTCGGATTCCCAGTTGGAGAGGGACTTGTAGTCGGCGTGGTAGACAGCTTTCTTGGAAGTGCTGAGCCAGATGAGGGAGAGATAGTACGGTGACGAGGGTGATTGGGAGAGGCGTTTGGAGAGGGCTGACAGCTGGGAGAGGAAGGCTTTGCCTACACCACCGGCACCTGTAATTCTTAGCCGTACACATGTGAAATAGAGGTTTGTTGCGCGTACCGATAACGGCGATGAATACTTGACGAGGCAGAGGCATGGTTGGTTTGGCGTGGTCAATTGGATGTATCAGACTCGTACGCAGAAGGTGAAGTATTTCTAGACTCTTCAAGAACGAGAGGGAGGATAGTGGGACTGGAAAAGAGAAGGGAGCGTTGACTTCTGCGGAACCGCCAATTTACACGGCTTCGACGTGGGGTAAGTAAAACAATCGGTGGGGTAGCTCAGTGACGCAACAAGCTCAGAGCTCCGACGCCGACATCGCCTCGCCTCGCCGCGTCTCAGCCCTACGCGCTCCACCACGCGACGAGCATCAGCCCAATCGACTCCAACCTTCAGCCCCCACCATGTCCTCCAAAGACGCACATCTATACGGTGCCCGACCAAAGGGACGCACAAAGGCCAAGGAAATCTCCAGCTCCAGCAGCCTCGCTTTCTCATCCACCCTCTCCAACCTCATCAAGAACTCTTCTACCGAATCGAACAAGCCCACCGCAGGCCGCGCACGCCCGCAGAAGGAAGACATCTTCAAGACCCACAACAAGAACGTCAGAAAGCGCGCGTTGAAAGATTTGGAAGACACGGATTTCACACAGAAGCATCGCGGACGGACAACTGAGGAGAAAGGCGAGGATGAAGTCGCATGGAAGCGCACAAAGCGGCGCATGGAAGAGAAAGCGCGTCTGTACGACGCCCTGAAGCGCGGCGACGTAGAAGACATTGACGACAGATACGGCGTCGATTTCGATCGCAAATGGGCTGAGCAGCAAGAAAAGGGCGAGGCAGAACACACCACAACGTCAGAATCAGAAGACGACGAAGAAGAGGAACTCGTAGAATACACGGATGAGTTCGGTCGCACACGAAAGGGCACGCGTGCAGAAGCTGCCCGCGAAGAGCGTCGAAAGCGAACCCTTGCCGCCGACGAACCCGACCGTTTTACCGCGCGGCCTAGTATGCCGACTAATATAATCTTCGGCGACACCGTGCAGACGCAAGCCTTCAACCCTGATGAGACAATCGCCCAGCAAATGGCCGACCTAGCCGCCAAGCGCGACAAAGAACTCACGCCGCCACCTGAGGTACACTTTGACGGCAGAGCCGAGGTGAGGCAACGCGGAATGGGCTTCTTCAACTTCTCCAATGATGAAGAGGAACGAAAAGAGCAGATGAGTCGGATTGAGAAGGAAAGAGAAGATACGGAGCGCGTGAGGCGGGAACGCAAAGAGGCTGTCGAAAAGAGGAAGGCCATGGTCAAAGACAAGAAAAGGGCTATACAGGAGAAGAGAAGCAAAGGACAGGCAGAGAAATTTCTCGAGGAACTAGGTCAGGAGTTGTTCAAAGATGGAGAGGGCGGTGGCGAAGCAGAGCCCAAGGTCGCTGCTGAGGAAGAGGCTGCATGAGCCGATTTCTTGTTGTCTAAATTTCTATACGATGATACCCACTACTAAACAAAAGTCTTTGTCCGACTCGACTCCATCGATCTAGAATCGGCTTGTACGTCCTAGCTGCTCTTCAGTTTGTTGTCATCATGTATGGTCTCTTCACAGTAGTAGGGTGGAGCAAAAATATGACTCGCACACTGGCAAAAACATACAACAGCGGGGATTCGCTAGTGGTCACCCACCTAACTACTAATCCGCCGGTACACTGCTTGTATATGGCTGAGCGGACGGGAAGCCTAATTTTCAGTGTCCTATGGTCGTATGTGACCTATATTGTAGTTTGGATCAACATAACTGCCTAACAACAGCATTCTGGTTAGCCTGCCACATGCCTTCCAACGATCTTCACTCGTTCGTACAACACACACTTGAGCTGTGCATTTCGCGCTGCAAACAAGTGAATCGATTCCATCTGATAGAGCTCGTTGCTCTGCGTACCAACGCCATGCCTTGGGCGGACACAATGCCTAACAGCTTGGATCTATGACGGTAGCTTTATGCTGGATGTAGTGCCTAGTTCCAGAGGTAGTGTTTGAATTTGGCATTTGATCTTCTGACAACATCAAGGCCGCAAGCCTTCGTCCCAAGCCACAAAGGTCTGGTGTTGATGATCCTAGATTGGCTACTTGTCAGCAACGAATCCGTCTGAAGACGGCGATACGGAAGGTTTTGAGCTTACCGGCATACATTTCACCTTCTCCGGCGGCGAGGTTTCCCAATTGATTTTGGTATCGTCCCCTTCATTCGCAAAATGCTTAGATGGGTATCCTTTCAGAGCCTTAATCTTCTTTGCGGCCTCATCACTGTATTCCACGTTGACGCTCGGGACTACAGCTATCTTGCCGTAGCCATTGAACCACATGTCCTTGGCGAACAGTTTTGGTTCACCCTGAAAACATTCGTCCTCCTTGTGTGCTCGGAATTTGATCTTCCTCTCCATAATAGGCCTCGCAGTGAAGGCTGTCACACCGTTCCAGCATGAAAAGACCTGGAAAGGTTTTGAACTAGACCAGCGCGCATGAGCGTTTTGGTCATTCCAGAATAGGTCCCAGGCAAAGTCCCAACTACCATCTTCCGGGATTCTGAAGAATAAATCGCCTGTCATACCACGTGCAATCCAGACATCGTAGAATGTTGGATTGTCGCCAACGTACGTCCAGTCCATGGCACACGTTTGGTCCGCCCCTTGAAACTTGCGCTGATGTATTAGCTCCAGGAGATCTTCCATACATAGAGCCACATCGTTGGAGAATATCACCGTAGTGTCTTCGTCGTAATGTTCTGGATGTGCGATGAGATCTTTCAAGGCTAAGTTGCGGAGCTTTGCAAGACCTTCGATACGGTCTTTCCCTTTGGCCGTTGGGTTGATATCGCTGGACTGGAAGTAGTACCTAATCCCGAGAAGCTGCATGCTAGCGCGAAGCTGATCGAGTACCTCAAAAGTGCCATCATCGGATCTTCCTTCGACTATGGAAAGCGCACAGTTCTGTGGCCCAAGAAAGTACATTGTTTCTACGATAGAACCAATCAACCGTGGAAGAAGATGAACACATTGGTGTAGGTCAAGGGCAAAAAAGTATCTAGGACGTTGCGCGTGCTGAAGTGATCCAGATGAGCCTCCTAAGTAGGCATAGCGATCGAGGTTTGGTTGTGAACATTCAAGACGAGGAAATGTCGAATCTGACGGATTTAGGATCGCATGCAGGTATGGTGGCGTCTGTGCGATGAGAGTAGCATTGCCTTTGTCTGACGGGGTGACTGCTTGAGCTGCCTCAGGTACGGCGCTCGGTTTTACTTCTAGTCCTGAACTTAAGAAACGTTCTACACAACAGTAAATAGAGGCGACATACCTGTTGACGATGGATTGAGTATGCCAGTGACGATGGGTTTGATCTGCGATAGGTCGTTACCATAATGGAAGAACCCGAAGCCAGCTACAAACAAGAAGACAACACAGAGCAGTGCGATCGCCTGTAGAAGCGATCTCATGCTCTTTGGTGGTGACATTAGAAATGAACGATAACAGAGCAAAGTCAGAACGTAGCGCAGAAGGTCCTAGGTTGATGAAGTTTCTTGAAAGATGGCGTCTACGTGCTGCAAGTGCTAAGTAAACGAGCATGAACAAGCGCAATCGCGCCCATCCTGCAGCCTGCCCAGTGAATGATTGAGGCGGTTTCGCACCGTTCCGCGTGGAAATGAGTGGGCGCCTGAGAGAAGTTCCGCGGACGCGGCAACCAATCACGCAGGTTAAATTTGACCTAAGCGCGGAACCAACACCTACGAAGTAGGTACTTCACACGACAAGAGCGCTGGACGGCGTCACGCATTCTCAGTTTCAAGTCAGGGTTCAGCACGGGCAGCTGGCTATACCTCTTTGTGCGTCTAGGTGCCACTAGAACATCACATTGTCTTGTATTTATCGCCCCATGAAACTGTGGCTGCATACAAGCAGTATAGACCATGGCCAAAGTCAGGCTCTCAGTTACGGCGACTATGCGCTGTACTCAGGAGTTTCCATAAACTGCATGTATCCTCGTGTCACAGCTACCTAGTCATCCCGTCTTTTGCTTCTAGTCTATCAATCGTTCTACGCGTCGTCACTCGCTTTAACACTCGTTTGAATGATGTCCAGTCTCTACTCTTTAGGTTTAATCTTTTTCAGCTCTTTTGAGCTGGTCTCCTCAAGTCCTGCTACGGTTCGCAGCCGGTTCGCCCCAGTAGTGCCGCATGCTACACAGCTAGCAGCTCACGCTGATGAGCGGCTCTATAAACGGCAAGCCTTCGCACCTGTCACTACCTGTGGATATCTCGATGGCAAACCTGAGAATCCTCGAACAGCTGACCCTGGCTACGGATGCCGTGTCGACACCGCAAACGGTTTGTGGGGTTTTTGTCCAACCAGCGTTTTGTCGGCCAAAGACTGTGGTTTAGCTGGCTTATGCATCGACAACCATTCTTGCACGACGGGGTGTGGGAGACTATCTGATCGAGCCGATATCACTACTTTTACATGGTTAGTCGCTCCTTTGTTTTGCAAATATTAGAGAGTACTCCTCTAACTAGATAGCGACTCCGAACAATTTTGTTCTACAGCGCTCCTAATCAACGGCCCTGATCAATCATTTGAGTACATTGCCTGCGGAGACACTGCCGCCGTCGACAACCTTTTCGCGGTGCCGAATACAGTAGAGGCAACAACAACATCCGCTTCGAGTACTGAAAGCAGTGCCTCTTTGGCTACCTCAAACCAACCACCAACAACGTCAGACGCGCAAAGCTCAACCTCCCTTAATCCAAATGGCAGTATCCTCCCATCATCAACACCAGGCTCAACACCTGCACCCAACGAACAGAAGTCAACAAGTATTGGGCCTATAGTGGGTGGAGTCATTGGAGGGCTTACAGTGATATGCTTAACCATTCTCGGTGTCGTTCTCATTCGTCGGAAACGCGGTGCTACAGACAAGGTGACACAGCCACCAGGATACGCATATGATCACCCGAGTGGTTTTGTAGAATTGAGTACGGACAGCTCAACTCACATTCAGAAGGGACAGCACTGGGATAACAATCACGGCCCAGTTGAGATGTACGGGTATCATGTAAATGTGGAACCTGTCGAGCTTCCAGGGAAGGTACAACCTATACGTCCCCAATAGACACCGCATGAAATGCTCAGAAGAGGACGATAGAACAAGCCGCGGTGCGGTTACAACATCGGATATTGATACATGACTCCTGTTAAATAGAAGTGCACCATGAATGATGTGGCCTTTAAGATCTGCTCAAGAGATAATGGCCATCAAGGCTCTTCCAGACCTGAACCAGTCGGACACCAACGATGATTCTGATTCAGAAGTCACTCACATGCTTTTGCAAAGCTGACAGACAAGATCCTTCGTGATGAGTCTCGCTTTAAAAAAAAACGTCTTACAAGTTCTGAACCCGCACACCAGACACTGTGTAACTCCAATCTCGATAGAAAAGCATCTCAGATACGCTGTCGAGGCCTTGAGGGAATATTGAGGTGAAATCTATCAAGCTAGGATGGGCACAGAGAACCACCGGCTCGTGAAGGCCTGATCACAACTTTCTCCTTGGTGGGCGCCCTCAAGAACCACAAGCGCACTCATCACACGGACATAACGCTTACAGTCGACTGCCCAGTATGTAAGAAGATCTTCCCCGGCGAAGGCAATGTGCTGCAGCATCGTCAGAAGGCACATGTGCCAAGCTTCGCCCTGATGGCCGACCCGCTCTACGAATATGTAGATTGCCACTTCACCTTTCCGAGCAAGGTCAGAATGAACAACCATCTTCCTTTCCGTTACCTTTCTTCAGCCAGTATCTCACCAGCACAATTAGCAGTCCGTCTCGGTAGAAGGAGGAAGTGCTCGTCAAATCCGCGACCCTCGCCCACTAGACATACAAAATGTGAACTGGTGACAACAATAACGGCATCGACGACGGCACTGACTACGACAGCGACGACTACGAGAATAGATAGTTGTTCTCTCTAAACGCCAAAACGCAGCAATTACTCTATAAGATCGCTCGCATTCTTTCCGCTCTATCGTCATCGTCCTCAGCGATTGTGCTGCTCATAGAATTCATCTTAAGACCTCGTCAAATCAGCGCCACCTTTGCACGTACCAGCAATTCACAAGTTACCTACCACCAGGTCGACAACAAACGATGCCATGATTCATTATGGCTGAAAGTAGTGGAATATGAGCTCACAATAATGCTAAGATTGGGCTAGACATGAGGCAGAACTGCCTGTTCAGGCCTATGGATTCTCTGGAAGACCCTCTCATCGTTCTTGAACGCATCGACATCGCGTCCTTCCAATTTGAAGGATATGCGAGAGTACCACGCCACCAGACACCCAGAGGACGACTGCAATGCGGTAGCGTTTTCGTATACAGGAGGAAGAAGCTAGGCTCACGAGTCTACTAACTGCTAGGAAGAGGCTGCACTTAGATAGCAAGAAGGAAAGGTTGCGACGAGAACCGAGGCGTTCTTGTTCGATATCATTAACCACCATCAGACTGTGTTCTACAAGATCAGAGGTGACGATTACAGAAGCACTTACTCTAGGGGCCAGCTTGATGATGGTCGTATACGCAATGAATACAGAGGTGTTTCTGCTGTCTTAGTAGATTGTTGTGTACCTTTTTATTCTTTAAACTTGTTGCCTTTGTAGCTTCAGATCAAACAAGAAGTGAATCGCGTATTGAGCGTTGAAAACTTTATCACTAAATTCTGTAGCCTTAGAAAGATTAACCTTAAAGGTATACGGAACATTCTGTATAGCAGTTTAGACAGAAATCAATAGTGTATAGTTCTAAGGTCGATTTAGTAGGGAGAGAACTTCCCATTTGGTCGTAAGATGTTTGATGCCCCTCAAGGTCGTCTTCGCAGCCAGAAAGATGAAGGCATAGTACGATTGCAATGTCATGACCCTTGACGTAGTTACACCTAGGTAACGCGTACATTGCGGGTATCACATCGCACCTGCTTCTTCACGAACTACGGTGAAGTGAATTCTAGTGCACAAGATGGATATACGCATCACCCATTCACAAGTACTCTAGTATCTACAAAGCCACCTTCTGCCAGTCTCTAACTGGAGCAGCCCCGCTAAATGCGACAAGACCAAAGAAACGCCTATCAAATGCAAAGTTACTCCCACCCTTCGTCGCAATATGCCAAAACCTTTTTCGAAAACCGTCCAGAAAAAAGTTTTCCCAGGCTAGCACCTGGGTCTAAAAAAGTCACTTG
Organism: Alternaria burnsii; assembly: GCF_013036055.1. NCBI lineage: Eukaryota > Fungi > Ascomycota > Dothideomycetes > Pleosporales > Pleosporaceae > Alternaria > Alternaria burnsii. The sequence goes on along the minus strand of NW_024066107.1, from coordinate 2,588,647 downwards.
AACATGGACCACGGCAAGCTCCGGGTCCTCCTGAAAGGGGGTAATCGTTGAAGAAGCGAAAGGACATATGGTAACAAATGGAATCTTCGTGACGTAAAATAATGCAATACATAAAAGAAAAAGCCTCTCCTAATGCCTGAAGAGACATGAGAGGTTGGGTTTGGTATCAAATTGTGGCCATGAGAGAAGGGTATCTGGTAATCTTGAGAAGTTGTAAGCTTAATGTGATGTAAGCTGCTCATCCTCTTATAGAGAATGGACGGTAGGTTGAGGTGGAGGCGTAGATAGGAGCGCGATTCCGATGGTAATAAGAGCAATCAGGAGTCATAAGATGCTGCATGCATTGCCCGAAGACCTGTCAATTTATTGTCAGCTAGTGCCGTGAAATCAAACACGTCGGATATATCTTTTGTGGTTAGACATGTAAGCTTCAGGCAACTTATGCATGTGACTTTCGTCATAATGATCAGCGCACAAGGGATAAAGTACCTCTAGTTGCAGCGACCATGCTGCACGACAAAGGAATGATCACCGTTATGCTCGTGTCGCGTAAGGGGCATGCATGCGCCTGGTTACTTGGGCCGGGATCCGATGTGGTGTAGATGCAGGATGTAAACAATAAAGAAGGTGAGTGCTTACCATCGTTGTCCGCGGATCCTTCCAATCCACGAGTACACAATCTTGAGGCGCTCGCGGACCCGTTCAGTCTGTAACAAAACGTATTTTTCCTCTTCTACGATTGGTACTACAGATGCAAACCAATATGGGAAGATTGAGGGGTCCTCGGGTGGCTCGCCATAGACTTGGATGATCCGTTCGCGAAGCCAGGGCGCACTGGCTTCTCTCATTTCTCGTACAAATGCTGTGCAGCTATCAAGTAGCTGTTGGGTGGATAATGTCTCGATTGCGACTTCCGTAGGGAGTTGGGTCTGAGGATGGTCGCGGAAGAATGCTTCCGCGTAATCCCTTGCCATAGTGGTCTCACGCTGCTCCAGAATAGCTTCCTCGGCGAGAGAAACATCTTCAACACGCTCAATGCGGCTGACGTTGTACCCGTCAAGTAAGCCATGAGCCCTCACTTTGAATCGTCCGATACCACGTGTTTCGATGAAGCTGCGCCCATCGCGCAGTAACTCGTAATTGACAATCTCAAGTAGTGTTCCATACTCCAGGAACGGAGTCGAGCCAAGATCGCCTTGAGGTGCGTGTGTGCGATTGTACATGACCATGCCGAACTGTCTGCTACCTTCGATGACGCGCCGCATCATCAATCGATAGCGAGGCTCAAAGACATGGAGAAATGTCGGCATAGAGGGCAGCGACAGTGTACAGATGAAGAGCGGAACGTTCAACACGTTATCTCCCGCCTGCTCCTCCGCCTTGAGAGCATCAGCACGAGCACTTACCAGATCGGGGCAAAGTCCATTCAACAAGGAGTTGAGTATGACGTTGCTAGATTGATTCTGTAGTGAGGCAGGAACATGCAGGCCTCTTCGACAGAAAGGACAAATGCTGCTGTGGTCCATAACGCGAGCGAGGCAACGACGGCAAAATGTATGACCACACGATGTCGTTGTTGGGTCCAGCATCAGGTTGTAACAGACAAGGCAGTCTAACTCCTTGTGGGTTACGTCGCGTAAGCGTTCCAGAAGCGTGATGTCAAGATGCTCGTAACCGTCCCCGCTTGCCGATAGTGACTGGTAGTGGACTTCGGAAGAATACCGAAGTTTGCCCATTTCAGCCATGGTAAACGTGGACACGAGGCGTCCTCCATGCAGTTCCACTTGATTTCCATGATAGCTAAGCTTTTCCTTCTCTTCCTCATCCATAGGGGAATCTTCATGCTGGGGTACCTCGACGAGGAGTGTCGGAGTATTTTCCGCAGATGGCCTGTGCTCAATTATCTCAGCCTTTATGAGGTCCATCAACTTGGTCAACGTCACGTCGACAGAGCACTCAGCAGAAGCGTGCTCGGCTCCGCAGCCCATAAGGGGACACGAAATGCCCATGAGGCGATCTGGTGTGTTTGGATATGATATGTTGGTACGAGGTTGTGGAGGAGGCAGACAGCCGCGACAGACGGTATGACCGCAAGGCAGGGTGACTGGGGCACTCAGAGGTTTCGAGCATCGTGGACACTGGACTAGACGGACCATCTGTCGGGCGTCACAGTGGGCGTCCAAGGCTACCGCCTCCGAAGCCTCTGCCGAGCGCTCATCGTTGCACATGAAGGCCTGTGCAGGAAACTGAGGCTCAAAGGAATGCTCAACGCTTTCGACGATGGAGCACCCTTTTGTCCGTTGACGATTCATGTAGATTCGCTATGTTGTACAATGGCTCCGGCAGCCATATACAGTCGCAGGCCCGTCGTTGGGGTCGGGTCGTGGGTTTGGTTGGTCGTGGGGTGGGTGCGCACTGCAGGTGTGCAGGTCAGGACAAGGAAGGAGGGCGGGAGTCGAGTCGGGCAGCGAGATTGCGTATTTCGAAGATAGTTAAACCTTCACAATAGGCAAGAATGTGCTAAAACGTCTTCACGGAACGCTCGATTCTTCCGGAAGCTGGGACGAGGGCGGATCAGCAACGCGCGTGCTGATGCAGGGACGGGTGACGACGGAGACTGCCGAAGAGGGATGATATTATCTTGGGCAGACAAAGTCGGGATATATACAAGCACGCGGGGTGGCAACACAAGAGCTCGCGGAATGGCGAGAGATAGTGGAGTCTAGCAGTAGAGCGCAGAGCGGACAAGGACCATGTTCAAGAGAGAACAACTTGATGTGGTCATCCATGCTGGACGGATAGTTAAAGATCGGCGATGTTGCTGTGCGCCCCGTATCAGTCATGGGAGGCTGCCCTCGATTGCTGTGTCAGCTCTGGGGTACTCGGATCGAGAGAAAAGCCCGTCATCGGCTCGCCAGGCTAAGCCAATCCTGTGCCAGCTTGATATAAAAAATTGGCACGGTCCACCCGCAGACGACCTCCAACAGTAAAAGACGACTCAAACCTTGCTTGTTCCCACACCAGATGCGCCTCGAACCGGTATCCCGAGGAATGGGATGACTGCCGCGGTCCATTGATTGCGCCGCGTTTCCGGGGAGCAAAGGTCAGAGTGGTGATGATCGATTTCTGCCAATTCCAACATTTCCCAAGTCGAGGAGCAAAACGTCTGCCAAGCCCATCTCTCTGTTCTTATCCGCATCGCAGCCGCGCGAGCCCCACGCACGAGCGTGTCGTGTCAACCTATCTGCTATGTGCTGCGAGACCTTGGTGTTCGGCGGTACACATGTACAAGAAGCGAGAGAATGAGGTCAAATCGTCATACATTGAGAATCAAAGCACTACGCAGCCAATCAGAGCCCGGACCCGCTTGAACCGCGTCTGACCCAGGGCTGCCAAACGTCAATCCCATGATTTCCCATGTGTACACACTTGCGCCGGAAACGACTAGCCGCTGCCGAGCGAAGACCCTGTACATCCCCCTAAGGGTCCGATTGTCGTGACGACTTGCATTCGCATCTTATCCACCGCCGTCCAGGGTGGGGCTTGTGTCTTGTGTCTCACTCATTCTGCAAGCCACAACGCCGCGCATTCGCGGCTCTGGAGGCCGCGGCTCCAAAAAGCTACTTTTCATGCTTTGAGAGAGTTTTTTTTTTCAATTCAATATCACTTGATGCTCCTGTCCCTGGCTGCCGTGCCAGTTTCGCCAAACGTGACCGAACGTAGCACTAGACTAGTGGACATGCTTTCTCGGCAAGCCCCCCAAAGCGTACCAGGGAACTCCATATGCAAAAGGAAACTCTCCATGCACGCTTTCGTTCGGCTCCACCAACATAGAACATGACTATCGTACATTGACATCCCTGTACATAACGCTCCTCAACGCCCATTTCCGAAACTTCGGATTCGTTTTCGCGAACACCAGTTCACGATGTCCTGAGTGCACTGGTTGTCGCGGCCTGGTCTACGTCCGAGCCAACCTCTGACTCGCTGTTCGATTCATCTTCCTGGTCATCTTCTTCCTCTAGCACAATCTGCTCGAGGACCCGTTTGTCAAACAGATCTAGCATGAACCGGCATGCTGGGAGGCGGAAGTGATGTGCTTCTAGTATCTGCATTACCTTGTGGAAGATTGCAGGCTTACTAAACCCAGGTGCCTTCCTAGCTTTGATTCTAAGCCGCATGCATTAGCTCGTGACTTTCAGCTTTCAATTAGGGGACTACTTACGCCTGTAGGTCATTTGCTGCCTTCTTGGCAAGCACCGTATTACCCAGGTCAGTAGCAAGCTTCAAGATCCGCGCGTTTACTGGATCTCTGTCGGTGACGGCAACCTTGATTTCGGCATTGGGATTCCAGCTCATGTCTTCTGCTTGGGCAACCCAGGGCGTCATCTATAATGTATTAGATCATTGACTGAGACGAAAAAGAAAAACTGGTACTGACCGCAAAGAGCTTATTGAAGTTTAACGGTAGGCAAAACCCTAGTGCCTCACCAGAGTCGTTGACGACGCCGTCCCAACCATATTCCAGCAGGATTTCCTGACCATGGAGGCTTCGTGAGATCAGGCCCAACACGTAGAAGGCTGTACCTCTGAGCGACATGACTTCTGACTGCTCGGCAATCTGCACGACCCACTTGACCACGTCCGAATTCTCAAGGAACGGCGCACCTAGTTCCATCGAGCCGACGTTTCCAACCGCCCACAAGCAGCCTTTGACTTTGAGTATGATTTCGGGATCGTCGTTCTCCGATGCGAAGTCTCGAATGGTCGCTGCGAACTCGTCAAAATGGCCTTTTTGCTTGAGTAGCTTGCATCCTTCCTTGGTCCTGGTTAGCTCTCGGTAGAAGTGTGGTGGCACAAGACCGTAATCGGTTGGTTCAGGCGCGTCGTCGTAAGTCAACTGAGTCGACGGTTTTTCGGGTATGTCCGCAAGTGCGCGAGCCATCGAGGCCTCGATCAAGGCCACGTAAGTATCGTTCCTTCCCAAGAACCAGTCGTCCATCTCCCTCGTGATGTAATCCAATCCGTCCAGATAGTGGTAGCCTACCGAAGTTGAGAGGAACCGGAGTAAGAGTGGAGCACCAATCTCTCCCAAATGATCTAAAGCCGGACGGCATTTCACCACAAACTCCAGCGACTCTTTCTGGTTGCAAGCCTCTTCTAATATCTTGATTGCGACCTCACAGACTTCCACTTCTGGATCGTAAAGCTGCGTTACAAGCAACCTGATGGCCCATTCAGCTACACTTGTAGAGCTGCTCGCCCCCATGGGCTTTGTTGCATATTTGCGCAACAACCTAGTTGCAAATATTCTAATCTCCTTAGAGCACGATGTCATCGCTTTAGAGATGATGAGGCGTAGATGACCGTCTAAGGTGTAGTCCATGTTACTCAGAAGAGTCCGGATCAAATCGTCGCGATCATTGAGCTCGACGATATGGTAGAACATGTTGATCACTCTCCATCTTTCCAAAATATGGATACCTCGGGCGTCTTTAGTTAGAGCACCCAATAGCGCAAAGTAGCCACCAGTAAGCGTCTCATTCATACGGTCCGTCTGGAAAATGGGTGATTCAGAGGTCAGACCGCTCATTCGATCGAAATGCGATAAGCACTCGGCAAGCTGACGGATGAATTTACTCTCGGCCAAGTATTTGACACCTTCGGGGTTTTGTAGAAGGCTCTGCATCAAGGCGCATCCGGCTCGTACGTATCGTTGGTTGGGTTTGGTGTTTTTGATCTCGGAGAAACGATACTTAAATGGTCGATAGAAACCTAGGACGCGATGTATGAACTTGGTTACTTTGATAGCTTCGTCTAGGCGTTTAGGATTGAGTAGTGGACCTTCGATGATATTCAAAATGAGATCCCACTTCCATTTTGTGAACGTGACCGTGTTCAATACTTGAGTTTCGACCATCAAATTGCGAAATTGAGCCTCATCCACCTGCATAGCGGCTTGCAACTTTGCCGCATGGTCACTTTGTCTGGTCGTCGAGGTACTGTCGGACATCGCAGTACCTTTAGGATTGCACAAAGACGTAGGTCCGGATCGATATAGAGTTCTGTTGATGCTATCCACTTGGTATATGGTACCAATCGCGACAAATCGGTCTTCGGAGTCGAACCGCGCTGCTGAATGAAGAAGCTGTGGGAGTACCTGAAGCTGTGCGCTCCACGATGGAGGCAGCAACTCGTTCGCCATCTTCAGAACTTCGCCAATCAGCAATGTCGTCTTACGCTTTAATGGCAATGTCAAAGAATCTTCTTCAGCTTGTAGTAGTGCTGGCATCAACCCAGCGTGCAGAAATGCTGCCAGAACTACAGAAACGTAATGGTCTAGTAGGCTCCATTTAGTAGTATCATCCTCAGCACTGTTGGAAGCTGAAGCATCTTTGATCTGCTGATTCTTCAGATTTGTAACGCGACCATACGTAGTTAATCGTCGTCCAGCAAGGAAAGACGAAGACCAAGAGGGAGGATTGATCCTGAGGAGGTCAAATAGTAGTTCCAAGATGATGTTCCGAACATGGGGAGTGGGGATTTGTAAGGACCAAAGCAGGGATCGGAGGGGAAGAAAGTCGTTCATGGATAGTGTGAGCAGTCCAGGCCAGCTGCGGAGCAACGATGCAATGACCTTGGCATTAACCTTCAACTTCTCTTCGTGCAAATGCCCATGAGTTGTGTTTGCATCGGTGAACATGGCAAAGGGTGCTTCCAGTTCGCGCCCAGATCGTAGAAAGCGACGTCTTCTAGGGGTGTCCAGCAGGTAGAGAAACGAAGTACCAACACTCTCAGCGGCATGATAGCTTCCTTCTCCCAGAGCATCAGCCAGAGCGCCCATGCCTCCGGCTGCCACGAGGAGAGATGGCTTTCGGACAAGGATCTCGGCTAGAGTCAGCGTTGCAATGTTCCTCAGTCGGTCTTCTGCATGCTCAGCCACTGCGACGATGATACGAACCACGGCGCGAGCGATTTCCTCAACACCTCCTTTGACATCAAGGAACGCACGGACAAACTTCAGTGCTTGCTCGCGCTCCACACTAGCTTTGGACTCTTTTACTAACGACAGGATAACAAGATGATCTGTGTGAAGAGCGCGTACAATTCGGAGAGACTTGCGATCAGTGAAGGAATAGCGCATGACTCGATACGCCGCTGCAACAACTTCACGGCTATCGCTCAGAAGCATGGTTTGCATTCGTAATCCGAATATCGACCAGGCCAGGTCGTACTTCAGCGTAGGATGTCGCTTGAATAGGAGGACCAGAGAGTTGGCTCTCTCTACATAGTATTCCGGCTGCATGCCCTGAATTTCCAGAGCCTGCAATATCTCAGCCAGAACAAAGGTTGGCGACTCGGTCTCTTCCTCTTCTCCTACTTCTTTCTGGACGATGTGCCGCGACGGCGAGCGCGAGAGGTTCCGACGGAACAGATATGAGAGTCTGCTTTGTGGGTCCGCTGGTGGTGATTTGACTTCTTTTGCTCTCTGCTTCTCCGCAGCCAAGCCCGACTGCAACTGGGCTAGTTTTCTGTTGGATATGTTAAGCTGCTCCTCAACCTGTAACCGCTGGTTCTTGCTGTCTTTTGCGTTCTTGGCGTTCAATGCCTCGAGCAGGTTCTCGGACCCAATCTTGATCTTGGTCTCCTTCTCGATCTGGTCCTGCAGCTCTGCCTGCCTCTGCTCAGTGGTTGTGCCGTCATTGTCGCCGACGGTGATTGCATGCATGTCGAATTCGGGGCGGATTCGACTGTCTTGCGACGTCGAGGGCCGCATCAGAGCGGTATTGAAGCTGCCAGGACCTGTGTTGGCAGTTGCATACGAGGCATACGAGGCCTGGCCGCCCCGCGAGCTGGCCATGCCGACCGACGACGCTGAGCGGCCATCTCTACTCGTCGTGGGCGCAAGGAGAGAGTTCTGGTCGGCGGCGTCGGCCTGTGTGTTTACGGAGCGAGCTGATGGCGTCATGAGCGCGCCTTAACCGTGTTCCCGCCAACCGCATCGCATTTCTGTCTTTCGGCGGTGCCCTCTTGCCTCATGAGCAACTCGCGGGCACAGGTGGAGTCGTCCTCGTTGCGGTGCCTGGCCAAAAGCGGAAGTGTGGTTAAGGTTCGGGGAATGAGCGGCTGTGGCAGGGGCTAGGGAGTGTGGAGCTGGTGTAATGACAGTGTGAGTGAATGTTGCATGGCGCGCTGCAATGCCCATCTCGAGTTGCGGGCAGCGGCTGCTGCACAAGGGACGTGCACATTTCCCTACCCTCCTACCCTGGTAGCAGAGCTCGCGTCTCTCCATCTGCACGTACCGGTACGGCTTTGCATCTCACCACATCATGGCCTGACACAGCGCCGAACTCCATGTACCGACAGTTCAGGATCCATAATCCCATCGTGCCTACTACAGATTCAGGCGGGGAGCTGTTCTGATGCTGTCACGTGCACGCCTTACGCCGCTGTCCAGGGCCTCTTCCCTCGATCGGAGCTCGCCGATGGCCATGTCAACGAATCGAAACGCGTTCTCGCCGCCTCTTTGCCGGCGGTCCATAGCTTGCTCGTGCCTCAATCGCAAACCGCTCCTATACAGTTCGGTGTCCTCCGCGTGCCGTCCATCAGATAAGGCGCCGTTTCATAAGTATATCTAGCTTTGATCGCCCTTTTTGATAACTTTGTCTACTTACCCTCTGCTTCCCATTGACCACCTAACTACCTACATCTTCAACCCTTATCTCAAGTACATTAGGTTATTGTTGCAATCTCAACAGCGTCGTTCGCCATGTCTCAGCTTAGTTACGCCCGCTATGGCAAGGACAATGTCCGCCTCTACAAGGTCGATAAGGATCCTAACACCGGCATCCACAAGGTTGTTGAGCAAACAGTCTGCGTTCTACTCGAGGGAGATATCGAGACTTCGTACGCCTTCGCGCCGCGGTATTAGCATGAGATATATTGACAGTTTCTAGCTACACTAAAGCAGACAACTCTGTGGTAGTTGCGACCGATACGCAAAAGCAAACAACATACATCCTCGCCAAGCAAAACCCCATCGACCCGCCCGAGCAATTTGCTGCCATCATTGGCAACCACTTTGTCAAGACCTACCCTCACATTCACGCCGCCCACGTCAAGATCGTCCAGCACCGATGGACGCGCATGACTATCGACGGAAAAGCACACCCACACTCCTTCTTCCGTGACGGCGAAGAGACCCGCGTAGTCGAGTCAGTAACTCGCGAAAACGAGGGTGTCTCTATCCGATCCAAGATTGAGAAGCTCCTTGTGCTGAAGAGCACAGGATCAGCATTCCATGGCTTCCACCGCGATGAGTACACGCGCCTACCTGAGACATGGGACCGTATTTTGAGCACAGAGATTGAGGCTGGCTGGCAATGGAAGTTGTTCAAGAACCTAGATGAGGCCAAGGCCGTGGACTTCAACGCTGCATGGAAGGCGGCCAGGGACATTACCCTCAAGGTCTTTGCCGAGGATGACAGCGCCAGTGTACAGGCGACTATGTACAAAATGTGTGACCTGATCTTGGCCGCTGTTCCCCAGGTCGAGGCTGTGGACTATGCGCTGCCCAACAAGCACTACTTCGAAGTTGGTAAGTTGCGTCAAGTTTGATCTCTCACATCGGATTACTAACACAATGCCAGACCTCTCATGGCACAAGGGCATCAAGAACACCGGCAAGGATGCTACTGTCTTCGCTCCTCAATCAGACCCCAACGGCCTCATTCAGTGCACCGTCACCCGCAAGGGCACCAAGTCGAAGCTGTAGATACAGCAGCACGTTCCCGTTACACTTTGGTTTCTTGTATATTTCTTTCGGTTATCCAGTGACTTTCAAGGGGAAGATCGTCGAGCGAGAGTAGAACATTATACCACATTTTCTTTTTATACAGGGGGACGAGTGAGAGTAGAACACCTATCATGCGAGTAGAACGAATTCAACTTCTGGCTCGCTATCTTCCTTGACACCCTATGCATGTGACGTGAAGGTGCATGATCAATCTATCTGGTAAAACCTTAAATGCATTAAACATAACTCGTCTCATGCCCGCTCACAGTTCGACGAACCATGGAATCGCTTGAGATTACCCAACAACAAGACGTGGAATAATAAACCAAGTTCACGAAGCAACCAAACCAAAACTTAGGTCAAGCCCTGCAGTTTAGATTTACACGTCTTATACAAACCCAATTCTTGGTACATCTTCTCTTCCTCTTTGTGCCCACCCCCTCGTCATGATACTGGCGCCCCGGGAGCCTGTGTTTTCACTTCCGCGAATGTCTTCTTAACGTCTCCATGCTCCGTTATGCTCTGTCCACCGCCATTCCCCACTTGCAGAATGTTCTCTTTGTAAGGGTGCGCTCTTCCCTCAAAGGTCTTCAACCTCGCCAGCCTGTCCTTCCGTAACCTGTTCTTCGGCAACATACCGCTAACGGCCTTCCTCAACACTTCTCCACCTCCCCACTTGGCCATCATCCTGTCCATGGAGAGTTCTTTAAGAGAGCCGGGGCGGGTCGTGTGCGTGCGGTAGAGTTTCTGGAAGCGCTTCTTGCCGGTGGTGTGTAACTGAGAACAGTTCGTAGCCACGACGTAGTCACCACAGTCGGTAGAGGGGTCGAAGATGGGCTTGTGCTTTCCCATAAGGGTCAGGGCTATGGCAGAGGCGACGCGGCCCAGCGCGCGTGGGTCAGAGCCGATGTCGAGGTGGTGCCATGAGCGAGCGTATGCCAGGCGGGTCTATGCAAAAAATTTAGCTTTGGAAGTAGAAAAAGAGTAGAACATGACACCAGAGAGACAGTGGCAGCGATCATAGAGATATTGGGGTGCGGAGGTCCGATGAAATACACACCTTTCCAATCACTTGCGACATGTCGGGCTGCGAAGTCAATGCCCTGAAAGGCAGACCCTAGTTAAGCTATGAGAGGGTATGAAGTCTGAAATTCCCCGACAACGAGGGAAGGGAAGCTGCAAGCGCTATTGGTGGACTGGTCGCAGTGCAGTGAAGGTTGATGCCAAGCCCGCTATTCAGCATTTCCAACCTCACGTGATCGATCGATAAGATAAGCTCCGATGCCAGATCCGTCCATGGATGTTCGGCGGGGATTCGGGCCTGGATTTCAAAGCGACAGACGGCAAAGTCGCATGCCAACGACTTAATCTTTCTACCAATAGCACAAAGCTTTAAACAGGATTACAGCTAACTTCATTCCTTTCAAGATGACTGTTCCGTCGTTTGAAACCATCTTCGCGGTGCCGATGACCTGCCAGTCATGCATCAACGACATTGAAGGTTCTCTGCAGCAGTTGGGTGGTATGAGCGATCCCCACGCACGTCATTCAGCGTCTAACAAGATAGGTATCAACAAAGTCACTGCCAACCTCAAAGATCAACTAGTATCTATCGAGGGTACAGCAGCACCATCGGCAATCGTTGAAGCTATTCAAGCTACTGGTCGTGATGCAATTCTAAGAGGATCTGGAAAATCAGACAGTATGCTCCATCTGAATGTAAAGTTTGGACGTGTTATGATTCTGACATGAGAGCAGGCGCCGCAGTTTGCATTCTAGAATCACATGCACTGCATGTAGAGAACAAGGTTAGAGGGCTTGTGCGCATGGTGGAAGTGGCTCCAAGTATGACCATCATTGACCTGAGTATACGAGGATTGTCGCCTGGAACATACCATGCAACCATCCGCGAATCTGGCAACATATCCGACGGACCTGAATCTACCGGCGCCATCTGGGAACATCACAAAGCCAAACAGGAGGGCAAGCCGTGTCGAGGCGTCTTTGGAACCGTTCAGGTAGGGAAGGGTGGAGTCGGATCTGTGTTCCTGGACAGGCCCATCCACATCTGGGAGATGATCGGACGCAGCATCGTAGTTGCAAAGGAGCAAGACGGCAAGGTATGCGAAACCCGCTAATTGATCCGAGATCTAATCTGACCTTGGACAGCTTGATAAGAACGATCCGGATACGCTAGTAGGTGTCATTGCACGTAGCGCTGGGGTTTGGGACAGTGAGTGCTCTTGGTACCCCACGTGTTCTGCTTCTGGCGGCTCGTGTGCTCTAGATGGATGTATGCTAATGGCTGTTCAGACGACAAGACGGTATGTTCGTGTTCCGGAAAGACGGTCTGGCAGGAGAGAGAGGAGCAGCGCGACCGTGGGATGCTATGAGCTCAAGACAGACCAAGATAGACCAACAAGTCCACAAGTGCCGTTGAAGTGCCGTGTTGGTTTGGTGAGGAGAGATAATGCATGCACCTTGAAATCTAGGCCGAAACTAGGACTGCGCGAACACGGACTTTGCGAGGCCTGGCATAGTCATGCGTTCATGCCTGAGAAAAGCGCGGCGATGGGGTGAGTGGCTGCGCGGACGAATCGTCACGTGGCTGTCTCAGTCGGAGCTTTTTCATGTTACAGACTTCAAACGCCATCGCTCGATGATCGTAAGGGGGCCAGCAGTCGGATATTCGCTGCTGGCAGTCGGCGTCACCAAGCCAGGCTCCGGTCCTTTCGGAAGCGCTGGAGAGGACGGTCAGGCTCTCAGGACATCGGGAGGCGGTGGTGTCATGCTGCAATGGGCTGGGTTGCGGCGTCTTGGACTGGCGCGTAGCGCTGTGGCTCTCGGGCTTCACGGTGCAGGGGTCCAATCAGCGTGGCGGTCGCCGTGTCGGCCAAGGCTTGTCTCTCAAACGCGCTGGACCTCAGATTTGGCCTCCCCACCAGTAGCCCTCCTGCAACCGCCCGCCAAATTCCCACCGTGTCCCTGTCTCTTCCGAGTGCCGCCCTCGAAACCTCCTTCTCTCTCTCGAACGGCTTCCCAACTGTGCCTTAATTCCCACACCTGTACGATCGTTTACTTCCCCGCGCAACACACCAGGTACTTGTGTACCTCGACGACCATAATAGCCAGCACCCACCGCCTCTACCGCACCATAATTCACCACGTCGCGCACACCCACAAGCCCCGGCGGCTACTCTATAATCTGGCGGAATTGAGACGAGCACTTTGGGCAGTTTGCGTTTGACAAGGAACGCGACCCCTCGTCCCACGGTGGAGTGCTAGGAGAGGCCGTAGATTGAGGCTTGACGACACCATACTGCCGGGTAACAAGTGAAGATCACTCGTCATGTCTCTGAAGCAGGTGCGCTCCTTCTTCCTGCGTCTGTTTGTTCCTTCCGAGTCCAATTGCTGATAGGCGGGGTAGGAAATCGAAACCTGGGTGGCAGCCCTCGCCAGCTACGACAACAACGAGTTTGACGTCGCATTGAAGGTCTTTGACCAGATCTCCGACACGTCCAAGATTCTGTTCAACTGCGGCGTAATCCATGCCACTCTCGGCGAGCATGAGAAGGCGGTGAGTCAAGGATAACGGCTCCAATGCCACGAGCACGTGCTAATAGCTCTACAGGTAGATTGTTACCAGCGCGCTGTGCGTCTGGACCAATACCTCGCCGTCGCATACTTCCAACAGGGCGTCTCAAACTTCCTCATGGGCGATTTTGAGGAAGCCCTCGCCAACTTCAACGATACCCTCCTCTACTTGCGCGGAAACAACAATATTGACTACGAGCAATTGGGCCTGAAATTCAAGCTATACTCCTGCGAGGTGCTCTTCAACCGCGGTCTCTGCTACATTTACCTCCAGCAAAGAGACGCAGGTCTGCAGGATCTGTCCTTCGCAGCCAAAGAGAAGGTGGTGCCTGACCACGATGTCATTGACGAGGCCATTCGCGAGGAAGCTGAGGGCTACACCGTCTTCTCCATCCCCGTCGGTATCGTCTACCGTCCCAACGAAGCGAAGGTAAAGAACTTGAAGACAAAAGACTATCTTGGAAAGGCACGTCTTGTCGCTGCGTCAGACCGGGCTAATGCCTTCACTGGCTTCGCCGGTGCCGAGATTAAGAAGGGAGGACAAGCTGCAAAAGACGATAGGACTGAAGACAAGATCTCCTACGCCGCGACCAACCTAGTCAAACCAGAGCTTCAGAGCAGAGCTCGCCAGCAGTCAGAGCCGCCGATGAACCGTAATATGTTTCCACCTACACCGCCACCAGAGGCAGACAGGAGGTCTGGTGACAGGCGATCTGGTGGAGAGCGAAGACCTGCTGCCGATGCCCCGATGAGCCGCGCACAGTCCGTCCGAGGTGGCGGTCCTAAGCCCCAGCCTCTGAACCTCGGACGAGCTGCTTTCGACCAGCAAAGCAGCAACGAGCCCCCTCGCCGTCAGCCAACACAGCGCTCCGCCTCTGAGCGACCGCCGCCAAGCCGCTCAGAGTCAACACGAGACCGAGGACAACGCGATCCGCGAGACCAACGGGACCAGCGGGACCAGCGAGACCAGCGGGACCAGCGAGACCAGCGGGACCAACGAGACCAGCGAGATCAGCGGGATCGTGACTACAGGCCACGACGTCGTGGGTCTGATGACGATATCATCGACGACTACTATGACAACGACTCATACCCGCCTTCCCGCTCCAGTCGTGGCGCATATACTCGCTCAAAACAGAGCAGGCGGCCAGCTTACATCGAGGAAGAGGACGAGGACGACTACGACGGTAGTGATCTTGATGATGCTGAGTTTGAGATGATGTCCCGCTCGAAATCCAGGAGACGATCACCCGCTCGCTCCACCAGATCGGGTGGTAGCAACCGCGGTGCAGGTAGTAAGATCAGAGTCAAGGTTCACTCTAGTGACACGCGTTATGTTTTCATTAACTCGGATCAACTGATTACCGAATTCTGGCAACAGATTCGCGAGAAGTTTGGTGTGCGAAATAAATTCAAGGTGGAGTTCAAAGATGATGGCGACATGATCACCATGGCCGACCAAGATGATCTTGACATGGCCATTCAGACGGCGAAGAGCGTTGCTAGAAAGGAAGGCAGCGATATGGCGAAGATGGAGGTAAGTTTCGTAAGACAATTAGCTTCAAGACCATACACTGACTATTTTACCAGGTTTGGGTTAGAGAAGTATAGACTAGAGATACCCCAGCATCACGCATATTTACGAACGACATAACATTTCCTTATTACCTCTTCGGACGCCTATCAATTGCTCCGGCGTCTTTGATTTGATAGCGCCCAATTTTGCTGTAATTGTAGCGAGCATAATTGCTGGTTTTGTGGGCATGCATAAACCCTTGTACACTCTCTTTCACAGCCGGACTGTTGATCCGCTTATCAGAGTCGGCTTTGCATGTACAGATAGCGTAATCGAATCTTACGAATGAACAGCTACTACGAATGGTTGTTTTCTTAGCTATGTGATGTTCCTTGAACCATGTGCATTACCAGTATGCAGAGTACCTGCAGTAGATGATCGCATACAGTAAGGCCTTCTGCATGCGCCACCGGCGCGTCGAAGTACCAACAACCAGGTTCGCAGACTAACAATCGAGTTACTCTGCTGCGCCGCATGTTAATTGATTCTTGACGCCACCGTGCCGTATGAAAGCAATATGCCGAATACGAATCAACGTTGCTATTTGACTTTACAAACTGCTCCAGAACCAACACAGGCTGCTTTGTCCAACTGACTGGCGCTTAGAATGCCAACAGACAACTTCCGAGCGCCAAGGCACACTTCACGATAGCCAAACGATACCATCCGCCAACAGCTCGATCAGGACGTGTCTGAACATGCCACGCGTATACTTCTCATACGCCAGTTACGCGCCCGATAAGAATTCGCCGGAGCAACCCGGACGGTTGATCTCAGATCCGCTTGCCCAGCTTTTGCCTCGTGGAAAAAGAAATGCTCCCCCAAGAGCTCACACTATGCTCGCACCAGCCCGCAGGAGTTCCAACTCGACACTCGACGCGCGCCATAGCTGACACGAACGATGGTGGTAAATGAAGCTGAACAAACCAAAGAGGCGACGTGAAACTGTGGTCAAGCTCAGACTGTGTCTCGGAAAAGGGAAAAAGAAGAAGAAGAAAAAACTCATAGGGCGACTTGATCCGTAATGTGTATAGCTAAGCATTTCTGTGACAGCAAGACAGTGCTTGGTGTGTTCCAGCCATGTGGGTTACAGAACCGTTGTACGCGTCGATACAGGTGAGGCGCATGGTGTTTCAGATTACCATATGTCTTGGGATGACGTCGAGAGGGGTATGAAATGAGACTAGTTATCAAAAAATCTAGTTGAGATTGCTTCGGAGGAAAAAATCGGAATTGTTGTACATTTCGTTGCAAGATCGTCGAATGACCCCGGTTGTAGGTCGCATTTTGACCCTGCTTTCACACCATTGAGTATGCTATCCGTGCCTGAACGCCCTTCTCAATGCTCTTCCCAAGATGATATTTCCTTCTTTGTACATGGCGTCAAGGTTCGTCCATTGCCCTGCGATGGCTGCTCGCATTTGCCGCCTCGCTGTCACAGCGCCGGCGCATTGTCCCTTTGTGATGGATTTGGGTTTACGCGGGGAGTAGGATTTCCGCCCAGCTGCTGTGCAAGAATGTTACGCCGATCTGTACACCGTCGTCAGCGCTCGTCTTTGGTTCAATTCTCCTTCTTGTAAATCGTGTTCTGTTCCCCCTTCCGATATCTGCCATCGCATAGAGTATCTTACAGCAAACAACCCCGCAGCAGTAACAATACTCCTGTTCTCCTTGCTTGTAAAGGCCGAGACAGTGCTAGACGCGAAACTGGGTTCGTTGAGAGTACGGCCCTTGCCTGCCATTTGCTTGGGTGGCATTGTTACGGCGGTAAGCGTGAAGCTGCGAAATTCGTCAATATTGGGAACACGCGGCTTCTGTTTCACAGGGTTCGTACGATGTATAGAGGTTGCGATAGTGGTGGAGTAGTGTCGTGGGTGTGGTATCGATGCGCTTCGGTGATGGTGATTTTTGGGCGGCAGGGTCGAGCGTCATCACGGTTTGATTATGTAAGGTATCTGAAGCTGCGACTGCGCATGAGCCCTGCATATTCCACGGCATCAGTCTTCCATTTCATTTCAAGGCATTGTAATTGAAAGTACAACTGGCATAGAAAAGCACCACTGTATACGCGCAAAAAATATATATAGCATAGCATCGTACTATTACAAGTTGATCACAAGCACGGCTGAGCCTACCGCCCAGTCTACGCCCTCTACTAATAGCCATGTCGTGTGTTTTGGCCTACCGCTGAGCCACGTAATGAATGAATACGTTTGATAACCCCGTGTACCGAATCAGATATCCGCTATGCAAAAGATACCCGAGAGGAACTTGAACGCCGTGAATGCTTGTCTGAAAGCCTCAAAGGCGAGGCCAGACTAAATATCAGAGAATGGAAGAAAGGAAGCTCATAGAAGGTTGCCGCCATCGAAACTTTCTGCACCATGGAGATACAGCCCGAGTGGCCTACTCCTTCTTGCTTGCCAAGATACTGTACTGACCACCGCAACCAGCCCATACAAGCTTGGTCTCTCGCACAGCAGTATTGTCGATCATAGTCGGGACCTCGATCTCGTCATCAGTGCCCTGGCCCGTCTGGAAGTTCACCGAGAAACCCCATGAGTAGGCCTTGCCGGCCTCGTCAATGACGATAGAGTGTTCAGGGCCGCATGCGCCGGTGACAATGTTCTTGAGGTCAGGAAGGGGTGTCGGCTGTACAACAATTTTCGCCTTGCCGTTGTTCTTCAATACCTTGCTCTCATCCGTCTCTGCGTCAAGTTGGGAAGGAGGGAGGCCGGTCTGTGAACCATCGCAGCGACCCCAGACGAGCACTTGTCCATCCTTGGTAATGGCTAGGTTGTGATGCGAGCCTGCGTCGAGCGTATGAACGCCTTTGCCCTCCAAGCTGTGTACAATTTTAGGTTGTAGGACGCTGGCATCGTCTGCACCAGCATTCTCGGTGTAACCAGTTTCGCAGTAGTTGTTCGCACCCCAGCCCCAGACATGCCCGTCATCTGCGATTGCAAGACCGTGATAGTCACCGGATGCAATGTGCGTGATGCGTTGGCTGTGCTTCTTGATAGAGGTATCGTGGAAACCAACCTTGCTCGGCTGCAAAGCTTGGACGAGGTTGCGTTCGGTAACGCGGCGACCAAGCTGGTTCTGCTGGCCATTGCCCCAAGCCCATACATGGTGGTCCTTGTCAAGTGCGTAGACGTGGTTGGTACCGCACACGATCTGAGTAACCTTCTTTACGCCGTCAATATAGACAGGCCGAGGTGCAGTCTTGTTGTCGGTTGCGAATCCCATGATGCCTTCATTCTTTCGGAACGTGCCCCATCCATAAACAGCGCCCTCGGTAGTGAGGGCAAAAGAGCAGCTATCACCGGCAGCGACATCGACGAAGGTGGTGTCTTCAGGGAAAAACTCGGCCGGCACAGGCGCAGGTGTAGCCTCGGCATCGTTCAAGCCACCAGTCTCGTCTTCAGAATCAGAATCGGAGTCGTCCGCATCGAGATCGCGCATCTTGACGTTGGCGTTCGATGTGTCGCGCCCGAGGGCGTCGTTGTCGTTGACACCCCACGTCAGGATTTGGTTATCTTTGGTTAGTGCAACAACGTGCATGCCACCAGTAGCAATTTTGACGACATTCATGTTGGACAGAGTCTCGTTGTAACGCGGTCGCTTCACGTCGATGGCCTTGCTTGTAGCGCCAAGGCCGAGCTCACCAGAGGAACCTTCGCCGAAGACGAATACCTTCAAAGGTTCAGTGTAGCGGATCGAGTTGATCTCTGTCTTCTTGCCCTTGGCGCGGCGCGGGCCCTTGGGGTTTGGAACCAGAGCCGGATCAATCTTCTCGGCCTCTGGCTCTGGTGTTGCAGCCTTTGACGCGGCTTTTGGCGCAGCTTTGGGTGCAGCCTTCGGGCGCTCGACCTTTGGCTTCTTCACAGCGGGCGCAGGCGCGTCTTCGGCCTCGGGTTCGCTTTCTTCGTCCTTCTTGCGCTTTGTCGTCTTCTTAGGCGCGGCTTTGGGTTCAGGCGCGGGAGTTTCGGTCTTCTTTGCGCGACTGCGTCCAGTGGCTAGACCCGTCTTAGCAGATAGCCCTACTTTGGACGCGTTGACCTTACGCTTTTGTGGTGCTGCCTTGACTTCCTCGGCGTCTTCATCAGCCATTTCGACGTCTTCGGCGTCTTCAACCTCCTCGGCTATGCCATTGGCAACAGGCGCGTCTTCGGCCTTCTTTGCGCCTCTTCGTGGGACTGCGAGGTTGGTTAGCGGTGGCCTGATTTCCCTGGGTGGGCGTGACGTACCGGCGCCGTTTACTTTCACCTCTTTGGCATCTTTCTTCTCGGCGGGCTTTGCGCTCGCAGAACGGGAAGCTCTAGCCATTTTGCGCGACACGAACGAGAGGTGATGCGCGTAAAAAGTGTTTGGGTGGAAAGTTGTTGTGAGGTGGCTGGTGTTGTCGTGTATAGAAAAATGTTGAACTGTATTTGGCAAGCATGGCGCTAGACTTTACATGGACCAGCTCGCTGCAGCCACGGCCCGTCAACCATTCATCGCGTACGTCACTGCCTGATTGGCTGACCATCAACTGTTGACCGTCCGACACTCACAACATCTAGCATCACCTGCCTCATCTGCCTCATCAACACTGCAACGTCTTCTTGTGCTTTCACACACTGCTTTAACGTATTGCATCCCAGTCTCTGTCGTTCGTCATCAAAATACATCCAGCCATTGCCCAGTACCTAGATGGTCGCCTGATACAACCGCAGTTCGCGAAAGGGGCAAGTAGCACAGCATCTTGCCTTTCAACATGTTTCACAAATCTATTGTTCTTTCTACGCTTCTGAAAGGGATTTCCTGCGTCCAGCCTGAGGCGCCGTCCCCTAAAGCGGCTCCCCTGCGTGATCTACCTTGGGCGCAACTTAACTTCCTGCATACTACTGATATCCATGGGTGGTGGGGAGGCCATCTACAAGAGTAGGTTGCCGAAAAACGCCTTCACCTGAAATTTACTATGTTGACACACGTCGATCTGACCAACTGCAGGGCGTCGTTTTCGTCCGATTGGGGCGACTATGTCTCATTTGCTCAGCACATGCGTGACAAAGCAGACGCGGATGGGTCGGACTTTCTTCTTGTAGACACCGGAGACAGAGTAGAGGGAAACGCTATCTACGATTCCTCTAAGCCTCGAGGAAAGTTAGTGGGGCCCTGCATTCAATACACGTGGACCTACACTGACTTCGTGCCCCAATATCTAGATTTACTTACGAAATTGCCAAAGAACAAAACATCGATCTGATCTGTTCTGGGAATCACGAACTTTACAAAGCAAACACTGCCGAGGGTGAATACTTCCATACAGTTCCTGACTTCAAAGAGAACTACTTGGCTTCCAATCTAGACATCTATAACCCCAAGACCGGAAAGCTGGAGCCACTCGCGCCGCGCTTCAAGAAATTCACTACAAAGAACCAAGGCATACGTATCCTAGCTTTTGGATTCATTTTCGATTTTACAGGCAATGCAAACAACACTGTGGTTCACAGAGTCGAAGACACGGTGCATGAAGAGTGGTTCAAGGAAGCCCTCAAAGATCAAGACATCGACCTGATCATCGTCTTTGGTCACGTCGATATCCGTTCTGAAGAGTATGCAGTGCTCTTCTCTACCATTCGTTCCCTGCACTGGGATACGCCTATCCAGTTCTTCGGAGGTCATACGCATATCCGTGATTATAAGGTTTTTGACGCCAAAGCTGCTGCTCTCGAAAGTGGGCGGTATATGGAGACGCTCGGCTTTGCGTCTATCAACGGTCTCAGTACTCGCGGCACGAAAGATAGAGCGCCTGCACTCCAGAGCCCAAAGCTCACATTCTCTCGTCGATATATTGACAACAACCTTTACTCGATGCAACACCACAGCGGGAAGGACGCGAAATCGTTCGCAACTGACCATGGGAAAAAAGTTTCCAAGGCGATCGGCGAAGCCAGAGAATCTCTCGGCCTTGGAAAGGTCTATGGCTGTGCGCCACAAGATCTTTGGATCAGTCGTCGCCCTTACCCGCACAACGAGAGTATCTTCACTTGGATTGAGGAACAGCTACTACCTCAGACTATCGAGAAATCCGATCGCATCCAGAATGGCAAGAAGGCGTTTGTGATTACCAACACCGGTGCCATCCGTTTTGACATTTTCAAGGGAGCTTTCACCAAGGACACGAAGTTCCTAGTCTCGCCGTTCACAAGTGGTATCCGGTATATCAAGGACGTACCTTACAAAGCCGCCAGCCAAGTACTCAAACTTTTGAACAACGAAGGACCTATTATGCTGGCCATGATGGAAAGCAACGCATTCCTGCAGCCCCCAGAGGTTTTAGCAGCACGGTCTCGACCGCACATGCTCACATCTTTCGAGTCTGCTTTTGCCGACCTCCATGAAGGCCAAACACTTCTCCGCGATATGGATGAGCCAAAGCCTTTCCCAGGTTATACCACCAAAGACGATGCCGGCACGGACGGCGACGACACAGTTCATGAGCCTATCGCCTTTTACAATGTTCCAAACTGCATCCAGTCAGCTGTTGGCTTCGATCGACCAGGGAACAAAATCCAAGAACCAGAAACCGTTGATCTCATGTATAATCAGTTCATTGAGAAATGGATATTGCTGGCGCTTGAGTACTTGGGTGCACAGCGTGGGCTGAAGGATACTGAGGCATTTGACAACGAGAAAAGCTTCACAGATATTATGACGGAGTGGGTGGAAGAACATTGGAGGAGTGAAGGTAAGGGATGTTGAGAGTAATCAAGAACTGGGTTTCTTTTGCTCTGTCCGTCAGGTAGATGTTGTAATCCCGCACTCTGCACATGTGCCTGCGCATGGAACTACGTCCACGCAGGCTAGCGACTCTCATTACAGTCAGGCATTTCCTGTCTTTGCAGACTTCCAGATCGTGGATGGAAGAAGATCTAGTTCAACCCAATATGCTTCGCCCGAAAAACGCCTCGCCATGATAAAGTATGCCGTTCCAAAACTCCAAATTGCCCATCTATATCGTCTGCCGACTATCGTCCTCCTCGGGCGGCGCGGGCTTGTTCTCTTTCGCTAGCATTGTATCTGTATGAAGTGTTAGCCCCTTTCCGGGACGTCATTACCGCTGATGTCTCTGCATCTCTGCATTCTGGCAGCGCATCAGCTTGTCGCGATCGGCGGCGGGAACGTACTTGAGAAGCTTTTCGATGAGATCGACGTGGGTAAGAATCATGCGGCGGCAGCAGTAGCGTTGGAGACCGATCTCGTCGAGGGCCTCACTAGATGTGGTACACGTTAGCGAATGTCTTGTGTCGGTATGGGACTGGTAGTAGTATTGAACAAGGTCGAGTTTGGCTGCAAGGTAGGCGTGCTGGGGTGTTCTATGAATGAGACTTCTTACGCTTCTTCTTTGCCTTCACTGAGAATGGTCATGTACTTCTCCCATAGGTCGCCCGTGACCTAGGAACTCTGTGAGTAAGGGCGCGCATGAGCTAGAATGTACTTGTAGTACCTTGCCGCACGAAAAGCAACGGATGGGAACAATCATCTTGGTGATTTGGGGGTATTCGCGTTGTTTAAGAGGACACGCGATCACGTTCTGATAGCTGTGGAAGCGCGCAAAGGTAAGGTGAGGTTGTCGTGATGCCGGACGCTGGTGGACGCTGTCTCAAAGAAAGTTGCGGGCGCGCTAAGGACGCGGGCGGTGAAAAGCTCGGGCCAGGCTCCATCGAAAAAGTTCAACTTCGACATGTCGATGCTACACGAACTTCACGACTTCCACCTTTGCGGATTCTTACACGCAAGTCTACTCGAGACTCAGCTAGGATGGAGGACGCGACTCCCCAATTGAAGAGGAAGGCCGAGGAAGCTGCAGCACAGAAGAGGGCCAAGAAGCAGAGGAAGAACGAGGCTGCCGCTGCCGCTGCGCTCAACCATGGTCGCAACGACGAATCTTCAAACGGTGCAACCGGTGCAACGCCCAAGTCGAATGCGTCTACGCCAAAGAAGCGATCGACGTCTACCCCGAAAGCGAACGGTGCGAGCAAAGATGCACCGGCTGAAGTCAACGGAGCACTGGACATGTCAGGATTATCAAAGGCAGCTCTCAAGAAGCAGGAAAAGAAGGACAGAAAGGAAAGGAACAGACAAGAGCGCAACGAACTGATCGAGGCCGAGGTATCAGGCATAGTCAAAAAGAAGAAGAGCAAGAAGACTGATAGGTGGGCTTCGTCACCCGCTCATGGAGGATGGTTCCTGCCAGCCGACCCTGTCTTCTCGCCCGACGAGAAATACCTGCTCATTGCCAACGCCAAGTCACTTCGCGTCTATGCAACCGAAACATCGTTGCTCGTCAATACACTTTCCGAAGATGACATAGGCGCTCTCACAGCTTATGCTCTATCACCCACGAACCCCCATCTCGTGTACGTCGCATACTCAATTGGGCACATAATACTGTGGAACTGGGTGGTCGGCAAGAAAGCTGGTCGATGGAACATTGGTGCTACAGTCCGCCACATGACAGTCATTGCGCAGTCAGACTCCTCCGAGGATGATCTTACATATTGTCATGAAACTGACGAGGGACACACCATCAGTGTGCACGCACTTCGTACGAAGCGTCAAGATACCCGGACAGAACTCAAGCAAGCCAAGCAAATACTGAGCAGTGCGAGCTCTGCAATCCGCGGTGTCCAGGTACTTCTGCAAGGCAAGTACGTCGTGGTTTCTACATCTGACTCTCTCGTGGTCGGAAAGCGCACGAAGGCTAGCAAGACATCATTCGAGGACTTGGAGTACGTCTGGCGGGAATTCAAATTCTCAAAGCACATCACGACCTTTAATGTCTATCACCGCGAGCATCAAGAGAATGACAACGGAAACAAGACTCCACAAAGTCAAAGGGATGTTCTTGACATTGCTGTTGGGGAAGGGGCCGGTGCGATCCTTCTTTTCGAAGACATTCTAGCTTCTTTTGCTGCAGTTGAGAAAGGCAATGCCGAAAGCTTCAGGCCCAAGAGACTCCATTGGCATAGAGATGCGATAGGGTCTGTCAAGTGGTCGTTGGATGGCAACTACCTTATCTCGGGAGGTGACGAGACCGTCCTTACGATGTGGCAGCTTGCTACTGGACAACCACAGCATCTACCTCATCTTTCCGCGGCTATTGAGAACGTTGTGGTTTCTCCCACGGGCTCAGCGTATGCATTGACACTGGCTAACAATTCTGTCATTGTTCTTTCTACCACCGAGCTCGAGGCCCGCACAAACATCATCGGCATCCAATCACGTCGAATTGACGTCGAACAGCTATCTAAGGATGCTGACAACACGTTTGGTATCTTTGATGCAGTGCCCATGGCTGTCAACCCGGTCAACTCGACCGAAGTGTTCTTCGCTGTACCATCGTCACAACCTCGTCACAACAAGAAAGACGAAGGTTTCAGACCTGAGCCGTACCTACAGACATTTGACCTCGCGAATGATCGCGCCAAAGGGCGACAGGCACTCACCCGCAACAATGCGACGGAACCCAATGTCGCCCCTGATGGACGCCAAATCAAGGAGCCTACAGTTACGCATATCCAAGTCAGCCATGACGGAGAATGGCTTGCGACAATCGATGAGGTAAGTTCTGACTATCTGAGATGCATGTAAGACATACACTGACTTCGTGCCTATTGCAGTGGGTACCGTCACAACTGGACACTCGTTATGTGAATGAAGGTATTCCAGAGTTCAATGAACAGGAACGCCTGCGCCGCCGCGAGGTGTATCTCAAGGTCTGGCGACGCGACAAAAGCAGCGCGCAATGGAAGTTGGAAACACGCATTGACGCACCACACTTCTTCGAAGACGTATGTGGTAATGGGCGAGTATTCCATCTTGTCGCTGATCCGGCTACTGCGGGCTTCGCAACTGTCGGCGAAGATCACGTCGTACGGATATGGAGACCTAAGACACGATCACGCGATGGAGTCATCGTTCGTGGGGCCCAACAGGAAGGTCTGGTCACCTGGTCGCTCGACCGGTCCATTGAAATCAACGACAAGCTCGACATCACCGAAGGTTCACAGCGAACCTTACCGCCACGCACTTCACGATTGGCCTTTTCATCCGATGGCTCGGTCCTTGCTGCTTCAATTTCTTGGGATTTGGAAGAAGACGCCGGTGTCACACATCTGATCGACGTTCAATCTGCAACCGTTCGACGATCACTCACTGAGATCGATGTAACGGCCCTCTCTGGACTTGGGTTCGTCGGGCAATATCTTATAGTGGTTGCTGATGCCATCACCGTCTGGGATATGGTCTCTGACGGACTCGCATACAGCATACCAATCGATACTCCCGGCATCGGACGCCTAGAGCGCGCACCGCTCGTCCGACTAGCTTGCAACGGCACTGACGGTACATTCGCTGTATCACTACCTCGGTTCGAGAAGAACGAATCTACTCCTACTCCCACTAAGAAGGTTTCGTCTAGGATGTTTATATATGGACCAGAGCATCAGAAGCCCATTTGGAAAGACACATATTCCAGTATTACCATGGGTCTTGCATCTCAGAAAAGCGGTTACGTTGTTCTTGACTCAAAGGCGTACTTCAGGACCATCACCCCAAGTGCTGGGTCGTTGCAGCTGCTGACTCCTCCACCAGAGGAGCAACTCGAAATGCATCATATCTCCTACCCTGAGGATAGCGAGGAAGACGACTCTGGCAAGCCTTTGGCGAAACTGTTGGTTTCTGATGATCTCACTCAAGATATTGAGCGTGACGAGCAGGTCTTCAGCATGCAGGATTTGCAGAACGTGCTGCATGACGGTTCTGTCCCTCCCCCGCCGCAGGGTTTGTTTAGTAATATTTTGGCGCTCATTGGGAAGCCGCAAACGGCATCAGCATAGGGGGCTGCCGTCGTGTAATATAGTTTTGACAAAATACTACGATATGGAGATGTTTTACTTGAACTGGCTGTACAAGGTGATACTCTCGGTGAAGCTAAACACCTAGCGTGGGGCAGGCAACTCATCGGGTAGGCGCATGAAGAACAATGACACCATACAAGAAGAACGGAGCGATGGTAGCAAACTTCAAACACGCTTCCTGGCTTTTCGCAAGGTCGGTTCTACCATCTCTACACATCAATCTCATTCACTAAAATCAGAAGCCCATATAAACGGACATGAGCGCTTCTGTGCTCGCCTCACGAATATACGGCAACGCTGTGGACCTTCCGACTTGACTAGTATTGCATGACCTCTCTGTCGCCAAAAAAAAAAGCTTCCCAAACTTCAAAAATAATCAGGTTTGCCCGCTCGCGGAATCGAACCGCGGATCTTCGCATATCAAACATATGCTGCGTACGAGTGCGACGCAGTACCACTGTGCTAAGCGGGCAACTTGGATGATGGAGTTTGAAATTAGATAAAAATCATAAGTAGATGATTGACAGCAAAGTCACTACCGTGGTAAGATGATCATGTTGGCGGTGGACGATGTTTTGGTGGGGTCAAGTGTCGTTGAGTCGAGAACTGTGGATGGACTCGCTACCCATGCTGGTCTTGGTATGGCGTGTCGAATACCACATTACGAGCTACGAATGACCGCGAACGGCAGGATTGACTCGCTAGGATACAGAAAGCATGTCGCTAACCCTAACAAAATGTGATGCATGTAGTGACTAGTGCGCTGCCTTAAAGTAACATATAGTCGCCTATTCTCACATTTCGATCTTTGAGAAATATCTTCATGTACACTTTACAGGTTCTTCTCCAGGGGCAAGGTCCTTCTCTGCTGACTCGTCTTGTCCGCATGTAAGAAGGGTAGATTACGTACTCGCTTTCTTCGCAAGCGCGTTGGCAGATTGGTACTGACAATCTGATAATGGCATGTGCTTCCGCCAAATACACAAATCAACTGGATGCACTAACGTGGAAGCGTTGCATGTGCCATCAGCAGAATGGCTTCTTGACTGATAACCACAACGCAAAGACAGGCTGGATCCTTGCTCTCTACGTTTTCTTCCGTGCGAGTTACTCTTGAGTGGTTTCCCGTTTAATCCAGGAACAAGCTGACCAGCATTGGAGATAGAGGTTCATCGATCACGAGTTTACAGTATTCTACGCTCCTCGCGTATCGTCGACAATTTCCCAGTTGCGAGTCTTTGACTAGTACTGATCATACTAGGATTGGACCGTCCATCATAAATACTGTTTAGCGTTGTCTTACAAAGGCGGAGGTGCGAGCCAGTAGCGTGCGCTCAAACTTGGGTTCGAGTTGACAGCAGATAGACTCCCTGACTTCCCAACCTGTCAGCTGGAAACCTGAAGCTTTTTCATGGCGTCCCGTATCTTCATTGGCGAGTGCCTTCCGTGGAGTTTTGTCTCGCTGATGCGATTATGATTGAGCTGCTCTAGGTGTGCGCTCTTCGTACGATTGCTGCGTCATATAGATACCGCTGAGACTTACGTGAGTGTTGAGATACCGGCGGGTGTGTATGAGTTGGTAACCAATAGTTGTAAAGATGGTGCTTAGTGATGCACGTAGTAGCGCAGCTATGTGCTTAGAAACATGGCCTGGACCCGAATTGATATCCGGACAGACCGTCGACTGGAAAGAATCCATAGCAGGAGTCGGAATGCAATGGAGAATGCATATCATTTTTGGATTGAAGAAATGCTTTCGTCGGCGGCACACGTGGCCAGTTGCGGGTTGAGCGATTTGGTGGCTTAGAGAGTATCCTACTAGAGATTCGCTTGCGTGATTTTACTTGGAGACGGGGGCTGGTCGCTCGCTTGAAGATCCTCACTTGGTTGTTAGAATATGCCGCAATCTGATGAAGTACCTAAAGCGGTAACGCTATGGCGAAGACTGGTACCGACGTTAGACTGAACGTGGTGAAGAGGACGTGAGGTGGGCGGAGCAAACGCTGACCCACTCGCCGCATGCCAGCAAAGAAGCGATGTGCGTGCGGCGCGCACAATGGCGCATCTCGGTGTAGAGCTGTTGACGCGGGGTTCTGGTGTTCGTAAACATGTGGTGGCTCAGGCTTCCAAGGACCGCATCGTGCACTTGGCATAGTCGACTCATACTTGGTCAGAAAGCGACGTGAAGTCGCATCGCAGCATTGCGTTGCTATGGTGCCGCAGCATGCATATATGCGAGTTCTTGGATTTGGCGATTAGCGGTCTCCTGACCAGCCTCGTACAGCTTCAGCGGTGAAGTCAGGCCAACGGATACGTGTCGAAGCGAGTCGTACGGTTAGACTGGACCCATGCGAGCCGCACTACTCAATGGCACAAAAGGGCTGTGCGCGTGGAGATGAGAGACTCGGTAATCGCAATCCGGTATACGAAGCGACGGCTGAAAGCGCCACAAGCTGTGCTTTCCTCTTTCGGGATCGTTCGTCCTGGAAGCACGCCCTCGCCGGAGCCGGTGTAGTGGGAAAGGGCGGAGCGGAGACGGATGGTACGGACGCACTGTTCACCGTTTTTTGTTTGTGCCTGACACTTGACGCACAGATGCCAAAAGCTCAGGACATTGGACAGTCGGGCTGTAGAAGCGCAAAAGTAATGAATTGAAGACGATGACGAGTGCGCAAATAGCCTAATCGCAGGCTGTCTGCCACTGAGCACGCGATTGCGAAGAATGCGCATGATCGTGTCATCAAATTACACTGGTTCATGCAGGGTCGTTAGCGGGTTTGTCAGAAGGTATTTTTCAGCATCAATGACAAAGCCAGCCCGCGTACCAATGACAGCCGGGGTGCAGACGGGAGTTAGTAATTCTGTAATTGTGAAGTCGGGACAAATGACAGTGTCGGAGCCCAGGCATGATTGGTGCCTTGTATTTGATGATGATGTGCTTGGGCGCGGGGGTGAGAGTGAGTGGCAGGTCCGCGTGGCCTAGATGGTGGCTTTTGACGATGCGGACGAAAGACGTGAGGATAGCCAAACGCCGATGTGCTAGGCAGCCGCGAAACCAAGGTTGCAGCGCATCGGCCGAGGCGAGGACTATGTAGGAAAACGCAAACAATTCGCAGTAAGCCTAACGGTGAGTTTGTCGCGCGGAGGGATTGTGCAGCGTCGGGCCCGACAGGGCTGCGCGCGCTGTCAAGGTGCAACAGAGGCGCCTTGGGCGAGAGGGTGACGGGGCCACGTTTTGACAGCCACAGATTCAGGGCTGACCGCTCTGCTTGTACAGAGGTCCGTGGCTTAGCCCTTACGACAGCGCATCCTAGCAGCGCAGGCAGCCAGGCAGGCAGCCAGACAGGCTCAATCAGCCCAAGCAGTCAGTGCAAAGAAAAAAAAAAGGAAAACCCTGATGGCGCGATGTGGGAGCGACTTGTGTGATGCAATTCATCGTGAGTTAGTAAACGCCGACAAACAGCGAGACGCCGATTAGGCTAGCCATGTGCAGAGCATGTGCTGGGCAGACTGTATATCCGCGCAACGTCCGGTGTCCGCTTCGTAACGCCCGTATGTGCATGCGGGCGAAAGTCTCTACGACCGACCGGGCTGTCTCGTAAGCCGCGCTAGCACCCCTGCAGTCGTGTGAATCATAGTGTGTTAGCTCACCGCATCCGTCCCTGCTCGGCCAAGAGCGGTGGAAACATGCCAATAATTCCGAGAACCCGTTATCCATCCTCTTTGCGTCAGGGAAACATAAGAAACACGCGTGCCCTCGCTTCAGATTCCATCACCAGCTCAAACACCAGTCCACAACACCACAGCGAATAACCGACTACCCCAGACTCCGGCTTGCCCATCATCACCGCTACCACAAACCATCAATTACATCACACCTTCCCAGCTTCCATACACGCTCGGATCACCTTCCCTCGATTGGCCGCTGCTTTAAGGTAGGTTTGCACCCGCGTCTCTCCAAGTCATAAACCAAACTGACTCACATTTTTTAGCCTCTCACCACAGACTACTGCCTTATACATAACAAACATCATGCCTTCCTCATCGCATCTCCGCATACAAACCTCCTTCGAGCCCTTTACCGCCGAGACCACCCGCTCCCACTTTGTCTCTTCACCACCGCAAAAGAAGCAGAAGATGTCTCTCACCCAAACCTACTACATTGCTGCCTCCGCCCGCTCCAAGCTCGGCAAAGAGGCATGCAGGGCCGACCACGACCTCCGCCTTCTCGTTGGACACGCAAATCTCCTCGACAGCCTCATGATTGAGCTCCAAGACGCCGAACGCCAGCAAGAACAATGGTTCAACCAGACCATGGCCAAGGCCTCCAAGTCCGAAGAGCCCCGCCACATCCAATGGGCCGACAGCATTGCTGAGGAGGAAGACGACGACGACGAGTCCGACTCGGACTCTGAGAACGAAGACGACTTCGACATGATCCCACTGCCTCGCCGCATCGCTCAGTCACCAGTTCAGATCAGCACAATGGAGGTCGACGAGGACGAGGATGAGGACGAATTCTACGACGACATGGAGGACGACTCGGAGCTCGCTCTTACTCGAGTGCCATCGCAACTACAATCACCACCCGAGCTCACCTACGAAGAAGAGTCCGATGACGAGTCACCACCTACATCTCCCCCACAAGCGTCTTTCAACTTCTCCGACAAGGAGGCCATGCTTACAACAACCTTCTACGACGCAAAACCAGCCTCGCAAGACATCGAGGACCATCCGCTGTTCATGGATACCACCGCTCCGCTCATCTCAAGTTATTAGGCCAGCACATCAACGTGTTCTGACCTTTTGATTTTTGATCTAGCATTTTCAGCGAGCGTGTCCTTTACAGCATAGCGTGGTATTTGAGCATTATATCCTTTGGTTTTATTTTATTGGCATATACCGCAGGGGCGGTTGGGATCTTCACGAAGATATCAGGAAGCTACTCTACTCTGAAATGTTGCATGGATATGGGATAGCAGGATTTGGGATATTGGTCGCGAGCGGTTCGAAGTCTCCCGAAGGCGATGGTCGAGACTCCCGCCTATAGCTAGATTTTCAATGATGATCATTACACCCACAAAAAACAATCTCCACACTCTTCAGGTGATGCTCTACTATCGCTGCACTCTGCATGCTAATCACATCCTATCGGGTCACAGGCACACTTGCCATGCATGACTGATGAACTGTCACCAGCACATAGTACAAAAACCCCACGCATTACAGTTGTCTGCCAATTTGCGCAGTCACACATGTGTTACTGGGAAATTCTAGGGTTGACCGACTTTTGGCCAGTGCGTCAGACCCTGGCCCTCGCATGCCTCCCGCATAGGGCGGGCACCTCGCATCGCGGCCACGGCTGCTTTTCGCCGAGCGAGCCTCTCGCATGGCGGAGCGACGCTTTCGCATCGCCTTCGCATCGCCTGCCTGATGAAAGTACACTTCCGGTCAATCAACGTCGTATCCCCGCATACAGAAAGAAGGCGATGCGAACTTGATTGCGTACACTGACCACACTGCCCCACGCACCGTCAATCCTCCAAGAACTTCTGCCTTGGAAGAAACGGCCTATGCAAAGCATGCCACACACGCAGCCGGTTCAACTCGGCCTTTGTTCGTGTCCTTGTCCGAAAAGTATGCGTATACGTATGCGGGTGGGAGGTTCGGAGTTTGAACGTGCCCGATCGGACACAACAGGAGCTCGCAGTACGGACGGTCACGTTTTGTTCCGCTCGGTCGAAACGCGGGCATGTGAGCCAGACCATGGAGCGGATCATCAGGGAGCCATGATCCGTCTCACGCGGATACGCATTATCCACTCACACTCTCATTTTGATGCACTTGATAGTTGTCTTGATGAGCGGATCATGGCATCTCGTCGCAGAACCCACTTGTCGAGACCTTCTGGACCCTCGTAAGATTTGATCTGAGCATGGTCTCCCGTCTCCACACTGTCACAAGTTGTAGGCGGAAGTTACAGCGCTGATCTCTCCTTTTCCCCACGCTCCACCCACTGTGTCGCGGCGATACCGGGGCTGACCGGTCGTCTCGAAACATCAGCATGGCATTTGAAATGATCAAATCTCAAGTCAAAGTCGGTACCAAATATCGACACCAAACATGTC
This sequence comes from Alternaria burnsii, assembly GCF_013036055.1. Lineage (NCBI taxonomy): Eukaryota > Fungi > Ascomycota > Dothideomycetes > Pleosporales > Pleosporaceae > Alternaria > Alternaria burnsii. Next base: position 2,556,643 of record NW_024066107.1, on the reverse strand, counting down.
TATGCGCAACATCTTCGAGTTTCATCAGGTTTCGATTTGTTTGGTCAACGAAACGATTCAGATTCAGAGTATTCGTATAACCATCGACGATTTGCTTTTGCTACGCACGTCCGTTGGCGGCCTCAGTTTAGTCCGGTATGCAATGCTGCGCTGTGGTTCGCGAGTCTTGGTGAGACATGTACGAATCTAACTTGCGCGTAGCTCGCTCTAAGCAATCCGCTCACAGGAAGCAAGACCCTGCTTCTCAAGTTTGGAGCATGTTGCCATAACGTGTCATGGTCATTATTGCTGTGCTGGCATGCCAACTCAGCTGCTTGTTTATTTCTGTGCCGCGTCTTCCCTGGCAACGCCTCATGTCTGTCTGTTCCTGGTCCTTTATTGCCAATCAAGGAATTTGGTGCTCAAACAGGGAAATAGGGCGCGCCTCAGGCAGCCCCGATCTGACGATCAGATCATCTACGCCAACATGATCCGCGCATGCACGTCCAGGGTGCTGCTCGATAAACACCATATTGTCACTAAAACTTACCCAAACATGTATAATCAATGCCTATTGCTGATGTCATTCATCTGTAATCAGATTCCGTGATAAACATTTCTCACTCAGCTCACGCCGATACAAGTATGGGCCGCCTAGGAAGCTGGCCTACGAGAACACGGAATGATCGTCGACACCTTGCCAACAAGAACGGACTATGATTTGTTGTTGATAATCTGGGGCGGAGCGGACAAAGAAGACGGTGATAAGATAAGCATAATCGAGCCACATCATCAGCCACGTGCATACAGTAGTTGTGACCAGCCATGGTCATCTCCTCATTTTCCCCTCCCCCTGAAGCTTGCGATAACCGTTCCTTCCCTTCCGAGGTCGTTTGCATCATCAGCAATGTTCACTGATCGAGGTCTGGACTTGCCAGCTTCGATAAGCTGGTTCACATGATGATGCCGTCAACGGTCAGGGCGGGAACCAGGGTCTATGACATGTTCGCTGTCAAGCCGGATTCCTCGGACTCGGACACGCCTTCCTCACGCGCCGGGAGCGGAATCTTGTCCTTCCAGTCCAGGAGATCTACGACCTTACCAAGATTGGTAGATTCCATGTCGATCGCTTGGTCAACGGCTTCCTCGGATTGCCAAGCACTCCCTTTTCACTATACGGTGTTCCGCATCATTGATTCAAGTTGCCAGCTTCTTTCGACACAACAACGAGATCTCGAAACCCGATACGCAACCGTCAGGTTGTTGTGTCAGCCGACGCCTCCAAAAGCAGCAAGCTCAAAACTGATTGTGCATACGGATCCGCTCAGAACCTCGCGCCGACCCGCACCGAGGCAGCACATGTTGTGCAGGAAACTTCTAGCACGGAAGAAAGGAGCCCTGAAGTCGTTCGAGCAAAGCAGCGAAAATTTGACGGAAGAGAACTTCTATAGCGTACCATCTGCACCAGCTGGGTAGATCCTAGTTCGACGTATCTCCTTACACAACCACGTTTTCTGTCAGTTTTCCTACGGAGAATTTTCCGCCTAGTGTGCCCGGCCCACCAACAGCCAGGAAGTTTGTACACAAAAACACGGAGAAAAAGTTTTTTCCGTTTACTAGCAGGAATTTCGCATTTGGCGCAGGTATCACACCATGGTCAGGACTAGCGTGCGTGGCTGGGGGCGGCAGTACCTGTCGATGAGACCTCGGGAAGCTGGTGCCTCGTATCAGCTTCGCCCGAGCCTCGGGTATTATAAACCGCACTATCGTGAGCTTTCTGTGTTGGTGTTGAGACGCGTGCATGCCATGATGTGGAGTCTGCGGTAACATGTGTCCGCAAAGTAGTCTGCGCACACACCGCTTGGTAAGATTTCGATATGCAGCCAAATCTTCCTTTGTTGCTGTAAAGCGGCGTGATAGCATGGGTCCCACTGAAGATTCCTTCCGGTCGCTTATTTACCCATTCGTATCCTTCTCGAATAGTCGGTAGTACACAAGGCTTCGGCTTTCCCCGAAGACTACCTACTGCTGCGCCTAGACCAGGTCAAGGTAAGGTGTTGGTCATGGCAGAGGAGTGACCGCCCATGTACGGTAAACACCGTTTTCAGGAGACATGCCCGAGCTGAAAACCAAGCATGGGTGTTGTCTGCTTAGAGGGCAGTCGATCAAGCAGCTTTTGGAGAAAACGACTTCAAAAGTCATTCTTTTCATCTTTAATCGAGGCTGATCGTGTAGACCTAGAAAGGTGTCCAGTATCGAAGACGCCATGAGGAAGGTCCAAAGAAAGCTGCGCAAAGAAACCCAACTTCAGCCTACTTTAACACCTCTCCCAATCCGATAGCCGCAAGGCGGAGCCTCGTTCTTAGACTTTACCCCAAGACTCTCTGCTCCAAACAGTCTATTGACGTCTTTTGAAGCTACTGCAAACGATCTACTAGTGATCTCAGCACTTGATCAGCCAGCACACTGGGTTGTCAGACGTACTGAGTATTTTGGGCATCACTCTAGCAAATACTAGCAATGACTCTAGAGCAGACTGACACTTATATAAGATAAGCTTAGGTCGACTCATTGCTAGTAAGGGATCGTTCTCTCTATGAGAGTTATGTAAAATGCGTGCCAACAGCGCGATCGTTCCAACTTTGCATATCATCCGACACGGGATCAAAATCAAACCAGGACTGCTTAAAACTAGAGCATACTACTTTCTTAGCAAGCGTATCTTTGTGTTAGATTTATGTGTGAATGGCATCGCTTCAAGTTGACTAACCATCTGCGTTACTACTGCTCTGCTCCGGCTCTGAATGACGACTGTCTTTATTTATTTTGCCCAGATTTTCGCTCAAGATTCTCGACACCTTACCGCTAACCCTTTCTGGGCTACCTTCATCCTCCTCCTCTTTCTCTTGGTCTTGCCAGGTTCACCGGTATTTTCATCGTCGTAGTACTGATCATCATTTCTTCGCAGGCAAGAAACCAACCATCTCCCTTGTTTCTCAGTAAGGGGTTCTGTTTTCCACTCGGACCTCGCATATCCGTTGTCCAAGAACGGTAGGTCTATCTCACAGGTCTTCTATTCCAACAGTATGACAACAACGACATTGTAGGCCTGCGTAATGTGACCTCATGGAGGCGTCATGGGAGTCACTTTCCGTCAAAACACTCCGTGTCCAGCCTCGCCAGTCACAGGTTAGAACCGGGTCAATAGACGTTTGCAACCTTTGTACCCAACCACGTGGGCGGTATCGAACGACTCAGTCACAGGAATATCGGAAATCTTGTTGGACGATGGTTTCGTGCGCTTCTTCGTTGTTGCCCTAAGTTTTGTCTTATTATTCAGGTATCTTGTTACGATTCTCTCACTCTTTTGCTTACCAGCGTACTTCCTTACTTTCTTTCTTCTATATAAATAAGAGGATTTTCCTTGTACATGGAACATGAATAAATTAACCCTTCTTTCTGTCCTATACATCTCTTGCATGCTTTTCAGCTCGACACGGAAACTAGGATGTTATGCAACTATGAACCGTACTTGAGGTACTTGTGGCCGACGTAGGGGCATGTATTTGAGTGTACTGAGGGATTCATATTCTGAGGTCTCAATCCGAAGCGTACGGACAAGACACTAACTAAATAGCAGCAACAATCATGGAAAAGTCACATATACTAGACAAAAGTCGATTCTGGCAACACATTCCTAGGATCTACTAATGACATCATAATCTCCCTATAGCAATACAGATAAACTCACTGCTCAGCCCCATCTTCCTTAAAACGTGATCTAACCAGCAAATGTCTGTGAAAACCCCTCATCCTCTTTTTGCGTAGTGGTCTCACTAGTCTTCCTCTCCTCAGTGGGAGCACTGATAGGCTTGTCTTCCGTCTGCTTCTGTACCAAAGGTGCATCCTTGACGTCGTTCTCGTTGTTTATATTTGAACCGGATTCAGGGAATGCGCCAGGGGCATCTGAGGAGCCGGGCACAGTCTCAGCTACCAAGGGTTCTTCTGGTTGAAGTGCAGATGAAATCTTGGAAGTAACGGATGACAGAGTTTCCGACACTTGAGAAGCCGCCTGTTCAAGGGTTGATGGCGCCTTCTCGACTGTTTCAAGCTCAGGGCCAGGTTCGCTACCATCTTTTGATGTACTCTGTGTAAGCTGTGGTTCTTCCGACTCCGCTGAAACGGGTTGGTCCACTTCGCCCTCAGTAATTGCTGGTTGATCTGTCTTGGTCGAAGCACTGAGTGAGTGCTGTATCTGAGCCGCCATTTTTGCAGCGGGCACATCGAGACTACCATCTTCTCCGAACGTCCAAATAGCGGTGACAGGACCGAAGCTAAGCGATTGCCTCGGGACAGCGACTTCAGCAGTAATGGTAGCAGCTGCAGCTGGTGACGGAGATGCAGCAGGTTTCCTTCTTTGCGGGCCCTTAGCTCTACCCTTGCGAGCATCCGGAAGTGGTGCCGTCTCCTTCTCTGCTTCTTCTTCCTCTTCGGGTTCCTTGACCTTAGGTGGTGCGTGAGGACCAAGACCAAGTTTGCTGTTGAGGTCCTTCAGGAAGCCAGCTTGGAGAGCTGCAATCTTCGAGCCAGCGGGCCGGGCGGGGACGGGAGGCTTCGCCTTCGGCTGAGAAGCATTGTTCTCGCCTGCCTGTGACTCAACAGTTGGTACTTTCTCCGAAGAGCCGGTAGATGGCTTGCCTGGGCGAGCAGGAATCTGCGGCTTCGGACGGTCTGGAATGATGGGCGCTTTCTTGTCGTCCCCAGAAGCCTCTCTCTTAGCTGGTCGGGCTGGAACACTAGGACGAGCCGGCACCTGTGGCTTTTGGTCAATTGGCGAGTCTTCAGCATACTCATTCGAATCCTCCATCTGTGGTGTGCTGACTGTAGTTTCAAGATAGTTGTGAGACGGCGCATCTTCCCAGATGTCTTGGCTTGGGAAGCGCTGTTGCATTCCAGGGCGACCAGGCGTATCGTCTCGAACCTTCCCAAGGAGCTTGTTCTCTGCCGCAAATTGTCTAGTGTGTTCGGGGAGAAATGATTTTTGGTCTTCCTTGTTGATCTGGTTCTTGCGCTGTTCTTCTATGTTCGGGTCTTCAAAGACCTTTGCAGGACTCACATTGTCGTTGGCACCAGCAGTCCTTGGCTCTTCCGCCTCTTGAGGAGTGTCTACGGTAGTTTCGAGTTGCAGACTACCAGGCGTGTCTTCCCAGACATCTTGACTTGGGAAATGGTGGCGAGCAACACTTGGACGCTTGAGCTTGTCGACCTGAGACTTCGGTTTTTTGTTGTCTTCCTCATCCTCTGGGAACAAGGGTTCATACTCCTTGTGAGACTCTAGTGGGGTACCCCCGCGATCGAATTGTGCTGGGCTAGAGATGACGCGTTGCTGCTGCGTGCTATTGTTCCGGCTTGAGCTCCTGCTGTGCGTGCGCTGCTTTGTGACATATTGCGGGTTTCCGTCCTCGTTAAGCGTGTACTCATTGCCGTGACGCTCTAGCTCAGGTGATACAGCAGGCTGTCTCCACTCGGCGTCTGGGTGTTTCTTCAGCTCATCCGAAGCTAGGATGGGAGTGCCGTATCCACGCTCAGTAACCCATCCGCCTTTCTCAGACGTGTTGCCACCTTCAGGACCAAGATCTTCAGTTGGCGGATCATAGCCTCCGCCGTGAACCTTGCTAGCGCGGTGCGCAGGGGGATCGATATGAATGACTTCGCCTTTATCGTTGACCTCTTGGCCCGCTTCGTTACGAAGCGGTGAATCGACGTAACCACCCTTGATTGAGGCAGGGCGACCCGACGACTGCGGCCTGGGAGAGGCCATTCGCGAAGCATACTCCTCAGTAGCCCTGTAGCCGATCTGTTCGTCGGGTGTACTGACTGCATCTCGGCTGGTACCTGAAAAACCAGTTAGAAACAATTGTTTGACACGGAAGCTGTTGCCAACTTACCCATTCCAACGTCTTGAGACCTGGTGTGCACTAACTTCTCAAGGTTGTCCGCACGCCAATGGTAATCCTTCCTATTTTCTTGAATGTGAGGGCCATACTCGCCGGCCTTCTCGCGCTTGAGATCCTCGGGATGCTTTTCATACCACTTCTGCTCAAAATCGTCTGTTGAAATTTTGCCATGACCGTGCATACCGTAGCTGCCAGGAGGACCATGGAAGATTTCACGACCACTCTTGGTGCGGCCGTGATGACGACCGCCGGCTTTCTGGTGGAAACCTACTCCTTGTGTGCCGGGCTGTTGCGCATAGGGCGAAGGACTGGGAGCCTGGACATCTCCGGCGTTGCGGAACATGGGTACCTGCACACCGATCTCGGGAATGCCGTGTTCATCTTTGTCGTTATAGAGAGAGCTGGGGCGTGAGCCAGCGGAAGATCCTGAGCGACCGGACTTGGCCTGAGAGACCTTGTCGTCAACGGACAGCTGCGAGCCAAAGCCAGCGGCAGCAGCTGTCTGCGAGTCGGTCCGCGTCACGGCCTGGATCCTACTTTTCGCGGTTGAGCTGGGGACTGAGGCAGTTGGAGCATGCAAAGGCAAGTCTCCTGCCACGTTCTTCATATGTTGTGGTGAGCCGCCCTGGTTCTCGCTTGTGAGGGTCTTTGACAGATCTTCGAAACTGGCGTATTCGTTGCCTTCTTCTCCGAGCGAGGGCATGGAGACGCTCGGTGGACGCGAGGGCAGATCGGTGCTAAGACGACCGCCCTCCCTGGGCGGTCCGCCATGTACGTAGGTTGGGTCGTTGAGAGGGGAGCGGGCATATCGGTCCCCAGCTGGAGAGACGGAGCGTTCGACGCCACGCTTCGGGCGTGGAGGAATCTTGGGGACGTCCATGTGGGTGCCCGGCGCAGGAGAAGAGCTGTTCTGGGCCCGCGTGGGGCGTGGAGGTATCGTTGGTGGAGCACTCATTGTTTCTGAGTCTGTTGCTCGAGTGGGTAGGTGAGGGGTGGGTGTTGGGGAAACTACACGACGTTGAATGTCAGTGACAGAGCCGGAACATTGAATGCTTGAATTGAGCAGCGTGTGATGAGCAGTCCGGTCAGTCGAGCAGAGGAAACGGGCAGCTGTAGAAAACTGCTCAGCTCTGGCTCGGGCAGTTTCCTGCAGGCCAGGCCAATAAGCGCGGCTAGGACTTGAAGACCCAACGACGCTGGACAAAGCGGATACACTGGGTACTCACCTCGAATACGCAATTGGACTGGAGACTACAAATGAGGCTGGCAAGAGGGGCAGATAGCCAAAATGGCGCAAATGGATCGGTTTTGTGAAGCTGGGGCGGTGCACTTATGTAGCAGAGAGCTTGCGACCCGCATTTGCATCATGCCTGGGTATGGCGTATGGGCCCTGGTCTTCTGCACGCGGCTACCATCGTCACCCTCCAAAACCTGCATACCCATCACCCATGATTTGACTCGGTCAATTGCACAGTTTGGTTACCGTTGCCACATGGCAGTGTCGTGGAGAAGATGCTGTCTTGCTCGACACGTCAATGTCACTGTTGGCGGATGGAATGGAGCACTGGAGCGTCACACATCCATGGATGCTCGCCAGACGCTATCCTACATTGGGGACTATGCGACTGCAACAACCGCGTGCTCATGTTTCGCAGCCTGCGAGGCTCCAACTTGAATCGAGACTTGTGCGGATTACACTGCAAAGCCCACCATACGATATGTATCTTTGTTTGACCTACACCCATCAGCTGCGGTGAGTGTGGCAGGATCTTCAACGCCCGCGCAAGCTCCGGCACCGCTAGACCGCTAGCGTTCCCCGCGCCGAACAAGTGTGGTTCCTGGCGAGATTGTAGCAACCAGTCACCGTCATCCCAAAGGCGAGCAGATGCCAATCTATCTATGGTGGGTTTCCACAGTCGTTGGTCTGACACTGCGCGTGCTTGTCGGCGCTTTTCTAGCATGAGCGTCGAATTGACCTTTATAAACTGTTTCGTAGATGCATCTTGACTATTCAAAGCCAGAGAGGCTGAGGCGATGTTCATCATGACGAGCTTCTAGAACATCGTCATAGGGACTCGTGTGGGCCCTGCACTCGTCCCCATACATCAATACCTGTGTATAATTACGTAGGTGCCCCCACACAGCGAGAAGATATGCTTCACAGACAAATACTCAATTGTCATGGGAACATGATGAGTACCGGAGAAAAAAATGTGTCGCATTTTGGCTGCCTAGCAGTTTGACCAAGCATTTCCAAACCCAAGGGATTTTTCATACAAGATATAGCCCCCAGAACGCCCAGCTGCCGAATGATGCTACAAAGGAGTTACACCACACCCTATAACCGCTTTCCAACAGACCAAGCTCATCATGTTGGTCCTAGAGACTCCAACTGCTTCGTCGATCCTTGCGTTCTCTATATAAACAACGTGTCGTTCGTCCAAGTTCGTCGCCCATGCCTACTGCTTTGTCGTCCAGTTCCACCTCCGCCTTATATAATCATTTGTGCGACTCCTTGTCCTCCCAGTGTCTTGCTGCCCTGGAACTGCTGGCCCTTGAAGCCAGCAAGCGCGTAAAAGACGGCTGCGAGCAGTAGGAAGATGGCCGCAACAATCAAGCTAGTAGCCCGGGCGGCAATACTGGCCCATTGTATGGCGCTCATCGCCGCGTAGATGGCCGCGCGCATGTAGTTGGAGCTGAATTTACGGATGAAGGTATCGAACTTGGGTGAAGTTGGGCAAATGCGGAGGAGCAGCGGTATTTCGATGAAGATGATGATGAACGAGCATACTCTGCGAGCTGGTTAGATGTGGTTTTGTCTGGGAGAAGGCCACGGGAAACGTACAAACACACAATGCTAAACGCGATGACCCAATTGGCGTTGAAGATGTTGGCTATGCCCAGCGCAAAGCAAAGGACTATACACAACACTCCGGTCCTGCGGATGAGTTAGTATGGCATGCTGCAAGCAGTGGATATGTGCATAGCAACTGGTGTGACTGACCATTGACCATAGATACCTGTGGAGATGCCATGTCAGCAACAAGTAACAGCTTGGGCACTCGGCGTCTTACTGAAATTCCTTGACTTGAACTCTTCTGCGAGCGTCATTTTTGCGGTGCAACTACCTGTCGAATAACTCTAGCTGTGCTGGGCGATGCGCAAGGTGGTGTGTTGCAGATGTCTGGGTTGCGGTTCCGGTAGCTTTGTTGCTGGCGCAAGCTGAATGGAGCTCTTGGAAGATGTCTCACGCGAGGTTTGATATGCTTTGTTGAAATATCGTGCGCCGCGTTGGTGTACGTTGCGCTGCGTAATGTGATTGTGGCTGTGCAGTGAATAGGCTTGGACAGAGTGAATGTTGGTCGATGCCTGGCGTTGCGATGGCAATGGCTGTGTGCTTCTCTTGGTAGCTTAGCCCTCGGTCGGATCGCGGCTTCCACGTCCACGTAAACTAGGCGCTAGTGCTTGCCGAAACCGTCTTGGGCCGGCACTCAGCGCCTGAGAACTCGGACCTGCACCTTCTGTTTCAGAACATTCTGTATGGTCGCAACTGCCTCACCTTGGAATGACTGCAATCTGGCAAGCGAAGGAATCATGGAAGGCTCTCGTGCTCGCGTCTGCCGCTCTTGGCCTGACGCTTTACTATCTACATGCACAGCAAACACCGACTTCGAAATCTGCGAATACTTCTCAGGTGCATACAGAACAGTGCCAAGACAACGAAGCGATTCACGTACCAGACGCCATGGATCCGGAGGAGAGAGCGTATCATGAAGGCTTCATGCGAGAGGCTATCGCTATGGTGAATCACGCCCTTCGCTTTACAGCATTTCACCTTTATCCTAAGCCTCCATTACCGTGCTTGGATCCAATGCTGACTCATCATCGCTACAGGCTGAACTTGCACTGAAGAGTGATGAGACGCCCGTTGGCTGTGTCTTTGTCAAAGATGGCGAGGTCATTGGACGAGGCATGAACGAGACAAACCGAACTCTGAACGGTACCAGACACGCAGAGTTCGTCGCCATCGCTGGCATCTTGTCAAAGCACCCCATCAGCATCCTCAACGAGACGGACCTCTATGTCACTGTCGAGCCATGCGTCATGTGTGCATCCATGCTGCGTCAGTACGGCATTCGAGCAGTCTACTTCGGATGCTGGAACGAGCGGTTCGGCGGTACCGGAGGAGTGCTGAATATCCACTCTGAGTATGTGACCCTCGTTCTAGATAGACACATCAACTGTCCGTACTGACTCCTGTAGCCCCAGCGTTGACAAGCCCTATCCAGTCACCGGCGGCATCTTCCGAGAGGAAGCAATCATGCTGCTTCGGAAGTTCTATGTCCAGGAGAACGAGAAGGCCCCCGAACCTAAGCAGAAGAAGACGAGGGAGCTCAAGACGGAGATCCTACCCATGGACGTCCACCAGCCCAAGTCAACGCCATCCCCTGCTATCCGTACCCCAGTCAATGCGACCTCGACTGGATCCATCCCAACACTGTCTTCTCTAGCTACATCTGCTGCTGCTGCAGCTGTCGCAGTCCCCAAGACTGTGTTTCCCCCACCTGCCCAATCTCGTCCTACTTCTGCTAGCACAGCTCTCGCCTAAGAGCGCTTACGATGAATGTATGATTACACCAGATCATAGACGTTAAGACGAAGGAACGAAACGGAATATATGATAGTTTATGCCCTTTACCTTCGATAGAACATTTGTTGCTCACAATTACATGGAATCGATTTGCAAATATTGAGAATACCGTACCTGTAGCACCAGTCTCAAAGGAATCATAATTGGCAATGGAGATGAAAATGCATTTAGGATTGAACTGGGAATCAATGAGGGTCCAAATCGCCTTTGCCTTATTTCTCGCCTCCACCACCTGCAACCAATTGCACTACTAAGAAGAGAGCGAGAGCCCACCAGTACCTGTATGAAGGTCAGCATAGCCTCCGAGAGCGAGGACTGTTGCACTACGCACTTTTGCAAGAACGTCTTCTCCGGCTCTTTACCATCAAGCTTCCCCTCGGCATTGAGCACGATAGGCTTGTTCAGGACCGGTTTTGGCCCAGCATTCCTCTTCTTTATCTCCACCTCCACCTCGTCTCCGCTACCTTTCGCGCTCGTACCGAAGCCGACGTGGAAAGGTTCCCCCTTGTCATCGACATGGATAACAAACTTCTTGTGGTATCGGTCGGAGAAGCTAGCTGCTGATGTGACAATGCCCCGCCATGAGCCGGATTTTGGATCTGTAAGGCCGACGCGAAGAAGATGATCAGGCGAGTAGGAGCCTGTGGGTGGTGTGAAGGAAGCTAGACTGCCGACGGACTGGTCTGCATCGTATCCGATTTGCGCGAGCGGGATTGGGGAGGGAATTACAGCGCTGTCGGCTGAGGCTGGGACAGAGGAGATATAAAGTGTGACCGACGATGCGACCGCAAAGGGAAGTAGAAGAAGCCTTGACAATAACATCTTGGCGTGCTGGTGCGGTTGCTATCTGTATGCGCAACCGTGTTGGTTACGAGAGCTAGAGCTAGTTCAACTCAACGGCGAATCGTATCACCGACGGGCCATTCACTCAAGCGAGCCACGCTTGAGTGACCCCTCCTCCGCATCCCATATCTCCTGAGGTAAACAGTAAAATGATCCTGCACCTCCGCTTGATCCGAAATCGCACCGATGACCATGATTAGCCAGCATCCAAGACATGAACTTGCTTTGCGTGGCGTTCTTGACAGCCAACGCTGGCTCAACAGCATCCGGCATACCTCAAAAGGTGGACCCGACGCTCACGATGCCCACATTTCTCTGTCTGTCTGTGAGCAGATCGGCACTCAGGCCGACGATGACCCTGAGGACGAGTAGTCCGATTGCACAGAACGCTGGGGTTGTTGCCCCACCCCCACCGTACTAGAGCTCCCCCAGAGCTCTTATGAGCTCATCCCGCATTGACAGCTGTATTGTATCTCAACATTATTCTCAAGTCCTCGAGATTTCTGCTAGCTTTCCTCAATTCTAACACATCGCCCTTCTGACACTTCTTCATAATCGTTTGCAGCAATGGCAATTCCTTTCCGACAGTCCCAGCGCAAGCAGTCGCGTCAACTGTCGACGGACCCCCGCAATGAGCTCCACCCTCAAGTCGACCACTACATCGGTATCGATGTTGGTACTGGTAGTGCCAGAGCCTGCATCATGAATGATCAAGGAGACATCGTTGGACTGGCATCAGAGAACATTGGCCTCTGGCAACCACAGACTGGCTACTATGTACTTGATCCACGTGTGACAGTTGTTGTGATCAAAAACTAAACGAAACAGGAACAATCCACAACAGACATCTGGCGGTGCATTTGCTCTTCAGTCCGCCGAGCAATGGATCAGCACAATATCGACCAGAGTACTATCCGCGGTATCGGCTTCGACGCCACCTGCTCGCTCGCAGTCTTCAGAGATGACACTGATGAGCCTGTTGCGGTCACCGGACCCAATTTCGATAACAAAGATGGCAACGACCGCAATGTCATCCTGTGGCTCGACCATCGGCCTGTGGAGGAAACCAACAAGATCAACGCTACCGGGCATAATCTGCTCCGCTACGTTGGAGGCAAGATGTCTATCGAGATGGAGATTCCAAAGGTGCTGTGGCTGAAGAACAACATGCCAAAGGAACTATTCGATCGCTGCAAGTTCTATGATCTGACTGATGCTCTTACACATTTGGCTACTGGCAGTGAAAGCAGAAGCTACTGCAGTGTAGTCTGTAAGCAGGGCTTTGTACCGGTCGGAGTCGATGGGAGTGTAAAGGGCTGGCAGGAAGACTTCCTCAAAGAGATTGGACTTGAAGACCTATGCGAAGACAACTTCAAACGCATGGGAGGTGTTGATAAAGTGGTTTGTCCTTCGCTACTAGCACCTGACGGTACCAGCTAACATGCATGTAGAACGGACGCTACCTCACTGCTGGTGAACTTGTCGGTACACTCAGCGAGAAGGCTGCACAGGAGATGGGCCTACAGCCTGGTATCGCAGTCGGCAGTGGAGTTATCGATGCCTACGCTGGCTGGATTGGCACGGTTGGTGCCAAAGTCAAGCTCGACGAAGATACTCTCGACATGGATCAACCCAAGAATGACGTCTCACAAGCTTTCACGCGCCTCGCAGCCGTTGCCGGAACATCGACCTGTCACCTTGCCATGTCCCGTAACCCGGTCTTCGTCGACGGTGTCTGGGGTCCATACCGAGACGTCCTACTACCAGACTACTGGATGGCAGAAGGAGGACAGAGTGCAACGGGTGAATTGCTCAAACATGTAATCGAGACACATCCAGCTTTCAACGAAGCCGTGTCTGTCGCAGAAACATACAACACCAATATCTACGACTACCTCAACGAACACCTCCTCGAGATGGCAGACAAAGAAAATGCCCCACACATCGCCTGGCTTGGCCGCCACTTCTTCTTCTACGGTGATCTCTTCGGTAATCGCTCGCCCATCGCCGACCCTAACATGAAGGGCTCTGTAATTGGTCTGAGCTCCGACAAGAGTCTCGACAGTCTGGCACTATACTACTACGCAACCATGGAGTTTATCGCTCTGCAGACACACCAGATTGTCTCTGCGATGAATGCCTCCGGCCACGTTATTTCCTCAATCTTCATGTCTGGTTCTCAGTGCCAGAACAGCCTACTCATGCAACTCATGGCCACCGCATGCGACATGCCCGTTCTGATTCCACGCTATGTACATGCAGCTGTGGTGCACGGCGCGGCTATGCTGGGTGCAAAGGCAGCGAGCACCGACAAGGACGGAAACAGTGAACCGCTTTGGGACATTATGGACAGACTGAGCAAGCCTGGAAAAACTGTGAAGCCACTAGCCGACAAGACAGTCAAGAAGTTGTTGGACGCTAAGTACAAGGTGTTCCTGGAGCTGTGTGAAGGACAACAAAGGTACAGGAACGAGATCGATGCTGCTATTGCAGGTTGGTCCAGCAAGTAGTTCTCCCGAGGCGAAAACAGACAGGAATATGGCAAGGAGAGAGATGATATGCGTCGATAATTAAAGATGTATTCTAGATACCAGATCCTTTGCGAGGAAGTCGTTAGAGCATACGATGTCTCTGTAACCTAACTCCCTGCTTATGTCTCCGAAACAAAAACAATACTACACGGCTCATCTGCATGTCATTGATTTAGAGCCCCCGCCGAGTGGAGTCTGTTCATCGCTATCATTGGTGAAAGGGTATCGTACAGGGGAAATCGAAGAAGATGTGCGCTGATGCTTAAGCTCTAGTATCGTCGGCGGGGGCCGCGCGGTGGTTCCCTGCGACCAGCGTCGCTGAAGCCGAATCGGCCATCTTGGTAGCTACCGGCTTGTGCGCCCGCGTTGGTATCAACGTCCATGTCATCCATGGATTGTGTCAGGCGAGCGGGCGGTGCTCGGGGTTGCGCTACGTGGGTGCTCGCAGGAACATCCTTCATGTAGACGTAGAGTAGTCTTCCATCAGCCTGTTGTTCTGATTAGCCCAGCCCAGCAATTTGCACGCCAGACGACTGACCTTCTGGTTGTTGAATGTTGCAATAACATTCTCGGCCCCGTCTCTGCTTGCAAACTGTAGTTCAACCATGACGGTCGGGTTGGAAGACAAGAGTCTGCAGCCCAGCGTCTCTCCGCCAATTGGGCTCATGACGGCTTCGATATCCGCGGCTGTGGTTCCAGGTGCAAAGTTGCTCGCGATGACGGTACACGGGCCTCCAGTCGCAACACCTCGAATGCTGAAGCCTGCTGCACCTTGACCGATAGCGGGAGCAAATTTGCCGTACGTCCTACTGTTGCGCTCAACCTGCGATGCTGAAGCCGTCCGAGCGAGGGTATTCCTGTTGTTGGCTGCGCCGCGGGGATTGTTCAGCTTATGCAGATCATGCTGCCATTTCCCCTCGATGCTGCCCGCTGGTTTTGCGCTCGATGATCGCTTTTGGACGCCGGCACCCCCGTTTATCCGGCTGAGCAACGAGGGCTTCTCGGACTCGACGCGCGACCGTCCACCAGCGCCTGATGCGTTCGCTTTCCGTCCTCGGTTGGCTCCGCCTAGGAACTGCTGCGCGAGGGCTTCGTTCTTCTTCTTCTCCCTTGTCTGCTTGACAAAGTTCTCAAACGATGCCGATGTTGAGGCGACCATGTTGGGTGAGGGTGCAAATGGAGTTTCGTCGTGGTGGGTTGATGTAGAAAGGAAGCGCGTAGGTGCCGACCGAGGAACAACGGTGGAGCGCGTCCATGAGCAAGAGAGCCGCATGGATGAAAGCTTGGACCATGACCCGCTCGGCGAAACGAAACACCGCCGCGAAAAGTTCCCATACAAAAGTTGCGCTCGCTGCTTCCCTTCTCACTCCAACAACGCGCCCAACTATTCGTAAGTCATCATACCCTCCCTCTCTCTGTTTACTGTTGTTATCATGATGAACACTTGTGTCGCCCCTATCATACATTCTATGGTGATCCGACCACTCAAGCCAAACGAGAATACTGATCGTTCGCAACATCTACCAATTTGTTACTGCAACTTCTGCTGGGACCAACGCTAACAAACTATAAAGGGTCTCGCAGTTGTCTGTCCGAGTATGACCTCGCGACTATGATGCGCATTGCAAAGCGCCACCGCTCATGTCGGTCCGTAGCCCCACGAAGCGTTACGCCTGTCGCACATCCTCTATGGTCGTTGGTTACAAGCGATGGCAGACCTCGTCATAGCCTTGTCCAGACGGCAAAGGCTTCGTGGGCTGTAATATGATTCAAAAGGTTAGACCACATCCCTCGCACCCCAGTACCTATCCTTAGATGATGAGCAACAAATGTATTATCAAATACCGACCACTCCGTGGGGAATAAACTAGTTCGATTACCTGAATCTCTTCCCATACCCGAGCTCTAGTCGAAACGTCTTCTGTCTGAATTGTTACTGACATTGCTCTAGGTAAATATAGTATTAAAATAACACATCTTTCAGCTATCAGCTGTGCAGTGGAAAGGTACATTACCCACGTTTTTTTCTTCTTTTCCATGCTATGATGAACACCAATTCATGCTAACTCAGACGGGGCTCGCCTCACTGATTGAAAAAACATTCGAGACTTTTCATCTTTCGACTGATTGCTCTCTTCAACTGTGTTATTTGTTCAAATCAACGACGGACATTATATGCTGACTGTCAGTCGCAGATGACGCTCGTATCGTGCATCGCCACTACTCATTCTTCCTTCCTCCTCAACCGTTGTCACACGCCGATGGAATTGAGTAAGGTGTGTACAGCAGGAGACGAAGCGAATTCAATAGAGGTGTCTGTCGGGAAGTACAGCGCGATTATGTAGTTTCTTATGTATAATGAAAATGTCTAAACTATTACTACTACTGAACCTTGACTGTTCGCAAAGTACATTGACAGTGAACATGGAACCCCTAGTACACACTGCATATGGGCAGAATCTATTTAAATACTCTTGATCGTGGTAAATGCATACTTAGATTAGGCTTCTACGGAGGAATTTGTCCTAGCTAAACATCATGTGCACGCTTTGTTGTAGGCAAAGACCTTTTTTTTTTTACGAACATGGGGCGAACTTCAGGCAGCTCCCCTGTCGAGCAGATTCCGTACATAGAAACAATTGAGTTATACTGGCCATAAATTTGGAGCGGTGTGTACAGTTGATGTACAATCGCATATCGATTTAAGACACGTGAGGACGCGCATCGCGGTTCCGGAGTTTAGAGATCGGCCTCCACATTCCTGAAACAATTCTCCAAACACAACGTTGGCAGCCCGACTAGCACACGCCCCTTTGCGAAGTAAAGAAAGATGGCAGCGAAGCCCGAGGACGCGAGTACGGCACCTACAGAGGGGGCCGGTCTCTTTAGTGGAGCAGGTCTGGAGAAACAGCCGGAGCCTGATCTTGTGGCTGGGTCCAACGACAAGAACGATGGAGGGGAGGCTATCGACAACGCCACCGCGGCAGTAGCCGATCTCTCTGTCGACGAAAAGAAAGGAGAGATCAAGGAAGCAGACGTCACTCCCCAAGCCAATGCCGTGGCGCCCGAAACCGCACACAGCGAAGCCAAACCTGTGGAACGGAAAGAACCCGAAGCCGACACCGTAGCGCCCACTCAGGGACCCTTCTGGCCAGAGACGGCGCCCGATCACCCACTCACCAAGTTCTACGATGCTTTCGAAGCCCTCGTTACCGAAGCCCAGCATGGAGAAGTCTATGGCATAGAGCTCAGCAAATCGAAACCCTTCCATACCAAGCTCATACTACAAAAGTTCCTCCGAGCCAACCAAAACGATCTGGAGAAAGCGAAGTCACAGCTACTGGATACGCTGAAGTGGAGAAAGGAGTTCGATCCGACCAAGGCGGCAGGAGAGACATTCGATAAGAGCAAGTTCGATGGGCTAGGATACGTGCTGGAGGTCGAGGGCGTGCCGGAGAGTCCCAGCAAGAAGGATATCGTTACTTTCAACATCTATGGAGCTGTCAAGGACAACAAGGCTACGTTTGGTGATCTAGTTGGGTATGTTCTTTCTTCTCCTAATGCCATAAGTGGTGCCATTCTAACAGAAGCCTTACAGCTTCCTCCGCTGGCGTGTGGGCCTTATGGAAAAGTCCGTCCAAGCACTCAACCTCCCCGCTGCTACGACGCCCATTCCCAATTTCGGAGAAGGCCCAGACCCATACCAAGGATTTCAAATCCACGACTACCTTCAAGTCTCTTTCTTGCGCCGCGACCCCCTTGTCAAGACGGCAACCAATAAGACCATTGAGATACTAGGACGCCATTACCCCGAGACCTTGAGCAGGAAGTTCTTCGTCAACGTACCCGTGGTCATGGGTTGGCTGTTCAACGCAATGAAGTTGGTTGTGGCCAAAGAGACGAGCAAGAAGTTTGTGGTGCTGAGCTATGGAAATCAGCTTGCCGCCGAGCTGGGTAAGGGTGTACCGAAGAGTTATGGTGGTGAAAGGGCAGAGCTGGCCGAGAGCGCCGAGAGTATGAAGATGGCTTGATGTAACATGTGATTCTACTACGAGGAGGAAAAGTAGGCGGTAGATGTAATGGCAGGAGATGGAAGAAGCGACTCAGCGTGTTTGTCTGGCTTCAAAAGCCTTGTTATACCCCACCCAAGATTGTTCAGTCCTTTTGGAGCGAATTTGTTATGACAGTCATTACTTGTATGCCAATTCAGCACGTTACATATATACCTTGAGATTCAAAATGCACCATCACCATGTTCAGTATTCAGAGTGTTCGTACACAAACAGTTGGATATCATTACTCCTGGTCAGCACCTTCTTCGCCCTTACCTTCAGTCGGCACTACTGCTCTATCAACCCAGCCCTCACCCCTCAACACACCTAATCCCTTCCTGGCAACACCACTGTTAACCGCCCGTGGCGACACCTCATACAAAGCATTGACAGTTGCCAAACTAACAACGAAAAGCAGTACGTCTCCATTCTTCACGCCCTTCCACCATCTCCTCTTGACACCCACTTTCCATAGTGAATCAATCGACATTCTGGCTGTATATAAGAAATTACTCCGCCCACCTTTCCTCTCCAAGAAAGCCCATAGGCCACCGAGGAAACCACCTAGGAACCATCGTTGGGTGGAGAGGAAAGTCCGGGGCAGAATGTTCTGGAAGAGGCAAATAGAGCCCCAACTCGTTCCTATAGCACCAGAGAGGAAGAGCGACATGCGCAGTACGCGTTTGGCGAGATTGTTTAACGAGGCGATGGGAAAGGAGAGGAAAGCTTTGTACTTTGTGATGCTCATAGCCGCGAAGAAGAGAGTAAAAAAACGGGCGATTTTGGGAAAGGCTTGGATCCAGTACTGGACGTAGGTTCGCAGACAGGAAGGATCTTGTGGGTGGAGCAAGGCGCACGACAAGGACTTGATGGCTGGATGTGCAGGAGAGGTTATGGGAGAGATGGACGACAGGCGTTTTGGTAGCGTTTCTGCATTGGGGAAGAGGATGGGTGATACGAAAGCTGGCCAGCGTTGCCGCGATATGTCGGCTAGGTTGTCCACAATATCAAACGTGCCTGGCCACTGCGCCGTGCTTGGGTAGTCTTTGGGTCGTTTCTGTATGTACTCTGGTGAGTTCTTCAGTATGTGATTGCCCATGCCAGAAGGGAAACAGTCACGGTCGAAGACGAATGCGTGCAGTAATTGACCACATGCCACTGGCATTATCATCCAGGAACCAAGCCAGGTTGGTTTGTTCTTGAAGTATCCTAGTTCCTCCGAGTAATTGTAGCCAAACTCCAGAGCTCTTGTCATTATGTATATCGCAATTGTTACGCGCAGTTGATCCCCGGGGTACACTGCGAGGAAGAAGCCCGCCAAGCTGGATCCAATGGCCGGTGCCAACCTCGACGTCAAGGAACGGGATATGCGCGGGTTTCGTCGCCGGAACGACTTGCCTTCGTGGCTGAGTAGGCTTTCACGGATGCGCAGAAAGAAGCGACGTAGGAGGCGGTGGAATAGGAGTATGAGGGCGAGGGAGCTGCTGAGGCGCACGTTGGGTGACTTGAGGACTGATGTCCTAGGTTGACTCCTCTTCGCTGTCCCCCGCGAAAGGAGCCTCGTGCTAATCACTTCCCATGCCTTCAGCCCCGAGAAGGTCACAACGCCCAACCGCAGTGCAGCGCGGAATGCGGCTACATTGTAGTCATCCGGACCCTTGACAATCGCGTCGTATCGTTTAGGATGTATAGTGCGCTTCTTCACGACGGGTGCGCGCGAAAGGAGGTACTGGTGCAGCAACTGATACTCCTTGGCCGAGATGGTGTAGCGGAGCGCATTGCGCAATATTGGATCGACGCTCTGTGCTTTACTGGGCGGCGTGGGCTGCGATGCGCCAGACGACGACATACTGGGCGTCTTCGGTTGTATGTGTCAGGACCATAGTTTGAGGGGATGTTGTTGTCATTAGAGAGTCTGGGGAAGCTAGCCATATGACGATGATCCCTGAATGCTGCGCCTATGATCCGCGTAGCGGACCTCGGCACAGCCCTCTGCCCCATCTTATTCACATGCGAACCCATGCAGTGTCTTGTTGCCGTCAACTCCGAGCAACATGGACTCAATCATAACGGTACTCAAGAATCGTGTCAAAGTATGTAAATCACTCGTGGTATACTTTTCTATATACTCTGTGGCTCAGAGGAAACGCTTGCATTACAGATTCGAGTCCTCGGATACGAATTGTGCATCATTTAAGGTACCAGTAGCTCGATACAAACAGCGAAACAAAAGAGATAAAGCTACACCATATTACAATGTATAGCATCTAAAAGGCGAGGAAGGCAAGAACAGCACCGAATAGAGCACCCTTGGGCACCACGGTGAAAGGCGAGGCAGCGCCAGTGAACTCAGCTGGCGAAGAAGGGCGGATGGCTCCAGTACCGGTAGCAGTACCCATAGGAACAGTGGCAGTGCCCATGGTGGAGGGGATGGGGTAAGGAGCACCACCAGCAGCGGATGTGGTGGCAGCTGGGGTCTGAGCAGGCTCAGCAGTGCCAGGCACAAGGGCAACAGGCTCAGTTGGATTGGCGCCGGCAGAGTTGGTCTGGGTGGTGAAGTGAACTTGTGGGACGGTAAGTGTTGTGGTACCGAAGGTGATGGTGGTGCATGGAGTCTCTGCAGCAGGAGTCTCAGGGGCAGGAGTGGTGGTGCCAACAACCTGAGTCATGGTTGCAGAGGAGACGACAGTGGTAATCGCAGGAGTTTCACCGGCAGGGACGGTCGTAGTACCTTGGGTAGGAACAGCAGGTGTCTCACCAGGGTAACCAGGGCCGTATGCACTGGATGTGTCCTGAGCAGGAGCAGAGGGAACAGCAGAGCTCTCGCCACCAGCGGGAGGGGCAGCCATGGAGCTGCTCTCAGCGGCCTCTGGAACCTCACTGCTGCTAGCAACACCAGTGGAAGCACCACCAGATGGAGCGGCAGGAGTAGGGTTCAAGGGAATGTACGAAGGGCAGTCATCGACGATGCTGGGGTTCTTAGGAACGTGTTCAGCGCAGATGCCGATGAAGTATTGAAGGGCCTTGCTGATTTCGTCGTCGCTACCACAGCGAGCTGAGATACAGTCAATGACGTTCTTGGTGAATTCAGGCTTGACACAGTAGCAGTTGGAATCGGTGTTGTCCTTGCAATCTGGGGCCGAGATCTGGAGCCACGAGTTCATGCACTTGGGAACCGAGTCCGTGATGTCGACAGGAGGGTAACTAGGGCTGGAAGGCTGAGGAGCGGCGGAGCTGGTAGCAGGGAGGGCAGTTCCAGAGCTAGGGACAGCAGAAGTGACAATAGCAGATGAAACAACAGCTGACGACGCGGCCGTTGAGGATGCGACGATTGAAGACTGCTCGCAAGATTCTCCGTAACCGCAACCAGCAGCAACGGAGCTCTGAGATGTAGGTGGTACCTCAGCGGTGGAAGACTCCGGTTGAGGAGTAGCAGTGCTAATGGAAGAGATCGATACAGGGGTGCTGGAGACCTCGACGACAGAGGAAGACTCAATCTCGACGGCTGAAGAGGCTGGAGGAGTGTAGGCGGGCATAGAGCTGTTGGCAAAAGGAGCAGTGGAAGAGAGAGGTGTCTCAACAGGTGTGTTACATGCCTCGCCATACTGTCCGCACTCGTTGACAGAGGTTGCGGGTGTCTCAACGGCAGAAGACGATGCAGGAGTCTCGACCGCAGAGGAAGCAGGGGTCTCGACAGCGGAGGAGATAACGCTGGAAGCTGGAGCAGTGGATGACTCAACGATGGTGGAAGATACAACTTCGCTTGAGGTAGAGGGAACCTCAGGTGGAGAGGGAGTAGTGTATGGTTTCTCAGCATTGCAGTCAAAACCAATGTTGTGGAAACCAATTTCGCAAGACTCCTTTTCGCCCTTGTAGTGTGAGCCAAGGTAGACCTCGACGGATTTGGCGCCACCGCACTGTGTGTTCTGCAACGTCGATCCACCCGCCGAGCAGCTGGTGTGTTGCTTGCAGAGAGATCCGTCTTCCATCTTGTAATGGAGTTCAATTTCAGCGTCGAACTCGGATGAAACATCCATGTGTGTGATCGAGAAACCACGCTGGGCACAGCCGAATGTGGCAGGCTTGTCCTTGCGAACGGTGTTCTTGATGCACTTGTTTCCAAACGTCCGCTTGCTCATGGAGTCCCGCTTTCCGAAGGAGTTGGAGCACTTCCATCCTCCAGAGAAGTCAAAATCACCATAGTTGCCGACAGACTGACCATCTGTAAGATCCGACCAGTCGAAGCCACCCTTCTGCTTGTCGTCGCAAACGTTCTTGCTGTAGTTGGGTGTGCCGTAGTTGTCGAAAAAGTTCCAGTGTGCTGCGGTCTGCTGGGCTGCGAGGCCAGTGACCAAAAGAGCGTATGTGGACTTCATGGTGAAATATAGAGGTCGAGTTCAAATTCAAAAGTTGCAATAAAGATAAAGTATATTGTAGTTGGACCTTGAACGAATGACGGTCTGACAAGACGGCAAAGTCGAAAGAGTGTGACTTTGTTCGCCTTGGTAAGCGAAAGTAGCAGCAAATGCAATGCTGTAATTAAGAAGATAGAGTGTGTAGAAACACTAGGAGAAAGGACAATGGAGGAAGATATACTTCTACCACCACGCTCGTTCGAAACAAGCCAGCTCGAAACATTTCCAAAGGATTGGTCCGCCGACAGCCTCCGACTCGTCTGCTCAGCCACGATCAGAACGAGTCGCCCAAGGGGCCTCCATGTCCGTCTTTGTCGCGCGCTCTGCAGGTCCACATGGCAATAGTGTCGTCGGTTACAAGATGGCCTGGGAAGAGGTTGTGGAGCCTAGTCGAACGGCTTTGGCGTGAGCATGTTGTAAGCGAGGGCAACAGGGGCGCTTCCGAAACGCCCTAAATAGCAGGCTTGAGTAGACTGTCATGCAGGTACGAGCCAATGACGTGAAGAGGTTGTACATCGGCAAGCCAGCTGCGTCAAGTATATTGTTCAATGCTCTTATGACTGGGTGAGGCCCGATGTCCACATTCTCGAACGAACGCAGAGCCGCAAACTGTCGACGAGTCGTCACATCTATGCTTTGTCGCCTCCCGGATCAACTTCAGTAGCGGTACCGCGGAGACACTAAGGGATCGATATATGCGGGCATCTGGAGGGTTCCATATTTGCTTTCTTCGTGTGTCTGGCCCGCCAGTCCCTTGCCCTGCATCCGTCTAGATCCGTATTGCCTAGCCAAGCTATTCTCCGTCATCTGTATCTCCCGTTCGAGCCAATCCCGCCACTAACTTTAGTCGTGAAGCTGTCGTTCTGAAGGAACATGCACGAGCGTGTTTCACGGCTGTTCCGCCATTGCGCCCTTACAGTAGCCAACCAGCGTGAGGAACATCAAGCTTCGCGCGACATGGATCCTAGGTCCATCGAGAGCCCGCGTCTCGAAGGCTTGTTTGCGATATTAGAAGGACGGTAGCATGAAGAAGAGCGTTGAAAGCCACGATAGAGCTGCCAGCTGATCAAGCTCGGAGTACTGGCAGCGTTGTTCTTACTGAAGTTCGGGCGAGAAAGACCGAGGCATGGAGGGGCATGCGCGATTCATCACCCGCGCACCACTCACTATCCATCTGCAAATCAATATTGAACGTCCTTCGGAAGGTAATCTGATTGCCAGATGGAGGTTGCATAGCTCTCAGAATATCGCATATGGTGCAGGGGTGGACTGGCAAGCTTTGGAGACATGGCGCACGGGTACCTTGCAGCATGTGGAACAGGCCACAAAGGTGTCGTGAACGCGGAAGTGGCGGTGTCAGCGTTCGGAACACTGACGCAGGACAGTAGTTCCTGAACAAGAATGACGGCATCTCAAGGCTGCAATTTACCACAAGCCACATTGTAAGAGGACGCGACATGAGAGGAGATCTTGTACACAACTGCAAGACGTTGGCTCATAGATCATCCTCAAAGCTTTCAGATTATCATCAAGAAACACAGTACAGAGAACTCAACCGAAGGTAGTTCAGATTGTACCTCGCTGCTTCGGTACATTGTCGGATTGTCCCTTCGGAGAGCCCTGACACGTTGCTATTCTTGTACTCCCTAAGTCCATGACAACCTAGTCGTTTCGAGAATTGAACTCCGCATGAAATACTGACATTATGCTACGACTACCCCGGTCCCTTTAGTAACGCATCCGACGATGACAGCCACGGGAAAGTTATGCAAGAAGGAACCTGTCATCTTGCTATATTCATGGAACGTAGACATTTGCAAATTTCTGCCGTGATCTATACCGATGTAAACGCAGTGAACGCCAAACCCCCAATGCACAGCACTGATATCCACACAATTCTGGTATCGTTGCCGTTGCCCCCAAAACGCCTCGAAGATGAATCGCGTTTTGTAGGACTAATTTATGCCCAAAAACGGGTGGGCGAGAACATAATACTCCAATCTATAGTTGCGCGTCTACGCGCTATGTCCGGAAGGTTGCTGCCTCCATAACTATTCGTCTTCGACCACAATGTGCACTACTTCACTCCGACGACGTTCCTTGGTAAGATAGTCGCTAGCTACGTTACGAACACGAGCGTGACACTCGTGCGCGGCGCGATTCAGGAATGGCACCTGGAGAGCTCCGCAGATTGCGACCAGGGCAGAACCCCACCAGGCCAAGGGTGTGAAGTGTAGCTCAATAGATAGACCGTAGAGTAAGCCAGCAATAGGGCTCGCCACTGTACGGCAGGCAGCACCTGTCGACGCTGCTAGTCCGTTGATTCTTCCGAGATGCGACCTGTCGGGCGTAGCTTCTTTGATCATGATCAGGAGAAGTGGGAAGGCCAGGATCGATGTCAGATTTCGCACGGTCAGGCAAGCGAATAGACCGGGGTAGAGCAAGTTTTCGGGTAGAAGCTGCAGGAAGGGAACAATAAAGTATGCAATCGGATGTGCGAGCGTAACCACGAGGAGCAGGCGCCATACACCAAAGCAATCCGCCAATAGAGGGAAGACGAAGCCCTGGATCGCGAGCTGAATGATGCCGTTAAGAGAAAGGATGATGCCCACGTTCTGAATAGGGATACCAAGACCACCGCCCAAAGAAGAAGGCGAGATGTCCAGTGCGTTCATGTCACTGTCAGCGCGTTTGTCCTGGAGGAAGATGGGAAGGAGGTGATCGTATGTCATCTAAATTCACATCAGCCGGTTGTTCATGTCGGGATATCTATTGGACTTACGGAATGGTATGTGAAGATCCCCAGTGCTACGACGAATAAGATGACTGGACGTGTGAAGACCTTCTCATCTGTTGGCGATTCTACCCAATCTCCGTTAGAGCGCACACGCCAGATTTCGTCGTGTTCAACCTCTACGGCGTTGAAAGTGCCGTAAGAATCTGCTGTCAAGTTTGCGGCTGCATCAGCTGTCGCACCCTGGGCTGGGAGAAGCGGCGTCTCTGCAACGCCTGGGTCGTATTGTTCGAAATAGCCTCGAGGCTGCTTGTCTGGGTGAGTCTCCTCTAGAAGGAAATATGCCATCAAGATAGAGAGTAGGAGTAGAGAGGCACAGATAATGTTTGGAAGTAAATAAGGGAACTTGGCAAAAAAACCAGTGGGGCTGAAGACAGATGGAAAGTTTCGAGCGGGCTCAGCAAAATATCCGCCGATCGATGCTAGAGCAGTCAGTATAGGTGACTAGGGGACGATGGATTGGTGAGATCTTACGGCCTATGATAGTACCAATGCTCCATACAAACGGCATGACTGCATACGCCTTTGCTATTTGCTAATTAGTAATATCTAACAGAAGCAGGCGTTGGAACTTACGTTCATGTTCGGGTCGTTTGACCAACTCTCCCACCATGGTCTGGATAACGCCGATGTTACCATTAAGCGCACCGCCGATGATCCGACCCAGAAGGGCGACCCAGAAATTAGGAGCTAAGCCAACAAGTAGCAAAGAAGACATTGTTCCTAGACACCCAAGTATAACAACGGGTTTTCTACCTATGCGATCGGAGACTGAGCCCCAGTACATGCCCGAGCATGCTTCAGCGAGCGAAAAGGCGGAGATGAGCAGACCGGCGAAGAACGGTGCATTCGCTTCGGAGCCAACCTGGAAGTTGGTGACGAGTTTCCATGCGTATGGAAGTATCGAGGTGAGAGCAATTGGTTCTGCGACTCGAACCAGTGCTGGAATGTACTGTCAGTGCGAGGCTCAGGCTAGTGACAACTAGTGTCAGTGACGTAGAAAGTCATACCTAGGAGACCGAGCTGAGCAGCGGGAAATTGATCTTCGCGGATTTCGGGGGCATCTTGGGGGAGACTTGTTCTTCGATTCTTGGTAAGAAATGACATTCTGCAACCTGGTTTGGTTCTTACGGCTTCGCCAACACGCAGTTGTCCTTTAGCTCGGAGGTGGCTTGCTGTGTGAGTAGAGCTTTCCCTGCGTTTGACCTAAAAAGACCTAGAAGCAAACAAATGAGGGCGCGGTGGCTAGAAACAGAAGTTGTGTGATAGCGGTGTGCTGTACAAAGAATGCAGAGAGGAGAACGGAGGAGGAAAGTTCTGGTCGGTGCCCGTCCAACCAACGGAAGCCAGCCACTAGGACGGGACGATCGGCAGGCGCACTAGACAGACTTGGCGAGCACATTACCCTGCATGCAATCTACAATGAACATTCTGCATGGCGATGCAGCACAACGCCTTTCCACTCGCAACTCGATACCTCACTGACTACTCAATACAGACACACCCGCTGATTTTCCCGCGAAGATACCGTGGAGCACGTCGGGGAACCTTGTTACATCTAGTTGTGACCCACATAGCGGTGGCGATAGCGATGCGCTAGTGACTTGGCGCTCTTAGCCGTTTCCGCGGTTCTCCTGCGTTTTGGTGACATCAAGCGTAAACCAGACGGAGCGACGTCATCGTTATCATGTTTTTCTCTCCTCTTTTGGTGCAACACCTCTTGGAGCAACACCTCTTGGATAATCGCTTTCAGCCTTAGATGATTTTCATATCTGCATCTAGCATATGGTGCACAAAGACCAATCATCGAATTCGGGTAAGACGCCCTAACGTATAGGCGGCCAAGGAAGCTAGCCGTTGCCCTGCATCGCTCTGCATATGGCCAACCAGAAGGCGGCTGTACCTTTTTGCAACACCATCACTTCAGGTCCAGTGCTACACACCTAGATACGCCATCTGCCTGTCACATGTAAACAGCCAATAGCTTCCTGAACCACTGCCATACGGATCCACGTCTTCACTGGATCTAGAAATCCATGGAAAAACACGCAGAGTGAAGTAACTATCGGCAGCTGTCCTAAGCATGGCTAAATACACAGCAAACTCCGATCTCCATAATCCAAACCCCAGCAATGCCTCTATCACACGAACAAGACGGAGAGGTGAGCAAGTTTTAGGGTCACATAACAGGTCTTGACAAGCAAGTGGCATCTACCGAATTCGTTGTACCTTCAAATCCGTCGTCCACTACTCCTGTTACTTAAAAATCTTCATATATCTATAGTAGCACGCGATGCGGGTGATACGGCTTCTGTCGCGTGCTCAGGTTCTGATTGTCGACTTATGCTGCCTCAGCCCTGTAGAGGGTACCGTCTTAGCGTCGCTAGCGCCCGCCCTGGTCCCACCTCCATCCCGCTGACATGGCATCGCTTTGTCGACTGCATCACTCAGACCTCTACATATATGCTGACAAACATGTGTTACAACCTGTTCATACGTCCCACCGGCTCTGGCACCGCACTTCGGCTGGTTCAAGCACGTTGCCAAGCGGCCAATCCCGGCGCGAAGAATTTCTCGAAGACTTTTACGTGATATGTGGAGCATCGGACGACACGGTCACATCTCAGCGCACACTATTACTCACGATGACCCACACTCCTCATCAAACTCCAAGACCCCTTCTGCATTGACATTATGTAGCGACGATGTTTTCAAAAGCCTATGCCGCATGTAGCCTTATCGTACTCTTTCCCCCACAAACTTTACTCCGCTGTTGCAAGCTTGACAGTGGATCCCTAGGATGTGCACTATGTTAGCCAGAATTCAAGTCGACGTGTGCAGTAGTCACCGGGAGGCGATCTCCCAGGGTCTGTTCGGCCACTAGCACACATTACGTCCTAGGATGATGACCCAGAGGTCCGATACAGGAGGCGCGCAGGTTCAAAAGACCCAGCTTCGCCGCTTCTCGCTGCCAAGTTACCTTTCATCTAGTATCATTTCAGACCCCATAACCCGTTGTTACGGCCAAATCTCAACCATGGGTCTGAAAGCCTTCCTTAAGAAAGAGCACAAAGCGCCCTCGAACGACGATGTTGCTTCTCACACAACCGCATCAGAGAAGGACGATATGGAGCAGGCATACGGACACAACACCGACATCACCACTGGATGGACAGGTGATGGATTCGCTGGGGCGACAGAATACCCAAACACTCCAGGAGAGAATTACCGTACGTTGGGTCGATGGCGAGCGTGCGTCATCCTGATCACGATCGAAGTCGGAATTGGTATCCTCAGTTTGCCCTCCGCTTTGAAGACGCTCGGCCTGATACCCGGAATCATCGCAATCCTTGGATTTGGTATCTTGACAACTTACTGCGGATACATCCTTCTCCAATTCTATCGAAAATACCCCATGGTTACGAACTTGGTCGACTGCGCATTATACGTCGGAGGCAAGCCATTCGAAACCTTTCTCGGAATTGCCTTTGTTTTCAACCTTGTTCTCATCTGCGCTTCCGCCAACATTACTCTATCGGTGGCTCTCAACACGCTGTCGCGCCATGCTCTCTGCACGGTGGCTTTCCTGGCGTTTCCTCACATCCTCTGTTGGCTACTCTGCATCCCACGAAAGCTCTCTTTCGCCGCCGCCGCTAGCTGGGTATGCACGATCTCTATTGTAGCTGCGGTTCTAATCGTTATGATTGCGCTTGGTGTTGCTGGACCAAACGCCCCACCCGGATTCGAGGTTTCGATAGATTTAGTTGGGAAGCCGACTTTCGTCGAGGCAGTAAACGCTCTGCTGAACGTGGCTTTCGCTTTCGCTGGAAACCAGAGTTTCATCAGTGTCATGGCTGAGATGAGAGACCCATCCAAGGACTTCCCTCCTGCGCTCTTTATGCAGAAATCTTTCGAAGTGGTCATCTACATCGTAGTCGCCTGTGTCATCTATGGCCTTGCAGGCAATGCAGTCACATCGCCCGCGCTCGGCTCGGCTCCCGAATTGACTGCCAAGATTGCTTACGGCATTCTTATCCCCTCGGTGCTGGGAACTGGTCTGATTATTGGCATTACAGCCATCAAGTTTATGGTAAGAACTATTTAGTCCTGTAGAGGAAACCATAAGTTAACGTCAACGTAGTACATTACTATTATGCGAGCTGCAAAGCCTGAGCAGGTAAACGTCCACAACACGTTCACCTGGACTCTGTGGATCGGCCTCGGCGCCCTGTTCTGGATCGTATCCTTCGTCATCTCCAACGCGATTCCAATCTTCTCGTCGATTCTCAATATCTCGTCCGCCATCTTTATCTCATGGTTTACGTTTGGACTCACGAGCATCTTTTGGCTGCATCTGAACTGGAAGACGCAATGGAGTTCACCGCAGAAGAAGGCCCTGGCTGTTGTCAACTACGGCATCATGCTGATGACCATCTTTCTGATGGTGGGAGGATTATACACATCTCTGAAGGCGCTCATCGACATCTACAACGATCCTGATAGCACCTTAAACGGACCGTTCACTTGTGCGGATAATAGCATATTTTAGATGATACCACTTAGTTCAATCAGTATTCTTTCATAAGACATTCATATCTCGAGTACATGCAGTCCGCCGCAAAGTGTTTGGGGACTTGCGCTGTGCGATTTGCTCAAGGAAACTTACCGTTCCCCAACAGTGTTTGACAACAAACAGGTGTTCGTGGGGCAGTAGTGGTAGCAGTCATGGCTCTACGCTAGAGAGATTAGGCTATCGGAACCCTTGGTATACCGCCTAACGTTGTGGACGCTCTAGCTGTTGGTTTTCTGCCTCATCCAAGACTAGCTGCCGGATCCGCTAAAATGCCATCACATCTGAACGGCGTCAAGCTGGAGTGAGCGCTGCTTACCAGGTGGGGACAAGCGGCAACAAGACTTTTGCACCGAGAAGTAGAGAGGAAGATTAAGATACAGGGAAGGCTAGTTGAACAGGGATAGAGAGCACAATTGCCAATGCTACCGAGTAAGTATCTTGGCAATAGAAAAGAAGGCTGAATCGGTACGAACCTTGAAAGAGCCTCATGAAGTGGGAGTTGTTTCCCGGTGGCTGAATACCGTAGTGTCTCCGATGGAATTGCCGAAGCCTTTCGTACTCTTCTCGCCAGACACACGCGTCTCAGCAGTAAAGACTATGTATTCAGCTACGGTGTCTCTGACGAGCAAGTACCCAAGTAACAGTGTGAACAAGAGACGATAACCAGAATGACAACAGGAACATGCTATTCCACCGTCGGGGGTAGATTTGAGTTCCAGACTTGGAAATGCCGTTGGGATTTGCCATGTTCTGTACCCCACAGTATCGTTATGATAACCACGCTAGGAGACATCTGGGGGCCCACGGGCAAACATCGGGCTGAGCCTGTCCAATGGCAACCCCGGATCGCTCCACCTCGCGAGAAAAACAACCAGCGTCACGATGTCATGATCCCCGCAATACTTGATCCTCGGTTCGGGGAATATTCACTATTGGAGCTTATACCGTCATACCCCGGATTCGAGACGGAGCGGCAGATGTCTAGTCGCGCAGTACGACACAGACTATGTCCCCGTCACGAGGCTACTTAGCAACAGCGAGCTAAAGCTTGTCAGTATAAAGCATGGCTAACCTCAGCGATGCTCCGGGTTGATCACACCAGTCATCGCAATCGCCTGTCATGTTGCGCAACGCAGCTCTAGCGACCGCGCTGTTCTTCGGCCTAGCAGTCTCCGACGCTGCTGTGCCAACCGCTCAGACGAAGAATGGAACGTATGTCGGCATACACTCTGCCGAATATGATCAGGACCTTTTCTTGGGTATACCGTATGCTCAACCGCCCGTGGGCAGTCTTCGCTTCAGAAATCCTGTTGGCCTCAACACCACCTGGGACGAGACGAAGTCGGCTACGCAGTACTCTACTGAGGTATATGTTTTGATCTATGGTAAGGAGCTTGGGCTGACAAATATCACAGTGCTACGGATATGGCTCTGATCAATGGAACTATCCGGTAGGTGTCAAACTAACCGAGAATTCGGCTTAAACTGACCCGTTGCCCATTTCTAGGTCTCGGAAGATTGTCTGTACCTGAATGTTATTCGTCCGGCAGGATGCAGTGAGGATGAAAAACTTCCAGTCGCATTCTGGATACACGGAGGTGGCTTCTTCCAAGGAGGAGGTGTCGATCAGCGCTATAACCTCTCTTTTACCGTGGAGAATGCTCAAAAGATTGGAAAGCCCATCATTGGTGTGACCATCAACTACCGACTATCTGCCTGGGGCTTCCTGAGTGGAAGTGAAGAAGTCAGGGATACCGGAAACCTGAATTTGGGCCTGAGAGATCAGCGTTTGGCGCTGCAGTGGGTACAGGAGAATATCGAAGCCTTTGGAGGTATGTCTGCTCAAGACGAAGTCCGAAGTGCATGAGTTGACATGGAACAGGCGACCCCAAACAAGTGACTATATATGGCGAGAGCGCTGGTGGAGCATCCGTTGGATTCCACTTGACAGCCTACAGTGGACGTGACGACAAGCTCTTCCGTGGTGCTATTATGCAGAGTGGCAACCCCATCAACTTCGGGCCTCTTCCGGACCCAGCAGTAGGCTATGCCGACATGTATAGCGAGCTCACTCGCCGAACCAACTGTGCAAATACTACCAGTCCACTCGAATGTCTACGTCAGTTGCCTGCTGAGCAGCTAAACACTGCTCTCAACACCACAACTCCGACCTTCAACATAACGAACTTCATGCCTTGCCTGGATGGTGACTTCATTCAGAAGCGCACCTCTCTTCAGCTTGAAGCCGGCGAGTTTGTGCATGTTCCAATTATCTCGGGTGCCAACTCGGATGAAGGTACAGCATTCAGCCCTCAGCCTGTAAACTCCACCGAGGATCTTCGTACCTTCATCATGGCGAGCGGAGTTCCTGCCAATCTGACAGAGCAGCTACTTGCAGCGTACCCTGACGATCCTTCCGTCAATGTTATCGCAAGCTTGGGTAACCTCACCCTAGGCCCGGCATTTGGAGCGCAGTTTCGCCGCTCAGCGTCATACTTTGGCGACCAAGTCTTCATTGCCAATCGTAGGTTGACATGTCAGACATGGGCTGCTGCCAATGTGTCAGCATACTGTTATCGCTTCAATGCGATCCCGGCTGGCCTCCCTGCTGCAGTCGGTGTCACGCACTTCCAAGAAGTCGCATTCGTATTCCTCAACCTACAAGGTGTTGGATATCGGCCCGCTGCTACTCCTCCATTTGAGAACAAGACCGAGAACTACCGTGACCTTTCAAGGTTCATGAACAGCAACTGGGTCAGTTTTATCCATGATCTCGATCCCAACTCGTGGAGGGAGACGTACGATTTCAATGGAACAGAGCCCATGTGGCCTCGATACGATAACGCTAATCCGATGGACTTTGTGTTCGACGCCAATGTGACGAGCTATGCGGAGCCGGATACGTACAGGAAGGAGGGCATGGAGTTGATCAACGCTCACAACTTTGATGTTTACCAGCGATGAACAAACACTCGCTCTAGTACATAGCACTTGAGCAGCTCAAATGATTATTCATACAATTTTCTGACAACATGCGGTCTTGGCGACATGCGTGATTTTCCACTCTGCCGACATGCGTCTTTGTCTCCCTTGATTTTAATTATATAGATTGGGATGCTGGAGGTGAAGACTATAGAGTAGAAGCGAGGCGGACCGGTGATGCAACGCGACGTCGTCTTACTCGTTAGCGTGAAGCTTGGGCCAGAATCGCGGCTTCTCTCCAAGTGATTGTCATGCAGCAACGGGCTATCCGTCTGCTCAACGAGCACAATCGCATCATTCTTAGCTACCCAGTCCCAGTCGCGGGGCTTGCTAGAGCAGGATGGATGCGCCAACTCCGCCAAACAGTCAACTGAGCGCTGGCAATGGCACGCCAATTGCGATCGGCGGCGCAGCCACTATGTCCGCTCCTCCGCATCCACATGCAGAAGCGCAATCGACAACGCCCATGCGACCTACATGGTCGTCGCAAATGTCTACCTTTCCCACAAATAGCGGCGCTGCCGGAGGTCCAAACTTTGCCCAGTATTCGGCATCCACCGCTGCGATTCTTGAACGCCTCCAAGGAAAGAATGGCCATGCCGCCGGAAGTGCTGCCTTCGAGGCGAAGCGAGCAGAGATCTTGCAGAGTTATGTTACTAGCGACAAACTACCAACGCCTCCGCCGGCTGCGAGTACTGGGCGTAGAGGAAGAGGGGGGAGAGTCAGCACACCAAGTGGACTGAAGACGGAAGTTGGCGCATCACCTTCGGGCCCTTCATTTGGTCGTGCATCTGGCAGAGGGCGCGGACGGGGTCGTGGAGGGCGTGGCGGACGCGGGGGCAGAGGCGGCAAGCGGAAACGTTCCGAGAGCGACGAGGAGAGCGACGTTAGTCATTGTCGTGTGCTTTGAGACGGCATACTAACGTGGTGTAGAACGACAACGACGACTCCGATGTCCCCGACTCGTACACTCCACTACCCACACGAACCAAGTCCGGCCGAAGTATAAACAAGCCCGTCGCATTCGTACCCGTCATTCCGGAGCCAGCTCAAGGCGTTAAGCGGAGGAAGTCGACCAAGACCCTACTTGCCGCAAAGTGCAAGACCTGTCATCGAGAGACGGATCCGTCCAACAACCGGATAGTCTTCTGTGATGCGTGTAGTACCGCATATCACCAATACTGCCACAATCCGCCAATCGACAACGAGGTTGTCACTGTGCTTGAGAAAGAGTGGCTATGCGGACCATGCATACGGGCCAAGCAGACAGTCGTGGAAGGCGCACAGAATCTGATCGCGGCCGAGGACTTGACTATAGATGAGGTACGTTTATGCCATAGCGTAGGCCAGATACAGGCTAATACTAGCAGAAACGCGCATACTTTAATACGCTCCCACAAAACCAACTCGTCGGCCTCCTCCTAACAGCCACAATTCGACATCCAGAACTGCCCATATTTCCCCCCAACATAAAGAATCTCATGACAAACTTCTCCGCTATCAAGTCGGAAACGCCCCAGCAACAACAACCTTCGGCTACCCACCACTATGCTAATTATCAACCCCCACCAAACTTCAGTTTCGCCCAGATGACCTCGCCCCCAGACGGCCACACAACAACACATCACACACCGCAGTTCTCGTCGCATTCACACTCGGAGATGGACCCTGCAGAAGCACAGCTCCTTGGTGAAAGCAGCCACCAGCCGCGCACGACCATAGACCTGGCCGGCAACCAGTACGAAGAAGACGATGGTTACGACACCGATCCGCCAGCACACTACCCCAAAGCTGGTAACGGACTCGCACGAACACTACGCCCAGAGAGCGAAGACCTGAATTGGCTCGTCGACGACAACTTTGAAGTGTTTAGCCATGGATGGAAGGGAGACGGGACGGGCATGGGCGCCGATGGTACCATGGACGCTATGGACGGACAGAAAGCAGTCTAGGATACTGCTGGAGAGGTGTTAGCAGAGAGTAGTGGTGAAGAACTGACGGACATGGATGAAGATGACATTGAGCAATTAATTGCCGATGCTATAGGGCAAGCCCAAGTTTGATTCGAACCAGACTGACGCTCTTGAAGCACGCTTACACTAATACAATCCAACGATACGATCATCCAACGATCGTGTAGTCAAAGTGAAACAAGATTCGATTAAACAAAGGCGTGGTATCTCGAGAAACATGGCTAAGCAAGAAACAGGTCTGAAAGTACCCCTATTACCCCCATACCAGAAGATTAATAACGCAGTAAACGCCATCCATGCATGCTCTCATCATGAAGCCGTTAACGTCGTCGCTCATTCATCATCGATGCTCAATCCGCCCATTGCGCGTTCAGGATCTTCCCACTTCTTACTCTTAAGAATCCTCATCTTCTTCACAGGGCTCGCAGATCTTTGCTGCGTCTCACGCTCTTTGGCTTCCAACTTGGCCCGTAGCATCTCGTTTTCACGTTCCAGCTCATCGACCCTGTCTCTGAGTTCTGGATCTGGGTCTTCATAAACCTTGATATCTTGTTTCATCTGTGCCTTTGTTGCTCGGATGACGACGTCGACCTTGGCATCTATGTGTGCTTGCTGGTTGTCTTGCTCATTGTCCAGGGCAGCTTGCCATCTTCGACGTTCTTGGTCGACGGCTGCTTCCATCTCAAGATAACATTCGTCGCGAATTTCCTGTTCAAGGTCCACCATGTGGTCTTCGACTGCGGCCCAAGACGATTCGGCTGCTTTCCGGCGAGCTGTCTCTTCGGAGAGGCGAAGGGCGAAGATTTCCATTTCTGCTGTGAGGCGTGCGATCTCGGCGTTGGCATATTCGAGCTCTTCCATGACGACCGAAGGAGTTGTACGGCCTGAAGGAGTCGCGCGGCCTGACGAAGCTGTACCAGGGCGCTTGTGTGGCGCACCAGAGAAGATCGTTTCTGAGGTAGACGGCATCCGCGGCACGGTGACCTCGCGAGCCAGGGCTGAATAGCGAAGGATCTGAGATGTGGCGTTGTAATCGCCTTTGGGGTCTGCAGTTACGACCATGATGGACTTCTGAGGCTGGCGGTGCGATTGTGCTTGGCGGGCAGAGGCAGGGAATGAGTTTGAGAAAAGCAGTTCGGTAAGCTTGCATTGACGGAATGGCACAATGTTCTAGACGCATGTTAGTCGAAGAATTACAGACATGGATACAAACATATACCTTTGAGCCTCCTTGGTTATCGGACTGCATCTGCATACACTGACCCAAATACATGAGGGACTCGTTGATCTTGCCAGCTTCGGCAAGTGTCTCTCCCGCAGTTTTGGCATTTCGGGCGCGTTCTGATCCTGCCAGGTCAACGATGGTGAGGTTACTGCTTGACCAGGGACCTTTGGGTTCTGCAGCCCTCTTCTTGATCTCGATATGGAAGAAGCCATGGCTTCGCGAGCTCACAGCATTGCTCCCAGTACCAGTGACTTTGCGCTCCATGAGACCAGTCTCCAGTACCATCATGGCTTCTTCGAAGCTTCCGCAGATGATCTTGGTGAGACCAGCAACAACCTTTCGATCTGGACTTTTCTCAGTATTCTTGAAGAGCAAAGCCCTTCGTTTTACGTTTGGCTGCTTGTTCTTTGCCGTGTTTCCGCTCAACAGATCGAAGATGCGGTCGTTGTATACTTCGTACATGGACATGACGATGGCATATTCTGCATCGGGGTCTGTGGGTATCTGGATGTCGGCGACAGAAGGCGACGATGGTAGCGTTGACGGACGCGGCATCTTATTTGATTTGTACGTGCTTCCTGTGGAGAATATACTACAGTCCTGTCGTGTCTGTTAGGTGTTGTTTGTGGAGAAGTGCCATGCAGAGCTTCCTGTATCAACTTACTGCCATGGGAGTCTGCGCTCGTGAGTAGCGTCCGGACTGTTCGTCGCCGTACATGGAGTCGATGTATGCGGTTGCTGTGAACATTTGCGCTTCAGACACATCTGCTGCTGCCAGTGAAGAGAAGGCCGGAGCACCATAGAAGGACTGTACAAGCTGCTCGTCGCATGCTTGGAAGATAGTATCCAGCGTCATCTGGACGAGGCCGCGCTGGGACTTGGTACCAAGGATGGTATGGCTCTGTGGTCGTGTCAGCACAAGAAATTTGGGCTGCTCTTTTCCATTTATATGTACCTTGCCCGATCCAGTGCAGCCCAGGGTTGCCAGCAGTCCATCTCGCCCGTGGTGGCCTGGTGTGCCCATGACGCCCTCAATCATGGGAATCACACCAGTGCCCTTGAACAAATCCATCTGTCGCGCATCTTCCTCAAAGACTTGTGTAAATGCGAATCGTTCAACAGCGCGCTTGCGCTTGTCTTGGGTAGGCGGTTGTATGGTGATGTGCGTGGCATGGCTGCTCTCGCTCTCTTCGACGTTGAGGAAGCGCGCACTCGCAGAGTTGGATGGGCGCAGACGCAGAAAGACATCGAACAACGAACTCGAGGGTCGCGACGGAGGCTCCATGTTTGGTTGTGTTGATTTCGTCTTTGGAGATGCAGGCCAAGTGTCAGTCGACTGTGGTGCACCAAATCCATGTGGAGCTGCTCGTGCGCGCGCCTGTCGGTCAACATGGCCAGAACGCCGTTGCCCTGGACAACCAACGCGCCACCCATGACACGCTATGACGCAGTGACATGTGACAGAGAGCGGGGGTGCCGAGTGCAACCAGATTCACTGCTACATGGTCTGCTATCAGCCCACCCATTGGAAAAGAAAACAACCCAAGTATCATTACATGTACCTATTGGAGATTGACTATGGCGTCCTCAGCCCCAAGACATGAGTTGCAGGACCAGGAATGCATCTATGCGACAACGCCTCCACTGCGCAGACCTTCCACCTCTTCTTGACTCATACCCAGTGTTTCAACAAGTATCTCGTCCGTATGCTGGCCCAGGGTGGGTGGAGGAAGACGTATGCCAGGCGTCGAATCAGACCATTTCACGGGCGTGTTGACTAGTTTGATAGATCCGCATGCTGGGTGATCTACTTGCTTGACCATGTCTCTTGCGAGGACTGCGCAAAGCATTAATACATAGAAAGAAACCTACACTGAGCAGAGATTGCAGACATACCGTGTTCGTGGTTCATTGTATCCTGTACGTCGTTGATAGCAGCGTATGCTATATTCGTTAGTCAAGAACAATTGGGCATAAAGTTGATGGTACTTACGCATTCCGCTTCCCTCTAGCAAGTCTAGCAACTCCTGTGTACTCTTCTTTCTCGTCTCTCTTTCAATAAGTTCCTCCAATTCATCCCTGTGTTGAACCCTCAACGCGTTCGTCTTGAATCTATCATCAATAATCCATTCAGGCTTTCCCAGTTTGTTACATAGCACACCATACAGTCTATCGTTACCTCCTCCCAGCAAGATGTCCCCGTCAGACGTCTTGAAGGCTTTATACGGTACGATCGACGGGTGTGAGGTCCCCCAGCGCCCAGTGTCGCGCTTCCCACTAATCAGGCAAGAGCTGGCGATATTTGCTAGTGTGGCAACTTGGCAATCTGACAAGGCGACGTCGATATGTTGGCCCTTGCTGCTTGGGTTTCTCAGGCGCCGGAAGAGAGCAGCGATGATGGAGTTGGAGGTGTAGAGACCGGTTGTGAGATCGGTTACTGCTACGCCTACTTTCACAGGTGGCCCATCACGAGCTCCAGTTATATGCATTAGACCCATTTCGCTGAGAAGTGTTAGCATCAGTTGCGCTAAAGAAACATAGGGTCGGAAAAATGTACGCTTCAACCATGACATCGTAGCCTGCTCTGTTTCTGTACGGTCCAGTCTGTCCGTAACCTGTGATGCTGGCGTAGATGATACCCGGATTGATCTTTGAGACGGTGTCATAGTCCATGGCGTACTTTGCCAGAGATCCCGGGAGGTAGTTCTCAACGAGCACGTCACATTCCTTGACCAGACGATGTAGAATGTCTACACCAGCTGGATGCTGGAAGGACAGACCTATCGACCGCTTGTTGCGATTGACCTATTCTTGGTGAGTTCAAAAACCCAGAGATTCATGATTGCACTGACGCCCAGGTAGTATGCACTCTCTCCCGGCCCTTGTTGCTCATCGGTGTACTTGGCGTAGGGCGGCCCCCATGCTCGTGTGTCATCTAGGCATAGCAATCAGTTTGGAAAAAGTATCATGATGTATGCTTCCGCTTACCTCCCCTTGTTGGATGTTCAATTTTGATCACGTCCGCTCTATCACATTGTCAATCTAGGAATCTTGCAGAATGCCAACCTCGGCTGTTGGTCCGTACAGGGTCATCCGTCGCATACCCAAGATCACCTAGTATTTGCGTGCAATACGGCTGCTGAATATTAGAGGGATTTGTCGTCATTTGATAAGCTACGACTTACTCCAGCGAGCACTCTTGTCATGTCAAGGACTTTGATGCCGGCAAGTGGTAGATTAGACGCATCTGCACTCGATGCCGCAGTCGCTAGTTGTCGAACATGGCCAGGTCGTGTTCGATTGGACCGCAAAGCCGACAGGCTTGTCTGGAAAGCACAGCTTGAGCGTCTAAATAACATGTTTGTCATTTTAGGTTGAAGGAAGGTACAGTCACGACATGTGCCTGGTGACGGAAATGTTTCCACGGCATAGCTAGGTGTTCCCGAAGATGAGCTAGCCAGTTCCGAGGCACATCGTTAGCTGCAGAACCCCACCAACTTTCTTTCTCCAATTACCCACACCCCACCATGTTTACTGGTCTCGTTGAAACCATTGGCAGTAAGCAACGATGCATTGTCCTTTGCGTTCGGCTCGGCTGATAGTGGCTAGCTGTTGCCGCCCTTGAGAAGCTCGACCAGACGGCCTCGGGAGGCGGCGGGACATCA
Source organism: Alternaria burnsii (assembly GCF_013036055.1). Lineage (NCBI taxonomy): Eukaryota > Fungi > Ascomycota > Dothideomycetes > Pleosporales > Pleosporaceae > Alternaria > Alternaria burnsii. The sequence continues at coordinate 2,517,003 of NW_024066107.1, read as the reverse complement.
TTGACCATTTCCGGATGTGAAGACATACTGGGTGACGCCCATTTGGGTGACAGTATCAGCGTCAATGGTATGCTCGCACTAGTCTGATGGAATTCATGGTCTGATTCGGCTAGGAACCTGTCTCACCGTCACCGAGTTCACCAAGTCATCATTCAAGATTGGATGCGCTCCCGAAACACTCCGGCGCACAAACTTGGGGTCGCTGCAAGAGGGCTCCAAAGTCAACCTGGAGCGCGCTGTCTCTGCAGACACACGCATGGGCGGCCACTTCGTTCAGGGTCATGTCGACACCATCGCCACCATCGAGTCCGTCACGCCCGACGGCAACGCCCTGACTTTCCGCTTCAAACCTCGCGATACTTCGGTGCTACGATACATTGTTGAGAAGGGCTATGTTACCATAGACGGAGCTAGCTTGACTGTAACCAAGGTGCAAGACGGGCCTGAGGGTTGGTGGGAGGTCATGTTGATTGCCTATACGCAGGAAAAAGTAGTCACGGCTGGCAAGAAACCAGGCGACGACGTCAACGTCGAGGTGGACCAGGTTGGCAAATACGTGGAGAAGAGCGTGGCTGGATACTTTGAGGGATCGTCAAACGGCGAATTTGCGATACTGGAGAAGATGGTTTCAAAATTAGTCGACGAGAGACTGAAGGCTCTTGGGAAGTCGTAGACACGCTTGTTGGACAATATGCGACTGCCAAGTCGATAGATTGGCCGTCAATGCCGTAGAAGTCATGGTTCCACACTAGTAGCCAACCAAAACAAATCAATGGGCTTCGACTGTACACATGGTTGCCTTGAAAGGGGCTTATGGGGGTGACTTGCAGCCCCATTGTGGTGGCTTGGACAAAGTGAGGCGCAGCTTTGCTCCTTTTCCAGCACGTATATATTGAGATGACCATCCAATATTTATCTTGAAACACTCGCGGTCATTCTGCGCATGTCACTTCAAATGGCAAAAACTTGAGAGATTGTGATTCACGTCCGGCCGTTGATACCTAGCTCGCGCGTGGTGTCTTTGTGTCTGTCAATCAGTTGACAGCTGTCAAGCCGCACATCTTCACGTAACCACAGCTTCGACATCTCTATCGACTGTTGATCGACTATTGCTTACATTGCAGGACTAGTCCATGCCATAGTGGAGCAAGTTAGGCAGAAAACCGTTCCGCAGCGCCAGTAGCCGACATGCAGACGAACGATGTCATTAAGTCGGATGAACTGGACACTTCGATATTCATCGTCACGCGAATCGGTATGATGGAAAGGATCTTCTTCTCCTGACAGCGCAGCGCTGCAGCCGTTGTGCCGGAGTGGCGCCTCCGGCTGTCCAGAATGGCATGTTACCCCAGCATCGCAGCACAATTGCGTACAGAAAGCCGGCACTATGGAATTCCAGTCCCTAAAATTGGGGGCCAAACTGGTTGAACAGAAAAGTTGTGTGAAAGAGGAAGCGAGGACTGCGGGCTACATGCAGGCTTGGTAAGGGATTTTGTCGGCATAGGTCATTGGCTTTCTCACCGGCGAGCTGCTGCATAAACACGTCAAGAGCCGACCCTCCTCAGGCGCGCATGCCACCAAAGGTCTACCCCAGACGCTCAACTCGTAGCACCATCGCTTGAGCGACTTCTTGTCCCTTTCTCGCTGATTTTCAGGCGTCTAAAGCATGCGTTGCTACTAATCTTTCGTTTCGGCTATCTACCCTGGCACGCACTCCATCATGGACTGGCGACTTCTCGACTACGCCAAGGAAGCTGAAGAGACCGCAGCAGGCCTTCTCTCGTTCGAAGGAGAAATTCCGCAATATCGCAAGGACATCAGAAGCCACATTGCTGAACTTTTCGCCATATCGCACGCTCTACATGAATTGCACGATGCATTGGAATTGTCCCGCTATGGCAGGTACGCAGGCCACATCCTGAAGGATCTAGAGGTTTGCCTTCCGAGCTTGGGCTATACGCTTGAAGACGTGCAAGACATCTTTAATAGATCCAAGAAGAGCAGACACGCTGCGCCAGGTGCTTTTCCGGGCACACCACCATACGCAATTATCTGGGAGGATGCGCTTGCGGATTTCACCTCACAGGGCATGTCCCTCCCCAAAAGATTCGAGACCTTTAGAACGTATCTACAGGGTATGCATGATGCTTTGAAAGGGTAGGTACTAGTAGCAAGGCACTATAACAGAATGGCTAACTGGCTCCAGGGAGGAGGATGAGGCAGAATTGGCTAAATTCAAAGTTCTACTATCAAGATTACTCAAGAAGCGAAAGCCAATGCCGGTCGAATCCTACTTCAGTAGACTTTCAGTACACGGCAATGGGAAGGGCGTTGCTAGGACGCCGCAGCCGCCTTCTCCCAAAGTACCCAGACCGAAGATACACCAACACCCTACGTATCCGGCGCCTCAGTACGCATATCAAGCACCGCAGCTACCACTACCCCATCGATCTCATATTGCACCCACGTGGGGAGGCATAGGAGACATACCGTTCGTCCCACCACCGGTTCCAGAGATCCCTCAGTCGCCCACATATTCGTCTGCATCATCACAGGCTTATTCAAATCAGTCGACAGACTCTGAGCCGGTCGCTCACTGGGCAATGAAGATATTCGATGGTCGCCACGGTTCCACTCCTTTCCAAAGCCCTGCAGAGCGCACCAAGTGCTTTGGACGAGACGAGCCCCGAGTGATTGAGATGCTAGATAGCGATGGTTTTGAGAAGGTCTTGGAATTACCATTCGAAGCAACAAATGTCTGGGTAAGGATATACTGGAGAGCTGATGACAACCGCGCACGAATACTCTTCCTCACTATGGATCCCGACGGACATCGCCTGAGACACCAGATCCCAATCACCGCGTTGGCACTCCGACGTGCAGGATCATCCTTGCGGCTCTGCCGGGTCAACCGTGAAGATGGTCGACTTGACCTATGGGCTAGATTGCGCTTCCCTTTATATGAGCGTGAGTAGACTTGAACTGAGGATGCAAAATATTCTGACATTTTCTTAGGCATGGTGTTGTTTTACTGCACCGCCATTGCTATGAAGCGTCAAGATCAAACCGGTATTGCAGAGGGACTGGAAGATGTTTTCGTGCCCGGGGAGAAGATTGTGTTCTCTGGGTAAGTGGGCAGTCGTGACTTCCTATCTCATGCTGACGCTGTTCAGTGAGACGACTGATAACAGGTATCTCCATGCCTTCCGCATCTACTATGACACAGACTCTGGCTGCGTACGATTCGAGGCTACTGCTCGCCGTGGGCCGCTAAACACGATCCCTATCTGGACTGCATTCGTTACGCAATATGTTGGACGTAGCGACTGGATGAAGCGCGTTGGTCCCGATACAATCCAGTTTGAGAAGCTGCATCCGTATGTTTTCAGTGATGGCTATAGGTTACCCAAAGGCTCTACGGGCAAATACCGGTTGACCTTTACTTCATCAGAAGGTACGCCACTTTCATGGTGCTTATACCGGTCGAAACTGACATGTTGGCTAGATGCGAAGCACTTCAGAGACAGTTTCCACAGCATCCGAGTCTGATCGGCTTTGGGATAAAGCCAGCGCAGCACTCTTCCCTTGACAGACCTGTCCGACACTCGCTGATACATGACGACGTTACGAACAAAACTCATTCACGACTAACGACATGACCTAAACGAAAACACACGACGTGACGACGAGGGCGGTTTCTGCTTTCTGGCACGATATACCCCTCTCAGTGCTTTCTCTAATTGGATCTCACAAATTGCCACGTATCTCTTAATTCTACAAGTAGCTCCACTGTATCTATTGCACTTAGTATAATGGTTTCAGAAACGTTGTTTTGCGAGGCGTGGGATCAGCAGTGAAAAACGAAATCGTCGTGGTGTCATGCCTCTTTGAGCCTAGCTTCCAAAGTCTCAGATGCCCCGCTTTCCGAGATTGAGACCCTGGTGTTGAGTCTGTGCTTGGTACTACCAAAACCAAAATTTCCCTATCCTAACTTTTGACCGCAACTGCGCCAGTTTCTGTTCCCTCACTTTTGTTTAGTCACAATCCACCTCCTTTTCCTACCCGACTACCAACATGGCGAACCAACAAGAAGCCGGAAAGAAGGATCCCCTCACGGGCATGGCGCACTCTGAGGCGCATTACTTCAACAGGTAGGCATATTTCGAGGGTCCAGATACACGCAGAGTTTGGCTAACATTGTTGCCTGCAGTTACAACCACCATGGTCCGTACCGAGTCGCTCCGATGATATGACTGATACTAATGCGCGTGTCAAGGCATCCACGAGGAAATGCTGGTACGACGGCCCCACCCTGCCCTCTCAGGCTGCTCCTCGCAGCGATTGCGACACATGGCTAACGGTGCGCGTTTAGAAAGATGAGGTGCGAACCAAGAGCTACCGCGATGCCATCTACCAGAACCCCCACCTTTTCAAGGACAAGGTCGTCCTTGACGTTGGATGCGGTACATCCATTCTCAGCATGTTTGCGCACCCTACCCTATAGCACGCGAGCATGCGCTGATACAATGGTCTAGGTTCGCCGTAAAGGCGGGCGCAAAGCATGTCATTGGTGTGGACATGTCGACCATCATCGACAAGGCCAAGGAGATTGTCGAGGTCAACGGCATGTCGGACAAGATCACCCTGCTCCAGGGCAAGATGGAGGAGGTCGTACTACCTTTTGACAAGGTCGACATTATAATATCCGAGTGGATGGGCTACTTCTTGCTCTACGAATCCATGTTGGACACGGTTCTGTACGCACGCGACAAGTACCTTGTCAAGGACGGCTTAATCTTCCCCGACAAGGCCACCATCTTCATGGCTGGTATCGAGGATGGCGATTACAAGGAGGAGAAGATTGGATGTAAGCAATGCACCGCTCCGACCCTCCTAAAACCTTGCTGACTCAAGCAGTCTGGGACAACGTCTGGGGCTTCGACTACTCTCCCCTCAAGGCAACCGCCATCACTGAGCCCCTCGTCGACACCGTCGATATCAAGGCCGTCGTCACCGACCCCTCGCCCGTCATCACCCTTGACCTCTACACTTGCACTGTCGCCGACCTAGCTTTCCGGTTACCGTACGAGCTCAAGGTGCGCCGTAGCGACTTTGTCCACGCCGTCATCGCCTGGTTCGACATTGAGTTCGCCGCCTGCCACAAGCCCATCCGCTTCTCCACCGGCCCCCACACAAAGTACACTCACTGGAAGCAGACAGTCTTTTACCTCAAGGATGTGCTCACAGTTGAGGAGGGCGAAACCATTAGCGGCATTCTAGAGAACAAGCCCAACGAGAAGAACCATCGCGATTTAGACATTAACATCTCATACAAGCTCGAGTCGAGCGATATGCACAGACAAGCGTCTGGCGAGGCCCAGTACAAGATGTGCTAGTCGGTGTCTTGCGTGTACAGTGAGATTTGGGACGGCGCCACTACCGTTCGGGCAATGAGACGCCTGTGTCTTACATGATAGACTTAATCGGCGTTTGGGCAAGGGTTTCGCATACCAAAAATTTAGGGTAGCATGAGCATGTGTGAATGAGTTACGAAGCAGGGACCAATCTATCATTGGGAATTCCTCCCCTACAACCAATATTGCTGTCCTTGACTATGAGACGTGATTCATGAGCCAAGATTCCCAACTATGTATGAGCGACAGATGAGAGATATAGGTACCATTGGGAGAAGGCTAAACTCCGTTACTACGATGCTATGTTATGCAAGCGGGGGTAAATATACATGCAAAGCCTGAATCCCAAAAATGCTCCCCTTCTAACTGCCTAGCCAATATGGCTGCGAAAACCAAAAGCTCAAGTACGCCGTGCATGATCGCCATGATTTCCAGTAGACCTTTTCGCCAATGAAGCTCAACCTAAATCGCCAATCTTTTGGTATATTTGAACCGAAACTGCCCACAATACACTGTCGTTCACTTCTAGTAGTCGTAGCTTTCATTACCAAATCCTTCATCGTCGTCTTCCAGGTAGTTGTGTTCCAAATCTTCTTCCTCTTCTGCCTCTTGCATCTCCTCCTCCTCCTCCTCTTCTTCTTCCTCACCCTCCGCATCAACGTTTGTAGCCTGCTGTACAGCACCTGGTGCGTTGGAAGACGGACTGGCACCCTGTCCACTACCAGGTGGACTCGCTGAAGTATGGCCACCAGGGAATAGCTCCTTGAGCCGATCGTAGTTGATGTGATTACTGAAAGCTTTGGCGCGCTTCTTAAGCATCTTGTGAGCAGCATCCGCTGCACTAGTTGCCGGCTGGCCTTCAAGAACATTACCGTCACCCATTTGGTGGTGTTTGCGCTTCTGCTTGGGTTTCTTAGGCTTGTCTTCCGCGGCTTCAAGTTCGGCTTCCAACATCTTCGTCTGTTGGGCGCGCAGCCAATCTTCGTTTTCCGTGATCCAGATAGCCTCCTTGCGGCGGACTTCTTCCGGGGCAAGTATGCAGGTCGCAACGTCTGGGTCATCATTGAATTCGTCTTCGCCGACTTCAGGATCCAAACTCACAGGGACGACATCGCGGGTGTCAGCAGCAACGCGGGCCATCTCTGCTGCTGTCCAGCCAGAGCGCCTAAGAAGCTCGTGGTCTTCGCTGTTGGCGATCTCCTTGAAGATGCCCTCCCAATCCTTGATGGTGTTTGTGACTTCATCCTCCAGATCCTGCTCAATTTCAAGATCTTCTTCGTCGATGACGACGGGTACCCGTTTCTTTGGTGGTCGACCACGCTTCTTGGGCATGACAAAGTCTGGATCGGTGGTCTCACCAGCCTCAAGTTCTTCGACTGCAGAAGCAACCGACTCCACGACCGCCTCGCCATTACCATCGAACGCTTCTATTTCAGCGGACGGATCGCTGTCCTGTGTGCCAAGGGTTTCAGTTTGTGTTCCGGCCGGCTGAGACGAACCATCATTCGACTTGCGCCTCTTGCTTGCGCGTTTTGATGCTGTATCCTCGCCTGGTTCAACTTCGCTACCAGCCGACTCGTTCTGTGGGTGTGCAACATCACTTCCTTCACGGGCCCGTTGCTTCTTTTTTTCCTTGCGCTCTTCCTTCTCTGCGCGCCTCCAGATGGCAGGAGGCTGAGCCTTAACCTTGAGGCGGGGTCCAAACTCTCGGAACTGATTGACCGTCAGAGCCGCGCTCTGTGTTCTCTTGTATTCGTATAAACGGGATGTGATGGTAGAATCGGCGACCTTGACTACGTAGACGACCTCTCGAATGGTTCGACGGAAGTTGTTCATACGGGCGGCTATGATGATACAAGCACCGCAAAGCCCAGCCGGCTGACGACCTTGTACCATCCAATCTCGATTCATTCGCTTGAGGACCTTACAAGCGTCGTCGGCAACTCTGTGAGAGTCATCCCCAAACTCCAGTTTTCGGCAGTACTTTAGCATCAAAGGCTCGATCTCCTGGACGGCCTTGGTGCCCACAAGCTGTGCTGGGTCCTCCTCTTTTAGCATCTCCAGAAATTGTTTGTACGTATCTCCCAAAGCCCAGACGTTTGTTTGAATCTTCTCAGCCAAGTCGATAAGCATAAGCGTATTCTCGGGTTGTCTCCGCGCAGCCATGTAGATGGAGACAGCAGCGACGTTCCTCATGCGGCGGCCTTGAATGAATCTATGGTTCATGGCGAGCTTGTACCACATGAAGGCTTGCTCTATGACGGCCTCGCGCTGATTGAGAGATGCGCCGAGAGCTTGAATAGAATTTTTGCCACTCATCGCAGCCTGTTCCCTGCTCTCCATGCCGCCCAAGCCTCGCATAGTCCCGCCCATGGAGTTTGCATGTCGTTGGTTGGCGTGGATGAAGCCACCCTCGACAATGGCTGCTCCGCCCGAAGTTTCGCCAAAAGTAACCTCGGAGACGATGTTGCTTTCGTTGTGGACATGACCGCAGTTGTAGCACATGACTTCATTGTCTGAAGTGTCGATTTGGGGGTCGGAACAGCAAGTGTATGTGCGTTTGGCGGCTTGGGGCGCAGCGACCTGAGGCGCCTGTCTTCGTTGCGTTGCTTTTGACTGATAGTGATAGGAATCGTTGAGGCCCCGAAGCCGCTGGACCGGCGCCCTCGCGACCTGGGGTGCCGACATTTTGCGCGTACTCGGATATGTGGCGTGGGTGCAAACGAGTGTTGAGTCGACTCGGACAAGAAACTATTGAGGGTAAGAAATAGAGTCGAGCCAGTACGAATAAGAGGCAGTACCGCGGGAGGGGCAGCACTAGCCATGACTGGCGCCAAGTGGGGTGCGCTTTCCCTGTTGCGGCCTTGAGCTCTGCACCTTGAGCTGCGAACACCCAGCCAACACGGCGACTTTCACTCTAGTTACACATGTACACATCGGGCTCTCGGTCGTAGGGACGGTTTCGTGTGCATCGCAGTGCAGCTTCACCATGGAAGCGAACCGACATGACGTTCTTCTGCGCCTGCATACCATTTCTTCGATTGCACTGCATCGCCAGCGTGTCCACATACTCGGGCATGTTTAGGTACACAGCTTTCAGATGTAGGCCAATCTAGCAGGATGCCATCGACATGTAACCTTTGAGCACTCCTGACAAATCGTCAAAGTCAACCGATACCTCCTTGCGCGGTACCTGCAGCAAAGCAATAGCAGCGCAACGCTTGTGTGCCCTCATCCCGGGGCTCCAATGCGGGTGATGACCACATGGCCAATGATTGGCTAACCAGAACACACCCGAACAGCCCGAACTAAGCCATTGAGCAAAAGCCCTGGTTTCCCAGCCTCCTTGATAGGGCTTGCGTAGGTTGTGTTTATTTCATCCGGGCCCCCGTCTCTGGGCCCCCGCTCGCAAGCTTCTCCATAGCTTCCAGCTCTCGCTCTACCCCAAAACACTACTTTGACCTACCAACTTTTGCCAATTTGCCCTAGAACAATACCATGTCTACAAGAAAGAGGAAGAACGAAGAGGAGGAGCTTGTCGCCCTCCCAAGTGACGAGAGTGATGAGGAAGAAGAGTAAGTGAGCACTTCCTTGACGTCATGGCTCTGTACTTCCCGTCGCATGCACCTTTCTTGCTGGCATTGAACCGCTCTTTATCATTTGAGCGAATTCATGCCTTTGGTCCCGCTTCCAAGCTCTACCCAAGTTTTGCATACATTGAAGCGACGTTGCGAGCTTGCTGAGTGACCGGAACAATTGACATGATCGCGCTCCGCAACAACGCTCCGGATAGCCCCAATTTGGCGTTCCCCTTCGATGCCCACGTTGGTCACAATGTGAATGCTTGTGATCGCAGGCCAATAAGTGTCCTCATCTATGAAACAAGATTAACATTCCGCCTCATAGATACGCCGAATCTGAAGGCTCAAACTTCAATTCCGACGACTCTGACGCCGAAGAGCCCCGTAAGTCATTTCCATCCCTCAACATCCTTGTATCTCATTTCACCTGACATGCCCGCAGCACCCAAGAAGAAGACCAAGCGCACCAAGCCCAAAGACGATGAGGATGACGAAGACGAGGAGGAAGAAGATGATGTAAGCGACGATGAGGATGACGATGCCGCGGTGCCTGAGGAAGATGACGATGACGATGAGGACGCCAATCCCAAAGCCAAGAAACCAGCTGGCGCAGAGAAAGATCGGAAAGTCAAGACGACAGGCAAGGCTGATCCCGTACCTGTGGTCGACGATGATGATGATGATGACGACGAATAGAGATGTAATGTCAAAATGCGTAGTAACCATATCGCAGCGCTGGCTGGCGAGATAGAATGTATTGGGCTTCGACTGAGAACTTTGTTCAATTCACATCTAAATTCATACTACGTAATAATCTCCTGTTGAAAGTGCTGACTTTCTACACCCATCTTTGATACCTCTTTGTCTGGCGGAACTCCTGCTTCCACTGTGTGTAACGTTCAGACCTCTTTTGCGCAGCCGTCGCGTTTCTTGGAGGGATACTATCCCACGAAACAGCGTACGTAGCCGTCATGTGCGCAATAGCCTTGGTGAACTCAATCCAAGCATCCAGGTTCAGGTTGTTGACTGTATCACCGTCCTCGTGGTAGTTCACATCGTAGGGTACGCCAGCACCGCCACCAAACATTTCGGCTTCTTCTTCAGTCTTGATGCCTTCAGCTCCACCTGCGATACCACCAGCTGCGATGCCAGCTTCAAGGAAGGGACCATAATCCGAACGACCATCGAATTCAATCTCAGTGTGGTTGAGACCGATGCTGTCAAAGTACGCAGCAAACTCGTGCTCAGCCTCGGCGGATCCAGTAGGTCCGCTGAGGTTGTAAGCCGAACCATCGCCGTCGTAGATCTGATAGGCAAAGTTAGGAGATGCCATCATATCAAAGTCAAGCATGAGACGAATCTTGTCCCTCTCGTCTTGAGGCAGCTCATGCACGTAGTATTCGGCGCCTAGCAGACCGGCCTCTTCCGCAGTCCACCAACTGAATCGCACAGCGTTGTTAACAGTGTAGTTGGTAAGCTGGAGAGCAATCTCCAGAATGGACATAGAACCCGAGCCGTTGTCGTTGATACCTGGACCGGCTGTAACTGAGTCGGAGTGACCGCTAACATGGATGACATTGTCGTGGTCACCAGCCTTAGTCTCAGCAATAACGTTGCGAGTGTTGTAGACGGTAGCGTTTGTCCACATATCCACGGTGATGTCTACACCAGCTTCAAGTTGGGCGAGAAGGGACTCTCCTTGGCCAAGGGTGATGCCAGCAACAGGAACGAAATCGCCCCCAGGGTACAAGACTTGCAACGAATACCCTTCAAGGGTACCCTCAGCGTTATTCCATGCCACGACGCCGAGAGCACCTTTAGCAGCTGCGAGTTGCACCTTCTCACCGTATGAGCAGTTACCACGCTGGATCAAAGCGAGGGAGCCCTCGAGGGTTTCAGGGAAGTCCTCCTAGGCAATGTTAATGTTGCTCATGAAGATGCAGTAGTTTATCTTACCTCATTACATCCAAGACTGGGGATAGCAACAAGCGGGCCAGTCACATTACCGCCTGGAGCAAGCGTCACAGCGAAAGCCTCGATAGTCTTGTTGTTGGCGCTGAGGGTGGCATTGTACCCAATGGAGAGTGGCACATCTTGGGTAAATACGTCGTAATAGTCTGAGAACGCTTCAAGTTCCCCTTTGATGTATTCGACGGTGTCTTCGTGGCCCTGGCTGCCAATGACGCGATTCTTGCCGGGGGTACTGTATGCAATCTCTTGGAGCTTCTCTGCTCTTGCGTACAAGTTGTCAATGTGAAGAGCGTTACGCAGAGATTGCTATTGTGCGAATTAGTGGAGAAAAGAGCATGTATCATAGATCGCATACCGAGTCGACAAGCGTCTTGTACTGACGAGGCTGGATAGCTACGGCATCTACTGCTGCAGCGCATGCAGCAGCCACTGCGATTGACTTCAAGACAGCCATTGTAGTTGATCAGTGAGCAATGAAAGGCAGTGGCTTTTCGCAACTTGCCGGGTACGTTGCGCAATTTATGCTCGTTACCATCTCTCCATCGCTGTGTCCGGCCCAGCGACCAAAAACATAGATCCTGCTGACGTCTTTGCATACTGTGCTCTTTCGACCTGCTGCATACGGACAAGTTGAGCCGGTAATATACGAAGCTTACGCTGTACCCGCCAATAACGGAGTGGAGCCGAGCGAAGAGGCACACGAGCCATGTCAAGACGTGATAAGAGGCCTTGGTAGGCTTGAAAATGGTGTCGTGCCAAGGATGCCAAGAGCCACTTTACTCTTGTTGTGGTTCTGAAGGAGGAGAATCTTGTCTAGAAGACGGCTGGCGGTAGCAAACCGGACGCCAGTGGAGTTGGAAGTCGATCCAGGCCGACAGGCCGAGTACGAGAACCGAGCTTGACGATAGCGTAGTTATGTGATGTACAGTTCGAAAAACGTCTTGCGGATGGCAGATGGCAGATTCGGCGGCTGTTGAGCTCGGGGCCAGGTATGATGGGCGGGAATTCAAGCGAACCTTGGAAGACTGTTCTTAGCGCACCGCCACGGACCCTGCTGTCTCGGTACCCACTGCGCGTTGCGCTCCCGAGGTTACTACACTACAGCGACTTGTGAGATGGATACACAATCTCGACAGGTATTGTCTCCGCCGGCCACTCCTTCGACAGATTGCGCGTGTTCTTCATCGGGTGCCAACGTGATCACAACTGCCTCCGACTATGACATGGTCCCAGCCGCAAATACTGGTGCTCACAGCACGGAACCTGACCATGCGGGCAGTTTCGAAGGACTCCTCATGGCACTGAATCCATACGTGGACGACATGCTTTGTCAACCGACATTCCACCTCTTCATGGAACTACCCATCGTACGAACATTATCGCGCTCATGATTTGGTGTTCATATACTAACTCTTGTCTATCGTTAGGAACTGCGTTGCTTGGTTTACGATCAGTACTTCTTAGAAGAAAAGAGGTCGATAGCCTGTCGGAACTGGCCTCACTTGCAATTCTCTCAAGAGTACGAGCGTTCGATCCGGCTCAAAAGGAGGACTGCTCCGTTTCTTCCCTCTCTTTGCCTTGTCAATAAGAAGCTGCAAAGTGAACTTCTCCATTGTCTGTTGGAGGCAGCTCATTTCGAATTTGACGATGGTGTAGTCCTTGGTCGTATCCTGATCTTGTTGCACGACTGTTCCTTGCGACTCCATCTTACAGTCCGAAAGGCTACAATAGGAAACGTTAATGGACAACGGAAGCGCCTTCTATTCGGATCTGAGAACAGAGAAAGCCAAACTGATGCTCGTAAACTTGCGCAAGAATGCAACAACCTCTTGTGTTCTACGATGCCATACATGCCACAACTTCGCGAGCTCAATCTCAAACTGTATGCGCCATTACTGTTTGGAGACGCACTCTGGAACGGTTTCCAAATTACACCTATATATTCACTTGCAGTGGACAACTATCTATGTGGTTTCGAACTGGATGCCATCCTTGGTTTGGGCAGACTGGAAAAGCTTAGCATCACAGGCATCAGTGGCGGTTGCAACAAAACTGACCAGATCAATCGTACCGGCAACATGATCATCGACGATGGTAAGTCGAGGAACCTTACAGCCATCCTGGACCTCTGTCAACAGATCAAACATGGTTTCATTATACAAAAACGCAGCGTGGTGATCAGAGCTCATCTTCGATATGCCGTCAATAAGGGTACAGAGGAAACACTCCGGTGATACAAGGAGATGACACCGAGCCAGATAGTACTACAGGATAGCGAGACAGGACGACGTGAGACCAAGCGACGTTGATGGGCTGGGTTACCAAGGTGCTTGCGCTAACTGCTTTAGGCAAAGCATAGCTAGCCCGAAGTCAGCGAAGTGTCTACGAATACAAATTCTCGAGGTATTTGATGCATCAGACATATACTCTACTCGTTAGATCGTGACAATGCATGCGAAGTCCTCTATGTATACATAATATCTTGCTGCTGTTAGTGTCAAAGCACGTTCATTGCCATACGTTGCCAAATGAGCAGACCACAAACACTTGAGAAGCGCGGTACTCCATTCAATTTCTCATCGAATATCAAAATGTTACGATGGTAATTGTAATGCCTCAATCTTTGCGCTAGATTCCCGTCCTTCTATCAGTTCAGACAGAACAAGCCCAGTGCCGGGCGCATGTGATATCCCCCAAGCACCATGGCCCGCCGCTATATAGACACCTCCGTTCTCTCCGTCCTTGGTCTTGGTGCCTCCAAGCTTGTCGTCTGGTATTCGCGACACGATAGGTCGACCGCTGGACGTGACTGGACGGAAGCACTACCTCAAAAGTTAGTATATGTCGAGAATCCTACCCCTAGGATAGTGACGTACCAAGCCTTCTCTCAAGACGTCCATGCCCTTTCCCGGAACATTCATCATCATAGCTTTTGCGCACTGTCTCAACTGGGCAATGGCCTTGTCATTAGCCTTGACATCCGTCGCAACATCTGGTAGCGGTATGCTTGTGCTATTCAGTCCTGCCAGGTACAGTTCTCCACCCAGTCTCGCAAACCATTCTGGTGAGAAGCCAAGTGTGTCTGTTGCGAAGACTGCGTGGCAGACTTCCTTGTCGAGCTCTTCGGGTTTGTGGTGTGGATTTCGGACGAGCAGCGAGTGGCCGGCTAACGAGGAAACAGGGATGCGTGCTTTGGACGACGGGAAGAGGGTGCTGAAAACACGAGGAGACCAGGCGCCAGAAGTGATGACGAGGCGAGTACACGGCACTGTTACAGATTGTCAGTCGCCATGTGAAAGTCGAAGTTGTCGACTGGAATCTTACACTCTGTGTCCGACTCAGCGTCATCGCTCGTTGAGATGCTCAAGCCACATAAGACGTCGTCGGCGTCTTTGATGATTGCTGTCGCCCTCGCAGGCTGGTGTATCCGTACTCCCCTTTCCTTGACCTCTTTAAGCAGCCATTGGCAGAATCTCAAGGGATCGATCTGTGCCGTAGTACCATCCCGACTGATGACCTCCATGATGCCTTCCTGTGTACGACGAAGCCATTCCGGGCCGGCAGCCTGCTCTTCCCAGGGCTTGTTGTGGTTCGCTAGCTGTGCTCTGCTCGTCCCATTCTCAAGCCAGTCCTCGCCGCTGCCGCCGATGGCTGACTCGCTGTCTTGCGAAAGGGAGATGCCAGTCGACTGCGAGTAACCCCATGTTGACCGTCCAGAGTGCGCATTGGCAAGGTCGGCGTGAAGCTTGAAGGACAACGCTCCAAGCGAAGATACCGAGGGGGCGAACCCTGATTTGTAGTCAGATAATGCGATCAGGGGATAAATGACGCGCCGCGCCCATCCTAGACGCGACGGAAGCTTCCCATACGTACAGTCAGCACTGAGGAACCCCGCAGCAAGGCCAGACGCGCATTGGAACAACTCCGGACTCGAATCAACCAAGTGAATTGTCTTTGGGTCTGTCGCTCCACTCTCTGTAAGGTAGTACGCGGTACACAAGCCGATGATACCGCAGCCCAGGATGGCAATGTCGTTGGTGTTTTCCCCGCAGGAACTATAGTCTACACCTGGCATACTGAACTTCACGCCTGGCAAACCGAGGGACAACGTAACAGCGAAACGAACAAGTCGACGCCTCCATGCCCGAGCCGCCCGCCGCCAGACCTTTAAAGGTGCTAACAACTCCTCTTCGTCTAGGCTGGCGCACAAACGCCGTCTCACATCACAGCATAATCATCATGTGTTGGATCATGTTCCTATCCACCGCCGACGCAAAACATCGTACGAGCTGTTCCGCATACCTTTGCTGATCCACTCCGCACCCTAGTCGACGTCCCAAACTTGGGTAAGTAGCATGACCGACATGGCCTGATTTTCTCCAGAACACCCTCTGGAGCCCGGCCCTCCGCCGCTTTAGATTACCGCTGGTCCGACTAACTGATGCAAGACTCGGATCATCTGCACACTTTGACGTCCATTATACGTCCGGCTATTGGATGCCATCGTATCATCACGAGAGTTAAGGAACGCGAAACCCCTGCATCGCATATATGGGACAAGCAAGAAGACGCGTACATTGAAGAGCTTGTGTGGTGCATTGCTAGCTACAGAGACTCTATTGATGGAATGATGCTGTTTTCTATGAATGATGCCGCATGTATCCTTCCTGTTCTGTCATCCTCACACTTTTTACGGCCCGACCCAGCGATCCTGACCAAACCTTGCATATTGACCCGCGTGCTTGGTGATCTATGCATTGCCACGAGGATTGAGCATACCCTGGACAGGCTTGTAGTCCTTGAAATGGCTTTCGGGTTGCCCATGCGCCTCGGAGATTGCTGCGTCACCCACGTTAGCCTGTCCAGGAAAGTCTGTATCAAGACCGTGACGATAGGTTTTCTCCCACAGCCTGCGAATGATTGTGGGAGCTTCATTCTCATGGTCTGAGAATGCTCCAGGGATGCTCGTGGAAGATACGTCTGCCATCTCAGTCACACCCGCCACAAGCCATAAGCTGGATCCCGCTCCGTAGCCCGAGCCATCGTAGAGTCCTGTATGCTGGCCCCAGGTGCTATCGTGCTTCCCCACCTCTGTCGGGCTGTGGAGGTGGCTCTGCACAACCATGGGTTTGTCCTCGTCCAGAGCAATATCTAGATATGCGAGAAGTTTTCCCGCTGCAAACGCTTTGTCAAGCTCATCATCAGATATAAAAACCATCCTACAAGATGCATATACGAAGTCAGTGTGTTTCCCAGATGCAATTCATTCAAAAAAAAACATTTCGTACCCATTTTCCCGAACGATGGAGCCAAGTTCCGACACCAATATGTCTGCTTGAGGACCAACAAGCTTGAACGGTATCTCATTATCACATTGAGCGTTGTCGTCGCCACCCTCCGAGTCGGAAGCGAGCAGCTTGATCTTGAGTCGACATCTCCCATCTGCTCGACGATAGGTCCTTGCATGATAACCTTTATCGAGTATGACTTTTGCCTGCTTTTCTACCATCTTGTTTACATCTGCTGCATTCAGTGCTTTGTTGGTGGCACTGCCTCGCGTGCAAACTTGCTCGTCGCCTGTCTTGTGGGTCGATGAATCTTCCATACGATGTACACCAGACAGCTCTTCACACGCCGGTGATTGTCGTGGCTCTTCAGTGCTGTGGATTTTCGTGAGGGACTCGTCTGGAAGCAGATGGTTGAGCTCTAAATCGTCGTGACTGACAACGGATTCATCGACGTAGATTCCAGCACCATGAAGACTATCAGAGAGAGCACTCTCTGTTGACACCCTACTCTTCATCGTTTCTTGATCTGGGTTATATGCTAGGATGGACGTTGGCGAAGGGGGGCTCCCAGTCTGGTCCAACTCCAAGATTCTCTGGATGGGAGCTGGTGAAAGCGGTACAGTTCCAAAAGGAATGAGCGATAAATCAACAGATGATTGCAGATTCCGTTTCTCAGATGTCGGAACAGGCACAGGCGAGGAGTGATGAACCCTCAAGCTTGAGGTGATAGAGTCTTTGCGGTCGAGATCGAATATTGGTGTGTCAGGCGGTGATTCCTCGAAATCGAGTACGAGCGATGAATTAAGGCGGTGTTTTGGGGTATAAGGACCCTGTAAAACACAACTTCAGTAGATGTTTCGCCACAATTTGAAGGGACACTTACATCGACCGGCAGCGATGCAGGTGTGTCAAGCTGCTTGGTCTTGGTAGGCGACCGCAGACTTCGTAATGAGCTAATGCTCCGCAGCTTTTGCTTTCGCAACGACCCCATTAGACCTTTTCGTACGGGTGATTCGTCACTTGCATCGGGTACGGTGGACTTTGCTCCTGGTGAATATGGATTCGGAGTCTCATAAATTAGTGCATCGTTTTCATTCCGATTGGGAGAATGTGAATGAATCCTTGAGATGGTTAGCATAATAGAAACAGGGTAGTAAAGACCGTCGCTCACGGAGCACCGCTCATCCGAGTGAATATATCCGAAACGCTCTTCTTGGCCTTGATGAGGCGATCGAGAGGCATGATGGCTTTTCGTTGCTACCTTGGTTATACACTGTAGGCTCGAGATTGTAATGGAGCCTACGAAATCGATAGCATATGGCACTTGAGTGTGAGGCACTTGACCCTAAGCTATGTTTGTTGACATACAGGTCAGGTCCTGCCAAGATGACTTTATGTGACATTGGCTGGTAGTTTGCAAGAGCATTGTGATGTGTTTGGCAGGATCAACTCGTCAGCAGATTGAGGAAGTAAGAACCGAATCTCGGGATACGTAGGATAGCGATGTAACATGCTGAGTTCGATCGCGTATCCAGAGATAATCATGGTGTATTGACGTATGGCGTATGGATGTATCGGAACGCTCTCCCAGTCTCGCTGATGACGAACGCATGTCTTTAGTGAGGCGTGCAAGAATACATGCGGTTGGATCTGAGAAGGCGTGAGTGGACAATGCTTGGCTCAAGCGGTGCACGTGATTGGACCAGCCCGTGCACTAGACCCTTGCTTAGCTCCTTCACGTCGCGAATGTTAGCAGTCGTGGAGTGCAAGCGCATCATCAACTTTCAACGCCGCCCTTCACCCAATTTATATTCGAGTATCCGAGTAGAAGTCGCCCATACGTACGCCACACTCATCGTCGCCAGCTTCAGACGCGCTACACTAGCATCGTTCTCGACTAGCCACAATGGCGCGTGGTCGCCCTTCTCGAGCTGCAGCGCGTCGCAGTACGCCTGTTCGCAGCGCAACACCTCAGCAGGACAGTGACGAGGAAATGGTAGATGCCCCAGAATCGCGCGCCGACACACCCAAGGAAGAGGAAGAAGATGCCGACTCAGCAGTTCAAGGAAGCGACGAGGAAGCGGCACCCTCCGAGCGCTCGCCCTCTCCAGCAGTCATCCAGCCATTTCCTCGCAAGAAGCGTCTTGGTCGCCCTCCTAAGAACAGGCCACCAGACTGGAACGTTGTCGAACCCGACAACTCCGAAGGCGGTACACCCGTTAAGCGCAAGCGGGGACGGCCGTCAGGCGGAGGTCGAGGACGGCCACCAAAAGGAGGGCCATCGCACACGACGCGCGTCCCCATTGACAAGGAGGGCAACATGATGGATGTAGTCAATGATGAGGTCGACTTACCGGAAGACGAGGAAGGCGAGCAGAAGGTCGACAAACTAGGCAACCTTATGGGCGGACGAGACTACCGTGTGCGCATATTCACTATCAAGGGCAGAGGCGACAGGCAGTACATGCTGTCGACAGAACCAGCCCGTTGTTGTGGATTCAGGGATAGTTATCTGTTCTTCACAAAACACATGAAGCTCTACAAAATCATCATCGACGATACCGAGAAGAGGGACTTGATCGACCGCGACATCATCCCACACTCATACAAGGGTCGTGCCATTGGTGTCGTCACAGCCAGATCCGTCTTCCGTGAGTTTGGCGCACGCATCATCATCGGAGGTAAGAGGATCATCGACGATTACTATGTTACTGCAGCAAAGGAAAGCGGCGCAGTTGAAGGCGAACTTGCAGACCCTAACGACAGGCTACCGCCTCCTGGGGAGCCATACAACAAGAACCAATACGTCGCTTGGCATGGTGCCAGTAGTGTGTACCATACTGGTGTGCCTAGTGTGCCAACTGCTAATGGCAAGCCTGTGCCTGGGAAGCGGAAGGTCAACATAACCTCTGCTAACTGGCAGTTCGAGCATGGACGAGCTGCAAGGTAGGCAAAACTTCCCTTCTACCAACCTATAATCAGCAGAGCTAACTCATCCCAGTCGATTCAACTCAAACCTCTCTAAGCTACGGAAAGCAAACCTCACTGGTGTCTACGATCCACACACCAACCTGATGTGCTATCCCAAGGTCACACAACCTACACATGCACGATGGGAAGAGGTCTCAGCCGAAGAAACCGACGTGCCTCCGCTGGTCCGTCGCAAATACCTCGTGGTCGACTCTGTTTTCCAACAGCCTCCTTTCGCCGGGCTAGGTATACCCGGACCCGACGGTGACTTCGTTGATGTTGGCACCAATGGCCTACCAGTCCTGGACGACGAAGACAGGCTAAAAATGAAGCCCGAAGAGCTTGAAGCTCTTGAGCAGGTCAAGACTGAGGAACAAGAGTGGCGTAGTCAATGGGGTGGGGAGAGCACTGATGGTGCAAGAGTGAGACCGAGGATAGGCTTTGTGGGCGTCCCGGTTTGAGATATCCAAATCAAACTGAAGTCCAGGAACCTATGTACTCACATGTTGTCTTAGATACCGGTACTGTTTCCAGCACGGCGCGATTTGGCGTACGATATATCAACAGGTCCCGTATCCAAGAAAGAGGATCCAACCAGGTACATCTCGCCATATTGTTGCGATATCTGAATGAACCGCCGCACGAACACGGCTCTGAGTCATTCATAATATACAGTTTACTGCTTTTTTACACTAATGCCTTGGCCATGATCTTACAACCCTTTGCATCCCGTACCTTTACAATTCACGTCTATCTGCTCTTCGTTTGGCGCGCTACATACATGTCGTTGATGAATGGCGACAAGGCCGAGCGCCACGTGCTCCTTGGTCGCAGCATACACACCCGCACGATGACAGCCTAGTATAGGATCGTTTAATGCCTTGATTACAGCGCTTCCTCTGAATAATGCATCGCCTCCGCACAGGGAGAAAGAGTGCATGGACGAATGTACGGACCAGAAAACATATTCTGAGATATAACATCTTAATAAGCGGGTCCCTGCCGCGCATTGAAATTATTTCAAAACGTCGTTGACACAAGATACTGTCTTTTTTCTTCATGACCAACGCAATACCGCATTCTGGTCGCCACGTCAGGGCTGCTGAGTCTCCTTCAGCAGCATACAAGTGTTTTCTCTGTGTCTACGTCTGACGTCTAGATATCGCATCAGCATTCCAAACTACAACCCCATTCTCGATAATGTCGATGTTCTTTCCCCTGGACTGGAATGCATTGCGTCCGGCTACTGGTTGAAAACGGATATGAACCTCTATGCTGCTTGCTACATCTAACACCGTTCTAAGTGCTGAATTCCTGTGACAAGATGTCGGAGATGGATCATCTGTAATCGCAATGTGAAGTTCAATTGGTAAACGAAGCTCTAACGATGATTCTCAGAGTGGACGCATGTTGGGTTGTGCTGATACCTTGCGGTATCACTAGTCTTATACGAGTCTGGCACCAAAATTTGGCTTTGCTTCGGCTCACAACACCATCTCAACAAAGATGCTCGTTTCCTCACAAAGCCGTTCGGGCACTGCCATCGCATGACGTTTGAACAGGCGGCAGCATTCTCGTCACGATGGTGATGTGGTCTTAAGACTGCTGCGTAAGCGGCAACGATTGCTTCGTAGACGTCGTCGTAACGTCCCCCCCTATCCTTTATTGGATCACCACGCACCAGCTCTACCAGCATCGGCCCGCACTAACATGTTGCTCTGCGAAGAAGAAGGCACATCTGGTCCGCTGGAGTATTGGTAAGAGCCACATGCTCTCCTGAGAAGCCCGTTAGAGGATAGCCGGTAGGCGGCAGTATTACTGATGTAGATCTTGTGTACTGAGTCAAGAATTTCGGTGGTAAGATCTAGATCGCTGTATTGTAGGCGGCTCCGATGCGATAGGTCCGAATTCTGGTGCCTGAAACGGTGACGAGTCGGTTGGTGGAGCAGAGTGCGATGCCCACGGCAAAGAACGCATGAGACGCTAGCCCACTGTTACGCACGCCATCTTTATCCAAGACCAAATTCGTGCGCAATCAGTCCATTGCGTAGCGGCTGCGGAAGATGGGATGACAAGAGAACGATAAGGCAAAAGTAATTTCGGTACCGCAGGATTATGAGAGCTGATCAATGAACCACCGGCTTGTTATTTTCTTACTACCGGAGAGCGTCCGTCTCACATGCTCGTAAAGCTTGAGTGGAAACTCGCAGAAACTCACCAGGGACCCTTTGCTCCAAAAGAGCCGGAGGCAAAGGGACTCGTGTGACGCTTCGGTTTTGAGCAGCAATAAAGGAAGGAAGCTAAGGCTAAGCTTCTATGCGGCTTCCCTGGTGTTTGCACGAACAAAGGAAGTTTACCCCAGGTTGCGCAAATCTTCCGGCAATAGGCCGCACTATGAAGGTCGCGATAGATTAAAAGGTTGTGTGGGGATATGAAGATGTGTGGGTGGAATAGTTAGCGACCCGGCAAAATAGATTGGAACTATGGGGTGCAGATGCTTCGAGAAGGAACGGCTTCGGACCTTCATCTACGCCAGCCGTGCCTGGAGTATACGAGCATATTGAGGGCAATAATTGGGGGTGTGCGTGACTGTGAAGTTGATCCGGAGGGGACTGGATGCAGCGCGGCGTTGGGGCGTATTGGGTTTGGCTGACGGCATCTTACGACATGCTACATTGAACTTGTTTCGTGTCGCCACTGAGGTGCACCGAGTGATACAGGTGGGTCGGCTGGTGCTACGCCTCGATTGCACGTCGGAGTTGGATAAGCCCGTTTGCGCCTCGGTCAGAAGCAAGAGAGACGGAAGCCTGGGACAGCGGCCCCATGGTCTGATGGTGGTAGAAGCGGCATATGCAAGCAGGAATCGAGTCCGGCAGGTTGTAGGACGAAGACTGCAACGGCGGTCCCCTGACTTGGGTAGTGAAACGACGGGGCGGGCGGCTGAGTTCCTGAGTTCCTAGCGTAGGGGGGCGTGTATCGGAGGGTGGGCTCAATTAGCGCAGCCCCGATGCGGGCAAGCGCACTAGGGGTCCATGGCTGCGCTTGGCAGCTGCCTATTAAAGTGTCCGTGAATGCCACCTGTCCTCTTCGCTGCACAGCCCGGGTCCTAGTGATAATCACCCACTATGCCCACTCATAGCCCCGTCAACTGTCGACTTCACCATGGCTCAGTACACCTTTGATTCTAGTCTATTTTCCCAGACCATGAACAATTCCGCCATGACTTCGACGCCTCTCCCCCCACCATCCGTTGAGGCCATGCCTACTACCATCAAGATGGAGATGATTGAGAACTACGACCACTCACCCTCACCTGCACATCACTCGTCCAACTCGTCGGAAGCATCACACACACCTGCACCCGAGAGCAATGGCTCCAAGCCCGTGAAGAAGCGCAAGTCGTGGGGCCAGGTGCTCCCCGAACCCAAAACCAGCCTACCCCCACGGAAGCGGGCCAAGACCGAGGACGAGAAGGAGCAACGGCGGATAGAACGCGTAAAGCGCAACCGCCTCGCCGCCCACAACTCGCGCGAACGCAAACGACAAGAGTACGAGGTTCTACAGACCGAGAAGGACGAGCTCGAGGCCAACATGCAGGCCTACAAACAAAAGATGGCCGAGATGGAGGCCGAGCTCAGATATTACCGCTCAAAGTACCCTGGCGAAGCACCCCAACAGGTCTTCGACCTAGCTACACCACCCAGCGACACCTTCGACACCATCTGCCCCGCGCAGATCCCAACGTCCTTCCCCAGCCCTCCCGAGTCCATGGACTCGATGGACTCACCCCGTGACTCATCCTGTCAACCCGAGACACCACCGTCAAGCTTTGAGGCTTCTCCCGAATTCGACTCGACACAATATCCTGCCGCGATATTGTGCGACCTGCCGTGTCAGTCGACTTCGGGAACCTCTCTGCGGGCGATCTGGGCCTACCTTTCTCTGTTCAACCTTACGCTCCAGTCGATGAGAAGTCGGTCGTCATGGAAAACTTCTTCGACTTCGAGCCCTTCCCAAAGTGCAGTCCAACAACGACTGCACCAATGGAGCCCGCTTTTAGCATGGTCGATTCTTCTTCAGGCGATGTCTTCGGTCCAACACCCTTCGACCACAGCTCTTTCTCAAACTCTTATGCCTTTCTTGACGGCTTTGATGCAAAGTTCAACGACTTGCAGAGTGCCTCTGGCGCAACTTCGGTTAGCGACGAGGCCCTCGCAGCGGGACAACTTTAGCACTATCGCTGTCGCGAAATCCACCAAGGGGGCGAAGAAGCAAGCTGAGTTGGTGGATGGTGGCTGTGGTTCACGACTGATGAGGTCTTCTAGGCCTAAGCAATTGGGTAGGCGTAAGGTGCGATCATTGAGGTTAACGGGGGCACTGGGTTGGGAAAACATGGGGTGTGGCATCACTACCGGGCGTGGGACGGCGTTCTGAGCGTGTACACTCTTGTAGCAACAGTTTCGTTTAGACCT
The DNA here is from genome assembly GCF_013036055.1 of Alternaria burnsii. Lineage (NCBI taxonomy): Eukaryota > Fungi > Ascomycota > Dothideomycetes > Pleosporales > Pleosporaceae > Alternaria > Alternaria burnsii. Next base: position 2,493,307 of record NW_024066107.1, on the reverse strand, counting down.
GGTAACCTCTCTGGATATTGTTTCCTTGATGGGACATATGGCGGACAAGATACACCAAGGGCTGGTGCCTTTATCTGGCCAAATACCATGATCTACTATTCATTCATCTTCCTTTGCATCGTGATGTCTTCTCATTGACTTGGATGCTCGACCTTCTCCATGTGCTTTTTGTTGAGTACCCACTGCAACTCCAGTGTGTCACCTATTCTCCACGATTCTCCCCCCTTCCAACGCTAACCATCCTACCTCCACTTCGGACTCCGGCTCAGCTGAGGCGAGACACACTTCGCATGCAGGCTGACGCCAACAACCTCCACTCAAACTACCAGCCCAGTTGACACCAACTTATTCTAGGTCGTCTGATGACGTGACCAGCCACTCGTGAAAGTCTATTCATAGGCTGCTGCGGAACTCAAACATCCGCAATACGAAGCAGTCGTAAACTTGTACTGCTCAGCTCATCCGTGTCGGATCCATACAAGGCAATCGGTCTTTGCAATGTGCGCGGGGCTTATCAGTTTTCGCTTAACCACATGGAAAGACCGGCCTGAATTGCTCAACACCATTTTGGCGTCGCAGGGCATTGCATGCAAAACAACAGTACACCGCACGACATGTACACCGCTTTGCCCCACAAACACCGGATCTAGAACATATTGCTTTAGGATGGCATTTTACATTTGTTGCTTTCATTCGTTACAGTCGTAGCTATCTGGGCCCTTGCATGCGCAATGCAATGCAACGCAACTACCGATGTCACTCGGAGTCCGTCGTACTGTAGATGTTACTCCTTTGCCTGCTGGCCAGCCAGATCTATCGGCTGTGGCAACATGCCCTTGCATGCATCGGAATTTCTTCCTAGATTCCGAGCTTTGCACTACCCTGATAGCTTATTCGGTGACCTGCTTATTTGGTGACCTGGTCGACGGGGGCAGGCTTGTTTGAATCGGCAGCTGCTTTGCCTTGGCCGGTGTGGCCAGCCTTTGGTGCGTCGCCGGCGCCAGAGGCGTTCATGCCTTCGATAGCTATCTCATGTTAGTATTTGCTTTCCTCTCAAAACATTCCTTTTCCTTCTGTGCTGTCATTTGAGGAGCAGGAGCAACGGAGAGGGGTAGGTGGGGCAAACGAGTCGTACCTTCGCCCTTCTCAATCTCTGGCATGGGAGCGACATTGTTCTTTGTGTGCTGGAGAGTTGCCTGCCATATGGTCAGAGCCGAGTTTTTTCGTAAGAAGTTGTAGCAGACGAGGGTACTTACGTCTCCAGAAGCACCGTGAACTGCGTCCTGGCCAGCCTCAATGGGGCCGTTGTCTGAAGATCCGTCTCCGTTGCGAGGCATGATGAATTGTAAGTATGGGTTGGGTGGTGTGATAGTCTGATGGGGTTTTAGAGAAGAGGAGTGGAAGATGTGTTGATATGAGGGGTAGAAGTTCCTGTCGTGTTCAATTTCTATCATCTCGATGATGTATTTTGCTGTGATGTCATGGTGGAGAAGGGGTACCTGCAGAGCGGGTCATGCTCACGTACAACACTGTTGCTAACGATCATCACGAATTCTATCTTATTTCATACCTATGTAATTCAGTCGAGCGCTTTACTTCTTCTAGTCTTTCTTGTGCTGTGGTCTTTGGTCAATTACAGGTTGGCGGATCGAGGAGGCGTGTCGTGGCATCCCGAGAAGCCTTTAATTCGACGATGCGATAGAGAAAGATATACATAATATCGATCTGGAACTTTCCAATCCCTTTTGGTATTATTAACTATCAATCAGGACTGAGGATATGCAATGGCAGTGAAAAGAGAACCTGAAAAATCAATCTGCATGCCGCTTTTGTCAGAGTCCCAGCGTCAGCTGTGAACAAGAGTATATACATCATGCTAAACTAGGTGCACATGTGAAAGACTCATCGCGCACTTCGAACCCATCCTACTACACCAACGCTGTATCCCACTAATCCACCTACCCTTTCGCGTCCTCTCTTCGCCTCCTCCTGCCATTTTCTTAGCTCGCCTACCAGGTCAGAGTCCTTGACAACGATATCTCCATGGAGTCGCAGAAATACGCTCATCCAAGCCTGTACAAGCTCGTAGTCTCGGCCCTCTTGAAGTCTCGCGGTCAACGCTTCGATAAACGTTCGCAGCTCTGTGTATGGCTCCGTTGTATCAAGAGTGCGAATTGCAATATCCGCTGCCGAAGGCGGGAGTGAAGAGAGGTGGGTCAGGAGAGGAGTGTAGTCAGCGGTTTCGGTCGCATGTACAAGGTGACGGCTGAAGACATCAGTAGACGTGGCGGCGCTAGAGCGCGAAGCAAGCGCAGAGCTGGAGATGCGAGACTTTGGATCTTGATCGAGTGGCGCAAGAGCATTGTCTTCTGCTCCCGAAACCTGGTTTTGACCAAGTGACGGGAGGAAGAAGGGGGCCTTTTCTGGCGCTTTCGGAGCCTCTTTGGGCTTGTTGCGGGCACGGATAACGTCAAGGTGTAAGAGGGTTTGCCAGCGGGACTTTGGAACCAAGCTCAGTGTTGTGATCTTGTCGCTGAGTTGGTCCATGACCGGAACGGTAACTTCATCCTGATCCTCATCCTCCGCCTGCTCTTCGGTGGCAGCTTCAACGATAGCGACACCACCTTCGCCGGATGCTGTTGGCGCGCTGACCTCAGCAATGTCATCCTCTGTTATTTGACGGGTTGATACATGCGTGAAGAGTGTTCGGTTTGTCCAGATATGCACACCTACTTCGCCGTCTAGGCCGGTGGCAAGGAATTCACCCGAAGGTGAGAATGCCACGGTGTTGCATTTTTTGGGCAGCTTCATAGCATCAATGAGATGGCCGGTTGGTAAGTCCCAAACTCTGACGGTGGAGTCCGAGGCAGCAGAAATGATCCATCGGCCGTCACTCGAAAAGGTGTAATCGAGGGTTTGCAGTGCAACATGGGATTGGGATGCCCAAAGTTCTCGAATGAGTTTCTTGGTTGTGATGTCCAATACGCGGATCGAGCCATCGTCACAGCTTAGTGCTATCAGATCACTGTTCCGGTGGTAGCGCAGACCATTAATCTTCGTCATAGGGTACCAATCAATCTCGTGAAGTAGAATGCCCGTAGCAAAATCCCAGAACTACAATATGCGTCAGTCGCTGGTGGATGAGAAAGACGGACGTTTGACTTACCTTGACTTTGCCATCGTCGGAACAACTTAGAAGCGTGCGGTTGAGAGCGTCTACAGCGAGACCAGTGATGGCTCCTTTGTGCTTGCCTTCTCCCTTTGCAAACTTCCGAGGTGCATCATCCGCAAACTCTAGAGCCTCTTCGGCCTGTAACTGTCGAAGTTTGTGCTGTTTTGCTTCCCCTGGAGTGAGTCGAGCTGGGAACCTGCGTCGGAATTGGCCAGACTGAAGGTTGTACATATCAATGGAGCCACCTGCAGATCCGATCACTGCAAACGTGCCGCAAGACGAGATTGCAACACTCTTGACTTCTGTACCGTCGCCTGTGTCGAAAGCCCATCGGCCGGCCCGTTTACGGCCCCAGAACCAGGTTCTTGCAGTCTTGTCACCAGCGTGCCCTGTGACGATGCTCTCCCACCCAGTCATGTTAACTTCTATAGCTTTCTTATCCTGCCCCTTGACCTTGGATGAGTTATTCCATATACCCGCTACGCCAGGCATCGCACCCATGCCACCGTCGCGATTGAGAGAACAAGCCATGCAGGTGATTGCTGGAGCTTTCAAATCTTCCAACTTGACATGGTGTTTGGACGCCTCGGAATTTCCATTGAGCAGCCCCATCTTCTTTGCTTTCCTCTGGATAGCACCCTGGCTAAGCTCTGTGCTTTGTCCATCTCGTCGCAAGCTCCAGCCCCAGAGACTTCGGTCCTTGCTAGCGCTGAGAAGCCATTTGCCGACATCATCAGAGCCGTCCGAGTTGGAAGGAAGGAAGCGGAGAGTTGAGACTGGTGCAGCATGACCGCCGCGAGAATGCAGAATGCGCGGTAGGGGTGAAAAGGGTGTTTCGTCAAAAATCCAGCTCTTCAACGAGTTGTCCAAGCCACTCGATACAATGACCGCCTGTCCCGCGAGGAATTCAATCTTACTGATACCACCACCGACACCTCCGCTTGCAGATGGAGGCGGCCCATGAGCCCCTCGGAGGGTACCAGTTTTACGACCACCTTTGTTGAGGTCCCAGAAGGTGATGTCGCCGCTTTCATGACTAGCTGTTGCCATGACACCGTCTTCGCGACCATCGTCGCCGGCACCCAGTCCGTCGGTTCTGAAGGAGATGGAAGTCACTGAGGGTTTCCGCGAGCCACCCGTGTTCAGGCGCATAATCTCTTTGTCTGCACGGATATCGTGTATCGTGATTGGACCTGATTGGTATGCGATGGCGAGGAGCGACAAAGCGGGCGTCGGCTGTAATGCAGTTACAGCGCCAAAGTCTGCTGCTGGTGGGAGGAGTGTATAAAGCAGCTTTCCGGTGCTGATGTTCCAAATCTCAACAGACCCATCGGCTCGGCCCACGAAGATCTTGTTCAAGTAGGTAGGCATGTTGCAGATGCAGCCAGAGAGCGCACTGGAAGAGGCGCCCTGTAGGGTTGTGTAGTGCTCCAAGGTAGCTGTCCTCCAGATCTCGATTTCGGTCTTGCCACACCCTACAATCCATTCTCCCAGGACTACTAGCCTTGTGATGCGCTGTATGCCGCCGCGTGGTAGCTCCAACTCTGCAGTCTTTTTTCCGCGCTGGAACACCCACACGCCAGCCTGGGTTTTCGACTTGGGACTTGACCAGGCTGCAAATACGACCTTCTTCCATGCCACAGTCGCAGTGATATCCTCGGGTGTCTGCGGTCGAGTTATAAAGACAAGGTTGAGTCCGCGCTTGAGATCGTAGGTTTGGAGAGAGCGGCCGACGGAGGTTGTGATTTGGAAAGTAGTCTTGCCGAGGGCAAGTGTAGTAAAGGGAACGCCTGTAGGCGACACGAGACCAACAGTCTGCCGTGGAGTCAGCGGTGCGCAAGTATGTGATGGCGTCGTTGGAGCTTACTCGGAATGGCGCAAATATCTTAGACTGGCGGACCAGCGACGCAGAGCTCGTTTCGCCATTGCTCTGTGTTTTCTGGCGTTTAGTCACGGGACCACTGCCGGTACTGTCCTGTGCCTTTGGACCTGCCATATTATGTGTGTTTTGGGGAAGAAGGACTAGAGCGCATGCATGGACTGGTCTTCTCGCAACCTCGGACGGCGCGACCAAAAATTTGGGAAATGAGATTAGATCAGATTGAGATTAGATAAGATAAGATCGGCGCCAAGTGATCGACCCAGCGTCAGGGTCCGTTTCCCGCTATGCATAGCACAAATGGCAGTAGGCTTCGATGCAACCTTGCCATTCTTCTTCCAATGTACAGCGCACGTATGCACCTGTAGCAACGTGCCCTTGACCATTGAGCCCTTGTGGGAAACTTCTCGACCTGTATCTACAATGTCCCAAGGCATCAGTACGTGCTCTCCAAGCAAACCAGAAGCCTAGCTACAAGTCACGCCGGGCGGGATCCGTTCCGATGTGATATGCAACACGTGGCGCACATGTAGACTGGCTGCAGCATGCGGCGCACAAGTCTGTCCATTGAGATCATGGGGTTGGACCATGCTGCCAAGTTGCGCTCAGTGACGTACCGTCTGTGAATTGCTGTTTCGAATTCCTTCTTGCCTAGAGAATCATCTTCTCCAGCGCACCCGAAGACATGAGGAAGCCGTGAGGATACTGTCGCCCAACGTCGATTGTGCCAGCCATCTCGCGACCCTGTCCAATTAACCCCGCGACGCAGGGGTCCAAGGCGTGGTAGCATGGAGCAGTCACTCTCCCGTACAGTGAGTTCTGAGAGCACACGGTCATGGCAACAACTCTCGAGTGCCAGCGGCGCATCAGCAGCAGGTCGCAAGGCAAGATGGAGCGAACCCGAGACTGGCGGAGACAACGTAGAGCGTCCCAGTGTGTCAGTCCCTTCGCTTGGTCGAGCGGCGATTCGACAGAGCCTGCCCGCGCGCCGCCCCTCCAAGGCATCGGATAGCAGTCTCTTTGAGTATTTTGGACATGCCTGGTCTGGCTCTGCTGTCGACGACTCGGATCAAGCGACGCCAACGCTAGAGAGCACCCGGGGAAGTGTTGCAAGCGCGCCAGTAAATCCTCTGCTGCTGCCGGATTCCTTCCGACATGCGCGAGCTGACGTCGGCACTGCAGCAGCGACCGAGTCGAAGCGACTGTCCATCTCGTCGTTTGTGTCTGCCATCTCCAATCGGGGCTACAGTTGGAGTGGAAGAAGTTCGGTAGCGGGCTCTGAACCGGAAGGTACGTACGTCATGGGCCGACACGGCCTCGTAGCTTTTTCACATGCACATATGGCGGCCATGGACTGACCCACCGACTCTGCACAGCAAGGATGGAGAACCCACACGGCACCACGACGGCCACCTCGTCGCTGTCCGTCACTACCTCGAGCCAGAATGGCAGTCTCGGCACAAAAGCCTCGCCTACGCAATTGCTGTTTCCCCAAGACCAAGCCGCCAGCAATCAGTCCGCGAGCCCCAGCGCCGCCCCAGCCCACCCCGCGTCTCCCCACACCAGCCAGCCGCCTCTGTCAACCCAGCCGCGTCGCTCACGCAGCCGGACGGCCCAGAGACGCATCAGCGGAAGCACGGCTCCCAGCAGCAGCCCGGCTAGCCGAGAAATGAGGGAGAAGAAGCCGACAAAAGGCATCATTGGCGTATGCGCACTCGAGTCCAAAGCTCGCAGTAAGCCTGCGCGCAACATCTTTGGCAAGCTCGTCGACGAGTTCGAGGTCAAGATCTTTGGCGACAAGATCATCCTCGACGAAGCTGTCGAGAACTGGCCAGTGTGCGACTTCCTCATATCCTTCTTTTCCGATGGCTTCCCCCTGGACAAAGCCATTGCCTACACCCGACTGCGCAAGCCCTTCTGCGTAAACGATCTGCCCATGCAACAGGTGCTGTGGGACCGCCGCCTGTGTCTTGGTATACTGGACAAGCTCAGCGTTCCCACGCCAAAGCGCATCGACGTCAGTCGAGACGGTGGACCGAAGCTACCGTCGGCTGAATTCGCCAAAGCCTTGTACGAGAGGACAGGTCTGAAACTGGAAGGACCTGAAGACGGCACTGGTGGAGGCTTCCAGGCTCCCAAGAACATTGAACTCATCGACGATAACAACACCATCCGCGTTGATGGTGTTACCCTCACAAAGCCATTCGTAGAGAAGCCAGTGAGTGGTGAAGACCACAACATCCACATCTACTTCCATAAGAAGGATGGCGGCGGTGGCCGCAGATTGTTCAGGAAGATCAACAACAAGAGCTCGGAAAAAGATGAAACTCTCGACGTACCGAGGGCCATACTCGAACCAACAGGCAGCTACATTTACGAGCAATTTCTGCAAGTGGAGAATTCTGAAGACGTCAAAGCCTATACCGTCGGACCAAACTTCTGCCATGCCGAGACAAGAAAGTCACCAGTAGTTGATGGTCTTGTTAAGCGCAACCCTAGCGGCAAGGAAGTCCGATATGTCACGAAACTGAGCGAGTCAGAGGCCGCTATTGCAGCAAAGATCTCAGAAGGATTTGGTCAGCGGGTGTGCGGATTTGATCTGCTCCGCACTGGAGACCAGAGCTACGTTATCGATGTCAATGGGTGGAGCTTTGTGAAGGACAATGGCGATTATTACGACAAGGCGGCCAACATCCTAAAAGACATGTTCCTCAAAGAGATCGCGCGGAAACAACGCAAAGATGCCGCTCAACATGCTGCTGCCGATGCACAAGCTGGTACAGACATTCCTGGAAAGGGTGCTTCAAACCATCGTAAGACTCTTGGGAAACTCTTCAAGAGTCCCAGCATGTCAAGAATGGGAAATCATGCGCACAACCTCCATCATATGCGGCAATCCAATACTATGCCCTCATCACCCGACACATCACTCAGTTCTACCCCTATCGCATCCTCACCTAGTTTCGAAAAACCCAATCCTGCTACAGTTCTGAGTCCAACAGCCTTTACTTCTACTTCAACACCAGATGGTCCGGTGTCCGAGCCTGATATCACACTTCCGTCTGCATTCGAAGAAGACGATCTAGAACTCGAACCAGAAAGGTCAATGTCAGAAGATTATCTGGAGGTACCCCCTCCAGCAACGGCGGCGCAGTGGAAGCTCAAAGGTGTTGTGTCTGTCATTCGACATGCGGATCGCACTCCGAAGCAGAAGTTCAAGTACACTTTCCACTCCAAGCCATTCGTCGACCTACTCAAAGGTCACCAGGCAGAAGTGCTACTGATTGGAGAGGTAGCATTGCAAAGTGTGAGCGATGCCGTCAAGTTAGCTATGGACGAAGGTCTGGAAGACTCGAAGAAGCTGCGTGAGCTGCAATTGTATCTGAATAAGAAGGGCGCTTGGCCTGGAACAAAAGTGCAGATCAAGCCTATGTTCCGGAAGCGAAGAAAGGAAGAGCTGCTACCAGGAGAGACTTTACCCGAAGAAACTCCTGAGGCACAAAAGCCTGAGCCAACTGCTGATGCTAAGGAGATGACCGAGGCTACCGGCGAAGAAGGCGGACCCGAGCCACTTAAGAACAGGAGCGACTCCATGTCTGGTGTTACCTTGTCTCGTATCACCGCGCAAGATAACAACATGGTGCTGGACAAGCTACAACTGATTATCAAGTGGGGAGGTGAACCTACTCACTCCGCTCGACACCAAACACAGGACATGGGTGCGAACTTCCGTAACGACCTTTTGTTGATGAATCGGGATGTATTAGACGATGTTCATATCTTCAGCAGCTCGGAGCGACGAGTGACCACCAGTGCACAAATATTTGGAGCGTCATTCCTGGAAAAGGAACAATACCAATCTGAGCACATCTCAGTCCGCAAAGACCTTCTAGACGACTCGAACGCGGCAAAGGATGTCATGGACAAGGTCAAGAAGAAGCTCAAGACTTTGCTACGCGCGGGCGACAAAGCCCCACCTCAGTTCGCGTGGCCAAAAGATGTACCAGAGCCATACATTGTCGTTAGGCAAGTGGTGGATCTGATGAAGTTCCATCAACGCGTTATGAACCACAACTTCAAGAAGATCGAATCTGAAGCGATCTCGTCGCTAGCTGCACTAGCATCTCCACCAGGCGGGGCACAGTCGTCAGGTCAATCTCAGTACACCAATGTTAATCACATTCAATCGCGCTGGTGCTGTAATGAAGGCCCTGAACTTTTCAAAGAACGGTGGGAGAAGTTGTTCAAGGAGTTTGGAGATGCTGATAAAGTCGACCCAAGCAAAATATCTGAGCTTTACGACACGATGAAGTTCGACGCCCTACACAACCGCGCATTCCTTGAATGGGTATTTACGCCCGATGCCAGCTTTGTGGATGAAGACTCGGTTGCGGACGGGTCAAAGCAGACTACGCCTGACAACAGTTCCGGGAAGTCGATACCAGTTGGCCCGAGTCCATCAGAAGCTCAGTTGAAGGCGGAGGCGAAGGAGAAAGAGCAGAGCACAGAAAAGACCCATGAGCGCGGTAGCCTGTCCCATCGCATGGGTTTCAGGCGCAAGTCTGAGCTTACCGTCAAAGCTCCTGCGCCCCCATCGTATGTACACGAGTCGTACTTCAAGCTGTATTCTGGTCTCGGGACCGCGACGTCCAAGGCACAGACTGACGCGCGACTTGTCAAGTTACGTGAGATGTACCACCTCTGCAAGGTCTTGTTCGACTACATCGGACCACAGGAATACGGCATCGAGAGCGAGGAGAAGCTAGAGATTGGTCTACTTACATCGCTTCCACTACTCAAAGAGATTGTTGGAGACCTGGAAGAGCTCCAGGCGTCCGACATGCCGAAGAGCTTCTTCTACTTCACCAAGGAATCGCACATCTACACACTGCTCAACTGCATTCTGGAGGGCGGTATCAAGACCAAGATCGAACGCAATGCTATCCCAGAGCTCGATTACTTGTCGCAGATAAACTTTGAGCTCTACGAGTCGGAGAATGCTAGTATCGATGATAAGCCGCACACCTTCAACTATAGTATTCGCATCACGTTATCGCCAGGCTGTCATGCCTTCGCTCCACTTGACGTGTAAGTCACATATTCTGCCTTTATATACCTCGGTAGCTACTAACATGGATAGACAACTGGACTCACGCCATATGATTGGCTTCGCGCCTCGCCGCAGCCTCACTCTCCACCAAGATTGGAAAGAGGTCCTCGAGACTCTTCGTGCAAAGTTCCATACGTGAGTGTCTCTCATAGCTATCAAATGCTTCAGAAACTAACGATGTCTAGCGTCAAACTCCCGAAATCCTTCGTCGCTATCGACCTCAGCGAAAAAGTTCCTGAGGCTTTCGAGCGTAGCACAAACGGGAATGGGAAAGAGCACAATATGACCGAGAGTGAAGAGCGAGGTCGATCAGATGAGAGAGATGAAGACGCATCACATATACCTATTGCGAATGAGAAGGGAGAAATAATAAGCCCGGGAGAGATTGTAAGCCCGGAACGCTTGGCGCTTGATAAGGAGATCAGTCCAGCGGGCTTACCGCCGCCGGCGCTAGATGTAGAGAAGGAGTGAGAAGAAGATGAGGCACTATTGATAGGTTGGGCGAGTGTTTTATCATCAACAAATTCTCATTAATTGGTCGGGATCTGGCGAGCCAGCCTATTACCGTTTACCAATACCACTCCAAGTTCCTCCATTGTCCAAGGCGCCTAGTCCTCACACTCTAAGCAGTTTCATGAATCTTTTTTTTTGTTTGTGAAGCAGCTAGTACAGTATCGAGGTGGCTGGAATAAGTTGCTCTTTTCTGCCTGATTTATTGCTGAATCCTTCATGACATATCGGAAATCGCCCTTGCGACTGCAAAGACACAGAAGGCAAATATTGTCCCGATTGGCTTATCTCAGATAATTTGCCCAACTTTGTGCCGCTGGAGCCGCGTTTGCTGCAGCAATTGCGCCAGCAGCATCACCCTTGGGGCTGTCCAATCCAATCTCAAAACCATCGTAACCGCAACCGGTCGGCGCTCCTGGTTCAGAACCGTCTAAGCCAGGGACGAACTGCCAATAAAGCTTCATTGTATATTAGCATGCCTGTTTTCGAATATGTACAGCTCTCATGCTTACCCAAGGAACTCCAGCATCATTGAATATCTGGGCCTGAGTATCGAAAGAATCCTGGAAGTCAGTCGAAACGCCCCACTCTTCCATCATGATGTTCTTTCCTGCAGCTCTTGCTCCGCTCAAAACTTCCTTGTCGCCGGTAATGTAGTAGGCCCAGTCGGATGCCTTACTCATGTATCCATGCATACTGATGATGTCGATTGCATCGCATTGGATGGCCTTCTCCAGCGTATTGAACTCGTGGTCACAACAATAGTGAGATCCGCCAATACCGCCCGTGGCGATCTTGATATTAGACGATCCAAGTGCATTGCGCATCACTCCAGCACGACCACATAGCCAGTCATCTGGGTCATTGTTGTTCAACTTGTCGAGCTGTTTGATCAGAGGCTCGTTCTGGAGGTCGAAAGCCATAATCACCTGATCTAGGCTTTTCCAGGCCTCGCCAAAGTTTGGCGACTGGTAGTTGAGGATCTCTTCTAGTCGCTTGTCGTAGTCTGCTTTGGCTTCGGTCGAGGAATAGAAGGTAGATGCATCGGTATATTTTTGGTAGTACGCATCACAGGCTACATCACCAGTTAGTGAGTTGGCGTTGTGAGGAGATATGATAGCTTTCATCCCGTTGTTGTGGAGAAGCTTGAGTGTAGCGTCCAATGCAGCTAACACAGTGGTATTAAATATGCCAACGGAGGTTTCAAGCGGCGGCATGGAATTGGTGATCGTGCTTCCTTTCAAGCACCCTTCATCAATATTTGTTACTGTACACCGATCGTTAGCATCCGATTCACTCTTTCCTCCAGTCTGCCTATGGAGATATTCATCAAGGCTTTGAAGGAGGTTTTGGTTGTACATAGACATCGTATCATTATGGCCTGCAGCACTAGGCCTTTGCTCACCCCATAGCCTTATGACCTTCGCCCCCCATCCAGCAAGTGTCTCGATGTATGTCTTTTGCTCGGAAGCAGACAGCGCATGAAGAAAGTACTCGTTACTTCCTGCAAAGGAGGTCGATTTTTGTCTCCGCGTTGGTACGAAACCCTCGACTGCTGTTACCGCTAACCCGACAAGGACGGCAAAGGCCGTACGGCCGCGCATGTTGTAGGTGTTGGTCAGTTCACCCGAGTAGGGTTATAAAAAGGAGAAACAGATGCTGTTTACAGCAGTGCTCAATAACGGCACTCGCAGTCACCATGAGGAGGCTTTTATACGCCACAAAGGCCATTAAAGTCATCCTTGCTGGTGTCGCAGATGACCTAATACGTCTGTACCCATGGTGAGAAGTATGGGGCTAGCCTTCTCAGCCATATTGGCTCTTAAGCCACTTAAATCATCGATCAACTATTTATGTATCACCGAGAATCTCCGGGTAGCCCAGTCTGATCCTGTCAGCTGCTTGTGATAGAGTGGTGCGAAAGCACTTGTTTGGATATCCCGTAATACCGTGCATGCAGCCTTGCAGGCGCCTCCGCACCATCCCACTCACCTCGATTAGCTCAACATGCAGCCCAAATATCGATGGTTTTGAACTCGCCAAACCTGGTAAACGCTGGACATTAATAAAAACGCCAGAGCCTTATCTGTCACTATCAGACCACCAGCGTCCCTCGCCCGGCGTTGTACATGCAGCACGTTGTCTCAGCCTTGCCCATATGTTGAGGCCAAATCCCATTTATCTGCGCATGGGGGCCAATAGGAGTTCAGCTCTGCAAATTCAGGCATGTGCATGCAGGTGTGCTTGCTATCACAGCAACAAATCCGCTTCTGAAGACTGAAGAACGGGAGGGTTCGACGCACATGATTCGAGTCTGCCCTGCCTACAAAACGCGTCGGCTCGATTTCGACTTAGCATTTTCCGCATCTCTTTCGGTAGCCTCTCCGGTGTGAAGAAGGCTCTCATCGTTTTACTCGGTAAAAGAGAAGGTACGCTAACAGACAATATAATGTTCGGAATACGAATCGTTTTCGCTCTTGCTCTTGTTCTAGCCTTGGCCAACATCGTGGCTGCCAGCGGACCGACGAGTATCTTTATCGATCAAATTGACGAATATTCTCTCCTGGCAACATGTGCAGAGCTCGAGTTATCGACCATTGTGCGGGATATGAAGTACGGATGTGGAGATGGTGGCGACAGTGCGTTCACGTCGTTTACTTGTTGTGAGTTTCCATCATAGGATACGACGTGCGTTTGAGACATGCTCTGACCTTGTATCTATCGCCTTTGTAGTCTGTTACGAGAGCTCTGCCAAGTTCTCCAGCATGATTGGTGCTCATGTCGCCACCGAGTGTCCTGACGATCCTTCACAGAACACGACTGCATTGGGGGTTTTCAGTAGTTATTGCGAGATTGGAGGGTCTAAATTGGCCGAGATTACTAGTGAGCAATGAGGTGTTTCTGGCTTGGAGGGTGACGAACTAACATGATGATGAGCTGCTACAACATCCATACCATCGATAACATCATTACTGTCATCTACGTTTGCTTCTCCAGCATCGACACCACGGTCAGCAACATCTACCCCCACAACACCGGTGTCATCGCCTCAGCCAACGGAAGCGACCGAGCAGGCTTCTACTCCTAAGAACAACCGCATAGTTGCCATAGCCGCAGGCGTTGCCGTTCCGGTCGTCGTCCTAGCCTCAGCTTTTGTGGCCTTCTTTTTGTTCCGTCGTCATAAGAACAAGAAGCAGCACAGTAGATTCGATGTTTACGAGGTAGACGCTTCCACTGTGGACGCATCAAAAGCAGGCACATGTCATGAGGTCAGCGACAAAGGGCAAATCGCAGCAGAGATGCCGAACCCGGATCCCCAGGAGCTGGATGGTGAGAGTAGAGGGAAATGAGATTGATCAGGTGTTTTGGTAATAAAAGGTCCTTCGAGTTCGGGCTAAGACAGTCAGTATACTTTTGGGCGGGCTTGGGTCTGTAGAGATACTCTGCTAAAAAATGACGAATTAGACGCGCCAAAAACTGGAACGTTCAAAAAGGGGTTTCGACATTGTAAAGGTAAGGGTATTTGGAGAGACTTTGGGGGATTTGCTACAGGATGCACAATGGCCATGCAAATCCACTTGAAGTGTTCTGCCATCCCGATCGGTACTATCCACCACATCGGAGAAGCATCACGGGAGCAGGGCTGTGACTACGTGTACCGACGTTGCATTTACGCGAACAACGGACGGATCGGTTAATCGCTGTCCGCTCGAATCGTAACGAAGATAGCACGACAAGTTATTAGCGAAGTGGAGATCTTGGTCCACGTCATCTCTTGACCGAGTCGATTAGAGTCGTTTCTTCGCGTATCAGCCACATCACCACGCTAGGTCTGACCAAGCTCTTGCCATTTTGTTGTGAGTTGTGGTAAGCCAGTTTCCAGATGCTCCATCCAGCTCGTCGATGCTTCATGACTGCCACCAACTCTGCTAAATTCGTACGAGTGGAAAGGGATACCATTTTCAGAAGGGCTGGGCCTCCTTTCATCCAGTCCTATAAGCTCCCCAGACAGCTAGGGAAAGCCGCATAAGTATCCTTGTTCGACCATTGTAGAATGCGGTTCCGCAAAGATGATCCTTCGGGCCGGGTGGCAGTGTGTGTATGCTCCGTAGATGCGCATGCTGGAGACAGCCAAATTCCTATCGACTACTAAAGTGGCTAGGCGGCGATCGGATCGTCAAACTTAGTTTGTCTCATGTGACACGAAGTAGTACATAGTAATCGTCCTAGAAGCCTGCATGCATACGATTTTGAACACGAGTCATTGACGCAGCGGGTATTTGCATATTAGATAGTGCCCGTTGAGAATGATCCGGGAAAGCATTGCTGTTGCAAACGCATCCGTATGAGCGATAAGATCGCCATTGTGTCTCTTGATAGGAAAGAATCTCGAGCAGGTTGACAGTCGTTGTATCGGAAATGCTGGAAACGGCAAGCCGGAGTGTCGCTCGGCACCATCTTCGCCTCTATAGAACGGTGTTATGCGGGGTACCGGGGTAGATCCAGCTACCCCGCAAACTAAGCATTCGGAGAGCAACCGTCATGGTCGCATGTGTGTGCGTGGCGTAACCACGGAGTGTTTCCGCATCCAGGCACATCCAGACTGCCAGTCTCATGTCCTAACCCGTGACATATCCGACCCCTTTAGACGTCCGGCCAGATGGGATACTAGAGAAGATCGACAGAGTCTCGAAGGATGATTCTAGTATAGCGGCATCCATGGACGAAACACAATTCGCCCTGGTTGTCGGGCACAAAATCGTTGCAGGATCGCGAGTAGCGTGACGATCATGCAGGATTCGCGTGGGAGGGGTATCTTGTAGGTCAAGGTATATAAAGATAGCGTGTCGCCCATACCGTGCCCATCAGTGAGATCGACAGCACCCTTTGATTTCTCAATCTTCCCTCTTTTCAAAAACTCTATCTTCACGATGGTCCACTTCCGGACAGATATTGGCGCGACGAATGAAGCGGCGGATCCAAATAACGAGAACTATGCAAAAGAGCTCGAGACTGATGTGCTGATCGTAGGCGCTGGCTTCGGCGGCATCTACCTAATGCACAAGCTTCGCCAACAGGGTTTCAAATGCAAGATTATGGAGGCTGGTACCAACATTGGTGGCATATGGCATTGGAACTGCTATCCTGGAGCTCGAGTCGATTCTCAGGTTCCTATCTATGAGTACAGCATGCCTGAGATCTGGCAGGTAAGGCGGATATTTGACCAATCTCTTTTTGTCGAGACTGACATTTGTTTGTTAGGATTGGAGCTGGTCGTGCAGATATCCCGGTACGGAAGAGCTCCAAAAGTACTTTGACCACGTCGAGAGAAAGTTGGACATTAAAAAAGACTGCGCATTCAACACCAGGGTTGTCGGCGCACAATTCGACAAGCCTTCGTCGAAGTGGGTGGTGAAGACGGAAGACGGTCGCACAGCGCGCTGCAAATATTTCCTCTTGGCCCTAGGTTTCGCGGCAAAGCGCCACTTTCCCGATTGGCCAGGTATGGACAAATTCGAGGGAGAAATCCATCACAGCTCATTCTGGCCTGCATCTGGAGTAGACGTCACTGGCAAGCGTGTTGCCGTCATTGGAACTGGGTCGACCGGTGTCCAAATCGCCCAAGAGACTTCGAAAACGGCCGCAAGTATAACGCAATTCGTTCGAACGCCGAACCTTTGCCTGCCTATGCAGCAAAAGCCTCTGACCAAAGAGGAGCAGGACAAGCGGAAACAAGGAGAATACCAGGAGATCTTCAAGAGAAGGCTGACAACTTTCGCTGGCTTCCAGTACGATTACATTGAGAAGAACACATTTGACGACTCGCCTGAGGAGCGCGAAGCGTTCTACGAGAAGATGTGGGAGAACGGTGGTTTTGAGTTCTGGCTGGTAAGATACACACGTCAAGCTCGGATGTGTGTAGAAACTTACATATCGGCAGGCAAACTACAAGGACTTGTTATTTGATAACAAGGCCAATCGTGAAGCCTACAACTTCTGGGCCAAAAAGACGCGTGCCCGGATAACAGATCCAGAGAAGCGTGAGATTCTTGCGCCTCTAGAGCCCCCGCACGCATTTGGCACCAAGCGACCAAGTCTGGAACAAAACTATTATGAGATGCTCGACAAGCCCGAGAACAAGGTTGTCGATGTGAACAAGAATCCAATCAAGGAAGTCACAGAGAAGGGCATTGTGCTATCCGATGGTACGCTTCACGAGTTTGATGTCATCGCCCTCGCAACCGGCTTCGACTCAGTGACTGGTGGAATGAAGAACATGGGACTTAAGGATGTTGACGGTGTTGAATTGTCGGAAAAATGGAAAAACGGTACTTACTCGTACCTGGGTATGAGTTTGAGCGGGTTCCCGTAAGCTGCCAAACACAGCCAGCTTGTTGGAGATACTGACTGGATCGTAGTAACTGCTTCTTCCTCTATGGCGCCCAGGGTCCGACGGCGTTTTCCAACGGACCCACGTGCGTTGAGGTCCAGGGAGACTGGATTGTGGATGCCATGGTCAAGCTTCGAGAGCAAGGTATCAACTACTGCGACCCCACACACGAAGCAGAGAAGGAATGGCGGGAGAAGATCACTGAGCTCTCGGATAAGACACTGTTCCCGCAGACCAAGTCGTGGTACATGGGCGACAACATTCCTGGCAAGCTTCGAGAGCAGTTGAACTTTGCGGGCGGGTTCCCATTGTACAGTGAAATGACGCGGAGTGTGCTGGATAAGGGGTTTGAGGGTTTTGTTACTGCGTAGATATCCATTGCCGAGGAACAGGGCTATTATCTGTTGTAATGAACTATATTCATCTTTCTGTTATGAACATGGTTCCGTCTAGAAATAGGTTGCATGAGGAGGATGGTCCGCGCGTGGGGGTATGCGAGGTCATGTCCGGCGTAGTGGGAGGAGAGGGGTAGGCTTGTTGGTGGCCGCGGAGGTCGGTGTCACATGGAATTTGCGCCGACCGACGTCACGACCCACGCTTGCAACCTGGCTGAGGTCGAGCATGGCTCGCTACATTGCCTCATGGAAGTCAGACGCGTTGTATCCACCCAACACCCGGTACCATGAGGACAGCGTTCCTTTTTGGCCGCCAATGCTTCCGCCCAGGCCTCCCTAAACTCGCCGCCCGCGCATGCACGCGTCCATGGACCAGCAAGGCATCTCGCCTCGGCCGACAATGGGCGACTCCAAAGTTCAAGGGCCGAACGCTGCTATGGTCAGGCGCAGCCACGGGGGCTGCGGGGGGCGCGATACTCAGCCCACTCGCATTCGTCCAGGTCGCCAACGACGAGTCGGATCATGGAGAAAAGACGCACGAGGAGGCCATGCTGGAGGCGTCGCGGAAGGAACTGAATGAGCAGGTGCCCCATGCGCTGAGGAACTCTTCCAAGTACAGGCGGGGCATATACTTCCTCATTGACGACTACATCATCGAGCCCATAGCCACCGGATTCCGCTTTCTCCATCTCATCATCATCTTCGTGCCCGTCATAGTGACGATACCTGCAATATGGCTTGGATCACGGCAGCCGGATAGGGACAACGAGCGGAGCGGGACATTGTGGTGGTATGGCTTCCTGGTCGGCTCCATGGAGAGGGCCGGTGCTGCCTTCATCAAGGTGCGTATTGCTACACCAAAATATGGCCCGTCGACTGCAGACTGACCCTCTTACCAGCTTGGGCAATGGGCAGCCTCCCGAACAGACGTCTTTCCGACCGAGATGTGTCTCATCATGTCAACCCTCCACTCCAACGCCCCGGCGCACACACTGCAAACCTCGAAGCGAACAATCGAGGCGGCATTTGATGGACAGAGCTTCGACGATATCTTCGACGAGTTTGACGAGAAACCACTGGGTGTGGGCGCCATCGCGCAGGTGTACAAGGCAAAGCTGAAGCCACACCTTGCCACGCTAGAGGACAACTCGATCGATCGAAAAGAAGCCAATCTAGCGCGTCGGATCAAGAAGAACGTCGACGTGACGCTGAAGAGCTCACCCTCGAGAGTGCCATCTAGCCATGTTGCCATCAAGGTTCTCCATCCCAACATCGAGAAGATAGTCCGGAGAGACTTGCGCATAATGGGTTTCTTCGCGGCTGTTATCAACGCCATACCCACCATGGAGTGGTTGTCATTTCCCGATGAAGTGGAACAGTTTGGTGAGATGATGAGACTGCAATTAGATCTACGCATCGAAGCCGCAAACCTCACCCTCTTCCGACGAAACTTCAAAGACCGAACCACAGCCTGGTTTCCTTATCCTTACACGGAATACACTACGCGCAACGTGTTGATCGAGGAATTCGCCCAGGGCATTCCTATGGAAGACTTTCTACAAAATGGAGGTGGAGTATTTCAAAAGGACATTGCAGATGAAGGTTTGGATGCCTTTCTTACCATGGTCCTCATCGACAACTTTATCCATGCCGACCTACATCCGGGAAACATAATGGTGCGGTTTTACAAGCCCGAGCGGCTAGACGTCTCAATCTTCGCCCGCAAGGAAGATCGAAGGACCGGCCCCAAAGAGTCGCTCGATGTTACCGAAGAGGTACTTGAGCGTCTGCGACCATACAAGAAGGATCCCCAGCAGTGGAAAGCGAAGCTACAGGAGATCGATAACGAAGGGTATCGACCACAGCTCATCTTCATCGATACGGGTTTGGTAACGGAACTCAATGGAAAGAATCGCGCCAATTTTCTGGATCTCTTCAAGGCTGTTGCCGAGTTTGATGGTTACAAGGCAGGACATCTGATGGTAGAGAGATGCAGACAGCCAGATGCAGTACTCGACGGAGAAGTCTTTGCTTTGCGCATGCAACATCTGGTCTTGGGAGTCAAGAGCCGTACTTTTGCTCTTGGCAACATCAAGATTGGAGATATCCTTAACGAGGTTCTCTCTATGGTGCGAACGCATCATGTACGGCTTGAAGGCGACTTTGTAAACGTTGTTCTTAGTATCCTCCTCCTAGAGGGTATTGGAAGGAGTTTGAACCCAAACCTGGATCTCTTTGCAGGGTAGGTCATACAGCAGAGTACAGAGGGTCATCTACTAACACCGTCAGTGCTCTACCAATACTTCGACAACTTGGTACGCAAAGTGGCTCTTCGATGATTCGTGGAGGCGACTTTTCGATGCTCAAGGTTTGGGTCGGTCTTGAGGCGCGCAGCTTCTTGCAAGCCTCGATTGATACGGTATGGCAAACTACACTCGTGTTGCACTGCGATACTAACAAACACTCAGGTCGAACGATATGTCAAGTCCGACCAGCTTTCCCCGAATATATAATTGACTCATGCATACTACCACATGAGATACTCTTTGTTATCCAGACTTTCAGCTATTGTGAAAGAGACCATAATTGGTTTCTGTGAGAGACGCAAGCCGTCTCATACATCCAGCTCACAGGCAGAAACACTACCTTGTGGAAGCCTTTACACATTAAAGGCACCGTCACCTCCGTATAGAAACATGTGTATCACAAGCCATCTGTCTTGCTATGCGTTTGGAAGCCGAGGCGCTGCACTGTCATTCCACGATTTTAAACACCCGCTTACCGTGGAGGGACGCGTCAAGGCGACAAGGGTCTTGTGCCATGACGTCACGCCTGGGGTAAGCTTCGCAGCTATGCCATACAACATCACTCTTCTCATGTACAATACGTCTTACAACCAATTCATATAAACGATTAATAGAGTTGCCTCGTAACTTTTTGACTGAACCCCTGCATTTCTTGCCTTAACACACACGACACTCTTGCCAGCAACAATGGAGGCCGGAGCCGCTGGTGTGCTCTACGCAGCCGAGAATCTACTCGAGGGTGCCGTCGCCCTCGTAAAGGGTATCACTCATCCAACACTGCCCATCAAGGCAAATCTTACGCGTATATCTTCGGTTCCCCTCGCTCGCTCGCACCACACCGTCTCAGTAGTCAAAGGTCGCGCATACATCTTTGGAGGAGAGACCGAGGCTGGCAAGCTCGGAGACAATGACATGCATATTGTCATTCTACCGTCGAGCGGCGTTCTCGACGCCGACTACACCAAGTATCCCGCTCGCGCGACAAACGGTCTGGACGACGTGCCGAACTCGAGAAAAGGACATACGGCTACGGTGATAGGAGATAGCATCTACGTGTTTGGCGGCGAGGGAGAGAGTGTGGCAAACGAGAAGGGGCGGGTTTGGGTTTATGATACAGTATCGAACACATGGTCTTACCTTGATCCAGCGGAAGGCACGCTCTATCCCAGCCAGCGAGCTGGTCATGCTTCGGCGAGCTCAGATCTGCCAGGCCCGAAGACAACGACATATGTCGAGAAGGCACCACAAGCACCTGCTGACCCCGCAAAGAATGTTCCTGAGCCGCCGGAAGCTAATTCATACGGGACCATCTTCGTAGTCGGAGGTCGTGATACTTCGAGCAATGACCTTGCAAATGATGCGCTTGCATTTGACGTCAAGACGAGGACATGGACCAATATACCTTCTCCAACAGGTCAGCCCCGAGAAGGCGCAGGCTTAGCACTCATTGGCAGTCGCCTATATCGATTTGGTGGCAAGGGCATCGAGACGTTTGCCTCAGGTGCGACTGAGTACGTGGACGCATCACATGTATGGACGCATGCAGAACGCGGAACTACACCGGTCGCGAGTGGCTGGAGCTGGGAAGAAGTGAAGCACACGGACAGCCAAGGTAGTACTGCTACAGCACCACAGGCGCGGGCAGACGCAGGACTTGTAGGCGTCACGACAGGCCAAGGGCGACACTACCTGCTAGCTGTTGGCGGAGAAACCGAGGATGGTAGCTACCTTGACGATATATGGGCATTGCAGCTTGCACCTGAGCGTTACACGGCCGCAGCAACCAAGGACACTATCCGCTCCGGTATGAAGAGGGACACGCATGAGTCGCAGTGGGCTGAGGTAGTATACCGGTACGTAGACACAAAGGGCGAAGAAGAGAAGGAGATACCAGGAAAACCAAAGAGGGGTCTCGGAGCAAGAGGACATTTCGGTATTGCCAAGGGTACAGAGGTTGATGGAGCGACATGTGTAGTGTGGGGTGGTGTTGACACGAACGGTAGTGTACTAGGCGATGGTTGGATGATTACTGTTGACAGGTGAGCTGTCATGTCGTGCTCCCATGAATATAGATGGAACATGCATTTCAAACATACATCTACGGCAAATAATGTTTGACCGCCTAGAATGTGGTCAATTTGTGGATTTCCGATGCTCCTTCCTGTGCTATCTTTAAGAAAGAGTTCTTAAGATTTTCCAGCTTTTCTCTGATGTATGCATGATCTTATAGGGAGAAGCTCATATTTCCTTAATTTTCTTGTTCCTAACAATGCTGTAGACGCGACGTGACGCGACGCTCGGAGCAATTACCGGCGTAACGATGCGGCAAACAACACCAAGCCTCAAGAACCCCTAGCCATCTGGATCTGCGCTGCGCTACGCTTTACGTTGTCTTTATACTCTTGCGCATAGGTATTGGATGCCGCTAAGCACAATCAACACCTTGATATCTGCACTTTGAGGCTATCGGACTCTGTATTGGCGGAGTGGGTGTAAAGGTGAAACAACAAAGCTCACCCAATCAAGAAAGTGACGGCAAAACACGACCAATCCTCGGCTGTATCTATACAGCGATTACCCGTCTACACCAACTCAGACAGCCCTGCAAGGATTCGGGGCGCATCTGGATAAACACGAGCTTCGATTGAGTGGCTGACAGCGGCGCAAGCACGGGAATGACGGAGAGGGCCGACCCAGTAGGGTGCCGCTAGAATACAATGCAGAACCTGGGAATTTTGGGCATCATGCGCCTGTTTTCTGGGCTCTGGGGAGGGTTGGTTTTAATTCTGCTGCTTCCACAGCATGGCGTTGTGCGAGGATCTGGTTTTCAGGACGATCGTACCGGTTACGCTGCACGAGGAGAGCACATACACCAGCAAAGACTACAGTCAGTCTCTTACAACAAGTCGACGAGTGAGAAAGATTTGAAAGAGACATCAATTATGGGTTGGGGTGAGTCATGATCTAATGGTCTAAGAGTGTGGTAAGAAGGGACGAAACTGATTTTGTATCAACAGGCGGAGATTTGACTCTGGTAAACGGTTCGCCGTTCAGGTGGATCTTGAATAGCCAACACTCATATCAAATGGACACATGGATATGGCCAACAATCAACGCTGGTATGAACAATTCTGACCTAGAAACGACACCGCCGCTGACTGAACAAGGCCAAGCATCCAGAGTCTATGTGGAATTCGGGACCAGAGGAAGCACCCGTGACGATGCGGGTGAGGCCTACTACAGTATCGATGAAACATCGGACAAGTTCACAGTATTGAGTCGAAAGCCTTCAGACTATAAGCTCACCATATCTTTGGACGATATGTCGACGAAGCAGAGTTCGCAAGGAGCAAAGATCGATCTGGGCTTTCGGCACAACGCTGCAGTCAACTGGATCATGTCTGTGGATGAAGCAGGTAATTGGTGGTCGAATAGCGGTACGTATTCGGATTGGATGCAGCAGAGCCTGGGCTCGTTGGCGAACAGAACCTTGAAGCACATATGCATGCCGGGCTCTCACGATGCAGGCATGGGTACCTTCAAACCTGGTACCATCGGTGCGCACTTTGCGAACACCCAGACACAATACCTAGATTTCTATCAACAACTAATGGCCGGATCGCGGTATTTTGACCTTCGTCCAGTGCTCTCTCGAGGGGAATGGGTAGCCGGTCACTATGGCCAAGTGGGCGACATCTGGCTTGGTGGTAATGGACAGACGCTTGAAGAGATCATACGTCAGATCAACGACTTCACAGCAGATTACCAAGAGCTCGTCATCATAAATTTAAGCCACACACTCGACACAGACAACAAGTACAAAGACCTTACCCAAACGCAATGGAATGATCTCTTCACCACACTAAAGAGCATCAACGACCGCTATATTCTCAAAAACTCAGGAACCACTGATCTCTCTGATAAACGCCTTGGGGAATTCATCACCGACCGTGCTTCAGTCCTCGTGGTCGCCCAGATACCTGAAGGTATAACACTGGGCGACTTTGCAAGCCAGGGTTTTTACTCCGGTCGTAATTTTCCGTTCTACGACGAATACAGCAATAGCAACAACCTTGCCAACATGAAGAGCGATCAGTTAGCCAAACTAAAGCAGAATCGAAACATCGTAGGCGAAGAACATGAGAAGAAGGATGCTTTCCACATCTTCTCCTGGACGCTGACGCAACAACCTGAAGACGTCCTAAATTTTGACAAAGCCATCATGTTCGTAATCCGCCTTCTCTGCCTACAATTTCTTCCCTGGACTAACATGACACATAGGAATATGGCCGCGTCAGCCTTCGATGATCTAATAAGCGAAGCCTGGAACGCTTTTACGCCGCAAAGCTTCCCAAACGTATTGTTCGTAGATAGTCTTGGAGTCAGAGACAAGAGTGTGGTTTTCCCGTTTGACAGACCAAAGCAGGGGTTACAGCCCAACTCTGATATTGCTGCATTTGCTGTTGCAGTAAACAACGGGATCGCAGGGAAGAACGGGATTGTCACTGGGAGACAACTGAAAAGGGGGGCGTAACGTCTGAAATAGCTAAGTATATGGAATTGCTTTTTATGATTTGAGAATAGACCTCGTCCTCAGTTCTACACAAGATCCGAAGCGAAGTATTAAACATACGTGAATGTTTGTAGGAACGTTATAGCCAGACAAGACATTCAGCACCCCGCACAGCATCTTGAAGTTTTCGGCCGATACCTCTCCGTGGAGATGATCCTTTTGCCCAACCAAGTCGAGCTATCGGTGCAGAGTGTCAAGTGTGACTGTGGTTGATCTATGACGCACAACATGCACACGAAAGTATGCCACTGGCGCGAGATATTTGTGGTTCATGGATCGCGTTTGTCCGCCTGCAGTGCTTCTTCCTAGACCTTCCTTATTCCTTCGGTCTGACTCCATTCCGGACAGGAAGCCTGACGAAATCTTTGTTTACAAACACGGATGTCAGGCATAGGGCCAATAGTAGATCTTGACGAACATATCTGACTCTACATCCACATCGCATCTCGATATCGATAGACGTTGCGATGATCTACATTTGTCATGTTGCTCTTCATAATTTTGTGCAGGTCCCTGATGTAGGTGATCTACGACTGATCAGCAGCGGGACGTCAATCCTCTGTGCGACAACGTTGTGTGCCGCTCGTGCATGTAACCGATGCTGATCTTCGATGTTAGGTTCAACCTATCGCCTTACAGTTCACTCATTGTATAACAAAGTACGTCTGGCGGACAAGGAAACAAATGTTAGTGGAGGAAAAAGTAGACGTCCTCACGGTGCAACACGCCCAGACAGACCACGACCCCTGAGGCATTCATGTACATTGACTTCTCAGGCTGCAGCCGACGTGCTCATCATGCAATACGAGTATTTGCGGGTATACGGCATGCGCCAAGTGCCACGAGATGCAACGGCAGAGCAAGTGCTTGTTCTTGCTTAACAGAAGAAGCGATACGGGTAGGGGACGCCTTGTTTCTCCACACGATTTCCTTGGCTCAATCGCCCCTTGGAGATGCTATATCCAGCGTAAGGGAAGAAAAAGAATATATGACCGCAGCTGGATATCGATAATGTGGAGGCTGCAGGGCCGTCCTATCCGGTTCTGGCCTTATGTGTCAGGGTAAATTATTAGCCCATGAGTAGGATGTGTGAGTGGCACAAGGGTCATTGGTGATGCCTGGCATCCCAGCTCACGCGGCACCGGGAGGCGGAGGTTGAGATATGCGATCGGAAATTCTACCAGTCGCAATACAGGCCGCAAACGATTCTTCTCCACCGTTGAACTCCGTAAGCCTAAGAGTTACTAAGAAATGGTCGTGCTGTTGCTTGCGCACGAGAAGAGTTTGTCTATCGCAATTTTGTTTTGGCGAGTCAAGCCGCCGGCACGAGGCTGAAGAACCTAGTCACTTGAGCAAAAGCTTGTCTCGCAACAGAAAAGCAATATGCTCAAAATAGACTCGGGCTTTATTCCTTGCGGTATTCCCGATGTGCATACAGTAGAGCTGTTCTATGAGACTATGGAGTGGTGGAGGTTTTGAAGAGGCTGCCTGAATCAGATGTATGAGTGGTTAGCTGCATGGAGACAGAGAAGGGATACGAGGTCTTCCCGTCCCCCTTGATCCCAATCGTCTCAATGCAAAACGTATTGATTATTGAGCGGCTTGCTCTTGTGGTTGCGTGTTAGAATGCGCCATTGCCCTTTGGCATCGAGTCATCCACATAGGCAAAGAGTGACGATTCGCGACGGTATACCGGCAGAGCGAGGCGTTTGGCGGAAGCAAGTATCCCGTCCTGTTGGAGAGTGGGAGCGATTAGTATTGAGTCTCGCTTGGCAGAGCACGTGATTGGCTCATCTCGTATCATCGGAAAGCCCACTTGACTCCAATTTTCCTCGGAAGCTGCAGGCGTCTGGACCACAGGGGGAGAGGAGACGTTCAAGGTAGTGGATTCGCGCAACATGCTACCTTTCGCGGAAGAAACTTCATGCAATTGCATGGCTTGGCTTGAAAGACTCGTACGACTGCCTACACGAAGACTTTGGTGGTGATGCGGGGCGGATCTCTTATCCCTAACAAGCTCCTCCAAGAGCTGCACCCGTCGGTTGGGCGTCCTCGGCAGCTGTTGCCAATGCGCCAGCGCATGTCGGTGCTTTCATGGCTCAACGCCATGGCTGACGCCCGAAGGGCCATCTGTTAGGTGCTGCACCATCAGACCGATCATGGAAGACGTCACATCGCCACGCGCTTAGCATCTCACAACAGCTAAATGATAATTTTCTAGCGTATAGGCGAGATACCATCATCGCAACATGTTGAACAGCGACCGCGCGACGACCATATATGCCAAGCAACCGTTAAGTGAGGGACAATGGTGGAGAACGTGTGCGATGAATCACTCATTGTTTCGACCGATTGCCGGCCTGCAGACGTCAGAGGCGTGTGGTAATAACATTTCGGATGGCACAGATGCCAAAACACGTTTCAAACGGCTTGGATCAACCATCTTGATCTATTTTTCGCTCGACAACGTGATAGAGTTGATGGTTCCTGCATGGCAAAGGAGTCCGTGCTACTTACCACCCATGACGAAACGTCCCAATCGCGCATCATGTCCGCCCGAAGCGAAGCCGGCGCCGCGGGTCGACAGCTTGAAATCTGCCAGCCCCAGGGGCCCGCGGCACCAAGCTTCCTTTTCCCAAGCTGACCGGCACCTGCAGGCAAGTGTCGAGAGCGCTAGCCGTAACGCGAGTCAACATTAGCACCATGCCTTACGGGGGTTGCTGGCTGGCTGTCGATCATCTTCGTCCTTCATAAGATGATTCTGCCCGCACGTCTTGATGAGCTTTCTTGGTACCTTCTGTTCGAAGTTTTAATTCTACCTTACCTTCATCTTGACCATTCCTTCTTTTCGGTCCAAGATTCCCCAGTGTGTCGTCGATATTGGCCACCACTATCCACTCGCTCACCTCTCTTGATCTGACCTACCAGATCAACACTTAATTCCGTAATTCGAACCGACCTTATTCTTACAACATGCACTACTCTACCGCTCTTGCTGCCGTTGCAGCTATTACTCCTTTGGTCAACGCTCATGGAGCTGCCCTACCCAACATCATTGGACTGAACCCCAGGGATCTCCGCGCTCGGGATTTGCTTTCTCGCACCGGAGCACGTTTCACTGGAGTCAACGAACTTCTCAAGCCCAAGACCCAGGTCAAGACTGCCGTCGTTGCCCGTCAGGATGACCGCCAGTGCGGTGCAGGCGTCGGCAACTGTCCCGCTGGCCAGTGCTGCTCAGAGGCTGGCTACTGTGGTACTGAGGACGACTACTGTTACTCTCCCGGATGCGACTACGCGCACGGTCCTGGCTGCCCTGAGAACGCAACTCCAGGTGGTACCAACACCTCTTCTATCGCTCGTCCCAAGCTCGGTGACGTCCAGTACGGTGGTGCTGGTATCTACGGTTGTACCACACCAGGTACGGTTGCCATTACCTACGACGATGGCCCACAAAAGGTCTTCACCAGCCACATTCTCGATGTCATGGCTTCGTACAACGCAAAGGCTACTTTCTTCATCACTGGAAACAACATCAACAAGGGACAGATTGACATCACCCCTGAGTTCAGCGATGTCCTCAAGCGCATGGACTCTGAAGGCCACCAGCTTGCTTCCCACACCTGGACTCATTTGGACTTGAGCGCCATCTCCCAGCAAGACCGTTACAACCAGATGATCAAGAACGAGATGGCTCTCCGCAACATTGTCGGCAAGATCCCCACCTACATGCGCCCCCCATACTCCAGCTGCACTGCTGAGTCAGGCTGCGAGAAGGACATGGCTGATCTTGGCTATCACGTCACATACTTCAACCTTGACACTGATGACTATGAACACGACAGTACCACTCTGATCCAGTACTCCAAGGACGTTTTCCTGGGCAACGTCACCAGTGGCCCCGCTGCCAGCAACCAATGGCTCGAGATTGGACATGACATCCACGAGCAGACTGCCATGAACCTTACTGAGTACATGCTCTCCACCCTTACCCAGCTCGGCTACAAGGCTGTTACCGTTGGTGACTGCCTCGGTGACCCCAAGGAAAACTGGTACCGCACTGCTGGTGGTGCTGGCTCTGCCAACCCTACTACTTCTGCTACTGCCCCCGCTGCCACTGGAACCAAGCAAGTCACCACCGATGCTACTTGCGGTGGAACCAAGGGATACACATGCCTGGGATCTTCGTTCGGTAACTGCTGCAGTTCTGCCGGTTACTGCGGTACCACCTCAGCCTACTGCGGAACTGGTTGCCAGTCTGGCTTCGGTAACTGCGGAAGCAATGGCGTCGCTCCTACCACCACCACCAAGGCTACGTCGACGACCAAGGCTGCTACCACTAGTTCCAAGGCCCCTGTCGCCTCTGCTGCAGGCAAGGTTTCCACCGATGGCTCATGTGGCGGTGCTTCTGGCTTCACCTGCGCCGGCTCAACCTTCGGGAACTGCTGCTCCCAATACGGCTGGTGTGGAAGCACCACCGACCACTGCTCTACTGGCTGCAACTCTGCTTTCGGTACGTGCTCTGGCACTGGAGCGTCTGCTACCAAGGCGGCTGCTACCACTACCACCAAGGCTGCTGCTGCTCCAACCAAGAAGGCTTCCACTGACGGATCTTGTGCCGGAACCTCTGGCTTCACATGTGCTGGATCTACTTTCGGAAACTGCTGCTCCCAGTACGGTTGGTGCGGAACCACCACCGGTCACTGCGGTACTGGCTGCCAATCTGGCTTTGGTACCTGCAACTAAGTCAACCCCACTTTCGCGTTTCATTTAGTTGGAAGCAAGAATTCCCTATCAGGGGTCGATTGATCTATCGTCATCGAGACATGACGGGGCTAGCCCCGTGAACGACGCGACGAGGTTTATATCAAAAAAGGAAAGATAGTTCTCAACTATATTCTTGTACATTACTCTTTTGTACTCTGCTGAATCGATTACTACCGTACAAATCCTGTGTCAGATGTCGCAGATTGACTGAGGACGACGAAAAGAAGTAGCAAATCGCGTAATAGATCATGACAACCATTGATACCCAATACCCATCATTCACCATCAATCGCATTACCTCCACTCTTTTGTTCCGTACAGTGACACTTTTATCAGATATCGACTGCTAGTTTATGTTTGGAAGCGTGTCATGATTGTTCACTCAAGGTATCTAGCTCTCGACTTAATCATCACGTCGTCTCATGGATGCGTTTGTGCTGACCGAAATATTAACATGTAGGGTACGCTATCACCCATTGTGTCATGGCACCGTTTTGGAATGAAGAAATGCAAGCGGAAATTGGTTGTGCCGGCCAGCAATTTCATTGAAAAGCGAGTGTATTTAAACAAGCACCAATGAGATACATGTAAGACGCCCGTGAAAGCCTTTTGTCTCAATCTACATTAAACACTGCAGGTCTAATGTCGATGGACTACTGTCCGTCTGAGCCCCTTGCTTCTACGTACTCCCCGATCGATTATAGAATGATCCTTAGATTGTCTACTACTGTTTTTACTCGGGGCAGACGTTGTTTTCGACCAGGAAGTTATTAAGAGCGTCGATGCATCCGGCGCAGGGGCAGATCTAAGATGATTAGAAGATTGCCTAATGTACAAGAGGATCTGCGAAGATGGTAAATCACGTACCGAAGGAGCACCACCACCAACACAAGCCAGAACTGCAGGAACGGCACCTGGAACTGCGATCGCTCCAGCAATGCAGGCGCCAGCAGCGACTACAGCAGCGCAGTCAAAGAGACTGCAGTCGGCTTGTTGGGCAGCGAACGCAATAACGTTGGTCATCTCTTGGTTTTCGCGCTTGGCGATAGAGTTTGGGGAGGCGACTGCCAGGCCGGCGGCGAGCACGGAGACGGTCATGGTTGAGAAACGCATGTTGATCGATTTGTAAAAGTGGTGTGTTTAGCGAAAGGCTGGTGAAGTGGTTTGATGTTATGATGATAGAGCTTGATGAGTCCTTTCAAGTCGAATTCTGGACATCCTTTATACTTGTTCTTCCTCGCCTCTCTCTCTATGTTACTGCTTCTCCGTCGTCGTCTTATTTGATCGGTAAGCTCTTCCAGTCTTTCCAGGTGGATGTATGGTTAACAAAGTCCTAACTTGGGTCACTGTCTCGGGGTTCGAGGTCTAGCATGAGGCTACTACCACATCTTCGTTCGTCGTTGTGCCCACTCAACGTCCTTCATTCACTCACCGCGCTGATTGAATAGCACTAGTGATGCCTGTACGATCTTTCTTGAATAGCAATGACGGTGGGGGTAAGCTGATCGCATAACAGGCGGAGGCTTGAGGCGTCGAGACGCGAAGGCGATGTTCCGAACAATACCTTTGTGGGCGTAGTAGCTAGAATCTGGGTCTCAAGGGCAAAGTCTGCTGTGGTGATTCGTCGTTTTCATGACCCCAAGAACCTTGGCATAGTCAATGTAGACATGATCTGCTGAGGTTACACAACAGTTAATATGGCTATATTGATGCGGTCCGGTCAGACTGGTAGCAAAACCTTCTTCTGTACATCCTATATCTTACTTCGGCCTGCAGAAGAGGCACTCCTCGGCCCGAAGCGGCTGTGGTTAGGGAATGGGATACTGGAATGAGATACAGCGAGGTTGATCGCACACGCTGACTGACCACTGGCTCAAATTGTGGCTTGCGTTAGGCGGTCAATGAAGATGAGATGCTTATTTTATCTTGGCTTCCGGAAGGGCGGTCATTACGTACAAACTCTCTAGCCCTGACCTCGCTCTGGTTCGGTTGCTGGCCTGTTCGCTACTCTTGCCTCTCATACATTCGTGCCGGATACAATTTTTCTGTTACGTGCTTTGTCTGATTGTAGGTCGATGAGGCTATAAGTTATATCATCGGCACAATATACAGCAGGCCAAGGTAATGACAAACATGAATCTCACTAGTCGCCCAGACATTCGTCAGTATGCAAAGGGAAGAGCCGTCCATACCTACTTTGCCGGGTACGAGATGTAAGCAAATGCTAACGTGATCCGGTCGAGGAGTCATGGCTGCTGCATCTGTTGATTCAATAGCCCCACGTGTTCGGAATGTCGCGCACGTCGTATGGTCCGTTGGGCTCTGCGTCCTGGTCAGCAGAGTAAACAACATTGAAACTTCAGGCAAGCTGGCATACCACGCTCAGTTCACCGAAGAATAAGTAGGTTGCATGCGAAGAGCCAAAACACATGTCTTGACTCCAGTCAGCGTGCGCTTGATGAAGCCAAACAGAGACGACCACAGGAATGGACACCCCTGACGATTTGCTAGATATGACCGTTCAACTCAGCCCAGTGGCATCATTGTTATGCTGGACCTCTATGATGTGGTCATACAACTCCTTTTTTCGTTTCCTACCTGGAATCATATTTGAACAAACAATAACGGAGAGATGGGTTGTGATTATATAAGTTGTACATGAAACTGACCCCCTACTTTAAAAGTTGGCAAGATATGTCTTTTCACGAACTGCACGTGCAATATGAATCAATTTTTTTATGCGCACCTTTCAGGTTGTGCTGTTTTGAACGTTATTGTTGCAAGTACATACAAAGCCTCTTGGGACTAGGGCTATGCATACCAATGGACTTGATGAGGCATGCCCGTTGGAGAATTTGATATAGTTCCAACTAAACCAATCTCTCGAGTTGCCATACGAGGGACTATCGTCGGTCAAGTTGAGGCATGTGGACACAAGCTGTTCTGCACACACTTGATGTTGGTGAAGCGTACAGACTTGTCCTAGTCCTCCCTTGATATTTGGATCTTGATGGCTGCAGAACAACGCGAAAGACGTGGGCGCAAGTCCAAAATAGAAGAACATCTTTCTGAGAGGTCTTGAAGCTCGATAGAGGAAGGGTTCCCTTTGATGGCAAAAAGGGAAAAAATTAAGGGCGCTCCGGGCGGCCATTACCCGGGAGTGGCCATCCCAAAAACATCATTTCAATTGCCTTCCGCCAGAATTGAACTGACGACCTCGTCATTACTAGTGACGCGCTCTACCACTGAGCTAGGAAGGCTTTGATGGAGAGTTAAGCATTTGAGACATTCATATTTCGCGCTGTAGGCTTGCCGCTGGTTGGTGCTGCATCGAGGTGGCAGAACGTTACCTGATGCAATAGCAGGACCCGCTTAGCTTCGGATAACAGCATTGCGCACCTTCCTGCTAGAGACTCAGTTGCGCAGTCGCCTTTTTAAAAAAAAATGCAGAGGAGTCGCAGGGAGCGTAGTGTGATGGACGAAGAGTGTACTTGTCTCGTGGCGCACCCTATGCCGTCATGCACCGTGCCTGCCTTGCTGTTTGTGAGGTATGTCATTCAAGACAGGGGGCCGCTAGCTATCGTTGAGGACTATTGCTTGTGGCTTCGTTTGGCCGTAGCAATGGTTCAAGTCGGTTCACGGCAGCAACTGTATAGCCTTGCCGCGTTGATTTGTTTGCGAGCAAAAAACGCGCTCGACGAGCATCGCACAGTCTGTTTGGCGCCTTGAGACGCGCTGGCGGTTTCAATTTCAAGGCGTATTGTATCGAACAAGATCGATGATGGTCGCATTACAGTTGCCAGCGCATGACTTTGGTAAGACGCACCAAGCCTGGAACATGATGTAAACGAAGCACGGGGTAGGGCTCCGAGTGTTTTGTGGAGAAGCAGACGGAGTCTGGGGCGGGTGACGAGTTAAGCGCAAGCTCATTTCACATGCCACCGCAGCCAGGTCGCCAAGGCACCAAATTAAGAAAGCGAGCGATTTGAGCCTCTCCCGCTGATCGCGGTCCTTTCTTCCAGCACCCCTTCAAACACGCCTTTTCACTACACCGCGACACGCCAACAAAACAGATTTACTGCCAGGCTCCGAATCCTGGCCTCAATTATCACCATTCCCGATATTCCAACACGACCATCTATGGGCTCTGCTTCCTTCGCCGTAACCACTTTCCTCCCCACCGTTCAGCTTACCGCAGTTGGCACCTTCTTTCCGTACAGCGCACTGAGCTCGGGTCTGAACAGGACGGACGCCTCTTTCGCATCGCTGGTTCGGCTAGGGGTAGGAGTTCCGCCGTGAATATTCGCGGCGGACTGTAGTATTGTTCTGCCCAAGACGGGCATTGGATGTGCGCGCAGTTCCCTCTGACAGGGGGCGCAAATGCTAATCATGAGCAGAATCCGCGCGCAGCCTGAAGACTGACGAATTTATATCGTATTACCCCACCACTACCGCTGTCATGGTTTTCGCATTCGACCAGAACGATGCGCACCTTCCAGCCAATGCGCTGCCAAATCCCGAGCCTGTCATGCCTGATGATGCCGACATGTTCGCACCTGGGAACATGGACATGAGCCCCCCGAACGTGCCCCTCCATGTGGGCACCCCGCCGATCAATATCGTCAGCCCTATGCCCAAGCGCGCAGTGCAGCCCGATCCCGAATGCAAGCAGCAGGGTCCGGACAAGTTGGATTTCGACGCAGTCATGAGGAAGGCCCAGAAGAACAAGAAAAAGAAGAAGAAGGGCCTGAAGGCAGGCTTACAGGCTACGAGTGTCACCCGGGGCTTCCACACTCCAGTCACGTCTGGTGGGGAAGAGTCTGATTATTCTCTGGCGACTACACCACGTTTTGGCCCTGTTCGTTCCGGACTCCCAAGTGTGACCAGCAGCCCAGCGCTCCGTCCCCAGTCCACGGCAGGAGGCATCAGCAACCTCAAAGCCCAACTCGAGGCGCTGAGTCTAGGTCCAAGGAGCGACTCCCCCATGAAGGATTACCCAGGAAAGGGCGTGCCTATGAGCAGGGTCACGTCGCAGTTGTCGAGCAACACCAGCATGTCGGGTCGAGAAAGCGACAGTGATCGTACCGAGATGGAGAGCTATGAAATCGACCTCAACGCCGAAGACTTCAGCGTTGATACGCTCTCCAAAACCTCGACCATGTTGAACAATGGCATGGTGCGTAAGATGACGGCAGAAGACTTCGAGCCGTTGATGTGTCTGGGCAAGGGCAGCTATGGCACCGTCTTGTTGGTCAGGCAGCGCGCCACAGGCCGTCTTTTCGCGCAGAAGCAGTTCAAGAAGGCCTCCATCACTGTGCATAAGAAGCTCATAGAGCAGACCAAGACGGAGCGCAATGTTCTCGAGAGTGTGAACCGCCACCCATTCATCGTCAACTTTTACTATGCTTTCCAAGACCAGGAGAAGCTGTACCTCATCCTGGAGTATGCCCAGGGAGGCGAGCTGTTCCACCACCTTGAAGCCGAGCGCATGTTTTCTGAAGATGCAGCAGCCTTCTACATGGCCGAAATGGTGCTTGCGCTCGACCATCTTCACCGCACAGTCGGCGTCATCTACCGTGATTTGAAGCCAGAGAATTGCCTTCTAGATTCCGAGGGCCACCTGCTCCTCACCGACTTCGGCCTAAGCAAAGTCAGTCTTGATGAAGACAACCCCTGCCGCTCCTTCCTCGGCACCGTAGAGTACATGGCTCCGGAAGTAGTTCAAGGCCTCGAGTACGGCGCGGCAGTCGACTGGTGGTCCCTAGGTGCGCTTGGTTTCGACCTCCTCACTGGTGCTCCTCCTTTCACTGGCAACAACAACGCAAAGATTCAGGAAAAAATCGTGAAACAGAAACTCTCATTGCCTTATTACCTTAGCGCCGAAGCCAAAGACCTTCTCACCCGCCTTCTCCGCAAAGACCCGAAGAAACGCCTAGGATTCAACATGGCCAAGGACTTGCCCAACATTAAGAAACATAGATTTTTCCGCAAAATCGATTGGAAGAAGTTGGAGGCGAGGGAGTTGACACCGCCGATTCAACCACTTATCACAGACCCGGAGTTGGCAGAGAACTTTGCTCAGGACTTCACCGATCTTCCGCTGAGCCCTGTTCTGACAAAGAAGTTTGATGACTTGATGTTCGAAAGTCAGAGCCAGGCTTCTAGCAATCCTTTTGGTGGATTCAGCTTTGTGGCTAGCCAGAGTCTGTTGGATAGTGGAGAGTGGGGATACTAACTTGATGCAGAGATTTGTCTAATTGCATTGTTTCACCGTGTTGTATACTTGGGTTTTGCATATTGTTTACATTGTTGGAGAGAAAGAGGGTAATAGAGGGTCGTTGCTTCGTCATGTTTCATTCGATGAGTATGGCAACACTACACAACGGCACAGAAGTCACTTTCAATGGTTACTAGATAGAATTCTTTCCTCGTAGGCTGAATAAACCATCCCCTTCCAAACTCCATGCTCGTGCCGTCGTCGGTATCATGCGCAAGTATTAATACAGACTGTGAACCAAGTGGGAATCGTAAAACCGAAAGAAAAGCTATTACAGCTCTCGGCTGTCAGCACAATAGTGTTTGCACCTAGGAAGTAGGAGCGGCAGCGGCAGCGTAGGAGTCTGCGCCCTTCTCGCTTTGACCCTGGGCGGGCTTCTCGCTGCTCTCGGCGGTAGCGGCAGCACCCTCCTCACCAGCAGGCTTCTGCTTCTTAAGGTCTGCCAGATGCCTAGCCTCGTTGTGGACGTCCATGACAGTCTTGTTTCCCTGGTCGTAGAAAGCACGAAGCTTCTGTCCAGTGGGTGTAGATGCGGCCTTGTCAAAGTAGCTGGTCATCATGTTGAAGGCAGCGTAGCCCTTGTTTGTCACGCCCAGCTTCTGGTCGACGACTTGCGCCTTCTGTGTAGCCTGGGTCTTTTGGTCGAAGTTGTTGAGGATGTTCATGAACTTGGTGCTGTAGCCGTTTTGCTTGTCTGCTGCAAGGGCCTTCTCGATGGCCTTGTCGGAGATGGCATAGCCGTGGGCGAGGTACTCGGCGATGATGCGTGCGCGGGGCTTCTGCTCCTGCTCGATGTGGTGGTCGCCGTCCTTGGCGTCTTCGGCGGCGGCAGACTTCTCGCCGGCAATCTCGTCGAGGCTCTTAGCTGATGTGACCTGGACCGAGTTGTGTCCAAGCTGGGTGTTGTCGAGGAGAAGGGCGGTCTTGGCGGCAGCGGCCTTCTCAAACGTAACGGAGGCTGACTGTGTGTCGTCGCCCGAAGGCTTCACGCTGAGCGACTGGATCTTTCCGCAGAAGGAGAAGAAGCTCTTGATCTCATCCTCGCTGGTCTTGGTGGAGATGTTCTCGACGTTGACGGTGGCAGCCATGTTGACGTATATGCAGGGTGGGGGTGGTTTGAGAGAATTGGGTGCTAAGGGTATAGTAGTTAAGAAGAGTGCAATGATTCTATGAGTGATGTAGTAGACTAGGTGTTGGAGACAGGGTCTATTTGTAGTGGTCGAGGGGTATAAGAAGCCAGTTCAGGGAGGGGCGCAGCCTGGCAACGCATGGGCTGATGACGTCGCGCGGGGCGGTGCTAGTGGCGTCTAGATGCCCACGCTCTAGGGCTGGCGGGAAGCTTCACGAAGCGCTGCTTGGGCTGGCTTGCATGTGAATGCCTGCCACCACTGGTTGCTTCTTCACACACACACACACACACACACACACACACACACACACACACACACACACACACACACACACACACACACACAACTGACTGCGCATGTCGTGGCTACATGCCATCTATACACGAGTACTCTCACAGGCACCTTTCTCTAGCGGTCCATTAAGAAGTAAAATCTTGGGTTTAGAGACGCAATTAGGGGTGGGATGTGAGGCACTGCACTACTCGAGCGTCTAGAGAGCATAAATCCAGCATTGGTATGCACTCGCACGTCAGGACCCTATGTAGATATGGACCTGATGGGGACGTGATGCCTACCGTGACGCTCCACTGCTCCACCAAACCTCGGCTTTAGCAACGTCATAGCTCCGTCTTCTCAAAACATCTTCCATGAGCTCCACCAGCTGCCAACTCACACAACAGTCGCATAGCGCCTGCACCGTCCACAATGGCTTCCAGACTGCTTCCGGCGTCGCCACGATTAGCGCAGTCATGTCTGCGTCGCACGCCAAGTCTAGCACCGACCGTATCTCGACTCCCACAGCGCCGCTACATCTCCGCATACGGCTACGAACAGGCCAAAGCCCTCACTTTCTCAGACTATGGCGAGCCTCCAGCTGTGCTCTCTCTTCACGGTCATTCCATCTCGCCACCACATAGCAACTACATGACGCTGCGCTTCCTCGCTTCGCCCATCAATCCCGCCGACATCAACCAGATCCAAGGTGTATACCCTTCCAAGCCAACCTTCACAACAAACTTGGGCACCCCCAACCCAATTGCTGTCGCTGGAAACGAAGGTGTGGCAGAAATCATAGCACTTGGCGAGGGTGTCAAGAAGGAAGGCTTCAAAAAGGGCGACTGGGTCTTTATGAAGGGTCCTGGCTTCGGGACATGGCGAACACATGCAAGCGCCACGACCAACGATGTCGTCAAACTCGATGACCAGATGCGTGAAGGAATTACCGCTATCCAGGCCGGCACCGTGTCCATAAACCCATGCACAGCATACCGCATGCTGCGCGACTTCACAACCCTCTCTGAAGGCGACTGGTTTATACAGAATGGTGCAAATTCGGGTGTCGGCCGCGCAGCCATCCAGCTAGGCAAGAAATGGGGTTACAAGAGCATCAATGTGATTCGTAGCCGGGAAGACAAGAGCAAAGAAGAAGCCATGAAGAAGGAACTGCAAGATTTGGGTGCTGACGTCGTAATCACAGATGCAGAATTGCAGGCTCAAGGCATTAAGGATCAGGCCAAGGAATGGACAAACGGCGGCCGCGCGCCTATACGTCTAGCTCTCAACTGCGTAAACGGCAAGGCGGCCACCGCCATGGCTAAACTGCTTTCCTCGTCATCACATTTCGTTACGTACGGCGCTATGTCCAAGCAACCTTTGACCATTCCTGCGTCCATGCTCATCTTCAAAGACATCCATTTTCACGGCTTTTGGGTGAGCAGATGGGCAGAGAAACATCCAGAGGAGAAGCAGAAGACTGTTGCTGACGTGCTGGATATGACAAGAAGGGGCGAGTTCAAGGATACGCCTGTTGATGAGATCAAGTGGGAATGGGACACCAAAGGCGAAGAATTGATAGGAAAGGTGAAGGATACGCTGGAGGGGTACAGGGACGGCAAGGGCATTTTTGTGTTCGGTAAGACGTAAATTATATACCCTTCCAAATAAGAGGTATACATTCCACGACGTATATATGTCAAGCTATTGAAAACTATAAAGTTATGGTACATTTTAGATGCTCTTACTGCAAGAAAACCCTCGAACCGTTATTAGGCAAAGGCGCCCTGAAGAGCACAAATGGTCGTTCCCTCCGATCCGTGCCAGGGTAAAAGGCCGAGCTGAAGGCAAGTTGATTGTCGGTAAAGTAAAGGT
Source organism: Alternaria burnsii (assembly GCF_013036055.1). Taxonomy (NCBI): domain Eukaryota; kingdom Fungi; phylum Ascomycota; class Dothideomycetes; order Pleosporales; family Pleosporaceae; genus Alternaria; species Alternaria burnsii. The sequence continues at coordinate 2,454,652 of NW_024066107.1, read as the reverse complement.
AACCATCGCTTCCGACAGACACTGTATAAATTAGCGTCGTTCAGTGTGAGCAGTGTCAAGAAAAACTCACTGGTATCCACCCAACTAATCCTTGGGTCCCTCACAAACAGCGTCATAGACGCGTTCATCGGGTTGTGAAACCCGATTTCATTTTGCTCCATATCTGTTACGAGTGAACAAAGTCAGTGTATATCTCACATGCAGTTTTTACAGGGATACTTACTACCCGCGTAGATGAAGCCATTGGTGTCCGTCTCAAATCCATCACTAACACCCCTTTCTCCCTTGTTATTCACCGCACCCAGCGCCAAGAGCTCGGAAGCTTGACTGCGGTCCCGTAGGCGCTCAGTAGGGATACTGTACAATGTGCGTCCACCAACGGGGCCAAAGTACAAGTATTGTCCATCAGCTGATAAGGCGATACCATCGCTACCCAACGGTACAGTGGTAAGCGGTTGACCAGGACCGGGAATGTAGTAAGCTGGTTGACCCCAGACATATGGAACAAACCCCCTCTCAGCCCTCGTCTCCTTTGTACCATCGAGGTGGCGCCAGCTCTCGCCTGTGCCTAGATCTACGATAATGATTCCATTGCGGCCCTCAGACGATGAGTCGGTGATGTAGGCTACTCCTTTGCCAGAAGCAGAGACGGAAGGTCGCAAGTCGAAGCGGACATCGTTTAGGTACGAGTCTGGGAATGCTACCGTGGGTGGGAAGACTATAGTCTGAATCACTGTGTCAGACTCAATGTCTACACCGACAAGCTTGGGACCACCAGGAGACGCATTGACTAATGTACCATCTTCAGTCAATGCGCGTCCCGTATCTAAGATCCATAGGCGATCTTGGGGATCCAAGACTACACTCTGTACGCCGATGAGGTAATTCTGGTAGTTTGCACCAGTCGGCGGAGTCGTTGTGTAATTGATAGCTCCAATTGGTGGGTTGTTAATCTCCACGCTAGGATAGGGTGTCTCGGTGCCGTTGGTCGTGAGCTCTGCCACGGCATACTTGTTATTGGTACCCGTATTTGTGTTATTAGCATCTAGGCCTGCCGGATAGTTCGAGAACTTGCGGCCGCCTTTCGATACGGTGATTCCTATGATCTGTGTTAGTGGCCATGAATTTTGCAACGCTGACAGAGTGCATTGGTACCGGTAGGCCATTGGTCGTTGTACAGATGCACAATCTCAAGAGCTGGGCCAGCGACACCGGGATCAGAGCGAATGCGCTGTGCACCGGATAGCGCAGGAAGCAATGTGCTCAATGTCCATACAAGAAGGGACAACATCATGGACGCAACAAGATTCTGTTGACATGTAACGACCACGGCACAACGCCTGACAGGCAGTATATATAGCCTCGGAGCACGCAAGCGCGAACTGCAAACATTACCTCAGAAGGTACCTGGACATCTGGGCATTGCTAGTCTTCACGTCATGTACATGTCAGGTACCAGGATAAAATCGAGCAATTACCTAGGTATGGACGATCTTTGAGGCTGCATCTAGGGAAGCTACCCGCTTACGGCTCAGGATCGACGGCGCATTTCCCCGCTTTTGTGATGCAATACCATTTGGCGCACCAGCACATTGTGAGCGGAAAATAGTGCCGTGGTTGATATGGATCCTTGCGGATTGGAAAGGTCTTTAATTCTCTCTATTTCACAATCCTTTCCACGATAATGTTTAGCCAACCCACTCTTGCACAACATCTTTCAAGGACGTACTACCGGCAGCTCCGCTCCAAACATGCGATTGCTCACTGTCTCCCGATTCTGCTATGGTATCGACAGCCAGAGCAGTAACCTTCAATTCCCCATCATTGAAATCGACTTTGATATCCTTGGTGGACTTCGTGCTTTTCTTACTGTCCTTGGTTCGAATTGAGAGCCGTGGATCCTGGGTTCTCGTTTGCGCGCGTGAAGCATAGTCACCCTTCAGAAGTCTATGCGCAATATGCAGGGAGAGAATCCAGTCGAGATATGACTTCAACTCTGTAACACTATCAAACTTGTGTTGCTGGAACAATCCGATATCGGAAGTCAAAGTGGATGGAAGTGTAAGCTTGTGCTCTGTGCCAAAAGTCGGTTGACCGATGATCGTGCGTGTGACAACGATGAGATTTTCCGGCTGTGCACTGTTGGACGTGGGGAGGGTCAATGTAGCTTTCCCATCGAAAGGCTTCATGAAAATTTCGAGCAGCTGGTCGGTTGCAGACAGACCCTTTCTTGACATCGTTTTTAGGCTCTCTACGAGGTTCGCCCAGGATGTCTCACGCGTGGTCTCTAGTGTCGCATCAAGGCCTGCACCCTTCAGAGTCTTTGCGACCAAATCGAGGTAAGCATAGAGTGAGTCAACGCCAGCGATGTGGTTAAGTATCGCGAGAAGCGTACGCAGTAGAGGCGGTGGTAGCTTCTCCCGTGCCTGGCCGGTCAATGGAGGTGGAAGCTGCGATCTCCGATGTAGACGCATGCTGTGCTCATGAACGAGGAGCAAGCGAAGCGCTTCAGCGATATTGCGAGCGAGCCAGTCGTGCTCATGACCTTCGTTACTCGGTATAGGATCGTCTCGAGGTATGCAATCAATGAGCAACTTTCGATCCTGGAATGCACTACCCATTTGGGGCGCATCTATGTGGATGACTGAATCCCGAAATGCGACACCATACGCCAAGAGCTGCCTCGTCTCCAAGCTCATTTCATAATACAGCTCTTCCTCGAGTAAGGAGTCACGCGCAAGTTGAATTGACTTCTCGAGAGACCGGGTTGCAAAATCGCCGTCGACAGAGATTTGTGATGTACCTGTAATCTTGCCGTCGATGCTGACTCGCACGCGAAATGTTTTAGGCTTCAACGCAAGAGCTGGATCTAGTATGATACTTCCATCTTTGTCCATCTGGAGAGGTGCGAATCCACGGGCCTTGAAATGGTCGCTAGCTAGAATGTCGTCAGCTTCAATTCAGCATGCGAATTAATAAGCAGTCCATACCTTCGGGAAGTCCATATCGCACAGCAAAAGGCGCATGGCGCACGTTCTGGCGTAGTCGCTGAATGGGCCACCCTTTGTCAGAGACGGACACAATCTCATGCCAGTATTTTGTCTCGCGGCGTATCTCTTTCTCGAGGTGTTTTGCGGCCTTTAGTATCTCGTCTACCGACGAATCCAGTGCTCCCATGCGTGCGCCTTGAGCCGCTGCCTCTTGCTTGGATGCCAGGTCTTGGAGACGGTGCTGTTCTTCCACTTTACGAGTACGGTGTTCATGGTTCTCCTTGCTGATGCCGAAGGAGCCGAGTGGTATGCCCTGGTTCAGGCCTTGGTCACGAAAAGTAGGGCTGAAAAAGTTCAGGCTGCGCTTGTTGGGGTCTTGGGAGAGTACAAGCGAGACGAGATCGAGCGCGTTGGTAGCAGCGAACTTGGCCCATCTATCTTTGGTCAGTCGTTGCATTCGGTATGAAGCATTCGCATCGAGACGTACTCCAGATGGCTGTACATTTCCTGTCCTGCCTTGAAGACCTTCTCCAGCTGTTCCTGTCGGGACGGCACTTCCTTGTCCTTCTTCTCGTCCTTTGCTCCTTCCTCAGCGTCGGCTGGTACATGTTTGCCCGCATCGATGTCTTCTTGGAGCGACTGTTCCGTGATGTTGCGCAAATGCCCCCGTTCACTGGCCAGCTGCTCGATCTTGAACAGCAAATCGTCCTGCGTCAGCTCCTCCTTCTTTGGGGCTGGCCATGGGCGCAGGGCCACGTTGTTGAGCGAGTCCATGGCGGTTGCGACGAGATAAACACGGCGGGATAGCTGGGGTGAAGTTGCGTTGCTGTGGTTTGTCCGACGCGGTGGGCCCTTGCATAAAAGGCGTAGCTCTCAGTAGCGGCCGTTGTAGATCCCCGCTTATCGATTGTAGCTTCACCCTACAACCCACGAATCTCGCGCGTTGCGCACGCAATCGGAGGGCAAAAGCAAAGTAACCGTCAAATCGTACGGCGGCCTACAAGCAGCTCTCGGGCGTTAGTCTGCCCTTGTGCGGGGACGACACGGTGTCACATGTGCATGGCCCCTTCCCACTCCAGCCACTAACGGCCGTCTCCGATAACCTTAGAAGCTTGGACAAGCAGCTTGTACACTGACAACTCACGGCTCACTGTTCCCTTCACTCTTGTCCATTCCCTTTCATCAATCGAGACATCTTCAACATGACTACACGATACCGCGTGGAATGTAAGTCAGAAACACTGCATTGTGCCCAAGAGGTCGGCATAGAGATAGGCACGCTAACTTGATGGCTTCCCGTGTGGCAGATGCCCTAAAAGTGTGTATAAAACACAGTGACTCAACTTCCATTTTCAAGACACTGACACGTTTTGAAGACCCACAGGAGAGACCAGCTCGTGAGTACCTCGTGTTGCATGATTGACATGTCCGGCTAATGCATGATACAGATAGAGTGGATTAAGGTATTGCTCTAGCAACTTCAAAGACGATGCTGGACAACGTCTAATGCCATTTCAGGGCCTTCTAGCTGTACCTTTTGTCTTGCACTCGCATCCCACGGCGGTGTTCGAGCCCAATGACGAGTCAGTCGAGCACCAAGCGAGCATTGCCCAACGGCGGTATGCAGAGATCCTACGCGACGTTGAGGAAATCATCAACGACCACAGTATGCTGTGACCTCAGGCGGGCTCATACGGCCTGCGACAGACTTTCGGGGCTAACCCAATGCAGTTCAACACCAGAAGGACGGCAAACCTGACAGATCGAAGCTGAAGCTTCTCGTTCCAACAGTAGCGAATTTCTTCACGTCCCTAGCGCTGCACGACGCTTTCATCTGGCAAGATCAAAGGCGTTTCATCAGCCACCGACGATTCGTCCCGCCTTCTTTCAACGACGTGCGTCTAGTTCTCAATACAGCTCAAGTGATGAGTCTCATCCGTAATGGCCCACTTGAACTCGTGACCTTTGATGGAGATGTCACGTTGTATGACGATGGCAAGGACTTGACAGAGGACAATCCCATCATTCCGAAGATACTGGATCTCATGCGCCGCGGATCAAAGATCGGCATCGTTACAGCTGCGGGGTATACAGAGGCAAAACCTTACTACGGCAGACTGTATGGACTCTTGGACGCTATCCAGGCTTCCGACCTGCCCCTGGAAGCTCGGCAGAATCTCATCATCATGGGCGGCGAGAGCAACTTTTGCTTCAAATTCGACGAGAACAGTCCAGTCCTGCTGCGCCTGATTCCCAGAGAGGAATGGCTGCTCAAGGAGATGCTCTCGTGGCACGAATCGGATATCAAAGACCTGCTTGATCTGGCAGAAGCGTCTCTGAGGGACACAGTTAGGAACTTCCGTATGGAGGCAGATATCGTCCGGAAGGAAAGAGCAGTGGGCATTGTACCCAAAGGCGGGCACAAGTTCTGCCGCGAGACGCTCGAAGAGACGGTTTTGATCGTGCAGAAGATACTTGTAAGTCTTGAATGGATGCGCAATGTTTACGATACTAACTTTGCTAGGAAATATCTGAAGTCGGCCAGCGCCTCCCATTCTGCGCCTTCAACGGTGGCAACGACGTGTTTGTCGACATTGGAGACAAGTCATGGGGTGTTCTAGCCTGCCAGCGAATCTTTGGGGGGATTGAAGGGAGCAAAACGCTGCATGTAGGAGACCAGTTCTTGAGTGCTGGAGCAAACGACTTCAAGGCGCGATTGGCGTGTACGACGGCGTGGATCGCGAATCCGCAAGAGACGTGCCAGCTGCTCGATGAGATTACCGAATTGGACGAGGTGCACCAGCGCAAGACCAGATGAAGACGTGCATGATCAGGTTGTGCATGGCAATGACATCAGAATGCTCGGGAAGCTACGGCAATAGGGGAAGGCAGGTTGGGCGGCAGATTGACTTTTGCAGGGCATATGGGTACAGCATGTGCTTGATGCGTGTCGGCGAGGGAAGCGACGGGCGCCTAGATAGCCGTTGAAGAGGATTGATGAAGGGTGCGAATAAATAGATATGCGGAGGCAGATGGCGACATGGACGATGTGCGCTCGGAACGGCTCTTCTGCAGTATGCCCTGACCCTGACGCTGACTCGGGCGGGCGACCCACAGCATTCTCTGGTACACAGTCGCGCTAGAAGGCGGTGGGTGACGCGGAAAAGGCACGCCTTCACTCGCAGCTGCACGACGGTTTTTTGACGCGCGTGTGTTTCGTGAGCGTCTTGTTTTTTCCGTGTGTTTGAGGGACAGGACGGGCTGGGGTTCTGGGGAAGGTTCGAGGCTGACCCGCCGCATCCGCTGCGCCTCTCGTGTCGTGCAAGGCGCTGATCCCTGCTAACCGTCGTGTAATCCCTGGCCCGTCCTCCGCTTCACGAAAGCACCTCCTGAGCTTGCACCCGCCTGCGGCTTCTGCGACCCTCTCTCATCTATTGCCGCGTCGCTCCCAGCCCTCAATTGCCTCGACACATCGCAATCTGCCACACGAGCGTGTAAACAAGACATCGCAATGGGCTCCAACAAGTTCTCTTTCAAGCCACTGACGCTTGCGCCCATCAACTTCTCTCTGACCGAGGGCACTTCGATACCTGCGCCGCTCGACAGCCCGCCCGACTCACCCCGTCCTCCCACGCCCGGCAAAGGTCCGCTGTCGTCGCACCCCACCCCAAAGTCACCCGGCTCGCCGCCGCAAACAGAGTCGCCGCCCCCAGGCAAAGCGTCCGAGGACTCGACGGCCAGCCCGCAACTGCAGCAGACCCGCACTAGCGATGCAACCAGCACCATGTCGCCCACGAGCCCTTCGAACAAGCGGCCTGCCTCCGTCCGCAAGTTCCTCGGCATTCGCACACTATCGTCAAACGACAGTCTGAAGTCGGAGAGGCCAGGCTCGCCAGCCACAATAAACAGCCAGGCACCGAGTCTGAACAGGCGGAAGAGCGGCAGCTGGTTCGGCAAGCGAAAGACGTTCGCCGTTGGGTCAGTGCCAGAGGGACACGCAGACCCGACAACCTACTCGAATGCTCGCACCGTCTCTCAACCGTCCGTACCCGCCGCGCAGGCACCCAAGCCCAAGGGTCCGCCGCCCCCAGCCCTGCCCGGCCTCAGCTCCTTTGGTGTCAACGAAGACACGCTGAGTCTCGGCGCCGACGACATGTTCAAAAACATCGGAAAGCCCGACGTGCCAAAGTCGACAAGGTGGTAGAAGGGAGGAGGCATGGCATTAGTAATGGGGGCATGTTCATGATGCATTTCTAATGGGTTTCGAGTTTAATGTCCTTATCGTTATACCTTTCATGGGCCACAGGTTGGAGTTTTGAAAAGCTGTGGCATCGTTATTTTTTTTTGGCTTGCATGTGCACAACGATACCCCAGTCGATACAGTATAGCGATGAAGTGGCACGTATGAGTGCGTCCGAGATGACATCTTGTGACGACTGGGGACGACGATGGGTTTGGTGACCTTCTATTATTCTGGCTTTACATATCACACTCTGCTAGCGTTCACTTCAACGATGCATGTTTGGCCGTGGCGTCTTATACCGCCGGCCACTATAAATACACATTCTTATTACCACAGACGACTCTGCGCCTTGTGTTGAATCTAAATCAGACGTCAACAAGGCAGGAGACGTACCCCACGTGGCGCGGACCACGCGCGTTGCTGCGGTGGGCTAGCGCGAAACCCTGATCACAACAAACATTGCATATGCGGGAACGGGTGCATCAACACCAACCCTTATCGCAACCGGTCGACAGCCGTAGCCAACTGCCAAGTAGCATAACGGCGAACAATTGCAGCACAATCGCGACGACATAACATATCATGGCCGACCCGGGAATGTTCTCGGTGCGCCGTCAGGTGAGCCCCCCCCCCCCCCNCTCCCCCATGTCACAGCCTTACCCCCTCTTGTCGCATCTCCTAATCACACGCGCAGACTTTGGGACCAGTAAACAACAACTCGTCTGCAATTCCGATGCCAGCCTCAGCCATGAAGCGCTCAAGCTCTATCAACAACATGAACCAGCCTCAATTCCCTCCCAACCACGCGCGATCGAAAAGCGGAAGTAGAATGTCCCTCGCGCCTGGCCGTCCGAGTCAGCCCCTCTTTCCACGCTCATCCTCCGGTACAGACCTCGCCCAGGGCTTCCAGTCGGTACACCGCAACTCCACAAGCAATTTCGGCGCGAGCAGTGCGCGCAAGAGTTTTGCGCCCGGCGCCTCCATCTTCCAAACGCCTGCGCCGCCTTCAGGACCCAACTTCGAACAGAGCGCACAGCGGAGGAGCAGCGTGTTCAAGTCGCGGACTTCTCATGTGTCTGGACAGTCCGGCGTAAAGCAGTCTTTCTTCCAAACGGCGCCCATGCCATCCGTCCCTCCAACGGACCCCCGACGACTCAAAGACGCAAGCACCCGCCAGCACATGGCGCAGGAGCTACTCGAATATCTTACACAGAACAACTTTGAAATGGAGTCCAAGCACGTTCTCTCAGCAAAAGCCATGACTTCGCCCACGCAAAAGGACTTCAACTGCATGTTCCAATGGCTCTATAACCGAATCGACCCTAGCTACCGCTTTCAGAAATCCATCGACCAGGAGGTGCCAGTACTATTGAAGCAGATGCGCTACCCTTTTGAAAAGTCCATCATGAAATCTCAGATCGCCGCTGTTGGTGGAAACAACTGGTACACCTTCTTAGGTCTGTTGCACTGGATGATGCAGTTGGCGCGTTTGATGCAAGCATACGAGGCTGGTACCTACGACGATGCGTGCTTTGAGGCCGGCTTCGATGTCTCTGGAGACCGCATTATCTTTGACTTTTTGTCGGATGCCTACAGCACTTGGCTATCAGCAGAAGATGACGACGACGACGAAGAAGCACAGCAGAAGCATATGGAGCCTCACATCAGGACCATGGCTGCCAAGTTTGATGCCGCAAATGCACAGCATCACGAGCAAGTCAGCCTTTTAGAGGCCGAGCACAAGTACCTCCAAGACCAGATCGAAGAGCTAGGAAAGTCTGGCCCTAGGATCCAGAAGCTCGAGGAGCAGATTCGCATCCTAGAAGAAGACCGCGTCAAGTTTGAAAACTACAACAACTCCATGGAAGGAAAGGTCAAGAAGTACACTGATCGCTGCTCGTTCCTGGAAAAGTCGATTGAGGAGATTGAAGCAGAACTTGAAGCATCAGAGAAGGAACAGCAAGAGCTACAAGCTATCATTGACGGTCGGGGCATGACCATTGCGGATATTGACCGCATGGCAAATGAGAGAGACCGCCTTGATACTTCTCTCCAGGCAACAACAGTGCGACTGGAAGAGTCAAAGAAACGGGTTGCGGAAAAGGAAATCGCTGCGTCTCGGAAACTGGATGAACTTGAACAAACCATTGAGCGATACAACAATCTAGGATATCAGATTGGTGTCATCCCCTCTACAGCTGTCAACGCCAAGGGGCAAGACTACGAGCTTGTCCTCACCATCACGGACGGTCCCAACTTCTCAGGATCGCAAATGGGTGGCTCGTCGCAAGATGCATCAGATCGCCTTCTCCACGATGCAGGCACAGGGTACTCACCCGCGCATCTTCTCAACCTGGACCTCCGCGGCACAGTCAAGGCCAACATAATCGCACTCCGCAAAGAGATTGCTGAACGACGCAATCAAGCTTTGGAAGCCGACATGAACAACCACGACCTCTTAGACAAAATCAAAGAAGCCATGGACGACAAGCAAGCAGAAGTCGAAGCCCTAGGCCATCGCGTAGCACAAGCAGAAGAAGAGCTAGAGAAGCTACGCGAGATTACGAATACGCAAAAGAGTCAATCTGACGCACAGATTGAGCGCATGGAAAAAGAATTAGGTCGTATGCGCAGCGGACTAGGAGAAAGCGTGCAGCTAATGGTGCAAAGAGAAATGGCTGTCAACATCGAGTAAGTTTTGGACCCATGCACTTTTGTACAGGTGACCCTGAACGATGACTAACTGTGTATACCAGGTATGAACAACTTCAGCTACGCGCTAATGCGCTCCGTGAAGAACTCCATACGGAAATTGAGCGCATGCTTGACGACATTGTGCGCTTCAAACTTCACGTACAAAAGAGTTTGGAAGAGTACGAGCAGTTCATTGCCGATGAGGTGGAGCGTAGCTGTGAGGAGCAGGATATGCTTGCCGAGGATGAGGACGAAGAGATGGCTGAGGAGGCGTAAAGCATACTATGCGTGATGAGAGCGATGGATAATGAGCTGACAATGAGCTTACGATGGTGTTCTTGGTGTTGGAATTTCGTTGTTGTATAAGACGGCTTGTCCAGTACGACATCAACGTTGGGCGTTTGCAAGGGTTATTTTGGGGGGTTGTGTTTACGGATACCTTTCTGAGATACCTCTTGCCTTTTTGTTTACCCAATTTTTGAGTTTATTGTTTATATATATACATATCACGTATCTGATCTTGATTGTCGTCTGCTCGTCTTCATGGTATGGATGCTTGTATGGCCCTCCTTGCTTCCTGTATAGCTACTGGGTATCTAAAGTCTTGTTTCATCAACGGCCCATTTACTACCCAGCCATCAATCCCCTCCCGCTCGTCATCATCATATTGCTCAGCAACTCAACTTGACTCTTGAGCCCAGCCATCTCAATGGACTTTTCTTTGACCTCCTTCGTCTTCTCCGTGAGTAGTCGCTTCAATTCCGCATTCTCGCGCCTAAGTTGATTGACTTCCATTTCAACCACCTCGGGGGGCGTTGATGGCGGTGGTGGCGGGGGACGGTCGCCGAGCGTAGGATCAATTCGCAAGTCTTTCCGAGTGGGTGGGAAGGGTACCGAGAGCCTGGGGGCGTGAACAGCGGGCTGCTGGTACGTATTTGGCGGTTGCTGTATGCGTGGGTGGTTGAGTGGGTTTACGACGGTTGTACTACTTTGGGTGGTGTCGTGTGCTTCGGATTCAGCGTCGTCGTCTGAGCTGTTGAGGCCATCACCGATTTGTTGACCGGCTGCCTTTCTCGCTCTCTTTATCTGCGCTCGTATATTGTATACGTCGCGCTTAAAGATGTGGATACCGGGCAGCCTCGTTTGCAAGACATCCACAGTCCTCCCAACGCCTCGATCGCGGCCCTGGTTTGGTTCACCCTTGCGAAGCATCTCTTGTTCGACTATCTTCCACACGAGACCCCCACGTTCGAGACTGTGTTGTGGCTTCCTCGGTGCCTGTACAGACGTGCTTTCCACATGCGGGTCGCCATCGGCTTCGGCATCCGCGTCGTCGAGAGTGTCCTTGATGTCCGAGAGGCTCAACCTGGCGAGCTCCTCCTTGGCCGTGACGCCTCCCACGCCGATGCGCCCACCAACAACTCCCCATGTCCTCTTCCGCTGTACGGCCCATCCCGCGCTTTGTCGTCCAGGGTGGTTGTGTTGCGCTTCACCCACGCGCAGCAGCCACGTGCCGTCGTGCTGTCTCCTGCCCTCGATCCACATCTTGCACCCCGTCTTGTAGCTGACCCTGTTCTTCCTGACCCTCGTCTCAGCGGTGAGCTTGTGTGTGTTCTTGGGCTGTCCATAGCAGACACAGGCGAGCTTGATGCGGGATCGGTTCTTGGCCGTGGTATTGATGGACAGGGCGTAGCCGTTCTGCGCGGCGTGCGACTGGGCATAGTCGTGCAGTGCTTGCCATGAAGCGTGGACCGAGCTGGAGGGCGGGAGCATAGCAAACTGACTGTCGGCCGCTTCGTTGCTGCCCGGCGGCAGTGCTACTGTGTTCTGGCCGCCCACAAAGCAGGTTTTGGGCGTGTCGTCTGGGGAGTAGCTGTCTTCGCGCTGTTGGCCGTGGCTGATCATACTCGCCGCCTGTTGCACTGCCATGCTGCTCTGTTGGCTTGCACCATGGCGATGCGACGCTGCAAAGCCATCGTACGCTGGCTGGGGGGTCGCGATTGCGCTGCTGTGACTATACGCACACACGCCATCGAGGTTGTGATGGCGGCTGAAGGTCGCTGCCATGGTCGGCTTGATATGGAGCAAGCTCTTGCTACGTTCCGAATCACTTCAGCCGCGGGCCTTCGGCGCTGCTGTGCAGCTTGTCCGTCATCTGCGCACGTCGTGAATTTCCTCGAGATATGAGTAATATGCCTTTGGTCAGTGCTACCATACATGAGCCGAAGCATCGAGCCTCACATGTATCCATTCTTGGTACGTCGCCCTGTGCCCGTCAGCCGATTGGACGGCCCATCGGCACTTTGCGCATCAAGGTTGCTGTCACGACACAGCAAAGCAAATATCATTGCAACATCAATTCACCACTGCTCAAGTCGGTCTGGAAAGCATCCAACGTGCTGTCTCTCGTCTTCATGATTCTCTTATGCCTCAACATAGGTCCAAATAGCTCTATTCCCTCACACTAACGTTCACCCACATGTCCTTGATCTCCCAGAGCCCGAGGGAGTTGAATATCTTCCACGGCTCCAATGGATTGGCCAATGATAGATCAAAGTGTCTCAACAATTCAAAGACGCACTTGTGTATCTCGATCAACGCAACGTTGCGTCCCAAGCAGAGCCATCGACCGTAGCCAAAGATCATATCGTTAGTCTTTGTCATCCGGGCTAAGCGTGCCTTCTCGCCCGCATCGCTTGTGTCAAAGAGCCAGCGCTCGGGACGAAATGTGCCGCAATCCTCGCCGTAAAGAGAGCGGTTGTTACGATGCATTGTCCAGGCCGAGTAGCCTACCAAAGTCCCACCGGGGATGAAGTGTTCCTTGTTGTTAATGGTCACGACATCTCCTTCATCTGGCGTAACCTTTGAGAAGAGATTGGCGACGGGCGGATGCATCTAAGAGCATATCGTCAGCGCATGTTGACACAATGGCTAATGCTAGTGGAAAGAGAATCAGACTTACCCGCATCCCTTCCCGAACAACAGCTCCCAGATACGGCAGTCGGCGCACTTCTGCATCGGAGATGATACCGGGAGATGCAGGCGCCGTACCAGCCTTGACTGACTCATCTATCTCGGCCTGGAGCTTCGCATACACACGTGGATGGCTCATGACATAGAGCAGGATAGCCCGGATAGCAGCAGCCGTAGTGTCGGAGCCAGCGAGAATCTGCTCGAACACCTCTTGAACTAAGCATGAGTGGTCAGTCAATGCTCAGGCATCTCAGATCATAGCCTTCAGGGACACCTACAGAGATCATTTCCAGAGAGACCATGACGAACGAATGACGCGAACATATCAGACTTGTCATCAGTTGACTTCGTCATCCTAGAGTTGACTATCTTTCGTGCTTGAGCCATCATGTTACCGAAGCCATTGGCGTCCTTTTCCGATGGACTGATGGCAGGTCCGATGATAGGCGTATCTCTGAGCCAGGCTATACCCATTGCAAAGGCCGTGTTGCCAATTTTCAGACCTTCTTCGCTCGACTTCAGGTAATTCTGGAGATCCTTGTCGGCTTTCAGGTCACCAAATGCTTGTCCAAGGCCAACATGACTGATAACATCCAATGTGAAGAAGGGTATCTTCTCGGCTAGATCCATCGGTTTAGATTGTTCTACTGATGCTGTTGGTAGTGCATACTTGTGCACCAAGTCCACAAGTTCTTTGACGTGAAGATCAATTGAGGGCTCCAGTGTTGGGTTCTCTTTACCAGAGTACTGCAGCATGTTAGATGGTGTGCAATCTAACCACTAATCCAGCTTGTAATTGCAGTGGGTGGGCGGGTTCATCACTCAAGTTGTCATCCACGTACCCCAGATGTCATCTTCTTGCGTCTTGCATCATGGCTATCATTGTCGCAATCTGTAAAGACATTGTCTTTTCCCGTCTCGAATCGAGCACAATGGTAGTACCAAGATGACCTCGCATATGGTGAACGCACCGCATTGATCCGTGCCCAAAATTCTGGGTCCGATGTTATGAGATGGTTGGGTGCAACCCTAGCAATCGGCCCTACAGAAGCATTAGCATCGGGTCATGTAGCAATCGTCCCTTCCTGATACGCACCGTACTTCTCGCACACTTCGCCGTAGTACCGAGGAGATTGGCCGCTGATAACAGCTCTGGAATGCCACAACCAAGAGAATCCCGTCGTCCTAAAAGGTGCGCGTACAAAGTCAGTCCATGTCTCACCTGCGATTGCCACATGGACGCCTCTTACCTAGGTCCGGCGAAATGTCTCAGGCGCAAGTACTGTCGTATGCGGCCGACAGCAAAGAACGCCACAGCGACAAATGCGATGGCGTACAGGCGCCGTGAGACATTGTCGAAAGCTGATTCGGACGGAATGGTTTCCATGGCTTGCTTGGAGTGGAGCTAGAGGGCAAGGGTTCAAGATCGCAGACGATGAACAGGTCTCATGAAAGTCGTTCCTACAAGTGGGGTATCCCTCACTGAAGGCGCGTGCGGCGTTGTGTACTATGTAGCTAGTGGAGAGAGCGCACCGCTGCAGGCTTATATTCGATAATCGTTGGTCAGTTTGATCGGTCAACAATTGACTGGCTGCTTGGAAAAGATGCGGAGCATGCAGCGACATGGTACCCAGAGCCGTGAGTTACTAATAGCTAGGTGCGCCCCGCCAGCAAACGACAGCTATGGCGGAAGCCACGACGACATTTGGGACCCATGTCCATTCTTTATCGAGAGTAGTGAGAATCTGAGTAGTTTGCAAGCGCCATGGCACGTCAGAATTGCTGGCGCTAGTGTCGTGTTGTTGATTTTCCGGGTTCCCTTGCTGAATGAGTGCACAAGCCGAGTTGGCGAAATACCGCCGCAGTACTATACTGCAGCGACAAGCCTTGTCCTTCTCAGAGCAAAGCTTCCCGCATTGATGGCTACCGTGGTCAACCGATGATGGGCGACGTGAGGGGAAGTATCCATGTACGAACTGCATGTGAGACGTATACTGACTTCGTGCCACCCCGTCTAGATTGCACTACAGCGGATCACTCTGCGGAAACAACCCCGGTCCAAAAACCGTGTTGCAGCTCGGAAAGTCCAATATGCACGAGACACCCGCGATCTAGGTCCACAGCCACGTTTTCTGATCTGTGTGCACATTTGGGTGGATACAGCACTTCGGATGTCAGAGCCCTTCTGTTCTAGCTTTGCGGAGAGAGTCATCTTGCCCGTCCTTCCACCCAGCCATTTTCTGGCTGACAGCATCCGCCGTTCCAGACAATTTTCTAATTGCGAAAAAACCTCATTCTGAATTTGGCTGTTCCTCTATCCATCATAATTGCATTTTGAGAGTCATCACAAGGCGTTGGAGCATTTACAGACGTTCGCTTATCAGATTGTCCCAGTTCGTCCCGGGCCGTTACTGCACGATTGAGGCTCAGTCGCGGCTACTAACCCTTGACATTGAACAGTCCCTATAGCAGCACTGACGCGCCAAAGAGTATTTCTCAGGCAGTCTTCATTCGGTGCCATACTCAAGCCGATTGACAAAATTGAACAAAATCTGGGCGATGGCAGACTTTAAGAAAGGTAAAGAGAGAGAAAGAGAGGGTGGGCCAGCAACACCGGCAATTGATAGTCTCACAGCTGGGGACGGCTCCACAGGCGTCGAGTCCGAAACAGCTGCACCTGCCCTACCGTCGACAAATCCTTCTGCCTCGGCGGGCGCACCACAAGATTCAGAACGAGCACCTGCTGCATCAACAAATTCAACAGAACTTCCTTCAGAGACCGTACAAAGACCCGCACCAACTGCTCAGCTCGTGAATCCACTTGTTCTAGTTGTAAGTATACCAGGACTTTTTTTTACAGCCAGACGATCTCCTCGAAATCCAAGCGCCACAAACTACTCCTTGCTATTTAGCATTACATCGAGCATCATCTAACGTTAGCAGGATAGTACAGATGACACAGACTCGGCTCTGGGCGACGATGATGCCATTACTGATACAACATCCATCGCATCGTCTATCCACAAAGGACGCTTCGAAAATGGACGCCGATACCATAAGTATCGTGAGGGCGAAAACGATTATTGGGGTCCCAACGACGAGATTCAGAACGACCAGCTCGATATTGCACACCACATGTTCCTCATTCTGCTTGACCAGAAACTACATCTAGCGCCTATCAAAGACCCGAAGAGGGTCTTGGATCTAGGGTGCGGTACGGGAATCTGGTGTATGGACATGGCCGATGGTTTGTCTCTTCCAGTCCCTTGTTTTACCAAAGACGATTCCAAAAACACACCTATCCTGACAATATGACTAACTCCATCTGTAGAATATCCTGGCGGCGAGATCCTTGGCGTAGACCTCTCTCCCATTCAACCCCAGTTCACTCCTCCGAACTGCAAGTTTGAAATCGATGATGTCACTCTTCCATGGACGTACTCGCAGTCTTTTGACTTCATCAACATCCGCTCCCTGTATGGCTCGATCGGCGATTGGCCCGCGCTCTACACGCAATGCTATAACAATCTCGAATCAGGCGGCTACCTCCACGAACTGGAAATGAGCATCCAATTCAAATCCGACGATGGCACACTAACGAAAGATCACGTCTTGTCTACTTGGAGCGATCTCTTCCATGAGGCATCAGAGCGTTTTGGGAAATCCTTCTACGAGGTTTGGAATCTATCGACGTACATACGTAACGCGGGATTTGTAGACGTTGAGGAAAGAGTGTACAAAGTCCCTGTCAACGGATGGCCGGCGGATCCTCATATGAAGGAGTTGGGAAGATGGAATTTGTTGCATATTACTCAGGGAGCTGAGGGATGGGGATTGTATCTGCTGACAAAGGTCATGGGCTGGTCAGTGCAAGAAGCTCAAATTTTCTTTGCCAAGTTCAGGGCTGGAGTCAAGGAGAGGAAAGTACACGCGTATTTCGAAGTCGTGGTAATACACGCAAGAAAACCTTAGTGAGCAAGGGGATGTCTGAAAGGTGAGTGGTGGAGCTTATACGCTTAACGCTATTGTTGGCAAGGCATAGATATGTAATACCCAAGGATCGTACAGAACACTGTTGTATAGAGAATTGGTGTTATCGTGATGCATTGTTCAATTAATGTATTGCTCTAAGCCAGGGTATACGCATAGGGGATATCAATCTGAACCAAAAACCTACCTTGCCTCCGTCGCTGCTGTGTTACAAAGCCTACTTGTGGTCAGGAGGTGGGGTGGCCGTCTTAGGAACCTGTCCCGACGTTGGATCGGGAAGATGCGACACACTAGGAAGATCAGCCACCGCTGCAGATTGCTCTCCCTTCTCTTTGCTATCTCTTATGATGAGTGGCTCTTGCGGTGGAGAAGCAGGCGTTATCTTCCCGCCATCCCTTGTCTTGGCCTTTGACTGATCACCAAAGATGGAGTCGGTGTCCTCGTTGGTGGATGAAGCGCTGCTAATACGCCCGGCTTGTCCTTCTTCAGCGGCGAGACGCTCCTTCTCGAGACGAGTCTCGCGACCACGCTTGTGGCAGTACCAGAACACGAATAGCAGTACTAATTAGGTTAGCTCAATTCAACAACGACATAGACACAAAGTACGTACCGAAGACTGCCAAACTCATGATGACGTTAGTTCCAGTTGCCAGAGCAGGAAACCTGAACTTTAGGAAGTTCACAATACTTCTCAGCGCCGTCGCGACGGCACCTTGCGCAGACACTAGCGACTTCAAACTCGGTACTTTCGGAAGCATAGATCTCTTGCTTTTGGGCTGGCTGGATCCGGAAGCTGCCTGTGCATCGAAGCCGGGCTTCTCCGCCGATGCAGCCATGAGCTCTGGACCGAGAGTTGCCGTGAGCTTGGCCGGCAAGCTCTTGACCAGGTTCTGTAGGAAAGGAGGAAGGTTGCCGTACATCTTCTTGAGTTGATTGTCGTAGTCTGTAAAGAGCTTCTCGAGGTCGTTATAGGCGGTTGGTACTCCGTTGATGAGATCTTTGAGAACTTGGGTAAACTTGTTGAGGAGCTCTTCCGACTCCTTGCTAAAGCTGAAGACACGATTGTTGACAGCTGAGAGATTGAGTTGATCCAGTATATCAGTCAATTCCTTGTCCTGTTTCTGCGCATCGGTCAGCTCGGCAGCCTTGGCGGATTCGGCGGCAGCGAGGAGGTCGTCTGCGAATTGAGATCTGTCCTTGTCCGTGACCACTATTTTCTTGTCCTTTGATGCCTTTTCTCCATCTTTCTTGTTAAACTTGGGAAGCTGGAAGTAGGACATGACACTCTTTTTTCTGCCTAGCCCACCCTCCGCAACCTTCCCTTTGCCCTTTTCGCTAGTGTCAGCAGTCGTCGCAGGCGGGCTCATGGGAAGTGGCACTTTGTCTGCATTATCTAGGAGCGCCGTCTGTGCATCTCTGCCGACCTTTTTCTCGCCATTGCCATCGACAACTTCGGTACGCTGAGGGAGGGGCGGGGGAGTGCCCTCGGGCTCCGAAGCGATGGCGGCAAGTCGCTCAAGAAATCTTTGGTCTTCGGCGTCTAGGACGGGGTCGCTGCCTACTTCTTCGCTGGCATCAGCGACAGCTGGTGCTGGTGGGGAGGGTACGGGGCCACTTGGTCCGGCGGCGGGTTCTTCGATCTTGGGAACAGCGGCGTCCTCTACTTTGGGTATGGCAGATTCTGAGATTTTGGGGGGGTCTTCGATAGGTGGTGCGCCGGGTTTCTGTTTGTTTTGAGGGAACAGCTGCTTTGACTGTCGGCGCATCTTCTCCAGATAGGATGCCATGGTGAATGTCGGCAGGAAATGGGAACACCAGGAGGTCGTGCTTTGGAATGGGCGGTTGCAGGATATGTGATTTAGGTTATATATGATGTGAACTTCTTGCCGACGATCTTCAAGGCTCGGCAGCACTCAACATGTCGTCGTGGGCGCGGTAGAAGCCCTGATTGACGTCCCGCGTTTACAGGCGTTACGTCATAGGCAGGGGTGCCGTTCTAGAGCTCGCGCCACCCTTTGAGGGGCGACAAGCGCGACAACTCCGACACTCCTGAACTCCACAACCATTACAAGAGCTCGCGTAATGAAATCATGACCAACCTGCGTCCACAGGTCCGGAACTACCCAATATTCGCGTCCCTCTCCAAAGCTTCCGGTCGCTGCCAGTTCTGGTTATTCTACCCCATTGACCTCTCACGGAACGACGTCGGCGAATCACCAGCCTCCCACACTGGGCTTTCCGCTTCATTGTCACTATTAATCCAGAAGACCTCAGACGCTCTATATATGCTTGATACTTCCTGTGTCATTCCCGTAACACAAACATTTGCTCTCTTCTGTTTCTCGCTCGTCTTAATGTACAGGGTCAGCTATCGGTCATCTTCCACACGCTTTTCAATTCTGGCTTAACATGCAATGAGCAGTTCTTTGGAGCCGGGCTTAGGTGGCTGCATTGTATTGCCTTGGCTTACACAAGAGCTGTTACCAGCGAATCAATCGTCTCTGAGCTGACTTCAGTCCGCTGGCAGGCAACGTCAAGAATGAGCAGTGTCTATTAGGGTATTTGAGCGTGACGAAGACTAGGCATTCTTCGAGCTGATGATCATACCTTATTTTCCTTCGTAAGAGATACCATGTTTTGCTTCTTCGTGATAGACTTGGCATCCATTGTCCTGTCAAAGGCGAGGATCTGGGTTATACACTATACTAGGACCATGCTCATCTCGTTGGCCCGATGATGTTCCATATGGGAATACCGGTCGCAGGTAATCTTGATGGTGGATGTCGCTCGAAAGGTAGGACTGTTGGCGCTGACGACCTTCCACTTCAGCTTGCTCCCTGATCACTCCAAAGCCATAACATCTGAACCTTGGAGGACATCACATAACCTTACAAGGGCAGTCAGCATCTATTCAAGCCCTGATCAAAATGGCTACCAGATTTCAGGATCGAACACTTACCACCTTTTCTCTCTCTTACATGTAGCCGACGAGGGGTAATTCAGACCGCGTACGTCCTGTTGCCGCTAACACCCCCTTCGCTGTATAAACGATATTTCACTCGATTCCTCCGTCTCTCTTCCACCCCACTCGACTGCCACTACAATTTCGGAGTAACTCAATACCAGTTCAGTCAGTCCTCAACAGCTACGCTAGCCTCATTGAAGCCATCGACCAAACAGAGTTGCAATTTGGCTATCCGCCTTTACCTTCGGCAACTACAGCCTGCTGACGCACACACTCATCATTTGCCTAATAGACTACCACGCGGTGATCCGAAGTCTCAACTTAACACACGCAGTCACATGTTAGTCGCCATACCCCACTTCACGGTATCAATATTATACTTATCACGGTCGTACCTAGCGCTACAGCCAACAACATGACTGACGAGGCTCTGATCTTCGACGGTAACTACTTTGGTATTTGCCTTGTCGACGCCTCTTACTGACGCGATATTATAGGCGACAAGCCGCTGGGTCATAGCAACTTTGAGGAAGACTTGGACGATGATGACCTCGTTGACGACACTGCCCAAGCGGCTGACGATGTAAGCAAAGGGTTTGACTACCAAATTATAGCTAATCTCAGACAGTCCGACGACGGTGACTTCAAGCTCGACGGCTTCGACGATCTTGGTATCTTCCAATATGAGGATGTGGCAGATGACTCCGATCTAGAATATGACGATGACATCGCCGGTCAGAAGCGCAAGCGCTCCCGACTTGATGGTTCCTCCAAGACTACCACTTCCCTCCAACGCTCTATCATCGGCGCTCAGATCGACAATGTAGAGGCCTTCATTCTAGACGAGGATAACGATTTCTCATACCAACAGCCTTCCCGCGTTCCTGGTACCTTCGGCCGTCATAACCGTCGGAAGGGAGAGAGTCTTCCAGCATACCACAAGCGTGTCTCTCATGAACTAGATTCTGATGACGAACTAATGATGCAGATGCGTGAGAAGGGCTTCAGTGACCGCCAGATTGCCGACAAGCTTGCTAAGGATGGTCGTGTTCGCTACGATCAGAAGTCCATCTCTACGCGCATCATGCGCATTCGCCTTGCACAGGCTGACAATGTTGACTTCCTTTTGAAGGAAGGCTACAAGGAATGGGATTACGCCGATGTAAGTTCTTCCCGAATCGACTTTCACCTTGTGACTCCGTTAATGCAGATGTTTAGGACGAACTACTAATTCAAGCTCATGCTCTTGCAGACATCGAGATCAACTACGAGATTGAACGTATCCGTGCCTGGCGCTTCCGCAAAGTCTCCGAGTACATGCGCCGGCTTAACAAAGACGCCCTCTTCTCTGCTCTCGCCTGTCGTGAGCGCTACAATGCCATCATTGAAGGCACTGCTCGTATTCCCACAGAGGTAGATGATGATCCTGATGCCCGTCGTGCAGAAATGGAAAACTTCCGTATGACTCGCGAGAAGACCCGCAACGAAGAGAAGGCCAAGCAGGACGCCCTAGCAGCTGCTGAAGCTAAAGCTAAGAACGAAACTAGATTCCGGAACGCTCAAAAGGCTGAGGATATCGCCAATAAGCGTGCTAACAAAGAATCGGAAAAGGCTCATCGCGCGATGACCCGTGCTGCCCAAGCCCAAATTCGCGCTGCTCGAGCCATAGAGAACGTCAATGCCAAATCTCGGCGCAATGCCCAGCTGAAGAATCAGAAGAAAGTCCGAGAGACCAAGAAGCCCGTCGCAAACAAGAATGTTCCTCTTACTCCCACCAACGCCAAGAAGGTGCCTTCCGAGACCCCCGACCCACGCTCTTACCTCTCGGTCTACGATTTGAAGAAGATCTGCGAGGAGCGCGGTATAGATCTTCCGAGGAAGAAGAACAAGGCTAGTTTTGTGCAAGCACTTATGGACGCGGATGACGAGTACAGCCAGAACGACCTCAAGAAGATGTGTCGCGCCAAGGGCTTAAACGCGAACGGCAGTAACTTACAGATGAAGCATGAGTTGGCATTGGCTGAGGCCCGAACCTATGGTTCCTACGACAAAACCACTATAGCTGCGGCTACAGAGGAAGATGTTGATGACGAGATGGATACAAATGAGGCGTAGCGTGTGTTTCTTGATCGGTTGAGGCTTGGATGATCTCGGGGTATTGGAAGTGGTGTAATGAGGGATGGAGGACAAGGAAAGTCACGGCAGGATAGACAACACGTGCAGTGCTTGATCACAGTCAGTGGGGATGTATTCCTTACAGGAAGTTTGAGTTGGGTAGTTCACTTCTAGAAATCCATATTCATGCTTGATCAATTAAGCTTTGTCTTTGTGACCATCGCCCTCAACCAGATTATTTCAAAATCAGTGGTAGTCATATTAAAGAACTATTATGAATGGACATGTCCATCCCTAATCAGATCCATTTGTGTTTCGACAACATCCAGAACCCTTGATACCGACAATGCACCAACAGAGTCGTGTCTCCTGATATCAACCCCCGGAAACTTCGCAACGGTGTCGAATCACTACCAGCACTCCCACTTTTGACCACCCATCGCTACCAACCGATTGAACAGCTCATCTCTCAACGGAAGTGCTGTTATACGGTATTCGTTGAGCTGCCGGTCAATAACGATCAAGCCATCAGCAACCTCACGTCCCATAGCCCAGCCAACTACCAACTTTGCTTTCCAGCCGAAGCCACCCACCTTCTTCATTTCCATAATTTCGCCAACAGGAAGACTCCATGACGGATGTAGATCCTCTCTGTCTGCGCTACCAATCTTTTCGATGGTTTTATCCGTGGAAAAGGCGATGCATGGAATTGTTGACTTCGTAGTGATGTAAACATGGCCTCGCTTGCCATCATGACGGGCTTTGAACTCAACAGGACCGGATGTGAGATCCACTCCCTTGGGTGGTACCGCACCCAATCTGTTTTTGGCATGAGTGGAACCGGCGGCGGCCTTGACCTTGTCGGCTGTCATCGTGGTTTCAACGCCACCTTTGACGGTGCCACGGAAGAAGTTGAGGATCTTAGTTCCTTTCTTGCCGTGCTTACTGTCCTTGGCATTATCGATATCCTCACCGCCAGTCTCGTGCGCAGTGGTAGGATCGTGTGCCATGGCTTCGTCGAGCTCTTCTTGTGTTGCATTGAGTGGCCAATCGGCACCTGTAGCGCGCAGCTCCTCTTCGTTGATATCTACAGGCTTCTCTGGTGGCGGTTGTGCAACATGAGGGGGTGGTGGGAGTGGGGCTTTGTTTGCTTCGCCGATTCTCAGGAGGGTGACGGTCAGTTGGGCATTCGTTGGCACGCCCTTGAGCAGCGTGTTACGGAGCTCAAGTAGTTTCTGCCAATTAGGGAATTTTCTGTTCAGGAGTGCCAGACCTCGTTGGATGACAGGATCGCCAAAAAAGCCAAAGCCAATGCTAAAGGTGACACCTTTCATGAACATGTACGAGGTTACAAATAATGAGACAAGAACGAGCGGTGCCACCACTGCGGCGAGTCGAAGATGAAACTTGTCTTTTGGAAACGGAGAGGTTGGTTCAAGCATGCTGTAGTGGCATTAGTAAGTAGATATAAAATCTAGCAGGTGCTTGCTTACTTCGCGAATCGCTCCCACGTATCAGTGACGTCTGCGATTCCGTGCATGATAGGCCTCATCTTTGTCCACATGGCAGTCTCCATCGGAACCTTGGTCTTGTCGTGGCGCTTGTCTGATTTGACACCGGCAGCTTGATCCTTTGCGTCCGCAGCACTGATAGCGATTCTGGTAGGATCCGGCACACTGCTATCAGGAGAGTCTTCGTCGGGAGGCTCTCCCTGGGGGTGTTTCCCGGTCGCACTCGATAGCGCGATCGTCGCGAAACCGTTGACGAAGTTCGAAGCCTCTTGCTCGACAGCCTCACCTTTGTGGTTCTCAGGCGCCCCTGTAGCACTATCGGTACTGCCCAGAGTTCCAGACTTAGGTTTTTGCACACCTCCTTTGGAGCTGACGAGGGCGATAGGTGCTGGCGGAAACATTGTGTCTCGAGCTGGCGGGTATACAATTAGTGTAACTAATGTTACCGCTATCAGTGGCATAATCATGTCGAGGAACCAGGCAGCAAAATATGCGGAGCAGAACCATGCAGTGCGACGACTCTCCCTCCATGAGCGGATGCGAACGATGTGCTTGCCGAATCCCATTAGACCAATGCCCTACAAACAGTTAAATTGACGGCATTCGTAGTTGACTCTTGAGGTGCTTACGATGGTCATGTACAACCGTTCAATATTTGCACGGAGCTTGTCTGGCGAAAATTCCTCCTCATCGGCGATGTTCATGTCCAAGCCCCCAGGGGGCGCTGTTGGAATCTCCTTGACATGGTACATTTGCTGCATGAGATCAGTATAGAAGTGTAGCGTTAACTTATACGTGCCCTCACTTTGTTGAATCGGCGGACCAACAACCACAGATCCTCGTTGCCCAAACCCCCGACGAGTGGCTTCGCGACAAGTTCCTTTGGCTCGTTCCATCCTAGGTCGACAACCTCATCTCCATGGGCTATTTGCGCTGCACCTTTTTCTTCTGGAGGCGCTGACTTCGCAGCATCTAGAGCTAGCGCGTGGCTCTCTGTCGGTGCATTGCGTAGTGTAGTAGACTTCCCCTCATGTTCTGTAGGATCCGTATCCGGGATGGGTAGTAGGTCTTTGTAGACCACGCCTCCGGTCGACATATCGACGTTCAGTGGTGAGCGTCAGTTAGGCGTAGGTACAAAGGTATAGGAGTTCAAGTGTTGTAAAGAGAACGGTAGCCTTGCAAGATATTCGCTTCCATACCAACAAGAAAGACGCGTAGGGCCGCAATCGCCCTTTACGTCATGCACGCACTAGCGACGGCAAGCCACATGCATCAGTGGCGATCAGAGGCACGCACCGCTAGATTGGAAATCTGCACTTAAACACCGTTGCGGCTGATCAAAACGTGCGCTAAACACTAGCAACGCCGTATTAATTTTTTGTCACTATGGAGTCACTTCATCACAGCATTGGGATTTCCCAATGTTTGGGTGGATGCGTTGATCTGAAGAATCCATGCTACCCGGAGCGATCATGATCTCCAAACCCCACCACATCTGGTCGCATCCCGTGTTTTCCCTGCTTCGATCCTTTCCCCCTAGGGTTAATCATGACCATTTGGGCTCAAGACATGCCAAAAGCGTATTTCGCGGCAAGATTGCGATTGCTCGATGGAATGCCGTGCTTTGCGCGCCCCAATGAAGGTCTGTGACGTCACCGATTACACCGCGGAGCCCTGCGATCGTAGCTTAAGAGCGTTTAAAGTACTAATGAAACAAAACATACAATTCAGCTGCTATTTTGCAAGTCTACAACTACCTTTTAGCTATGCAGCAGATGATACTCGTCCGTCCGATGAACCACAAAAAGCCAATGAATCTGATGATAGAAAGTATCGCAGTGGCGTACAATAGAATGCGGAAGTATATCGGTGTACGGGTTTGTGAGGCTTCCTAATGACATAAATCAGCGAGAGTGCACAATGTTGAATTCTTCACTGCTACTTACACCAACGCCAATAGTGGCAAAATCGTCACTCGTGACTACCACACAGAGTGCGAGATTCGACAGTAGCCACGAGTAGACCAAGCCAGTACGGAACGACCGGTAGGAATCATCGGTATCCTTCTTCGCTGGCTTATCGTCACCCGTCTTTGCCATCGGTGCAAGTGCCCTATGAACAACTTTCTCGAAGCGACTGTCGATATCTTCTTGCTCCTGCTCCACTTCCTCAACCATGACGTCGCCTTTGCCTTTGATAATGTTTGCACTTGGCAACGAGTCACCTTTGTCGGAACCTTTTGTGCCCCAGGAAACGTCATGCCAATTGTTGAACGCATACACCATCAGTACATTGATGTAAGTCGACATGAGAAACAAGTACTGTGGAAATGAATGAAACATGTGCCAAGGGTCGAGATAAATAAAGGACGCGAGGAAGTTCAAACCGTAGATGGTTATTAGTGCGAGGAGGATCAACCCCGCAACGCCTGTGCTGCCACCAAAGAAGCTTTCGAAGAATGCCTTGCCTGAATCAAAGGATATTTGTTCGCCGATTGGCTTTGAGCTGAAGGCGCGATAGACCAGATAAATGGTCAGGATGAGGATGTAGCCTTGGATGACGCCGAAAACAATGAACGAGGCCATGTAGCTATGACGAGATCCTTTCGGTCTGTTACCCAGCGCAAGAATGAATTGCAGGATGAGGAAAGCCACATAGATATATCCTATGATGTGGTTAAAGATCGGCGTTACTTTGTCGCCAAATGGCCAGCCGTGATAATCAAGCAAAGGCTCCGGTGTGCCGACGAGGTTCATGATGATGACGGTGGTAAGGTAGTATGATGCGAGAGAGAACCAAGTGAAAATGGTCTGGGCAATGTTGTAGATCAGCTGGATGTGAAGGAAAAAGAGACGGATAATCCCATGCCCTGAGCCATAGAGCCGCCCAAAATGCATGATAGCGTAGAGGGATGCAGCAAACGATCCATTGAGCCATCGCCGACGTTGGCCAATAAACTCAGCTGCTGAGTTCGGGACATCGGTTTCACCTTTTGATGCTTTAACGTACGAGAGATGCCTGTGAAGATGCGAAGTTAGATGTCTGTCTTTCGTAGGGAGTGGGTGAGATATACCACTTCGACCCTGCTTTTGCGACCAACTCGAAGCACAGGATGCGATCTTCTGCCAAAAACATGTTCTTCTTGAATATATTCATGCCATCAATGCCTTTCTTGCCCAGCTTTTTCGAGAGCGTGTGATCACCATGGAAATATTGTTCTAGTGGGCGACCCATTATAGCCCGGAAGCGATATGCTGAGAATGCGCCTGGAAGCACACTAACATAGCCAAAGGAGCTCTCCAGAGGCTTGTCAAGGATATTGGAAATCTTGTACTCGAAGTTCTGGATCGCGACGAGCGGATTTAGCAATGCCTTACCGCCCTCCAACATGGCATGAATCTCACCGCAGGCGCCTCCAAGGTCCTTATCGTTGTAGAAGGCTTCCCACAGCGAAAGAAGTGAGCGTGGCCCTGGTTTGGTGCCGGCGTCGATGAGGATCGTAACCTCTGGATTCAGTATACGGCCAAAGGCATTGAAGAGCCAGCGATGGGAATTGATCTTCTTGCTGTTGTTTTGCTTAAGACAAAAGATGAATTGTACAGGCGGTAGATTTGCAGTGCCCCCATCGTTAGCAGGTCGAACGAGCTGTTGGTCAGGGGTGACGGATATTTGACTTGTGTATTCGAAGATGTGCGCAACTGTGGGTTTACCGTTGACGTCCTTTTTGAGCACTCCATCCTGATAGATTCCGACGGTTGCGAGAACGTCGAAGACTTCCTGATCGACAACGTCAATTCCGTCAAAGACTAGACAAACGACAATCTTTTGCCAAGCAGGACCGCCGACATCCCAGAATTTTGACTTCTTCAGGTTGGCAATATCCCGGATATTCTTCATAGTTCCGTGAAGTGTTCTAGCAAGCAGCCCCTTATCTTCGTTGTAGTACGTGATTGCGATGAGTAGCTCCGTGTGGCGATTGTACATTCTTGGGCGTAGGTTATACCCATTGGACAGCGTGAATGCGTCTGGATCTACAGTCGCTGCAGTATACCGCATCTGTGTAAACTCTTCTTCATACGCTCCTTCAGCGTTACGATAGCGAGGTTCGATGGCATTTTGAACCGCGCTGGGGACAGGATAGTCGATGCTAAGAACAGAGCCTTGAATCAACTTGACTTTACGTGTCTTCGAACGTTTCACGCCAATACCAACAGGCATGGTGGGTGGATTTTGTTGCCTTTGAACCCAGTCGTCTTCGGATTGTACATAGCTACCTATATCTAAACGTACGAAGTCAGTTCAAATCTCACATGTGGTTCGTACAGGAACAGTTCTTACCAGCGTCGTAAGCTCTGTTCTGTTCGAAATTGTCATAAGCCGGCGCTGCGGTGGTCGGGGGATGTATTGCGCTGTAGGTTTCCGTAAGGCTATACACTGATGATTGAGTCGCACTCTGACGTTGTGAGTAGTCGTTGGTAGGGATAAGTGAGTCATTGAGAAGGTGTTGAGCGGCCTCTTCTTGTTCGCTGTTAGGGTGGTACTGGGTTGGATGATACTGAGCCTCGATTATTAGCAACTACGATTCCTATTCTTGCAGGAATGGAGTATCGGGACTACTTACATCCGACATGGGATCTAAGTCCTGTAACTGATGTCCCTGTTCGAGATCTGCCCTTTCGTTCTCGAATGTCATCTTGTGGAACCACAGAAATCACTCCAAATGGTCGCTCCTTTTGTTTCCAGAAAACACGATAACGGATGATGTTGGCAGTTTTGCGAGAGAGTGTGGGATGAAAGGATAGATGCTGGAAAGATAAGGCTGAGAAGTATGAGTGGGGACGGCAGAGATGGAGAGAGAGGGGGGAAATGGTACCACGCAATCGGTTATATCATTGAACACTGCTAGGCACAAATCCTAAACCGACTATTTCTCGTCTCACCGCTGCTACCACCATTGTCATTGGATGCCCTAGATGATGACTGTATTCAGTGGGTTCTGGTATTGCCAAGAGATGGGAGGTGCTTTCCGCCGACTAAATTTAGAAAATACCTGTGGCTGAGGGTTCCACCATGGGAACCTGCAGAGCAACAATCACATTAGAATACTACCAGAGCTCTCGACGGGCTCTCGGAACACCGATCATAAGACTGCTGCAAAGCCTAGTGGTGATGAGAACGTGGTGATTAGTGTTACGCGTTCTCGGGTGGCTTGTCTCCCCGCTTCCGATTGGATGTTGGTGCACCCCTCGTCCATGTACCTAGGTACTTCGTACATGGAGGATGCGATGTACGAAGCGACATAGCCTCAGACCCGCAACAATCAGACCAGGCCCATAGGTACGCAGAATTCATGGGGTGATCCCGGCATCGAGTAGTTGGGGGTGACGTACATGCGCAAACTCATAGGTATTACTATGCTCTTTCAAAAGCATCTATAGAGTCTTGTTCGTGAATCACTGTGGTCGAAACCAGGATGCCGTCATGCTTCGCTCTTAGTTCTTCCTGACTACTATGCACATCGGCCCAGTGCAAGTCAGTCGTATCTAGGCCAAGACCTTTATCCAGGTCTCTTTTACACCCAATTGTATTGAGCTCCAATTTGCTCACTCTTTTCTTATCCGAGTTGCTATTGGTCTGCCTCCGGTAGCCACGTGAATCGTATGAGTTCTTCGGTCGCAAAGCTTTAACGAGGACGGCGAACGCAGGGCAGCAGCCAATGATAACGGCTGATAGAAATGAGCATTGACATAAATAGCCGGATAGAAATTTGCCATACCGATAGAGCATTCCACCATACCCCAGATAGCAAGCCAGGTAGGATCGAGTGGTTGACCTATAGCTTCAGGCTTTGCTGCGTTGATCGCAACCTGAGTGACTCGGAGACAGGCGAAGAGAATGCAGATGACACCCGTTGCAAAGAGACACAATATTGATACCTTCTTGCTGCGTGGCATCTGCAGATTCCATGTGAGCCATATCGGAAGTGCCATGACTACACAAGTCGTTAGTGAGAAGACGATACCTGAGTTGGAAGAAAAAGTGGCATGACGTACTCATCACGTTTGTCGATGTATCTGCAGAGAAAGAGTAGTAAAGGCTGATGAGTTGGGTGTTGTGCGGACCTTTACCAGTCTGTAGTGCAGCAAGATTAGTAGGCAGTCCTCTCCATACTGTGTATCTAGAAAGACTCACACATCCTCCTGTCCAAAATCCGGGTATAGTCCCACATGATTGGAAGTAGAAGAAGTAGTTGCCAGCGAAAGTCTGTCTCAGATATCAGCTGTGTCATACGTGAAGGTTTCGAAAGCTGGGTTGGTGATGCTGTAGGTAACTTACTACTAAGCAGATTCCAGCTATACACCACCACACAACGGTGTAGCGTTGAGAGATACCAACCAGTAGTCTTCTATAGAGCAGGAGCAAAGACAATTTGATCGACCACAACACTGCCCAGAACATGCAGAAGGCAATGAAGACCATCTTGGCCATCAAGATCCTGTCATGCAACAATTCTGGATAAGGTTCTGTTTCCCCATTTGAGACAGCATACACCCTCTGCATGTAGGGCGATAGTGCAACGTAAAGGGTGCACTTGGTAACGTGAAAAACGAAAGCGATGAAAACAAAGTAGTCAGAAGCTGTTAGTCTTCTTGGTTTGAGGATGTTGAGAACGATTCTAGTAAGGACAACGGAACTTGTCAGGCCAAGCATAGAGTATGCGACCTTTAGGACTGTCCCTTGAGCGAAACCATTTGTTTTCGCCGACATGTTTGCTGTGATGGTATTGGTTTACAACGAATTGGAAGCAGCAACCATACAACGGAGAATATCGTCTGGAACAATGTGATTTGAAGCGTAGTAGTTAACTGATGCCATCTCGGTTCCAGTCTATGCAGGTATGTGGCGTAAGCACCACTGTCAGGTTGTGTATTTACCGGCAAAGGGGATCACGTTGATCAAGGGGCGATACCCAATTTCCAGTCTGTGATCCGCGGTTGCTGATTGCTTAGACGCAGCCATGGCCAGGCGAGGGTTTCCGGGATCCTACTTCAGTTGTGATGTCCTTCGCTCAAAACACTCTCTTGCACGATAACAGTATTGCTGAGATCATGTGCGGCAAAGTTGCCGAGTGCCAGACGCCGACCGGCTCTGGACGAACCCAGAAACATAGAAACCTGGATTCCGGACACCGGAGCTAGACATTCCTAAGCAAGGAAGCTTGAACGACACATTGAGATTGATAAGCGAACAAAATACTTCCGTATATGAGAAGTGTCACTGAAGATACCATTGCTTGCGCAACGCGTCTGCTGTGCCGCTCCTCTCTCCTGTCTCGCCTGCCTCGCCTGCCGCCGAGGCATACAATTTTCTTGTAACACGATAGTGTAACTCGCTTGTGGAAAGGCAAGACGTCGTTGTTGTCGAGTTGAGCAATCCCTTCACGAAGAAATCAAGGAGCTGACGCGTGGCGTTGTTCAAATACCGCTTGGTTACACGCAGGTGCACGGCACGGATTTAGCGCCGTCTCGGCGTGCAGATACCCACCCACTTATTCCGAAGTACGCGATGAAACATTTTGCGGCAATGGCCTATAGCTTACGACATCCTCTCTTGCCCAGCGCATTGGCCAGGC
Organism: Alternaria burnsii; assembly: GCF_013036055.1. NCBI lineage: Eukaryota > Fungi > Ascomycota > Dothideomycetes > Pleosporales > Pleosporaceae > Alternaria > Alternaria burnsii. Next base: position 2,423,538 of record NW_024066107.1, on the reverse strand, counting down.
GTATCACGCAAAGCTACCAGACGAACTGACACCAGCTAGTAGTTCATCGATTGTCTGGAACGTGTCGAGGATGGTTCATATACTGCCTTGCATCTCGCTTCCATCCATGCCTACATCTGCATCAAGAACGCACTAATCAACGGGTGTTATTATTTGGTTGTCTCATCACACAAGCCCTCGGAAGTGCGCATACCTGCACCCGATTCTCGTTGAGCTAATGCTCCGAGATTGAAGTGTACTTATTCGTCTTAGCTGGTCTTCATGGAAGAATTGAAGTGCGGCACGGTATGCAGCTAAGCGGTGGATGTTTGTCGCAGCTCTTCTAGACAGCGGCGTACGATCCTCCAGACGCCCTTCGAGTCGCAAAGAGGAAGGAGATCTAAGAGTCTGCCGAATCCCACAGTTGGTCTGAGCCTCTACAACATGAAATAAATAGCCCTGGACTGCCGCGAGTTTTAGATCAGCGAACACTTAGCCCTAGTCAGCATGAAGGCTTCTATCCTCGCGTCAATTGGAGCTCTTGCTGCCTGTGCGGCCTCACAAAACGCCTTTGAGCCTTCTGACTTTAACGTTACAGAAGCCCTTATAGCTAACGGTGTCAACGTCTCCGCTCTCCCCGACCTGGCTGCATTCAATGAGAAGCGTTCGCTTTCTAGTTCGTGTACTGCGGCTGTAAGAAATCTGCTACTTCCCCCTGTAGAACATGTCAGCTAATTCATTGGACAGTGCAGCTCACTAAAGCTCATATTCGGAAGCAAGCTCCTCTCTAGCGGAACAGGTTCCTATGATGCGTTCACAAGCGCGTATTGGTCATCCCAGGCAGCCTCAGTCGACCCAGCCTGCGTTTTCAGACCTTCTAAATCGATCGAAATATCGACCATGATATTAGTCTCTCGTCTTACGCAGTGTCCGTTCGCAGTCAAGGGAGGTGGACACACCGCATTCCCTGGCGCTTCAAGCATCCAAGATGGCATAACTGTTACTTTGGAGGCGATGAAGGAGATTGCTCTTTCCAGCAACAAGAAGACTGCTTTTATCGGACCCGGAAATCGATGGGGAGCTGTCTATTCTAAGCTTGGAGAGCAGGACCTTGCCGTCATCGGTGGACGCGCATCAGATGTCGGCCTTGGCCTTGTTCTTGGGGGTGGCGTTGCGCACCAGTCTAGTATCTATGGATACGCTTGTGACAATGTCGCGTCCTACGAGGTTGTTACTGCGTCAGGCATCATTCTGAAAGTCACTCCGACTGCTTTCCCCGATCTGTACTGGGCTCTTCGCGGAGGAGGCAACAACTTTGGTGTTGTTACTAGATTCGAGCTGGAGACAATCCCTCAAGGGCCCATGTGGGGTGGGACTCGTGTCCATATGTCACCTGATTACCCTGCGCTTATCGATGCCTTTGCATCAATGGCTGAAAGTGCTACCGAAGATCCCAAATCGGCTCAGATTTTATCGTTCGCTATGACAGCCGGCAATGCAGCCGGACAAATCCAATTGGAGTACCTCGAGCCTGTTGACGAGGCCAATCCACCGGCTATCCTCAAGAAGTACCTTGACATTCCGTCGATTCGAGCAAACACTCTAAACAGAACGTTGGCAAACGACACCGTTATGCTCACTGATCAGATGCCTGGTGGCCACCGTTACGCTTTCTGGGCGGCTACATACAAGCTCGATCGCGACTTTATGGGCTGGCTACAATCACGCCACCAAAAGGACGTAGGTCCCTTGGCCAACCAGGGTTCTTTGACCTTCCAGGCCTTCACCGTACCGGCTATGGAACAGATGAGCAAGAAGGGCGGTAACGCACTCGGTCTCTCTCCCGATGATGGCCCGTTGATGCACACCCTACTCTATATGGTCTGGGATGATGCGTCTAAAGACAATCAGCTGAACCAGGCTGCACTGGATTTCATGGAAGCTGCCAAGGTTGAGGCGAAGAACCGAGATGTGTACACCAAATACATTTACCTCAACTATGCTGGACCGTATCAGAACGTGATTCCGAGCTATGGAGACGAGAAACTGGCAAAGCTCAAGTCCATTGCGAAGAAATACGACCCGACTGCTGTCTTCCAAAGGTTGCAGCCGGGTGGTTTTAAACTTGAGGGTGCGCCCTATGGAGAGACTATCTAGATTGCAGCTTGCCTTGTAAATATTCGATGGAAATGTGAACCCCTCATATGCATAATGTCGGCGGTTCATACTGGACGCCTGAATCGAAAGCGGCTAAAGTACCTAACCTTGCGGATACGTCGTGACGAGCTGTCAAAAACGCTCTCCTCGTTAGGCCTGCCTTCGTTCGGCACTCTAGAATCTTTTGCAAATGTCCACCCAGATACAAGAGAAGGTTCTTTTTTTTAAAAAAAAAAAAAAACTATTCATGGTCATAACACCATTGAACACATGCAAAGACGGACATTGTGTTCAATGCTATTTCCTTGTATGTTAGCGAGCATTGCATAAGCGCTACTGCTGAAGCAGCGGTGCTAGCGCCTAAGTTCCTCTTGAATGGCCGCAATAAGGATAAGGCGCGCACGAGACTCGCTGGTCACTGCTTACACCTACCTAAATTTGCTAGTATACTGTGAAGCTTATCTGCCGCTAACACTGTAGCGCGCTGCTTAGCCTCACTGCTTGGTAGCCTTAACTGCTGCGCAGCCTCCAGCTTTCTGTCCCGCAACATTCACCACATTTGTTTGAACAATGCCGGGCAGAAACCTTCACGATAACGCCGAGGTCTACGACTTCATCCTGGTTGGAGCTGGATCAGCCTCATGTTTGATCGCGTCACGTCTCTCGCAGCAGCTACCCGATCACCGAATTCTCGTTCTAGAAGCGGGAGAACATATTCGCGATGATCCTAAAGTCCAAACACCTGGTCTATCGACGACGCTGATGTCGAACTCTGCCTACGATTGGCAATATTCTTCCGCGCCTGAGCCGGGTTTGAACAATAGGAAGGTGAAGCATCCAAGAGGGAAGTTGGTGGGTGGTAGCAGTGCAATCAATAGTCACAGTGTCGTTTTCCCAAATCATGAGTGGCATGACCGTATCGCGGAAGAGCTTTTATCGGGTCCGGGCAGCGAAGAGTGGAGCTCACAGGGCATGAGAGATTGCTACAGCCGATGGCAGGCAGAACAATCCAGGCCTAGAGTCAACGACGATGTGGATCGTGTGCAGACATCATACCCGCGCACCATGGATCTCCTTCAATCTCAATGGCTGAAAGCTTTTGAGGAGCTCGGTCATTCGACAGATACTTCGGGGTTCAGTGAGAGCTCTTCGGGAGCCGTCACAGTCACAAATGCGATCGACTCTTCAAAAGGCGAGCGAAGCCATGCAGGCACTGCATTCCTAGAGCCAGCTTTGGAACGTGGCAACGTAACATTGATGGCTGGCGTCAAGGTTGATAAGGTTGCGTTTGATGATGCTTTGGTCGCCGACAAGAAACTCAATGCTAGAGGTGTTCATTACACATATAAGGGGGAGGAGCGTTTTGTCGGTGGTCGAGAAATCATCCTCTGCGCGGGTGTGTTTGAATCTCCTGCCATTTTGGAACGATCAGGTATCGGATCTAGAAAAGTACTCGCAGGCGCAAACATCCCGGTTCTGTACGAGCTTCCAGGAGTTGGTGAGAATTTGCAGGATCACCTGAATGCCGGGCTTTCCTGCGAAACTCAAGACGACATCCCTACTCGTGACGAAGTACTACGAAATCCCGAGTTACAAAAGGCTTCATTAGAAGAATATGAAAGAAGTCACACTGGTCGGTTATCGGAAGGGGCAGCATATAGTTTTGCCTTCACACCGCTGCAGATTCTGGAAACTCCGTCTGAGACGCAGGAGCTCGTCGAGATAGTTGAGCGTTGGGTAGAAAAAGAGAGTAACCCGAGTCTGAAAGCCCAGTATTCCATCATTAAAAAGGCGGTTGAAAGCCCCAGCGAAGCGACAGCCACAAGCTTCATGCTGCGCTTACAGCGCCATAGAGACGCTGATTCACTTCCTAAAGGCACGCCGTCTGTCGTTGATGGCAACTATGTAACTGTCGTTGCCATGTTGGCCCATCCTTTCTCACGTGGAAGCTGCCATATCGCCTCTGATCCTTCGCATCAGCCGGACATCAAGTTCAACTACCTCTCCCATCCTCTTGATACAGAGATACTGGCTCGTCACTTGCGGCTCATCGAGAGACTCTTCCAGCAACCTACCTTTGCTGCCGTGCTAAAGCCGAAAGGAACCCGGCTTCCTCGAAGCTTTCCCCACCCGATATCGTCACTTGAGGATGCGAAAGGAATTCTCCCAATCAATTCAGCAACCAACTACCATCCATGTGGCACATGTTCACTGATGAGAGAAGATCTAGGGGGTGTGGTTGACCAGCGGCTAAGAGTATATGGAACAAAGAATGTGCGGATCTGCGATGCAAGTGTGTTGCCAATCGTACCACGAGGGAACATCTTGACTGCCGTCTACGCTTTTGCCGAGAAGGCAGCTGAGATCATTTGCATAGAAGCGTAATTCAATCTCTTGACACGCTGAGACATGTTCACTTGAGCTAAAGATCGAGTTTTGCCTTGTAGGGAGGAACTTCAAGATCGCTGGCTGTAGTGCAGGCTTGGAATTTGCGAATATGCCCGACGGTGGAGTCGATCTATCCATCAAACTATTTCCACGCCGCAGACAAGTTCAGACAGTTACTTGGTTAGTTTGCAATTCAATCAATGCTAGAAAAACATAACCTCGATCCAAAGCCTTGCGTGTACCTTCTTCGGAGATGGGGCGAAGAGCCGCGAAGTACTTTGCAGGTTCATTCATACATGAACACGAAACACAATGACGCAAAAAATAGGTAGTCAAAAACACACAACAGCGGGGATTCGCTAGTGGTCACCCACCTAACTACTAATCCGCCGGTACACTGCTTGTATATGGCTGAGCGGACGGGAAGCCTAATTTTCAGTGTCCTATGGTCGTATGTACTTAATTGTGCTAAATTATTCAATTAATATCGGTTTAGTCTGTACACTGCTTGTTTATGGCTGCCGATAGGAAGTCCTGTAATCGCTTGCCCCTTCACCAGAAGGAGAGTTTGACCAACTATTTACAGTAACGCGTGGGCAGCAAGCAATGCTATGAAAAGTGGACAGAGCAACAAGTGCTCACGCGGTTGACTCTGCCATACACGGGCTTTGCAAACATATCCAGTGACTTTTGGGAATTAGACGCCATGCGAATCTAGTGCAAACAGCAGCATACCCGGCTGGAGAAGCGCATCGCTACTGCATGTAACAATGCGATATAGGCTGCGGCAGCAAATTACTTTTGTACAGTACATGTATCAAGCTAGTATCCTCCAGGTACAAGTGAGACCTACTTTCTGGAAACTCCCTGAAGTGCTCGCTCTGGGCTACGTGTAAAGCTGGGCGTCAGCTGAATTGTAGAATTCATGGCAGGCACAGAATGTTTCAGGGCCCTGCGTTCAGGCTTTTCATGATTCTATGACTTACACAGTTATCGTAGCTACAAAGTCGCACGAGTTGTCAAGCACATTGGGCGTCATGTTTATAGATCTGAAAGATAACATAATTAATTGCTACTCCCGACTATAAACCATTGGTTTAGCATCGGTGATGACATCGATGAAAGCTGTTCAGCAAAACATCAACTACCTAGCGGCCACTGACCGAGGTCACGGTAGGTTCCCATGTCGTGTACGTGACTTGATGGGTTGTCCAAGTCTGATACACATCCAGACCATAGCTATCAGGCTTCGTATGAAACGTGTAGTCGTATGTCGAGTTCGTATTGATAGTCAACTGGTACGTCGCTCCGATGGTGTTCTTGAGCTTGTACCAGGTGATGCCTTTTCCGAAGTATCAGTTACAGCAACTAATTCACTCGTACCATACAGCACTGCTGCTATGCATACCTGTTTTATTGGCGAAATCGGTGGATGTAGAACCTTCGGTATCTGGCGTCCAGTAGCATGGCTCGTGGTCGAAGGAAGGGCCATGGGAGTCAACGTCGTGGTCGGGCCCGTCTGCTGGCTTGGTGGTTGTGTTGCCCTTTTCGTCGACGTCTCTAGTGAAAAAAGCTTTCCCGCTCTCAGACGTCTTCTCGGTCCATTCCTGGAACTCGCCCTCGGGGGCCTTGAGGTTCTTCTCGTTTTGTTCAGACATGGTGAAAGATCATACAATCTGGTTAAGCTTGCTGTTGGTGGTGGTATTTTGAGGAATCTATGGCTAGATGCTGTGTGAGAGAAGAAACAGCGGACAAACTCGAGGCTTTTATGTCAAGTATCATCTTCTTACTTCGCTATCGGATGATGCTGAGTACGATACAGGAGCTATCTGCACCCCCAGTAGCTGCAGCCACTACAGCACCAACACAGCTAGCTACGAAGCAAGAAGTCCATACCTAGGTAGCATTGACAAGAGATTGAGATCTCATAGCTAAGGTTCAGCTGCGCCACTATATTCATAGCGCAGAATTCCTGATAGTTTCAGCTGTCATCCTGCTGCGTTGTCTACTTCGCCTCGTCTACATCAGGGCTGTTTGGCTTGAACTGGCAGCTACCAGGAGCCTTTTAGTGTTGGGGCAAGCTACGTGTGACGTACTAGGCGTAGCCCTTACTCAACGCCGAAGCTCTTTTGGAATTTGCGGAGGATAACCGGGCTTGCACTCTCAGCTGCCATGAGCATTACAGGAGTAGTGCATCTTCGCAGTGTCAGAAACGTGGCTTGGCCCGCATGTTGTGTGCGGGGCGGGGGCGGTCTGGGCCGAGGAGAACCGTCGCTACCAAACCTTGTCCAGTCACCGTGAGGTGACGACTCGCGTGCGTCAAGTGGGTCAGTACGAAAGCACTCGGGATTGCGATCCTACATCCAGAAATGGTAGGTGAGTGCTGATGGAGACCGACGAACATAGAGTGGCTTTGCATCGCGCCCACTTGGCGTGACTTACGGAAAGCCACAACTACTGACCACCATAGGCTCTTACGCTATATACGTCCATCGATAGTGCATTTGCGGAAGCTTCGTCCATTTGCAGTTGATACCACCTACCGGCATACCTTTTATGCGCAACTGGTCAAACGAAACCTGGCCCGCCTAAATGTATGCCTCGTGGCTTCAAGCGACCACCAGCCGCACTCCACCTGTCCTACACTTTCGTCCCGTGGATACGTTCGCTCGTGACGCAAAGGTTCAAATGAGGCTCAATCTTTCCGTCATTGGACGTATTCGACTAGGAGAATGTCTGTTCGTCACCTGGACTGAGTCGACACTCTATCGAATCGGGGTCCATCTGCGGCAGGTCTCAGCTTGCCACCGCGCGTCGGAAGTGCCGAACCTATGCAGTGAGAATTCATTGTGTAGCTAGAAACTACTGAACAACACGCTGTGGCGGTTTTAGAGGCGTAGATCTGGCGCCCGGATACAGTACAGGGGAGCCAAATGTGGTGTCGACCAAGGTCAGGTGGCATTCTGATTCATGCAGCTTCTCTTAGATGTGCTTTGCATCTTTCAGCTTCAAGCTGGTATGGGGGCTCATATATGGCTAAGCTGAGATCGCTGTCCCAAATCAAGCTTAAGTCCGGATACGCAAAATTAAGACAAGGAAGGGCCGCGGTTTACCGTTCAATATCAAGATTGTTTGTCGCTATCGTGAGCTACATTCACACCCACCACTACAATGGCCCATGAATCGCATTCCCAGGACGCGCAAGATATGGCGACGGGCAAAGAATATGGAGTAAACTTCGCAGTCGCGGGTGGGCCGGAAGGTTTGATACACTCTCCTCTTCACGAGTCTATCACTCTGGCTGCACTGGTCAGTACAGGATACAACGTCGCGCCAGGTACTACCCTGGAGAGTGCCAGCAATGCTGATTGGGAGTACATTCGGGGAGTCGTGTGGAACGACGATCCCGCTTGTCTACTCTTTGACGACTACGCAGACGCCAATCACACCTACTCGACAGGAATCACGTGGGGTTACTATTACAAGGCAGGAGAATCCGAATGGAAAAAAGACAAATCCGACAAGATGCAAAACCCAACTGGGCGCTCCCACTACGGCGACCTTCAGTTCCTACACTGTATGGCTTCTAATTTTGGAGAGAAGCCGGAGGAGACGAAAGCAAAACTGATAAAATGGCTCAGCGTCCTGTGGAAACTCGCCAATGGAGAGGAAGGCATTACACCAGATACAATCATCAGCAAGACCGATATGGCCGAGTTTTGTCCTAACTTCTCGCTGCCTGCCAACTGGGGAACGCTGCGCTATCTGCTATCTGGTGAATCGGCGTTTGAAGCCTTGGATATACCACGGCGAGCTCTCGGTAGCATGTTCCATATCATACAAGATTCCTACGCTCTAGGGCACACGAGACGCAAGCTGCTGAATCCTGAAGCGAAGATCTCCGATGGTAAGGTGCAACGCAGGATCTCTTCCTTCCATCACATGGTGGCGTAATTGATTGAAACCATCTGACAACACCATTGTGCCAGATCCTCTCCAATTTCAGCCCGGTGTCGTCGACAGATGGGGCCCAATCGAGAACTTCCACGTCTACAATGGACAAGACGACCACCATCACGAACTGTACGATCACGCCGATACCCCCATCCCCGATCCGACAAACCTGGCCAACCTGGACCAGTTTAACAGCATGATTGGCTGCCGTGATGCCGTCGAGAAGTGTCGTGAACTGATCGAGCTCAAGAAGGCGGGCAAGACATGGGAAACAGGGGTGAAAACATACTTGGATGAAGTCGTGTTTCCCCTCTCACAGGACGCCACGGATGCAGATACGCGAGTGTGGCCTTAGACGAAATATGGTAACGCAGATTCAATTGAGATTGCATGAGTTTCGTCCGTTTCTTCCAGTACGCATTACTATACAACGGGTGAAGTGGGAGGTATCGCCATGAAATGGGAACTTTATATCCTGATCGTGAATGTATGTTGGTGTACATGTGCGTTGTCTGCAGCAGGGATGCGCTGTCAAGCTATCTGCGACAAAGAGAGATACACCTACTCATCCTCTAATTAGTCGGCTCTGTTGTTATTTGCTACCGGTGTTTGTAAGAGCAATTTATGTTTGGTCATATTGGGCTTACTTTCGTTTGTGTTTATAACCGATCTTCCCATAGTCCAGTTCATAATTCTTAGACTCCATCTTCCGCAGGGTCCAGAACACATGATGGCATCGGATGTGTCTACTTCTGATGTCGTTTGTAGTTTTGCTTGTTACAGTATAGTCTTCAACCCTAGTTGCGTCTTAACCCTATCTGTAGCCTTCGCTAGCTTGTGGCGTTGTGCTCAGCTGGCTGAGCGGCTGGGAAGGTCCGCTGCCTCGCTCAGTTACGGTCTGGAGCGTCAATAGCGCCGCGGCTCCAGGTTTTTCTAGCCATGGCGTTGGCTGTGGCTAGCTGTGCAGGCCTTGATGCGTTAAATCACAAAGGGCGGGATTTTACACGTGCTTAATGGCTAACGAAGGTGCGGACAATAACGTACAGGGTCTACCGAATGTTCTGAGCACTTGTATCTGCGTTATGCTCTCGACGCTTTTCTCAAATCCTCTTTGAACATCTTCAACGTACTTTTCCAAGACTCAGTTCAACCTAGGACGGCATCATGGCGTCCATCACCGTCAATGGTAACACAATCGTACCGATCGGATCACAAGGCGAGGGCTGGATTGTTAATGCAAATGATCAGGAAAAAGTGGAGTCTGCACCCAATGCAAAAGATTCGAATTTCATTCTTGTGCAAGTCGATCATATCCTCACTGTTGCTGAGAAGGGGGTTTTGGCACACCACCATGTTGAGATCCAAGAATACGTTGCGGAGAACACATTCTTGTGTCGATATGAGCCGGACGATCTACAAGCCCTGCGACTGTTGCCGTTCGTCGTGACAGCGGACGTGTAAGAACGACGTCCTGTGGACTATATGCTGTTAAATGATGATAAAGCTAACGGGTCCAATCCCAGTTATCTCCCACAACTCAAAACAACCATCTCATTGAAAGAAATGGTCGAAAGCGAACACGACCAAGAGGACTACGAGGTCGATCTGATCCTTCATGAGACTCCCAACTTGACCTCTGAGCAGTTGGCTTCCTATGTTGCGCAAGCGGCTGAAGTGGCCCTTGTGGACCTCGAGATCCTGGAGCGTAAGATCAGAGTCACTGTTCACCAGGACAAGCTCGCAGCACTCGCCGCATTAGACAGTGTCAACAGGATCGAAGAGGTCCGGCAATATACCACGTTCAACGACCAGGCGCGCGCCGTTCTATTCGATGTGGGCGCTATTCAGAATGCTTCGATCCCATACCAGGGCACTGGGCAAATTGTCTGCGTGGCCGACTCAGGATTTGACCAGGGCATAGCGACGGACACAGGGGACATTAAGGTTCATCCTGCCTTTTCGGGTCGTGTTGTGCAAGTCATCGGTATGGTTCCAGATACCGCTACTCCCAATGACCCCGTGGGTCACGGTACACATGTCTGCGCTTCCATCTGCGGTAATGGAGTCTACAAGAACACCGCCGATATGGTTGATGTACCGATCAAAGGCACTGCGCCAAACGCGAAGATCATTGTACAGGCCATGTCTCAGTGGTACCCCGACCTTCGTGCTTGGGGCTTGAAGCCGCCGGCAGACACGTCCATTCTGTACTCAAGCGCGTACCAACTCGGCGCTCGAATCCATAACAATTCTTGGGGCCTCAAATGGAGCTCCACGGCGCGACAATTTGGATACGCAGGCGGCGCGACAGCCATCGATCGGTTCATGTGCGACAACCTAGATTTCTGTATCCTCGTGGCAGCCGGTAACGACGCCAGAGCCAAGAACGCAGGCGCGAGCCAGATAGGGGATAATGGAGCTGCAAAGAATTGCATCACAGTCGGCGCTACAGGCACGACGCGAGATAATGACGGTCAAAGATACACCCGTGGCTTCAAGCACGGCTCGGATGTCACCTCCGTGGCCATCTTCAGCTCACGTGGTCCCACGCTGCCCGCACGGAATGCGAACAATGAAACCACGGTGGGGAGGATCAAACCTGACGTCGTTGCGCCGGGCGTCGCTATCCTCTCCGCCGCCTCTCGCGCGCTCTCACCAAAGGATCACCGCCGCGTCGCGAACGGGGAATCTGCTGATCCTGATTGGATGTTCCAGTCAGGCACAAGTCAGGCTACGCCTCTGGTCTCAGGCTGCGTTGCATTGCTTCGCGAAGCACTACAGGGCGTTGGAAAAGATAAGATCAGCGCGGCTTTGATCAAAGCTTTATTGGTCAATGGCGCAGTACTGCACAGTAGTAAAGATGAAAGTGGCAAAACAATGATTTACGATTACGCGCAGGGCTTTGGACGCGTAAATGTCTCGACCTCCCTCAAGATGGTGCGACAGCTTTCTTTTGTTGACGGCTGGAAAGGCAACATTAAATGCGAAAGCGAACATCCTCATGCCCAAGACGCGCCTATGTTGCGAGTCACCTCGGAGAAGGACAAGACGTGGCAGAGCCCGCCGTTAACCATTCCCTCGACGGGTACTCGCATGCGCTTGACTGTAACGATGACTTATCCGGACCCGCATGGTGCGCTGTTGCAAAATGACATGAATCTCATTGTTCGTGCTGGCGCGGGAGATGAACCTATCGAACGACATGGAAACATGGCAGATGGTGACCAGGGATTTGACTGTGAAAGTAAGTTAGCATACCTCATTATGCCGCGGAAAGATGCTTGAATGATTTAGAACGCTGACTTATCGTTCTTTTCCACTACAGATACCGTTGAAAAGATCATCTGGGATGATGTCCCTGGCCCAACGGCTGTGATTATTGTCAAAGCGCAGGCTTTTGCTATGACGTCGGTGGAACAGACATTTGCTGTTGCTTGGGATCTGCAGAGCATCTAGGTATAACTCTGAAATTTTCAGTTTCAGCTTTTAGCTACTTAAAGGCAAGACAGAAACATGGCTCATCGTCTAGCGCAGTATTGTCTACTTATAGATTGATGCTGTGAATAGAATCCGTGAAAGCACTTGTAGGCAGGCTCAGGTGTGTATAGCTATTGGGAAACTCAGCAAGAGGGAAACATATCGTTGTTCTCTAGTTCATATAAGCCGTCTAACAAGCATCGGCATGTGGGGCAGTCATTTTTCGAAGACAATTGATTACCTGACCAATACCCATCTCTCAAACATGTGGAGTCCTGTTAATGTCCATTCAAGCCATTGCGTCCGTTTGTGGCAGCTGCAATATTTATGAGTCCGTCTTCACTGTATTTGTATCGCTCCTCTTCATCCTGTGCAACATTAGCTTCGTCATATACGAGGGAAGAGAGGACTTGCCCAATACCGATTAAAGCCCACGCCCTCGCAAACCTCAGAGTATGACAGTATCATGGGTGGAGCGCCTTCAGTCATGCTCTTCTTTAGCGCCTCCAAAGTCTCACGGATGCTCTTCAATTTCGCAGCAACGAGTGTCCACGGATAAGCCACAGCACAGAATCCGAGGTTGGCAAGATCCTTAGCGGACAAGTTCTGTGTCAAGCCGCCCTCGATGACTAACGATAAATAATCACTTATTACTCTTTGGTGAATGCTGAGAGTGACTCACTGTTCGCAAAGACTGGCATGTCTAGTTCCTCAACGCACTTGCTCATGGCCTGACGATCAGGCAGGGCTTCAACGAAGACGGCATCGACACCGATACGCTTGAACTCCCGGGCTCGTGACATAGCCTCGTCCCAGCCAAGGATGAGTGAGTCAGTGCGCGCAAGTACGAATATATCCTTGCCCTCATTTCGAGCATCACAGGCAGCCTGCACACGCGCAAAAGCCTCGCCTCGTGAGACAACAGCCTTTCCCTTAGTGTGGCCACACCCTACCGAGTCGGTCAGTTATCTAGGAGCAAATTGGAAACAACATACTCTTCGGCCAAGTCTGGTCCTCAATCATAATGCCAGCTGCGCCAGCTTCGGCAAAGCACTGCACTGTGCGCTTGACGTTCATAGGGCTACCGTATCCTGTATCTGCATCGGCCATGACTGGCACCGTCACCTGTCGCACCGCCTCCTGAATCTTGTCGCACATTTCTGCCATAGCAATGTAGCCTGTGTCGGGTAGTCCGTAAGAGCTTGCACAAGGGTAACCGGCGAGGAAGATCATGGGAAAGCCGGCTTCCTCAACAAGACGAGAAGATAGGCCATCGTAGCTGCAGGCGTGTGCGAGGATCTTGGATGGGTCGCGGTAGGCTTCGAGCATCATTGTGCGTAGGCGAGATGCCTGGAGAGATGGGATGCGACCGCGGACATTAGGAAGCGTGATGCTCTCATCACTGATTTGCCCAGGCTTGCCAGACTTAGTGGTCGCTTTCTGATCGAACCGGAACTTTTGCGAGAGTCAGTGCTTCTGCTATGGCTTTGTTCATGACTTGTAAAGGTACGTACAGGGTAGGGTACGGTTCCAACGATGGACTTCGACATATTGCGGGATTGGTAGAAGACAACCTTGCGTGATTGATTTCGAATACTGTGTGTGTCTTTAGAGAAAAGGTTCCTTCACGATTTATGCATTTCTTTTTTCGCAACCGCGGCAGCTTTTCCGCGATCTTCGTTACGTTGACCGGAATGATAAGGATACTTTATGCGGAGAAACCTCGACAGGCTCGACTCGCCTCGCCGGATGGAAAGCGACGGATAGTTCAACTTTCCGACCCTAACCTGGGGTAAACCCGGGGAACTTCGTTTATCAGACTCCTAGTTGATGTACTCCGCAATGCGACAGCGGAGGTTAAAAGTCGTTTGATGTTCATCTCATCTACATCCATCATTCGGCTTCATTACCCAATCTAGCCAAATTGACTTCACCTTTGCACGATCGCCCTCCAAGAAGCTTGACAATGGCAGACATTGAACAAGGCAAGCCAGACATTCGAACAGTCGAGTACATGGAAACGGCCGAAACCAAGGTGGAGGCGCACATAGTGCCAGTAGCTGAGGACGTCCAGGCTCGCATCCGTCGCAAGGTATTATACCCCGACAACCTCTGTAATCCCCACTAATCAGATTTGACAGTTCGACAAGAAAATGCTGTCAATCGTGTGCCTCCTGTATGTCCTTTCGTATCTCGACCGAGGCAATATCGGAAATGCGAAGACTGCCGGGATCCTAAAGGACCTCCATCTCTCTGACAACGACTGGATGTGGGTCCTCCAGATCTTCTACATCTCCTACGTGCTGTTCGAGTGGACCCAACTGTTTTGGAAGATACTGCCGGCGCACGTCTATGTTGCTGCGTTATGCTTTCTGTAAGTTCGTTTGTGTTCCTCGATGTCGCCCTCTGTGCTGACGCTGGAAAAGTTGGGGTGCTACAGCCATATTGACTGGCGCCTCCCACAACAAAGCTGGTCTCATGACCGCTCGCGCGTTTTTAGGGTTCTTCGAAGCAGCTTTCGGAGCTGGTGCACCGTACTTTCTATCGCTCTTCTACCAACGCCGGGAGTTAGGCAAGCGTGTGGCTCTCCTGACAGGCATGTCGCCATTAGCGAACTGTTTCGCTTCATCGCTGGCGTATGGCATCCTCCATATCAAGGCATCGATAGCTCCATGGCGGCTACTCTTCCTGATTGGTATGTGGTATTATTCAGGCCCCACGTGAGCACGGTTGCTGATTTGGGCCTTAGAGGGAGCGCCGACTGTATTATGCGCAGTCCTTGTCTATTGCTGTCTTCCCGATTCCCCAGATACCGCGCACTTCCTGACAGACGAAGAGAAGCAGCAGGCTCGTCAGCGACTTGCCACTGTTGATCGGACAGAGAAGTCGAAGGTAAGCTGGACGCAGGTCTTTGCTGGTTTAACAGATTATCAGAACTGGGTTCATGCCACGATACACTTCTGCTGCAACTACTCATTCGCTGCTTTGTCGAACTTCTTGCCGACGATCGTCCGCGATATGGGCTACAGTTCGGTCAATGCACAAGGCTTGACAGCGCCTGCCTACTTTCTCGCCTTCTTGTGCTGTATGTTCGCTGCCTGGGGCTCTGACAGGTTTGGCAAGCGAGGTTGGTTTGTCGCTGGTTTTGCAACCATGGGTACCGTGGGCTACCTGATGTTGGCAGCGATTCAAGACGAGACCAAGACAGGACCTCGTTATGCGGCCATCTACCTCGCGACATGCGGCATCTTCCCTGCATTGGCCATCAACATTACCTGGCTGCTCAACAATCAGGGTGGCGATTCGAAGAGAGGCGCGGGTCTCGGTATCCTGGCGACTTTTGGACAGTGCTCGTCTTTCGTCAGCAGCACTCTGTTCCCATCTCGTGACGGGTGAGATATCTTTTTTCTTTTTTGCTCACGTTCGCAGAAGCACTGACTTGACCTCGCAGGCCATTCTACGTTACAGGTTGCGCTGTTGGATGTGCTTTCAGTGGGTTAGGGGTGGTCTTAGCTCTTGGTCTGCACCAGAAGCTGGAAATCGAGAACCGCAAGCGCGATCGCCTGTACGGCGAGGTAGACACGGACGCGCACGTGAATGTGACTGATAGCGGAGACAAGAACGTCAAGTTCCGTTATCTCACTTAGGTTTCCTGGCCATGAGCGCGATATCGGCCGATCTCACTGCTACCAGCATGTGTTTGTTCTGACATCGTGTTCACTGCTAGAATAGGCATCTCTTATGCAAGAAGTTAGGCCTTCGTTGTCTGCTTGAAGAGCTCCAGTCAAGTTTATCGATTGCTGCTCGACTTCCAAAGGTGAGATTAGGCTTGATTGTCGAAGACAGCTACATTCCTAAATTCCATATGAAGTCCAAGGTGCCATCACCCAAGCACTGTAGACCTTGAAAGTTGTCCATGCTAAATGACATGAGATTTGAGTCGAGTGGCAAGCTGAGCCAATTTTCATCTGACGTATCGATTTCTGGCACTTGCTGGAGATCCACGAGTTCGAAATGATTCGCCTCCAGCGAGGCAGCGAGGCCCGGGAACCGAGAAAGATCAAAATTCGGAGGTGTGATATTTTGCGGCCGAGTCGAGGGCACAAAATGCTCCTGTAGCCTTGTCATGTGCATTTCGAGGAGCATCGAATAACGGCCGCCCAGATGGAGGTCGTCTGGATTGCTGTTCTTCAGCGCCACTATGACTTGCGTCAGGACCTCTAGTGCACCTTGCAACCTAGCCGGGCTGACCCCCAATCCAAGGCCTTTCAGGAGAAATATGGAAGCAGTCGTGATGTGCAGGAAGGTCCTTATCGTGCAAAACCGTAAGAAACCCAAATCATACAGCTTAATAGCTATCTTGAGTGTATTCAGCGTGCTATTGATGACTTCCTGCACGTGCGCAAAATCGGTGGGCGTAAGCTGAAATGACGCAGAACCTGAGACAGCGCTGCTCGATTCAGCCAGGGTGCGAAACAAAATGGCTTGAAGTCCTAGAGAATACGTGTGCATCCGCGTACTCTCATACTCGAGAACGAGGAGGCTGCCGAGGTACGTATCACTTGCTGTGTGGCCTGCTGTCAGCTATGCGAGATAAGAAATGATATCGGTTAGCACTCACAGAGGGTGTCATCATGGTCTTTCGACCAGGCGGTGAGTAAGGTCTGGATATGCTCTGTCATGCTGATATAGCGACCGCTGCGGATGATCTGAGATGTCGTGGTAGGGTTAGGGAAGAGCAGATCTGATATAGACCTCACGATTTTAGTCAATCGTGTCCACGCAGTGAGAAACGGAGTCCATGCGCGTCTCTGTATGTCGCTGCCCGCTTGAGAAGTATCCGAACATACCGCCGAATGGCTGTTGCTAGGTGTCATCATTGACCGGCGGCCAAGTCGTGAAGAGAGCTGCTCCTGGTAAACATACAAGAGTTTGGCCAGCCAAGTCTTATGTTGCGCGACTCGACGCTCGCATTGCGCTAACCTCGTATTTGCGCTATCATGCTCGTCTTGTTCGTCAAATATGCCGAGTTCATTGCCAAGAGATAATGCGCAACTAAGCACCATCCAACACATCCGGTCTGATCTGTTGGCCGGTTCGATCACGTCCTCTCGCCATCGTGTCCTAGAAGGGCTGTCAACTGTGCTCCCGTCCTGATCACGTCGATCTTTCACAGTGAACAAGATATCTGAATCCCAGCCGTCACTGGGTGGAGGCGCGTACAGAGCTCGAGGATGCCAGTCTGTCAACAACAGCAGGGCCTCAATGGTACCCAGCGTTCGCGTCTTGGCCTTAGAGTATTTCTCCAATCCCAATACGAGGCGCATAAGTAGGTGCTGGAAGTGATCCCATAGTCTCTGGTGGATCAAATAGCCTCTTGAATGCCCTCCGATAGTAGGCAAAGTGTGGTAGCGAGAAGATATGACCAGTATCATACAAGTGAGGACTGGCTCATGCGTCACTAACAGGTAGTGATTCGACCACTCTGCGTAGACTTGATGTCTGTGAGCTATGCTTCACAGAATGAGCGGTGGGCCGAAGCGGAGGAACTCACACTCATCCAAAATCGGACACAACGGTGCAACGTTCTTGAAGAACCTACGTATTAGATCAGCATTTAGCTCCGCCAGATCGAGGCTGGGTGATCACACATGTCCAAGTACCATACGATCTCTGGAGCTGATAGCCAACCCATACGCACAAAGCGATAAGCGTTCCAGGTGTCAGTGAGTTCATTTGAAAGGTCCGGCAACATGTTGGAACTTAGATTGGCAACGGATGAGAGTGGTGTAGAAGCTGCGTTAGTAGCGTGCTGTTCAATAGGCACCGGCACTCGTGCACCATTGACTTCTCTTTCTTCGCGTTGGGCTGCCTCGAAGAGCAGATTCAAAGCGTCGTTGCCGTTTGAGACGACGGTGGTCATCATAGTATTGTTCAAGTCAGCACTGATGGAATCTTGAGAAATATCCCCTGCATCATCGCGCTGTACAGCACTGTGCGTGCCTAGGTCTATACTATCTTCTTCGCCATCCTGACTCTGGCTGACGCTCTGCCTCTGCCGTCTTGGGCCGTGTCTTGTCACGGTATATGTGCAAGGGCGCATCTCTCTGCGACACTTAGCGCATGGTAGCCCAGCGGCATACTCCTCCGCCGTGATCCTGCATTTTGCCTTCTTGTTCCGGCAGGAGATGCATGCTTGTCACAAGTTAGCCCCGAACGTGTGTAAACCTTTCGTATAGTTCCCACCTTTGTATGCTCGGTGATACTGTGGTTCGGCTTGATCACCTGGCCTGTTTCTTCCAATCGGTCCAGGGTTGCTTCGGTCGTGGTCCATAGCGAATATTCGTAACACTCAGCATCGCAACGACTCCAAGGAAAGCAACGGAAACTTAAGTGTTCTTGAATAGGCCCGGCTGTCCCGTTTCGATGTCTGCTTTTGCGGGGTAGAATGTGGAGGTGGCTGCGGAAAGCACCGGATACTTTGCCAGGCCGTCCACGCGGGGAAGGAGCGCGCAGACAACGACTTCTAGCCTGACACTGCATTGCTGGTGTGACGTTACTCAGCATGATTGGATACATGAAGCTTGCTCCGACGGACGACATCTTATGTGCGATCGTTATCGGAGCACGTTCGTGACTGCGGACGCTTCAAGGAGAACGCCGACAGACTGTCACGTGATGGCAATGGCGGCAGGTGGTAAACAGGAAGGCGCACCACAGCATCCTCAAAACGGTACCACGACAGACGGCGGATCGGGCAGGAGAACTAATTTCCAGTGTTCTATGGTTATATGTGCTCAGTTGTGGCGGCTTGTAGAATATGTTCTGATTGGTTGCCCGTTTCTCGACGCAGGGGTGGTCTCCCAATTGTCATACCTATTCTAGATCCCAGTTTCCCGTAGGCTGAAGGACCATGATCGTTGGGACAAAGAAACTCAAAACGAATTCTCGACCCTTTCTTGCTTGACTTCCCTTCGCAAGTCCACCGATTGCAACCGTTAGATATAGGTGAATTGGTTCTCGTGATAAAAGTCCTCGCTTCGCGATCCATCCCTAAAGCGACATAGCCACGGCAAATTAGGCCTACTAGCTGAACGCCGTACGCTTGTGGCAGTTAGAACCAACAGGCCATTCAATTGATTTCATCCTTTTTGTGACTGCAAATGATACCCTGTAGTGATTACCTCTGGAGCTAGATATATAAGAGCGTACCAACCTAGACAGCATTCGTCTCCCAGCCTTCTAGCCACACTCTGAACCTCAAATATAGATACACTTATCCTATTCGCATCTCATACCACTCGTTACCAACTTCTCACAGATTGGTGAATTCGTCCAAGATGGTGCTCCCTTACTTCACCGCCCTCGTCTTCGGTACCATGCTTCCTGGCCTCAACCTGACCCAATACGCCGACCACTACGACAACGTGCACATCCCACTCGTCAAATCGCTCACCGGCCCAAACTTTCCCGCCGTGCACACGCGACACTACTTTGGTGGGAATCCCGCCTTTGTAAACGCCAGTTATCCTGTGGATTGGAACAGCATGGCGACCATGGAGTTCAGAGACCAGGCGCATGCGCTGACATTTCTAAACATTATCGGTCAGCCGGCAGCGAAGGCCAAGATCGAGGAGGACGAGCATTTATTCATGGCACATGCGCCGAGGACGGTGATTGTTGGGACAGATGGGAGCGTTTCGTGACCATGAAAAGTGTGCACGAGAGGGGAGTGTATGTATAGGAAAGTTGCATTTTAGAGTTTTGATCATCATGGTTTCGAGGCACGGTATGGATGAATGGGGTAATACGCGCAAAATGGACGTGAACAGACAACTTGAAGTAGACTACGATGTGAGATGATGTAACATCTCTCATCCAAGAAAAGTAGTATTGCGCCCAAAGTGTTCTCCCCGTTTGCTTTTCAATGGGTGCCGAGTTCGGTACAGGTACATCTGAAACTTCGTCGAGGAGGAGAACACGTCAAAGATATAATAGTTGATTTGTGAGAAAAAAGCCGCCTTGACCTGCCTCTATACTTCCGCTTATGTTGCGCTCATGTGTGCCGCATACTAATCGACATACGTGAGACTCGCGTGGGCATCTGGGAAATCCCGATGATTAGCTTAAACATATAAAGAGCATTTCAGTAGAAAGGAAGGCCTGGATGAGCAAAAGGTCAGATGTACGCAAGATATCTCTCATTTTGCCTACCCTCCACTCACTTCCCCGTCGTGTTCCCCCCTCAGCCCCCGTATTGAGCCCCATTGTGTATATCATCTAGAATCCTCCGTGGCATATTCAAGCACCCAACACCCCGTTGCAACATGTCAAACATCCTGTAGTAGATCCAACTCAAGCGCAACCCGAAAAAAAAAGAACCCGCCTGCCGTGATGCACTCATTGCTCCGCTGAACGCCCAACAACGCCAGTCAGATCGCTCTCGGAAGCTATGAATCCTTTTGCAACGCCAAAAGTGGGGAATAGAGAAGGTAGCCACAGACAGTAGCCACAGGGAGAACAAAGTTCTCATAAAAGAAGAAGAAAAGCGCGATGAATAGAAGCGAAGTGAAATGAGGTTGAGCGGGGTGAAGATAGCCTGTATCGTTGCTCAACCATTACCGCCTCGTGGTAACACTGAGCGTCAGCTTGGGATTCCTCTCAACCGCGATCTGGAGATCCTCATCATTCTCGATGGGGTAAAAATAATTGTCCTGTTCGTCTTTGTACTCAACAATCAACTCCTCCTCTTCCTCTCCTGGCCGCTCCATTTTCCTTCTCTCAACAAGCTTATTGTAGAGGTCGATGAACTTGAGCGAAATGGGCATACGGATGACGACGCAGTTATCTTCTTCGAACCATACTTTAATCTTGAGGGCAGAGGATGTGCCTGTGCTGGTGGCTGTGGAAGTAGAGGAGTGGTTGTGGGTCATGGGCGGTGGGTTAAGGTTTGACGAGTATGCTTGCGAGGCTGTTGACTGGCCGCGCTGGTGGGAGGGGTAGTTGGAGCCAGTTGAGTAAGGTGTGACAGGTGTTGTGGCTTGCAGTTGATCTGCAGATGATTGTCTGCTCGTTCCTTGTGATGGGTTCGATGACTGGTGTGATTGCTGTGACAGACGATACTCTTCAGCAGCGACGATATCCGGGTCTATCTCGTAGTCGCCCTGTCTTGGTGCGAAGAAACCTTTGACAAGGTGACCTTGTGTGATGTGCGGTCCTAGCTTGAGGAGGTTCTTGATGTACTCGTCGAGGTTGGCGCGGCGCCCGTTGGAGATGTTGTCCGTTACGTAAGTGACGGGCCCAGGCATGAAGGGCAGTGTTCGCTCGCCTGAGCCACTCGTGCCTGCCTCGACGGGATATGTCGCTATCAGTTGTATCTGCAGGTCGTAAAAGTCCTGGTACAGCCGCTGCAACTCCCAGTGTCGGCCATCCTCCATCTGGCACTCTATAATGAACCAGAAGATGTCGTCGGCAAAGCAGTAGCGTGGCACGCATGCCTTGATGGGTGCAAGCAAGTTGTCGGATGTGCGGTATTGGTTTCGTGGTTGCGCCGTGGAACCGTTGCGCGAGTGAGAGACCTGTATATTGTCAGCCGAGATGGGTGCGCCCGGCGTCAGCCAGCTTACCGAGCCGGCCTTGTTGTGCCCTCCGTTGCTCC
This sequence comes from Alternaria burnsii, assembly GCF_013036055.1. Classification (NCBI taxonomy): domain Eukaryota; kingdom Fungi; phylum Ascomycota; class Dothideomycetes; order Pleosporales; family Pleosporaceae; genus Alternaria; species Alternaria burnsii. The sequence goes on along the minus strand of NW_024066107.1, from coordinate 2,401,925 downwards.
TGATGCTCATGCGCTCCATGCCTTGTTGCAGCGACTGTCCTGAATTTGTCTCGAGCTTTCCAAGCGGTATGCTGCCATTCTTGTAGTCTGCTGCCATCTTTTTCCACTCTTCGACCTTGGGCACGCCCGCGGCCGTGACTGCTGCCTGTGTGTCGGCGACTGCCTGGCCCGTCGTCATGTCGCGGATCTCGATGAAGGATACGGGTATCAGGCCAGGACCGCCGAGGCGCGTTATCGGCTTTGCAACGAACCATTCGGGGTTGGACTGTGCAATGACGATAATGGCCTCGCCCTCCTTGGCCTCGAGCTCGTCGGGCCGCTCTGCCTTGAAGTCGTAGATGACAATGCCGTAGACCATGGCGCCACGCCCTCCTCCGCGTGACATGCGCATCTGCTGTGTCATGATGTCCTGGGCCGAGGGTTGGGGGCTCGTGATGCGTTCTTGGTAGCCCGAGTCGTGGGGCTGCTGTTGTTGCTGATGCGGTGTGGAGGAGCGCGGCGCAGAGCCACCACTGTCGCGCACAGTCTTGCCTACGCCCTCAAAGTAGGAAACGGGTACCAGTCCACGCGTGCCGTGCAGCGGATTGCAGGCCTCGTACCACTCGCTGTCGTCTTCGCGGCCGACGACGTGCAGAAAGTCGCCCTGTGAAAAGGCCAGGAAGCCAGAGTTTGGGCTGGGGTCGGCGGGCTTGTAGTCGTAAAGCGCTTTTATGACCTGAAATGAGATGGCTGTTAGCTTCGCGCTCATCTACCCCATTGGGAAGCGGGTGCCGGGGACGCGCGCATCATGATATGGCGGCATGGAGCGACGTGCAATGTTGTTCGACTCGGGCGCAAGTGTGCCGCCCATATGTAGGCGCTCACGCAATGCGCGTGGTGCGTCCAAGAGCGAACGACTGCCCCGTCCTTGTGCGCTCATGCCTCGTAGAAGAAGCAGAAGTGGGGTGCTTGGGCCCCGACGTTGATCTACGTACCTTTTTTGGCGGGACAATGGCTATAGCGTCCTTGGGTGGAATTGAAATGTGGTGCGGGCGGTTGTCCTTCTCACTCTTCATACTCCTGCGGAACTAAAGCAACACCGTTAGTACGTACGTATGCGGAGCGTGACTCGACCGGCGCAGCGGCGTGCGTGGCGGCAAAAGCAAAGCAACGCACCTTCATCGTGCAGCGTGAACGCGACTTTGCGCAGCGAACGTCCCGGTGTAGGGAGAGATCAGGAGGTCGAGGGTTGGATGTGGTCGCTCGGGGTGTGTTGCTACTATGACTGTCGACCGGGAATGCGGCGTGTGCGTGCGGGGGCGAGTACGCGGCGGGTTGAAGCTGAGTTTGAAGCGTGCACCGGCCCTCCAGAGACGATGGTGAGGCTACTTAGGTGGGCGGCGATACTCGTCGTCGTCAGGTACTGCAAGAGGCGCAGTCACTACGGGGAACAAGAAATGAGTGGATGCTCTCACGCTGCGAGGGATCCCAGCTACTGCACACCACTTGGCGATTGCTTCCTGGACCTCTGTGGCCCTCTTCTCGCGTCACACTTTGGGGCGGCGACGCTCCTGGCACGCCTCGGAACAAACGAGATGCGGGCAAAGGAACGCGTCAGATCCGCTTCCCCTTTGTTCTTCCGTAATGACTCCAAACGCTGACCCGGAATGTGCAGTGTCTACCAAGATACAAATATGCCCGACCAGGTGGAGCTTCAGCCTGCCAAACGTCTAGCTGCAGGTCCACCACAATTCGCGTCTGTCACCCGCAGCCCCTCCAACTTCCGCGTTGCTTTCATGCCCTTGCAGCCAATCACGAGCCCTACTATGAGACGATGCTAATGCCTACATTGACCATGCCATCATTTCCACATGCAAACTTAAACCCAACGCTCTCCTCCTGTCTGTCATAGATAGCGTTGTTCAAATCTTCTTCCCATGGTTAATGCTTGACGCGGCCCGAATGAAACATTTCTCACCACAGGGTCTAGCAACTATCCCGTACAATTTCACAACGCGCTTCACATGCTCAACGCAAGCTCCATGAACCAATGCATTGACAACTACACGAACGCCTGCATCCTCTGAGTGGATATCACTAGCGCCAACCTCCACTGAACAACTACGCCCTATCCAATCAAACCCTCTATGCCCTCTTCCGTCATCTCATTGGCTCAGTCAAGCCGCCCCAGCTGGCATTCACAAAGGAACATACCCAGCCATGGTCCAAACAATGGACAATCGAAAACGCGGCAGCCAACACCTCACGATCAGTGCTATGGCCACATTGTTGCTCAATCTTTGCAGATCCGTGGGACATACTGCCGTGATGCCGGTCTTGCCGACCCCACGTGCAGTCGGACATACCCGAGCCGAATGCTCTGAGACACAGGGACCACCACCATCGAGCAGCCAGCTCGAATCCTACATGACCATCTAGGCCAACTCCACTCTACCCCATTTTGTTTTCCAGTCCACTTTTTCATCCATGTCCATGACGTACCAAAAGCTCGAAAGAACCCATTTTGGCTAGTGATGAGCAACATCTGAGACATTGCATGTATGAGAAGAAAACTAGAAGATTCCGCGCATCCAACGCATCAAGCGGGTGCCCCACGTTCCGTCTACTGTCATCGAGAGAAGCAGCGATAAACACCGGAGGGGTCGTGGCTCGAGACACGAGTGACGTGCCAGGTGATGCAGGGTATCGTAGAGGATTAGTGCAATTGAAAATTCGAAATCGTAATAAGATACTGGAGAAGATGAAAGGAAGGTGCTGCTTGCTCGGAGGTCGACTCATATTTGGCCCTTGATGTCTACTTTGCTGAATGCGGCAGCACGGAGGCTTTCAAACTGTGATGCGGCTTCTCTGATCCTGACGCGGTACTGACGATCGCCTTTGTCTTCAATGACGTTTTGCGCACCGTGCGTTTCGAGGAATTCACGGCATATCTCATCATTGTCGAAACCAAGTTCGTCAGTGAGGAAACGGAGTGTGACATTTACGTATCTGCGGCTTGTTAGTGTATGACCGGCGTAGAGTCAAGTACGTATACATACCCTCTGGACATATTAGCTAGAGCGTTGAGGCGCTCACGCTCGACGAACATGTCCATGAGATAAGCGCCCATGTTTTGTGCTTCGAGATACAGTCTGAAGAACTTGTGGTAATTACCAAGAGCCAGCGAAGATCGAACATCAAGAGCATGCTTGATCCATTCGTGGGATTTGTCTGCGAGGGTTAATTCTGCCAACATGTCGTTCATGTCGGTCTTGTTGCACGTATATACGAAGTAGAGAATGCGATATGCCTTGAACTCGGCCGGATTGCCTCCCAAATTCAGCGCATAAAGTGCCTTCAACTGCGTCTGGCACTGGTTATACTCACCCAAATCTCCCTTCTCTAGTGATATCCGGGCGTGAATCTCGTACACCTTGACAGTGAAGGCGTTCTTGATGTGTTGAACAGTGAGGTCCTGACGGAGCGATTTGAATTGGTTACAGATGTAGTTGTAGTTCTTGTCCGCTTTCCACTTTTCCACTAGCATGGCCAAGGTCTTCTTAAGCACGTGGAGCGGTCGAACAGTTTCAGCCTTGGGCGGAGCGGTCAGGCGGAAGTAGCTCTTCTCGAGATTCTCGTTCGTTCCAACAACAGGTCCAGTAGGCATGTCGTCTTCGTCCTTCCGTGGCGAGCCCCAAGGGGGAGTCGTCTTGGTACCGTTGTGGCCGAGTTGAAAGCGCTGTCGTCGCTTGTCAAGCTCAGCCTGGTCAAACTTACTTGCGGCATCCGCGAGGACGTTCTTCTTCTGGCGCTTTTCATTGTGTCCGTCGCTAAAAGTCATGCGAGATGCTAGGTTAGTTTTGCGCCATGGTGGGACATTGGCTTGTGTTTGTTCGACTTGCGACTCCTCAGCTTCATGAGCATTGCGCTTCTTTGATTGGGGTGGAGATTGGTTAGTGTGTGTGACTGAGCCATTCATGTATGCAGGGTGTATGCCGTTGGCAACGGCAGTGGTAGGCATTCCCATGGCCGCCGCCCGTCGCTCCTCAAGAAGAAGCTCCTGAGGAAGAGGAAATGTGGGCCAATGGACTGCGTCGTGCGAGTTGCGCTCAGCAAACCAGCTGATGGTTGTCTTCAATCGTGCCTGCATGTCTGCTTGGGAGATGCCTGGGATGGCGTTCTGCGGATCGAAAGCTCGCCTCACGTACTCGCGAACGGCTGGAGGCCACTCGACCTTCTTCTTGGGTGTTTCGGGAGCCATAGCTGACTGCTGCCGTGTGTGAGCGTGGGCTGATTCTCTTGTATGAGTGTGAAGACTAACAGGCGCGGGCGCGACTTGGAGGGTGGTGCGTGGATTGACTGTGTTATAGGCGGGTGACTGCATTGGCCGGGACCACGCTACAGTAGCCGAGGGCAAAGACATAAGCAGGCAAGCAAAGCAGAACAAGCGAGAATAGAGTTGGCTGTTGGGTGAGTAGTTGCAAATGGACAAGAGAGATGTGCGAGAGATGGCGCGCGCGCGGGACAGGTCTATTGTGTCGTGGTGTGGAGGTGAGGGTGAAGCGACGGCCCGCTCAACTGATTTGCATCGCGCCTTCCTTGGCGATGACTAGCGCTGTGCTAACCGCAAGCATGCTAGCTTCTGGCCAATGACGATGGCTGGGCTCGGTGAATGCATGCGGAATCGGGCATCGTCGACTCGATCCAATGCGATGGCTGCACCTCGCATATCTTTACTTGCAGATGGTCTGAATGTTCTTGCATCAGCTCGACCTCACTACCGCACTGCGCCCGTCGCTCCTGCCGGAGGAGACGCTCCTTTTCGTCCAAGACGCCGTAGGGCTTTATGAGGGGTACGCGCATGTTCGCGACAGTTGCTATCCGCTGCTAATCAACCGCATAGGAAGTTCAAGATTCCCCAGTACCAGAATGGCCAGTCATACTTGACTTCACATCGTGTCTGCTACGTTGACCATAGCGAGCCACGCAAGAACTCCGTCGCCATCTTCCTCAAGGATGTCGAGAAACCAGAGTTCTATGTATGCATCGGCACATGTGCAAACGACAAGCACACAACGCTGACTGTACATAGGCTGGCTTCCTCAAGTCGTCACCCAAGATCACACTTTATCCCAAGCCCCTGAAGCAGCTATCGCGTGGCTCGCCTATACCCCCGAATCCACGAGTCGCAGCATCGTCATCAACTCCCCCACGACATAGCAGTCCCGCACCGCCACCTCCGGCAAGCGCAACGTGGGTGTGTCCCATCTGTTCCTTCTCGAACCCGGTTCCATCCAATTTCGATCCCGCGCTTGCCTCCCGCACACCCATACCGCCATGTCTAGCATGCGGGATCAAGCCGCCTACAGTACATGTAGTCAAAGCAGCCATAGCAGCAATCTCAAACAGACCAGCGCCGGGCCCGCCACCCAAAGACACGAAGAGTAGCGCTCCTGCCCCTACAAACAATGGAGGGACGTCGTCATGCCCAAGGTGTACCTATCAGAACCATCCTTCTCTGCTCAACTGCGAGATATGTGGTGCATCTTTGACAACGGCCATGGATAAGAGATTGGATACTCTTCAAGATCTCGATAGATCGCAGTCCCCTGGACCAGTCCTCTCATCACCTTTGCAGTCTGAATCTGTCGAATGCATCAAGATATCGTTTCGCGCAGGTGGAGGACCGATATTCTACGAGCGGTTGAAGAACGCTCTAGTCCAACGTAAATGGTTGCTCCAAAGCGCTCCACCAATTCCCAAGCCACGGCCGTCTTCAGGTACTTTTGACGACAGCTATACGGGTCTGTCTGACGGTTCATCGGCAGAGGTTGACCGACCTCGTGTAGTTGGCATTGCGGGACTAGAGCGACGAGGCTTGGAGCAAAGACAGAACAACGAGGCCATGATAGGCAGTGCATTCGAAGACCTTGACGCGCTGATGACTTCCGCAAAGGAGATCATAGCTCTGGCGGAACAATTCGCATCGCAGGCCAATCTAGGTACCAACGGTACCTCGGAAGCCAACACGCTGGCATCCCAATCCGCTTCCGCGCTTGGTCTGGTAACGACGAAGGACATGCTCGGTACAGGTTCTGGGTCTGAGTCGCTGTACGTATCAGAACTATCAAGGAACTTGGCGGAATGGCTTACGGACGACACCCGCGGCATACTCAAAAGAGAGGGCGGTATTATGACCTTGGTAGATTTGTGGGCTGTTTTCAACCGTGCAAGAGGTGGCGTTGAGCTCGTTAGCCCGGCCGACTTTGAGAAGGCAGCCCGAATGTGGGATACATTGAAGCTTCCCGTGCGTCTCCGCAAGTTCAAGAGCGGGCTCCTCGTTGTTCAAGGACGCGATCGCACTGATGAAAAGACTATCGCAAGTCTATTAGCCTGGCTAAAGACACTGCATCAAACGCCACCAAACATGGACGTCACTTGGGATTGGCAAGCATTTGGCAGGGGTGTCACAGCTCAAGAGACGGCAGAAAGATTCGGTTGGAGCGTCGGTGTTGCGACGGAAGAGCTGGAGATGGCTGAAGAAGCGGGCGCACTTTGTCGCGAGCAAGGTATTGATGGGTTCAGATTCTGGGAGAACTGGCTGGTCAAGATGCCCGAAGTTATTGCCAAAGTGTAGTCAAACAGAATGGAACACGCTGTCATTCGCTCGCAAAAGGAGCATGTGCAAGGCTTTTGCTGGCACTTCTATGGTAGTAAATGACAACCTTCCACCTCATCTTCAAACCACCGCTGGCAAATACTCTCCATGATCTATCTTGTATTCTCCTACAAAAGTGCCACGACCATTTCGACCAGGAGGTTTCTTGAAAAGTAATTCCGGGTCGCATGTTGTTGCAGTGGTGTATATGAGCTTCACTGCATATCCGACTGAGCAAACGCGCGTGGATCGATAGAGTGAACCCAATGCGATCAGGCACCAGCCGCATGGGCTTCCTTAGTCCAATCGCGCATTTACCGCTCCTTCCATTAGGGTGCAGGGTCCATCTGTATTGTGCCCTCGTACCCCACAGCATCGGGCCTCACTTGCACAAGACCTCTCCTGCACCTACTGATCTTCCGTCAAATTCAACTGGCGAGTATGGCCTTCACATCGACTATGTGAGTGTTCTTGAGTCTCGCAACCTGCTATACTTTTGTTACAGTAACTGACATGTCGGGTGCAGGATGTGCGCAGGTGACACCAAGACTATGCAAGCTGTAAACAGCAAAGGCACAGGCAAGAGCGCAGGCAAGAGCGCAGACGCGAAGCGAGCCATAGACGGAAGCGGTTCAGAGTCTCCGAGCAAATATCAGAAGACAAAGGCTACCACCATTGAAGATGCAGTTATGCCAGAAGAGGTCAAAGAGCCTGTGGAAACACGGGCGGGAGATCCAGATCAGGTGTTCAGATTTATGGATCTACCAGGGGGTTGGTCACTGCCACACATTTCTGAGCTGAGATGTACTGACTGTAGCCAGAACTTCGAAATCGCGTATATGGGATGGCAGTAGAGTGGAGCTATCGCTGCTTCCCAATGACATACCAAAAGCCAAAGAGATCTAGACTCAGGAAGCAAAATGCAGATGACGAAGACCGCCGAACAGCCGTCAAGCCGCTCCCTTATATAGGATTGACTCAGGTTTGTTCGCTCATTCGAACCGAATTTCGACCTCTGTGGCTATCAACACATCGCTTCCCGCTTTTCGTATTGGAGAGCTACTTCAGGGCCTTCTTCCCAGTACTCCGCCAGTCCTCGCAGATGTATGGCAAGAGCCGGAAACGTATCGAAAGCTACCATGACCCTGCTGGTACCCTCCGTCTTTGGGTCAACCAAGATCACATAAGAGATATCGATGTTTTCCCCCTCCTGAGGTTTCATCTACGATTTCCTGCCTATACCATGGATATCATGTGCGCTCAGCCTGAGATCAAAGCCCCTCTCACGAAGTTCTTTACAGCCCTGATCAACAACGCTAGTTTCACATGGGTCAAATACATCAAGCAGCAGAGCATTACACAGGTTGTATTGAATGCCGAGTTCTATGCAGGTCAACCTCTGAGAGCGGCACTGCATGTGGTGATTAAGCAGAGGCAGATGTCGGATTGGGTTGAGCCAGGTGGGCATTTCAAGGCTCCCCTTTGCACGGATCTTAGGAGAAGTCTTGGTATTGAACATCTGAACTGCCACGTCGACTTTGGTATAGATTATTGGTAACGGGCAAGGCAGGTACCATAAGCTATGACAAACTCGTCGAGGCATCGGGAATATTGCGCAGTACTAGATGGGCATCACTAGCCACAGACCTTTGAGTCCTCTGCAGCATAATCGTATCTTGTCATTATCGTAGACCATGATGCATGACGTCATAGCATGACATTTGGCGTTCTACACCTGAATCACCATGCGACTATTTTACACACTATGCTACCGCATCACATTGATTAGGACTAAGACTGCAGCTTCACTACCACTGTAGATGGACGATCTAGGCTTGTCAGTACATGCTCAAGGTCGAAGCGGAGGATACTGACCCCCAAGAAGATCTGCGAAGACCCCATCATCCTCTGCCATCAATGCAGCATCTGTATATATTTAGCATGAGCACGACATCGCCACTATAGTTCACTTACTGGCAAACTTCAACTGGTACGAATCGCCATCCTGGCTTGCAGTAACTTTTTGCACGGGCATATCAGTGTCTGCCTTGAACCACCACACTTGCTTTGGCAGGAAGCTGCGATCCTCTACCAGCGACCGTCCGAGAATGTGACCGTTACATTGAAGACGACTGTCTTTAAGCTCAAAAACAGCTGCTTCTTTTCCCGTTTTGGCATGCGTACGGTCTTCGGCGTTGGCGTCGACCTTGGCGATCGGACTGCCATTGATTTCGATGGTGAAAGGTGCTGGAAGGCTGTCCATGTCTTGTGACGAGTAGATGCGGATTGATATCAGGATCAAAAGAAATAGTCCAAATACCCACAAGAGGTTGCGACGGCCCTTGGAATCAGCTGGCATTCGCTCTGGATAGTGGTAGGTACTACAGAGGGCTGAGATGCTGTCAGGAGTATTAGTAGCAGGATGCTGCGCCACGTACGCTGTGAATCTATGCAAGGCAGCCGTCAAAGTACCCTGTGTTGGCGGCAAATCCTATATGAGGCTGAAGGTACTGCGCTAGTGTGTCTTGCATGCGTTACCTAGATCTACTGGTCGGCGCATGAACGACACGTTGACAAGAGATGTTTACGTGTGGCAATGGCGTTATCGAGCTGGTACCGAGGTTGGCTGTGGGCGAGCGCTGAACGCAATCCCTCATCTCAGCCATTCCACATGCCGCGTACCACCAGCAAGAACACCTGCGATCTCCATACCAGAGCTACTATGCATGAGTTCCAGCGCCGTTGCGAAGATCGATACCAACTCTAGCACTCAGCCGGCTCACGCGCGCACCGCCAAGATCTTAAAGCTCCGGCCTTTCGATAGCTCCCCCATCGTCCTAACGTCTCCTGCCTTTTCTGGCTCAGAGCCGGTGACGACCAACGAACACGACAATGCGACAGTCCTTAGGCTCGCCATCTCCGAGGTCGCAATCATACGTGCCGGGGCCAAGTGCGCGAGTGTTTCGCTAGCAGCCCACGCGGACCTATCCGTTGTGGCAGGTCAATTCTCCTTCCTTTTGCCCTTCGACGTACTAGGCACAACTAAGCCAACAAGAACACACGATTCGTCCATCCAAGAATCGCATCCCATGCTGATCATGTAGGGTAATATACATACCCTGCATCGTGGTTCGCCTACATTGACATGTTACAACAACCCGGTCGGCGCTTCTGTCGGTTTGCGCACAATATGTGGCAAAATCACTTGCCTCTTCAGGAGAGAAGACGTGACAACGCCAGACACTGGGACAAGTCGTAGCGATTCAGCGGCGCCAGCGAGATTCAGGACTATGGCAAACAAAGTGCGATGCCACTTCGGCTTTACTATGGCAAGGATGTAGAACCGTTACAACCTCGTGCTATCTAGGAAACAGCGTCGCTGGTCCTACTACTCACGACATACACACAGCTATGTACACAGCTATGTACACTTTATACGAATACGTCATAATGGCATGAGACCACAAAGGAGCTATTCTTGTTTGCAACATGTTTCAAGGTGTGGCTGTGATCACAGCCCTGTGAGACCTTGAGATAAGGGGCGAAAAAGCAATGATCTGGAGAAACCGATCCGCAGAATGCAGCTGTGAGGCAAAGCTGGCCTTGATCCTGGTATACGGGAGCAACCGCTGGATCAGCTTCTCCTCTCGCATTCGCCGCCAGGCAATTAGCTTGAAAGCTTATACTACAGGCAGATAACGTACCTACATGGGCAGGATCGCCGAGCCTCCACTGGCGCGCCTAAGGTACACTGGCGGACTTCATGTTAAGAGTTTGCCAAGTCGTAGCGGACACCCAATTCGGAAGGACAAACTACACACTTAGTCGATCACGCTTGGCATCTCCGGACAACACAATCGCAAGGTTGCAGTGTATGGATGCTCTGATGCTCAGGGGACCATAGCCTGCGTATAAGTATAGGGTTGTTTCCCTTCCTTTTCTTCATCAGCCAGCTCAGTCAGTCGCTTGTCTCTTCACTTCAATCACTTTCCAATCCTACTCCGCGTAGCCTCATTCACTCGAAACAATCATCATGCGTTTCCAATCCATCATCGCAATTGCGCTTCCTGCGCTCGTCCTTGCGGCTCCCACTCCTCAGGACCCCGACTACGAGTTCCCTGAGGATGCTCCCGCTGACGACATTGTTGGTGGAACCACTGCCTCTGCGGGCGAGTTTCCCTTCATCGTCAGCCTTCAGCGCAGCGGATCCCACTTCTGCGGTGGCTCTCTGTTGGACTCTACTACCGTCATCACTGCTGCTCACTGCTCCGTCAGCTCCGTCATTGGCTCAGTCAGCGGTCTCCGTGTCCGCGCCGGCAGCCTGAACAAGAGCTCCGGTGGAACACTCGTTGGCGTATCTTCCGTTACTGTCCACCCAAGCTACCGCAGCTCGGGCCAGGACTTTGATGTCGCCATTTGGAAGCTTTCTACTGCCGTCCCTACTAGCAGCACCATCGGTTACGCAACTCTCCCTGCTTCCGGATCCGACCCCGCTGCTGGATCTACTGCAACTGTCGCCGGATGGGGTGCCCTTACTGAGGGCGGCAGCAGTCCCAGCACTCTCTACAAGGTCTCCGTCCCGATCGTTTCCCGCACTGAGTGCCGCTCATCCTACGGAACATCTGCTATCACCAACAACATGTTCTGCGCTGGATACACCACTGGTGGTCGCGACTCTTGCCAGGGTGACTCTGGCGGCCCCATTGTCAACTCCGCCAAGACTCTCATTGGTCTCGTTTCTTGGGGTAACGGCTGTGCTCAGCCCAACTTCCCTGGTGTATACGCTCGCACCGCCGCCCTTCTCTCCTTCATCAACTCTGTTTAAGCGCCCGATGAAGGGATTTCCTTACGAAAGATCACTATGACTCTCTGGGAGAGTACGATGATTGCGAATAATGACACTAGCAATGCGCTACATGGCTTGGATCATGGATCATGGTTCCTTAGACCCATGCTAAGGATACCTTCTTTTTTGTAAATATCTATCGGTACAAATATGAACCCCACATTTCAAAAATGACGCTTTGAACACTATGACATCGAGTGCCAGCATTTTCATATATTGGTATACGTGGCAGACTATTGAGATGCGTATATTTGGCCTGTTGGGATGAATTATTTTTTTGGAGTCTGGCGCGACGGCCTGTCCGAGGCCTATGCGATCGGACGACGCGCAACTCCAACATCCTATGACGTGTTATAACGGCTCTCGACCAGCGACCGGATCCCCTCAAGCCTTTTTGTTAAACAAGCTTTCCGGAAGAACCGAGAAGAAGCGACCGTTATATGGGCTGATGCTTGTGACTGACAGAATAAGGTAAAGTTTCTTCTTTTGCAGTCCTTTTTTTTTATTCATCTTTGAATCTATTTTGATACGTGTCTCGGACAAAGAGAAGAGCAACCCGTGAAGGGGAAGAGTCCGTGTAAAGGTACCTAATGCTGGGATCAAACAGCTGCAACAGCTGCACGGACGGCCCTCTATCAGAACGTGAAATACTAAAGCATGATTCTATGGAGACTGATTGTGCAGTCCTCGAGCTTGCAGCAGATGTGCAGAGGTAAAACGTTTTCGTTTCAGAAAGCATACCAGACCTGCAATGCAAAGAAAATCCTGCAGTGAAATAGAAGAGAATGCGCTAGCCATCCAAGATACATGTTCCTACCAAATGGTGAAGCATGGTGAAATTAACGTGTAGTCGGTATGAAAAATGATGGCTGTTTTTCTAATGCTCTTCCCGATTCTCTCGTATAAAAGTACACAAGAAGCCAAGTGTTGAGCTAAGTGATGAAAGAGGTTCTGCAATAGAAAAGCGCCATCATGTTGGCATATATTGGGGTATTGTATATAATAAAATGTACACGAATGAATCGAACTCACAGCTCAGTGCCGCGCACGCTCTTGCGTATCCTGGCTCTCATCTATCGCACAGAGATGACCATTAGTATCGTCCGCTTTCTCTTCGTCCCACACCAAGACTACCGTACTGAGTACTCCTTCCTAGGCTACCCGCCTGACCCAAAGCCTTTTCTCCCCTCTCCCTCTCGGCGTTCAAGTTTCCAAGACTGATACGCTTCAGAGGGCTGACATCCCGCTTGCTCGGACTAGCCCTGCGCTCAAAGGCGCCACCTAGACTGTCCCTCCCACGGCTCGCACTCCTCTCGCCATCCTTTATAAAGTTTGCACTCGCCGACTTTCGTAGAGGAGACGCAGCATGAGTGTTTATGCCCAGGTAACCGCCGTCAGTGGGTTTGCTGTTGGTCCTGGGGATAGTGGGTGCCTGGCGGAAGGGGTTGGGTGTTTGCGAGGGTCGAATAGGAGAGGAGAAGTCAGGACCTGTTGCTGTGGATGTGCTTGCATACTGCGAGCTGCTGTGGTCTTGGTGGAGGGAGGGTCTACGTCTCATGGAGCGCGTGACAGACGGAGAAGCCATATCGTCAGGGTCGTATTGTGAGGCGTAACTTGCGTTCGGGTTAGTACGGAAAGTGCGGCGGTTAACAATGGTGGTTGGCGTATATGTGACGACTGAGCTCGCGAGATCACTGCTGCTGCCCTTGACGCCGACACTCGAGTCACGGGTTCGGTTCTTTGAAATGGTCTGGATACCAACGTCGCGGCACGGCTTCTGCAACGCGGGATGAACGAACTTGCTATCGTACTCGTGAAGGACTTGACGACTGATCAGAGAGTTGTCCTTGGCCTGCTGCATGAAGGAGCTCCTAAGCCACCAAAGATGAAGCGACAACGCTGCTCCGATGAAGATAGTCGTGGTCACCCTGACACTCGGTCTCGGATCCAAGGGAGCGACTGGGAGGTTGAAGTAGTAGAGTACCACGTGTAACGGGCTGAACAAGCAGAACAACTCCAGACACAGCGGATTTGGATCCCAAACCGCCACCTCCCAAACGTCTCTGCCCTCGACAGGATGCGCCCGGCTCGCCGCGTTGTTCTGCACCAAGTTCCTCACAAACTGCATCGGGCTCGCTGCTGCAGGCGATGAGTCGACCCTGACGCGCTTCGCACTGGGTGTCTGTGGCGCAACATCGACGCTCTGCTCAAAGAGACGGTAATACCTCTTCTTGCCCCAGACCAGCCACGCATTGCCAAAGCTAGCCACACCCAGCACCAGCACAAGCAGGCCCATGATCCACTTTATCCATCCTGGGCCCTGCACCTCGTTGAAGACGCCATCGTCGTCCGAGGCCGTGGATGCGCCGCTGTTGGCTTGGGCGAGAACGAAGAGTAGGTTTGCGCCAAAGCCAATGTACAGGGCATAAGCAGATGCGAATTCTTCCCAGTCGGAGCTGTTGAGCTCTTCAGATATCCAGATGAGCCAGTCGGACAGGTCAAAGTAGGCTTTTATGCGTTCCGAGAGCGGTGCGCGGCGCACGACAGGAGGCATGGTTCGGCTGTATTACGATTATATTCCCTGGGATAGGGTTGTGGGCTGTGTAGGAGAGGCAAAGAGAAGGAGCGGCGTGGTGGTGAGAATCAGGTCGGCATGGCGGTGTTGAGACAAGACACGAGGATGAGGAAAGAGGGCGTGGTGAAAGAAAGGACAGTACAAACAGTTGGCCCAACGCGGACTAGGCCGTGGTCCCGCCCATGACGACGGCGCGCGGGAGCTCCAGCTTCAGCAGCCAAGCTCCGACCTCACGACAGCTGCCTCACCAGCTATATCGTAATGGCAGCACCAGCGGCACAGTACAAGGACAGGCAGTTCCTGGCCGTCATAGGCGATGAGGTGTGCTTGTCGACAGATGCTCACCTGGCGGGTCAAGGGCGCTAACCGGTCGCAGGACACTTGCACGGGCATGCTGCTTGCCGGCGTAGGCGTAAGCTATTGCGAGCTGCAACGCGCGATGCGAACACGAGATTGACGCACATGACAGCATGTTACCCAGCCGCCAGACAGCCAGAAGAACTTTCTCGTCGTCGACGCAAAGACCGAGACCTCGGCCATCGAAGCAGCATTCGACCGCTTCACCACGGAGCGCAAGGATATCGCCATTCTACTCATCAACCAACATGTACGTCTTACCTGGCCCGGACATGGCCACGGTGCGAAGGACACGACTGACCGCTGCTAGATCGCCGAGAGGATACGACATCGGGTTGAGACATACACGGCTGCTTTCCCTTCCCTTCTCGAAATTCCGTCCAAAGACCACCCCTACGACCCTGAGAAGGACAGCGTGCTGAAGAGGGTGAGGAGGCTGTTTGGAGAGTAGACATTGAACGCGCCAACTGGCAGCGCATGGAGAGAGTTGCATGTGTCGGATACTACGTATGGCTCTGGCACGTGGCGTCCACCACGGGCAGCTTTGTGTACATACAACATTTCAACCTGCGCAGATATGACATCCATTACAAAACAGGGTCAAAGAGTCAATCGTGCCACAGAGTGTATGCATGTCCGTCGTATCTACATTAAGCCATAGTCCATCCCTACGTCCAAACCCACACGCAAAACACTAAAACCAACCTCGCACTGGTATCGTGATTCAAGACATGAAAACAATTCGCCGACATTTGCTTACAGCTCGTTCCTTCGCCTCAACCGCTCTTGCACAAGCCCGGCGAGGGGCCCAGACATTTGCACTCTCGGCTGTCCAAACTTGACTTTGCTACCACTGCTCATATTACTGTCCTCCGTATCTCCCCTACATGTGTGAACATCAGATCCCATCGCTGCTTGTCGTGTCTTGAGGCGGCGAAACCAAGGTGAGGCAATTTACCGGTGGAAAGCGATCTTGGCGGTCAGGCAAGTAATCTTGTCGCCGTCCTTGGTAAGGACGTCTGCGAGAACGGTGTACTGGCCCTGCTGGTTGTTAGTATTCCTTCACATCTTGTCAGGCTCTTCGAACGCACCGGAGGGATCTCCCTGGGCAGGTCAACATCCTTGGTCAAGCTCATCTCGCCCTTCTTAAGCGGGCACTCGAGATCGCCCTTCTTTATCGTTTCGCAGCCGTCTGCGTTCTGGTTGATGAGTGTGATGATGCCGTACTTGACTTGCAAGTGCATTGTGAAACCCTCACCGACTTCCTCCTTGAAGTCGCCTGTGGCCTTGATGCTGAGCGTCTCGCCACTGTACCCAGGTTAGTTTGTCGCTTCACACTTGTCAAGACTTGCGAAACTACCACACGTGTAGATGCGCAACTTTGACAAGACTCCAACAGGGATCACGTACGGCTTGGGTGGGTTGGGGCTCAGGTCAACCTTCTCAATCTTAAGAAGATCGTCGGCTGGGTCACCACAGAAATACAAGGGGTTGTCGCCTGGGACCTTGTACTCTTCCTGGATCGTGACCTGGTCGCCACCCATCCATGAGGGCGATGCAGAGACAGAGACGGCGCTTAGCGCGGCGAGCAACAAGGTGGTGAGCTGCATGGCGGCGGTGAAGACAGCTGTGGTACTAGAGACGAGCTGTAGTGTTGTAGTCGCGCGATAAACACGACGCGAACAACTTGGATGTGAATTCGAAGTTGGGGTAGGATGGTCGGGGTTGTTGCGGAGAGTGGAGAGCTCTGGTAGTGGTTGAGGCTGGCGTCCAGATAGCGGCCGCCGTCCATGTCCATGAGGCTGGGGCGAAGCATGGACCCTGCAGCCAACGTCATCGCTGTTGGTCACGCACCTGCGTTAGTCTTGTCCTAGAGCCATCTGGGGTTGACATGCACACATCTTGTGCATAAAAAGAACTGCTGCCGGGAAGAAACAGCTCATCAAGAAAACTTATAAAAGAAGTACTACCTAGGTATGCTCTTGTCATGTCAATCATGACCTTACCTATCGGGATTATGAGAGCATCCTCAGCCGAATCAACACAGTTACCCGTTTATCCTTACAGGCACGCAGTTTTAGGGCTCACAGCGTGGCTCGCATCCGCATCCATCTCCTGAGTACCAGTTTACCGGTCTTCCCTCAATTCGAAGGCAGTTCAAAAGTGCTCACGAAATGACCAAAACCATGATCAAGAGGAGCTCAAACAGTTGTACTACGAAAGACATGGCATGATCAAGTGCCCCATATGGCACCGTGACATGCCAATAAACAACCTAGCTTACGCTTGTACACCGGATGTTGTCACTGCAATGTTTTGGAACGATCAGCAGAGCCTCCACGTCCTCGGACCTCGAGCCGTTCGAGAACCTGCATCCGTATGTCATTTAGAAGTATGTAAGTATCGACTAGTCTAGAAAGTCGTGCAAAATGTGCTAATGTGCGTTTTCAGCGTATACCTTTAGAGAAATTTGGATTTTCCAAGGACACCTGCATGCTACCATGCGCAGAAAGACTCATGGTAAGATCTCTTCATATCTCGCTTCATCAAAATTTCAACTACGCAATAACCATTTCTAAGTATGCTGTTGCAAGCATGGAATCATGGTAGACGGTCAAAACCGGAACCTTGTTAGTCAGACCAAACCGATCACGCTTTAGCGCCGGGTGGACTTAAGACTGTCAGCTGGCTGCAGTAGGCCAAGACGTCACTTCATCAAGGGGAAAATATGCAACAAGCAACAGCAAGCATATCCTCTGCAAAAATATGACGCCGCACGGTAATTGCATCGGTCTTGTTGTTTCCTACTTTCGATATGGTCTGATTGATCAGATACCTTGGTTACCACTCATTCTTGCTATTCACTTGGGTCCAGGTAGCACTAGTGCATTGTTCTCCTATCGTTACTCACTTTGCATCCCTGGGCTGGTGGAATTGTCGCCTTGGAATGCCTACTATGATCGTGTCATCCCCTTGCATGCCCACGCTTGGCGAGAGTGATGTAGAGGAATAAGTCTGCCGTACCCTGGCCCAACATCAACATCTTTTTGATGGGCTGACGCAAGCCATGGCAGTGCAAGTTCGCAAGAGCCAGCTTCTTGAACTATAAGAACGCTGTATCGCTGCCTAAGAGACCATCACATACCCAAGCTTCCGCATCCACCACAACGAATCCAGACTACTACCTGCAGAAGACGCGCCTCGAAAATGACGGTCACGTTCGTATCGCTAGCTCTCGTGGCTGCTCTTCAGATGCTGCCAGCGGCGGCACAGAACTTGTCCTATGGAGCCAACAACTTCTACCGCAGCGACAACGTCACGATGCATCCGATCACCTTTCCCAGTCAATACCAGATGACCGTGGCGGGCAACCTTTTCCTACCCGACAATCTCGATCGAAGCATCAACGCGTCCGCTATAGTCGTCGGTCATCCAATGGGAGCCGTGAAGGAACAGAGTGCAAACCTGTACGCCACCAAGATGGCGGAGCAAGGGTTCGTAGCTTTGTCGATTGATGTTTCCTTCTGGGGAGGCAGCGACGGCGAGCCAAGGAACGCCGTATTGCCAGACGTCTACGCCGAGAGCTTCAGTGCTGCAGTCGATTACCTAGGTCTACAAGACTACATTGACCGCGATCGTATCGGAGCTATCGGTATCTGTGGCAGTGGCTCCTTCGTTCTCAGCGCAGCAAAGATCGATCCGCGCATCAAGGCTATCGCGACAGCCAGTATGTATGACATGGGCGCCGTAAGCCGCAACGGGTTACAGAGATCCCAGAACGTCGAGCAACGCAAGCAGGTCATTGCAACGGCGGCGGCGCAACGTTGGGTGGAAGCCAGCGGTGGAGAAACGGAGGTATGTTGTGACTACACCAAATGCATGTGAGACGTACACTAACTTCGTGCCTCCATTTCCAAAGTATACGGGCGGAACTCCTCATGTTCTCACCAATGAGACCGATCCAGTTTCACGCGAGTTCTATGACTTCTACCGCACATCTCGAGGCGAGTTCACACCTGCAGGTTCTGCACCAAACCTCACCACCCACCCTACACTCTCCAGCCAGACCAAGTTTATGAACTTCTATCCCTTTAGCGACCTCGACACCATCTCCCCACGTCCAGTCATGTTCATCTCTGGCGACATGGCACATTCGCGCGAGTTCAGCATAGATGCGTACGAAGCTGCGGCAGAACCGAAGGAGCTAGTTTGGATTCTAGGCGCTGGCCATGTGGACTTGTACGACCGCGTTGACCTGATTCCCTTTGGCAGGCTCACAGAGTTCTTCCAGCAGAACTTGAGTGAGTAGAGGACGAGTTAGACCATCTCGTGTGTTAACAAGCGAGCTCACCATCGTATTCGAAGGGTTTTGGAAAGATGTTTCTGTGTTTCAGTAATACTTAACATCCGCAAGGACGAGAGGGTCAAACAGCAGTTTATAAGATATCCTTCGACTCCTATGTAAATATTCAATCGTCACGCAAGACCTTACGCAATGTCAATAACAATCTTACCCTTGACTCGTCCTTCCACCATATAGCTTTTAGTCTTCTCCCAAGCTTCAACATGAGTTCCTTCGGTCAAAATCCCCTTGACAACATCTTGGACTACAACCTGCACATCGCTCTTCTCTGCCAACTCCCTCACTTGCTCGAGCAACTCGCTCTTCTGGTACAGAATGACATTCGCATACCGCGGCCCAAACAGATAACCCTGAATATGTCGTATGACTTGGGATGGGTATGTGAAATACGTCAACGGTCCTCCCATTGCGGTCCTTGAAGTTTTGTCTCCAACAATGGTAATGTACGCGCCAGAGGGATGAAGGAGTTGCTTCCAATGCTCGAACATCTCCGTGCCACCTACACAGTCAATGTACAGATCGTATTTGGTACCAGCGGGCCTCTTGGAAAGCAGAGAATTTGGTACGTCTTGCGTGCGATAGTCAATTACCTCATCTGCGCCCAATTTGCGCACAAAATCGGCGTTGGGGCCCGAGCAGATGCCGATGACATGGCAAGAGTAGAGCTTCTTTGCTAGCTGTACACACCACATTCCTACACCACCGCTTGCTCCTGATATGATCACGCGACGTTGCGAGGGAGATGGGGAGCTGGATGGAGACGGAAGCCAATCGAGACAGGCGAATGCGGTCAAGACAACAAGAGGTATGGCGGCGGCTTCGTGATGAGACAGAGTGCTGGGTTTCTTTGCGATGGGTTCGGAGGTTGGATTGACACAAAGGTATTGTGTGAATGTTCCTTCCGCCATCTATCATGATTCAAATTTAGTATTGTCTTCCAAAAGGTAATTTGATGAGGTTTGACTTACGGGTCGATTGCACAATCCGAAAACTTCGTCTCCAACCTCCCATTTTCCACTCTTTGCTTCTTCCCCCACGGCAACAATGTCACCCGAGTAGTCTCGCCCTATTCCTTTTTCTTTTTTACCAGCCAGCCAGCCGATCACGGGATTTCCCCATAGTTGGATGTCTACTGGATCTTTGCACGAAGTCAGTGTGTGGCTCACGTGCAGTTCGTACAAAGATACTTACTGATAGCCGCGGCTTTGATCTTGATCAGCACCTCCTGTGGACCTGGTGTAGGTATGGGTGTATGTGTAATATGTGGTTGAGAAGAAGGTTGTGTATAGGTCAAAGACGTATTGGATTCGGGGAGTGAAGACGCCATATCGAGTTAATCAGTTATATTCTTGCGATGATGCGAGTTGCGTGATATCGTTACACCAGAATACTTCTACAGAGCAGTTATCTAAACAATGTCTAAGCGATTGTTCACTACCATCGGGTTGCTGTTTATGGTAAGATGCATACTATGACGTTGCATTTCTAATGTGAGCCGTGAAAAGCATGAGTGGGGCGCCGGAGTACACACCGAGGTTCTGTATAGCCTATACGAGTCAGGTAGCGGGAGCCGTAACCCGCGACGAATCGCATTTTCAACAATAAGAATCCAGACTAGGTAGGAAATACGTCTGCTATTGCGTGATGAGTCTATTTAAGTCTGTACATGGCGTATTTCTATTTTCAGAGCTTGACTGTACTTCTAGCCCGGATCTTTTCTCCATACCTAATGAACAGAAATGGGATCGGGATGAGTAGCGTAGCAATGAAGCCTAACATACTGTTACCCCATCCGTATCCCATTTGTGCATACATGGTCTGACTGCTCAATGGAATAAATGCTGCTGCAAGACTGCGCAGCACTGTACTCGCTGCCATGGCACTCGCGGCGTGAATAGTGAACACGTCGACCAAGTACGTCGTCGCCGGCATGAATGTCATCAGCAGACCGAATCCGATGATGCCTGTTGCAACAATAGGCACCATGAAGTGAGTCTGATACTGTACACTCCAACCGTAGATGAAGAGACCGCATGGAATGAATAAACCGCCGATACACATCATATACAATCTGTGTTCGGGACGAAAGTCCCCGCGCGCCATGTGCTTGTGCACTACTTTGTTGCCGTAGTGGATGTAGGTAAATTGGCCAATAAGAGACCCAATGCCTAATCCAAGAAAAGACAGACCAGTGATACCACCATGCCAGCCGTACTGACCCTTGAAGACGGCGGTGAATGTCGTAAACAATATGTAGAGATATGCATATGTTATCGCAATATAGAGTGAGATGGCGAAGCAGATGGTGGAGCGGAATAACATCTTGGCAGGTCGGATGATTGAAAACTTGAACAGTCGGCTGGGTGTAAGACCACCATCCAGTTTTGAGCATAGCTTTGAGTTTCCAGTTTCGGCTTTCAGTCGTTTGACTTTTCGTTGTAGGATGATAATTCCAGATGTTTCCCTCATCAGAATGAGTGACGTGATGAAGAATGCGCCACCCTAATAGTGTTAGCTACCAACTGGCAGAGAGCCTAGATGCAAACCTACCACTATAGCTACGAACCAAAAATTCCACCGCCAGCCTTTCGCAACCGTCAAAAAGCCACCGATAATAGGACCAACACAAGGCCCGATAGTCGGTCCCATCATCCTGGTCGAAGTCAGCCTAGATCCATAAGACACATGTGTTGGAAATACCAGACTGCCATCGCAGTGCCTCGTTGCTCCCTAGGTATGAGGTCTGCAATGGTCCCACCACCAAGCACCATAGGCGCTCCTCCGAAACAGCCCATGAAAAACCTGAACGTAACAAACTGCGCCATGTTCGTCGCTACAGCTGCCGCGATCGTAAAGACGATGAAAAGCAAGTTACAGCTGTGATACAATGGCAATCGACCATACATCTCTGACAGCGGCGCAATGATCAACGGCCCAAAAGCAAACCCAAGGACATATACGGACACGATGAAGCCCTCCAGCAAATCGCTGGTCGAATTGAAGTCGCGCATAACTTCTGGGACGCCAGGCGCGAATTGTGAACTTGCGAGAGGCGTGAGGAAAGTAATCCCGCTAATTAGGGCAACCATACCCCATTTACGGGATGCCTTCCAGTTGAGTGGGTTCTCGGGGTCATCGGGGCCGTCAAAGTCTACAATATTTGGATCGCGTTCAGGCTCCTCTTCCGCGTCTGGTTCGTCTGCACTGTAGATAGAAGCTGGTCTGTTGCCTTTTTCAACATCTTGCTCTCCCGTCGTGTACTCATGCTTCTTCTCGTCTAAAGAATGCCGCCTCCCTGAGGTATGACTAGGAACTTGGTGTATAGAACCGAGGTTGCCTGGGATATCCGCATCATGACCCTCAGCTGCTGCTTGGTCGATGATCTCGCTTCTCGTAGGATGGCGATACAGTTTGGGCGGTTCTGATTGTGGCATGTCGTCAGTTCTTAGCTACCGTGGAAGCCTCAGTAGGTGGTGATGGCGCTAGGTGTCATGGAAAATCGCCTCGGATGTGCTGCTCAGCTCGACGAGACAACTCGAGATTCTTTCATGGAAACTCGCAAGACGAACGCTATTGAGCTAAGAGTACTGGCATATGGAGATTCTGACCACGTTGGCGTCCGGAAATAAGGCAATAGGTTGCGTCAATCACCTGGATCTGTAGGGGAGTAGAGTAGGTAGTAGCGGCCCGGTAAACGACAGCTGCTAGAGCCCATATTAAGTAGTAGATATTGAGATGCAGCTAGTGGTAGTGGACAGTGTCAGTGGCTGCGGCTGCGGCTACCTGCTTGCCGCACGTCGTGTGGCTTGCTTGGTGAAGGCTATGATCGTTAAATCCGTTACACACTAGGGCGCGAGAAAGAGCAAGTGCAACTTGCGCCAACTAAGCCTCATCACGGAAAGATCGTGATGCAATAATCCTTTAAGAGAGACCCTGTTTATCCTCACTGCATTTTGACTGGGATTAGTCTGCTCGTCAGTACGATGATGGAGGGTCCAAGACGCGGAACACTACCGTGAGCCTAGGTACCCATATAGCGCGTGATCCCCACACTCACCACCTTCTCCGCTGTACCTCCCCCATTTCTATCCGGAGAACAACACAGATTTAAGGTAGTGTTGAATAGTGGGAATTGGGTTATTGTCACTCCAACTTGACTTTGACAGCTTTGTCTGCGAAGTTTGATTTCACTGAAGTTCCGTTTTCTCCATCTTCCCCGCTATTGCTTAACAACAAACTCCACACTCCTCGGCCGAACCGTTTGATTTAGCGTTGATTGCACGCCACATCTCGGGATATGATAACCATCTGGTGATATAGCACAGTCAAGAATAGTTTACAACGCGGTGTCGGTGAACACGTGACCTAGATTTTTTTCTCACCACGTGCGCTGAAGATTGAAGCAGATTCGCGTTACTCTCGAAGTCATGACGACTGCCTCACTCAGCTCTTATGCTGTCCGCGTCAAACAGGTGAGGCAGATCGCCGTTCTGTTGAATTTCGCGTTGTAGATGACTCGGTTTGTGGAGCCGTTGTGCTCGACGTAGATGATATGATGCCCGACTCTTCTCGCAGACATGTCGTCCATAAGGTGGTCTATGCTTTTGACATCTTCCGTCGAGACACGTATTATATGAAGAAAGACTCATTGTCACTCTTCCGCATGCTCATGCAGTTCTTCTTTCCTCTTGGCCCTATATCATAGCACCATGCCGATAACTAGGCTGTGGTAAAGGCTCTGTGACTTCGTAGTTACCGAAAAAGTCGACGCTACTCTTTCTTCGCTCCTCCATCGCGTCTTCCAAGTCACGGCTCACGCAGATCTCCATGCCTCCACTCTGCTCCGTACCCTTCTTCTCTGTCGACATCTTATAGCCTACACCCGCTGAAGAAGTTGCCGCCGCCGAAGTCGGGCTGAGATAAGTAGAGGTGGTAATCTTTTTCTTCCCTGGGAGGTCATTTTCTCCAAGTAGACTAAGCCAACGCAACTCAGCACACCGCTTGAAGACGTCTTCGAGGTCAAAGAGGTCCTGCATGGAAAGACTGTACATTTTGCCGCTTCGAAATTTCCAGAAGAAGAGGACCGACAATTCAATGGTTTCAATGCATTGAAGCGAAAGGGCGATCTTGTCCATGGCTGCGAGGAGGTTGCTTGTCATGCGTGCCTGGTCTCTCATCATACGATCTCGGCCCCCGTTCTTCAGCGTTGTGTAGTTCCATTCGATGTAGAAGCGTATATGCGTTACATGCTTCAGCATGGGCAATTGCAGAATGTGCTGTGAGAACTCAAAATAGTCGTTATTGGTCCGCGTATTTCGTAGTTCAGCGTGCAAGGTAATCTTGCTGCGGCGAAAGTAATTGTAAAGCAGCTCATCGCGAATTTGTTTGTTAATAAGGAGGAGCTCGGGCCGTAATCGGGATGCCTTGGCTACGGAGGATCCATACCCAAAAATGTCGTGCCTCCAGGGTTCTCCGTTGGACATCTCTGCTCCCCATAGACAGGTGTGAAGTTCGGGACGATTTTTGGTGTCGGGTAACACATAGTTGAAGATTTGGGCGCGGATTTCTCTTGGGAGAGCCAGAAGTGGCGAGCTGAAGGTGCTCGGTGTGAGTTCAAGTAGAATCTCTAGTTCCCGGAAAAGCATACTCTGGCGATGCTTGTAAAGACCATCTGAGCTTCGGTTCGAGGAGATTGAGAGCTTGTTGCTCGCTCGCTGAACCGTCGCCATGTGCGTGTGCAGGGTGGCAGGGCTTGTACCAGATGGGAGGAACGCGATCGTCTAGTGTCCGGACGTGCAATTTCGATGGATGTACCAGGTTAATAGGAAGCGAGCTATACGGTGTTTGCAGTAGGCTGTCCAGAACTTGAAGACGGATAAATTAGCTGTGGACAATTGTTCAACTGGGTATAAAACGTCGCCGCAAGCGATCTTATGGAACGTTTCAAGGGAAAGGAGAGTATCTGCGACGCCATGGCTGTGCAATGCGGCCGAGTCATGTGTGAGTGGTCGCTCGCTGCTGTGCGCGCAGGGATCGATTGCAGAACCCGGGCCAGCATTGAAAGTGGGGATACTGTATCACGTGTCAAACGGCAAGCGCGAGATCTCGCCGGCACAAAGTGTTTCAGCTTGGCGCTTCGAACCTCCTGCATCCGCAGCTTGCTGGTGTATCAGAACCTCAAACGCTTCGGGTTGGCATTTTTGCGTGCGATGGCCATCTGCAGACTCGACCGCCTGGGCAGAGAAAAAGCATGCTGACGTGTGTGTGTGTGGAGACATGGCGGAAGTAATGATCTTGATGTGCATCAAATCTGGAAAACTCTTATTACTTCGTTCTTATTGCGCGTCATCTATAATTAACAACAAGTGACGGAATTTGGAAAATCGCGTTGCGCCTTTCGACGTCTAGGGGTATCACAACAAACAAAACAAACACCATGGGCCGCTACTCATGGCTGCCCGCCTACTCCACCAGCTCTGAATCAAAGCACTGGCAGTCCGCAATGCTACCGCCAGGTCTCCATCCGCTCAACAGAGTCGGACACCGCCATGCGACGTCCATGTCTGAGCACTGAAACAGCAAATTCCATATCCTCTCCGTTGTGTATCCGAACCACGGCTGGCTCATTGAATCGGGTCGTCCTTGAAGGTAGGGTTCCTGGTGAGCCCAGCTGTTCTCATCGACAAGGAGCTGCCATAGTTCATCGTAGATGGACTTGTCGATGCCGCGGATACGTGCTGCGGTGACAACGAATTGGCCCTTGTAGCTGAGGAGAACGTTCTCACTGCGGGAGTCATCGATTCGGGATTGTAAATTCGGGAACAGCGAGGTTTCGTCCTGCCAACCGCGCTTGTCCCCACAGTCGTCGCTGTTGCAAAGAATGCCTGCCCATCCTAGGTTGAGGAAACCCGTCTGGTTCGCACGGAAGTATCGCTCGAAAAATGGGTAGAACTCTCGTGGGTTATGAACATCAGCTTGGAGGAACACGGTTCTCTCGGCGAGACTGTCCCAGCGGTTGACGATATGGTTAAGGTATGTTTCGGCTTCGCGTCCTACGTTTGGAAGCTTTATCACTTCGTGCGCGTTCGTTTCTTGCTTAATCTGTCTTTCGTCCGCCTCGCTGTCCTTCAAGTAAATCGTGATCAGAGCCTCTGACATCTGCGACATACTCTCCAATTTTGCTATGAGTGCTGCGACATCCTCGGTGCGTTCTTTGTACATGCTGATAACAACTTCTAGAGGACCGATGGGTTCGTATTGTAGATCTAGATGCGGCTCCACTCGGGGAAATTGTCGTTGTCCAAAGTTGAAACTTATAAATGCTGTCCACAGCATCACCAGGGCTAGACTGATCAAGGGTGAACGAAGACTGTTGCTTTGCGATCCAGTTCGTGGAGCGCGTTGTGATTTCGTTCCGCACTCTTCCTCATCATCTGGTTCTGCTCTGGGTGAACGCGAAACAAGGTCGTAGCTTCCGCGTGAATCTTTTCGGCGAACAGCCTGCTTCCAAACTGTGTCATAGACATCTTTACTACAGACACATAGGATTGCGAGGAGGAAGCAGGATAGTTGTTGCCAACTGGTATATGAGCGACGTAACGAGAGGACCGTTGAGCAACCTACGATTGCCATCATGGCTAAAATCGACGTTACGCTGCGCACGCGTTGTGTTGCTGCAAGGCCGCTTCCAGGTAGTGGACTCTCTGATTGCATTTCCAATGGAAAAAGTATCGAGCCTCCAGCTAAAAACGCCGCCGCGGTCGACAAAGCATTCAGGGTGCGGAGAGGTAGGCTACTGACGTTGAATGTGTCCCATTGCTCACCAGGCCAATTGCCGACAGCGCAGACAAACGCAAGTAAGCTTCCCATACCAACCAACCAAACCGCATTCGTACTTCGAGTAGCACGGTCTCCTGGGTAGTGTTTAGCAACCAGTTTCCTCAATGCACTAGCAGTGCCGACAAGGAGCATTGCCAAAATAGATGCGATCAAGCTTGGCACCATTAGCCTGTACTCCATGAACAATATCCCAGCACAAGCTGGAAGAAGCAAGCTCAAAGACAGGATTTCAGCATTTGGGCGAGAATTGTAGTTGAGTACGTAGAGTACTAGACTTTCGGCAAAGAAGGCTATGGTCTGATATGGTCAGCGTAACATGTTCTTGGATTTGGTTTGAGACAACTTACTGTGATCATGCAGAGGAGAGGTAGATTCGAAGTATGCAGGACTGCCTGTACTGTGCAGAACGCCGATACTGCTTGCAGGCCGGTTGACGCGACCATTAAGAATGCGCCTTGGACTGTTCGCTTTCTACGTTGTTCTTGCCCGCTGGCTTCCTGGACGTTCGATCTCCATGGATGTAAAAAGGAAGCGACAATTGCCGTAGCCGCAATTTGGCAAATGAACAGTTCCAAGGGATAGTGTAGATTATTCTCAATCAACAGATGCCTTGTGGTCAGCAGCGAGGTCGTGGCGCATGCAAGCCAGACAAGCTGACGGTAGTCTTGGAGTCGTTCGCACACGGCCTGGTACTGGAAAATAGACTCTGTTGCTTCATCGATGCGCCCGAGGCGATGGCGTGTGGTCATGATGGTATGGACTCGATCCTGGACAGGTTGTGGTATGAAAAAAAGTGTGATGGAGAAGGAAGCCCAGGGTCGATTGTGATTCCCATCAGAATCTTCCTCGGGTGCCTGATCGGCCTGCAGGCCATGGAAGCGAGTCTATAAAGAGCACTGAAGGCTGAAGGTAAGGCGTACAGTGCGTGTGACGACGGGGGTGCTGTGTGGGTCAGCGCAAATGGGCCGTCGGGACCTGAGTTGCTGCGCAAACGTAAAAGTTGTGGAGTAGTGTCTACCAGGACAACAAGGCTGACCGCTGTAAATAATCCAACGAGACCAGTGTAGAAGCTCCTACAGAGCCTAGAGGCCCTAGAAGGATTTCACTCTGAAGAATTGCCTCTCCTTCATATCAGGGCTAGAACTTGACAGCAGGCCCAAGTTGAGACTAATACGGTAGGAAAGCCTGCAAATCAGCCACAGAAGGTAGGCAATCTGTGGATGCATAAGTCTCAGAGTGCGTCTAGCCGAGGGGTGGCCCTTTCACGATCGTAGGATGGAGAGGCGCAGTCTGTACTCGGTACTGTACACCTGTCACACGCACCACATGGCATACAACCCTCCTCCAACCGGTGCATAACAGCGTTAGGCCTCCGTATGCCAAGAGAGTGTCTAATATCGATCGACCTGTTACCTCCACAGTAAGGTCCTAGTGACAAGCAAGCAGCGACTTTGGAGATGTAGCTACCGCTGCTAGATATCCATGTTTTACGCGTTCCTACTCTTGATTTCCAAATGTTCTCGGACCCTTTAGGCACATCACGTTGAGCCCTGTGAAAGGGGTGTTATGAATTATCCCCGTATGTGGCCAAGCCGGGATGCGAACAAGGGATCGCGACTATTGGTCCAATCGTTCAAGGCTGGCTAATTACGAAACAGGCCTGCCACTCGGGTCCGTTAGTATTTGGAGGCCTAAGCATGGCAGACGGGTCAGACGGCGAGAAATGTGGGTGGGACACAAATGCGTTCAGGGTCCTTCGTGGGGAAGAGACGTTGTTAGTAACTAATTCCGCGCGGCGACTGCCTACGCTTGTCGTTGTACCTGCGACGCGACGATACCTCGACCATACGACCGACCGTTGCGGAAGCGTACTTCACAAATAAGAGCTGGCCGATTGCTTTTGGTTGGGCTGGGCGGCTGTGCAGATGCGACTGTACTTATGCCTTTTGGGATGTAGAACCCACAATACGGGTCTCGCCTGCAATTATTCCGTCTTTTCTTCCATCGCCAAGACGGTCACTTCCCGAAAAAGGGAAACCCACCTTTACAGCCTTGTTATTGTAAGCCCATAAGCTCGATGTCTCAAACTTCGTTATGCGACTATAATTCGAGAGGATCCCTTACAGTGATGCGGTGTACAAGAGCGCATGCTGCGCAATCACTAGGACCCAATATCGTCAAGGCCACATCGCCGACCAAGCTCAAGCAACGTAATGTGGGTGGAGACGATTCGCATACTCTACTCAGGACTTTTTATTGTCTCGCCATATGCTGATGCGGTTCCAACAAACCCATCAGTATGGAGTGTCCAAAGCTTGCTTCAAGTCATGCCTGTCAACGCTGAGCCAAATACTCCGCGCCTCAGCAACACTGCGAGTTTCATCGACCAAAAGGATCTGTAACACAGGGAGCCAAGTTTTCCATCCAGATCACGTGTTTCCTTTTTGGAGAAGAGATGTGATTGGTTGATTTTCATGGTTGAAAAGACATCCCGGAGGAAAGGGGGGACTGATCGTCGCATTAGATTATGATTAACTATCGAAGCTAGTGGGATATCATGATAGCCGTTCGATTGACATTCTTTTGGGTCATTGTTCCTAGTTTCCGATGACACCCTCTACCATGTCCATTACGCCGGAAAGTACGCTTTGGATGACTGGATACTTTGGAAGGAATGGGTTGTAAACACTTTGGCACTTGGCGTTGAAATCCGCCGTGTTACCAATCTCTACAGCAAGCTCGTTGCCAGGCACACCGAGCTTCGCAATCGGTCCGCTGCGAGGGGTGGCCTTGTCCCAGCCAGGACCCGCGGCGGGGTTCTTGATGAATTCGACGAACCAATCGTTCTGGAAATCGGCAAGTGCCTGCTGTTCAGCAGTCACGCCCTCCATACCAGCAAAAGCACCATTACCTCCAAAGAAGAACGGGATCTCAGCGCCGTGCGTTGGGTAAGCCACAGGCAAGGGCAGAAGGTTGGAGTAGTTGCCGAAGAAGCGGTATGACCAAGTGTCCTGAGCCTCACTGCGCACATCGATGAAGTGGTCGACCGGGCAGAAGAAGCGTGCGTCACCATACTGCGCACCGCTCATTTCGGAGACAGTGGAGTAATCAGCAATGTCGTACGCGGCCTCGATAAGGTCCTTTGGAATTTCCGCTACATCAGCATCAAAAGTGTTGAGCCAATCCGAGAAGACGGTGTTCTCGCCAGAATATACTAGACCAAACAGAGCGCCTTCTTTGTCAGAGTTACCCGTGAGCAGGGGAACGTGCGAGGCATAGTTGCCAGCAGCGAAACGTGAGGCGTAGTTTTGATAGCGCGTCTTCTCGTCCACGACAGGTGTGAAGTACGTGTTCAGAGTGGCATTGAAGGCCTCAGTTTGGAAAGCGTACATGTCGACTTTACGCAGGCACTCGAGCTGGCCTTCACCAGTCTGGCAGCCAACCTCCTTAGCAACAAGATCAAGCGCCTGATTGGTGGGACCTACGGCCGGACCAGATTTTGCGTTCGCGGCCATCTGAACGGCACCCTTGAGGAATGTGTCGGGGTGATTCCAGAGATAATGATCTACTTGAACCGATCCGGAAGAGTGCCCTCCAAAGACGATGTGCTCAGGGTTGCCGCCGAACTGAGCAATGTTGTCGTGCACCCACTGCAAAGCCTTGTCGACATCGAGAATGCCAAAGTTCTGCGACTCTTCGCCGTTTGCAAGCTCGGCGGAGTTCGGGTAGGCCCAAAGACTCTCACGAGTGTTGAAGCTAACAAAGATGACGCCTTTGCGAGCAAAGTTCTCACCAACCAGTTGAGGATTGCTACTTGATCCAGTGACCATAGCCCCACCGTACATATACACAAAAACCGGAAGACCCGATGTATCCAAGCCTGATGGAGAAGCTGGTGGACCCGGGGGACCTGGGGGACCGCCTGCAGGGCCTGAGGGAGGGCCTGATGGATGATGAGGATGAGGTCCACTTGGCTTTTGAGGGAACGTCGGCGCCCGTGGCGACTTACTATTTGAAGAGGGCACCCAGATGTTGAGGTTCAAGCAATCTTCATCCTGTTGGGAGTATGTTGTGCCGGTGATGGCTTGTGGACAGGTGGCGCCATACTTTGTCGCATCAAGCACCTCGCCCTTCTTGAGCTTGCTGACGTCCTTAGGGGCTTTCCATCTATATAAGTGGTCAACAATGGGGATGACGTTTGGTCGCCACTGTCACATACCGGTTTTCCCCACCCGTTGTCTGCGCGAACGGAATGCCTAGAAAAACAGAGTTTCCATAGTCGTCTGTGAAACCCTTTACGGTTCCTTGATCGAGTGTCGCGGTGCCATCCGTTACGGCTGCTCTTGAAGGTTTCGGAGGCAGCGGAGTGCTAGCCACCTGACCGAGGAAGAGGCCTAGTGAGAGGCTCTGTAAGCCAATAAGAGTTGTCGGAACCTTCATGACGCAAGTCAGCGAGACACGATGGTGGGTAAGAGATAGAGTTTGGCGGGAGGCTGCAGATCGTGTTTGGGCTTACACATGGCTATATAGGGCACCATTTCGGCGTGCTTACCATTTCATGGGAACCATTCTGGCCGCCAACTGCGCGGTAACACCATGTTGCCATCAACTGCCGAGGATTGTCCGGCGTGGAGCCTGATGGATCTGTAAGGGTATTTTCATCTCCGTCGCTGCAGGTCTCAGGCGTTCCCGAGGTCCGTCGATAATCAGGGACCGCAAATTTGGCAAGCTAAGCGAGTCGTACCAATCGCGATCTTCACAAGTCGTCCATACTAGAAGCCGGTTGATACACCTAGAGCGCTAGAATGCCACCGGTTCCAAGGTAGAACCTTCGGCATTGTTCGCCATGTGTCTACCTGTCGCCTTCCAGACCACTGTTCCCTGTCGTTCATCGCCATGCGAGCCAGGAAGCATGCTTGCTCTTTCGGACCGAACCATGGAACTTGTTGTGCACGCCCGATTAAGATCTGAGACCTATCGTATTCTGCCATCGCACCCATGGCCCCGAGGCTTGCGAGAATTGGTTTGCCATCCCATTACTCGCCGGTCCCTTTGACATGTGAGCGAAGGCGTTCGGGTTCCCAGTGCCGCGGTCGGCGGACACGATGCTATACATGTAGTGCTCGCGTCTCGAGTCAAATTCTTCCAAAACTTAGCTAAACTTGCTCTAACGCATGAAAACGCCGCCACATTGTAGTGGCCGTCCAAGGGTTTCGCAACTCAGAACTGGGTGCCGACTCTAGCGGCCGAGGAGCTTTTGAATTAGACTTGCCAGTCACGGTTGGGCCTTTGGGGAGTCCCCTGATGCAATCATGCCACAGCGCTACGGGACGGCATACTAGTACCATAACCCGCAACAATCCTGTAAAGTTACTTTAGGGGTGGTTTGCCTGTGGAGAAGAAATAAAGATACACCCGCTGTCAATCCTTTTGCAAATCCTCGCAGCTCTCCACAGACTCTGCTCTTGGAACTCTTACCAAGGTGGAGCGAGCAGGCTCGAACTCCTTACGGCTCTATCTCGGTAACGGCCGGACAAGCAAAGCAGCATGGGCGACAATGGGCTCGGGCAGGTGGTAGGTTACTTTGCTCCCCCCCTTCCTTCCTTCGCTACGTGCGGCGCTGATGTAGCTGGCAGATCTCATGGTACATTTGCACGATCGCCGCGGTCCCTTTCGTTGCGCTGCGCATGTATGCACGATGGAAGAGGCTGGGCAATCTGGGAATAGATGATTTTCTCATCCTCCTCTCATTAACATGTCTGATTGGAGATCTCATCATCCAACAGCACATGTGGAATTTAGGACTAGGCGACATGTCGACAGTAACACCAGAGAACTTCAAAGGAATAATGCAGATGATTATTCCCGGCTCAACGCTCTATGTCTCGTCGCTGTGGGCCATCAAATTCGCCCTGGTTTTATTCTATAAGAATCTCGCCGCGCCAGGCTCACGATTGGTCCTTGTGTATAACCTGGCGCTGGCTGGATTGGTTGTTACCTACCTTGTTATCTTTTTCGATATCATGTTCCAGTGTTTTCCACACAACAAGCGATGGTCCACTGATCCTAAATGTGAGCAAACCCTGTCGTACATGCATACGGTGGATTCTGACCATGCGCAGATCAATGCAGTCCCAAAGCCGCCGAGATCAACTACTGGATCACCATCTTCTTCAACATCATTACAGATGTGATCATTATTTGCCTGCCTATAACCATGGTTTCTCGACTGCAAATGAAACTCAAGCAGAAGATTGGTGTGGCCGCAATCTTCGCCTTGGGTTTCTTCGTCGTCATCGCTAGCAGTATGTACCCACTAGATTTGAGGATGAATCGGGAACTCGGCTAACCTCATACCAGTCGTTCGAGCCTATTACTCCAAGAAGAACGAGACAATGCTGACGTGCACCGTCTCTATGATCGAGACGGCGATTGCCATAATTGCTACTTGCCTTCCCGCCCTGCGCTCCATGATTCTCGGTACAAACAATACCTCCAAGGACGCGTCCAACAGCTACGGTCGCCACTACGAGCTCTCGTCTGCGCGACGAAGAGCCAGCGGTAACCGCCTCAATCCGTCCAGTCAGATAACTGGTGGTTTACATTCGACGCACGACACTCGGAATCGAGCGAATGGGTCAGAGGATTCGTTGTTTACGGATCCACCGTCAGATCAGATAAACGGCGTGGAACAGTTCGTGGGCGGTAAAGGAATAACGGTGAACACGCAGATCGAAACGATGTTTGAAGACTCAAGTTCGAGGAGCAATGTCTCTGCAGGTTCGACGAAGGCGAAATCGCCATTTAATTGATAGAGAAGTTGTAGTATCTTGCAAGAATAAAAAAGCGATACACTCTAATATACGTAGCCCACGAATAACTGAATCATGGAACGATGAAGATATATTGCCTGAGTGGGGTGCCATGTTCCACAAGCCACTGTTTAAGGAGGGATTCAGGAGCTGAAAAGATTACGATGGGCACTGTAAAGCCACCGGATAACCACATTTGCGTGAAAACAAGTGTCGCTCAGACCGCTTCTTGCCCTACGACGATTCGTTGAAACGACGAGTTTGCGGAAGGGTATATCCGCATCGGCAATCGACACGGCAAACTTGCCCGGATGGAGGATTCATGACAGCATGATTCAGAGAGGCGACCTGAGGCGACGGATGGAGAAGGGAACTACACATAGCAATGCATTCAGGATAAGTTAGAGTCATTGAATGAGGTTAGCAGGAGCTTCATGAAACCAGACCTTGAAGAAGATCGACATGGGTCGGAGTGTGAATATATCAATGGATTGGCAACATGAGAACCAACATATGCTAAAGTATCCTCGAGTGGAGAGAAATCTTCATCTTCTCTCGAAAACGCCATGAAACCTCTTTGAACGCCAGGTATGCAGCTGGTAGGTGCAAGACTGCCCGAGCAGATAATGAATACCAAACCGCCTGAAACTCCACTCAGGTCGAATCCTATACCTCTAGTCCACCGACCATGTAGAAAAGCAAATAAGCCTCAGCGGCAAGTACTTCTGCCTCGCTGACAAGCACTACCTTGCTATCATCGAACATGAACCAGTCGTTGCCCTCTCTGCTGTAACTGACGTAATGTCCAGAGTCAATCTTGCCCTTGTGTACAATCACACTGCTCAGCTCGTAGACGAGGGCGTTTGTTGGGCTGTTGACGTTGTGATTCGAAGGTGGTGCACCGGACGTCTTCGCGGCGCGCATGGCGGCTTTGTGGGCGGTTGTGTAGGGGTATATGTCTAGTTTGACGGGAAAGCGAACGGGAGTTTCGATCTTGGAGGACGTGGATTTGGTATGCTCGAAACGCTGCGTGGACGTTAGTATGGAGATGTGGAGAAAAACACTCGTGGCGTACCTTGAGGTGAATGGAGAGCACGGGGGGTAATCTCTTGATGCTCAGCTGCTTGGTCGCATTTTGCGGGCTGTCGCAATTCCGACATGTGTAGTCGGCTGAGCCCAGCTTCTCCTTGACTGTGAAGCGTTCGAGACAGTCTCTCAGATCTAGTGGGGTCTCTTCACCCTTGTCTACATTCATCTTGCGCTTCTTGCCCTGTATCCGGACATCCAAACTAAGGTCCATGTATGGATCTTGAGCCGTGGTAACATTCCGGCAGTTGTCGCATGTCACGGTACTTGACAGCTTCCCACAAAACGTCTGGTGTACCACGCATTTGCAATCTTCCGAGTCGTCTGCCGACCCGCCGTTTGCCAGATGCAGCGTGTTGAGTATAAACTGCATGTACTCGTGCGCGTCTTGCTGTTGGTAACCTGCGAGGGCTTCTCCAGCTAGCCAGCTGCCCATGAGCATGCCCACGGCCCCGAATCCCTCCGTCTTCTCAGCTGAGTGGAACTCGACAAACATTTCGTCCAGCGCACAGCTGACGCATGATTCCTTGTCGCATTCTGTCTGCTTGTGTCCTTCGGAGAGGTAGAAGTTTCGAATGAAGGGGTTATGGACGAGGGTTTGTAGGATGACGCTCATGAAGCACGTCTGGCCCATGTTGTAGAGCCCTCGCAGGCCTATCGCTCGGCAGGGGAGGAAGGTCGAGTTGCTTATGACGAGCTTGTGGTCTTCGGTCGTGGTAGTGTCTTCGTACTTTCGCTTCTTGCCTGCATGCGGTCAGCCAGCGCTGGCCCCTGGGATAGAACAAAGCCATATGCGTACCCTTCTGCACCCTAAGGACATCCAGAGTCTCGTCGTAGATGAAGTCCTGGCAGTTCCCGCAGTAGATGTTGCCATCTCGTGATTCTACAGCTGCTTCCCATTAGCCTTTGCATCCACACGGCGTCCTACTGAACCCACAGAAACAGTGTGACTTGGTCTCAAAGTGCAGATCCCGATCCGCCTCGGTCATGATGCTCGGGCACTGCAGACACAGAAAGAGCGGCCTCAGCGACACGACGTTGCGCGCCTCCGCCGGCGCATTGTACGTCTGCGCTATTATGCTCGGCTTCTCGTGGATATTCTGGAGGATGGCCCGGTAGTGCTGGAGTGTCTGCTTGCGCGCCTT
This sequence comes from Alternaria burnsii, assembly GCF_013036055.1. NCBI lineage: Eukaryota > Fungi > Ascomycota > Dothideomycetes > Pleosporales > Pleosporaceae > Alternaria > Alternaria burnsii. Next base: position 2,366,265 of record NW_024066107.1, on the reverse strand, counting down.
CTCCAACATTTCGCCCATGTGTTCTGCGTGGAATCAGCAACCTCGTATCTGAGAGTTCGTGTGGCCAAATGCTCACCGCATCCATATGCGATATGTGCCATCTGGCTGCTCGGCACAATGTTGCCCTTTGCATTCTTGACGATCTTGGGCGACGCCAGCGCCGACGCCTTTGGGGCAACTGCTATCGTGTCCATGGTGCCGCGCAATTCGAGGCTTGGTACAGTCGATGTGCTCGCGCTCTACATACTGCGACGTTGGCTAAACCTCGGAAGCCCTCACCAACAGCACAGGCGCAACGCTTCAGTCAAAGCAGCGCTCACGATGCGCGACTTGGGGAGTTATTTCTGGGGTTGAGGCGGACATGCATGAAACCAATCAGCACAGGCGCTACTAGCCCATCTCCCGTCCCACCCGTCCCGAGCTCCAACAGGAAACATGGCAAGGGAGCATGTCAAGACTCTTTTCATCGCGACTACTTCAACTTCTCCAGTCCCATGTCGTAACAACTATTGCAACTTCACTGCCTAAAAGTGGGTAGTACAGCCTTAACATCAGGCGTAGAAATCCATGTGGTAAACTGGGCTAAAAACGATCGCTACCTAGGTATCTCCACGTGCCAGCTTAAAGAAGTAACAGTGCAGCTAAGGAAAGTCGGCAGGTGCGTGTCATTGAATAGCAATGCGATCGCGTAGTCAAGGAGACATTCTCTTACTGTGATAACTTGCTGAACGTTCGTCACGTGCTGTCCTCTATCCTGGCAGAACTTCCCAGGGTGGCAGACACCGAACATGACCCTCTTGATCATATCCTTGCTCGCGGTAGTATGATCAAACCATTCAACTGGGAGCACATCATGGTATCGCTGTGTATTATGGTACCAGAGGCAGGTAAATGGCACGTCGTCTTTCTGCAGGTATGTTGTGTGGACTGCGGCACCAGTACCTACTAGAATAATTGCAACCTTCACCTTAGAACGAGCGATAGGTTCACGTGCGACTGGATGCCAATAGACACAGAGATCTATGGGTACCTGAGCCCTCACACCAGTACTAGAGTTAGCGCCTAGGATCTGCTTACGGTCGATACGTCAAGGTGTTACGTCGATACAGGAGACGTCATGATCCTTTATGCCCAGTCAACAGAAGGCTATTTTAGAGAAGAATAGGAAGACGGAAAGACTAGCAAGCTCTAGAATGATGCCATAACGCAGGAGCACAGTGCTTGCTTCGTCCGCTGTTGAGTATGAAGAGATCAAGTGCTGTAGAGAACAAGTCAACGCAGGTATCGTCAAATGGCGTAGACAACATATCAATCTTCTGGCCCGCCGAATGGTTTGAACAGGTTCTCTTCTTCCATGGGAGATGACCACGCCAAAGCTTAACACGACCGGTCATGGTGGACGTCTCGTCTCGAAAGATTGGTCATGGGTTTTGCTGTTCACGGGCCTGCATCGCGATATATATTAACCGGCCGCACACAAATATCCACTGCCAAGTACTGATTTCCGGCAACTGATCGCACAAAGCCATCTATTTCGAAACGCCATATATGAGCGCCCAGAAAACTCGACACACGCGTCCCATGATTGGCTGTGTCATCTTAAAATGCAGGACTGCCGACAGCAGCCGCCCCAAACGTCGTAGAAAAGACATCTGAGGTGCATGCTGAAATCTCGGAGAACACCTAGCGATGGCTTGCATGTGGCGTGGTCATATTGCAGCCCAGCAATCGAGGTAGATGATATAGAGGTAGAGGCGTCATTATGCTTGTATTCGGGTGGTAGGTAGAGTGTGGTCATGGGAGTGGAAAGAAGTATATAAGAAAGAGGCATGACATCCAGTGACAGCGCCTCATCCGCAACTTGACACTCCTTGCTTACCTTTGTACTACCCAGGTGCCCGTATTCCGCTCAATATGAAGTTCTTCGCTGTTGCCGTCGCCCTGTTGCCCGCACTTGGGTCAGCACATACAATTGCTCAGCGTGTCAGGATTAACGGACAGGACCTTGGTCAAGGCAATGGTATCCGCGTTGCGCCTTCCAACAACCCCATCACGAACGTCAATGATGGTAACATTGCTTGCAATTCTGGTGCTTCTTCCTCCAGCAAGGTCATTGACGTCAAGCCTGGAGACAAGGTTGGTATCAACTGGGGTCATGTTGTCGGCGGAGCACAGTATGTTCTTGTCGTCCTAATCTTCTCACCAACATTTTACTAATTCCTCCAAGATTCGCAAACGACCCCGACCACCCAATCGCCAAATCTCACAAGGGTCCGGCTATCTTCTACATGGCAAAGGTCTCAAATGCTGCCTCTGCCTCCCCCTCTGGCCTCCAATGGTTCAAAGTCTCTGAAGACGGCCTCGACAGCTCGGGGAACTGGGGTAAGCGACACCTCTGTGCAAAATACACGTGAGAAATGCACTGACTTTGTATACGCGCCTATTAGGTGTCGACAGAATGATAAACAATGGTGGATGGACGGAGATGACAATGCCATCTTGTGTTGCGCCCGGTCAGTATCTTCTCAGGGCTGAGATGATCGCATTGCACAGCGCTAGCACGACTGGTGGTGCGCAGTTCTACATGGGCTGCGCGCAGATTAACGTCTCCGGATCGGGATCGAAGATCGGAAATACGGTCAGCTTCCCTGGTGCCTACAAGGCGGACGATGCAGGCATCAAACTCAGCATCTATAATGCTCAGGGTCAGCCCAAGGGAAACGGAACGCCATACAAGATTCCTGGCCCTGCGGTGCTGCAATGTTAGGAAGTGCGAGAATGGGGGGTTGGTACTCTGGGGGGTTGGAGGTAACGTTAGGACCTTGGTTGATCAATGGAGACTTAAGGCCCTGATATAGCGTCCCGGGTGGCATTTGGGTGGATTTCGCGAGCATCTTCATACTCAAGTAGCTTTCTACGTATACACGGTTGGGAAATGTTGAGAGAGTTTCAGGATAGTAATGCCCAATTTGTATCGTCCTGGGAGAACGACGTTGGGCGATGGTGTTGTGTATTGTGGCTGTGGTTGTGGTTGTGTGCAGGCGCCTGTGCTGGTGGATGAGCTACCGCAATCTCGAATCGAGGACGAACAACATGGTTTGTTCAGCAGGCAGTACACTCTCTGCTCGAGTCATTATACGGTGCGTTCACCTGTACATTGCGATTCTAGTCCCCTGATTCGAGTGAGGCATTGTGAGCTGTTCGAACATAAAACTCGATCAACTTAAGGTACCTCCAGGGCTTAGTATTGACAACCATGGAAGACAGGACTTTGCTTAAGTAGTGCAGAAGCTAGCGACAGGCGAGCCCGAGAAAGATAAAGCGAGAAGGAGAAACAAACTGTGTAGAACTGGCAATGTTGGATACATTTACCTTATAGTACGCAGGTGATAGCATGCATATCTAAACAGCCTTAACATCTGATGATTCGCCCCAATTGAGAAGCGACAAGATAAAAATATTAATGGACTGCAATGAATTTTGCAAGGGGGTGTTGTTCAGGGGTCCGGCCAAGCTCGGCTTCTCTCCCGGTTGGGCGAGATTTGCTGACCATGTCCCCGCGTCCGGCTAAGGGATCTGCCAATATACATTCGAAGTATCTGCGAAGCCATTGTCGTCGTTCTCTTTTTGTTATTCTCATTATATTTTTTGGTTTGTCTTTGGTTTTCATCAAGTGACCACAACACAAGGCGTGGTGCCAGAGTGGTTAATGGGTATGACTCGAACGATTTATCTATTAGATATCATATGCCTTCGGGCGCGCAGGTTCGAATCCTGCCCACGTCGCTTTGTTTTTGCTGTTCTGTGGTATCTGGAGTGGTCTGTATTGGTTGGTGAAGCTCTTTGGGAGGTTTTGGTCGATTTTTGGTGGTGTGGCGGAACAGTGACCTCCTGAGCGTCAGAACTAATCTTTAGACACCTCCAAAGTTGTTTCATTCAAATCACCTTCAAATTCTGTATATATGTTACACCAAAAGTTACTTCTCATGTTGGGGTGTTGGAGAAATATAATGGGGTGAAGGCCCAAAGGCCCCACTCAACACACCTACCTACCAAGCGCGCAACCTCGACATCTCCTCAACATCTAACATCACACATCAGACGTCCTATTGCTCTCATACTCCAAGACATTGATGCGACTCATCTCCTAACTGTACCAAAATACAGTGTGCTGACATTTAAATCGCGCTGGAAAAAGTGGTCTGCCCCAGCTTTCGAAAAATCTCCTGTGCTTGTGCCGAATGTCCTACCTAGGTACCCTAAGCCAACCTTGGAACCTTGGATTCTTCCTGCGTCAACCAAAATCATCATCACAGCTTGATCAATGTAAAACTTCATATTCGCTACTATCCTACGCACATGTACAGAGTATTATGGGCTACTATCCCGACAATGCGCACCCTTTGCTACTAGGTACAGTACTTTCGCAACCGTCACGCCGCTCAGCCATGCGACTCAACCTGACTCGACTATAAACAAACCTGACCTTGTTGCGCTGTAGTCCTATCATACGATTTCTACTCGTAACTTTGCATCCTGTCAAGATTCCAGTCGTGACATAGCTCCTATACTCCCGAGGTCGCCCTGCCAGCCCATGTTCTAAGGATACCTCCCTAAGGCTAAGATGTTTTCGCTTCACCTCGCCGCGAAGAAGCAGAACGCGACAACCTTGTTTCAGAAAAGCAGAAGCCGACGATACACGTAACACTTCCAGAAGGAGCATAAGCCATTTCCCACTACTGCAGCCTGGAAGCTGGAGTGCTGTCACCCAGCATCGCCACCGAAAAGCGGAGAGTGATGAATCTGGTCGTTGTTTCCTAGGGTGCCGCCCAGAAGGCTACATGAGTTTCCACGATTGTTGCCAAAGCAGTAGTTTAGTATTGTAGGCGGCAAATCCCAATCTTCGTCAGTCGCTTCTACAGCGAAACGACGACCACTGCCAGCAGATCACATCAAGAGCTTGGTCAAGAGAGTACTACCAGAGCTTGCAGCATCACGAGATCCAATGACGGCCAAGTTCCAAGATGCCGTACTCAGCCATGTATCGCAATCTCGGCCCTTCAAGATACCAATTCTCCAGAGACATCCCTCCACATGGCCATCGATAAATGGCGTTATGGACGAGCTCTGGTCCTAAGCAGTCGTTGGCGAGAGAGCATTAGACATCAAAGAGTCAGACATCCCGTCATCGCTCAACATGCCTCCTTAAGATTAGGAAGCAATAAGTACTCATGGACTACTAGTTCACAAGTGGAGAAGTAGAACAAAACACCGCGAAATAGACAAGCTTGCTTGAAGCCTTTGACGTCTACCGATCTCCTGTCTATCCGGATATTGTTGTGCCTTATGACTGATATAATGTGTAGATAATTCGGTAAAGTCTCGCAAGCCATCTTGTCTGGACCATTTCTCCCGCAACTGGCACGGTGTAACGGCCAAGTCAGAATCCGCCTTTTCCAGGCACGTATTATGTGGAATTATGCATCCCAGCTACGGGTCGACGATGAGTGGGGTTTTGTAAGGTCAGCTGTCTGGGGAAACATTGAGGTCTGATGTAGTAAGATGTAATACAATATTATGTACACACATCACATGCGCTTTTGAGGATTTTTAACTATTGCCTGGTAGTCAAGCAGTCCGACGATGATGGGCGGTCCTGTATGTTTGAATTCTGGCCTTCGGTCAATCTGAATAGTCAAGATTGTCGGGCAGGTGGAAAAACAGCAATTACTCACTCCATACAAGAGACGAACCGAACAGGTATAGAGATAACAAGCTCTACCTTACGGCTTACATTAGCTCCTAAGAATTGAGCTTATAAAAATCAATAGCATTGTAGACTTCTAGGTTCTCTATCTATGTCTGTATAGCTCTGATACACCTTGTTGTAGTAGGAAGCAGTACTCTGCCCTAAAGAGGTGTTTAGTTTCTCTCCCTACCTCTCAAGCGACGCTGGTGAAGCAACCGATGACGACAACCCAATATGTTCCTTGGTTGATTGTTCAACGTGACCTGGAGTATTCCGTGGTCGGCTAGAGATACTACCGGGCTTAGTCTCAGAGGGTCGGGCGCGAAAGGACCCCTGAAAAAATTGAATTGGGTCCCAGGAGCAAGTTGCAGCAAAGTCGAGGAAGGATGTCGGCATCGCCGCCTTGCTGCACTGATCTGCGGAAGGATGAATGCAAATCAGAATTGGGCCGGCACGTTCGGCTGATTTTCTCCCCACATAGAGTCTCCACGTGTTTGGCCAGCGGCAATGGATGTGGCGACGGACGATGCAGCTGAAGAGTCACCGAGACGCTCTATCGAAACTAAAACTCTCAAGATGAAGAAGTTGGCAACGACGAAGATGCTCTTGTGCTCGCCTACGTGTTCCGCAGGCCCGCGCATGACAGCTGCTAGGACAATCGACGCGACGGGGCTACCCAACGGCGCAATGGATGGAAGTACAAGCAAGTCATGATAGGCCGTCAACGGCGGCTTCGCGGCACTGAAGAGGCTCACCAAGATGCCTAGGTGATGTCATGTTCCCTTCAATGCTACGCGGACAGCAGCAGCCGCGCCACAGACTAAGACAATTCAAGGGTCGGGCACTGCTGCACGATGACGATCATGTCCGGAAGGTGTTGAACGGCTCTTGTTCAATACTCATAAACCTGACGTTTGCCTCTTGATACCACAAGCATCCCCAGGCACACGCAAAATTCCAGCGGCTCCGGACAGAATTGTAAGTACTGATCTACGGCGCCATTCTCCATTCGTCGCTCGCAATCTGCGCGTCGACCCCTCCGAGGCAGCTCACCCCTTAGCGCGACTCCACACGTCATCGCCAGCCACAGCGACGGCGGCTCAGGGTTGTTTGCCAACTGAACCGTCTCCTAACATATATTCGTCAGGGTCTACCTTACCGTTGCAGCCAGTATTCACGACCAGGCAGTGAGCCTGACCAGCACCCAACATGGCGATGCAGCGACCAGTGACCCCTTCAGCCTCGTACGACCCCGTACCGCACATAGACGACCCTGCCCACATCAGCCGTGGTTATGGCAGTTCCTCTGTGAACGACTTTGCAAACTCGCCAGCAGGCGCGCAACATGACCGCTCGCGCCTAGGGAGGTTCGAGGAGGATTTCGATGCGCGCACACGGGGCTCGTCTGTCCTTGACGGTGACATGCACCAGCGCTCCTCCTCGCGCTCCTCCACGCTGAACCAGGGCGCAACGCCTTCGCGCAGTGGAACCCTCAAGAAGAAAAGCTCAGTCAAGAGGACGGGAAGCATGAAGCGCAGCGGGAGCAGGAAATCAATGCATGCCGGATCCATCAGGGGCGTGACCATTGACGACCAAGAGCGCGGCTACGACCGCGAGGACAGTGTCTTCTACACACCCGTGCCTACCAAGGGCACCCCCACCGAGATACTGGCAGACCGGTTCCAGAGTAGGTTGGCGCATGTGACTGTCCTGTCTAACTCACTGACATCCGATAGCCTGGCGCAAGTTCCTCAAAGACCTCATCACCTACTTCCGCGAGGTGGCAGCCTCCTACGAACACCGCGCCAAGTCGCTGCTCAAAGTGTCCAACGTGATCAACAACACCAATGCGCCCGCTGCTCTTCTCGTGGAGGGAGGCCTCAATGACGCCAACCGTATTCTTCGCGACTTCCACAAGCAGGCCATTCTTGAGGCCAACAAGGCGCGAGACGTTGAGGCAGACGTTATCAATCAGCTCAGCGGCCTCAGAGCCGATCTTGCACAAAAGATCAAGGAGATAAAATCGCTTTCAGGCGACTTCAAGAACAACGTCGAGAAGGAAAAGGAGACTACGAGGAAGTGCGTGACAGCACTTGAGGAGGCATTGGCCCTGGTCGATTCTGACCCCACCGCTGTCGCGGGCAAGGGAGATCCCTATGTCGTTCGTCTGGGCGTCGAGCGCCAAGTCGAGAGGCAGATTGACGAGGAGAATTATCTTCACAGAGTAAGTCGTCAGGCTCATATAGGCTACTCATAACTAACGCAAACAGGCGTACCTCAACCTTGAAAACTCTGGCCGCGAACTCGAGTCCATCGTTGTTGGTGAAGTGCAGAAGGCCTACAATGCTCTTGCTAGCATCTTGAAGCGCGATGCCGACGAGCAGTACAACACGGTGGAGAAGTTGCGCAATGGTCCGATTGCGATGCCACGCGATCTCGAGTGGAGCAGGTTTGTGAGGAGCGACCCTCACTTCGTCAACCCAGATATGCCGCTGCGCAGACTGGAAGACATACAGTACCCCGGAAAATACCACCCAGCTACCACCGAAGTCAGGGCAGGCATGCTTGAGCGGAAGAGCAAGTATCTCAAGTCCTATACGCCAGGCTGGTAAGCAACCTATTCCTGTGAACCCACTTCGTCTAACCGTTTGCAGGTATGTTCTGTCTCCTACGCACATCCACGAGTTCAAATCGGCCGATCGCATCTACACTCAGCCTCCGGTCATGTCCTTGTATCTGCCAGACCAGAAGCTTGGTTCTCGTTCCCAGCCCGGAAGTTCCTCCCACAAGTTCGTTATCAAAGGCCGTCAGGCTGGATCCATGCACCGTGGCCACACCTGGGTATTCCGGGCAGAGACTTACGAAACTATGGTGGCGTGGTTTGAAGATATCAAGGCCTTGACCGAGAAGAGTGGAGAGGAGCGCAATGCCTTTGTTCGTCGCCATGCAAGCGTCAGGAGCACCAGTGCTGGCAGCGCCCGTTCAGCGAGCTCTGATGGCGGTCTAGAAGAAGACGAGGCAGATGCAGTCCCATTCTCAGCCAACCAGTCGATGAAGGAACAGGCCATTCGGGACCAGTCTCCGCGACCTTCACGGCCTTCTCCAGGTGGGCGATTCCCGTCTGATTTGATGGTCAACCGTAACTTACAAGCGCCTCTCTCGCCATCTAGTGGAAGTTCAGAGGTCGGCAATGATCTAACAACCATGTCCGGAGGTCCCCCACAGGAGGTTCACCCGATGTATCTTGCCCAAACCGCACCCTACCAGCCCGAACCGGTCCAGCCAGTCCAGTATACCCAGCCCATCCAGCATCAACCCCAAAACAACTTCGTAAATCCATACCCACCCACTCAGCAGCCATATGATCCGCTGACCACCGACCCTTCTTCCTACGCGCCCCTTCCCCAGACTTACCCTGTCCAACCAGCCTCGGTCAATCAGCCATCCTTGGAGCATGCTCAACCTATCCAACGCCATGATAGTAACAACTACGGTAACTGGATGGCACCTGCTGTTGGAGGAGCAGCAACTGGAGTTCTTGCAAACGAGGCATACAGGAAGAAGCAGTTGGCTCAGCAACATCTCGATGCCCAACATCAGCAGGACCAAACACAACAATACCCGTTTGACCAGTCTCGAGCAGCGGGCTTTCCAGACGCTACTCCCACGCAAGTTCCAGAACGGCATCCGGATCATATCCTCCCTGACCAGATCGATGATACTGGCTACGTAGCTCCGTCTGCAGCACCTGCTGTGCAGCCGACATCTGCCCCGATCGTCGCACCCATCTCCAGTGGCCAGACTCAGCCTCATCATACCAGCAGTCCAGACACACTAGCAACCACGTCGTCTTTTTTAGGCGAGTCTGAGGTCGGCGCCGCCCCTGCCTTTGGCAAGACTGTCAATGGGGGACCCGTTCCAGTCGACCTTGTGGATGCTGCAGACGAGATAGTTCACCCTGGAATGGGTAAGCGGATAAACACCGACATCAGTGTTAGTGATCTGCATGTTCCGGGTGAGTATCCCAAGACGACTGTCGGTGATGCCACGAGTGCTGCTAGGATGCCCACCGGAACCACAACGTCGCAGCAGCCCACAACTTTTCTGAAGTACAATTGATCAAGTAATGGCAACGACTGAACGAAATTGGATCATGGATTATGCAGTAATACGAATCGGACGACTAGGATAAGGGCTTACGAACAATGGCCGGTCAAGGGTAGGCTATGGGTTTAGTAAAGAGCAGGTCTACATCTGGGTTGCCTTTTTGTGATGACCTTTGCGATGGATGTTGCAACACCTTTCTCCGCGATTCTTTCTCTCTTTGGAGCGTGTGAGCACACGTGCTCATGCGTCTCTATCCCTTGATACCCAGCGTGATACACGTCACTAGTACATAGAGATGGTAATTTGTGTTAATATTTTGTTACAATCCATTCTGAATGTCATTTTGTCTTGAATCTCAATGGAAAGATCTCAACAATTGAAGACCATTCACTCAAAGACTGCATGTAAGCGATATATTCACCATGTATATGTTTCATGCCTTGCTCCCTGCATCTCATATATACGTCCGATATGCCTACCGAGTGAACTCGTCATGGACGCAGCTAGCCTGGTGAAGCCCTTTGGTAGCATTGAAGACTGCCTACTGCTGATCTCCACGCTGATGTAAAACATGGTGGACACATTTCGGTTACATGTTCGGCCTCAACCCAGAAACATCAAGCTACTTCGTAGTACCAATACTGAATGGTTCAGCATACTCGGATTCGCGTTTCCAGGCTGAAGACTGTGCCAGCTCGTTGACATTAGCTTCAGTCCAGTCTCAAACCCTAGGACTTCAAAGCATCAGGAAAAAGAAAAAAAGAAGCCCTCACCTCGGCTGTACTTTGATGTACCGAGTACCAGAGAGTCAGTATCATCCGCACCGTATGGAAACCATCAATGTCTGTCTAAATGCTTAGGTTCCAAGACCTTTCCCCACCCTCGAATGCAGAATTCCTTCATTTCCTAGCTTGCGCGCACCGACGCAGGTAGCCAACGCAAGGCCGAAAAAAGCAGAGATTACCAAAACAGAAGCAACCTGACTCTCTCAGGTCGGGAAATTTGTACATTACCTCGGGGAGATCATTGTACCCTCCTCAGCCTCACGGCGAGAGCGAGAAACGAGGAGGATGAGGGTCGTGAAACAAGAGCAAAGCCGAAATCCACCGAATTGCTCCACCTTACCCAGCCACAAACAACGGACCTCCGGCAACGAGGGCTCTTTGCGTGCATGTCATTTCTTTGCGACATTTACCGAGAAGAATGCGGGGAAAAGGCGGTCAGGCTCTCACTTGCTCAGTTTCCTTGATCAACTGGCTCTTAGCCTAGTGTTTCCTGCTGTGTTGTAGGAGCGTTTCAATCCTAATTCGCGTGACCTTGGTCCCTCATCGAAAAGGGTGAAGATTATCCAGACGATCGACGCGAACAGTATGGGGTGGGCAAGGAAACGACGTATTATTGGTGGTATCTGAGCAACGTTTTAATGGTGATGCGCAAGGCTGAGGCTGAAGATGTTGGGGCTAGTAGCTAGGGGTGGCTGGTGCACAGAGAATGCTCGTGTGACACACAACCATGTGCAATATTGGCGCACAGGGCCTGGATATCATACTGTATTCATGACGTTGTCTGTGTGGCTGTGCCTAAATACTTGTCATGTGTTGTGATGAAGAGGTTGTTAGAAGCCAGCGAGACTTGATCGCAAAAGCTACAGCATGAGGATAGACAGGGAGACTGATTTATGGTAATTTTGATTGGCGGAGGTGGTAGATAGAGTAGCTAGAAAACGGGGGGTGCTTGTTGATGGTGGTGGCTACATGGCGACAGACAAGAGGAGCACACATGTGGGTAGAGAGCGGCAGGACAGAAACTAATGCCCTCAGGGTAAAGGAATGGCGTGGACGAAATTACCGTCCATATAACAAAGAACAAAGACAAGGGAGCGACCGTGGTGCTCTTGTGCGCCGGATGGAGTTTATAAGTGACCCATTCAATTGCCCGGTATCTAACACCCCATAAACGCCTAGATGAGGAAAAAAGAAAAGTTTGGATATAACACAAGAGAGGGGGAAAAGATTCTTCGCTGCAGCCGCCACAAATCTTTCTTTATCCTCGTCAAATGCTGGTCTCAACAACGGTATGGTGGTTCCGTCGTGTACTGAATAGTAACGGGCTAAATCGCAAGATGTTTCTTACTCTCGTCGTCAAAGCGTGATCGCGCGCATCGTGGTGCGAGACATGTATGAAGGAGATTAGGTGTATGCGTGGTCGGGGTATTGAGGTATTCGTCAGCGACGCCAGTCGTGTAAAAGGGTCGACGTGAAGAGCGCACGTGTTGCGCTAATTGCCTTGGCTAAGGCACTTATACGTTGGTAACCTGACAGAGGATTAGTCGGATACATTCCGCCAAGCAGCATCATGGATCGCATACCTTCAATATCCGCCTCGAGTAGTCCTCGTTGTCTGCGATACTGCCGTTGCTCTGCCTCCGGTCAACGAAGCTTGGGTCCAGACGAGAGTCGTTCATGGACGAGTTGCTGGTGTGTAGCTTGCCACCGTTGACGAAAGCATTCACGTTGGCGGCGTTGCGACGATAGTCTTCTTCTGCTTGATGCTGACGTCTCCGGCGCAGTAGGAACCATACACCAAACATGATGGAGGCAAGGGCTAGTATGCCGACGACTACACCCACTGCGATGGCGACTGTGTTTGGTTTGCTGTCTTCGTCTTCCTTGGGCGCCTCGGATGGAGTGGCCGATGCTTGGGCGGCAGCGGTGGATGTTGGCGCAGCAGACGACGGCTTTGGTGCTGCTGAGCTGCTGCTGGACACGTCGGGCTCGTAATAGTCGACCGGGTTCAGAGTGTTTCCTGTGAGAACGACCCACAAGACGTTCTTTCCACCACCTATGCACTGTCAGTACCGAGCGGCATAAGAAGAGACGATCAGCTTACATAGCGACGTATCGTCGCCGGCACAGGGGGTACCGCATGTCTCGTTCTTAGTCTGCCAATCTTTGGCGGGTATCTCGTCACCACACCAACATTCCTTGCCGTTGGACAGGCCCATGACGTCCTTGTTTTGCTCCAGGCAAACGAGTTGGCAGTTACCAGGCGACTGGAAACCGTATGGACCGTGGTTCTCGAGTGGGGTTGAGGTCTCAAAGCAACCGATGCTGGTCATGGCACTTGCTGGCAGGGTGACTGTTGGTGTGGTGATGGGGTTCTTGATCTTGGTTGCTGTCGGCTGTTCGTCGGCAGCGGCGGCCATCATGACCATCGAGGCCGCCGCAAAGACGGAGGCGAATGTGATGTAGACCATGGTGGTGATGTGCTGGTTTGGTTAGTAGTGCGCGTGGGTCGATGTTCCCGATTTGTGTGTGTCGCACTGGAGTCCTATACACCAAGGCGTGGACACATGCAAGGCCTTGCGGGCGTGGGTTGGTCCGGCAGTGCGGGTGCGGGTGCGTAGTGGTCGAGGTGAGTGACTGTGAGCAGTTGGCCGTGGGTGTCGGGCTGGATGAGTATGGCGTTCAAGGCGGAGATGGAGTCGTCGTTCAACAGTCAACAGGCACGATGGAGCTGAACTGGAGGCTCGGTCAACGATGCCCAGGGCCGTCTGGTGGTGTTGAAACGGGGGGCGTCGTGACAGAAGTCGAGGCGATGAAACTTGTCGGCTGCCCCTTGGAAAGTACCCCCGTAAAGTGACGCAAAAGGAATGAATCGACGGGAGATGGGTTCAGGATAAAGAGTGTAGTGTAGCGATAAAACGATTGTGGGTGTCGACGATTGACAGACGTGAAGCAGACAAACGAGAGGAGGCTCGGGCCCTGAGAGTGGATCGCAAGTGAAGAGCAAAGGAGAGTGCGCCCCAGTTGGGACAGGCAGGCATGTAACAGGGAGCAGGAGCCAGCCTTGGCAATTAGCCTGCGTCTGACTGCCGCCAACAGTGCATTTCGAGTCCCACGCCGCCTAGAGCACACTCGACACACATCCAGATTGCATGCTGCCTCTGAGGCACCCCTCGCATCTCCTGTGCCAAAGTTTATCCTCGCGGTATTCACGCGCAGCTTCACGGTACACGTCCAGGGCCTCTCGTGTGCGCGACAGCCGGCCACGATGCCGACCGCGCTGGGCATAGCGCCGCCCCACTAGTGTCAGGAACGGCGCCGTGATTGGCTCGTCGGTGTTTCACCAAAGGCCACATGCTTGCCGGGGGACGGCAGGGGGTGGATGAGGACTAACCCAGGACCGCGCGGTCAGGCACGAAAGCGTCTAAAGCCCTCGGCCACCTGGGCATCGCTGACGTTGCGATATCCAGGACGCGCACGATGCTTTTTGGCCACGGACAGCAGGTCGAGAACGTTCTTGCGCTCCACTCCTCGCTGTTGGGAATGCCTTTGTCTGTCCAAGGCGGGAGTGGGGACGCGGCAGAGGGTCGAATCGCGTGTCCTCGATGTGGAATCTCATTTAACTCACTTCTGGAGCATGCAAGCCGTCGTCCGCTCTATCCGACATGCAAACACCTCAGTCCAGACATGCGCGGTCCGGCCTTATCGTGCTCAAAGTTTAAAAATACAGCATGAGCATAGCGCACCACCACAGGAAGCAAGGACTCTGCTCCGAGAAAAAATAAAACATGCACGACTATTCCTCTGTGATTAAGTGGCTCTGCAATTCAACATTAACCGTTGCGCAACGCCTCTGCGCTCAACGGCTGAATTAGACAGACGTCAAGAATGCTTGGGTAACCTGAGACATGAGCGGACGCAACCGTGTCGTGTGAACTCTGCCCCAACATTCATGCTCGTGTCAAGATTCCCCAGGTTTGTTGCAGGCAATGCCAAGTCGCCGGCCTGTACTGGTACCGAATCCCAAGCTTGCTCCAGGGCTGAGTGGCCTGCTTCTGCCCAGCTGTACTTGTCTTAGTCATCATGATCACGTGCATCTCCCACTTCCTGATTGGGATGCGACTTCACTGTCGAACCAAGCTTCACCAGGCCCTCCGATGACCAGCCACGCTTGATGCGCCGTCCGCCCATTGCCTGCCGTCGAGCAGTGCAATCGCTCCAATCTTCCCCTCCTCAGCACATATGGATCTCTGACAACCTCCTCACCGATGCCATTGGTCGATTTTTACCCAGTTCGTGCCCGCAACAGAAGCGCCATGGCAGCCATGTTCCGGGACCATTGGAGGCCAGGAGGAGGGCAGCAAAACGCCGGATGACCGTCTCAGCCAATTTCTATCCCCAGGAAAACTTTTCGCCGCTGTTCAGTCTCGGTGCGCTCTTCGGCTTCCGCAAAGACACTCAACCCACTTGGAGATATGAAGCGCCATCTCTACAACACTACGTAGAGCCATTGGACACATGTACGCATATGCAGTCCGCCTCACCACATCACCTCAGCTAACACTGGCAGTAGCTCCTCATGTTCCAAGCTTGCCAATAGCACAATCCGACGCAATATCTACTGAACATGCACCGTCTACAACTAGTGCATTCCCATTCGGCGCACCGTATCCCTTCTCGCAGAACAATGCGCAGACCAAACTGCAGGGCAGAGTAGGCCGGCTAGGAGGAATCAGCACAGATGCTGTGACCGCGGAGACGCATTTCAACAATTTCGCGACACAGATTTCAAACGCAGAAGCTCTGTCCACGGCCGAACGCTGTCGATCCTCACATCAGGCCTGGATATCATGTCGACCAGCTGACAGTAACGCTTGGGCCTACAACGTTATGGTGGTCAAGCATCTGACAAGCATTCGTTGGGATCCTACGCGCATCCTTTCCAACCTCAGGTTCTTCGATGTCCCTCCCACCTATACGCCTGAAAGCCTTGACTTCCTAAGGTGCCTCGAGGCTTCTGGTGCATATCATGCTCCTCGGGTCTATCACCGCCTATATGTCAAGATGGTTAGAGCAGCCACATCTGCTGCAGCTTCAACAAGTTTATCACAGGATACCGAGCTACTCACGTTAGTTCGATTAACCTATCAGAGCTGTTTACGCAGCACAAAAGCCATACAAGGCGTTGTAGACGACTTGCGTATACTTGCAAACAAGATTGAGGCACCTGCCATTAAGAAATCGCTGCTTTCTGAACTGGCTGGCAGCAATAACGCAGCCCAAAGTATCAAAGTTTTAGTCGCAAGCGCTGCTCAAGGCCATTCACCTTGTGCATTTGTTGAGGAGATGCTCCTTTTCTTGCCTAGAGAGCAGCTTCTACTACAACTCCCATCAATCACGCGGTCTCTCGTCGAAGTCGTTGATCGGAAAAGCCGGCTGCCAGTTGAGACATGTTGGTACCGTCTGAATGTGTGGCTGGCTGTCCTCGAAAATCTCGATAAAAGATTCAATGTTCGCTACACTGATACCGGTTATACGAACGCCGCCTTTGTGGAAGTGGTTGAGCATGCATTCAAGAGCAATAATTCGAGCGTAGTGCGACTGCACACAGTGCTCTATGCTCTCGTATTTCGAATGGCACAACGGCAACCCGAGTTTGCCAAACACAAGGAAAGCTTGTGGCGGGTTGTCAGTGCCTCTGCTGTCTCTGCGCTAGAACAACAAGGCACGGTACAAATCGAGGAGGATGTAGTGATGATCTTCTCGCACATGCGTAGAGACTCTCTGCCATATGAGCCAATATTGCGCATTGCTGCTGATCTTTTCGCATCGCATGCCAATCTATACTCCATGCACAGATTCCTCATTGCCCTGGAGAAGCATGAATTTCTACTGGACAGAGTATCGAGCATGAAAACTCGCATTACTGCAGAACTATCTTTGCTTCGACAACACATGAACGCTCAGACGCTCGACCGAAGTGGACACAAGGCCTTCGCGTTACAAATATGTCAGGATATACTCAAGTCTCTAAGAAGGATCGCTAAATCAAGCGTCTCGATTGAAGGCGTCAACATCGAAAAACAGACAAAAGAGAAGATCAAGAAGGAGACCGAAACTCTAAAAGCCAGTAGGGATTTTACTGCAATCCTTGACTCCGCTTCGAACGATCACGCTCTGCCACAAATTTATGCGAACCTTACCAATAACATCGCACCCTCTCAACGTACAGTCCTTATACATCAATTAGCTCACCACTACTCCCTCGATGCCACTCGATCGCAGCGGGCGACTTGGCGTTCCATCTACACTCTTTACAACTACCTCAAGTCGTACTCTCTGCCAATCGGTCCTCTGTTTACCAAAGCCGTAGTCCGAGCCGCCATCGTTCGACCTATGGTGGAGCATAGATTCATTAGCGCGAGGAGATTGATCTGGGTATGTCAGTTGGTTGCTAGGGTCGAAGGCGAGAGTGTAGCAAAGCAGATTGAGAATCTTTTTTGGCGCTGGAGAGGTGACGTGATCGCGCATGCCAAGCAAGTGCATGTGGCCGCTCGTGGTGATCGTAAGGCGAAGGCCATGGTGAGCAAGTTGAAACAGCTGAACATGCTGGGGCCAGGGGGAAGTTAGACGATGTTGCATACTCAGCAAGGCGCGAGAACACGTATACCCGATAGATAACACATTATAAGATACATTTTGCAATTGACCTGACGCTCATACTCTTACAAGCATACTTCATAGTCCGTACATACTGTGTTAGAAGTGCGAAGACCAATCTGCGAACCTATTTTCCATTTCTATGATATTTAGGTTGCATCGTATGTCCATCTCTGGAGAAGAGTCGAATACTCTGGCTAGTGCAGCTAAGGACGTAACAGGTGGGCTGCTGACGCTCACAAGATCAAACCTTGGAAATATACCCCACTTCGGACCACCGCTCTCCCCACTCCCGGATCCTACATCATCGTGTGTTTGGCATCAAAAGAAACACCAAGTCACTGGACAGAATCGATGCGACTGACTGGAGATTGATTCTGAAGGTTGCGCTAACACTCCCGCTTGACCGACGTCATCGGACTGACCTTGGAACATACCTCACGAACAACGCATTCGTTCGACTTGGATTATGCCTGTAACGCACGAAAGTGCAAGAGTGCGAATAAATACATCATCTTTTTGGTTCTGAGACAAGAACGCGGCCGGAAAACTACCACCACGCGAAATATCGCAGTCCTTTTCCTCACACAAGCGCGGCACAAATTGCGACAAAGGCTAACATCAGAGGGAGTGGCTCCATTCTAGAAGAGCGGCTAGCACCTAGTCCCAGGAGCTCACAATGGATCAGCCTAGCTCCTCTGCTAGGCCTACTATCGAACAATTACGACATGTTATCAACAACTATCCCCTCATCGATAACCACGCACACAACCTCATTCTGCCCCACCAAGCAGATACGATACCTTTCGAGACCATAACTACGGAAGCCCAGGGAAGAGCTCTAAGAGATACTTTCAAATCCCTTCCTCATTTGCGAGCAGCTAGACAGCTAGGCCAACTTTACGAATGTGGCCAAGACGCAGATTGGGAGGACATTCTGGAACAGAGGGTTGAATGGGTTCGAAGCAATTCCGAGCGTCTACATCAGCGATGCTTCGAGAATGTACACGCGTTACTCATCGATGACGGACTTGCCGGACCAGAAAAGGTCTTTCCCTACAATTATCATGATCGTTATACCAAGGCACCCAGTAAGCGCATTGTACGTATTGAGACAGTCGCTGAGCGCTTAATGGAGAACCTTGTTCAGGACGCATCAGAAGACGACCTGGGGAAGACCAAGTTCCTACCACAGACCTGGACAAACTTCACTGAGGACTTCGAGCGCGAGATTCAAGAGGCCGTTGAGGACGACAACGTCGCTGGGTTCAAATCTGTCATTTGTTACCGAACAGGGCTCGACATTGAGCCAGAATATGAGGAAGCTGCAAAAACCGTTGGACACCCTTTCGAACGCTACGTTAAGAGCTGCATTCGCAAACGCAATTACCGTATTGAGAAGAAGCATCTGAATGACTATCTCGTTTTGCGTACCCTAGAGATATTGTCGGAGCGACTACCTCATTCTGATTCTCTTGCGAAGCCATTTCAGCTACATACTGGTCTTGGAGATAATGACATTAGCCTTCTTGAATCCAACCCTGCTTTCCTCCAGCCATTGATTGAAAACTACCCACAAGTACCATTTGTACTTCTCCATTCTGCCTATCCGTATACGCGCGAAGCCGGCTACCTCGCAACTGTATATCGGCACGTGTACCTTGATATTGGCGAAGTCTTCCCAATGGCCAGTAGGGATGGCCAGAAAGCGATTCTACGACAATCCATGGAACTTGTCCCGGCCAGTAAACTCTTGTATTCTTCGGATGGGCACTGGTTTCCAGAGACCTATTGGCTTGCCAATAAACAGTTCCGCGAAGTCTGGCTCGATGTGAGTTTATTTATGCACCGTATCGCCTGCTTGTCCACGCTAATTGATACAGCTACTCGTAGAGTACATCCAGAAAGGCGACCTAACACCGCATCAAGCGATTGGCATGACGAAAGACATCATGTTCAACAATTCCAATGTGCTATACGACTTACGCTATGAGGCTTTCTTCGATGAAACAGTACAAGCAGATCCAAAGCAGCTCACATACAACCCGAAGCCAGTCGAAGCTTCGCCTTATCAGTCTCCAGCAGTAACACCAATACCCACCATGGGCATTCCCAGCCGGTCCTCAGCTTCCAATGCACAAGCTACTCGATCAGTCTCTCCTTACACACAGCCAGCTTTCCCTCCACCGCCAAAGGCACCGTAAGTAATGTCTGTACGAACTATATGTGAGACAAATACTGACCTCATACACCGATCTTCAGACAAGTCTACGATATTCAGCTTTTTGACGATTTCAAGGAGAAGAATCCCACAGTGAAGTTCATTTACGTACAATGGCTTGATTACATGGCCACAATCCGTAGCCGCATAGTTCCCATCAAGGAGTTTACTCGCATGATAACCGAAGGGGAACGTATCGGTATATCCCAGGGAAACATGGGCACCCTTCAAAATGACCACATAACGCCCGTCACAAATACGACGGGCCAGATATACGTCGAGCCAGACTTACGTTCTCTCCGCAGAACGCACAACAAAGATCCGCTGCCCGCTGCAACAGTACTCAGTTACTGGCGCACGGAAAATGGTTCTGCGCTTCCAGAAGACCCGCGGAACAACCTTGAAACGCTTATCAATGACCTCCAGTACAACTACGCCACAACGCTTCTTATCGGCTTTGAGATTGAAGTCACGTTTCTTTCCCGAAACCCCCCTTCGGCATCAACCAACCCTTTCGAAGCTGAGCCCTACTGTCAGTATACCCATACAAACTGCATATGCGACATATACTGACTTTATATGCCCGAATTTAGCACCTCTGACAAAAACCCACGCATGGGGCACACTAACACCAGAACAGTGGCTTCAGCTTCCCTTCCTTAGCGAAATCGTTCTGGCACTTGAGGACATGGGTATTGAGGTCCAGCAATTCCATGCCGAATCAGGACCGGGACAGTATGAATTCGTACTTCCGCCCCATCCTCCTCTCCTTGCAATTGACACGCTTCTCCAGGCCAGACAGGTCATCGCTCAAATAGCTAGTCTGCATGGGCTACGTGCGACGCTTCATCCCAAGCCCTTTGAAGGCATTGGTACGGCGGCTCATGCGCACATCAGCTTGCACCCACCAGAGCGTGATATGCAGTTTTTCGTTGGAGGTGTCTTGAAGCACTTGCCGGCCATCTGTGCATTTAGCATGCCCGAGGAAATCAGTTACGAACGTGTAACGGAAAATTCTTGGACAGGCGGAACATGGGTACGTCCTCTGTTTTGTACTTCGATGATACCTACTGCCCCTTCACCACATTGTCTGGATGTATAACTAAACTGACACTTGGAAAAAGGTAGCATGGGGAACCCAAAACCGTGAAACGCCACTCCGACGCATAACTCCAGGTCATTGGGAGCTTCGCTGTCTTGACGGATTTGCAAACATGTACTTTGCTCTTTCTGCTGTTCTCGCCGCTGGTCTACTCGGTCTCGCTGCGAACGAACCTTCTTTCCCGGAACAAGACCTCCAAGTTAACCCTTCGACCATGGACGAGCAGATGCGGGCTGAGTTTGGTGTTATGAGAAGGTTGCCGAGAAGCATGCAAGAAGCTGTCACATCGCTGAGAGCGGATATGCCACTTAACGAGGCTTTGGATCCAGCATTTTTGAAGGCATATCTGTATATGAAGGGCGAGGAAGCAAAGATGTTGGGGGATATGGGCGATGGCGAGCGGAGAGTGTTTCTGGTGGAAAGGTATTGATGGCTTCTCGCATCAAACACATACGCGTGTCAGCAACCATACAGTGTGGTAGCGATCAACATCAAAGTGTAAATGTTTTTTAATCTGATATCTAATGTGACAGCGTGATGTGCGAATGGTCTGGTTTTCAAGAGTCTGATCAATTATGATTTCGTACATCAACAAACTTTCGTGTCGTGCGCGAACTACCAGACCAAAACGCATTGCAAATAATTGCAAAATTAGCCATTTCCCTGAGGTTGTATGTAGACACAATTCCCCAACATGTTATTAAGCCAGATTTTCAAACATTCCAGTATCATGTTTCGAACATGTTAAGGTCTCATTTCAATGTGTACCATGCAGAAAGTATAGTAAAACTATTATAATTTCACCTAAGCCAAAGAAAACCACAGTACTCTTCTGGGACATACATTCAAGATGATGCCAGCGAACCCAAGGGGAATAAGCGCAACCCAACGCAAACTATGCAAGATAAATGTCAAGTCGAGCCATCTCTGCCACGTCTACTACTCAATCCTAGATCTTACAACAAGATCATGGCCATTCCGGAAGCGACAGCGGCAACAACGTACAGGCCCATGCCGAAAGCGCCGTTGGTGAAATGAGGAGCAGAGAGACCAGACGCGGCACCAGCGGAGCCAGATGCAGAGCTGGAGTCAGAAGCACCACCGGTAGCCTTGGCAGCAGCGCCAGAGACGGAACCGGTGCCGTCAACACCAGCGTCCTTGAGAAGGTCAGAGCAGCCGGAAGCAGTGGGCTTAGCAACGGCCTTCTTGGTGGTAGCCTGGCCCTTGAAGTCGCAGCCACCGCTGACCTTCTTAGCGTAGGCGTTAAGAGCAAAAGAGAGCTGCTCGCGACTGGAGCACATGCCATAGACACCGTAGGGACCGGCAGTGGCGTTCTTGTTGATACCCTGGCAGTACTCGCCATCCTTCTCACCGCAGAGGAAGCCGAACATGTCGCCGAAATCCTCCTCCTCGGTGTCGTCGGCGACTTGGCAGCTAAGAGTCTCCATCATGCACGAGCAAAGATTGGCGTTGGCGACAGGAGGGAGGGGGTCAGACTCGGCTTCCCACTTGCCAGATGTGACCTTGGGGCACGAGGCGGCAGCAGTGTTGCTAGGGTTGTACTCAGACATCTTGACGCCGACGGGAGTGGCCTTGGCGATTTGCTTGGACAAGTTGTCAAAGTCCTCGTTGGTCTCAACCTTGCCGTTCTTGATGGAAGCAAGACCTGACAATTGTTAGAAGCATCATACGTCGGACAAACAGTGAACTTACCGAACTCGTTCTCCTCCTCGAAGTACATGTAGACAATACCGCCGGACCAGACATCGGTCATGTCCTTGCCATAAAGAGCCTTGACTTCAGTGAACTTACGAGGGCGAGGAGTGTTGCAACCGTATTCAGCGAAGAAGACTGGGACATTGTACTTCTCAAAGTTCTTGGTCTGGACATCGTAACCGGACTCGGTGAATGAGGAGTCACCGCACCACGAGTAGATGTTGTAACCCCAGAAATCGATGGCACTGTCAGAGTCGCCGCAGTCGAAGTAATTGGCCATGTTCTCACGGATATCAGCATCGTCATTGGTAGCATATCCGACACCAATCTCGCGGTAGTTCTTGCTCTTGATGTAGGCCTTGGTGTCCCGGACGGCAGCCTTGACGAAAGCGCTGGCAACGGTGTTGTTGGGCTGGTTGCTGACCTCGTTTCCAGCAAAGAAACCGAGGGTGTTGTCGTACTTCATCATCTCGTCAACGACGCTGGTGTAGCGGTCGTACAGTTCGACAGTCCAACCGGGGTCGTCACGGTTAATCGACATTCCTGGCTCAGACAGATCGGCTACGACATAGATGCCGGCGTCTGCAAGCTGTGTCATACAGTCCTCATGATCCTTCTTAGGGTCAATGGCGTACACACGGATGGTGTTGGTCTGAAGCTTCTCGAGCTGCGCAATGTCGCGCTTGCATGCTGAAGAGTCGGCAAGGGGGTCGGTAATGTCAATCTCGCCGGTTGAGGCGGCTGTGGAGTTGGAGTTGACTTCCTCTGCGTTGTGTAAGTAGTGTGCTATGCGATTAGGATAGTACTGGGCACGTACGTTGGTATGCAACACCCTTCATGAAACTATCTAGTTATTAGCTTGGCTTCATCTTGATGTCTTGGTGTCTCTTACAATTGTTCACCACTGTTCTTGTGGAAAAACTTCTGACCCTAGGCATTGTTAGACATGAAAGTCGCACCCATCGCACGACATCATACCTTGATGACAATGGGGTCAACGGCGGCTTGGACGCCTGCGAGTAGGGCCGCTGTAGCAAAAATTCCGCGCATATTGGTAATAATAGTATAAGACTGCTTCCAAGAGCTGTGGTGGTGTTGGCGAGAGCTTGGGTTGATTCGCCGAGAATCACGGTTAAGAGAGTGTAGAGAAGTTGTTTGAGCAAACGCAATGAGATCAAAGAGTGTGGCGCAACAGCGAATGAGGCTGTATGCGAAAAAACGAATTATTCAAGGACGTAAAGACAGACTGGTAAAACAGAAAAGTGAGTGTAGAAACGACTCTGAGGCACAATGAGTGAAGAAATGTATGGTGAACCAAGCATTCCAAGAGGGATCAGCGAGGTTCACCTGTACCCCTGATACTAGGCTTGTTTCGCAATTACTGGTCCAAGCGCCTGCCTTCGAGACCATCTATGCTCCTATTGCACCAACAGCAACTGTCAAGAAGTCATGTTGATAATCGACATCTGACCATATGTTTAACGCGAAAGTCGGCCTGTTTTCAAAACACTTTTAAAAGTCATCATGGTAGTTGCGAATTGTCAGCGCGGCTCGGAGTCGAGAATCGTGGTCTCGACGCATACGTACACCCAATTTCGTGTACCCCACCAAGAAGCCGCCTGATGCCCCACTGCGGATCATGTTGCTAAATTGAAGTGCATCTCTTCAGATGTCAAGGGACGCGTGCCGAACGGTCCCGGTGCGTCGTATGAGAATACACGAGAAGTTCGGCGGAAGTCGAGGCTGCGGATCATGACCGTGGGGATCTCGTGAGTATGGACAAAGGCCAGGTCGTCTATGCTTGGTTGCACAGCCTCGTGGAGTTTCACCGAGAGCGGCACTTGACGCGCGGGAGGCACACGACACGCAGTATGTGCAGCTGAAACGTAGGCGTAGGTGTGGCAAAGTCGCTCGAGCCATGAGGCGGCCAATGGAATATGATGCGCACACGAACAGATGCAGTTGAGCTGGAGTTCGCTGTCTGCGACGCGGGCCCAGGCGACTATTGGTCATCACGATGGCATGGCGGCAATGCTTCGGGCCGGCAGCTGGCGCCGCCGACAGCGTTTGAGAGTAATGCTTGCATTCATGGCTTGCGGTGCCTGTCAAGGATGGTGCGCGATTATTTATGTATCGATAGGGCTGTTGTAAGCTAGAGAGTAACATGTACAAAGTTTGCATGCAGACGTAATCATGAGCTTAACTGCCAGCCCAGCCTTACTATGGTAGCTTCCAAGTTGTTCGCTCTGGAGCCGTAGCCGGCTCATTTGCCTTGCCATGCAACCGACGTTGGAAACCGGGCAGCCTAATATAGCTCACTTATGCTAGGGCCCATGTCGATTTGATTTGCGTGCGGTGAGGGATTCCGTCATAGTGCGGTGTCGTTCAGGTTCATGCACGACTCAGGAGAATCACATCTGTGCAAAGTGACAGCGGCTTTGGGACGTCTAAAGCAAAACATACAAGCGCGACGGGCAAAAGGACTGGGGGGCGTTGAGTATCCGGTGTGCTCGGGTGCGGTGGCAGACTCAACAGAAGCACTAGGAGCGACTGGCGGCCGTCAGCCCCCTATGCATTGCGACACCAAGCACCGTTGACCTCAAGATGAGCTAGGGCTAGGGCGTTGCGGAAGCGCGCCACGTCGCGATTGGATGTCAGATAAGAAACTTATCGTCGCTATCGTGCCGGTCGAGCAGCGGGCGAAGATGGCGGGAATGATTTGGTCTGCCGGGTCGCTAGTCGTTGTCTGATCAGCGCGGGCCTCTGGCACCGTGCGGTGCAGCCTCTGTCTATGGCTGGGGGGGAACAGTCGTGACGTGAAGGCCATGACGAATGCAACGAGCATGAAAGGCAAGCAGAAGCGGAGGAAGGCAAGGGAGAGTAGTAGCATCCAGCTGTCAGCCAACTCACCGCAAGCAATGGTGCATGTGAACCAGTTGCCGGCAAGCAGAGGGGGCAATGTCTTTGTTGGTATCTTCGGGAAAAGGTATTATCGATATGCAACCAGATCGGAGATCCCATGGTAGTCTGGTTTCCATTCCCAGAAAACTCGCGCCACCGGCCTGGGAGACAAGAGCAGAGAGGCTGGGAGGAGCAGCGGGAACAGCAGATCAGAGCACATGTAGCTCGAGTGAGCGCAATCGTGCATCTTTGTAGTGTGCATATGTCCATGATCTCCGATGCCGTTTTTAGAGGGGCGACTCAATATCGGGAAGTGAATGCTAGCGAAGGGGACCCATGCGCAGCGTCTCTGACGGCGTTAGGCTAGCTTGGCGGTCGTGCCTTTCATTTTCAGGGGAAGCTGCTAAAAAGCTCTTTGCCTGCCCTTCCGCATTCCACACTGTAGCTCACTCACCCACCCTTTCTTCCCCCCGTGTCCGTTTTCTTCTACATTGCCTCTCGTTTCATTGCGTTGAGGCTGTGTAGTGTACTCGCCGACAGCTCTCTCGACGCTTAAAGAGGAGAGCCGCTACCCGCCACTTCTACCAGCCTAATTCCAACTTTTGCCCCAGCGACTAACAAGCGCCGATTCGCCGCGCGTCTCTCCTGGCAACCACGACACGGCTGCATAACCAGCTTTCCACTCGCTCGTTACGACCACAACATTCGACTCTTGCCATCAAGCAGGCACGAGCAATCCGCCGTGCTACCGAGAGATCGTCACCCCAACACACTCGTTCAACAACAACAACAATCCGCACCCCAGTGCACCTAGCATCAATTGTCTTACACGGCAGTCCATCTACGAGCAATCTGATTCTGCCGCTCCTAATGCCCATTGTTTGAGGTACGGCCATTCTTCCGACGTCTGCCGTTTCACCACTGGCGGTTCCCCGTGCGACACTTATTGACACTTCGTCTTGCAGATTCTACATCCAACCTTAATAGCTTCCCACGATGTCCGGACATCCGCAGGGAGGCCACTACGACGACGGCTACGGCCAGTCTCAAGGGCACGCCCAGGGCCAGCAGGGCCAGGACGCCTACTACCACGACGACCAGTACAGCCAGTACCACGACGATGCGCACGGCACCCAGTACCAGCAGCAGGGTCAACATGGTGATGCTTACTACGACGAACAGTGCGTACTTCTACTATTGGACCAGTGCACCATCACATGCTAACGGACGCGCAGAGGTTACTATGATGGCCAGCAACAGGGTGGCCACTATCAACAAAACGGCTACTATGACGACCGAGGCCAGCAAGGTTACCAGGACGAGTATTACAACGACCAGTACTACGACCAGGGTGGTGCGCAAGACGGCTACGCCGCCAACGGCCAACAGCCTCGCCGCCGTCAACATGACTCCGAGGAGGATTCCGAGACCTTCAGCGACTTCACCATGCGTTCCGACATGGCCCGCGCCACGGACATGGACTACTACGGTCGCGGCGACGAGAGGTACAACAGCTACGCCGAGGGCAACCGCGGCTACCGCCCTCCTTCGTCTCAGGTGTCATACGGTGGTAACCGCTCTTCTGGTGCTTCAACTCCTATATACGGCATGGACTACTCGAACGCCCTTCCTGCCGGGCAAAGATCTCGCGAGCCGTACCCAGCTTGGACTGCTGAGGCTCAGATTCCTTGCACAAAGGAGGAGATCGAGGATATCTTCCTGGACTTGACCGCTAAGTTCGGCTTCCAGCGTGACAGCATGCGCAACATGTACGATCATTTCATGACTCTGCTCGATTCGCGTGCCTCCCGCATGTCGCCAAATCAGGCTCTTCTGTCTCTCCATGCCGATTACATCGGCGGAGAAAATGCCAACTACCGCAGGTGGTACTTTGCCGCCCATCTGGACCTGGATGATGCTGTTGGCTTTGCCAACATGAACCTTGGAAAAGCCAGCCGCAGGACCCGCAAGGCCCGCAAGGCCGCTAAGAAGAAGGCCAGCGAGAACCCGGGCAACGAGCAAGAAACTCTCGACGCTTACGAGGGTGACAACAGTCTGGAGGCAGCTGAATACCGCTGGAAGACCCGCATGAACCGTATGTCTCAACATGACCGTGTGCGTCAAGTTGCTCTCTACTTGCTCTGCTGGGGAGAAGCCAACCAAGTCCGTTTTATGCCTGAACTTATGTGCTTCATCTTCAAGTGTGCCGACGACTGGCTAAACTCGCCTGCCGGACAAGCCCAAACAGAGCCAATCGAGGAGTTCACATACCTCAACCAAGTCATCACGCCGCTGTACCAGTACTGCCGTGACCAAGGTTACGAAATCCAAGATGGCAAGTACGTTCGTCGTGAACGCGATCACGCAGCCATTATTGGATACGACGACATGAACCAGCTTTTCTGGTACCCCGAGGGTCTCGAACGCATCGTTTTCGAAGACAAGTCTCGCCTCGTCGACATCCCTCCCGCTGAGCGTTACCTCAAGCTGAAGGATGTCTTGTGGAAGAAGGTCTTCTTCAAGACTTACTACGAGCGTCGTTCATGGTTCCACATGGTGATCAACTTCAACCGTATTTGGGTCATTCACTTGACTTCTTTCTGGTTCTACACGGCATACAACTCGCAGCCTCTTTACACCAAGAATTACCAGCAACAGCTAGACCAGAAGCCCGAAAAGGCTGCTACTCTTTCTGCTGTCGCTCTCGGTGGTACCATTGCGGCCTTCATCCAGATCTTCGCCACCATCTGCGAATGGTGCTACGTCCCTCGCCGATGGGCTGGTGCTCAACACTTGACCAAGCGCCTCTTGTTCCTCATTGCGGTTTTCGTCGTCAACGTTGCTCCAAGTGTCTACATCTTTGGTATGGACAAACGCACTGGTACCATCGCCAACGTACTTGGTGGTGTTCAGTTCGCCATCGCCTTGGTCACCTTCATCTTCTTCTCCCTCATGCCCATTGGCGGTCTGTTCGGTAGCTACTTGACACGCAACTCTCGCAAGTATGTCGCCAGCCAGACGTTCACCGCCAGCTATCCTCGTCTCAATGGAAACGACAAGTGGATGTCATACGGCCTGTGGGTCTTGGTCTTTGCTGCCAAGCTCGCTGAGTCCTACTTCTTCTTGACTTTGTCGATCAAGGACCCAATTCGTATTCTTTCTCACATGAAGAAGCCTGACTGTCTGGGAGATGCTATCATTGGCGACATTCTTTGCAAGTACCAGCCCAGAATCCTGCTCGGTCTCATGTACTTCATGGACTTGATCTTGTTCTTCTTGGATTCCTACCTCTGGTACATCATTGCAAACATGCTGTTCTCGGTCTCTCGATCGTTCTACCTCGGAGTTTCCATCTGGACGCCATGGAGGAACATCTTCTCCCGTTTGCCCAAGCGTATCTACTCAAAGGTTCTTGCCACTACCGATATGGAGATCAAGTACAAGCCCAAGGTTCTCATCTCGCAAATCTGGAATGCCGTGGTCATCTCTATGTACCGTGAGCATCTCCTTGCGATCGACCACGTTCAGAAGCTCCTCTATCACCAGGTTCCCTCTGAGCAGGAGGGCAAGCGCACCCTCCGCGCTCCTACCTTCTTTGTGTCCCAGGAAGATCACTCTTTCAAGACCGAGTTTTTCCCTGCTCAGAGCGAGGCCGAGCGTCGTATCTCTTTCTTCGCTCAGTCCTTGTCAACTCCCATCCCTGAGCCTCTCCCCGTGGACAATATGCCGACATTCACTGTCTTGATTCCTCACTACGGTGAAAAGATCCTTCTGTCTCTCCGTGAAATCATCCGCGAAGATGAGCCATACTCCCGTGTCACTCTCCTTGAGTACCTCAAACAGCTGCATCCTCATGAGTGGGACTGCTTCGTCAAGGACACCAAGATTCTCGCCGATGAGACATCTCAATTCAATGGTGACGACGAGAAGGGCGAGAAGGATACCGCTAAGAGCAAGATTGACGATCTTCCTTTCTACTGCATTGGTTTCAAGTCGGCTGCTCCTGAGTACACCCTTCGCACTCGTATCTGGGCTTCCCTCCGCTCGCAAACACTTTACCGTACCATCTCTGGTTTCATGAACTACAGTCGTGCCATCAAGCTTCTCTACCGTGTCGAGAACCCTGAGGTCGTCCAGATGTTCGGTGGCAACTCTGACAAGCTCGAGCGTGAACTCGAGCGCATGGCTAGGCGCAAGTACAAGATCTGCGTGTCTATGCAGCGTTATGCCAAGTTCAACACTGAGGAGCGTGAGAACACTGAGTTCCTTCTCCGTGCGTACCCCGACCTCCAAATTGCCTACCTGGACGAAGAGCCTCCGGAGAACGAGGGCGAGGAGCCCCGCATCTACTCTGCTCTTATCGACGGTCACTCTGAGATCATGGACAACGGCATGCGTCGTCCCAAGTTCCGCATTCAACTTTCTGGTAACCCCATTCTCGGTGACGGAAAGTCCGACAACCAGAACCACTCTATCATCTTCTACCGTGGAGAATACATCCAGCTTATCGACGCCAACCAGGACAACTACCTCGAGGAGTGCCTCAAGATTCGCAGCGTTCTCGCTGAGTTCGAAGAGATGACCACTGACAACGTGTCCCCCTACACACCAGGCCTTCCTAGCACCAAGTTCAATCCTGTCGCCATTCTCGGAGCCCGTGAATACATTTTCTCTGAGAACATTGGTATTCTTGGCGACATCGCTGCCGGAAAGGAACAGACATTCGGTACTATGTTCGCTCGTACATTGGCTCAGATTGGTGGCAAGCTCCATTACGGTCATCCTGATTTCCTCAACGGTATCTTCATGACTACCCGTGGTGGAGTGTCCAAGGCTCAAAAGGGTCTTCATCTCAACGAGGATATTTACGCTGGTATGAACGCTCTCCTTCGTGGTGGTCGCATAAAGCATTGCGAATACTACCAGTGTGGTAAGGGTCGTGATTTGGGTTTCGGTTCCGTACTCAACTTCACCACCAAGATTGGTACTGGTATGGGAGAACAGATGTTGTCTCGCGAGTATTACTACCTGGGTACTCAACTTCCTCTCGACCGCTTCCTGTCTTTCTACTACGCCCATCCTGGTTTCCACATCAACAACATGTTCATTATGTTGTCGGTCCAGTGCTTCATGTTCGTCCTCCTCAATCTCGGAGCTCTCAACCACGAGACCATTCTCTGCCAGTTCAACAAGGATATCCCCATCACCGATCCTCAATGGCCCAACGGCTGTGCCAACTTGGTTCCCGTGTTCGATTGGGTCTCGCGTTGTATCGTCTCCATCTTCATCGTCTTCTTCATCTCTTTCGTGCCGCTCGTGGTTCAAGAGTTGACTGAGCGAGGATTCTGGCGTGCCGCGACTCGTCTCGCTAAGCACTTCTCCTCTGGATCGCCCTTCTTCGAAGTTTTCGTCACCCAGATCTACTCCAACGCTCTCCACACCAACTTGTCATATGGTGGTGCTCGTTACATCGGTACCGGCCGTGGTTTCGCAACTGCTCGCATTCCCTTCGGTATCCTGTTCTCGCGATTCGCTGGTCCCTCGATCTACATTGGTGCCCGCTCCTTGATGATGTTGCTGTTCGCCACCATTACTGTTTGGGGACCATGGCTTATCTACTTCTGGGCGTCCCTGATGTCTTTGTGCCTGGCACCGTTCCTTTTCAACCCTCATCAGTTCTCATGGGACGACTTCTTCATCGACTACAGGGAGTACCTTCGCTGGTTGTCTCGTGGCAACACTAGGTCCCACAGTGCCTCCTGGATCGGTTACTGCCGTCTTTCTCGCACACGTATCACTGGTTTCAAGCGCAAGATTCTCGGCGACCCATCAGCTAAACTCTCAGGCGATGTCCCTCGTGCTCACTTCACCAACATCTTCATGAGTGAGATCCTTGGACCTCTCGTTTTGGTCGCAATCACTCTCATCCCCTTCTTGTTCATCAACGCTCAGACTGGCGTTAACGACAACCGCCACAAAGAAGACGACACCGCCACTGGTAACCCCGAGAAGTCCGGTTCCCTCGTTCGTATCGCACTCATCGCCTTCGGTCCTGTCGCTATCAATGCAGGTGTCTTGGGAGGCATGTTTGCTTTGGCTTGTTGTGCGGGTCCCCTGCTCAGCATGTGCTGCAAGAAGTTCGGAGCTGTATTGGCTGCCATTGCTCACGCTATCGCTGTCCTTGTCCTCCTTATCTTCTTCGTTGTGCTCATGTTCCTCGAGGGCTTCAGCTTCCCCAGAGCTTTGTCTGGTATGATCGCTGTTGTCGCTATCCAGCGATTCGTGTTCAAGCTTATCATCACTCTTGCTCTCACCCGAGAGTTCAAGGCTGACACTGCCAACATTGCCTGGTGGACAGGAAAGTGGTACACCATGGGATGGCACACTATCTCTCAACCTGGTCGTGAGTTCCTCTGCAAGATCACCGAGTTGGGCTTCTTCGCCGCAGACTTTATCCTTGGTCACGTCCTTCTCTTCTTCATGCTTCCGATCTTGTTGATTCCTTATGCCGACAAGGGTCACTCCATGATGTTGTTCTGGCTCCGTCCCAGGTATGTTCCACTCCCACTCTGTCTGATGAACCACTACTAACGTTTAACAGTCGCCAGATCCGTCCTCCTATCTACTCGCTCAAGCAGACCAAGCTTCGGAAGCGTCGTGTCGTGCGCTACGCCATCCTCTACTTTGTCCTGCTCGTTGTCTTCCTGGCTTTGATCGTGGGTCCGATCGTCGCCGGGAAGTACATCAAGCTCTCCGTGACATTGCCATTGGAGATCCTGCAGCCTACTGGCTTCAGCAACAACGACACTACCAACACTCCTACTGGCAAGTGTGTTGATGAACGTCCTTGCCCTGTGTGGAACGACAATGTGGACGCAACTGGAGGTGGTGCCGCCGCTTCGACCGACGATGCCGCTCGTCGATTCCGTCGGTACATGGCATACTAAAAGCAAACGTTGCGGATCGTTTTGTTCTGCCTTCGCAGCCTGTATTGTACAAAACTGGCGAATCATGAGCGCGGCGACTGGGTTGGTCCCATAATGATTGTAATATCCACTGCAGCATTTCCTTCCTTCTTTGGCGTTACACAGCAGGCTATTGACCTGCTTTCTCTCTTTTTGAACACTGATGTCCGCCTTAGGCACGGACTTGCCTGCACATATACTACGAAGGGTTGTTTTGGTTCATCACGGGAAGGCGAATATCTTAGAAAGTGAATGCATTGCAGATAAATACATGGATGTCTTAAAGTCAACTCTCCTGCGCCTTTTGATGTTGTCTTTGATACGTGTGGTCTGAAGTGATATTCTTGCCCTTTTGAGCAAGCTACTCGTGAAACGCCGAAACGGAGGTCCTTGCGAGATGAGCCATTAGGCGTTGAAGTTGTCCAGGGTTCACCTCCGCCCTTTCGCCGCAGCCGCAACACCAACAACCACGCGACAACTAGCCATCATGGATCTCAATGAAATACAGAATGTTACTACGCGCTTCTTCACCGATGCCAATGCGCAATTCAATCGCATACCAGGGTCCGCTATCGCTGTGCGCTACATCAAGTCGAGTTACCAGAACGACCCCGTTCGCAGCGCAATAGAGTTATTCTTGTTCCTCTTTGCGGTGCGCTACTTGCTCGCACCCAAATACAGCACCCAGAAGAAAGTGCAGCTCACCGATGCCGTATGCTCCGCGCCTTGGATACAGATGCGCGGATGTGGCGGGCTGACAAGCAAATAGGAGATTGATGAACTGGTCGAAGACTGGACCCCAGAACCGCTTGTTGCACCGACTACTGCGCTCGAGGAGTTAGACAACGAGAAGCGGCCCATCATTGTTGGGTATGACAGCCTACAGCCCCAATGGCCTCTTATGGTCGCGGATCAATGCTAACCAAGTACCGCGCAGCCCTACCGGTCCCAAGTCGAAGCTCTCCAACGGCCGCACCGTAACGAACCTTGCCTCATACAACTTCTACAACTTCCTTTCCAACGATGTCCTAAAAGACAAGGCCATTCAGACCCTGCGGACTTACGGCGTTGGCCCCTGCGGCCCTCCCGGCTTCTATGGTACACAGGACGTCCACATGAAGACCGAAGCCGATGTCGCTGCACATCTCGGTGTCCCTGCCTGCATCATTTACGCACAATCTTTCTCGACTATAAGCAGCGTTATTCCCAGTTTCAGCAAGAGAGGCGACATCATCGTGGCAGACCGCGCGCTCAACTTTGCTGCAAGGAAGGGCATTCAAATCAGCCGCAGTACCGTCAGGTGGTTTGAACACAATGACATGGAGGATCTGGAAAACGTACTCAAGAAGGTTGTCAAAGAGCAGGCCAAGAAGCCGCTCACCAGACGCTTCATCATTACTGAGGGCCTATTTGAGAACATTGGGGATGTGGTGAACTTGCCCAAGATTGTACGTCCACCATATACTCATGCTTCAGAGGCACCTGGATGGCTTAGCTAACATATCGAAAAGGTCGAACTCAAGCTCAAATACAAATTCCGACTCATCCTCGACGAAACCTGGTCCTACGGCGTCCTTGGCCGCACCGGCGGCGGTGTCACCGAAGCCCAAAATGTCGATGCTGCAGAAGTAGATATGATTATCGGTTCGCTATCTGGCCCTCTCTGTGCGGCAGGAGGTTTCTGCGCTGGCAATGAGGAAGTCGTTGAGCACCAGCGTATTTCCTCGGCGTCTTATACCTACTCGGCTGCCCTCCCTGCTTTACTGAGTACAACCGCCAGTGAGACTATCAGCTTATTGCAACAACAACCGGATATTTTGGCAGGACTCAGGGAGAATGTGAAAGCCATGAGGGGGCAGTTGGACCCCAGGAGCGACTGGGTCCGATGTAGTAGTTCGGGTGACAACCCGATCATGCTACTTGTTCTAAAAGACGAAGTCATTGATAACAAGAAGTTGAGTATCGAAGACCAAAACCAGATCTTTAGGGAAGTTGTCGATGAGGTACGTATCCTGATGGTGTATGTAAGGTTGATCTTGAACAACATGCTGACAGTGACAGTGTCTCGCGAACGGCGTTCTCATAACACGACTCAAGTCTTTCCCTCTTGGTCTTGGGCTAAACCCCCGAGACGCAGGCTGGCAACCTACGCCTGCACTCAAAGTATGTGTGACCAGCGGCCTGACAAAGAAGGAGACAGAGAAGGCTGGCACCATCATAAGGCATGCCATCACCAAGATGGTGAGTAGGCGGAAGTAGAGTCCCCATCATTGGCCATCATCACGACGAGGGCGGTGTATTAGACTTCGAGCATTCCATGATGACCAGTGTTGATGCATTATATACTTCTTGTAAAATCTTGTTGCTATATAGACATACTCGTAATGCATAATATCTGAACTGCTGCAACTTCATCGGTATATATCCTAAAGCAACTGCACCGTGTGCTGCCGACAAACACGACACTTTTTCGAGGCTACGAACAAGTTCGACTATACGCGCAACTCGCTCAACCTGATAGACGAGCGAAGCCTACATTGCCGGGCATGACTGCCGATACCAAATAGCCAACATTGAAATTGTCGCCCATGGCAGATCACGGGGCTGAGGCGGGCTGTGCAGAGCAACGCGGAAGTTTGCGTAGGACGAAAATGACGTTGGTCTCCCAAGCCTGGATCTAATGGCGCAGGGCACGTCACTGCCCGCCTGCTCACACCAACAACAAGCTTTCTCTATGCAACAACCCTACCTAGACCCTTAACTTTCCCGCACTTCCCTCTTTTCCCAAGTCCCACCTCGCGCAATTAAACCTCGTTTGAGCGAGCAGAAGCGCCTACTACACCACACAAACACAATATGTCGCAACGACGGAACGGCGGAGAGCCGCAGCCCAAGGACGGGATGCCGCCAGCAAAGGGTGAGGGTATGTCGACGCAAAATAGCATCGTCGCATGGGCTCAAGGAAAGACTAACGGGAACAACAGCGCAGGACAAACAGGCGAGGCTCTTGTCGCAGGAAGCTGGACATTTCTCTCTCGTGAGGGCCCTGCATCTGGCTGATTTCATTACTGAGCTCAATGGTACGTTTTCCGACGCCGACCTCTCCTGGCCAACATAACACTCGGCTGTTCAGCCGAAGAATCAAGGCATGCGCTGAGACGATAAATTTCAGGCTTCTGCGGCGTCATGTCCATCTTTTCCTCTCTCCGCTACTGCACGCAGTCGGACCCCTTCAACTATACCAACTTGTACTTCGCTCTCGGCTTCATCCCCCTCGGACTCTTCTTCGACTTTATGGACGGCAAAGTCGCTCGCTGGCGCAAGAAGGCATCGCTCATGGGCCAGGAACTCGATTCCTTGGCCGACCTCGTCTCATTTGGCGTTAGCCCCGCCGCCGCTGCCTTCTGTCTCGGTCTGCGAACCCCAGTCGACCATCTACTCCTGAGCTTTTTCGTGCTCTGCGGTCTTACACGTTTGGCGAGATTCAATGTCACGGTTGCTATGGTGCCAAAGGATGCGACAGGCAAGAGCAAGTACTTTGAGGGCACCCCCATTCCCATGTCTCTGGGCATCGTCCAAGTCATGGCGTACTGGGTGTACAAGGGCTGGACGTTGGAACAGGTTCCCATGGGCCTTTGGCTCGAGGGCACGGCATTTGAGTTCCACCCTGTCGTAGCCATGTTCATACTTCACGGATGTCTGATGGTCAGCAAGAGTGTCAAGATTCCCAAGCCCTAGACCATAGCGTTGGAGAGGAACGCGACCCAGTGTGTTGTGTATGTGGGTCTTTGCGTTCGGACAATGGGAGCAATCGAATTTGGTCGTGGTGAGAGGGGGAGAGAGGAGGAAAGATCAGGTTGCATAACGATGCTGTGATCGATTAGCGGGCGTACAGAATACGATGATACCCTATTATCAATGAAACAATGGCAGAAAGCGCAGAAGACAGACACGTGCGAGGCCCTTCAGAATGATCATCCTATTACGACAAACCCATTGTTTCAAGAACCCTATTGAAATTGTTACTGTTACAGAGAAAGTCAAGTTCAATGACTGTGGTATCATGATTGTAAATCTGCGAATCAAGTTTGCTCGCCCAAAGCAGCTCGAGGTGTGCAAACATGCCAAAGGGAATGCTCCGCTCCCAGTAATCAAGTCAGCTTGTCCAGAGACTTCATTCAGGACAATAGTGACGCAGCATGTAGTGTCTGGTGGTAGCTACTCGACGGCGGAACTGTCTGTTCTGATGTAGGCAACATAATGGCCACAAACAGAACACCAAGCAAGATATGAAAAGTTGCACTAGCGCAATTACCGCGTGATAATCAGCGAAAACCCGTCGAGCCATTGTGCGCAAGAACCGGATAGACCGCCGATGGTGTAGCCACGGGGAGGGATAAGCGTATGCCTGGATATGGTTAGCTGGCAATCGTTATGAGTGTGATCCATACGTACCCGCTGCCGCCATTCGGGTTTCCGTACCACTCGCTCTTCCGTCCCAGGCTTGTCAATATCTGTAGACCGTCGATCCATAGTCCGGCACGCAGAGAAAAGCCCAGCAACAGCTCTCCTTTTCGCGTATCTAGTGCAAACTCAGACATACTGCCTCCTCGCTTGCCGAAGAGTTGGGTGTCCGTATCTTCGTACACAAACTCCAATCCATCCATGGCGGAACCATGGTACACTTTGATGCTAAGTAAAAGCTTGGTCTGAATGTGGACGTAATCGAAAATCACTTCCTGCGGCTGTGAACCCTCCATTTGCGAGTAACCTAGTTTGCCCCCACGGTAACCCCATCGGCCGTCCGGTATCTTGATGCGTGCATTCTTCTGGTTTGAGAGCTGACTGAAATCTTCAACAACGTGCTTGCCTCCACCAGCGGAGTACACCTCGAGCTTGAGGCGTGACTTTTGTTTTTCTTTCGGTAGCAAGGAACGCAGGGTGCTTTCTTCCAGTGTAACCTGTCGTGGGTACTGGTTGTCTTGTTCAGGAAACTCCTTCCAGTAATGACAGACATCGTCTCCTTCTGTGTACAGCTCAGCCCAAGCGATACCCGATTTCGAGGTCGCGATGACGCCACCTTGGCCAACGTCAACCGTCCACACTTGCACACTGCCATCTCCGTTGATATTTGGGTTGTCGATGGGTATGCGGAAGCAAGGATGGAACCGGAAACGTAGTACGTCTAATTTGTGCCATCTGCATTCATCGTTTGGCAAGACTAGCCGCTGACCAGGTGACTTGGTGCGTGTTGAGTAGGGCTCTCGACATGTGAAGGTGCGGTTTAACGTAACGTAGTCACGTAACATGACACCCGACTCCTGATGAGGACAACCGAAGAGATGCCCCGTCTCGTGGAGATGGGCACCAATTCCTATGTTAGCAGCTTCCCAGTTGCTTCCAGATTCGTTGCAGTCATTCGCGACGAATGCAGTGTCGGTTTTGGTGCAGTCCTGGAAAGCCTGGAAAACCTCTTCAATGCTCGATGGGTAGCTGTGAAGCGCATGGGAACCGAATATGGCCAGTTGTAGATCTCCAGTTCCTCCACCTAAAGCCGCATGTCCTCGAACTGTCTTCTCTTGCGTGTCCCAATGCGTGTCAAGAAACAGGCAGGAGACGTAATGCTTTTGGCCTGGTACCATGGGAAAGTAATCTCTGCATGCCTCTATGGCAATGTCGAAAAGTTCATTCTTCTTCGTCCCTGGACCGTACTGCTGGGCGCGTTGCAGATCGCGTATCTCTGCGACAGATTTTCTGGAGCGGATGACGTGAATCTTTGCCTGCGTGCGGTATTGATTCTGTTCCCAATCTTGATAACTTAGCGTTCCAGGCTCCCAGGCGTCTTCGAAACGGAAACAGCGTCGACCGAATCCATAACGCTTCATCTGCTCGCCAGTGAAGGCCTGCCAAAGGTATGCAGCCATGCGGAATTTCTTGGTCGCAAGGTCAAGATCGTTTCCCTCTCGCTGGATACGCTCAGGTGGGGCGTCATATGTACCTGGGGAGTCATGACCCAATATGATTGCAAGTTGTAGGGGCGGCGAATGCGACAAAGGGAGGTAGTTTATGTTGATGAAGGAGGCATGAGCAGGTACGGAGGTGTTTGGCGTGGAGACCTTGGGCGAGGCAAAGTCAAGTCGGATCCTGTTCCAGCCAGGCTCAAGATGCACCAAGGCCTTGAAGTGGGAATCGTGTACTGGCCAGCAAGTAGATGGGAAGCGGCCCTGATGGTGATTAACCGTGAGTGTGCCGTCCAACGGTTTGCTCTGTGTCTCCCCAACCTGACCAAATATCAGCAGTACCTGTTGGTGTACCCATGAGTTATCCGAGACAGACAAGACGCGCGGCGCGAGTAGCGAGGATCTATTGAACGAGCTGTTGGAGCCGTTCGAGGTTGGCGATGCTAAGCCATTGATGCTGTAGCGTTTTACGGGGTCGACAGTCGGTCGCTGAGGTCGCGCAGGCGCAGGCGTGGGGCCATTGGTAAGGTCTTTGGTTTGGGTGTTGATTTCGTCTGTGGTAGAGGTGGCTGGGGTGGTAGAAGGCGTCGACGAGCCGACTTGGGACGAGTCTAGAGTAGAGGCGGAAACACGGTGGTTTAGACCATTGGCATTCTGACCCTCTGCACTGGTTGTTGGCCGGTCGCCGCTCTTGGACATGCGACTGCTCTTCCTACCAAGGTTTCTGAGGAAAGACGGCATCGTAACAACTACAGCGCTGATGTAGGCCAGAAGTAGCGTCTCGAGGTCCTCGGGCTAGTCTGAAAAGCTTGACGAATTAAGGAATCATAGGCGTAGGTAATGAGCGACGGTAACGAGCGATAGGGAGGGCGCGATGGGGGAGCTATGGGGAGCTGGGGGGACGCGTAATACGGGCGTGATAGTCACTGTAGAGTGGGAACAAGCGAACGGGAGGCTTTACTGGCAATAGCTATGCTACTATGCATGCGAGAAGCGAGTGAAGGCAGAATATGCAGTATGGCGGGAGAGAGCAAAGAAAGTTTGTGTTTGAGAAAGTGGCAGCAATGTCTACGTGGAAAGGACGCCGACGTGAAGAGCTACCTCTGGCGACGCAAGCTAGCAGGACCGAACAAGCAGCTCTGGTGGTCGCGCTAGAGGCTTCCAAAAAGGTCAATTGGCAAGAATTGGGCGTTGGTTACTCGCAACTGCGGAAGATGGACAGAATGGTGGGTTGCACCGAGACGAGCGCATGGTGAGGAGGTTCGCGACTCAACAAATGACGTTGCCAAAGCTTTTAGCCGCTTTGGGATGGCATGCCATGCCATGCACTGTCAGTTGTATCGTGGGCGTGAAACGTCCATGGCAGGACACGGCGAGCTGTACGCAATAGTCATGGACGAGTAATGCACGTGAGCTGCGAGGGCATTACCGATTCTGCACGTCGTCATGCGCGCATTCATCTGGTGTAGCTTCAGAATCCGCGGATTTGCGCCCGTTCCCCGACGACGGCCTGCAGCGATAAGGCGCGCCTGAAACATTCCAAAGGTCGATACGTTACCGATAGCATACCATATCTTACGCTTGAAGAGGCTTAGTCAGCGACTTTACCACAGCCACCAAACGCACCCCCCTGCCGCTCGCCAAACCCTCAGCAGCATAGGTTTTCTTTGTTGCAGGCGCACTTGGACAAGGCTCCAGCGCCGGATAGGAGCCCGCCATGGGGTCACTAGGGCTTTCGTGCCGCTTGCGACTCGTAGCATCTTGACTTCATCATCACTCCCACAACGCCCTGACAAGCACGGGGCCTGTGCTGCCGCAGACTTTGAAGCTAGTCCCCTTGCATCGCCAGCTCCTCACATTCCTTGCCGACCGTCACCTCAGCTCCGCCCACATGCTGTTTCGTCTGTAGCAACTCTAGTGAGACGTCCACAGGGCCACATCATCTGCCTGGCTCCCCCTACACGCCCCCTCCAGCAATTGCTACACCATGGCCGAACAGGATGAAGTTGCGAGCAAGGTCCTGCGAAGGGCACAAGTCTCAAAGGTCCATCTCCCTATGTACAACCCCTCGCCCTTGTTTGCTGACACTGTGCTCTTCAGATGACTCGGACGCTGCAGAACCGCCTCGCTCTGGCCAACGTCAAGATGAAGAACGGCTGGGAGAGTCTCAGCCTGGATGCCATTGAACCTGTCCTCGACGGTGTCGAGCGCAAGCGCAAGCGCCCCGGCTCCAGCAACGAAGCCATGTCGGATGTATCCAGCGTCTCCGAGCGCTTCTACCAGCCCAGTATCCTCGACTCATCCCCCCTCCAAGCGCCCATATTCTCAGACGATGTCCGCCGTTCAGTCAGTCGGTCCGTCAGCACCGGCAGCTACATCCACAACAAGCGACCTCGTCACGACCGAACAAAGTACCCAGCATCGAGCAACCACGCCCGTGTCAAAGTAAGGACTGCCACCAGTGCCGCCACCTCGTGGAAGAACAACTTCCACTTGCCCGAGTCCTCGCCTGTATGCCATCGCAGACATGCCCGTTTTGGCCGTCAGCATGTTCCGAGCCTGTCCTTTGTCTCTGAAACCTCGACCGTTCCCGATCCGCATTCACCCCTACTGTCCGAAGACGACGACGAAGACCTACCCATTACATCTTTCTCCCTGAACAGATCGCATTTCCAACCATCCTTCCAGTCATCACCGCCCAAAACCCCACGCACACCGCCCCCAGACGTTGCACGTTCAGCACGTCTTCGACAACGGGGGTTCAATGCTGCCGGCGCAGCTCGGGAAGGCAAACATGGGGACAACGACGCAAACCTCTTGATGTATCTCGCAACATCACCCACACCGGTTCGACCTGGTCACCAGAAGCCACAAATGCTTGCTCCATCAACTCCACCGCCCAAAGCCACACCCCTTCCCTCGTCGATGATGTCCACGCCCGGTGGTGGTGGCTCTCATTATACAGGCTTCGGTCTTGCGACACCATCAACGAACCTCAACTTTGCAGAGTTCCTCAACATGTCCCCGAGCCCTGCGCAGGTCAATGCATCGTCGTGGAACCGCACACCTATCGCCACCAGAACACCTGCTGCTGTCCGCGAAGCACGGCGTCATCTCAACTTCGACAATATTGCTCCATCTGATGATGCTTCACACATGACTGGCCACATGGGAAAAGTGGATAGCTTCGGCATGGACCTCGGCGGTGAACTGATCTCGTAAAGTTCATCTCATCTACCATATACAAACACCCAGCAAGCGTTTGGGCACGACGCAACGACACTCTGGCGACATTGAGCACGTTCAGTGCATCGCACAACTGCCATTCCATGCATTGCTGCTATTGAGCGGCTTCTCTTATTCTCATCTGGATTCTTTTAAGCATGGCGTTCACGGAGGCTTGGCCTCTTTCTGGATTATGGAAGGCATTGTCGACACAACCCATGCATCACTGCACACGTCTTCTACGTTATCTTTCGCATGCATCCGCCAAGTATTCCCCGGCGATAAAATCGAGCTGGCTGCAACGCAAGCGCTTTGTACCACCTATTGACATATATCCCGTTTGCACACTTCTTTTAGCAACTGTATTCTAAGCTATTTTCCGTTTCATTTGTTTGTTATCAGCACATCACAGCATGGTGCAGCAGCATTACATTATGCGATTTCGGTAGATTGGGACCGAAGGACTAGCCAGGCACACACTATGCACCTGTATTGCGGGGTGCGGTCATATAGGCGAATAATACAACGCACTGAATGATAATTGCCGTATACGCCTGTTTTCCGGTTCTGCTAATGTGTGTAGCATGCGTTGCGCTGCGTGCGGCAACAAACCACTGCGACGCCACACCCTTACGCACACCACGTGTCCGGCTACTATACTATACATCCTATCGATACGCGACAAATGCGAACATGATCAACGAGGTGAGGAAGGACGGCGTAAACTGGACATCGCTTGGGCAACTTTAATCAGCGTTAGCCCACCAAAGTTACCATGATCACTGCGCCGTCATGATACCACGCCATAAAGGTATTAACTGCATATGCCCTACATACATGACACGGAGCAATTCCAGCACCCTCGAGCCACTTAAGCCCAGATAAGAGTCATAACATTCTACAAGGAGCAGCCAGCCACAAACCTCCTCCTAACCTCCGGATATCCTCTCAACCAATGAGCGATGATAAAAGCGACGCGCTCTGTGGGTTGCCGACGCGTTTCGTGCCAACTTCGTGTCCCCTTTAAAATACTGTGATTGGCTAGTGGGATGAAAACGCAAGGCTCGCCCCTGGTCGCCAAGGGTAACGATTAAGACCTGATATGGAAGTATAGCTGGTATTGAAACGTGATGATGTAAGAAAGGCTGGAAACTGCATGGCTGGTGTGGGTTAATGACGGGATGATCGCCGATTTAGTGGTTGTCGGGCGGTGGCTGGTGTTTAGTGCATGGATCACGGCATGGACTCTGGTTTGGACGTCGTCGGCTAGGTGATGGGACGGAACGGTGCGGTGAAGCATCATTGTCAACAAAATATTTGAAGCCAAAAAGAAACGTACGCAGTACCGCTTTCGCAACTTTTACAATGCTGTAGGGCAGAAGATCTTCATATCTTCTTTTTCCGGCCATTTCCTTCTTTGTTCCTTGTCCGTAGTGTTAGCCTGATGTCCAGCGTGACCCGCGGCTCCATCTCCGGGTAGAATAAGCCCCGGGAATCCCATCATTGAAAATGGGGTTCTATCAAACCTGCTTTCGGTGGTACATATCCGTGTTCGTGTTTGCCCTAGCTGTAAGAAAACTAGGCTTGGTGCTTATAGCAGTACGTACTCTCAGGTTCCGCGGGGAGGGAGAGGAAATGGTGGAGCTGGGAATCCGACGCAGGGAATATGGAATGCAGGTGAGGTTGCGGTACCGGTCACTGATATAGCAGAGGTTCCATGTTGGATGCTCCCGGTGCCCGAAAGGTTCCAATCCTTGTGGAAAAGAAGGGTTACGTGCCCAGCGGCTAAGTAGTGATATATATATATACCCTTGTTCCTAGGTAGTCTCATGGCATGTTGGCACGTTGAATATGTGATCAAAGTCTCCAAGTTTGAGTAGTTACTATTTGAGGTGCTATTCTGCTTCTATACATCATACCGCTGCGACGATTAAATAGTCCGTCGCTCCTATCACATATCGTTTCTTCCTTCCATCCTTCAATCCATTGCATGCATTCCTTCGGTATCTCATAATGAAGAAAGAAAGAAAAAAAAGTGGTATAACGCCGCCGCTACTACTAGAACACCCGCAATGGTGCTCCATCATATACACATGGCCCATCAATTTAGGCAGTAAAGAAACTAATATCAAAGACAAAAAGTAGACTGACTAGAGTCCTGAGAAGTGAAGTAGATTGGCAGATCCGAGCCGCCAGATCATCGAGCATATTGGTTCGAGTTGACCTGGCTAGCCATGACCATCATCCAAACGAGGAATATGCTGCCGATAATCCAAAAAGCGAATTCAGCTTGCCAACATTGACCTATCCTTTGTTAGCCACATGGTATTACACAATTGCAAGCTATAACGCTGCTTATAAGCTCGGGAGAACACTCACAGATGTTCCTCTGCTGTAGGAACGCCAATGTATCCACATTCGGTCCACTTGCGTCGTCGTTGAAGACGTATGTGTTGCATTGGTTGTTGATATTTGGTCCTGCGAAGAGTTGTATTGCGGTTCCGATAATTCCGGCTATGAAGAGGACGAGGAGGATAAAGGATAGTAGCATCATGGTGGCTGGGAGTAGTTTCCGTTGCGCAATGAAGACGATTTCTATGATGATGAAGATTATAGCCAGTGTGCCGA
Source organism: Alternaria burnsii (assembly GCF_013036055.1). Taxonomy (NCBI): domain Eukaryota; kingdom Fungi; phylum Ascomycota; class Dothideomycetes; order Pleosporales; family Pleosporaceae; genus Alternaria; species Alternaria burnsii. The sequence continues at coordinate 2,322,246 of NW_024066107.1, read as the reverse complement.
CTGTGACACCGTAGGGCATGATCCTAAGGAGCTTGTCAGTACAATTGTTCTACGACACATGTTTTCCCTTCTTGACATCTTGACTATATCGGAAGTTGCGGGTTGGGCGTACCAAGGTGTTCCTAATCCCATGCGATCTTGTATTGCCATGAACTGCGCATTGATTCCCAATATTGTTCCGGCTGTTGCCAGCATGACAATTGTCCAGAGGTTCAGCTGTAGGTCAGGCCAGTAGTACTTCTCCCGTACTACTATCGCTGAGCCTACAACTGTGCCTGAATGTCCTGCGCGCGCCATTGCGTTGGTCTTTCGCGCCTCGGCGGCTACGTTGAGATGGGGCTGGAGTATGCGATTGTGGTCGAGCTTGCACTAGGAAGTTGCTGTGGTTATGCGCAATGTGGCTGACAGTGATGGTCGGCTGGTGGGAGGCTTCTCCAGGTCCAAATCGCTCGCGCTTCTAGGTACAGAGCCTTGTGGTCTTGATTTGTGATGCCGCCTATCCGCAGATTGGGCTTGGGACTTGGCGCTACTGCAATGTCGCAATGTTTCCCTTCTCCTGTACCACAAGAGGCCGATGCTTTTTCGCTCCCGGTTCCCGTTTGCTTTTATAGCAAAGGCGCGTCAACTTCTTGCCCGGGTGGTCGTAAGGTGCGTCGGATGATAAATGACGTTACGGGTAACCTCAGCAACGTGTGAGTGTGTTGCGGGGCGGATGCGGAGGTCTCGGAGGTGCTTCAACAGTTAACAATTTCCCTCAGAATGCCGTGTTTAAGGGTGGGAGAATCGGAGACGATATTCGCAGAGACGCGGAGAACAGAATGATGGGAATCGCAATTACAAGATGCTGAAATTGCGAAAGCCCCTGTTGTTGTGGTCCGAGGAACCATCATGCCAGCCTCCCAAGCTTTGATGGGGCTGGGAACGAGACTATTGGGCGCGGCAAAAACAGCCATTGCCGGAAACTTGGAATGTTGGCCATCTAGGATGCTTGAAGCATTTGACAGTTGTGACGTCTGGATTATTGTTTGTGAGTAATCTTTAATGCGTTGCAAATAGTCAGCCTGTGCATATTGATGCTGATGTTTCCGAGGTTGGACATCGGACCCGCTGCTGCTCTACGCAAATCAGTATTCAGCAGGCGTGTACATAGATTCAGCTCTCTTTGCTGTAGTTGCAGTATCAAATAAAGCTACCACTTGAGGAATGTACTCCAAGACGGATCATCAAGATTGATCTGCTTTCCGCAACCATCATAGTTGACTTGACGAGTTCGACTTGCATCACCTTCCGAGCTTGTTCAGCACGGGCGCTATTGCAGAACTCTACTCTGGAGAAGGATTCATTCGCCCAGATGCATCGGGCAAGTTGAACTTCAGAGTAGTTTGACTAGAAAATATAACTCGCGCACCCTTCACAGAGTGTCCATAGCAAGGCGCCATGTCTAGACATGATACAGTGATCCCATCAACTCCAAAACGCCTCAAATGATCATGGTATCGGTAGGTAGTCGTAGGATCGAGCCGAAACGGCAGCGCAAACGGTTGCGCATTGCCAGCGTGTTCCGAAAGAGGTGGTTGCCGTCCCAGTCCGAGGCACTTAGTATCCTCCTCGTCCACGTCCACCACCGCGTCCACCTCTTGAGAAACCACCACCACCGCCACCGCGGCCGCCAAATCCGCTTCCTCCACGGCCACCGAAGCTGCCTCCACGTCCAGGGGGTCCACCACGTCCTCGGGGTGCTCCACGGCCGCGACCTCCGAAACCGCGAGAGCCTCCACGGGGTGCTCCGCGACCGGCGCCAGCAGGCCTCTTAGGCTTAGTGACACCACCAACGGGCTTGGGCTTGGGAAGGAACCTAATTTGATCAGCGCAAGACTCCCAAAGCCCATGTAAGCTGGCTTACCTGTCAAGAGGCAGCAGCTTGTCGCCTCCAATGTAGAACTTGTCGCCGGCCTTGAAGGACTTGGCTTGTATGCCCTCTTGGGGCTTGATGGTGAAGTAGACCTGGTTCAAAGGGCCGAGGATTTCGTCGACTTTGCCAACGGGCGTCTATAGCTGGGTCAGCCCATTATCCTCATTGTTTCTTGTCGCAATCTGCGTACCTTGTTCTCGAGATAGATGGGCGCGTTGAAGTATGGGATCTTTGTGTTTATCGATTCGCAGAACATCTCGTTTTCGCAGTCGTGAACGAACTTGCCCATTTCTAGCACGGGAATTAGCGGAAATGCTTGCAGTTTGATCGCTACACGTACCGATGACAGTGTCTGGGGGTCCGAATGAGGCTCCCATGCCACCGCGTCCTGTCGCGCATTAGCTGAAAAGTCGATAATAGCTTGGAGCGCGCTACACACCTCCACGAGGAGTAAATCCGCCACGTCCGCCGAAGCCGCCGCCACGTCCGCCACGAGGAGTACCGCGAAATGCCATGTTGTTCGTTGTGGTGAAAGTGGATCGGTGCGCGAAAGGTGAGCTTGGTCTAGAGCTTCGCGAAAAGTTCGAACTGAAAATGAAGTTGCAGATAGCGCAACCAATCGGTGCCACGTTTCGCCGGTGGCTCCTTCCGCCGCATGCAACCCCACCAAATGCGCCTCTAAAGGCTAAGTGGGCTGTCGTGCGCGCGCTCTTCTTTTTGGCATTGGCTTCGAGTCTGACGTTACTTTGCTTCCAGACGTGGCTTTTCACCCTGGGTCAGAGTCAGTGCAGCCTCCATCTTCACCATAGAGTCACCCAGCCTCTACCACGCTCCCGGGGTACCGTACCTCGCATCCGACTGACTCACAACTCCTACAACCCCGCCGAACGCGCCTCACACTCCACCACACCATCGACATGGCTGACGCAGTCAAAGACGCAGTCAACTCGGCTGTTGAGGGTGTCAAGAACCTGTCCGTAGCTGCCGAGCAGAAAGTCGCACAGAAGGAGAACAAGGCCCCTAAACCCAAGAAGGAGAAGAAGGCCAAGGGAGATGGTGGTGATGGTCGTCCATTGATGCTCGACCCTGCGCCAGCCTTTATCGACCACCGCATCCAAATCTTCGAGAAGCTCAAGGCCAAATACGACGAGGAGATCGCCCAGAAGCCCCGCGGTATGTCCACCACCTCGCCACCACAGTCCTCTCACCCACCGTACTGACACATGGCGCCTTACAGAGAAGATTACCATTACACTCGAGGACGGCAAGAACATCGAAGGAGAGTCATGGGTCACCAGCCCTGCCGACATTGCGCGAAACATTGCAAAGAGTCTGTTCGAGCGCACCGTCGTTGCACGTCTGGACAAGGGCACACCAGATGAGACACTGTGGGATCTCGAGCGGCCTTTGGAGAAGAGCTGCAAGCTTGAGCTCCTACCCTTTGACGACCCGGAAGGCAAGAAGGTCTTCTGGCACTCAAGCGCACATATCTTGGGAGAAGCATCGGAACGCAGGTTCGGTTGCGACCTTTGCATTGGCCCTCCAATTGAGGACGGTTTCTACTACGAGGTCAGTTCGCTCCTGTCGATAGATGATGTCAACTAATCGCATAACAGATGGCTCTTCCAGAAAACGCTGCAGTGGACCCTGCCGATCACAAGCCGCTCGAGACCATTGTCAACTCCATTGTCAAGGAGAAGCAGCCGTTCCAGCGCTTGACTCTCTCCAAAGACGACCTGTAAGCTCCATGTTCCATGTGCAGGCATCTGTTCTGACCGTTCCAGGCTCGAGATGTTCAAGTCGAACAAATACAAGCAGCACATCATCAAGGACAAAATCGCAGACGGTACCTTCACCACCGTATACCGCAATGGACCGTTGATCGATCTTTGCCGAGGACCACACGTACCACACACCGGACGGATAAAGCAATTCAAGGTCATGAAGAACTCTGCTTCATACTTCTTGGGTGATGCCAAGAACGACAGCTTACAGCGTATCTACGGTGTCTCGTTCCCAGACAAGGACGCGATGCAGGCCCATCTCAAGTTCCTCGAGGAGGCCGCCAAGCGAGACCACCGCAAGATTGGAAAAGAGCAAGAGCTGTTCTTCTTCCACGAGTTCAGCCCCGGTTCTTGCTTCTTCCTCCCGCACGGTCAAATCATCTACAACACACTGCAAGCATTCCTGCGCGAGGAGTACTGGAATCGTGGGTACCAGGAGGTGGCATCACCAAACATGTACAACTCGGCGCTCTGGAAGATCTCTGGTCACTGGCAGCACTATGCGGAAGACATGTTCACCTTTGATGTCGAGAAGGAGAAGTGGGCGCTGAAGCCTATGAACTGCCCTGGACACTGTCTCATCTTCAAGCATCGTGAGCGAAGCTATAGGGAATTGCCCATCCGTATGGCTGACTTTGGTATTCTACATCGAAATGAGGCTAGTGGTGCGCTTACTGGTCTTACACGAGTCCGCCGATTCCAGCAAGATGACACACACGTATTCTGTACCCAAGATCAGATTACAGAAGAGATTTTTGCACTCTTCGACTTTCTGAAGGCGGTATATGGAAAATTCGGCTTCACGTTCAAGCTGAAGTTGAGCACACGTCCAGAGGGTTTCCTTGGTGATATTGAAACCTGGAACAAGGCAGAGGCTAAGTTGACTGACGCTCTTAATGATTTTACCGCTGCTGGTGGTGGTGCTTGGGAGCTGAACCCTGGTGACGGTGCCTTCTACGGACCCAAGATCGACATCACCATCTCTGACGCTTTGAAGCGAGAGTTCCAGTGTGCCACCATTCAACTCGATTTCCAACTGCCCAACCAGTTCGAGCTTGAGTACATGACATCTGAAGTTATTCCCACAAAATCCAAGGACCAACCACAGGAAGGCGAACACATCGAGCAGAAGAAGGAGAAGCTGGAAGGCGCCGATGTTACCATCCCCAAGAAGATCAAGGAACCGCAACCAGGTTATGCCCGTCCTGTTATGATTCATCGTGCTATCTATGGATCTTTCGAGCGATTCATTGCGTAAGCTTTATTCCTTTGTAACAACCAAGTATCTTTGCTAACAGAAGTAGTATCCTTACAGAGCACTTCGCCGGTCGATGGCCTTTCTGGCTCTCTCCTCGTCAAGTCATGGTTATTCCCGTCATGCCGGGTGCAAACGATTATGTCAAGGAAGTCCAAGCTGCCCTCCGCAAACGCCATCTCCACGCCGATATCGACATCAGCGGCAACACCATGCAAAAGAAGATCCGCACAGCGCAACTTGCCCTGTACAACTTCATCATGGTCGTTGGTGCTGAGGAACAAGAAGCCCGAGCTGTGAACTGGAGGAACCGTGATGATCAGGAAACACAGCAGCGTGGTGTTATTGTGCCGCTTGATGAAGCGATAGAGAAGCTGGTCAAGTTGAGGGATGAGCGCAGCATCGAGAACAAGGTCTGAGTTCCGAATGTGAAGAGATATTAGCTAGATGCATGAGAAGGCGTACGTGGTATGAAGATATGATTTGATAAAGGAGCAAGAGAGAAAACGAGTGTTTGTGTAGCTTCACTATACGGCAATTTCGTATCCACAATCTCGAACAGTTACGCATGAGCAACAGTTGCTCTCCGTGATACAATATACTTGTATACCTTGATGTGGCGGAGTCAACACAAGGAATGTGCGTTCTTATCTGCCGCCTTTGCCTACCTCTCAAGAAACTTACATCTCAGTCAAAGTGGCAGCATTCACTTGATCACCATGGAATTTGTGAGGCAAGGTAGAGGTAGAGTGCTAAATCAAAAAGGTGTAAGAATTCAATCGAGACGAAAATCAGTAAGTGGTATCTAGCGATCGCGATGAAGGATGAAAGCATACTGCAACGCCTGCAGGTAGGTAGGTATAACAGAAACGCCCAGCATAAAACAACAGCGTAACCAACTCCTTCGTTAAACATTCGTTTTCAACTTTCCGACTTCTTCTCCGCATGCCGTTGAGTCCATAGACCATTCGCATATGGTGCTTACAACTTCGACTAATTGTCCGTCGTGTTGGTCGACTACCATCCACCCCTGACCCTCCTGACTTTCTCCTTTCCACCGACTCGACCAGCGGTGATACGTCGGACCCATCGCCTGATTGCCCAACCCCTGGCCAAGGCCTGGAAAGCCAAAACGTCACTTTCAAGTTGCTTGTTGCGGGCATCTTGGATCGCCTTCCAACGTCTCTGAATCACAATGGCAGCATCGACCATCTTCTGCCGAGCTTGCGCCACTACTGCGCAGTTGTGCGCTATCTTCATTGCTTGTATGCGAGTGCTGACCTGACGGCGGACTAAGAAACGGCGGAAAGTGGATTGAATAGTAGAAGCTGCGCGGTGTGTGCGTGCAAGCGGCAACAGTCGACTTGCCAGGAAAGATAGAGTAAGGAGGGTAAAGTCTCTGCTTGGGATTGAACGAGCTGTGCTGTGTTGTGGAGTGAAAAGCGCAATGAATGAAGCTGAGCAGCCGACAGCCTTGAGTTTTGTTGCTAATCCGAGTCGCTCATTTCCTTCGGTGGAAATGGTCAGATTCGACGGCAAGTAGGTATCAACGATGGCCTCTAGAACCTTTGGATCTGCAAAACTTGTGGTCAGGTTTGCAACGCGTAGGCCATGAAGCCGAACAACGGAGCGTGACCATGAAAGCAGAAGACGCTTATGATATGCCATGCCATCCAGCTCAGTGGCACCGTCTTCTTCATTGTCGGAATCAAGGACTTGTCCCTCATAGCTACCCCGGGCCCTGTACCACTGGTTTCGGAAACGCTCTGTCTCTTTGACAAGCTGCGGCCAGTCAACAAGGCTTCCAAGACCACACTTGCCGACAAGTGACCAAAGAAGCGAGAGTGTCTTCTCGCGGTGTCCGTCGACAATATCTTCGGCTTTGATGCCACTGACTGCTGCGCTGGGCATGCCTGTGACATGACTCAATGCAGCTAGGGCAATCTGGACATTGTAGACCTTTTGGGGACGGCCAATGGCTGGGTACTTGAGGTGCTGGGAGAGAACCCAAATTCCTTTCTGTGAAGAATCGAGGGAGCTATTAAGAAGCTCGCCGGTGGGCAAACTGAGAGTGACGGTATCCTCTTGTTGCGTTGTGTGGGTGGTTGACGGGTAAAGCAATAACTCTACAAGACGAGTAAGTGCGATTCCATCACGGAGGTCAATGGCGATATTGTCAATTTGGTAGGTGTACTCTTGTAGTGGATACTGGACATGTTCGACCTTATAATTGAGGTGGTTTAGCGGTCGAGTGATGTCGCCGTGTGAAGGGAGGAGCATCTTTGATAACTGATGTAGGACCTCGACAGATGTTTTGTAGGGTGACGTCGTCTGGAACAGGCAGCCTGATAGAGCATCCGTCGTCTTGGCTTGGTCGAGGATCAGAATTAGCATCAGACTTCGTAAAGCAGTACGGCGCCATGACCAGCCTTGAGAACCAAAGTCATCATCGCTGCGTGTAAGGCTAGCAATGCTGCCACCTCCGGATTTGACGCGAACAGCATCCTCATTTTTTATCAGGAAGGCAGACAGAAAGCTCTCGATAGCCCGGCGCTCTGCGCGATACTGGCGGGAGCCATCATCTGAGCACGTTGAACCTGTGGATAGTCGACAGGGCGTTGTAATTTGGCGGCCGACAATAGTCTCAGCTGCAGCACGCAGTGCATTCAGATCGTATGACTTTGTCCATAGGCTGAGGAACTTCTTGCGCAAGCCAACATCGTCCTTGAGCCTGAGCGTCTGAGCCAGGAGATCCTTCGGTATGCTCAGCGCACCAAATTGTAGTGAGGCCTGTAGTCGCTTGTGAAGCGACGGTATCGCGGGATCGTGGTATATGGCAAGCATCTTCTTGCGCATGTCCTCAGGGCTCTGTTCGTCGGTCGGGTCTCTGCTCGCGGAATCAAAGACTGAGTTCAGAAGTTGTGTAATGGCGACTTCCTGGTAGGTAAGCCAGTTGTCTTCGTATAACTCCGGCTGTGCCAGATCCTCCTGTAGTACTGGATACTTCTCTTGTGATTGTGGTCGCTGGCCTACTTCGTGTAGCATGGTGATGCTGCTTGCTACGCTCCCAGTCTTCTGGCGGCGCAGTGCTGTAGGCGGAGATTTGTCGGTGTGGAACGGCGAGGAGGAAAGTGGCGCGCGCTTCGCCTTGGCCAGTTTGGCTCGTTCAGTCTTGATGGTCGTCCTCAGAGATGCCCTGCTACTTGCGGCGGAAGCAGTGCCGTCTGCTCTTGCCTTGAGCGCTTTTGCTGGTACGTCGTCTTGAGCCACGTGTGATCGTGGTCGCTTCTGCGAGCCCTCTGGCCGTTTCTTAGTATGAAGTGTGCGTTCGGGCTCTTTGGGAGCACTGAAGTGGACCTTGGGGGCCTTGGCGACGGGTTTCTTCGCGTCTGCCTTTGTGAAGTTTATCTCGATATGCGTTCCGATCTTCTTCTTCTCGACAGCCTCGATTCCCGGTGGCATGTTCTCTTTCCCGCCCCCTGAGCCCACTATGTCGCTCGAAAAGGATGAGCTCTGCGACGATCGCGATGTTGTGCTCAAGGGACCTCGCTTGGGTGGTGCAGCGAGAGACTTGCGCGGTGCCTTTTTGTCCCTCTTCAACGCTGGCATCAGATTGTTTCCTTCTTCCTCGGATAGTGTGACCAGATCTAGGCCGATGTCTGGCGAAGTCTCTCGAACGTTGCGCGGCGCATGTGTCGGCTGTCCAGGGTGGATGGTGAAGACTGACGTGTCATCAGATGGGATGTAAATGGTCCTCCGTCGCAAGTCCTTGTTAGGGGCCTGCTTCTTGAGTTCTTTCCTCTCCAAGACATGTTCCTGCAACTGCACCGTCGCATTGGCGTCTGAGGCATGTTTCTCGGTGGGCACCTGCGAGACGCGTCTTCGGTGCGGCTTCTCGTGGTGTGGCTCCTGGACAGGCGCAACAGGCTTGGGTATCCTCTGTGCTGGGTGCGCAAGTATGGTGCTCTTCTTGGTCCTGGCAGCCGCGGGAACGACGCTTGCGCGGCTCCTCCTCTTGACGCCAAACTCTGCTTGTTGCTGTGCCTCCTCCTGTGCGACATCCTCGAAGATGTCGAGAGACGGGTTGAAGGCGGGCTTGTGCGTGTTGCGCATTGGTCGTCGCGGCTTTGCGTGGCGAGCGGGCTTCAGCTCCGTCGTGTATTCGAGGTTTGCCGTCGTGTTGTTCTCGTCGTAGTAGGCGGGCGCGTAGTGGCTTCCATAGCCGCTGTAGTAGCTGCTGGTGGAGGAATAGGGCGCCGGGCAGGGTGTGCCCGCCGTGTATCCGTACATGTTGGCGGGTGGTGAGGTCGAGATTGTGAGGGATCCTCGTTCAAGGGAGTTTAGCATCAATGGGGTGGACTGACGCTTAGCCCATTGTGGCGCACGGGTGGGCCCCGTTTACCAACACCATCACCCGGGCAACAACACCTAAGAAACGGCCGAACGACTTTCCTAAACTTGACGTCACTCGGCATGACACGCGTCCATAGCATACAGTAGCCCTACGGAATCCCCCGGCCAGCTCTGATAGCCTTTGCCGCCTCAGACTGTGCGCGGTCCTCCGCATATCGCTGGTAGATTGGCAAGTAATGCTGCCTCTCGCTCAGCGTCTCCTTGACACTCCTCCTGTTCTCAACAGCAGACAGCCACTTCCTGAATCGCTTCCACACCTCCTCGTCCTCTCCACCTTTGCCCTCATCAGGAATGCCTGAGCCACCCTTGAAGTGATCAAATACCCATAGTCGATTGGCCCAAGGTGCAATGACTATATCGATGAGCTGAAAGTCCTTGCCCGAGAAGAATGGGCCCTCGGCATCCATCTCGCGCGTGAACTCCTTGAGGTGATTGAGGAAATCCTTTTGCTTCTCTTCCAAGCCATCGCCTTGATGTTGTAGGAAGCGGTGGTAGGCAGGTATGATGCGACTACCTACATAGTCCGTCCAGATCCTTGTTCTGGCCCTCTCATACGCATCTGTAGGCATGAGGTGCGGTGTGTGTTGAGGGTAAGCTTCTTCGAGGAATTCACACAAAACCGTACTCTCATAGAGTGGCTTGTCTTGGTACTGTAGCGTGGGAACTAAGCCGCGCGGGTTGAGATCCAGTAGCGACTTTGGCTTGTGGTATGGATTGACTTCAATGTACTGGTATTGTATGCCCTTCTCCTCTAGTGCAATCCAGACGCGCTGCACGAAAGGGCAAAACCACCCTGAATATAATTTCAACGGACATTCTGCAGCGTGAGCCTTGTCAAGTCAGCAACAGACAACATGCAGGAGGTGTGAGTAGACTTACTTTGACTGTGGCTGACGCAAGTCCCGTTGCTTCGGGGTGAAGGTCTGCGTCAGGATGATCCTTGCCCATGATAGTGACTTGATTTGGTCTGTGAACTGTTCTAAACTTGAGAGTATTCGTCGGAACAGTTGAGACTCCCAAGCACCTTAGACTTGCTTCAAGATTATATAGCTGTGATCGCCACATTCGTGACCTTCGACGCCATAGACATGGGTTGTCGTCACATCATTGACAAACGTCGTGGCCATGACGAAAGCGGGGCATGATCCAATCAAAGCTATCCAGCTCTGGAAGCTGGTCGATACATCATACCAGATATATCTACATTATCCACGTGTCAAAGGTTATTCAAGGTCTGCACAATCCAATAACAGGCGAAAATACTAATGCTGCACACGACACTGTTGACGACCTTTGAAGATATCCGAGACACATCGTCTCATGTTACTTGCTTCGGAAAGTAAATCATTGTTTATATTAATTTGCAAGCATTTACAGCTTCGATGGAGATCTACTGCGACCTCAACACAATCTCATTACGTTGATTGTGCTTGTTTGCACTTACATGGACCGTGCCTTTTCCAAATCCGCCTCCTTGAGCTCCCTAAGCTTGCCTGTATTTGCGACCCCACCTGTAACGTTCGCAGCAATAATCTCCTTTGCATAACCCAAAAGGCCGACTTCCGTCACATAGTACGATACGTACTTGCTCTTTATCTCAATCAACGTCATGCGAGGATCCTCAGGCCCGCCAGTGTGCTTTCCGTCGCCGAGATCACCAAACCATGCGGCAGCTCCGCGGCTCCATACCTCCTTGATGCGAGGGTCGCTGTTGTCTGTTGTTGTGGCAGTGCCGGTGATAGAAGCCCATTCCTGAGTCTTGAGGTCTTGGAAGGAGATCTGGACCTCCTTATTTTGGTCCAGGTCGTTAAACTTTTGCGAGTGTGCGTTGGCGAGGAACAGGAAGTCGGGACCGTCGCGGCGGGCGAGAGCCATGGAACGACCAACAGGGCCTTGAAGCGCTGATTAGTTCTTATTCACATTGGACAATTGAGGAAGAATGTGGTTTTAGGGTGAACGGATGGAGAGCGACGTACCGACACCATTGCGGTATGTGTTGAGCATGCAAATCTTCTTGCCATCTACCATTTCAAAGAATTGTTTGATCTGCTGGTCCTTGGGCGTCTCGTCGTCATACTGCTTCGCGACCGAGGGATCGGTCTTGGAGTTGACCTCGCTAGCCTTGAGTTGGTCCGGCATTTGGAAGATATGTGTTGTCGAGAAATATCGAGGGGTAGTGATTTTGGCAGGTGTTGAGATGCGAGCCGTAAATTGGGTTCTAGGCAGGACAATTCTTGCAGAGCGTACAAGTAGTCGAGAAGCAGAAGACATCTTTAGTATAACCTGCTCGTGTATGTACGTAGACGTAACAGTGAGATCAGAAGGTCAAGTAACAGCGGATAATCTACGCCGACGCGAGCACATGTGGCTCGTTGAGAGACGCCCCATAAGCAACATGACGTCGTGATGGAGCGCGTTCAGTTGGCTGGTGTCACTTTGGGTGGAGGTGGAGGCATCTAGACAAATGCATGACGACGTTGTTAATTCATGTCAGATGCGCGACACGCTAAGTACGCGCGCGATCGATCCTTCCAAGATTCCGTCTTTTGGGGCCGGTATGCACGGAGTCCGAACAGATGCTTAGTTTACATCGCATGTCGTATAGCAAAAGGCCGTCTCACCGATGGCCTAAGGGTGGCCTGTTGACCATGGCGGGTATGGAGAGGTGGGTCTCAGTAGCGGTCTTGTTCCGCACTACAACGACGATGTTGCACTTTGCGAAAGAAGAGCTCGACCGTGAAACTATGCAACGCCATGTGCCTCCCTCTTAGTTGACATCGAAGACGGAAGCGTGCATGTGTTCATTGATGCACTACTTATTCGAACAGCACATGTTTGATGAATCACACCGCCCTCCCAAACTGGTCGCTCGCAAAACTATGGTGACTCCAACGCTCATCGTCGACTCTCCTTTCCGACTCCAATTCAATAGTTTTCGTTACAGTCACTTCAATCTTTCTTCCAGCATTCCTTTCAGTACTGGTACTCTTTATGTCGTCGCTTAATCGGTGGAATTTGCCAAACTCGGAAACGTTCCTCATGTGTCCCAGCTCGAAAACTTCAGACTGCGTCTGGGTCGATGTGAATGTCTTCTTGACATGACTCTTTGTTCCACCAACAGTAGATTTTGTGTGCGTAATGAAACCTTGGAGGTGTAGGGCTTTGGCAAACGAGCGGAGGAGTGGTTTAAAAGAGAGAGCACAAGCGCTAAGAAGGTACATTCCAGGTTCTATCATCGTCCAGTTCGTGAGAGAGACATGGTTCCATGTCACATCTGTAAGAGGTCCAGCTTCTGCAAGGGTTTGGGCGAACACCACTGTGCGGACTATAGAGGCGATTATGCCGCTGCACGAATGTTAGTTACGTAGATCGTAGAAGATACGAAGTGACAAATGGCAGGACTACTTACACGCTACCAGTAAGAAATATGAGTAATAACCCAATTCTTCTCCCAATACTGATCTTCAAACACCACACTGTTCTCAGGGGCAGTATGAGAACAGCTAGGTCAGTAACAATATTAGGTACGCTTGAGCTGTTTGCGAAGACCTGAACGTTGAAGCATCGTCCATTCGGATCGCTTTTGTCCCAGTTGAAAGCGAAAGGCATGCATTGGAACATAACAGCTACCGTGAAAGAGATCCAAGTGGCGAAGACAAGAAAAACCAGTGCCTTAGCTACCATGCGCTCATACTTGTTGGTGAGGATGTGTAAGTAGAGCAGTACCACTACGAGTTTCGGGAATGCAACAGCTGCTGGATGTAGGACTTCTTGTATCATAATACCTTTGAAATGCTCACGTATCTTCGCCGGATCCGTGGAAAGAATATAGGCCACGTGCCGACCTGAAATATCGATATACGAAATCAGCTTATGCCTCGTATACAGTCAACATATTGGAACCCTTACCTGTGCTGGCTTTCTCTACCATCACTGCGACGTGTGTCAATGCGTGCTATAGGGATTTTGAGGGGTTACCTACCAATACCGACGATGCACAAACCTACCTCAGCCAACCAGGCAAAGGGTATGAGAACATCTTCAAAATTGAAAGCAGTGCTTGTGAGATGGCGAGAATAGTAGCGCAAAGCAACGAACGTGGTGCAAAAAATGATCAACAGACAGGCCGTCGCTTGGATAGTTGGACCTCGATTCTGGGCCAGGAATGTTGGTGGAGGTTGACGCGCTAAATCCATAGTAAAACCAGAGAAAAGATAGCTACCGGTGTCTGACTGCCAGAGTCAAATTATCGATAGTTTGAGGGTAGGAACTAGAACGAAAGACTGCAAACCGACCAAGCGCGTGCTTTGCGGGTGGAATCATAATCAAATACTACTGCCCCAGCTCATCTTTGCGGCACGGAAGGGAACAAATGTGCTCGCAAGATGTGGCTGGCCGATGTATCAGAGATGCAGATGTACCCGGAGTGTCCGTGCAAACCTCGGCGCATATACATTGGTCGAGCAGATCTGTACCATTGTAGTAGCCCTGGGGAACGCGTTAGAATGTACGACCAAGGAGTCAGATGTACCTGGGAGGACCATACATGAGATGCGTGTGACAACTTACCTATTGGTACTTGCTTTCTTGAGTAGGGATATGGGCTGTCTTGCCAAACTTCTGGGATATAGGTAAGCTCAAGGATTTGATGCTGATACAGCACTGTTCGAACGCGTGAGCTGACACACCATAAGCTAGTTTGGGTAGTTGGTACAAAGCAGAACCCTTTGGGGTTCATCGTCAGTACTCCTAAGGACGTCATGTTGGTCTTGGTATTCTAGTGAGCCGTAAGCTTCACAGCAGCTGGCTGATCTTGAAGCATCAAGGGAAAAATGCAGAGCCTGACTGTAAGCGGAAGATACATTGGCAGGTACCATGAGTGAAACACGCATTCGCCATGAATGCAAGCTGTATGCGAACTGTACTCCTCCTAACCCAAAGTTAGCCGCTGGGCATGATCGTATTGGATCTGCTTGAAAAAAACCCGAAAGTGCTTGAGAATCCTGAAACGCAGTTTCCTACGGGTTTCTTGAATGCATGAACAAGTATCGAAGGGTACCTGGCATACCGTCGGATCGTAACTGTAAGCGAGATAATTCGCCTGAACTTCGAGATGCAGTACTTCACGCTATATCTGAATAATCATTGTCTTGCCGCTTTCCTGATGACCGGAGTCCGTGGTCACACTGAAAGCTTACCAGCTAGAACTGGGCGCGGGGCGTTGATATCGCTTGCTCTGACATCGACACTTTCTGCGACGGGAGCTACATGTAACGAAGACCGGAAGGTCGATGATACGTTGCGGAACCAGTGACCAGATTGCTCGGTTGGCTAAAGTGATGAGATGCAGTGAGGTTGTTGGTGGCGAATTTGTGAGACAGCCTGAGTGAGAAGCGAAGCTTGAGCCACAACGCACGTACCCAAGATGACGACGGAACCTTCGCCTTGGAACCAAAGACTCCCAGCCCATCACGCATACGTTGAGGTCTTGTTCATGATGCAGCAGATCGAAAGAACATAATATCCTAGATCATGAGTACTTTGATATTGTTCATGGGGATGCTTCATCAACTAACTCAGCGAGTGAGCGTCCTTATGCAGAAGAAAGCGAAGTTTCGCGTTCATGTGCGGAGTCGAGGGCGTAGGGCTGTTCATACATGGCCCCTAAACCAGTGTTCCTTATGCCGAGCTCCATCTTCGGAGACAGGATTTGAGACTTGGAATTTGAACATTTGAACCCCAATCAGAAACCACAATAAGGTTATCGCAATCACAGTTACCAAAAAAGACAGTTATTGAGTGTAAAAACCAAAAACCATATCCTAATTAATCATACTACCAAGTAATCCAAAAGCATCCGCTGTGTGCGGATATCGCTAACAAAAACAAGATATGGGTATATAGTGCCGCCGTTAACAACCAAAAAAAGGAAAAGGGTATAACCTCGTCATAGTCGTTAAAGCGTGAAGAATCGTAAACGTAACCATCATTACCGGGCCCGGGGCCAGATGCCAAGAGTGGAGAGATAAAAAAGCAATGCAAGCCAACGCCATACATGAAACAGAGCAGAGAGGGAAATGATCCAACATCAGAACCAACGCCTGCGAGCAAATAAAAAGTAACAGAGCCGTACAAAATACAACATGAAAAGAGATGAACAGCAAATGTACAAACGGAAAGACGAGTGTTGAGGAGATAGCCCCCTTTAATCACCTCGTCGCATGAAGCCAAAGCGCTTCTTCTTTTTGGCGTCCTTGGAGTCTGCCATCGGTGCATTTGGGTAGCCAGTCAGGGCAGCCTCCGCGTTGAGTCGTTCAGCTTCCTCATAATCAAATGGCTTAGTCCACTGTCTCTGTGGTATCTCTCCCAATCTCGTGCTGTCGGAAGCAAAAGTGTAGCTAGATGGTGTGGCTTTGTCCAAGCGACGACGGAAGTGAAGGGTCGCTGGGGCCTGATCGAGTAATGGCGGAGGAGATAGGTAGGAAGGTTTGTTTGGAACTGGCGGCTTGGAAGAGACTGAAGGTTTGGAGTGAGCAGGAGACGAGGAGCGGCGGGTTGTAGGGGCAAAGGTAGGGAGCTTGGGGGTAGGCTCATTGAGGTGCTTTGGGGAGGGTGATTTGCTAGTGGTGTAGGCAGCTTCCTGGGGCCATGGTTCGCGTGGGTCGTCGAAGGAATCAACGCGCTGCTTGACAGCACCACTTGTCTTTGTTGGACCGCCACCTAGTGTACCTCTGATAACACCAGACGTTTCAATCTCGAATGGCTCGACAGGTACATAAAGGGGTAGTTGTGGTGCCATCTGAATCTTCTTTGGCTCGGGAGATGCCAATGGAGAAGAGCTGCGTGATGAATTGGATGGCGACTTCACTGAGCTAGATTTCTTACTCGATGAGCTGTCTTTACGGGAGGTCTTTGGTCGCATGACGACGAGCCGTGGTTCATTCGAGCTCCGACTTTTGATGGACATGCGTGTTACTACTGGGCCTGAAGAGCGTTGGCGAGAAGAGCTCGAGTGCTTTCTCTTCTCCTTCTCAGGACTGGTGCTTCGAGAAGAACAGTCGTGGTGTTTACTTGTGCCGCATCGCGGGCATGGTGGAGCGCCAATGCTATGCAGCTGAAGTTGAGATTGGCTTAGTCGCTGATACAATTGAGCAAGGCTTTGTAGTGCTTCGCGACGTGATGCATCGGAGAGATGGGTCAATGACTTGTAGTCTAGATCTAGGTGGCCCTTTCCGCTTTTGTGTCCATCATGATTTAAAAACGCTGCGATAATAGCAACTAGGCCGGTGTTTAATTTGATCAAGATCTCTGCGAGGGATGCATGGGCAATAGCTGTATTGTGTTAGATTGAAAACAGATCAGGTGAACGTTCTACTTACAGTCGCCCTTTGCGAATCGCGGCCCGATGCCGCTGTAGTAGCATTCAGTATACTTCCCGGCCACCTCCTCCGGCCCTCTGCGTAAGCTTTTTGAAAGTTGGTGCTCCGCAGTACTTGTTGAATCAGGTACTTCGGTATCTCTCTTTGATCTGCGCTTTCTTCTCCTCTCGCGCAACTTTTTGAAGATGTCCAATCCATTTGTGAAGGCTTCTATAATGCCAGAGACACATGTAGATACCTCGGCTTCTTCAGCCTTACGCGCAACATGTGCATGGTCCAACTTGACCGCCATCGCTAAAACGCAAGACAACGAACAAGGAAAAGGTGCAATGCAGAATGGAACTTAAGAGAAAGGAAGAGAAAAGGACGATAGGTATACAAAATTGCAATAAACAAAGTGCGGTCTAAGCATCCATTAGCGAGGGTGAATGAAGAGTCATCCAAAAAGCCAAATCACAACGTTAACCTCAGTTGTGTTAAGTCGAGTCAAAGTCGCCGTTAACACGCTCGCCCAAGACGGGGGCCCTGACACTTATCCCGCTGGCATCCCGACCCATGTCGCCGCACGCCCTCGATTGCTCGTAAGTGTGTAGCAGGGCTTGCGTTCCTGCAGTCGTTACTGGGTGCTACCCACTGTCCTCGCACCGCCTAGGCCACCGTTCCAACCTTGTGCTGTTCACGACCTGCACGTAGCCGCCTCGATGTGGTGTCTTGGGAGGCAGCTGAGGTTTAACTGGACACGTGTTTTACGCTAGCGACAAGCGACGACGGGATGAGGCAGGCTAGACTGGCATCGATAAGCTTTGTGGGTCTGGTGAGTGGAGGACTCGAGAGCGTGCATTTACATGTGCATATAAATGTGCATGAAACATTCGTCCAGTATCGCCTCGTGGGCTGGAATTACTGCGACTTGGAGGGAGTATGCGTGCGGGGTGCATACGAGATGAATGGACAGGAGAGCATGCTTCGTTGTTTCGCTGTTGACGGCGAAATGATCAAACATGTGTAGCGATTCGTAGTGGAGCACCGACCGGTGAGCGTGTCAATCGCAGGGATTGCCTGTCGTGCTTTATTGGACAACTGCGACTCCCTGTCGGTCAAAGAATAATCAGACAAACCCAAACGCCTCGCTATGCTATACAGAACCATAACAGTGCCATCATCCATCGTCTATCTACTGCTCACCGTCTGCAACATCTTCCATGGTGACCGTCCGCCTCGTCGCACCCTGACTGTCCGAATTATTGTCAGCAACCGCAGAGCTTGAACCCTCAGTCTCAGTCCTTTCCCCTACGTTGCCAAAACTCCAGCTAGACTCAAGACTATTGGGATCGGCAGGCTTTGGGGACGAAGTCGAGGACTGATCAGAAACAGTCGCGTTTGGCGCTGATGGGGTTGGCTGGCTTTGAGGAGTCACAGTAGCAGACGTTGAAGGCCCTGCTTCAGATCCCACTACTGGCTGCGATGGTTGCGATTGAGGTTGCGCCGAGCTGTCTTCTTGCGCCAGATGTCCAGGTTGCGAGGATGGACGTGTCGCGGTTTCTTGGCCAGTCCGTGGCGCTAGTGCCATCGGCCTCAATGTCCACCCTTCCGGTAGCGTTAGCCCTTCGGGTACACCAGGATCACCCTGACGCAAGACGGAACCTCTAGAGAAATAGGCTTGTGGAGTAAATGAATTCGTACTGGATGCATTCAACGAGGCAATAGGCGGTAGCTCTTGCCCTATTGCGGCTGTTACGCCAGAAGCCTGTTGAAGTCGGTTGAGCTCAGCAAGAAGTCTGTGGAGAACCTCGAGTTGCTCATGTTGTACGTTCAAACTTCGCATCGATTCAATGATGTTCTGTTGTATACGCAGTATGTCCGACTGAATATCTGACGGGTGAAGTGCGATAGCTCCGGGCATGGGTCCAGTAGGAAAGCTGGGAGCAACGCCTTGTGTGACCGCTATGTGGCCCTGTGCTTGGTTTTGTTGGTCTTGATTTTGCGCCACGTTGTTCGCGGCAGCCTGTTGACGCAGTCGCTGAATCGCATTCTGCACAGCGACGTTATCCTGTTGGCCGGGTGGTACCCGAATATTCCCGAGAGCAACTCGAAAGGGTCCGAAGTTGAAAACGCGCATGTTGCCGGCTGGGGGATTCGCCTGTGCACCTTGCGGTGCTGCCTGTTGGCCCTGACCTTGTTGCCCTCCAACGGCACCTTGTTGTGCATTTCCTCCAAACATTGCTCGCAACGCCTCTCGGTTCTGCTGGTTTTGCTCTCCGGGGTTGGCCTGGTTGTTGCGCTGTGTGTTCTGTGTCGTCGCCGATGCGAGTACTGGTCTTCGGCACGTGGGACACACTTGTTGTCTCTCCAACCAACTACGAAGACAGCCAAAATGCAAGATGTGCCCACATGGAAGCTTCTTCGGCCGTTGTCGCTCATCCATCCTTCGGCCAGGCTGCGCACCATCCGCACCTGGCTGTGTCCAGGGCCGCATCTCCTCGCGACAGACGATGCATGTATTCTCTCGATCCAGTTCTTCTGCTGTCGCGTCTGGATAGCGTGTGTTCATGTCGCGGGTCGCGTTCCGGTACTGGATGAAGTCGTTGATTCGCTTGAGAAGGGATCGTATCGTCATGAACAGGTCTCGCATAATATGGATGGGTATGCCGTAGAATGTCATGAGAATGACGAAGAAGCCCAGATAGACAAGTGTCTTGACGAAGTCGGTCGCGAGATCCAAGTAAAACACCCAGCGGCCCTTTTCCTCCCACCCGGGCACGTCGCCTTCATCTTCCTCCTCCTCTTCCTCCTCCTCTATCTCGACAGGCGCTTCAGCTCCAGCTGCTGCTGCCTGTTGACGTGTCTGTTCTCTTGCAATTCTGCGAGCCTCCTCTCGTGCCTTCTCTTGGCGCTGTGTGATGAATAGTTCGACGAGCGAGAGCGTGTATCGTAGCAGAGTCGAAATGGATGCGGTCGCCAGGAGGACGTATTCGAAGCCAAACATGACCATGACACCAGGCCGCGCCTCTGAGAGAATGGAATCGATGCAGTATTGCATCATGAATATATCGAAGCCAACGGAAAGTAGCAGGGAGCTCATCAGGCGGGTGTGGAACAACTTTGGATTCGCGGGCGGCTGTTGCTCGAGAAACTCGACCCTTCCCTCCCCGATCCACTGCCAGACCTTGCCTGCGAGCAAGCAGAGGAACATGGCGAAGAACCACATGCCAAGATCGTCTCTGAAGATGGTCATTGCTAGTAATGTCTCGCTCACAGCAAACCAAGCCTTGTCGTATAGCTGCTCCGTCTCGATGGGGCGCAGAGGGCCATAGAAGAGTCGTTGGAGTCCATAACCAAAGCTCGCGGCGACTATGAGCATGAGATTGACCAGGAACATGAGCGAGCCGGTGCTCTGGGAGATGTAGACGGCGGCCGAGTAGAAGTTTGGGCGCTCATAGTATGCGCGCATCAGCACGAGGTTGGCCACGACGGCCGAACCTGCAACGTAGAGTTTGAGTCGACTCATGGTGCTATGGTGAAGCTGCAAGACGCCTATAAAAGGTTGTGTGTCCCCATCTGAGAGTGTAAACAACGACTGCAAGTCGCGTTGCGGCGGTGCTCGCGTTGGGGGGTTTAGGAAACGTGGCCCGCCACGGCAATGACGTTCGCCCGCCGCCAAGCACAGAGAGGCACATGTGCAAGCGAGTGAAGTGCAACACATCGTATCGCTTGCACGTGTGCCTTGTGTACTTCAGTATATTCCGAGCATCATCATTCTCCCCAGAAAACGAGAAGCCATGTCGTGCTCACGGATTCATGGGCTCTGGAACGCTGCGGTGTGCATCAACACCCCAGATTCTGGCGCGCGATAGCGCGTAGGCAGTCCTGCGTCCATGGTACTCCATCTCATGCACACCATCCATGGAATGGTTCACTGGGCTGCTCGAGCGTTCCTGCGCAAGAGCTGCACGTCTGAGAGCTACTCCCCAGTAGTCCGAAGCGATCCGGATTCTACATGGCAGAGCTCTTGGTCATCCCCGCAGCAAGATTTCCAAGGTTGGTTCTCGGGAGGATACTCGGTAGCACAACAACCCACTACTACTCCAAGGACCGTTGTCGGTAATTGCCAGCCAAGCCATGTCATGTACACAAGAAAAGTCTTCTTCAACTTGGACCAGGCGCAGCGATTACGAGACTGATCGGAGGAATTTCCGGACTTCGAGGTCCGCTGCCTTTCCACAACAGTTTAGCAACTGTACAGGAGATGACTGGGTGGCGTGTACCAGCCCTTCTATGCACGTTCGAGAACGACACTTTCTTCTTTCCACTACCGATTGTGGGGAACCATGGGGAGCTTGTGCCGAATTTGCGGGGATCGTCAACAGGCTACTGCAAACCAGCTTCGGCATTGCGCCAGCCCAGACCATAGGCCCGGGGCGCAAGCTCTTGGATTTGAATATCATGATCACAGACTATCTTGGTGGACCCTGCTTCTTTACTGCGGAAAAGTACATAAACCTCTCATAGCTGCTGTTTAGTTTGAGTATCGATCAGCGAACCCATTGTTCAGGTAAGCCTACGCTCGGAGTACCTTTGGTCTTTGTATCGATGTTGTCTATCTTGATTCAGACTGGAGGCTCCTCGGACTATGACTACGTCTTTATTTCGGCTTGTGACTGAACTGACCACCCGTAGCATCGACAACAACCATCTTCAAACAAGATGTTTCGATCCCTCCCTCTCCTGAGCGTGGCGCTCGGAGGCCTCTCCACTGTCGGTGCGCAGGAGTTGCCCGCAGTACTGACTGCCGATATCATTGAAAGCATGGGCAACAATTCCCTCTTCACGAGATGGCGCCCGACTTACCACTTCTCTGCACCAGCAGGATGGCTCAATGATCCGTGTGGTGCGTCTCTCTGTGCGAATCACGTGTGAAACAGATGCTGACTTCGTACACCGATCCATAGGTATGATGTACGATCCTACTACAGAGACTTATCATCTTCACTACCAGTGGCATCCAAACCACGTCAACTGGGGTAATATCTCTTGGGGTCATGCGACGTCCAAAGATATGATCACTTGGACGGACGTCGGAGGTTGGGAAGACGATAAGGCACAGTCTGTCGGTACCGGACCCTATCCCGACTCCGACAACAGCAGTTACTATGGTCTTGGTATCTTTTCTGGCTCAGGACAACCCTACAACCTTAAGGGCGAGCAAGACGGTACTCTCATCAACTTTTACACTTCAGTTCAACACCTTCCCACAAACTGGGCTTTGCCATATATCCCGGGAACTGAGAGTCAGAGCATTGTCATTTCCAATGACGGTGGTAAGACGTGGGAGCAGTTTGCCGGTAACCCTATCATGACTGAGCCGCCGGAGGGTTGGAACATTACTGGATGGCGCGATCCTTTTGTCGAGGTATGATATCTGTTCAAACTCTTTCCGAGTCCAGCACTAACTTTCACAAGCCTTGGCCGGAGATGGATGCTCTCTTGGGACAAGAGGAGCCTCACTGGTACATGGTTCTCGGCTCCGGTATCAAGGGCGAAGGTGGAGGTGGTCGCATTCCTTTCTACAGTGCCCCTGCCAGCAATTTGACAGACTGGACCTTCCTTGGTGCCTTGTGGGAGCCCGACAGGAACGAGACTCTTGGTTCACTGGTCGAGACTGGAACCTACGGCTTCAACTTTGAAGTGTGAGTGTAAAGCCTCTTACATTTACGGTCCAAGTACTGACTTGTGCAGATCAAACTTCTTCTCTCTGAAGGATGAAGATGATGACGTTCACTACTACGTCCTTATGGGAACAGAGGGAGGTAACCTTACCTGGCATCCCCGTGCACAGTGGGGTTTGTGGAACGAAGGCCAGGTCACTAGGAGGGAGAATGGCTCAGCCGAGTTCACCCCTCTGTCCGGTGGCGCCATTGATTCTGGCCTACTTTACGCAGTAACCAGTTTCTGGGATTCAAAGAACGACCGTCGCGTCCAGTGGGGTTGGGCAAACGAGGAGAACAACAACTTCGCCATCAACCAGCAAGGCTTCCAAGGTGCCATGGCCATACCACGAGAGATGTATGTCATCAAGACCAAGGATCTGGTCAACACCGATGCCGGCCTAACCACCAAGGGAAACACTCGCGTGGTAGAACACAGTGACGGTACTTTCACTGGATACACCCTGGGAGCTCGCCCTCTACCTGATGTTGTCGAGGGGCTTCATGGTGGAGCCGAGCCACAAACCATTCAGACTGAGAAGACTGCTTGCGTTTCCGGTGACGTTTCCGGCAATGGTACCAGCCATATGCATCTCCAAGTTACGCTGTCTGACTTCACTGGACCTGCTGGTGTTGTGGTTGCTCAATCGCCCGGACACGAGGAGCAGACAATCGTTTGGTACAGTCCTGAGAACTATACCATCAACGTTGACCGCTCGCAATCGTCCTCTATCGAGCAGTTCGCCAATTACACTATGCTCGGATACTTCTACCCTTACACGTTCTCCAACGGTACAACCGAGTCTCTGCACATGGATATCTTCATTGATGGGTCGCTCGTGGAGGTTCATGTAAACGATCGCTTCTGGCTGACCACTCGCATCTACCCGTCTCGTACCGATAGCACGGGTTTTAGCATATGGACTGGTGCCAACTCTACTGTCAAGGCTTCGGACATGAAGTTCTGGAACATTGAGACCAACGTCTTCCCTGAAAGGCCAGTGAACTCAAGCAGTGAGCTTGTCTTCGATACACCCGAGGAGACGAACAACTATATTTGGTGGACTGGAAACTAGATGAGTAATGTCTCAGATGAGTGCAATGCGGTAATGATGAATGACGAAGGCATTGTATTGCACGAAGGGTGCTGCTGATCGAGAAGTAACCATCGTATGTAGAACGTGATGTGCAAATCAACCATTGTGAATCCACAAATTCCATGTATTGGTCATCTGAAATCGAAAGAAAATATCCGTCCAGCCGTAGTGCAATCCGCATTCCATTATCGTGGTCGCGTTGCGACCTCAGTAGCCAATAACTTTAGCTGAGCGTGTCCGCGGAACAACATCAGCATCGCTTGCCCCGCCGGCTTCCCCAAACAGCTCACCCCGCACATCGTCCATGTTTGTGGACGGCACGTGTAGCGTCTTCAACAGGCACATGGCTAATAGTCCACCGGATAAAATCGCAATAATGCCGTTAGCAGCAATGTGCCTACCGTCGGTGGCGTTAGACATTGGATGTAGGCGGCGATAGGAAATTCGTCGCCATGCATTTAAGTCCGGTCTCCTACTTTCAACTTACTACATATAACCTTGACTTCTACGGCGGACTCGGACACCTATTTTGATTTCAGATTTCTAATATCCATCTTGTAAGCAAAGGGGCTCTGAATTGCTGTAAGAACGCGGAACTTGTATTTCATACTATACGACACTATGGCGAACGCGGAGGAACGGTACAAGCTCTCGCAGGAGCAAATCGACTTCTTCCTAGAAAATGGGTGGCTGAAGTTGAGCAACTGTTTCACGAGAGAGCAAGCAGAGGGTCTACAAGAAACACTCTGGACCAGGTTGGGAATGGATTCTAATGATATGTCAACATGGTACGGCCGTTTACCCTACCTTATGTGGCGCACTTGTGGCGAAAGCACTAACATGACGAGCATAGGCATACTGAGCGAACGAATATGCCCTTCTTCAATGAATTTTCCGTAGAAGAGTTCGCGCCGAAAGCCTGGGCAGGAATCTGCAATCTCGTTGGCGGCAGCGATCGCGTCGATTCCAATGCATCAACGTGGAAAGACGGTTTTATCGTGAATCTTGGAACAAACGAGGGTCACAACAAGGTTGTTCGGCCGCAAGATCTTCCTGGTTGGCACGTGGACGGCGACTTCTTTGTGCATTACCTCGATTCGCCTGAGCAAGCGCTGTTGGTCATTCCGTTGTGGACAGATATTGTCGCTGGCGGCGGTGGAACATATATCTGCCCAGGAGCCATTCCAACTGTGGCGAAGCACCTGTACGAGAATCCTGAGGGAGTCAGCCCAAGGATGACGCCACGAGCGCAAAATCCAGAATTTGTGCAAGAACAAGGGCTGAAGTGGTTTAACGATCTTGCTGCTAGTATGCCCGATGAAGCTTTCGTCGAAGCTACTGGTGTAGTCGGTGACGTCTACCTTCTACATCCGCTGATGCTGCACTCCGCTTCCAACAACCAGCTTCGAAAGGTCCGCGTCATTACCAACCCGCCAGTATCGGTCAAAGAACCCTTTGTATTTGACCGTGCGGATGGGAATTACAGCGCGGTGGAGCGCAAGACATTGAAGGCGCTGGGCAAGGACAGAATTGAAGGTTTCAAGATTACTGGAAAGAGGCAACAGGTCATTCCTGAGCGTGTAAGGATCCAGGAAGAGATGAAGAGGAAGGAAGAAGAGCGGTTGCGTAAGCTGGAGGAAAGAGCGGGACTTGACGAAGCGAGTCAAAGGGTTGCTACTGCTGCGTGAATTTGTATTCGTTGAGTCAATCTGACATGATTGAAATCAGATGATTGTGTTGAGTGCACTTGGATTGGCTGGGTTTACAGTGAATATGGTTCTCACGTTCAGTAATCGCAATGTGAGATTTAGATACGGAGGCGGAAGTGTTCCGCGGTTAGATGTTGCGATACCACATTTCCTCTGAACAGGTTTTTGGGGTAGTGTAGATATTCGTGAGTGCCCCAGAAACGCAATTGAAAGTTGTTGCCAAGTTAGGAATTGAAGGCCAGACATTCGGCATGTACCATGGCTGGTGCTCTGGTCGAGGCCCGATTAAAGATATACGAGCCACACCCAAGTGAGTGAACACCTGTCCTTGGATGCTGACATTGGCTTGATTCGGAAATGGCAAGTGAAGGAGGCCCATAGATTAATAATATGCATCGAAGATCGGCAGGAACACGCAGCTAACTAGAAGCGGGTGAAATACAGGGAAGGGCTAGGGCAAGGTGAGCGAGATAGAGAGGCGGCGCGGCGGATTGCTAAGTAAAGGTGGGTACATAGCATGCGGCGGGTAAGAGTAACGTGGTCTCAATGTGGTGAAAGTCGGTGCAGGGACCGTGCTAGCGCTAGGCTGGAGCATCCGTGCGCCTACTACGGGTGGAACGTGAAGTTAACACATTGCCAGTTCCAAAGCCGCCACGGCCTCCACTTGGAATAAAAGCCCACCTCACCGCTCTCCTCTACTTCTACCCCATACGCCGTGCAGAGGACCATCAACTCACTCTTCCTCTACCACCCACATCCCACCACAGCAAAATGAAGTACACTACTGTCTGCGCTGCTTTCTTTGCGGCCGTTGCTGCTGCGTCTGACGTCAAGCAACTCAAGACGGACAACTTCAAGAGCTTCATTGAGGAGAACGACCTCGTCCTCGCAGAGTGTAAGTAGTTGCCGCATTAACAAATGGATTGATAAATGTCCAAACGGGTGCCCAAACTAACAAGTAACCAAGTCTTCGCGCCATGGTGCGGCCACTGCAAGGCGCTTGCTCCCGAGTACGAGACGGCGGCTACCACACTTAAGGAGAAGGACATTGCCCTCGTCAAGGTCGACTGCACAGAGGAGGCAGATCTGTGCCAGGAGTACGGCGTTGAGGGCTACCCCACCCTCAAGGTCTTCCGTGGCCTCGAGAATGTCTCGCCCTACGGTGGACAGCGCAAGGCCGACAGCTTGATCTCCTACATGACCAAGCAGGCTCTCCCTGCCGTCTCCGAAGTCACCAAGGACACACTCGAGGAGTTCAAGACCGCCGACAAGGTCGTCCTCGTCGCCTACTTCGCCGCCGACGACAAGGCCTCCAACGAGACCTTTACCTCGGTCGCCAACGGTCTCCGTGACAACTTCCTCTTCGGTGCCACCAACGACGCTGCTCTGGCCAAGGCCGAGGGTGTCAAGCAGCCCGGTCTCGTCCTCTACAAGTCCTTCGACGACGGCAAGGACGTCTTCACCGAGACCTTCGATGCGGACGCTATCCGCGACTTCGCCAAGGTCGCCTCCACACCCCTCATTGGTGAGGTTGGCCCTGAGACCTACGCCGGATACATGGCCGCTGGCATTCCCCTCGCATACATCTTCGCCGAGACTCCCGAGGAGCGTGAGGAGTTTGCCAAGGAGCTGAAGCCCCTCGCTCTCAAGCACAAGGGCGAGATCAACTTCGCTACCATCGACGCCAAGTCCTTTGGCCAGCACGCTGGCAACCTTAACCTCAAGGTCGGCACCTGGCCCGCTTTCGCTATCCAGCGCACCGAGAAGAACGAGAAGTTCCCCTACGACCAGGAGGCCAAGATCACCGAGAAGGAGATTGGCAAGTTCGTTGACGACTTCCTCGCTGGCAAGATTGACCCTAGCATCAAGTCTGAGCCCATTCCCGAATCCAACGACGGTCCCGTAACTGTCGTCGTTGCCCACAACTACAAGGATGTCGTCATTGACAACGACAAGGACGTTCTCGTTGAGTTCTACGCCCCCTGGTGCGGTCACTGCAAGGCTCTTGCTCCCAAGTACGAGGAGCTCGGTCAGCTCTACGCTTCCGACGAGCTCTCTAAGCTGGTGACCATTGCCAAGGTTGACGCTACTCTCAACGACGTTCCCGATGAGATCCAAGGTTTCCCTACCATCAAGCTCTTCCCCGCTGGCAAGAAGGATGCCCCAGTCGACTACTCTGGTTCCCGCACTGTCGAGGATCTCGTCCAGTTCATCGAAGAGAACGGCTCACACAAGGCTAGCGCCAGCGTTGGCGAAGCTGTTGAAGGTACGACCGAAAAGCTCGCTGAACAGGCCAAGGCCGCCTCCGAGGTTGCTGCTAAGTCCGCCGCAGATGCTACCGAGTCCGCCAAGGCCAGTGCCTCTTCCGCCACAGACTCTGCTGCCTCAGCTGTATCAGAAGGCACCGAGACGGTCAAGTCTGGTGCTTCTGTCGCTTCCGACTCAGCCTCTTCCGCCGCTTCCGAGGCTACCAAGTCTGTCAAGTCTGCCGCGTCCGAGGTTACCAACTCTGCCTCGTCGGCTGCGTCAGAGGCTTCAGCTTCAGCCTCAAGCGTCAAGGACGAATTGTAAATGACTCGATTCTTGTGTTCGTTTGCTTGTGTTGATGCTTTCGTGTGTACCATTACCCCTTTCAGCATTTGATAGCTTTTCATACATGCTGAGGTATATGGGTACAAAATAGTTATGATTACATGGGGGACAATGACACGGTTTTCGTTTTCTCTCCTTTGGGGGACTCGGGTAGCAATTAGCCAATGGAGTTCCGGTTTCATTCTTCATTATGACTTTCAAGTCTCCTGACTCATGAATGTTGTGATGATGCTGATATGTGTGACCTTGTGGATATACATGTACTGGCTTGATATCTTGCATAGTGAAGAATGGCAATGGATTTGGCATCTTACAGAGTTCTGCTGTGTAGCCAACAATCTGTTGATGCTTTGAGAGTGTCGTCACAGGTTAACATATCAGTCGAGAAGTGAGTTGAAGTGATGAAGCCGTCGCTAGCAAAGCAGGTATATCATGCAAGCCTTTTTTGGAGGCAGTTGTTTGCTCATTTGATCTGTCCTGTTATACTCCTAACCATAACGGCAGCCTCTCTCTCCCAAGTCACAGCTACACCCTTACTCGATAACGCTCCCGCCAATTGACTGCCGCGACTCACACATTCCCGAACTGAATCACCAACTGCATTTTTATTGCTCCTCAGCGTCCGCGCGGATACACCACCCTTGTTCATGAGCTCCTGAACTCTTGGTGACATGTTGGAAGCGAGGGTTCTCCAAAAGTAGCTGGGTAGAGAGGAAGTATCGAGCGCTTGGAGAAGAGGTTGTAGAAAATTGGCAAAGGTCGGGACATGCGAGGGGTCGAGTAGCGGATGCACAGGCGGCTTGATGCTTTCGAGCAGTGATTGTAGCGCTACGATGTTCTGACACCGCGCAGATATCTCGAGCAGCGTGCGGTCCAAGGTGGGAAGCTGGCCCAAGGCTCGTGCAAGTGATGCGAGGGACGATTTCAGCTGCGTCTGGAGATATTCCTGCAGCGGATTGAGCATGAGCGTCGGGTCAAATGTCGTCTCGGTGGTTGATGTCTTTGTGGGAAGCGGCGACAGGAGGTAGAGAGTGAGCAGTGCAGACGTGGTTCTCGACTTGGTGTCCTCAGTTTGCGCAAAGGTGGATGCCGGAGTCTGGCCTGATGAAGATAGTAGCGAGGACATGGAAAACTCCTTGACTACCTGCTGAGCCCGCGACGCGATGCTGCGCTCGCCTGGGTTGATGAGCTCGTTCTTGAGTGTGTTCACCACGTTGACCCTCTCCAGACCTTCTCCCTCTTCGCCTGGCTTTGAAGCGGCAAACAATTGGCGCAGGGATAGCATCGTGTCTGCCGAGCGCACCATGGCTCTATGGTCCTCCCTCTTTGCGCTGCCAACACCGCCCAGTTCTGACATGCGCACCTCGAGCTGCCTTCCTAGCATGAGACATCGCGCGACTGCTCTCCCCAGCTTGACCGTCTCGCAGAGTCTTTCGGCTGTTAGTCGCACCTGCTCAGCGACCTCGTAGCGCTCAATGACCTCCTTCTCCAATGTTTTGTACGACTCAGTCAAACTGGCAACCTGTCCCTCCACCTCGTGCAAGATGTGTCGGCTCGATGCGGCATGTTCTCGAGTGTGCTCTAGTAGGGGCAGCGCCGATTTGGTAGTCAGCGTGTCGATGTGCGTGTCGACTTCCTGAACGTCGAAGAGGACACGCGACAGTGGTGTGGACAGATCTAGCGGCGTGTCCGAGGCGTTGTTGGTCGAGAGGACAAGTGTGTTGGCGAATGACGTCGCTGAGAAGTCTGGATCGAGGAAGGCTTCATAGTCAATGTACGAAGGCTCATCGTCTTTGGACATGGTGCGAGCTTGTTCCAACCATGACGATGCGCAATGCTTGGGTGGGGTGGCTGCCGACAAAGTCGCGACAGGGATCATCGTCTTAGCGCTTGTTGGACCTCCGCATCTTCTCCGCGCCATGCATCTCATTCAAGGGAGCTACATGACTGTACCATTGCCTGACTCAACTGTGTCACCCACAGCCCCTCACGACTATGACCGTTGTGGCTACTCACATCTGCCGATTCTCCTTGATGATACACAATCGAGCTCTTGTGAATGGCTTGGACTCATGCAGCGGAACGCCTGAGGCCGGTGAGTCCAAGGGCTGCTAATGGGGGCACAACTGTTGCCTGAAAGTCCATGTGGCATGGTCTTTCAGTATATCTACCTGAGCATACAAGGCGAATTAACCGTCTCATAACCCTTATTGCTCATCGCTTGCACTCATTTCTTCACCCTATCTGCATTGAAACGTCTACCATTATGCCCACCACGGATATCGCGAATGGTGTCGACAACACAAATGGCACTGCAGGATTTGCCCCAGAAGGCTCCCTCACATCCTTCAAGAACCTCTACCAAGGCCCGCCAGACAAGAACAGGAAGTGGAGCTGGACCGAGAAAGAACCAGAAGACGTTGCGGATCCTGCTGAGAATGAGGAGACTGCCCAGCATGCCCTTATCACCCGGCTTCAGAAGGCGACCGACTCTCGCAAGAAGTACGACATGCACTCAATCATTATCCAGTCACCGTGGTTAAAGGATGCCCTCGCTGAAATCCTGAAGGACTATCCCGGTATACATTGTGGATTGAAGCGACTGGAGTTTGCAGCGCCATTTACTCCTTTCGTCCATCGATGGTCTCAGCTACTTGAGTACAGAAGCAGGAAACATCTCGATGCCACTACTGCCAAACATGTCGAGCTATTGTATGGAGTACTCTGCGCTGAGCTGAAGGATGTTATCAAGACACTTGAAGACTACGTTAGCCACGGTATCATAACGTTTGATCACATCTGGACTATGTATCAACCTGGTGCTCTCATCTACTCAAACTCCCACAAAGGAGCATATGGAGTCTATACGCTGAAATCTGGGTCCTACGGTAACACCCCGTGTGGCAGGATCTACCAGCTCAACGTTGAAGCCATCGACTGGAACGGCACCTCGTTTGGACGCAGTAGCCAGACTATCCGACTTGGGGAGTTCCACGGCACTGCCCGTATTCTGGGACTCTCAGCTTTCCCTTTGTCCTTTCATCCCTACGAAGCCAAAGTCAAGGAAGCGCTGGTCAGCCGTGGTAAGAAGTTCGAAGCTCTTGCAGGCAGCCACTACATGGCCTACGAGGGCTTCGCAGTCACATCGGACAGGGATGGTAACGAGGCATCCTACATGTGTACTGGCCGTATCATCGTCGACTCGGACAGCTATCAGCGCTTCTCTTCTCGTTCTGTTGGTCGTATTGAGCCTCTTTCTGCGAAAGAATATGCAAAGGAACCTGAAGGTGCCCCTGAAAGGCTGGAAATCCAGGACCCAACTGAAATGAAGTATGTCTTTGGAAGTCAGGAGAAAGAGGAACGCCCAAGACTCACCGAACATCACCATCTCCTCTGCTTGCCTAGAGTGAGGGGCTACTCGCTCAAGAAGAAGAAATGGTTGCTCTTCTACGTCGAACTGATTCAAGACATCAAATTCAATGAGAATGCCTTTGCCTCACTCGTTCTTCCCGAAGATCAGAAAGAGCTCATTCTCGCGTTTGCAGAGTCGCAGGCCATGAACCAAACAGGCTTCGATGATGTTATCAGTGGCAAAGGCCGTGGACATATCACTCTTCTCAGCGGTCCTCCCGGAGTCGGTAAGGTAGGTTCTATCTGTTTCCTTGTTAGAGTATAGCTAATCAGTATATTGACAATCTTTAGACTCTTACCGCTGAGTCTGTGGCCGAGCACATGCGCGCTCCACTGTTCATGATGTCGGCTGGTGATCTGGGCATCGATCCCGACCAAGTCGAGACCAAACTCACCAACATCCTCGAGATGATCTCCAAATGGAACGCTGTTCTTCTTCTCGACGAATGCGATGTATTTCTCGAAGCTCGCAGCACGCACGATTTGGAGCGAAACAAGCTTGTGTCCATCTTCCTGCGTGTGCTAGAATACTACGAAGGCCTATTGTTCTTAACCACCAACCGTGTTGACAACATTGATGCTGCCTTCCAGTCTCGTATTCACATCAGTCTGGCATACCCGAATCTTACATCTGCCTCGCGGAAGAGCATCTGGCAGAACTTCCTGAAGAGCTCGGGAGGCCTGCACGAGTGGAAAGATGACGACTTGGAAGACTTGGCAAGCGTGGAGTTGAATGGACGCCAAATCAAGAACGTTTTGAAGAGCGCATCGCTGCTCGCTGCGAGAAAGAAGGATGGCCTCAACAAGAAGTATGTGGACATGGTTTTGGGGATCGAGAAGAAAAGGCCAGGCGTTGCTGCAGGCTTTTAGAAGATGGAGTGAAACTTGAGCTCGCTAGTCGCTATACGGCCAAAGCTACTTATCACTGCCTCCTGTTACACTGATGGGAACGACCCAAGTCCTGTTGGCGGTTTATTTCCTTGTCTGTCAGCCCGGTGTCATGTTGGGCTTCTAGAGAGGGAACATTTTCATTCTTAGTGTCGTTTTGGCTAGCTATCGTGATTAGATCAACAGGAGTAGAGGATATGAATTCCTTTTATTGAGAAACAAGAACGATAGAAAGGACCCAACACAGGCTCATGCGTCATTTGGAATCTGGAATGAGGCGGGGTACCTGATAGCGATTGAATACGAAAACGACTAGGAGTTTCTCTTGATGTTGGTCCACGAAGGGTTCTTCAACTTGTCGATAATGAGAGGCGAAATCATCTCAATCAAATCGCGTAGCATTAGCCTTTGAGTGGGTATATCTTGCTTTCAACTGACATAGCAGGCAGGATATGTCACGAGTTCTCAATGCATTTGATGCCAATCAACCTTGGTAGTCGGAAGAAAGCGAGTAGCAAGACGTTGAGAAAACAGTGTTTGAGGGAAGTAAGTTTGCATTGAAAAGACCTGGGACTAACTTGAAGTCGATCAAACACGACGCCCAAACAAGGTCGCTTCATCAGGAGTAGTAGCCGCAGCAGTGATTTGCCAACAAGTTATGTACTCAAAGCAGACCATGATCATAATCCACGACTTCTCCAACCGTGCCCTCAAAGCTTTTTTCTTGTTTTCTTGTGATAACAACGTGGTTCGTTTCGTTGTTTTCTTCTTACCAGGAAGTCCTTCCAATCCACGAAACCTCTAGGATCGACGACAGACTGTCGCAAATATGAATAGTGCGCCGTGTTGTCCGAGAGGCATACATGTAGCTTGATTGGAAGCACAAACCCAGCCTAGTCCGGTCTTTTGCTTGCAGTGCAAAACAGAAGATGACTAGTATTGAAAGGCGCTCCGTTGTACCGCCAGGTGAATGCGGTAGCCTAGGGGAGATAGAAGGGCCGCTGAAACTCCATAGTGTAGTAATGTGCGCCATGGTGTAGCAACGTATCAAATAGGGAGTGTAGTTGTGAGGCTGAAGACGATAATTGTTGTCAAAAGCCAGAAATGAGAGCGACATAGTGTCGCCGAGGGAGACGTGGGATAGCCCTGAAAGAGCTACGAATATCCAGCAGCGTCGTGAATAGGGTATAGCCGTACCAAAGAAGATCGTGCTCAGCCGTAAACCTCTACATGAGGAATGCTGGGCTTTTGAAAAGACTATACTAACCACAACCGCCAATGCTGTTGAGTAGAGAATGGAAGTGAGAACTAGAAACCTAGAAGCGCACGGAGCTGTAGAATGCGCTCTACTATAGAGGCAGAGGCCTCCAAGAACGCAGTCGGCGAAACCAGCCGACCGACACAAAGCAAAAACTAGACGCGACTCTGACAGACCTTGGTATATAGTACATGGAGAAAGGTCCGATCGTTATAACCGTATTGCGCCGATGATTCGATTCGTCAAACCTGAAAGTGGAAATCCAGGTATTCCGTACCGTGTCGTCGGAACCGATCGCATAGTCGTAAAAAGGAAGAAATTCAATAATGCACTCGGTGGCAAAGCGCCAAATGCCATTGCAGGCTCTGAACAGAGGGTTGTTGGGTGACATGGTAACGTATGTTAGATGTCAAAGTCAACACAATGCGCAGATAACCAACACCCACCAGACTCTTTTACGAGGCCGGAGGCGGGCCAGTGGGTTGTGGCCTAGGGTTTCGCTGAGGATTCTGACCGTTTGGTTGACGATTCTGTTGGTTTTGTGGAGGACCTCGGCGTTGTCCTTGAAATTGACCACCGCCACCACGTCCGCCACGGAAACCTCGAGCGTTGGCGTTACCGCGTGCGGCACCGTCTTGTTCTTGTGGCTGACCTTGGTTCGGAGTGCGCTGGGCGTTGGACATAGGGCGAGGAATGGACTCGGGCGATTCGTAAACGTATAGGTTCTTTTCGATGACCTGGGGAATGGGCTGGATCTCTGTACCAAGCTCTTGTTCGATCCTGTAAAGATTGAAGCGGTCTTCCCAGTTGATCAAATTGATAGCCAGACCCAAATGTCCGAAACGACCAGATCGACCAATCCTATGCAGATATGTCTCGGCGTTCTTAGGGAAATCAAAGTTGATTACAACGTTGACGGCTTGAATATCGATACCACGAGTGAGCAAGTCCGAACAGACGAGGTTTCGGCATACACCATTGCGGAAGTCGTGGAAGACACGATTACGGTTGTGCTGAAGCATACGCGCATGCGAGTAGAAGCAGGAATATCCAAGCTCAGTGATCTTCTTAGCAAGAAGCTCGACACGGTTCGTCGAATTACAGAAAATGATGGACTGGTTAATCTGGAGCTTGTTGAAGAGGGTGTTCAAGCAGTGGACCTTCTGCTTCTCCTCAACAAAAGCGTAGTATTGAGTGATACCACGGAGCGTCAGCTCATCCATGAGGTTAATTTCGTACGGAGAGTTCATGTGCTTGTCCTGTAGTGGTTTAGCAAATCTTGTATGTTGCAAAGGCTCACTAAACATACCTTGAAGCTCTTGACTACAATAGGGAAGGTAGCAGAGAAAAGCATGACTTGCCTGTCCTTGGGGTGGAAGCCAAGAAGCTGCTCTACAACTGGGGTAAATTCAGGTGAGAGGAGCTTGTCAGCCTCGTCCATGACAAATGTTTGGCAAGCGGAAAGATCCGCTACGCCTTTTCCAGCCAAGTCGAGGATTCTGCCCGGTGTTCCGACAATGATGTGAACGGGGTCGCTCAAACGTATAATGTCGTCCTTCAGTCCTGTACCACCAGTCGAGACCATGACGTTGATACCGAGGTGCTGTCCCAATTGTTTGCATACTTGGGATGTTTGTAGCGCGAGTTCTCTGGTGGGTACAAGGATCAGAGCTTGCGTCTTGGGGCTCTTGGGGTTTATACGCTCGAGGGTGGGAATAACAAAGGCGGCAGTCTTTCCAGTACCGTTCTTCGCTCGCGCAAGAATGTCTCGACCGGTGAGGGCTACTGGGATTGTCTCTTCTTGGATAGGGGACGGCTTTTCGAATCCGGCCTCGAAAATGCCCATCATAAGCTCGCGCTTGATGAAGAAATCTTCAAACTCGAGGCCCTTGGTCGCTGTAACGTCCTGACCTAGCGTTAGCACACGTCCCAAAACGATAACTCGCAGGCTCATAGCGTACCTCTGTCTGGGGTCGCGCATCCTTGGCTGGCGCGTTCAGCCCGGCTTTCCAGCTTGCCTCTCCTGACGGCGCAGCATCGCTAGGAAACATGTCAGCGCGTGGGTCTTGCTTCTTTGGGCATTGACTCACCTCAGCTGCGTTGCTGCTAGTTGGTTGGTGATTTCTGAAGTCATTGTGTATGTGGGGTCCACCGAAGGTGGGGTTGCTGGTCGGGACGTCAAGGTCTAGTGGTGTGGATAGATATGCAATTGGTGTGTGCACAATGCTTGCGGTAGGGCAGAGCAAAGCAGATGTAAAGTGAGGGGTTTGGACGTGGAAGTCGAGGTGGTGTTTCCCGAAGAAAGTGGGGTTCGGCAAGTGCGGGATCGGGGTGCTTCTGGCTTGATGGCGACTCGAATGTCGAGTTGTTCTAGTCGTGTGCGGTGTCGAGGCAGCTGGTTGAACCTCGAGAGAGTCGCAATGCCGTTGTTTCGCCTTGTAGAGTGGTCTGCAGGTGGGTGTTCGCGCGGGATGTACTGCGAGCAGTAGGAGTCAGTATGAACCTCGGGAGGCGGAGCGCAGAGATGATGGTGTAATTTTGTGCAGCTGAGGGCGGTTTGTGTGGTGTTGTGGTAGCTGAGCGGGCCGCTTTATGCAAGCAGGAATCTGAAGCTGGTGGAGGGCAGGGGCCCGTGCGTGCTTGTCATTGGCCCTGCTGACGTCGGTCCGTCCCTTCTATATGCTCAACATTAGCCCAAGTTCTTTGCCCACGTTCCAAGTCCGCGCCTGATGTATGTCGCCGTATCCCGTGTCATGGACAGAGTGTGAGTACTAACCATCTACATAGACTCCTTGACCTGAACCCTGTCCATCAATCTTTTGTATCAATTGGTCGATTTAACTTGCGTCTATAACTACCCGTCGCCACACGCCTCTCGTGTAGATCCAAATAGGACCATGTCGTCTCTCCTCAGCCTCTCACAGACTTTCCGCACACTCAGGATACCAAAAGCTACCAAAACAATGTCTGCCCACTTCTTCTCTCCCTCTCAAACATCCCGACATATCGTCCTACCACGAACGCGCTTCTACTCTTCGGGCGGCTACCGTCACTACCGATCCCAGGTAAAGATGAACGAACTTGTTCTCTATGGACTCATGGGAACCAACATCGCCATCTTCGGGTACGCATATTACGTCAAGGAGCAAGCTAGGCAGGGCTTCTCAAGGCCGTTTGTGAATTTCATGAACAAGATGACGTTAAACCTCACTGCGTTTCAGCATGGAAACTACTTCTCGCTCCTCACTTCCATCTTTACGCACATAGACATCGGCCATATATTTTCCAACATGTTCACCGTGTACTTCCTGGGTTCTTTCTTGGCTAGTGCGCCCATCATAACGCCCTTCCGCTACCTGACCATTGCTCTTGGCTCTGGAATTGCGGGGTCTGTCGGCTACCTATTCAACCGGTATTATCAGTTGCAGGCTCAAGGTCCTCATACCAGAGACTATACGCGCGGTTTGGGATTCTCCGGAGCCGTCATGGGCATCAGCAGTGTAGCGGCGTGTCTGGCACCACATTCTAAAGTGATGATATATGGTCTCGTGCCAATGCCACTTTGGGCTCTTGTTACGGGCTATGCATTCTACGATGGCTTCGGTCTCAACGACGCGAACTCGCCCATTGGCCATGCGGGACACCTAGGAGGACTGGCGTTTGGACTTGTGTATTACTTTGCTAGGCTGAGGGGTTTAAGGTTGTGAGTTCCATAACATAGATGGGATACCCTCAGCTTATCTTGAAGACGCGAAGGGTTTCCTGCTGACAACATATGTACTGTATGCTTCGAGCCTTCACAATAAGGTGACTGGACTTCATGGCCCGTATCCACATTCTGAATACCATAATCTGTTACCAGCTGCAGACGGATGATACATACGCCTAACACTATGCTTCTTCATTCCTATCGCATATGCGGTTCCGGGACGCCGATAGGTCTACACAAACACCGCCATACAATTCGATCCAAATATGCTATCCAAGAAATTGACAAATGGAATACAAGATCGTCCTGGCTCTCCAGCTGTGAAGCATATCTGCATTCAATATATCAGCATGTCTCCGACCGTCAATTAATCGAGGTATAGTAGCTTACCAGAATCTTCGATTTCACTTCAAACTGTCTCCTTGGACGGGCTGGCAACTTCCAACTCGTTACCAGCGCCAAGCTCTGGGCCGCCGTTCGCACCATTGTCAGCTTCAGAAATGTACTTTGGCAAGCCTTGTGGTGTATATGACTTGTTTGGAGTGTGCTTGGGTGTCGTAGATTCCTCCACTTCCATCTCCTTTGCTTCTTCCTCGTCAGAACTGTCGATGATGACCTCTTCAGACAAAGCGCTCTTGCGTGGAGGCGGCCGTTTCCGCTTTACCGCGTCCTTATCCTCATCTGTCTCCTCATCGATGAGCTCTTCAGACCGGCCGCTCTTCCTCGGCCTGCCACGCTTCTTGGGGATTTGACCTTTAGCCTTCATCCGTGCTGCTTTGGCAGCCTTTTTACTGGCAGCCTTCATACTGGCAGCTATGGAGAATTCTTCGTCCTCGTCAGATCCTTCTTTCTTCCATGCACGACCTTTGCCCTTGAAGTGTTTGGGTTTAGCGGACTCGGGCTCGGTTTCTTCTTGAAGGAGAGCCATGGCCTCTTCATCCAGTGAGGCTAGTAGCGCGTCGTCAATGTTCTTGCTGATTGACGCGACTGATACTCTCCTGCCCTGCGCAGCTGGTGATGTGTTACTTGAATCCTGTGCATCTCCATTTGTTGGCTCTACATCCTCAAACAACTGCGAATCGTGATAGTATGGTCTCTGTTGTGCAGGCTTTCTTGTGCGAAGACCACGTCGGGTGGTGCCTGCTGATGCGGCAGTCGGATCTGGAGAAGCTGCAGTAGAGTCTGTCTCTTGGGCTATCTTTCCATTGACTTTTGGTGTGACGTTTGTGTTGACAATGATGCCTGCCTCGGCTACACTCACGGTATCGCTAGGCGTAGCTTGAGTGGGATCTTCTTCAACTACAGCTCCACTTTCAGTAGTAGACCCCTCAGGCTTGACCATGTTAGCAAAATATACTGGTGTCTCGGAAAGTACACTTACAAAATTCTTCTTCTTCGGTGTTTTCCTGGTGCTCAGTTTCAAGATATGGCTTTTCTTCGGCGAGTCTGAAGTCGGTACTGGGGCTGGCGATTTCGGAGCTGTGAAAGGTTTAGCTCAATCACAACAGAACATTCAAGCAAGATTCCGTTTCAAATCATCATGAGGTTTCGGCCCAGCAGGGTTCTGGCAAACGTGACAGGACTACACAAATCGGGCAATCAATCTTCAACATAGTTTTAGAAATTCACATACCAGATCGAACTGGAAGAGGAGATGCAATCGCAGATGCAGAGACCTCATCGATCGTAGTTTCCATCGGGTCCTCTAGCTCGTCATCTGGCGAGATGGTCTCCTCCGACTAGATACGTCAGCGTGGAGTAGAAGACATGTACATAGTGAAACTCACAATAGGCTTCTTCCTTGCTTTGCGTGTCGAAGACTTGCGCTGCCCATTGAAGGTGATCATCGGTGCTGTGGGCGTCGCAATCTCAGCCACGGGCGCCGATGCTCCAACGTCTTTGACGACTTCACTGTCGCTCGCTGAAGCGACGACCTCCTCGGACTTATACAGTCAGCTAATAGACAGAAGCTCAGCGGGTGTTACTCACGAGTGGCTTCTTACGCGCCTTACGCCTCTTCTTGCCAGAGGGACTAAAGTCTTCCGAGTTGGCGACGGCAGTCGATGTCGCAGGCGAAACCGTGCGCCACAATCCATTGCCATTTGTACTTGCAGACTTCTTGGGGCGGCCAACTTGACCACGAGCCTTGGCTGCTTGAGGTTTGGCCTTAACGGGTGGGGCCTCCTCGTCCTGGTGCATTCAGTAAAGGACAGATTTTGATTCACCGTGACAATAACTCACAGTTGAATCAGAATCCTCAAACATGCGCAAAGCTGTGTAGTACAATGAGAGACCACCTGACTTTTTTTGAGACTCTACCCATTCTTCGTACGAAGGAAAAGGACCGTTCTGATTTGCTTCTTTCCAATCCATGAACTCGCGATGGCCATGCTTGTCCTCCCAAAAAACGGACGAGCTGTCGCTAGACTTGTGAATACCCTTCTTTGCAGATGCCTGGTGGCCGTTCGGGGCCATGATGGACACAAAAAGTCTCAATGGTAGCCAGGGTTGAGCAGCTGTAAGAAGCGCAAGAACAGATGAAAGAAATTGACGCGCGCTAATGATGCTGACCCAGAAATGCGCGATAGAAATCTGTGCCGATTAAAAGTATGAAATGAAGTGGCGTGAGGAGATGCGCGCGAGGTTGACGAGTGTCGTGAGGAAAGTCGGTGTCGTGAAGTGACAGAAGAGATCCAAGTCCATCCGAGATGATCCACGTCTCGTGGCACGTTAGCTCGGAATCAGCAACGTCGCCAATTGCGATGAGGCGGGCGGTGGCAAACTTCTTACCGAAAATAAGCAATTGGCTTCAATTGAAACTTGAGTCAAATCGTGATGCAGACGTCGCTCTAAGGTGGAGATGTGGAAAGTGGGAATGGAGGGTCCGCGCAAAAGGGAAAAGAAGGTGCGCTAATAACCTCCAATTTCAGCTCGACCACTTATCGGATCGAGGTATATCAACAACTTTAGTTTCACTCCTCAACAGACATCGTAAAGCCAAAGGCTCGATGGCATGTTATTCGATATTTAAGTTTACCATGTTCAGCTCTACCTTTTTTCTGCACTCATGTGCTTCGGGCAAGTACTCTATGCAGTGGTGATGACATCTTCTCTATCAACGCGAATTTCTGCAAACATAAAATTGTTCGGTACCACACGAAGCCGTCAATCGCTAGGATAGCTCTTGTCAATCTTAGGAAGGCCTGCGTATATCTTTCAGATGCCATGTGTTTGATGTCAACATCGCACTACAGCTCAGCTCCGTAACTAGTGGAAGTATGATGAGCGTAGGAGAGACGCATGCTCAGAGACCTGCGAGCTGACGACTTGCTAGTCTGTTGTTCATGTTACAAGTGCTAAGGTCGACCGTGTTTGTCTGTGCGCAATGATACTGTAGTATCATGTTAATATCCTGGTGACCACACTGCGACAAGTAGGGTAGTGTTCGACTGCCATGTGAGAACCGTCATCACATATCACACTGACAACCAATTTTCTACCGCATACCTCACGATGAACAACTATATCATCTCGGTAGCGATATGCTGTTTATGTCACACATGAAACAGAGACTAATAGCATGGTCATACTCCATGAATAGCATTGAAATACTATGGGCGACCCATAGATGCCATGATAATCTTCTCAAACCCATGGATCTGGTATATACAAAGAGGAATGCACGAAGCCCCAAGTCCAAAACTAACCCATCATGAGCCCAACCTGATGTCGCAAACATGCGATCGTAAAACCACGCAGAAAGCCACTACGCAAGATGCAAAGTTGGGTATACAAGGACAACCCTTCCACCTTTTCAATGTAACAAGACAAATTTGCTCCCGCAGAAAGATGGTGAGCGAAGGAAATGAAGAAAAAAAATCGCGCGCAAGATTAGCATGCTCTGTGCAGACAGAAAAGTGATAGCGTAAGCCCGAAGCCGTCATGAAAAGCGCGAAAAGAATAAAGATATCTCGATGAATTAAACAATGATTGCGAAAGACGACCTCCTGTCACCTACAATACATGGTGAGAGGTCGGAATTATAGAAGGCGACTGGTAAAATAGATCCAGTCGCGGTGATCAGCCAGCAGTATGTCACTAGAAAGACTCGGGTGGGCTCGGCATTCCATGGGCGCTACCATCCTCCTTCTCCGGCTCTTGTACGCTGTGGTTTTCTCTCTGCACTGGCTCAAGCTTCAGTTTTCCAATGGGCTTGCCAATGCCCTTCATGAACCCAGCTTGATCGTTGCTGTTTTCATCCTTCTCCTCATCTAGCTTGCGCTTCTTACGAGCCATTTGTTGCTGCTCTCGGAGAGGACGTTTCCGAGGACTGGAGATCTTGCCCGTAGGTGGCAAACGGGGTTTGGGGAATCGCTGCTTCGGGGGGAGATCGTCATCTTCAACAAGCGGCTGACTATTGTTGTCATGAAGTTTGCTGAGGAGCCAGTTCTGCAGAAGACCAATCTGGTTTTCAGCGGTCTGTACGGTAACGGGCTCGAATTTTGACGGTTCAGGCATGATGACGCCAGTAGTTGCGATGTTGCTGAGTAAATTAGCGGGACCCTTGTGGAAGCATTTCGCCCAACGTACCTGTTATCCTGTCTGGCATACGCATTATGCACCCTGTTTTGCAGCAAATGTAACGGCACACTAGATGTGAGTCCGAACTCAATATCGAGACCAAGCTCTTTGAAACCAAAGAAGTCTTCGCCGATGTCCTCGGCGAAATCGCCTCCCACGAACTGCTCGCTACCGTCATTGAAGGCACCGGCACCGTCAGCGCCAGCGTTGTCCATAGCTGGTCGCAGAAGTTCAGTGTAGTACGATTTCATCCTATCGTGCATACCACCGAGCTTTGTACCAAGCCTTTCGACATCGTCTTTGACATAAGTTTCCAGTGACTCAAGATCGACGCCATTAGCATGCAAAGAATGAAGCACGGCTTCTTCCTGGGTAAAACGCGGTGCCCAGTTTGTAGCCTGGCCGTTGGGAAGGATGATCGGTGTGTCCGACTTCATCTTTGGCGTCTCGCGGTAGATTCCCAGGCTTGCAACAAGATTTTGGAAGAATTTTGCCGCGATATCAGTCACGGCGTCAAGAGCGGACGGCTGGAACTCTTCGAATCCAGCATGATAGAAGACCTTGCCAACGCTGCGCTGCAGGGCAGCACGACAGACATAAGGAGCCATGATCGGCCCATCCTCAGACGTGACTATTGGCTCAATGTCTGCCTCGTGAAAAGGCTGTGGCTCATATCTCTGGAACTGGTTTTGGTACAACTAAAAGGGTCAGCGGTTGTACTCCTACAGAATCCGGAGAAAGACCTACCTGTGACTGAATCTGCATCTGTTTGACGATGCCAATCTTTGCACAGATTTTCCTGGTTTCTTGCAATATGTGGTTGTTACCATCGAACTTGTGCACGAGCGCACTGTCAGGGGAAATGAACTGTCCTTTCGGCAAGATACGCATGTACTCTTCCGCTTGTGGAATAACATAACCTTCAGCGTCCTCGACCCATTGCAGACGCTCAGAAAGGTCAGGAATGGTGCACACAGGGTCGTAGTAATCAGGAATCTGACGCTCTTCTTCCCCTTCAATGCCTTCCGCAAGTGATTCGCCAGCTGTGGCCTGAACGCCGTCTTTGCCGTCCGGCGCAGAAACAGCTCCACCAGCAGACTCTTCTTCGATAGCCTGCTTTCGGTGTCGTAACCATCTTCTCATGCCAGCTTTAGTGCGCAGAATGGCAGGTTCATCCGGTTGTAGATGGTCGTCACGGAACAATCTGTGCCTCTCTGATGCGATGATTGCTCGATCTTTCTTCGTCACTTGTTTCCAGGTTTTGTATTCCAGGTCGTCGAGATCGGCATCCTCTTCCAAAGCATCGCTGACTGAAATACCAGTGCCGTCGGCTTCCGATACATCGGCTTGACTGCCATTCACGCCGTTCCGCGAGATGCTGTTTGGCCCTAATGGTGTCAATGCACCGGGTGGTGGAGGTGTTGAGAAACCATTGACGCTCCCTTCCATTTCAGAGTCAGCTCGTAGAAACTCATTCTTCAGGTTGGATACTGCGTTGTTAAGAGACGGTACTGGCGGCTTCGTTTCTGGGCCCGGCGTATCTTCCAGACCGGCTGGAGGAGCCTTCCGTGCCGCGTTTGAGCCTTTGCCTCCTTTGCTTGGTGCCTTTCTGCCCCGTGAAGCCATGATAGGTTCCTCATCTTCGCTGTCATCAGCGCCATCAGCGTCTGCATCGCCATTACGCATTCTCCGCTCCTCAGCCTCGACCTCGGCGCGATCACGAACGGTAATATCAGGAATGAGAGGTACGAGCTTCTCTGTTTCCTTCTTCATATGCAAGGCCTTTTTCCGGAGGAAATGGCTCGGGTCTGCGTTGTACTTCAGACAATTCGACCATATAAGCATGAGGTCTTCCACGAACTCCT
Organism: Alternaria burnsii; assembly: GCF_013036055.1. Classification (NCBI taxonomy): domain Eukaryota; kingdom Fungi; phylum Ascomycota; class Dothideomycetes; order Pleosporales; family Pleosporaceae; genus Alternaria; species Alternaria burnsii. Next base: position 2,278,688 of record NW_024066107.1, on the reverse strand, counting down.
TCTTGGATTTGTACTGTAACTGCTTGAGCTTCTTCATCATTGTGCCAATGTCCATGGGGTGTTTGATCACATTGTAGTAATCTGGGGCCTCTCGCTTGTTGACGCGCTGGAGGAAGGGGTGGGCATGTTCGTTTGCCTTGAGTTCCATGAGGACCTTCTCCGTGCTCTCGTAGAGCTCCTCCTGGCCGACCCGATCTTCGTTTGCCCATTTACTCCTATTCTTACGGACTTCGCTGATGAGGCTTCGTAGCTGCGCGTCTGTCGCATGAACTCTGTCTCTTTGCGCATCGATGCGGGAGATGAGGTGCTTGAGGGTAAGGCTAGACGCCCCGAGGTTGGTGGTGCTCAAAGTGCCCTGCTGAGGGGCCACGACGGCGCTGTTGGGCGGTGCATTCGCAGGCGTTCCAGATGTTTCTATCTCCACTTGGCGGTCGAGCTCGTCAAGCTTCTGCTGTTCCAGCATCGCGTCACGGTCGCTCTCCAATGGGTAGAACATGGTCTGGAAGCTCCGCTTTGCAGCATCCTCGGCTGCCTTTTTATCTTGTTGCAGCTTCTTGCGCACATCATCTGATGTCTTTGTGTGTTCCAACGAAGGTGTCCCAGTCCGGTCGTGACCTGACTTGTTCGATATGGAGGGCACGCGGAGAAGGCTTGGCGTGCTGGGAGCGGCGGCAGCAAGGCCATTGGTTGAGCCTTTCGTGTGTAAGGGAGAGGTGCGGGTATCGTCGTCATCTTCATCGTCTTCGTCATCGCCGTAGTCGTCCTCGTCGATGGTGCGGGTTAGCTTCTTCGGGGTGATGGCTGGTCGCGCGTCATGCGCCGGAGCATCACCGGATGACGCCTCGTTGTCCAGGGCATCAACAGCATCGCCTTCGTATGTGCCGCCGAGCACTGAAGCCAGACGCGCTTCGGTGCGTAGGTAGTGTTCGCGCCAACGCGCCGCCCGAGGATCTTCCTCCGCGGCGATGTCTCCCCCATCCCCGAAGTTGTTCGCGTTGTGGTTTGACATGGCCTCATCGTTCAGCGCATTGGGAGTCCGCAAACGGGTCGCATTAGGCGGTTGATGGAGAGAGCGGCTATGGATTGGGCGTTCTCGCGATGATGGCGGATATGGAGACGCACTGAACGACATAGTCGTCGTCGTGGGTTGTGGGGGGTGGTCTTGGCGGTTCGCGGCCTCACGGGGATGGCCCGCCAGCAGGGCGACCGTCTTCCAGGTGTCGCAACGCGATAAAATCAAGCATGTGAGAAGAGTCTACGGCGTGCGAGTCGATTTCTGATGACTGCGAGATGGAAAGGGGTGCTGTGGGCTCGCGTCTTGATGGCCAAAGATGCGGCCTGTGAGTTTGGTCGTTGGTTTAAAGTCGATAGTTGCAGGTTGACCTATCCCTTCTCCAGGCACGCCTTAGCGTTAGCACCTCGACTCCCGCAACGAACCCCATGAATCACCCACATCCCATTATCAGAACCCTTGATCCCAGCGCCTACGTGTCGGAAGCATTTTCCAGCATGATAATTTATTCTATGTGCGCCTGAGATGCTCTATCGTCGCCTCCAGTGGCCTTGCACACGCTGACATGGCGCCGATGGCATGGACTGTGCTCCCTGGCCGTATCTGGGTCACGTTCTTGACCAAGGAGCCCGTCTTTTCCAACTCTCATCCAGCAGAACCTACCCTGAAAATGCTCTGTGCATCGTATTTTGCAGCTGTACAAATGTAAAGGACGGCATAACCCCTTTGAGTCGCAGTCGACTTTGATGCAGCTCGAGAAATACAAGCTTCTTCATACTCATGTCCCTGGGGAAGCCCCCGCATTTCCTTAATCGCAATGCTGAGATCAACCTCAAGATGCAAGCCAGCAGAGATAGCGTCAGGTACCAGGACTCGGAGCTGCGACCTGGGTCTACCCGCAGTTTCCTAGGTTGTCGATTTTCACAGGTTCCACACGTGATCGACAGGCATGATACCATGATAGGTTAGCCCGTGTCTGCAAGCCAGTTCCGCAAGATGCCAGCTCGTGGCAGCATAGCAACGCTCGGTAGCTCCAGCCGCCCACCCGTAGCAGCGCTCTGTCCCCACGACTTGATTATGTTCCCTGAGCGCTCATAGCCGCAGCCAAACGACCACACGATGCGCATACGGAAGCCGTTTGCTGGTAGGTAGCACGAACTCGTTCCATACGTCAGAGAGAGCTTTAGGCACTGCGCCCGAGCAATCAACAGACATTCCTCTTCGACTTGCTCGCAGCTCTCATACAACACCAAGCTGACGCGTCCACAGGCGCTTTCGTAGCCCTGATCTTCATCAGCGCCGGCGCCGGGTTTTCCCCGCCCGACTACAAGATCCCCTCGTACAAGCAATCCGACAAAGCACTACATTTTCTCGCCTTCTTCCTTCTTACACTATGCTTCTACTGGATACTAGAGACGAGTCGAAGGAAAGTCTTACAGCTCACCTTCACGGTGTGCACGATTGGTCTGGGGATTGCTAGTGAAGTTGTGCAAGGCTTGTTGCCTGTAAGTCAAGATGCGCCCGAGAAGAAACGGCTCAAGCACAGGGCCATGGGTCGAATTACACAAAACTAACTTGTTCCAAGATTCATCGTGACTTCGATTATTACGACATCGTAGCCAACGTCCTCGGTTCGCTCCTCGCTCTCGGCCTTTGTAATTGGTACCACAAGCGCATGCTCGAGCGAAAGAGAGCTGCACGCGGATATACAGCCGTTGCCGGGGACGAGGAACGAGACATTGAGCTGGGTGAGAATGTGGAAGGGCAGGAGTCCGGTGTCATCCGATCCACTGTTGACGAAGAACTTGAAACATGGGACGAGAATGCAGAAGACTGGGACACTACTGAACCGGAGCCCGTAAGTGGGAAGAAGAGTCTTGACGATGGAGGTGATTTGAGTGAGGGGAAGAAGCGAAATGACTGAAATGATGACACTGTATGACGTGCATAATGAAAGTTGCACTTGGGCTGGAGTAACGAAGCACTGGATGTTGCAGTTCTTCACGTCTTATATCCCACGCTTGCAACAACACGTGCTGCTCATGTCGTAAGTGAACGGCATATAAGCCCCGCAGTCAGCCAGCTGTACGAGCATTTGATACCCAGTAAAATCACCAACATGGACGCAAGGTGGTGCAAGTCGACTTGGATATTCGTCTACAAGTTCATAGCTAGCTCTCGGTGCTGCTTATGCAGGCTTTCCCGAGCAAGCTTCAACCATGATTTCGTCATTTGGCCTGTCCCTTCTTCTGGATTCATGCATTTTCCAGTATGACATTCCGAAAGAACCCTAAGACCCCACACCAAGCGCCATGATCATTCCCTTTTCGAACCACACGCTACTTAAGCAGTAGTAGTCTTAGCAGCGGCCTGGTTGGGGTTGATCTTCTTTCCGTCCTTGTTGTACCTGACACGTGGGGGAGGAGCACGGTTGCGGCGGCCTTCACGGGAGCGGACACTGCCAGTGTGTTAGAAACGAGTTCATCCGAATCCTTGTGCGGGCTGAACGTACCGGACGATCTTGCCGTGGATAGCGCAGGAGACGCAGTACTGGAGCTTCAGGTACATCTTGGGGACAGTGTACTCGGGGAAGACGGAGGCATCAGAGATATCACCTGTGTGTTGTTAGTCCTCAATGCCCTGAAGTCGCCGCTTCGCTATTTGTCGTGTTCGGCGCAGCGTCAGAGCGATCGTGAGACGTACGGATGGCGGCGGACTCGACCATGTTGCGGATGGTGAATCTCTTGATTGCCTTGTCCTTGGGTGTGCATCGTGAGCAGTTGGAGCAGCGGATGGGCTTGACGTGGCCGCGGCCCTTCTTGTTACGACCGTTGGACGCGCGCTTCTTGACCATGGTTGCGGCTGATTCTATCGAGTTTTGTAAGCGGGAGTGTGCGTTGACGAGGTACGGGAGTGCGTACTGAAGATGTGTTATCTAAAAGTCAGCAGTGGGGTGGTTGTCGTGAGGTTCGTCCTTGACGTCGGAGTCGTGAAGTCGGCACGCACAATGCGAATATTCAGAAGCGAGTGAGCTTGGCGCGCCGCGCGCTAGCCACATACAGCGTAAGAGCACTCGTAACCTCTGCTGTAACAACAACACGCAATAGAAATGTTGTATTCACGGAAAGATGAGATCGGAACGTAAATAACCGTCTGTATGTTTGTATTTTGGAGTTGTGTGCCATTGTAGGCTACACAGTGTATTACCCCTGCAATAATCCGACATATTCTTCGTTTGAATTAGTAGGCATGCTCTTGATGACCTTTGAATAGCCGGCAGGTTGTGATGTTCAGTTGTATTGTCTAAAATAAAATGCGATGAAAATCTTGTGTTTCCAGAGTAGACGTTATGAGAGCCTTCCACCTGATGACGCCACATGTTGATCATATGCTACAACATGTCAAGTTTGAAGAAGGAGGCATCTCATGTATCATCATTGGTGTCTTCCATACTCATTACTGTACTGCCTATGTAGCCGGGCTATCCGTCAATCCATCACACTTCTACTTGAACAAAGTTGTGTATTAGTGGAAGTAAAATGTATTCAATTTGACTACCAAAACAGCTAGGAAATACCCAGGGGTCTATGGGATATCAGATTCTTACAAAAGAAACAATTCACTCTCGCTCTTACTCCAACACACATTACCCCACGTCCACCTTACCGACTAGCGCGACCAAGAACAAAGACACCAACGATAACTACGGCTAGTACACCGATAGCTCCAGGTAGGAGAAGGTCATTTGGAACACCAGCAATGATCTCTGGCTGCTGCGACAGAGGTACTGGTTGATTCCGGCCTCTCGATCTAGGCTTTTCGTCGTCCTCATCGAAGAACTGCTTGCGCTCGCGAAGAGTAGACTCAGGCGGTGTAACGGGCTTGGGTAGCGCAGGTTGTGGATTGACCTCGGCAGACATTGGGGCCTTGTCGGGGTGGTGTACGAAAAGGTCAACCTTCTCGCGATGCGCCATACGAGACAGGCTGACAGCTTCGACCAAATCGTCGTTGGTGGTGATGGAGATGGTATCACCCTCGTTGTCAAGATAGCTAAGTGCGAAACCACCGCGAGACACTTTGCCGTCTTCAAAGCTCGGTGTGCCTCCTATGGCTTCGACCTCGCTACCGAGCTTGTTGGCTACATTGTGAATAAGCTCTTCGATGCCTGCAGATACGACTACCTGCAGACGGTGGACGCGACCACTTGGCGCCTTGAACTTGAAAGGGAATGGCATGTCCTCCATGTGGGACGGTGGAATACTGGCGACAGCGGACGGGTCTGGTGAGTCACCGCCATGATGAGAAGCGGACTCGTTGGGTAGCACACTATCGCCGCGATCCATGAGGCCAGGGCGGTCGTTGTGTGAGAGGTACGAGCGGTGGTCATGGACACGGCTTCCACCCTCGCCTGACATCATCGACTCAGTCTCGTTGTCCAGAGACAGCCAGAACTTATTCCACGCGGGGCCTTCACTGTCCGTTGTGCTGATGTTGTTGATCTTGGAAGAGTCAGCACAAATACTTTTTCACTGAACAGCCCGACATACCTGATCGAGAGTAGCATAGGTCAGTTTGAGAACATCGACCATACCAACGATTTCTCCGGCGTCGCTCATCACGGGCAGGTTGAGATAATGCCCATCTGCAGAACGTTAGCAATTATTCAGCTCACTCAGCATTTGGAATACTTACCATGCATCTTGCGGAGAGCAGACTGGATGCTCATGTCCATGGGCGCAAAGTCAGGATGAGGTGTCATTACTCGTACAACACTGCAAGTCATGGGGTCGAGCCCTGCGGCAATAACGCGGAGGACGACATCCTTGCTGGTGAAGATACCGGTGATGGATCCGTTGTCCTGTACCAGGACGGCAGTGGTATGGTTCTCCTTCATCAGTGACGCAGCTTCCTTGACGGAGGTGCGCACAGAAACAGTGGTGGGCGGGAGTCCCGTCAAAACAGACTCGAGCGTAGGCCCAGACATCTTCTGACGAATAGCCTCGACGTACTGGATGATCTGTTGCGGCTGGCTGGAGCCCATCTCGGCCTGGACACCCTCTAGAGCATCGTACAACTTGCGCGAAGAGCTGTAGGCGCGCTCCAACTTCTCCATGGCGTCGTAGAAACATTTGGTAATATCCAAGATACCCGAAATGTCGTGGTTCTCGTCCATGACTGGAAGATGACGAAAGCCCTTCCTGACCATCAGATCCAGAGCATCGGTCGCACTCGTATCGGTCTTTGCGCAGAGGGGGTTCTTGGTCATGATCTCTTCGATGGTGACATCGCGAGCCTTGATTCCAGCGCCAACGACACGGAAGGCCAGGTCCTTGGCAGTGAAGATACCTGCTATGCGTTCATCGTCATCGGTCACCAGCACGCAATCTTCTCGTTTAGCGGCCATCAATTGAGCCGCCTCGGCGACTGAGGTAGAGGGCTTGATCTGGAGCGCGGGGGAGGGCTTCAGGGCGAGGACAGTGCCAGGCGGGGCTTTCTTGGAGGGTCGCACTCGGCCGCTGGGGTTCTTCTTCTTGTTCAGGTCGGTTTCGATCTTTCGGCGAATGGCCTAAACACGAGATGAGTATGTGGTTGTCCATGGCAAGCAGGGCAGCTTACGTCGTCGCGCTTCGACATCTTTGCGCGGCTGGCGCTGAGCGAAGAGCCGCCCGCTTCGCTCTGGGCAACGTGAGAGGCATGAGTCTCGAGAGCTGGTCGTGGAATCCCCGATGGGCTGTGGGGGAATTGCTGGGGCTGGTTGCGGTTCGAGGGCTTGGGCGTCCCCCGCATGGTACCGGTATGCGACATGGCGTGGGCTTACGAACCAAGCTCCTGGTCAAAAAGCAGTTTGCTGGCAGGTGGGGGAAAGGGAAATCGGACGTCGACGTGGTTGCCAGGGTACGGAAAACAACGCGAGGGAGCAAGCGCCGGGGCCAGACCGCTACTCCCTCTTTGCCTTGACAGTCACCATGGGAAATGTGCACATGGCAGGCTACCACGCCTAAACACCTGGCTCACGTCACTGCTACTCGGGCGGACACTGTCTGGCGCATACGGCTTGCGCTTTGCATCTAGTCGTGCACGAAGCTGCCTCTCTGCAAAGAGGTCATGCACGCAGCCATAGAGACTAGACAGCCTACTACCCTACAGCCTACACCCGCGCAGAATAAGGAAGTGCAAGACAGCCCGTGTCCAGGTCGAGTCTCCAAGTGCCTCTTGATATAGACACGAGTACTGTTAGTGTTGTTGCAGGCTGCAAGTCGGTGAGAAGGCACAACAGCCAATGGCATGGTGGGGTTGCACTCTGCACGCACCCTTGTTTTTTTGGACAGGCGGATTCGCGAGGCCAGCCCCGCCAAAACAGTTGGTGAATGAAATTATTTCTACGGCAACCATCCCCCAAGCCAGACGACACAAAGCCCCAGATTCAGCCGCCGACGGACGTCTGTAAGATAGCACACGCTGCTTCTGCACATTTCGACGGCAGTAGGGGCGCGACTCTAGAAACACCACGTCACACGCGCTCCGCAAGCACTACCGACCAAGCGACCTCACTCCGTTGCGAACAACAACACACCGAACCGGGGCCGCACCCCACGATACACACGACAAACACACGCATACGACATGTCTGTCCTCCCTGCCGAGGTGCACACCGCGCTGGCCACCCTGCTGCAGGGTCTCCAGTCGCCCGATAATGTTCAGCGCACCGCCGCCGAGCAGCAGTTGAATGACGAATGGGTTGCCCAGAGGCCCGAAGTGCTCTTGATGGGCCTCTCGGAGCAGATTGAGCTGGCCCAAGACACCTCAGTACGCCGTTGATCCGGTGCAAATCGTGCATGTTAGCTTACAAGCCATGTCAGACACGGACATTCGCCGCCGTCATCTTCAGGCGACAGTCGTCGAAACCGCGAAAGGCGCCCTCTGGTCAGACGGCCGACCTCTTCCTGACCCTCAATGCCCCCGAGCGCGAAGCCATTCGCGCAAAGCTCCTCCAGTGCCTCGCCAATGAGACCGACAACTCAGTACGCACCAAGGTTGGAGATGCCGTAGCCGAGCTCGCTCGACAGCACACAGATGAAGGTACGAGGAAACGGCACATCTCACACAAACATGTCTAAAAACCACCTAGGCGTTGCATGGCCGGAGCTCCTGGGCGCATTGTTCCAGGCCAGCCAGTCCGCAGACCCCGCGCAACGCGAGAACGCCTTCAGGATATTCTCGACAACCCCGCAGATCATCGAGAAGCAGCACGAAGATGTGGTCATGACGGCCTTCAAGGGCGGCTTTGCCGATAGCGAGACATCGGTACGCTTCCCACATGCACATGGTCATGCTCAGCTTACACCTCACAGGTCCGCATCGCATCCGTTGAAGCCTTCGCGTCCTTCTTCCGCTCCATCACCAAGAAGGCCCAGTCCAAGTATTACTCTCTCATCGGAGAGATTCTCAACATTCTGCCACCCATCAAGGACTCTGGCGATGCAGAGCTCCTCTCCAAGGCCCTCGTCTCGCTCATCGATCTTGCTGAAGTCGCGCCCAAGATGTTCAAGCCTCTGTTCAACAGCCTCGTCCAGTTCAGCATCTCCGTCATTCAGGACAAGGATTTGGGAGAGACGGCCCGACAGAATGCTTTGGAACTCATGGCCACGTTCGCCGATAACGCACCTCTCATGTGCAAGAAGGATGCCAACTTCACCAACGACATGGTCACCCAATGTCTGTCTCTGATGACCGACGTTGGTGCAGATGACGATGACGCTGAAGAATGGAATGTTTCTGAAGACTTGGACGAAGAATCTGATTCAAATCATGTCGCGGGAGAGCAGTGCATGGATAGGTTGGCAAACAAGCTTGGCGGACAAGCCATTCTTCCCCCGACTTTCAACTGGTTACCTCGCATGATGACCTCTTCAGCGTGGCGCGACAGACACGCAGCTCTCATGGCTATATCAGCCATCTCTGAGGGATGCCGTGAATTGATGGTTGGCGAGCTAGACAAGGTGCTGGATCTCGTCCTGCCTGCCCTCCGAGACCCCCATCCTCGTGTGCGATGGGCTGCCTGCAACGCCGTCGGCCAGATGTCGACTGACTTTGCTGGTACCATGCAGGAGAAGTACCATCAGGTCGTCCTACCAAACATCATCCCAGTCCTGGAATCTTCAGAGCCTCGTGTGCAAGCGCACGCTGCTGCCGCTCTCGTCAACTTTTGCGAAGAGGCTGAGAAGGACATCCTTGAATCATATCTTGACCAGCTGCTTAACCATTTGCTCATGCTTTTGCAGAGCCCTAAGCGCTTTGTGCAGGAACAAGCATTGTCTACCATTGCCACTGTTGCGGATTCTGCAGAGGCTGCCTTTTCCAAGTACTACGATACCCTTATGCCTCTTCTATTCAATGTTCTGCAAGAGGAACAGTCGAAGGAATACAGACTTCTTCGTGCCAAGGCTATGGAGTGCGCAACTCTCATTGCTTTGGCTGTCGGAAAGGACCGTATGGGCCAGGATGCGCTCAATCTTGTACAGCTGCTTGGCCGGATTCAAAACAGCGTCTCCGAGGCTGATGACCCGCAAGCCTCATACCTGCTTCACTGCTGGGGCCGCATGTGCCGTGTGCTAGGACGGGAGTTTGTTCCTTTCCTCGCCGGTGTCATCCCGCCACTGACCGAGCTTGCTGGAGCCAAGGCTGACATTCAGCTGCTTGATGACGAGGAACAGGTTGCTCAGATTCAAGATGAAGAAGGCTGGGAATTGGTTCCGCTCAAGGGCAAGGTTATTGGAATCAAGACCAGCATCCTCGATGACAAGCACATGGCTATCGAGCTCATCGTAATCTACGCCCAAGTGCTAGAGGATGCTTTCGAGCCCTACGTGAACGATATCATGGAGAAGATTGCCCTTCCGGGTCTAGCTTTCTTCTTCCACGACCCCGTACGAGTCGCATCCGCCAAATGTGTCCCGGCATTGTTGAATGCATACAAGAAGGCCCACGGTCCCGAATCAGCAGAGCTGGGTGCACTCTGGGGACGTACTGTCGAGCGCGTCCTTGAAGTTCTCAGCACTGAGCCTGCCATTGACACTCTTGCCGAGATGTACCAGTGCTTCTACGAGTGCCTCGAGTGCATCGGCCGCAACTGCTTGTCGGATGCACACATGACCACCTTCATTGAGTCCGCTAGGACTGTGCTTCAAGACTACAACATCCGCGTCAAAGAACGCCTAGAGGAGCAAGCCGAAAACGAAGATGGTGAGGAAGCCTCGGAAGATATTCTCTTCGCGATCGAAGATGACCAAAACCTTTTGTCAGACATGAACAAGGCATTCCACAGCATTTTCAAGACCATGGGTACATCGTTCTTGCCTCACTGGGCAGGTTTGATCGAGTTCTACAGCATGGCTGTTGTCAACCCCGACCCTACTCAACGCCAATGGGCGATTTGCATCTACGACGATGTGCTGGAGTTCTGTGGCCCAGAGTCGTGGCAATACAAAGACCAAATCATCCAACCCCTGATTGACGGTATGCAAGACGATGTTCCTGCTAATCGCCAGGCGGCAGTATATGGTGTAGGTGTCGCAGCTCACAAGGGTGGAGAGAACTGGTCAGAATTTGTTGCTGCTTCTCTAGAGACACTTTTCCAGGTTACACAGAGGCCCAATGCCCGCGCGGACGACGATATCTTTGCGACAGAGAATGCATCGGCTGCGATCGCCAAGATCCTACACTACAACGCAAGCAAGGTCGCCAATTGGGATAGCGTGGCTGCAGCCTGGATCGACACCCTTCCAATTACTAACGACGAGGAGGCTGCGCCATACGCGTATGCCTTCTTGTCCCAGCTGATTGAACAGTACGTCTACATATCAGGCAGGATACGCAAGAGAACTTCGCTAACTGTTTGACAGGCAAAACCAAGCCGTATTCTCCCAGCCCGCGAAGGTGTTCAATTACGTTGTGCAAGCTCTCGAGGCCGAGACTTTGCAAGGACAGACCGCGAACCGCGTCGTCGCATCCGTCAAGGCGCTCATTCAGGCGACTAGCACCGATCTCGGTCAAGCTGCAGCCACTCTGACACCGGAGCAGCAGCGTACCGCGCAAGCCTACTTTAGCTAGAGGCTGAGTAGGCCATTCTCGGACGATCAACTTTACGGACTTGTGGAGAAAAATTCACATGGGACACGATGCATGAGCGGCGTTCGATTTGGAATTGTGACATGAGCACACTAGCATGAAGACACGATGCAAGGAAATGCCGTGAGGACGTCTGAGCCTCGTCATGATTCCTAAGGCTGGCGAAGTGTAGAATGGCATTGTTTTTGCGGCGGGATGCTTGTTTTGGTTAGGTTAGGTCAGGTTGTTTCACACAGATTCCCCCCAAATGTTTCCCCTTCATCCCCTCATCCACTCCGATTATGCTATCGATTAGACTCGGCTGGTCTGGCTTAGTGTAGATAAGTAAATTACCATTACTTAACAGCCTTTATCATGTACCGTGGTGATCCATTGCAGTATGCTGATTCTTTCCAACGACTATTAAAACGAGGCTGAATCAGGATAAATGCAGTTGGTAAAATAGTCAAGGAAGAACAGCTCAAGTTGATTGTGTATTTGAAGCATCAACGCCGGCCGGTCCATCTACGGCCTGGAATCGCTATGCTAGAAGGGGATATAAACACCAAAAGCGCCTCAAAAGTATATAGCACCAACAGCCCAGCTACGCACCCTCACTACCAAACTCCTTTGTCCACTCGGCGCTGCGCTTCAAATCCTCGCCACTAACAGTCGGTCTTGAAGCCTTGATTGCCTTGACAAAATCCTTGACCTTGAGAGGCGGCTCAAGCAATTGATCGCCATCCAAGTCTGTCCATGACTTCTCCTCCGCTTGTGGGTCGCCAGGTGAGCACGGTGTCCACTTTGTTTGACCGTCTACCTGGACAGGCTTGTAGTGTGTCGCCGTCTGGATCAGTCGTACAGGCTGCATGAGCGCGTCTTGTACCGCGATGGAGATATCAGATCCAGAATACCCTTCGCTGAGCTCCGCCAGCTTCTTGTAGTCGGCTTGATTCAGCTCGCAAGGTGTATTACCGACTGCGAGCTCAAACATTCTCATCCTGGCAGGGGTGTCTGGCAGTGAAATATGGACTCGGCGCTGGAATCGTCGTCGAATGGCAGAGTCGAGTTGCCAGGGGATATTGGTTGCGCCGAGAATAAGCACGCCCTTGGAATCCTTGCCTACACCGTCCATCTGCACTAGCAGTTCCGTCTTGATACGTCGCGATGCTTCCGACTCGCCTTCGCCTCGAGGTCCGCAGAGGGCGTCAATTTCATCGATAAAGATAATCGAAGGCTTGTTCTCGCGAGCCATGCCAAAGAGTTGTTTTACGAGTCTGGTATAGTGTCAGTTGCCGTTTCGCATCAATACATGTTGTTTTGACCCACCGTTCTGATTCACCCATCCACTTGCTGACGAGATCGGAACTGGAAACACTAAAGAATGTGCTATTCGCCTCGGTAGCGACCGCCTTTGCCAGGTAACTCTTACCCGTACCAGGTGGCCCATAGAGTAATATGCCCTTCCATGGTTGTCGCTTCCCAGTAAACAGATGCGGAAACTTGATGGGTAATATGACAGCTTCCTTGAGTGCTTCTTTCGCCATCTCCAGACCTGCTACGTCTTCCCATCGGATATTGGGCTTTTCGGAAAGAATGGCGCCTGCGAGCGCACCGCGGAGCTTTTTGGAGTCGGCGTCTTGTTCGCCTTCATCCTCGTCACTGTCAGAAGTTAGTGTGGGAATTGGTGCTTTTTGTGTGCGGAGTGAATGCATACCCTCCGCCTTTTCCACTTCCGCCTGCTGATTTGCCATTGGATCCCATGGCTGCTGGCTTCTTGCGATTCGAGGCATCATTTTGATTCAGATGCTGTTTGAGCTTCTCTGCGCGCTCCATGTACTCGGCCACCTTGCCGCGGATCATGTCCTTGGACTTCTGATTCTTCTCCCCTGCTGAGTATTAGCATCATTGTCGGTTCCGTAAGGACGGTCACAGTACATTTGAGAGCGAGCATGAAAAGCTCAACTGCGTAACGAGTCAGCGCACAAGTTCCTATGGGCTATACTTGAGGCTACTAACGAGCGCTGTAGTACAGCTGATATGCCTTCTCATATTCGCCTGCCGTGTCCGTCTCAATTGCCTTTTTGACCGTCTCGATGGCCCGGCCGAGAAAGTCGGCGTTACTCATAGCTAAGATGGAAGGTTCGTGGAGGCTTCAGGGAGCGTGAATCCTGGGGCGCGCGCCGCTTGAGTTGTGAAGGATGATTGTACGAGCGGCGAAGGGCGATCTGAGTGGGGCAATCGCGTGTTGTTTGCCTATGGTTTCGCGAGGTCGGGGCGACTGTGTGAGGCAAGGAAGGAGAAGGCAGCTGAGGGCGACGGTGCTTGAGCGGAAAGTGGCTCGGGATCGGCTTGTCGAAACCGGGCTTGCAGTCGTACACAAGAGCGCTGGAGGTGACCGTCGTTCTAGGTACGGCCAAGGCACCTACCTAGCCCCGCGTTACTTCTAACTGCATTGAGAAAGTTCAGCATCCCACTCGCGACTTCCGAACAAGACTGGGGCCAACTTTCTGTAACGCGTTACTCAGCATCACCAAAGCCATGGCAGACGTGCAAAAGAAGCTCCAGGCACTGTCTGACAGCTACCAGGGCCTCCAGGCCGGTAAGGCATTCGCTCTGCTTACGAATTCGTTGGTTAATCTCGGAACAGAGCTCGGAACTGCAGTAGAAGCACGCCAGAAGCTCGAATCACAACAGCAGGAGAACAGTACGGTCAAGAAGGTGGGACTTTACGCACACGAGGTCGGAACCCGTACTTATCGCTGCCACGACAGGAATTTGACATACTCGACGACGATGCGAACATCTACAAGCAGATCGGACCAGTACTGCTGAAGCAGGACAAGACAGAGGCCGTCATGTCGGTGAACGGCCGCCTCGAATTCATCGACAAGCAGATGTAGGTCGACTGATTGAGACGGAAGACGTTCTTCTCTGACTGGAAGCAGCAAGGATATCGAGAAGCAGATCCAGGGAATACAGGACAAGAGTGAGAAGATCAAGGGCGAGGTATGCTTTCTGAATGCGTCTTGTTGCGTGTAATGTTAACAAACGAGCCAGATTATCCAGATACAGTCGGCGGCACAGCAATCGCAACAGGCGGCGGCGTCGTCATGAAATCGGAGTGCGGCAGGTGTAAAATAAGAAGATACCCATTGCAACCATGAAAAGTTTTGCATCCACCACGAAAATCTGACAATATCATCTACGGCAGGAATTGTCCTGTATCTTTCACAAGGATTCTCCCGTCCGGTTCCGCATAGCAGTAAGAACTAATGGTCGGCGAATGGGACTTGAGAGTACTTCCGGGGTATAACTCATAACGATTCAGATTAGTGGATCTCTGGAGAAGGCAGACTTGTGCCTCGCGACTTCTAGCCTGGCGCCCTCGCAGTTATTTCTCCCAGCGACAGCGACAGCGATCACGACTATAACAGCAGCTATGACGATGAGATTAACCTAAAAGAGCAGGAATGGAATATGCCATCTTCGCCTGGCGACATGCTATTGATCAACAAGCAGCCCCTTGACGTGGATTGTCTGGCCGAGAGCGTTATCACGATGGTTGAGACAATCTTACCTGCCTTAGCATCAGTATCTCCAGGAATGTCTACCTTTTCCCTGTCGTCACGAGAACATCTGTTTATCAGCCTCCGTTCAAGATACCGCCTTGGACCCGTAACTCCACAACGTGATCATCCGTGAACCCAGAGGTTGACCACATCTGGCAGCAGGCAATGGATGCTGAAGAGATTCTCGACATCATGGAACATGATAAGCCACACCCAACTACGAATGAGGGCTCCTCCACCAATCAAGCGCTTCGGACGAGTCGCTTCTGAATACTGGTTGACCACATTGACGGTTACCACGACGAGCATTTGGTGGGCGTTTCGAGGAAAACAGTTCAAATGTCATCCAAGGCTAAATCTCGATTGGGGAACATTGCTCGTTTTGGTGCGATTTTCTATTATGACAAGTAGTATATAGTAGTTGTCTCTATCAGACATGCTTGGAGTAGTGCTCTCCAGGGCGTGTAGCTTGTACTGTTAGTGCATGTACCTGCCGAGCATCGGATGGCTGATCAGGCAATAAGTGGACCCCAGTCAGGCATCGACGACACTCCTGTAATGATGGGACACGACTTGAAGACGCACGACCTCTGTGGCCGTGGTTCCGAACGACTAACTTTAGCTACAGTCGGTGCATGAACGCGTCTCGGGAAGAATTTCTTTTGTTTCTCGGGGCGTTTGACGGCGCGGCTCGCCAATAAGCAGTAGGACACGGCAGAGAAGCTGTTACAGAAAGGGTGCGCTACGTATGCTTCTGTTGCTGACAGCCTAGCATGGAGTGGCTGCTAACGAGTGTGTGTCTGAGCGTTTGCACTGGCTCGAAACAGCAAAGGTGCCATGTCGTTCGGTGGGTGTGTGGAGTGGAGTGGTGCTGGTGTGCGGAGATATGTTCCACAGACGCTCGTGGGATTCACAGGCAGCCATGACAAGCTGCATCGCTAAGACAGTCGGAGATGACGACCAAAGGCATGCAAGCAGACAGCTTGTAGGCATGTCTGCCCCATCTGTCTGTAACAGGTGAGCACCAGCGCTAGAACAATCGAGCCATTGCCTCAGCCTTGACGCAGGGTTCCGTGATTGGCTGCGCGCTAGCAACGAACCAACGCCTTTTCGAGCCATGAGACCTTGACACCGTCCTCCCCCTTCACGTCTTGCAGTGAGCTCTTCCGCTCTTCCACCTCTCTCTCGCTGACGTTTCCCTTCTCTGTACCTTGATATATTACGCCGTTTCTTCTTGTTGCGCTGCTTGCCCGTGCATCCCGGCCAAGCGCATCCCCTGCACCCATCAGCCCTCCCGCGAAACCGGAACTCTCCTGATATTTCGCAACTCGACGTCCTTTGAGGCACAGCTGGGACTGCAGGACTCGTGTGCACACATTACTACCACCACCCGTGTACTCGGCTACCCACACTGTACGTCTGCCAGCATCCGGCATGCCATCACTTGTATCCGCCCGAACCATACTGACCAGAGGCCAGAATTTCAACCTCCTCACGCCGCCATGTCTGCCAGCCATATAGCTGCGAACAGGAACAGCACCCCCGAGGGCTCCAGCTCGCTCCGCCCGCCCCAGGCCCGAAGCTCCCTCGGTGCCAACCACCATCTCCGTGCCTCCGCTGATCTAGGCGGCTTCCCCTCCCCTCTCGCCAACCGTGGTATTCGTCCCGCTTCCGAAATCTACTTTGGTCGCAACAACACACAGTCGGGTAACCCGGACGAAATGGAACGCGCTGCTCAGCAGTGGCTCGCCGACATCGACCAGTATGAAACCACACTCGAAGAGATGGCGACCGCGACCCTCGACCAGGACTTCAAGGACGAGCTGAGTGCTATAGAGCAGTGGTTCCGCGTCCTCAGCGAGGCCGAGAGAACTGCAGCGCTCTATGCTCTGCTGCAGCAGACGACGCAGGTGCAGATTCGCTTCTTTATCCAAGTCTTGCAGCAGATGTCCAAGAATGTGCCCATGTCCGGAGTTCTGTCCCCGGCCAATTTTGGAGAGAAGGGTAAGTCAGATAACTTCTCCAACGTCCTCCCCATGCTGACATGCACCAGATCCCATGACACAGAAGCTGAGCGACGCTATGAGCAAGCTCAGCACGGGTGAAAACCGTCATTCCATGGGTCTCGGTCGTCCTCCGCCATCCCCGGGTGCTGGAAAACGCAACTCGGGCTTGGAGACATCCCAGATCAACCGCATGTTCCCGGACGCCGCGGCTGCTATCGCCAAGCAGAAGGCTGAATTCACCGATGTGGTCGGCGTTGCGCCGGCGTCCAACCGCAATAGCACCGTTGGAGACCGCAGCTCCCTGGCAGCTCCCACCATCTCCGCTCCCGAAGATAACAAGAGGGAGAACAATGCTCCGCCAGCATCACCCTGGAACGAGAGCGCGAATCGCCCCAAGTCTTCGGGCCAGCAGCAACACCAGCAGCCGCCCATGGGCCAGTTCTCTCAACCACCTCCATCTGCCGGTCTCCGCTCGCCTCGCCTCCCTCTCCAGAACGATAGCAACAATGTGCAGACCACTACACTGAACGCGCTCGAGGCCAACTCTTCCAACATGCCACTTCTTTCGCCCTCTTACGCCCCAGGTGGAAGCTGGGCCTCTCAATTGAGCACTCCCATGGTCGCCAACTTCCAACAATCTAACAACCAGGCTGATATGGTAGCCAATGCCACTGCTATGAAGTTGGCTGCCTTGTCCACTGTTAACAATCGCATCCAGCTGGATGATGTGCGCAAGTTCCGCCGTGCCCGGTCTTCGGACAACGGGCCCATGTCCCCTGGCATGCCTCAGATGGGCAATGGAAATATCCTCATGACCAATGAGCTGGGTCAGGTACTGACCCCACAACAGGCGGCTGCTCTTCAGGCCCAACAATTGGCCGCTATGCAAGGTCGCCGATCTCGCCCTAGCTCCCCTGGCTTCGCGATGCAGGGCCAGGGTATGGGTGCCATGGGTAACTTTACCTCGCCTCAGGCCAACGGATTCTTGGCTGCCGACTACGGTGGTGGTATGATGAACAACGGCATGGGCGCGTTGAACCTCGCTCAGTTCGGCCTTGCTGGCGGCAGCAATGATGGCCATGGCTTCCTTGGTGACAACATCGATCGCGGTCGATCTCCCCGAGGCCGTCGCGGCAGCTCGAAGCCTCCGGAGGACCCTACCGACCCTGGACTGCTTTCGGACATTCCCAACTGGCTTCGGAGTCTCCGCTTGCACAAGTATACAGATAACCTGAAGGATCTCAAGTGGCAGGAGCTTATCGAGCTCGATGACGAAGGCTTGGAGAAGCGTGGCGTCAACGCTCTCGGTGCGCGTAGAAAGATGCTAAAGGTATGCGATACCACATGATCCAAGATTGCAGAGTCCAGACAGCTAACATGATATTGCAGGTCTTTGAACAAGTCAAAGAGGCCCAGGAACATGGCAAGCTGCGATAGGCTCGCAGCTTGTCCCCACTGCTTTCTCACCTTCAATTATAGATACACGATGGAAAAGCGACAATCTCCAGCTGGTACGGATTATGCCCGTCAGGTCTGGAACGCATATGATTACATGTTTGGCATTGAGACCCGATTTGGATGTTGCTACGTTGGCCTGTCGTATAATGAAGGCTGCATGTGGACTTATTAGTGCAATTATTTCTAGTTTATTGTATGGTAGAAAGGCTTGCGAATGTACGGAGATAATGACGGCACTTTACGTGTTGCATAGCTGAACCTACGTGCCGTGCCATATGTGATCATACTTGTTAACCACTACCAGCACATATTCACGATTTTCGGTTATGTTGAGGCCCCAAGGACCGGCCCCCAAATGCACGCCTGACTCTTGCCGCCTCGGCAGGCGCGGCGTCCAGCCTGGAAAGGTGTCACAGTGTACAGCCAGTTCGGTAAGCCTTAAGAATTGTGCTTACCTCTTTGTCCCTTCGTATCAAGTTTTGTACTGGAAAGACTTTTGATTCTCTCATCGCACTGCCGTGCAGGGTGGTTGTTTATGACATTGCTCCAAACTACAATCAAGATCCTGTAGCAGCCTTCGCGTCATCTTCGCCCGAGGATGGAATTGTCGTCCGATTCGAAACGCATCGACCGGGTAGTGCTGGCATGCGCACAGTGTCGCAGTAGACACGTGAAATGCGACTCTACACAACCAGTTTGCAGTAGGTGCAGGCGCGACGGGAAAGAATGTGTCTATCAGAAATCCAGAAGAGGAGGCTTGAATAAGGCTGCACTTGCGGAACGACGCTTGCGACTGCAACAGGAGGCTAGGAATCCACAGCATTCGGCGACCCAACGCGATGGTTGTTCCAGCGAAGAGCACAAAATATCGGCAATATCGTCATCTGATCAATCGAGTCAAGGGACGCCCACTAGCAGCTCAGCAGATGATTTCATACCAGTCGTGCCCTCTCAGAACCAACACCATCACCTGGCGTTCAAAGTCGACAAAAATCGACTGTTAGAGTTATATTTCGAATACTTCTGGCCTCCCTTCCCAATCGTCCTGCCTTCGCATTACCTACAGTCGAGGCGTCTACAAGACAACCATGGGATAACCACTCTTCTATCTGTCTTAGAATGGATTGGCTCAATCTACGCGCCCTGGACACCATCAGAGCCCTACTATACGACAGCTCTGGAGGCCGTTACATCACCGAACCTTACGCATACCCCGTTCAATGTGCAAGCGCTATTGCTTTTCGCCCTTGCCGAGTTCCATTGCGATAACAGAGTCGAAGCTCGTAAGAAACTCAGCACATGTACCGCCATGGCACTGGAACTTCATATGAACGAAAGAGACTTTGCTCGAGCGTACGGTGAGAACGATTCAGTGCTCGAAGAGTGTTGGAGACGGACGTATTATATCCTTTACATCGTGGATCAGCATCTCGCCGTCGTCACAAACACGCCCTTCTATTCGTTACTTCTGATACCAAACACGGTTGATTTACCGTGTGATGATGAGTACTTTGAATCAGGAGTACGTTGGGATGGCATGACATCATGGTCGATAGGCTAACATGAGCAGAACATACCGCCTGTAGCGACATGGGCTGAGTATCAAGTTCGTGAGTTTGCAGAGATTGAGGTGATCTATTCTTCAATCGTGTATCTTTATGACATTGCCATGGTCATCACTTTTGGTAAGCACGCTTGATAGGCAACAATCACCTACCTCATCTAATGACTGAGAATGGCCGTGGCTTAGGAGCTGACCAAATCAGTCATGAACACTTTTCTTGACACTGCTGTAGTAAACGAGGTCCTGGTCGAGAACTGCGACACGAAACTCGCGATCTGGTCATCGTTGCTTCCAGCTTGCAAGAAGGATCCACTTCGATTAAACGGCCAAGTAGATGAGGTGATGTATGCTATACAGCCAGCAAATGTAACCCAAAGATAGTAGCTGATAGTACTTGTTCTAGGTTTATGGCACACATGTGTGCCGCAATGTAGTTGACCCCCTCATGTGTTACTATCGATATACTGACCAAGACAGAACTATCTCTGCGCTGCATCGGCCTTTCTCGTCACTGGGATACTGTCCTGAGGAGATGACTACGCAAGCTTTCCAAGCACCTTCTCCCTTCACACTTACACCAAAAGCTGGACGAAACGCACATACCGCACGTGTACTCAAAGCGACAGAGATCCACACCAATCTCCTTGCAATCCCATGCGCCCTCGAAAAGCATAACATCTTCACCATGTGCATCACCTCACAACTCGCTGCCGTACAAGTGTCAGCGTGCACTTATGTATTGGATGGACATGCGCTGTCGATCGGACGGGACCGTGTCCGTCTGAGTATCGGCTTCGTCAACACAATGGCGACTCTCTGGCCTCTCGGAAAGAAGATGGCAAAGGAGGTTCGGGCTATTGCACGGTCGTGTATTGCCGGTACCTGCACCCAGAATACCGTGGCCATGGACGCGGAATATGCGGGAGGTGAGATCGACTTGGCGCGTGATGAATTGGTGTGGCCAGTTGATCCTTCGGCGCAGATCGATATCTACTCTGGCATCGTGCTTCCTATCGATTGGGATGCAACGTCTTTTAGTTATTCGTCGTTGACGTCGTCTGAGCTGGTGTAAAGAGGCCTATTTAGTTACGAACACAAATCCCCACTTGAATAGCTTCAATAGATGATGAGCTGGTATTAAAGAAGTTGTTTCCAGATCAGCGTTGATCTGCACAACAGTGCGCAATATGATGCAATCACGTCTCCAGCTTCTGCTACATTGTTTGTTTGGTTGAACGTACGACTAAGGACTAATCGCATTGCCTAAGCGATACTTGACAGCGGGCTAATGCGATGAAGACGTCAAAGCAGGAAGACAACCGTCTACACCACCTCACGCATGAGGTACGCGAGCACCCCCATCTTTCGTCTGACATCTCCCCCAACCTTGGAAAATTGGCAAACATCGAACCAGGAAAACGTGTGGTTCGTTATCAGTTGCCCAGCGGCCATATCTGTGTTACAGGTAGGGTAGCCGTCAACGTCATACCACAAACAGCTAGCTCTGTGCTCCATTGGCTCCAGCCCCCCGCCATAGATCTGCCCGCCGGCATTGTCGTCCAGTAGTGGGCCCTTGCAGACTCGTCCGATGTCGAAGCCGACAAATTTAAAGCATGAGCATTTCCCTTTCGTGGCAAAACGTTGGAGTGCGACAGGATGACATATCAGCCTTTTGGCCAGACGCGATAATACACGGGACGCTGCCACTCGTTCATCATACTTTGCTCAAACAACGCTTTGCAACTGCAAAGTTAACGCGACAGGCCTCCCCTCGCGTCGAATCATCAATCATCGTCGTTTTAATTCTCCGAGGAACTAGACGCGAACGCCTGACGACACCATGAGCGATATCGAGAAACAGTACGACCCAGCGGTGCCAGATGCTGCGAAAGAGAGCGATGAACTGGGCATACAGCTGGAGAGTATTGATCCAGTTTTCGAAGCAAAAATTGTTCGCAAGCTTGATCTTTTCGTTATTCCGGTGGTAATGCTGCTGTATTTGCTCAGTTTCCTCGATCGGTCAGTTTTAGGATTTTCTTGCTTGTTACACTGCTTTTTCGGCTGGGGCAAAGGGACGAGGAAACACAATTCCCGATGGACTTGGAACTTGCAAGTTGACGACTCGCTCGAGAAGCCCACTAACGCGACTACAGAGTCAACATCGGCAATGCGCGACTCTATGGTCTACAGGAAGACCTTAACATGGACGATTCTCAATTTCAGACCGCAGTTTCGATTCTCTTCGTAACATACATTCTCTCTGAGGTGCCGTCGAATTTGGTCTTGAAGAAACTCACGCCTTCGCGATGGATAGCATTCATCACCGTCGCTTGGGGTATCATCGCGACCTTGACTGGTATCGTACAGAGCTACGGTGGCTTGATCGCATGTCGTCTGCTCCTTGGTGCTGTTGAAGGAGGTCTGTTCCCTGGAATGGCCGTTTACCTGACATTTTTCTACACCAAACGTGAACTGGCCCTGCGCATCGGATACCTCTTCGTCTCCGCTGCGCTTGCTGGAGCATGCGGTGGTCTCCTCGCCTATGCAATTGGGCACATGGACGGCACAGCCGGTCAGCGTGGATGGCGCTGGATCATGATAATAGAAGGAATTCCTACTTTTGCCCTAGGTATCGCAACCTGGTTCATTCTTCCCAATACCCCAGAAACGGCCTATTTCTTCACTGCTGAGGAGAAGGCTTTTGCTGCAGCTCGGCTCAAGCGCCAAACCGGGTACACCAAGAAAGCAGCAGAGTTCCACTGGGACGACGTGAGGAAGTGCGTCAAGGACTGGAAGGTCTGGGTATTCTGCTTCGCACAGTTCGGGAGTGATACCATGCTTTACGGTTACTCTACTTTCTTGCCGACTATTATCAGGTCGATCAACACCACCGCTAGCAGCGCGATGATACAAGTCCTTACCATTCCGTGTTACGCACTGGGTGCGATTACGTACCTGGTTGTTGCGCGTTTCTCGGACAAACAGCAAAAGCGCGGATTCTACAGTATCTTGCTTGGCGTGGTTAGTATTGTTGGATACGCCATGTTGATCAGCGATGCGAGCTCTGGCGTTCACTACGCGGGTTGTTTCCTCGTCGCGATGGGACTGTATGTTTGTGTTGGTTTGCCATTGGCTTGGCTTCCTACGAATCTGCCGCGATACGGAAAGAGGACAACCGCAACGGGATTGCAGTTGAGTATCGGTAATTGTGCGGGTATCATGAGTGCTTTTGTAAGTCTTTCTTTAACTTGCAGACTGCCTATGAACTATACACTAATGAAGTCCAGATATACCCTACAGCGGACCGACCTCGCTTTATCAAAGGTCATGGAATTACTATGGCCATGGTGGGTTTTGCTTGTATATGCTACGCTGTTATGTGGTTTCAACTTGGACGTATCAACTCGAGACGTGAGAAGGGTGAGGAAGAGCATTTGGTCGAGGGAATGGCTGAGGAGGACATTGCTGAGATGGGTGACGATAGTCCCAGGTTCAGGTATACCATCTGAGGGATCGCGGCAGGCCATCAACCGACTCTGGCGTTGCACACGTTACCAAGTATGAATTATTGGATTGTGTGATGTAGAATTAGTCGTGAAAAGTATATCTGAGATTGCTAGGCGAAGCGTGATAGAGAGCCACTTACCAAGCTACCAAGCAAACTACTCGCTTTGCGCCTTGAAACTTGTCACCGGAGTATAAGCGCGCTTCTACGTAGCACCCTTCTGGAACCATTTCAACCCAGCAATCTCCCAGTATGCCTCCTTAAATACCTCGGGATTATCGCGAACATACTCATTACAGGTTGCAACCCCAGTCTTTTTGGCACAAGACTTGTTCCACTCAGCGCCTGCCCATTCACCACAAAAAGCCATATTAAAGATAATTTTAAGATCTCGGAAGCGCTCAGAGAAGTCGCAACCGGAACCGCTGAAGTGGGCTATAGGTGTGCCCCAGCGAGATGGGTTGGGAAGGGTTGTGTTTAAAGAGAAGTTTTCAGTGAAGCTGTGAGATTCACGAGGAAAGAACCATACCGAGATTCCAATCGTGCTCCATTCCATAGCGTAGACACCGCCTTGAGCTTTGTTAAACTCCGTTCCGTACGAGGGAAGAGGCACAGCACCACCGGTGTCAGTGTTACCGCTACCACCAGTTTGGATACCAGACATGATTTCGGGAGCATGAATAGAGCATCCGACGTTCTTGAGTTGACCTGGCGCAGCAACATCGCAATCGTCTGTAGACATAAGACCAGTGAATGGTGCCGCTTCGATATCGCCGGCTACACCAGATCCTCCTCCTGCTGATGTCGAGTTATCAACCATGCAACCCGTGGTTGTATGCAAGGTAACAGAGTTACTTTCGTAGTCGTTCACGCCCTCGAGGATGTCCACTTCCCCACCCTGGGGCCAGTCTGCCGAGGACGACAAAAGCCAAAAGGCCGGCCAAGACCCACATTCAGAGGCGGGCACTAGAGACGATCATACGAAGTCAGTGTATGTCTCACATGCAGTTTGTAAGGGAATACTCACTATGGCGGATGTCCGCTACGAGCAGGCCATGGTTCCAGCTTTTTTTGCTCTCAAGGCGAACGGAAGCGCGGCCAGCAGTGTCCTTGGTCGTGTAATCAACGCCCATGAACACGGACTGTGTATCCTCGAGGTAGCCAACTAGACCTTGCTTGATCGCATTCTCCTGGTTCTGGTACTTGACGAAACCCTTGGTTGGATCTGGGCCGTCGAAAAAGTCAAAGGCGGAGAAGAACTTTTTGTAAGTCAGGTCGTCGGTCAGTGTGTACTGCCCGCCTTCACTCTGATGATCTTCGTGGGCGTTGCTCAGGGCGGCCAGCACCGTAGTAATGAGTACTCTTGAGCGCATGTCTTTACGTCTGTCCTGCAGAAGCGGATGGCAATGATTGGAGTGTGCGTTCCAGAAAGCCAACGTGGTTTGCGGTGCAGAAAAGGTTAGGTGTATCCAGAAGGGGAGAGTGATGTTGCGTTACAGAAAGATGAACACGAAGTATAGAGGCTGGTTCACTGTAGTCCTGGAGGAGACATTGTGATAGTACAGTGTAATGCTGTAGCTGTTGGAGTCACAGTCGCACAATTTACCAGTGCTCCATAGCTTCTTTGTTGTCTACGCAAACAAGAACAGGGTCATGTTGATTTCCACCTGCTAAACTCAAGAAAATTCATGAAACATCGATGTCAGTGGCAGAAGTGAAGGTGAATGTGCAACAAGTAGAATGGTAGACATTGACTGTAGAGAACACTTCATAGTGTGAGGGAAGCAAACTGCTTTTGACTGGGCTCATCAATCTCTGTCATATGTAGAAAGCATCGCCAGCAACACTTTGTTCATTTTCCAAAGGCCACAAAAGACGAGAGATGGAGATAAGAGCAGCAACAGAAATAGAGTAGAGAGGGTGTAAGTTCTCTTCCAATTGCTTTCCTGGCATGTATAGTATCCCCACACGATACAGGAAAATGAGTCTCCATAGAATGAACAGCCGATAGGTTCTTGAACTTCCAATACTTCTCATTCGAGAAGACCTGATTGAATGGGTGTGATTTGACTTCAGAAAGTTGTGAGTGGCGCGTCTGCTCTGCGTTATTGCAGCATCGTATTAAGAAATGGATAAAACAGACTGAATCGCAGTATCGGACCGAGGATACCTGGTAACAACTCTCGATGATACACTTAGTAACACTACTGTGCAATATACTTGTCGAATACGCTTGGCATATGTTCAGCAGCTGTGCCGTTCCAAGCGTAGTCGACTCTATATAGCACGATACGATTACTACACTATACTCAGGTGCTTATTTGGGGTCTAGAATTTTGCTTACATGATCTTCACTGTTTCTTCTTCAACATCTGTAAGGGTGTACGTTGTGCCGTCTTCTAGAGTTAAAAGGTCTGGTTTCCAGACGCAGTCTTCGCTGTCAACAGCAATATTTTCCGACCTTTTTCTGTTGATAAAGCCGTAGCCGGCTCCTGTGTACAATACGTTGTTAACGGGTGCACCATGGCAAACTGAGTCTTTGCCATCCGAGTTGAACGTGTGAACCAACTCTTTACAATTGCCGCCCTGCAGAGGTGGAGATACGAAGTTAGTATGTGTCTCACACGCAACTAGTATGGCCATGACTTACCTGGTGAGACCTGGTGCTCAGTTTCCAGTTCGTAGGAATAGCAACAAATGACCAAGCGTAGGATACGCCGCCACCAGCATAGCACCGGTCAGGTTGGGCGTTCTTGTAAGTTGAGGTAACACCCTTACAGTGCGACTCGTTGTGCGCCCGAATATCGATAGCTGATACTACAGCAGTAAGAGCGAGGATGATGTTGAGGTATTGCATGTCGAAGCTGGAATCTGTGGAAGAGAGCGATGGTGCGAAGAGGTGCCTAAGATTCATCCTTTTATACTTGTCTTATCCATATACGTGAGATGATGCATATGCACGCTCTTCCGCTCATCCTACCCAATGTAGGATCCAAGACTTTGCGAGCCGATTGAGAATACCGTTCGGCTTCATGCAACACAAGCATAATGAATGACAACACGAGATTGAGGCTCAAGGATGTCGCTCCTTCTAGTCTATACTACGGCGTACACGGGAGACGAGTGAAGCAAGCGTAGTTCGCTTGGGTACCGAGAACTTTAATGCTTGCTTTCTTGCACAAGCTTATTGTGTAGAACAAGGCGAGACCCAAGTTTTGATTGAAAATGCATACTCTGCTTTGTTGAGCACAAGTCTACTACAAGAACAGAAGCTGCCTGCGGCTAAGATACTGT
Organism: Alternaria burnsii; assembly: GCF_013036055.1. Lineage (NCBI taxonomy): Eukaryota > Fungi > Ascomycota > Dothideomycetes > Pleosporales > Pleosporaceae > Alternaria > Alternaria burnsii. Next base: position 2,252,170 of record NW_024066107.1, on the reverse strand, counting down.
GCCACTGCGGCACGGTTCTTGCCACCACCATAATTAGACCCACTGTTATGAGGCGTGGTTGTAGAGTGCATCCAGCATGACTTTATTTTTCACCAACGCTTGCTATTGAAGTCCAAGAGAATAACAATCTTTAGCCCCGATTCGCATGCTCACAGCCGAATGACAGCGCTACTCATATTAACTATGATTATAGTCGATCGCGTTGGTTTATTGATCACCCGGGCGCAAAGGGCGTGAGTATCCTAAGATGTACTCACATATAATTTACCCACTCTCCAATCATACCGCTAGGCTTTCCCCGCCATCTTTCTTACTCTTGGGTACAATTTTCAAGCTGAAGTCCACATGCGGTACTCCTTGGTGTATGCTGCTTGTACTTACAATATCAATATCCCCACAGACATACTTTTCCACATTGTATTCGGTAAGCCCACCGCTTACTTCGACAAGGATTTGTTTCCTATCTCCAGTACCTCGCCCCCATTTGTCTTTCAGGTCTTTGGCAGCGACCTGAACACCCTCAGGAGTGAAGTTGTCCAACATGACGATGTCAGCACCAGCGGCGATAGCCTCATCTGCTTCGTCGAATGATTGGCATTCGACTTCAACTTTGATTGCGAAACCACCCGCCGCTTTGGCAGCTCTTACGGCGTTGGTGATGCTTCCTGCAGCGACGATGTGGTTGTCTTTCAGCATCGTCATCGCGCTCAGGTCAACTCGATGCGCATCCACACCACCCACTAGCATGCCATACTTTTCCACGAGTCGGAAACCTGGTGTAGTTTTCCTGGTACCGGCGAGAATATTTGGGTAGCCAGCTCCACGTAGAAGGGTAAGTAGACGATTAGACTTGGTGGCGATACCGGAGCAACGGGCGAGCGTATTGAGAGCCACTCGCTCACCGAGAAGGAGGTGGCGGACAGGGCCGCGTACCGTGGCGCAGTGAGTTACAGGTTGGAAGGAGGCACCTTCTTTGACGTGCCATTCTACACTACCAAATGTCAATACCAGATCTGACAATGTGAGTCACTATAATAGACGCACGTGCAGCCCAGTTGCCGGAAGACTTCATCGAAGAAGGGGACGCCTGCAACTATGCCCTGCCAATGTTAGCTAAGACCACCACGAAGGGTGCTGACACTTACTTCACTTTTCCCTAGCAATTTCGCCTCAGATATTTCCTCGCCCACAACGAAGCCACCATAATCGAAGCTCGGCGTGTCCTCCTCGAGCCATTCCGAGACCAATCGCTTGTACGTTTGTGGTAGGAGGTGGGCTACAGCACCATGTGCTGGTGCGCCCTCAACTTTGGCCATATTGATGGGAGATGAGATGTTTCGTGATATGGTTGTGATGTGGCGCGAATAGCGCAGTATTCAAGTCAGAGGGCGGCTTTGGATTAGAGTGGTGAGTTCATCGGAACATCCGTCGGAACTTATCGATAGCAGCCCGGCCCTAAGCGGCCGCGCATCGGATCCTGCGAGGCAGCCTTGCATTCTACACGTCGCTGTCACTTACGCGCAAACCACCTGCCACTTGTACGGAGACATGTCTTATGGCTGCTATGTTTCCTTCTCGCGTCATCCCTCCGAGACATGATTGTTCGCTCCCACCGCTCTTCCTGCCTGGCGCCCTTCGCAACATACGTCCTCAACCATTCGCCCTATGTGACGCCCCTTCCGCATAATCTTCGAGTTTAAGAGCCGTTCCTAGCACGCTTAGAGACATATCATTAGGTCATTCTGTATGCGTTGGGAGCCTGTCGCGAGTTGATAGCAACATTTGCGCCTGCCCCTTCCAAGGCGCCGGGAATTCACGGCTGTTCACCATCAGACATGATATTTCAGGTCATCAAAGGCAACACGGTGGAAGGACGCCGTCCTCGCAGACAAAGATGAACGCAAATAGCTGTTTACAAATCTAGCCCATGTTCATGCTGTGAACAGCTGCGACGAGGACGCTGGTGCAGATGGACAGAGTGGTGTGGATGCAATGCCGGTTACAATTGTTTGGATAACGGCGACACAAGCGCTGTCCGCTGGCCAGTCTTGGTGCCCCCAATACAACATAAAGAAGAGATGGAGGCGTTATGCGCTTGGTGTATAGGCTACGCATGCTTGTCACTTATGTGCTGTGATTGTTGCTGAGACTGAAAGAGATATGAATGTTTGTAAGCTGAGTTTACATCACTACAGCATTGCCGCCAGACTTCTCTCTTGACTCTAAAGGTGCTCCACCCAAGACGACACACTTATGTTGATTGGGCAATTTAGAGGAGTCAGGCATGTTGTAGGGCAGGTATGGCAATATCTTGGTAAATACAAGATGTAAGATCTTGACTCAAATCCAAAAAAATCCAATTATAGGATCCAGCACACCACCTGTACCACCCATAGCCTTTTGTGAAACACCGGACTGTGAAGCACGTCGACTCAGGCATCCACATATCCATAATGCTAGTCATTGTCAGCATCAGCACAGTCGTCTTCGGCTTTGATTATCGATGGTACTTCTGCGCCATCCAGGATACCGTTCAGTCTTGCATTTCGCTGTGACGTTCGTGTTATGCAGCGCTTGCACTTCTTGTTGATTGTAATGCTCCTTGCTTCGTTGAGTGTGCATTCGACCCCGGACTGTTCGTGAGTAGTCGTGGATTTGAGGTGTCCACAATAGAAGTACACACGGTATGTTGTGCACATCTTGGGCCCATTCAGGGAGTCGGCAGCTGAGTATGTCAAAAAAAACGCTCAGTGATGTACGGAGCATAGACAAAGACGGCGAAGCAAACACCAAGATTTTATACTAAAAACCTGTAGTGAATTTTTTCGAAACGACACACTGTCAGCTATGATGATAATGCTTCACATAGTAGTACTGGTGCTTTCAATGTTCTATTAGTGACACACCTTTGATTGGTAACGTGTCCTTGATCATTGTCGAGTATTGATTCAAGGTCTGTATATGAGGCCATGAGTGTCGTATATATCTTGGTTGCAGCGTAGATTTGCTAATAATCCAAGCATCAGATTGTATAGCCAGCTATGTGCATTAGTTTCGCAGCTTAGTACGATTGTAGTCATAAAGCCAGAAGCAATTTCATCTTCAATGATGAGAGATACAATAAGACTGAAGGTAACAAAACAAAGCACTACTCATTTAAATACCTCCTAATACGTCGTGTTGGCCAGGAACGTGACAAAAAAGGACAGAAGGCTCAACGTAGGAAGAGTGACCCTACCTCGGGAAAGGCTTGAGACCAGTATGCATGAAAGTCTGTACCCAAATATACTTTACCATGACATTCACTTGCACTTGCAAGGTCGAAACAAAGATATCGAAGCTTACACAAGATTGACTAAAGATCATGCTGCCGAAGCTCAAGTAGCGCATAGATCGAGAGGGTGAATGGTCGAGGCCAGGCATGCATAAATAGAGCACGATGACTGAAGACAGGAGAGAAATGAACCCACGGACAGAGTGAGATGCTTTAGAAAACCGACGAATAGACCGCAGCTGCAGACATGGCAATCTTCCAGCTCTTGGAAGAAGTTCCGCACAGCTTTCCTAGAGCATGATAAATAGGATTCCGAGGAAGGGATCGGTCTGCAAGAAAACAGCATCATATAAGCTGGGTCTCAGAATGGTCGCTTGATCGTACCGCACAGTAACATTGTGGACAAAGAAGAGCAATCTGGCGAGGCAGGGGAAGCTGACGTTGCCGATGCTCAGTTTCTCGAGGCGATGCTCAGGACCGGTCACGGGACCAAGTAGCCGCAACCGAGGATATTCATACGTTCGAGGCGACTGCCGTGACGCAGCAGGTACCGAGTGTAAAGCCGGAGAAGCCACAAACGCCCACACAGCTGTCGTCGACTCCAAGGGTAGATCTAGGTGACGCGTCGGGAAGACCGGATGGGCTCAGAGAGGTGATCAAGGAGTTGGTGGATACGAGATGGAGACGCCAGAGATAGTGCTGCTGAGAAGGGACATTCCTCCCGGTGCGCGGCTGTGGAGATTTATGGGGTTATGAGGGGAAGCGGTTGTCATTGCGTTGAAACTGTGGAGTCGTAGGTCGTGGACACAACGTGCCGTTGGGACGAGATTCTGCAAAAAGTTGGGTATCCTGTATGGTGTTGATGCAAAATCATATTGATCTTCGAAGTGGCCGTTTTTCTAGGTCGATAGCTCGTATCCTACCTTCCAAGGTTCCATCCGCGTGGCGGTGACTGCTGGTCCCTTCTCAATCCATGCCGCCAACGCCCGTCTCACTTCACCTTTTCTATAGACAGCTTCGGTTACCGAGGACTATCGCGCACGTTTCTGTAACCTTGTTCTCCATCGATATAGCAGACTGGTCACATGTCGCAGCCACTATTTTGAACCGAGCCGGAACAGTCTAGATGCAAGCATGCAGGTGGCCCACTTGAGTGACCCTATCGCGCACGCTTGCACTGAGAAATTCAAGAATATCGACTTGCTCCGGACGCATTAGTAGAATGCGATATTGCGTCGCCCATGGACAGATAAGGAAACCAGTCTACAACACAGACGCAGTTGAAGGAATCGGGTGAATTCCGAGGTCGCAGGGGCCGTACTATCCATGCGCATCGGCATATTATGACGCGTAGCATAAGAAAGCCAGAGGCACCGCTGCTGGATGTCCCCGATTACTACACGAAAACATACCGAACACCTGAGTAATATACACCGCATGCAGTGTTGCTGTGCATAGATGCAGATATGCAGCAAATACTAATCCACCTGTTCGGGCTGGCGGGAGAGGATTCGTTCATGTATGGCTTGTCCAGAAGAGCCTGTGGGTAAAGTCCTCCTGCACAGTAGGTACGCCCGTAATCTGACCGCAGTCTGCCCAGTCGAAATTAGTCTGACCCAAGACTCCTGTAACTGCGACACCTTTAGCATGTTTGAGAAGCTTTGAAGAGAGAGAAGAACTGCCGAAACCCGTTGTGAGCTGCTAACAACGCCAAAGTTCTCGTCCCGCTTCGCCAAGCATGGCGTTTCAAAATGACCACAATGAATCCATCTTCCCGCCACACTCGCATGCTCCACGAGTCAATCCCATGTCGGCCAAGAAAGAGCCCCGCAACACACCAGCCAAAGAGGAGGCCGTTAACAATTATGCGGCGTTGTGTAGGGCTCCTGTGTCGACTCGGTAAAATTTCCGCACCGACTTCGCACCCTGTTCAATCAAGCCGCCAGCTTGAACAGGATAAGAGCGTAGTGGAGCGGACATCGAGCTAGATATGGCGCTGTGTTCCTTTCCTCTGGAGGCTGCGAAGTAACTGCCGATTCCTCTTTCCTGGCTGTCGACTTGCGCCCCAATACACGGTTGTGCGACAAGTGAGCTAACCGGGTATCGGGACGCATCCTACGTTCTTATATGGGCTGTGCTCTTCCCCAGATTCCTTTCCCCAGACTTACGGAACGTGTGGGGCTACAGCACAACGACGAAGAGATTTTGCCTCGCTGACTCTGAATCTCGACCTCGGAATCCAGCTTCATCAAGATGGCAACAACGGGACTGGCATCGATGGGGACGCGTCTGAATCGCACCCCTGCTGAGATGGAGAAGGGAGATAATGTTCTTTGTATGTTTTTGGTCAGTCTTGCTTTAGTCAAACGTTAACAAGTTTGGTAGTTGAAGAGGCCAACGGAAGCGACCGATCTACTGATGGCGAGTTTACCTGGACGCCCGAGGAGGAGAAGAAGGTCCGACGCAAACTGGATCGAGTGATCGTGCCGCTCAGTACCTTTCTATATCTGCTATGCTTTCTTGATCGGTACGGACCGTTTCGCTACACACAAAGCTGTTTGCTGACCACCTTTATAGTGTAAACGTTGGAAATGCACGCATTCAGGGTATGGCTGAGGACTTGAACCTCGTGGGTGTCCGCTTCAACTGGGTGACTTCGATATTCTACATTGTTTACATGTTTGTCGAAGTACCCAGCAACATTCTCCTGAAGAAACTCGGCCCAAAGTACTATTTGCCACTTCTTGTGTGCGGATTTGGCATGGTATCACTCTGCAGCGCTTTTGTGCATAACTTTGGAGGATTGCTAGTTGCAAGAGCTTTTCTAGGGGTCTTTGAAGGCGGTGTAATGCCGTAAGTATTTTCTCGTACTGCACCTAGCAGTTTCTAACGATCGCTGCACAGTGGTCTTGCCTTCTTCATCACCTGCTTTTACAAGCGCAACGAGCTCTTGTTCCGCGTCGGTATTTACGTTTCTGCAGCCTCCATGGCTGGAGCCTTTGGTGGACTACTCGCCACTGTGTAAGTTTGCCACAGATTTTCTGACATTTCGAGGTTCTAACTCGGTGACAGTCTTGCTCGCATTCCGCCATGGGGAGCTTCGGGCATGATCATCCATACCTGGCGTAACATCTTTTTCTTCGAGGGACTTTTTACCGTACTCGTCGGCCTTGGAGCACCCTTCCTCATGCCTCGCAGCCCACAAGAATGCTGGTTCTTGAACGAGCGCGAGCGGATGATTGCTACCCAGCGACTTATGCTGAAGAGTGGAGCTGATGAAAATGAGAAGACGGAAGTACACCACGTGAAGAGGGCTGTGATGAACATCACAAACTACTTCTGTGCCTTTGGCTTCTTCTTTATCAACATCACTGTGCAGGGTATCTCTCTATTCATGGTAAGCCAATATTCGTCCAGGACAGTTCTATATACTAACATACACTTCTAGCCCACTATTCTCAGGGATCTTGGCTGGACGGCCACGAAGTCTCAACTTTATTCAGTACCTCCCTATGTATGCGCGTGCCTAATTGCCATTGCAGTGGCCTTTGTTTCGGACAAGACCAACCGCCGTGGTATCTACCTCGCCATTTTTACGCTCCCGGCCATTGCGGGCTTCTCTATTATGCGATGGGCTACCGACCCGAACGTCAGATACGGCGGTATTTTCCTTATCACCATTGGCGCATTTCCAGGTGGTCCTGGTTTCCTCGCGTGGGCGGCAAACAATGCAGCAGGTCCTGCTGTCCGCTCGGTCTCGACTGCTTACGTGGTCACGCTTGGTACTGCTGGAGGTATTCTTGCGACCTGGTACGTCAAATTACAGAGAAGTTACGATTGAAACATGTAGCTAACATATCGCAGGACGTATACTAGCCAGGATGCACCAAAGTATCCGACAGGTCATACTATCAACTTGGCTGGTCAGATCTGCGTGTGCCTTCTCGCCACTTTCGGAATCTTTTATTGCAAGTGGGAGAACAAGCAGCGCGACCTGGGCAAGCGAGACCACCGTCTGGTTGGCAAAACCGCTGCTCAGATAAAGGACCTCGGATACAGACACCCTGAGTTCCGCTACATGCACTAGATGTGCATGCTCACGATTCGACACGACCTCAACATTTCGTTCGTTTTACTTTGCTCGACGTTAGCGTAGCGGCATGACTCGTGCTATATGGGAATTCAACTTTTCTCTAAAGACTTGTCCGACAACCTATGGGTGATCAAAATGTCTGCATCATCGCATTGTGATTGTGAAATCGATGTCGCGCTTGCGACGATATATGATTCAGCTGTGCCCTCACTCTGTGCCGGCAGATGTCTGAATCTAGTATATGACATATACGGAGGCCGATGTCTATTGGTCATTTCATCGACATTGGCATATTGTAATATACTTGCAGTGCCCAATAGGTTACATTAGTATCTGCGATATAGCCAAGCTCATATATCTAAGGTTCTCGAGTCAGCTGGTATGTCGTCCGTATAACTCTGACGATGGACCACATATAAGAGATCGAGGTAAAAGCAAAAACCGTTTCACATCGTGTATGATCCGAATGCCCGTTATGCATGTACTCGCTACAATTCTGGCTGTCGCTACTGTAGCACAGGCACACTGTAAGCCGATTTTATCAAATGTTCTTCATGCAAGTTCACATGAATAGATACTTTCCCACGTCTCGTAATTGAAGGAAAGCCAGAGGCTAAAGACCGGTCTTCGACACGCGAGACCAAGAACGCAAATACCAAGCAAGGCATTGAGGTATTCTACGATGGTCACAATTTTCTTTACTATCGCATACTTGTTACACTCACTACTCATGTAGAACCCCACCGTTGCTGACATTCGCTGCTACACTTCCAAAACCGCTCCAAATATTGCAATTGTGCCAGCCGGGTCAACCGTCCACTATATCTCGACGCAACAAGTCAACCACCCAGGACCGACACAATACTATCTTGCAAAGGTTCCAGACGGCAGGGATGAAAAGAGTTGGGATGGGAGTGGCGCAGTGTGGTTCAAAATCAGCACTACGATGCCGAGCGTAAATGCGCAGAAACAGATGGGCTGGCCAGGACAGAGTCTGTCATCCCTTTAGAATCTGACCATTTCCTAATAGTGTTTTGTAGATGAGTATACTACTCCCAACACAACAATTCCTGCTACGACACCCGCGGGCGAGTACCTGCTTCGCGTTGAACACATAGCACTACACATGGCTATGCAAGCCAACAAAGCGCAGTTTTACCTGGCCTGCTCGCAGATCAAAATTACCGAGGGAGGAAGCGGGGTTCCTGGACCTCTTGTTGCATTGCCTGGCGCATACAAGTAAGTTGAGGTAGCGTGTAATGTATGCATACACTAACACGCGATTGCAGAAGCAACGACCCAGGGATTCTCGTAGATCTGAACAAGTACACGGCAGCCCCTGAGACATATCAGCCACCAGGTCCAGCTGTTTGGCGTGGTTAAGCCACAAGTGGAGATGCGACTTTGACCTCTGGTAGCCGGATACGTGTTTTGCAAAGAAAGCGAAAGAGCACTCGAGTAGGTAGATTCCAATGCATCTTTCTCGCTGCCAATGTAGTCTTGTCTCACCGGATTATCCATCGTGATTATGGTAGTCTAGCACAAACTTAGAAGAATAGGGTTATGGTTTGAGGTACATGCGTCATTGGCTCGTGCTGAAAATTGCGGCATTGTGTCGTATGGTGGGGTATGGTGGGGTACAAAGATGGTAAAAGAAACATAACGCCGAACGCTGGCAACGAGCAATTGAGTCGTGAGATTGCACAGCGCGTGAAATCTGAGCCCTCATCAGCGTAAGCGAAATCGGCCCAAGTCATCCGTTCGCGCTGAGTCTAACGGTGCTTCAACGCGCTGATTGCGACGTCCAACGGCGCAAATCTTTTTATTGGACTTTGTGACTAACTCGGCCAAGTCCGCTTCTCCATGGGCTGTTGAAAACCCACCCGCCGCCCCGTCCATTCCCTTTTCTTCGTTCCTCGTTCTCACGATGACAACTACCGTTGTGCTCGGGGCCCAATGGGGCGACGAAGGCAAGGGCAAGCTCGCCGACATACTCGCTCACGAATCGCAAATCTGCTGCCGCGCCCAAGGCGGTAACAACGCCGGACACACCATCGTCGCGAACGGCGTGACGTACGATTTCCATATCCTCCCCAGTGGTCTTGTAAACCCCGGCTGCATCAACGTCATCGGAAGTGGCTGCGTCGTCCACGTGCCGAGCTTCTTCAAGGAATTGGAGGCGCTGGAGAAACATGGCTTGAACACTGAAGGAAGGATATTCATCTCGGACAGAGCACATGTCGTCTTCGACGTCCACCAGAAGGTGGATGGTCTGGAAGAAGTGGAACTGGGTGGTGGCATGATTGGTGAGGAACATACGCGCATAGCGAGGGACACCAGTGCTGATTGTGCGACATAGGCACAACCAAGAAGGGTATTGGCCCAACCTACAGCACCAAGATGACCAGGAGCGGTCTCCGCATGTGCGACCTGTTCGACGAGCAGATCTTCGAGACGAAGCTCAGGAGGTTAGCCTCGGGATTCCAGAAGCGATACGGTGATCTGCTCAAGTACGACGTGGATGCGGAGATTGCGCAGTACAAGGTTAGTCATGGCGGCATTGCATGTTGCGATGCGAAGGCTAACAGTATGAGTAGACTCTGCGCGAGAAGCTTGCTCCCTATGTCGTCGACCAGATCCCACTCGTCGCATCGGCCAAGGAGAAGAACGCTAAGATTCTAGTAGAAGGTGCGAACGCGCTGATGCTGGACATTGACTACGGAACATATCCCTTCGTCACATCATCGAACACTGGTATTGGAGGTGTCATCACAGGTCTCAACTTGGGCTGGCGGTCACTGAAGGAGGTCGTCGGTGTAGTGAAGGCCTACACCACACGTGTCGGATCGTGAGTTTATATTACTATCCAAAAACGAGCAATGTGGTCTAACGTACGACAGCGGACCCTTCCCTACCGAGCAGCTGAACGAGCTGGGCGAGAAGCTCCAATCGGTAGGCCACGAAGTTGGCGTCACAACCGGTCGCAAGCGCCGCTGCGGCTGGCTAGACCTTGTTGTCGTCAAGCACTCGCACGCCTGCAACGACTACACCGCCATCAACCTCACCAAGCTCGACGTCCTCGACGACTTTGACGAGCTCAAAGTTGCGACATCCTACTCGTACAACGGTGAAGTGCTCGAAGGCTTCCCTGCGAACATCGAGATACTTGGCCAAGTCGAAGTACAGTACGACACGCTGCCTGGCTGGAAAAAGCCTACAACTGGTGTAACGAGCTACTACGACCTGCCCGTCCAGGCGAGGAACTACATCGAGTACATTGAGAAGTTTGTCGGAGTGAAGGTCAAGTGGATTGGCGTTGGCCCTGCACGAGACCACATGATCAGTCGATCATAGGGACAGGCAATGAGCAGTGTTTCGAGTAGCATGAGCTAAGACAGGCCTTCTAAAACATAGAGCATAGACGAATTGCAGGCACACTTTATCCATGCGTGGTTTATCTTGAAGGAATCGTGCACGCCTTGAGGGCGGCCTGAATGAATAGCCATGGGCATTCTGCCGGTATCCGTTGCTGTGGTCCTCACGTGTCGCGGCCAAAGATAACGGCGCATGCTTAGACTGGCGCGAACATGATGAAAACACCTACCAGTGCAGGAGTCAGTTACTCCGACCAAAGGTCCAACGGCTCATGAGCACGAGGCGACCAGCGCGGTCGTGTTTATAACGCCGACTACGGCATGAAGACGGGCCCTCAGGCAATCAAATCAGCGCTCGCGCTCAGGTGAGTTGTGCCGGAATGCCGTCCTGGCCTAAACCCCGAGCAAGGCCGGCCCTTGACCAAGTCTTGGTTAACGTCATGAACGACATCTGGAGCTGTCACTTCGGGTACTCGGAATTAGGCCATTAGCTACGAAACATCCGCCAGGCTCTTGCAGTTTGCGCAGATCCAAGACACGAATTAAAGAAGCAGCGCACGCTCCTTCGTTTTTCGCATCATCAAGCGACGACTGCCATCACGGCGCAACACAACACACCACCACGATCAACAACAACAACAACAACAACAACACCGACCAAGACGACGACCAACATGTTCACCAAGACCATTCTGAGCGCCACTGCGCTACTGGCGGGTGTTGCGACGGCGGCGACAGCACCTGGGTTTCCCATCCAGGTTTCCCAGAACTTGACGGTCATATACGGGAACAATACCGTGTCGCCTGGTGGAGAGCTGATTCCTCGTCCTGGTATGCTTCAATCTCTTTCGTCGCGGCGCAGTCGAGTTGAATCGATCTGAGTCCCTGCAACTCCAAACTGACACTCGTCACCAGAAACCGCACAACGCCCGACAATCTCGTCCCCAGTATGGTTCGCCGACGAGCAAGGCCCCGGCCGGTGCGTCCTCCTCATGGTCGACCTCGACGTACCCCGTAACAACTCGCGCGTCCAACTCGTTCACTGGATTGCCACAAATGTAACACGCTCCGTGCCCATTTCTGCCAACACAACAGGATCGCCGCTTGTAATCCCCTCGGATAATCCCGTCCCGTACCTCCAGCCCTCGCCTCCTGTCGGCGATATCCCGCACAGCTACACGTTCATCCTGATGGCACAGCCACGCAACTTTAGCATACCCTCCGTGTACGACGATCTGGCAGACAACAGGGTGGGCTTCAACGTTAGCCAGTTCGCGGCTGACGCGAACCTAACAACCGGAATCGCCGCGACCTGGATTACAGTGCAGAACCTTACTGAGACGCCCACAAACACAAGCTTTCCGCCCCCGAGGCCGAGCCCGAGCCCAACAGGAGATGGTGCGAACTCTGACGGTTCTGCTTCGGGTGATGCGAGTGGCATGATGATCGCTGGCAGGACGTTTTGGGCGGCAATGAGCACGACAGTGTTGGCGGTTGTCTTTGCTATCGCTTTGTAAATAAGAGTTGGAGGTCAGAAAGTAAACGTAATGGTATAATATCGAGAGCAAGAGGCGATAAGATATGGTCGATACATTAAGACAATACGAAGATCTTACGAAGGAACGATGGTTGAAATACATACAAATCGACGGCGTACGCTTCTGTTATCACTTTCCATCTTCTGCATTTGTGTAGATCAACTTGCTTTACTTGCAATGGCTCTCTGCTACATGTTCGAATCAAGTTTCAAGTCATGAAGCCAGTGACGTATGTAAGATTATATTTGAATAGGGCTATGTTGTCATTATTCATACGAAGAGAAGAGAACCGTGCCCAATGCCATATCCTATATCCAAGTCTTTTCCTAACACCATCTATTAGTTACAAACCCCTCCTTATACCGTCTACTCAGCACTAGCATTCGTCTTCGCCGCAGCCTCAGCAACCGCCTTGAGCGCAGCCGGTGCATCATCCCACGGCATGACCAACTCGACAAACCGCATCTTCTGCGTCTCGCCACTAGAGAACTCTTCGTCTTGGAACAGCTTCTCAACTTCCTCCCTTGTCTCGACCCGATATGTAAGCACACTGCCTTCTTCGGCGCCAAAGACACGGGGGATATCCTTGTACTTCCATTCCTGAACGTCGTTGTAGGAGTCCTCCCATCCGTGGATGAGTCGTTCAATTGTATAACCCTTGTTGCAGATCACAAAAATGATAGGAGCCAGCTTGTTGCGGATCATAGTCGAGACCTCTTGCGCTGTGAGTTGGAAAGAGCCGTCACCTGTAAAGAGTATAGTGCGCTTGATGTTTGATTCTTTGGCGGCGAGGGCGGCACCTTGACAGGAGCCAGTTGCGTATCCGATAGAGCCCCAGAGGACTTGTGAGATGGCGTTGACGCCTGTTGGGAAGCGAGTCTCCCAGACGCCGAAGTTAGAGGTACCAGTCTCGGTAATGAGGATATCGTCCTTCTTCAGCCATTGACCGAGTTTTGGCCAAAACCAGGCATGCTTGATAGATGATTCAGTAGATGCGGTCTCCTTGTCTGGAATGTTGTTGTTTGGGTTGGGTCCGGACTCAATGTTCAGCTTTCCTAGCTTTGCTGTAACCTTGGAGAGAACGCCGTTCATTCTTACACCCGGGTATTCCGAATAGCGTACCTTGCATCCGTAGCTGTGTAGATCGATGGTGGTCAGCTGAGACATGCGAATGGTGAAGCCTGCAGTATTGAAGTCGGATTTGATAGCACCAATGCTGAGAACAAGATCTGACGACTCAACACGTTCCCGCACACCGGCGTTGGAACCGTCTCCGGCGTATACACCACCATAGTTGGGTAGCGTCTCATCCACTGCGCCCTTTCCCATTGGCGCAACAAATGTAGGGATGCCTGATTTTTTGATGAGGTCGTGAGTTTCCTTCAACGCTCGGTGGCGGATAGCGCATGCATCCACAAGGATGACAGGGTTCTTTGCTGCATGTAGATATTTCAAGACCACATCTACAACATAGTCTTCGGCTTCTTGGTTGTTCTGTGGGTATACCAGATCCAGTGGTGTGTTGAGGCGGTCGCCATCGACTTTCTTCGTCACCATATCGCTAGGCAAAGATATGTAGACGGGCCTCGACTTTAGGTAACATTCCCGGATGGCATTGTCGATGAGCATGGCCGCTTCGTGTTGGCTGTTCAGCATGGACACAGCACATGAGATTTCCCTGGACATCCTCGAGAAAACAGTAAAGTCGCCATTTCCAAGAGTGTGGTGTAGCAGTGCTCCGTTCTTCTGGGATGCAGTCGAAGGATAGCCGACGATGTGGACTATGGGTACGTATTCGGAGTAAGCGCCAGCGATAGCATTGACTGCCGAGAGTTCTCCAACACCAAAAGTTGTGACCAATGCAGAGATGCCCTTGACTCTTGCGTAGCCATCTGCCGCGTAGCCTATAGTGATCGTCAGTATATATAGTATGAGGCGGGCGGATCGACTTCGGTCGCTCCCGCAAGCGAGCCGCTGGTAGCGCAAACATGAGCTTTACATACCAGCATTGAGCTCATTGCAATTGCCGACCCATTTCAGGCCGACTTTGGGAATGTAGTCAAGTGCGACGAGGTTGTAGTCTCCTGGCACACCATGCACTGACTCGACTCCAACTTGTTGAAGTCGGCGGAAGAGGTACTGCGTCGGTCAATTAGCACGTTCTCACATGCGTGTTCAGTCCGCACGACTCACCTCTGCAATGTCAATTGGATTTTTGATATCCTGGGAGCGTAGATCCTGTGCCATATTGCCGAGCTGTCAGATAATTGAAGCTTTGGTGCTAAGAAAATAGTTTATTTGGTATGATGGTGGCTGTTGGGCGCAGCTACCTTTTAAGAAGGGTCCGCGAAGTTCATGGCAATGAGGTCATGTCCGGTCTTTACCGGCCAGCGCCATTGTTGGGCGCGTCTCGTGCGAGTGCATCGGGTGGACGTGGGACACTGCACCATAGTAACGCGACGCGCTGCATACACGCTGTTTGTCAGCCCAGGTGGCGTGAGGTATCAGATCTGCGGCGTGGTCTTGCTACCGAATGCGTGCGCTTGCAGCTCCAGGCTTCGTTTACGCTCACAATTTTCTTCGTACCAACACTGTTATCGCGGCGTGGAAATAACTTGTATCGAGCACGAGATTGTTGGTCAGAGTGGAATCGAGACATTTGAAAGCGGGGCGCCTCGTGGGCCGTACCACTCCATCAACATGTATTTGGTCAACCTGCATCATCACCCGTCTATCCACAGCAGAATCCCAACATTGATCCAAGTCTGAATTTTGCTAATCATACATCAGAACGTGAAGATCACAGCTCAGCTCCCCGCAGCTTATCTGCAGTCATTTCCTGGACTCTCTCCACCAGCTCGTCATTCAAGGGTGTTCTTACACCTACTTCCCTCCCACGTCTAGCCCAGTACCCGTTGATATATCTGATTTCCGTCTCTCGTCTATTTCTCATGTCCCACACCATACTCACCGTAGTTGCTCTATTCTTCTCAATGATATCCATAACCGTGTGGTGCAAAGATTTCGCCGAAAATCTGTCCTTCACACCCTCCACACCCTGTAATTCAGGCAGAGCGAGGATAACGGATGAGATTTCCTGCATGAGTCTCATGTTGGTTTCTGGAATGCTGAGGATGTAGGCAGTCACTGCGTCTTCGAGTGCACAGATAGGGTTGCTGAGCGCGTTGCAGGCGAGCTTCTCTAGTTGGACCTGAAGCTAGATGTGGGTGTACCAAGTCAGTGTGTGCCTCGCATGAAGTTTGTACAGGGGCACTTACTATAGTGGGCCACGAATAAGCCTGGCATTTCAGACGGTGTGCAAGAGGTAGAATGTCTAGCAGCCGCGAAAGCGGTTGAGCTGCGTCACCATCTTCTCGAGGAACTGGTCCTACTGATGTTGCTGCAGGCCCCGTGTGAGTGATATCGAAGGGTCTGTTCAGAGTGATGCCGTGCGATATCACTCCCGTAACGTAATTTGGTCGCACATGCGGATCAGGCCAAAGGAATGTGTTTGCGTCTTCGATCATGCCCGCGCCATTTTGCAGAAACATAACATTGGACTTGCGCGAAAGTCTGGGTAGAAGAGGCTGTAGGGCTGCAACCGTCTGGGTAGACTTGACGCACACGATAAGGTCGCCGATGTTCTCATCGACTGGGGTTCCTATTGACTGCAATACCTCAGCAGCCCCATACGTGCGCGAATCCTGCATCAAGTGCCAGGTTTTACCGTGCAACACCTCCAAGTCATAGCCCGTTTGAGCTACATTCTGGCCCTGGTGCGTCTTCAATCGGATCCTGTTTCCATTTTCCACATAGTCTTGCACAAGAGAGGGACGATGAAGCAGTAGATTTACCGCTGGTCTTGCAGGTATCTCAGCAAGCGAGTGGGCAGTGAAAGCGCCGACACTTCCTAGGCCCAGGACATGAATGCGTGGGGTGGCTTTGGTGCTTGAGATGCTGCGATGTTGCACAGGCCTCGCAGGAGCAAGTCGCGTGCACTCGAATGTGCCAGCTTGAAAATGGCCAAGTTGACCACACCAGGAACGAACAAGCTGGCGCGCTCGAGGTACTGTTGTAGCAGGACCAAAACGCCGAAATATCGCCATATTGAAACTTGCCAATCAGTGAAGGTGCCCCAGGACAAGACGTCCAGCTGGCCGTGATGCTGGTAGATGTACATTGTGCGCTCTGCGGCCCAGGTTGGAGGGAGGGTTGGCCCTGTCGACTAACCGGGTGCCCCACCAAAACATACTAGGAGAAATGGAAAATGGTATTTGCAGGAGTTTAGCGAGACTTGGAGCGGAAGACAAAGTTTTGTGAGTGCGACGGAGAGGGCGAAAGGAGGTGAAGATTGAAATTAGACATTAGGTTGATACGAGCAAAGGTGGTGCTCGGGAGCAGATAGCCGGGCCAGTCAGTACCTGACTAACGGGGACTGAGTGCTGCAGCAGCAATTGTGGCGGTGCGAGGCCAGCACCGCCACGTGCTCGTGTGAGATGAAACACGGCAAGTGGGCTCGCGACGGTGTCTCTCCGGTGGCTACGTAATGATGGATGCGCATTGAAAGTTACAGCGTGCAAGAGGCGGGTCGAGAAGGGTGCAACGGCTGACAGCGCAAGAGTTCAGAGGCGCGTCCAGCAAATCACGGTGCCGGCTTCACACCTGGCCCGTGCGCGGGCCGTAGCTCTCACCACCGCCAGACCCTCAGGCAGCATGTGGACGCCGGCGCACTCGGTCGCTCAGTCGCTGCCCCTCGTCGTTGTGTTGCTGCTGCTGTTGCTGCTGTCGCCGCTGCCCTCGCCGCTGTCCCCACTGCCCTCGCAATCTCCCGCGCCGTGGTTCCATCCCATCTGTGCTGCGACGGCCAAGCGCATCCGCCCTCGTCGAAGCGCCCTCGTCGACGCAAGCGCAGGCGCCGCGTTTCTGACCTCCAGACTCCATCGTTCACCCCCCCGTTCGTCCCAACGGCTCCGCGATTCGTATCCCGTATTCGACCTGTCGCCTTGGTCCTGGGACCCACCCGCGCAACTTGCATCGACACGGACAAAGGAGCCCAAGGAGCCCACCACGTCTGGCAGCTGGCTCCCCCAGGCATGTCGTGATGTGACGGACCTTGGCCTCTGACCCATCCGAGGAGCCTCCACCGCCGTGCCGTGGTCAAGACATGACCCAAGAGCCTCGACAGCGCTCCGCGTCAAATATCTCCAATCCCTCGGACCCTGCTGCCCGTCGCGGGCCTCGCCCGAACCGCATCCCGCCCACCAATCTTCCGCTGCCCGACATCCCCAGCGTCACCTCGTCGCCCTCGTCGTCGCTCCAGCCTCTGGGCCTGAGCAATCTCGGCTCGCCATATCCCTCCTTCTCCCCCGGCGGCGCCAGCGCGCCTTCTACGAGCCCGCGTGCGAGGGCGCATACTGTTGCCGACCCACTCACCACGCACCGCCAGCAGCAGCAGCCATACCTCGACGGTTCAGCTATGCATCAATACATCCCCCCTCCGCCGCCCCAGCCCTCGAGCACGCCCGCCAGCCACATTGCCCTTCCCCCGCCGCCGCCACGGCCCACCAACTACGGCAACCTGGGCGGCATACCCATCCCGCCACCCCCGCATGCTACCAACAACTGGGGTCCTCCAAGGCCCCAGTACCAGCAGCAAGGCTACGACCCGGGCCAGTATCGCAATTACCCTCACAACATCCCCCCTCCCCCAGGGCCTCCGCCTCAACAAATCCAGCACGAGCGCGAACCCCCTCTAACATCAGCCACATACATCCCCGGCGGCGAGTCGTTTGGTCCCGGCGTAGGCATACCTCCACTGCACACTTCGCGAGGAGCCTATCCCGAGCCCTACTACAGGGACGACAACTACTCTGCCAACCCTGACACGTCGGCCCAGGCCTTCTCTAGCAGCCTCCTCGAGAGCGTGCAAAGCGTGCAATATGGCTCCAACAACGGCTTCAACATTCCCCAGACGCCCAGTAGTCGCAATCACCTCAATATACCCACCGAACGAGCTCAGGTTTACGACTCCTCTGGGCCGCCAACCGCAACCCTACAGAATCCAATGGTCCAGAACCATGGCAGCGTCTACCACCGCTCCGAAAGCAACGGCACCACGCCCATATCTCCACACGACCACTCGATGCACTGGCCCGCTGAACGTGTACAACATTGGCTAGCGAGCAACAATTTCTCGCGAGACTGGCAAGAAACATTCAGGACATTGGGTCTCGAAGGCTCAAAGTTCTTGGACATTGGCCGTGGCCATGGTAGCAAAGGCAATGTAGCCATGATGCATCAGGTCATCTTTCCGCAGCTGGCCAAGCAATGCACCGCAAGTGGGACTGGATGGGACCAGAACAGAGAGCGGGACGAGGGTCGCAAGCTGCGTAGACTTGTACGCTCCATTGTTGAGACTGGCACCACCGCCAATCCTCGGGCAGCACCGCAACGATCTGATACTGGCATGACGAGCGCCGGAACAGAGGGCACTGTCGAGAATTCACCCTACATTGGCACGCGGGGCATGGATTTTGGATCGACACCAACCACAGCTGGCAACGGCGAAGAGAGCCCTGGTCGCCAATTGCTATTACATTCGCCTGGTGGCAGCACAAATCCACCCAGACGCATCTCTACACAGCAGCGCAATTTCACAGTTCCAGGCCTTGGTCCGACTCCAGACTTTTCCGAGGGACCGGCACGCAGTCCCTACTCAAGAGAAGTTCTCCAAGGCCTCGATCCAAAGTCTGTCCGGCACAGTCCAAACGCATCCTCGGAATTTGGGCCATCCTCTCTGGGTACGACAAACTATCGCCAAGCAAGTCCACAACAAAGCCCAGCCTTATCATCAGCCCGCCTTGCTACTAACGGGGGGCAGCTCAGCGCGGGTTTGAATAACAACGGATCCCGCTACTACTCTCCTCACAACCGCGTCAATAGCACTGAATCAATAAACTCCACGTTCGCTAATACTGGCTCCGGTCCACCCTCGGGTAGGTCATTTGAGAACCGGTCTGAGAGCCGGAACGAGAACCGGAAGAACGGCTACGAAGGCTCACGGCCAGGCACCGGATTGGCAAGATACGATATGGAGGTGCCGACTAGTGCTAAGGATCATGAGAAGGGTTTCTTCAAAAAGATCATGGGTGGGCGAAAGAAGGAGAATCACCCATCTCCTGATGACACCAGTCTTGATTCGCCCACCAGTCCGGCAAGCCATCGTACTCATCCAAGCAGCTCCCTTTTCGGAAAGTCTGGCATGAACTCAAGCGAAACATCTTTGAACGAGCGGCCCCCTTCGAGACGATCAGCTCAGACAGACTCCGACAACCGAGCAGCGGGTCGCACCCGTGCATCTGGGAGAGAAGACCGTAAATACGCTTTCGTAACACCGGATGGCTGGAACTACCGCCTTATTGACATCACCAATGTAGACTCAGCAGCATCTCTACGGACTGTGTGTTGTGAAGAGCTGAGTCAGGGATTGAGCCATATACCTGGTGTAGAGTTGCATCTTACGCTACCCGGACAGCAAGAGCACGATCATCCTCTGTCAGACTCCAAGTTGCTGAAGGCTCGGTCGCAATACGGAAACCGAGTTGGCGAGCTCAAGATCTTTGTCAAGATACCCCAAGAGGGAGCCGTACCTCCATCTGCCGGACTAGGAGTTTCGGTTCCTCATACAGCTGCCAGGTCTATCGATGAAGATGCATACTCTCGGCTCAACGCCGACTCCCAGCTAGACTCCCCAGGTGGAAAGTCTGGAGAGTCTACGCTAGTCGCCGACAGAAGTGCGGCTCTTCGTAAGATGGCAGAGAAGGCTGAGCCTGTGCCAAACAACCCGGTCGACAGGCCTCCAGAGTCTGCGTGGGAACCGCGTGATGACTTGGCTGAAGAGGAACGACGGAAGCTGCTAGAAGCCGCTGCTGAAGAGCATCGGAAGGAAACCAAGCGGAAACAGGATGAATACTTGAGGAGTCGTTTCCAAAAGATCAATGGACACAGTCCTGATCTGAACCCTACTTCGAGTGATAACCTTAGTTACCGAAGCCAACGCATTGTTGACTTTGACGAGCCCCGCGCCTCTCCTTACGAAGACGTGAAGAAACAATTCGACGGGAAGCCAAAGCAACTCGTTCCTCTAAGAGAACCACCACCGGTACCTGCCGATACCAGCACGCTATTGAAGGCTAATTCGTTGTCAAGGGCTAAAAACCGTGGCTCATGGCCCGAAAGTGACGATGGTCAAGACAAGCGAAGATCAACCGAATCACAGTCAGAAAAGCGCAAAGCCATTCCACAAGGTGCAAGTGGATTAGGGGGCATTGCTGCCGCCATCATCGGTGCTGGTAATCTTGGTGCGGGAATTGGAGCAGCGAACCGCGCACCACAACCAAAGGGTCAGCAACCGCCTTCAAAGGAGGAAGGCTCACCCGAGAGTATTCGACCATCGCAACAGATACTGCAGGACAATGGATTCGGAGCTAGATCCGGCTCTGGCAGGAATAGTCCAGGTGGGTCACCTCGCAGTCCCGGCGATTTCACAATGAGCAAGGGGAATATACCTTTCAGAATACCTGACTATGAGGAAGCTTTCGGAGATGATACGTCAAATGAGAGGCCAGACCTTACCCTCGCTATGCCCGACCCGGCAGTGACACGACCAAGAGACGAACGATCTCGCTCACCGAATCGAAGCCCTCACACAGCGCAAGCCCCAGAGTCCACACTGAGTAGAGAGCCATCAAGGGTATCTATATATGGCCCTACTCATGATTTTGAGGAAGCACGAGTGTCGTTTATTACAAAGTCACCAAACCTTGAACCTTTGGATTCCGACGATGATGACTCCGATGATGGTCTATTCGCTGCGCCGCTCGCAGGACGAGCTGGTCCGCCCACACCTGCGAAGAACACACCCATCACTAGAACCAACTCCCGTAGCCAACGGCCAAACCTTACACTTAAGACACAACGGTCAAAGAACTCATTAGCGCAAGTTACGGAGAAGTCCGCTGAGCAAAGCGCAATTGGGGATCGTGACTCACAACCAAGCGACTTCCATCCTGAATCGGCTGCATCTGCAACCTGGACCGATTCCCCGAATGATACAAACAAGTTCTCGCGTCGCGAATCCTTCGCTAGCGATGTTTGGGCAAACCGTCCGCCAGCTGAAGCCCTTGTGGAACACCTTGATGAGCTCTTCCCGAATGTCAACCTCGACCAACCTATGCTTGAGGAAGAGGATGCGGATGGCGCCGCTGAGCCAGCCAACGACTCCCAGCCTGCGCCGGTCGAGCCCACTCCTGTCAACCAGCCCCTCACTCGTGGTGGTGCCGGACTGCAGAGTATCGCGCAGCGAAACATGAGAAAGTCGGGCGCTGGCCTGGGCCGTACCAAATCTATTCGTGAAGTGGTGAAATCACAATACCAGCCACTCGACAAGAGGCCACTCCCAGGCCAGGCACATGCTGGTGCTGGTCCATCGCGAGTTGCTACGCTACGCAATGGTGGCGATATTGTCAGGCGAAAGTCGACGAAAATGTTCAATGCCAGAACTGAGCAAGTACGACCTCAACGCGGCTCGCGCCTTGTCATGGAAACGATACCTCAAGATCATCTACCAAGTGTCCCGTCGCGGCAGCCAACATTCAAATGGATGAAGGGTCAACTCATTGGCAAAGGCACATTTGGTCGCGTCTACCTTGGTATGAACATCACCACCGGAGAGCTTATCGCTGTCAAACAAGTCGAGGTCAACGCCAAGGCCGCTGGGTCCGACAAAGACAAGATCAAAGAACTCGTGAAGAGTTTGGATCAAGAGATCGATACCATGCAGCATCTTGACCACCCCAACATTGTGCAGTACCTCGGATGCGAACGCAAAGAGTACAGCATTTCAATCTTTCTCGAGTACATTTCTGGTGGTAGTGTAGGGTCTTGCATCCGCAAGCACGGCAAATTTGAAGAGTCTGTTGTCTCTTCACTCACACGGCAGACTCTGCTCGGCCTTTCATACCTCCATCGTGAAGGCATTCTTCATCGCGATCTTAAAGCCGACAACATCCTGCTGGACCTGGACGGCACATGTAAGATCTCAGATTTTGGCATATCCAAGAAGAGCGACAATATCTACGGCAATGACGTGACAAACAGCATGCAAGGCTCCGTCTTCTGGATGGCTCCCGAAGTGATTCGCTCACAGGGCCAAGGGTATTCTGCCAAGGTCGACATCTGGTCTCTGGGTTGCGTTGTCCTAGAAATGTTTGCTGGTAAACGTCCGTGGTCCAAGGAAGAAGCCATTGGTGCCATTTACAAGCTCGGTAGCTTGAACCAGGCTCCTCCCATCCCCGAAGATGTGTCCAGGGTGATTGGAGTAGAGGGATTAAGTTTCATGTACGACTGCTTCACTATTGATCCCATGGAGCGTCCTACGGCTGAAACGCTCCTACGAGCGCCTTTCTGTTTCAGCGATCCGAATTACAATTTCTTGGATACAGAGCTTTATGCTAAGATTAGGGGAGCTTTCCAGTAGTGTGCGTATATTAGGGAGGATTGAGGCGGGAATTGATGACGATGACGAATGGATTTTGATCTGTAAAAGAGTATATCGGTTATATGCTATGAGGTTTGACTGTATCGTCGCTTGTCTTAGACAACATATACCCAATTTCTTTGTTTTCTGCCAATTCTATGTTTTTGAAGCGTAACGCGCGGATTCCAATATGATATTTCATGTACTCTTTTCCCTCTTCACTTGATACAATGAACATGACTTGTACTATACCGTTGAGTAGAGGACATCGACGAACACAGTACTGTAGTTTGACCAGCGCATTACGACGCTCAATGTTAAATAATGACATGAAAATCTTCTTCGATGGGTTGCAGAGAGAAGCTTGATGTCCACCCAACTCTATAGTCCGCATGACGTACTTCTGTTTTCGCCAAATCTACACTTTGTACCAGTAACCACGACTATAGTTGAGACAACTCTCAACTCCCTTGTCTCGATGTACGATCTTCTTGCATTCGGACCATAACCTCACATTCTCTACAAACATGGCAATAGTTGGTGACTCTGAATATGGATGTACGAGGTCAGTGTATGTCTCACATGCACTTCGTACATTGGCACTTACGCTGGTAGGCCCGTTCGCAAGGTTTCCACATGCTGGGCCGCTTTTCTTGCGTACTTCATGGGCTTGCCCGCCGATCTCTTCGTAGCATTCCGAGTAGGGGTGGAGGCGGATTATCGTACGGCTAAGAACATTTGGACATGACGCCGCCTATGAAATGCATAGAGTGATGTACGAAGAGTTTTTTATTTTCAGGTCGTGGGTATCATTGAAGCCTATTTTACTCGTATGCTATATCGCCTACATTTACTAGTCAGATCAAACAATCTTTGCGAACAAAGTCTTTGTACATAGCTAGGCTAGCTGAGATGGTTTGGAGATAGTCGTTCAAGAGCTCAAAGAAAGAAGTTGTCGGGTTCATGACTGAAGGCCTGGCTTCAGTGATTGTGCTTTCGGCATACTCTCGATATCGTGCTCATTGTCCGTCTTAAATAGAGATCTACTTTGTTGATTGATTTGGATCGGAGGCTGCGGCGAGTACCCTGTCCGTCACGTCGTTGTTCGCTGTCCTTTCGGTGCTTTCGTGGTACTTCTTGCGGGTCCTCGATACGTGTATCAATGACGACTGCGTTGGGACAATAGCTTCCCATAGACTGCTTGTTTCGTTTTGCTGTCGACCTCCCAATCAAACATCGCCGTTGGAAGAGCGCAATCATACATCTACAGGTCAGGCTGGTGATGTTGCCAGCTGGCACCGCTGCTGTATGAATCCATCCTAGTCGACGCTCCTTCATTTTCACGAAACGCTGCGCCGTTTGCCAACATGGGCCGTGCCATAATTATGCTTCGTTGACTGCGACGCGGGTCGCGGTTCGAGACATTGGAAAATATGATCTTCAAGGTTGTGTACGTGAAAACGTCACGTTCTAGATCCCCAGCTATCAACCCTCGGTATTTGAGGATAAGCGAATAAAAATAGAAAGCGGTTTTCTTGTCAAGGGAAACGATGTCGTCACAAGAAACGAAGTGGATTGAATTGCGCGTTGCCTCGAACCGCTTATTCTCGGCGACCCTCCAGGGCTCGTGGCGGATCTGAGGCTCGCGTGTGGAGAGGGTCAATCCTCGCATCTTACCGCGGGTCTGTGAATATAGGCACAGGCGTATTGCCGCGCCGCTGCAAAACCTGGGCGTGCAGCGCACCGACCGAGCGGACCAAACACGCAGCCAGATAGACTTCTAGGTTCTAATAAACCCGCCACCTAGGTCCTTGGGCGTCACTCCGCAGGTACAGCACTTGTTGAGGGACAATATCGATAAACCATCTCCACAGATGAAAAGCTTGAGTCAACTCAAGCACTTGCGATATGCAGAAAATAGGAGGGTTGAAACAACGGTGTCGACTCAGGTGCTTGACATGTGGGTGGTGATCCATGGCCTGGTGAAACATGGCCTGGTGTGTGTACCTGCATCAAGGTTGGCCAACAAGCGAGCAGCCGAGAAGGGCAATGGGGCGAAGACACTCTTTTGCTGGGCAAAGAACGCATAACGTGCATAGTAGCAGACCTTCCTCACATAATCGATGAGCGGCGGGGCAAAATAAGGATATGCGTTGATAAGGCCGTGGTCAGCAGGTTGCAACGCAATGGCGCGTGTCCTTGCATGGAGTGGGTATGTGACCGGTAAGCGAATGCGCAAGACACGCCGCAATCAAAAGGTGCGCGAGAAGTGGATACAGAAAGTGAAAGTACCGGTCCTCCTGTGGACTGCGAATGGTTCCTCAGTAGGAGCGTGCCTGGGGCGTCGAGGTGGCTGTGCTAGCCACCCAGAAAGGCCTTTGCTGCCGAAATGCGTCTTTTTCCCGCTCGGAGGAACGACTCGTTCATCGGTACGGAGAGTGGACACGGTATTTGCTCTGGTCCACAGTCGCGCGGACAGGTCGCACGATGATAGGGAGGGCAGTCCGTCGTCGTATTTACAGTGGTAGCGACACAGCATCTGGCGACCCCAGCGTGAGACATCTGAGAGGCGCACATCGGCGCCAGTCGGCTCCCAAATCATCAGCCTTCAACGGCCCTTGCGCGCAAGCTCTTGTCCGTATCTAGCTAAGTCAGGGGAAGGCGGCGCGGATCAGTCGTCCTTAGACGTTTCGGGACCAGCAGGGGCGCTTCACCTCCCCACTGATCCCATCTTCCATCCAATAGTGCCCCGTCACTATCGACGCCGCCACGAATACGATATACCCCCCCGGTCCAGGCTCAACCGCCTCGTGTCCGAAAAGGCGACCAACAGCATGAGTTTAGACCAAGTTGAGCATGGACTAGGAATAGCATACCTCGATATATGACCCTGCCGCGTGCCCGCCCCTGCTACGGTTACGCCGCATCTCTGATTCCTCGTTCTTTGACGTCGAGGTTTCTACAGCATACGTTTTCTTTCCAGACCTTCTGGGCTTGATCCAAAGGTCGTTCCGCTCTTTAGCATCGGTTTTAATAGTTCTTCATTCTTCGGGTTCTTCGAGTCGGCTTCTTTCGAGACTCTTGGCCCGTCCGGTCTTTCAACCAAACACAAAAAGCATACACCACGTTCTTCACCATGGCCAACTTCAGCAAGCCCGCCAGCATGATGACTATGCTAGTCGCCCTCCTGTCCATTTTGCAGTTCACTGTTGCTTTCCAGCATGGCTCGCACCACCATGCCCACCCTGCTCGCCACGCAGATTCTGCCATTGAGGCTCACATCAACGAGATCGAGGGTGAGCTAACCAAGCGTCAGTCGCAGCAAGGGTTCATAACCATCACTGGTGTGTGCAGCTCCGGTACTGCATCCAACGGCCAGTGCAATGGCGGTAACACTGCTGCGCCCCGTCTCGAGCTCCGTACTTTGGCGCGCAACGCCGACCAGTGGAACTTGTACCTCCTGGGTATGGAGAGGTTCATGGCCAAGGACAAGAACGACAGGCTTTCGTATTACCAGGTTTCTGGTGTCCACGGTCGTCCCTTTCAAAGCTGGAACAACTTCCCCACGCCTCTCATGAACCAGGCTGGTTTCTGCCCTCACGCGCAGGCTCTCTTCGGTTCCTGGCACAGGCCTTACCTTGCCATCTACGAGGTATGAAACTCGAATTGAATGCTCAAGCGTAGACTAACAGTTGGCAGCAAGCATGGTACCAGAGCGTCTTGGAAGTCATCGCTACTTTCCCATCCAACCAGCAGCAGCGATGGAGGAACGCCGCGGCCACTCTCCGTATGCCTTACTGGGACTGGGCCATGGACCCAGGACAAGGTGGCGCCACCGTTCCTACCCAGATGCGTGACCAGACTGTTACCGTGACCAAGCCTCAGGGAACTGTTACCATCAACAACCCCCTGTACAAGTACACCTTTGGCAACACGCTTCCATCTGAGATGGGCGGAGGCCCATGGAACAACTTCCCTCAGACGCTCCGTCGCCCGGTTGCTAACCCCACCCGCAGCAACAACAACGAAATGAACGCCCGCTTCAACGCTATGCGCGTCTCTCTTCGTGACCGTGTCTTTGCTTTGTTCTCCAGCAAGGCCAACTGGGGTGCTGCTAGCACTTCTGCTATCGGTGTCCGCACTGACCTGAGCGGCGGCGGTGTTGACAGCTTTGAATCCGTTCACGATGCCATCCACAACACTGCTGGTGGTGAGAGTGGAGGACACATGTACTACCTCGATGTCTCGGCTTTCGACCCCCTCTTCTGGCTCCACCACACCAATGTTGACCGTCTGCTCGCCATGTACCAGCTCATTACCCCCAACACCTACGTCTCCAACGGTAACGTCATGCGCCCCATGGCTCAGTGGAACCAGGGTGAGCCTAAGAACCAGTACACTCCTCTTAAGCCCTTCACCAAGGACTCTGCCGGTAACTACTTCACTTCAGTTGATGTTAAGGAGACCCGCACCCTTGGATACTACTACCCTGAGACCAGTGACCGTTCCTACCAACAGGTGGCTCGCGCCGTTACTCAGCTTTACGGTGCCGGTCAGAGGACACTTACCAAGCGTGGTGACGACGAGTCGGAGACTGGCCAGTACCTTGGACGTCCTATCAAGGAGGGTGACTACCACACTGTTCTTTCCGTCATCGCCGACAAGTACGCTCTCAAGGGATCTTACACTGTCCACTGCTTTGTTGGCAAGCCCGGCAACAACTCTACTTCGAACTCCACTGCGCCTTACCCAGTTGCAAACTCGACCGCTTCCGCTGTTGTTCCTATCAGCACTGGTACCTCTCCATACAGCAACAGCACCGCCGATGCCGACTACGACCCGTCTACCGACTATACTCAGGACCCCAACTACGTTGGTTCTTACGGTATCCTCGGTGGAATGATGCAAGGTGGTGGTAACGCTTCCCAGTCTGTCATGACTGAGGGTGCTCTCCCTCTTACTACCTGCCTCCAAGGAAAGGAAGCTGCTGGTGAGCTCGAGTCGCTCCGTCCCGAACACATTGAGCCGTACCTCAAGGAGAACCTCTACTACAAGGTTGTTGGTGTTGACGGCGAGCTTAACGCGGACGACATCCCTAACCTCCACATCAGCGTCAAGTGCAACAAGGCCAAGCCTGCTGCTTCTGACGACGAGCTTCCTGACCTGAGCGCTCCTTACGAGGTCCTCGAGAGCGTCACTGCTCACCTTCCTGCTGGAAAGCCCTTCAAGTACGTTCCCAGCGCGCTCGACATCCCTCTACCAGACGGCGACGAGTACAACGAGCCTAGCAGCGACGGCTCCATGCCCCAGAGCCCCTCCAACGGTGTCTTCCCCTACCCATCCATGCCTTGGGAGGAGCAGGGCTACTGTGTCACCAAGCAGACCATCGAGTACGTTGACGAGTCTGGTAACTTCCTGTACTCTGAGATGTAAGGTGGTGAAGACGTTGCGTAGAGAGAGAGTGTGTGTGTGATGGGATCGTGAAAGAAGCATTTGAATGCTTGTGTATGAAGGATCTTTCTTGAATAATACCTTTCGAATGTACATTGGACGCGAAAGTTTTTTTTCCTTACAAAATGTCAATTGATATCCAGCAAAGGCTCTTCCCTATCGTTTTTCGTAGAAATGTCATCGTCTCTTTGAAATGTCATCTATAGCGTAGGCGTTATTGCAGCGCTTCGTAATCAAATCTGTCTCGAACACTTGCTGCTCGCTTTGTGCACTGATCTGCTTTCCACTTATGATACGGTGAAGGTCGGTGATTACTGGACGTACCCGGACGGCGCTACTTGAACAGCTCCAGTGTCTATCATGAAGCCAACATGTGCAACTCCAGCAGCGGCATGTCAGACACCATGTACAGATTGCTCGGTTGTAGAGCTGATGGCGCTAGAGGTTCGCTGGTACCAAAAGGCGCTAGTGGGGGTTTCGCTGATCTCGCTGGGCACGCACCGCGAGCACCACATCACGGCAGTATCTCTCATCCTGCTTGACCATTCCTAGGGCCTCTCAGGCACCTACGCATTGTTCCGTAAGTCCTACACCAACGTCGTCACCATGTACCAAGTCTACAAATTGTGCTTCACCAGCATGGCGCCTGAATCGCGCCGTCGCGAGGACATGCCGCTCCCAATGTGGGGTTCGATATGTCATTCTCGCGATACTAATTTCTCAGTAGATACAGCCCATAGGACAGTCTGCCCACCATGCCCGCTATGCTAGATGACCCTACTGCGCCGGTCATATATAGGACTTCCGGCGACGTACCATATCCTCCGCCTGGTGGCCCGCTGCCAGTGGGCATTGCACCATGTCAAGTAATCCTGCGCGACCGGGTGACAAGCGCAACGATAATTCCCTTCTCTGCGCCGAACCAAGTTCCCCTCACATTACTGGCATACCTATGCGATCAATTAGGACGCGAGATTGAAAAGGGCGATACCTATCCCATGGTTGAGCCGCTGACCCTTGAGGCGTTTGGTCCATACTGGTTCGGTGTCTTTGGTGCCATTATGCTGCTGGGTGAGATCCAGGATGGCCGAGAACTGCACGAGATGGCACGGAGAGGCTGCGACTGGGAGAGGGAATGTCTGGGTAGCTTCTATATCAAGCCCAACTACCCGGGACGGTCGAGCCATGTCTGCAACGGCGGGTTTCTGGTCACAGATGCGTCGCGAAACCGAGGTGTTGGTCGCTTGATGGGCGAGACATACCTAGACTGGGCACCAAAGCTTGTGAGATTCTTCACAGACGTTAGGCAGCATGCGCTAACCTGCTCAGGGCTATACATACTCCGTCTTCAACCTCGTTTACGAAACCAACGTCGCTTCCTGTCGCATATGGGACGCCCTCGGATTCAAGCGCATCGGTCGTGTGAAGGGTTGTGGAAACCTCAAGTCATATCCAGGCGAGCTGGTCGATGCCATCATATACGGTCGGGATCTAGGCCAAGATGACGAGTTTGTATCTGAGGAGCGCTTCGACAAGATTCGCTTCTATCTCAAGAACGGAAAGTACCCCAACGGTGCTGACCGAGCTGAGAAGAGCCGTCTCCGTAGTGCAGCTACTCATTACAAGCTTACGCCGAGTGAGGGCGACGAACCCGAGAAGCTGTGGCTGAAGGGTAAGGAGGTTATTGCAGACCCTAAGCAGCAGTACGAGATTGCTCGCGAGATCCATCACAAGCACCATGGGGGCATCAATAAGACTACTGCAGCGATTGCCGAACTCTACCATTGGGTTCGCATAAAGGAGACTGTTAGCCAGGTCATTCGTAACTGTCCAGAGTGCAGCGAGATGAACAAAGGCCTGTCAGCTATGCGCCAGGGTCAAAACCAAGCGCGTGCAGAGGCAAGATCAGGATCTAGTTTCCTTTCATCAAGCGCCACGCAGCCGAATCTGACACCTACCCCACCGAGCTTGTTTTCACCAACGCAACCACCGCCTCCGTCAGATTCTCCGAATAGCCAGTTACAACTCGAGGCCGCACAGCAGCAGGGCACAATCTATCCGCAATACTCTCAAGACAATGGTTACGACTTGCCTGTTGATCCCGCGCTGATGCAAGGCATGCAACCTGCTGCAGACCTAGCTGATCTCCCGCCATCACCTTTTCTCGCAGCTCAGGTTTCAAATCGTGCTGGCCGCGCAGGTGAACTTGATCATCAACGCATGAGTCTCGACCCAGGTTTAGATGAGCGGGCACCTACTGCAGGGGAGGAGATGCGAAGAAGGTTGAATCGTGTGAGTCAATACAAGTAAGTAGATGCAGCATGTGAATCTTCGAACATAGTGGTCTACGGCATGGATGACTAATGGATGCATCCATATACTGGACCTCAAAAATTGACAGACGACGTCGACCTGTCTATATTGATGGACATGGTCGTAGGTCATGGCGGCATGGTTAATCACACGGGGAAATAAAATGCTGCAAGAGCATAGCGGCATCTTTATATAATGCAATCACACAGCAATGGAAGCATGTGAGCGTGAATCGTTTCCCTCAGTATGATTGCGGTGATACTCTTTAACTGTGAATTATAGATACCCCTATGAGGAATGCTGCTAAACTAACGACTACGTACTGCTATCCATCTTTTCGAATGTTGACCCCTATACATATTTACCTTTCTCCTTGCATCACCCTTTACACGTTCCGGTCGTTTCCAAATCTTTCTTCTGTCCTATAATTCAACTCATCTCCAGCACCGACTCTCTCTTATCCGTTTGACACCTGTTTTCATTGAAGGCATATCCTCATGACATCTCTTGTCTTGACCTTAGCCTTCAAAGAGTCCCCACTCCTCCACCTTGAAGCTCTCTAATACCCTCTCTCTCACCGCTTTACTATCCTTCATCAATGGCGTCTCGTCACCTTGCTGCTCTGCTGGAGTGAACTCGCCCGGATAGTGCGGAATGTTGATTGAGATCATAATCTTCAAAGGTACATTAGCAATGACGAAATTGGTTTGTCAATAGTGCTGAGTAAGAGGTGATCATACGGAGGTTTGGGTGAAAGGAATGCTACTTACATCGGTACCTTGCTCCTTGAGGCGAAGAAGAATGAGGTGAATATATGTGAACTCGGGAGTCTTCCGATTGGGGTGTGGGTTGGGTGTTGGTGGGGTTTGGATGAATGTCAATGTCAAGACTGAGTTGTTCCTATAATCTCAGTCAGCCATGTACACATACCAGGGCTTCTCATTCTATTGTGCCCGCACTTTGGTCCCTTTTCTGAAGATGTCGGGCACTACGTACGGCAAAGATTTCATCGCAGCACGGTCTTGCGAGATGATCGTAGTCTGGTCGCCGGTGTCTTCGACCAGATCGCCAAAATGATACTGCAAAGCTTCTTCATCATTGCTCTTTTCGACATACTCTAGTATCTCGACGACGATACTAGAATAGCCATTGCTGTCGAGGTAGACTTCCTGGTGGTCAGGGATCTGACGGATTTGCCTGTTGAGTTACATCGTTAGCATGAAAGCTCGGGGTCTGCCGTATCATTTTGGAGGGGGTTGTGTATTGGACGGCTGTGAACATTGGGCGTGGGGTTGATGACGATGCAAAGGCAAGGCGCGGGATGTGGGGGCACGCAGGATAAGAGAAGAACTTACGATGCGTCGGCGAAGTTGGAGGGGAGATCGAGGGTTATTGAGCCACCGTAGAGAGGGGTGTTTGTAAATGCCATAGTGTACTTGATGCTACAGAGAAGTGGCTGCCGTTTGTTGTACTATGTGCAGAACTTGGTGTGGTACTTATGTTGCGACTATGATGTTGGTGATGGCGAAGGCACGTAGGTAGCCCCCAGGCAACATCAGGCAGCACCAAAATGGCTACCTGTGACATTTTTTACAGCAGTGAAACAGCACTGGAGCTTGATGAGTTTGCTATCAAATTTTTGTTTGCAGAGCCGTTCTCTGACTGTCATATATTTAATTCAAGGTTGCAGTTCTACGACATGGGCATATTACAGCTGCATGAGAATAAGTTTGATCTTAATAGCATTGCACAATGGTCATGACCAAGATATGGTAGTATTTGTGAGAACTTGAGTGTTTCGACCTGAAATGTAGGGTATCGTTTGAGCTTTATGGCCCTTCTAAATGTTCCATATCCCAATTTTGAACGCCGTGCAATGTATGTTTCTTCTTCCAGACCTCATCACCCTCTTGGGTAGCTAGCGGTTTGTTGCCGTCTCAGCCAGCCCTAGATACGCGGTGGTCATTCTTTACCCAGACCACCGTGTCTTGTGACCATCCACCAAAGAAGTCTAATTCCAGTTGACGAAGACGTACGTTGTCGCAGCACTCAACCTGATGCTGCAACCTGGTCGACTTCCATCGGGGCTGTCGCAGCCGTGGTGCGCGTTCCGTTGTTGGTGGTAAGGCCAATCGCTGCCTCTGCTTCTTTCTGGGAGTATGGTTCTTCGCGAAGTTGCTTCACCCTAGAAACCTATCAGCGCCGTTCTCATAATCGCAAAGACCGGCATTCTTACCTCCGCTTGTGAACCTTGCCCTTTTGATGCGCAGCAAAGTTGCCATCGCTCTCAAAAAACTTTGCGCACTCCTTGCAGTACCATTGCCCCAGGCCAGGCAAATCTTCTATGGGCTTCGCATCCTTGAATTCGGCAAGATGCTTCTCGTCGCGCAAGTCGGCGTGGATCTGGTCGAGGTCGCGCGTATGTCTACGTGTCTTCTTCTTGGAGTCTTGTCCGCGTATGGCAGGCATGGTGGGCAGTATCCGCGGCCGTCGGTTATCCGTGTGAAATCGTGATGGTCGGCTATAGAGAAAGTTGCAGTGTGGAGATGGGGTCCGTGCAGGGTCTGCAGGTCAAAAAGACTTGTGGAGCTAGGTCGAATCAGGCTGCGGTAGATGCTACTGTTGCTCCAGAACCCGAAATTTGCCATGTCTGCAGGCCTACATGCTGACTCGGCACACAATTGTTGGGTCGGAAAAGGGAGCGCAGGCCTCCGGGGCGCTCTTGGGCAACTGTGCTATCGCAGAACGCCAATCACCTCCAAAAGGAATGAGCGCGGGGTCGATGAACGGCTGGTGGCTATGACGTCTGGGTGAAGTGAACACCCATAGCTCTCAAGCACCCGTCTTGACAGCCCTCCAAGACGTGAAATACCAGCTGGGCCCCCATCGCACACAAGACAATTGCACTCTCCATAATTGCGTCTCCATTACACCGCGCTTGCACGTGAAGCGGGCCAACGGGACTGCGCAGCCGACCTGTTTCTGGTTTCAGGCGCCGAGGTATTCCGCACGCAGCTGGGGCTAGACGAGCCAATCACACACCTCGTGATCCTCATTAGTTATCGCCCAACTTGAGCCAGCTTCTGACGTTCTTTTCCTCCGCTTCCTCCATCACTCTTCTCTCCACACCACCTTCCCCTAATCCTCACCA
The DNA here is from genome assembly GCF_013036055.1 of Alternaria burnsii. Taxonomy (NCBI): domain Eukaryota; kingdom Fungi; phylum Ascomycota; class Dothideomycetes; order Pleosporales; family Pleosporaceae; genus Alternaria; species Alternaria burnsii. The sequence continues at coordinate 2,218,439 of NW_024066107.1, read as the reverse complement.
TGCAGAAGTTCTCGAGGCTCGGCCGCCTGGGCCAGAGCCTTGCTTCGCGCAGGCAATTGGCCACCGTCAGCGATGCTCCCCTCTCTCGCAAGGTCGAGATGACCAACTGGGAGAAGGGCCACTACATCAACTACCAGAAGATGAACGAGAACCTCCAGATTGTTCGCGGCCGCCTGAACCGCCCGCTTACCTTTGCCGAGAAGATCCTCTACTCCCACTTGGACGACCCCCACGGTCAAGAGATTGAGCGCGGCTCCAGCTACCTCAAGCTTCGTCCCGACCGTGTAGCCTGCCAGGATGCCACTGCCCAGATGGCTATTCTTCAGTTCATGTCAGCTGGTCTGCCCTCCGTTGCCACTCCCACCACCGTCCACTGCGACCATCTTATCGAGGCCCAGGTTGGTGGTGAGAAGGATTTGGAGCGCGCCAACGAGATCAACAAGGAGGTTTACAACTTCTTGTCCACCTCTTGCGCAAAGTACAACATCGGTTTCTGGAAGCCCGGCTCTGGTATCATTCACCAGATCGTGCTTGAGAACTACGCTTTCCCTGGTGCTCTCCTCATCGGTACTGACTCGCACACTCCCAACGCTGGTGGTCTCGGTATGGCCGCCATTGGTGTTGGTGGTGCCGACGCTGTCGATGTCATGGCTGGTCTTCCCTGGGAACTGAAGGCTCCCAAGGTCATTGGTGTCAAGCTTACTGGCAAGCTCTCCGGCTGGACTGCTCCCAAGGGTATGTTCAAGAAATATTGGTTCTGAAAGCGGGGCAATTACGCTAACACAGCCTACAGACATTATCCTCAAGGTCGCTGGTATCCTCACCGTCAAGGGTGGAACTGGTGCTATCGTCGAATACCACGGTCCCGGTACCGAGAGCCTGTCTTGCACAGGTATGGCTACCATCTGCAACATGGGTGCTGAGATTGGTGCCACCACCTCCCTCTTCCCCTTCAACGACCGCATGTACGACTACCTTGCCGCCACCAAGCGCCGCGACATTGGTGACTTCTCCCGCGAGTACGCTGCCCAGCTTCGTGAGGACGAGGGCGCCGAGTACGATGAGCTCATTGAGATCAACCTTGATGAGCTCGAGCCCCACATCAACGGTCCCTTCACCCCCGATCTAGCCACTCCCATCAGCAAGTTCAAGGAGGCTGTCAAGGCCAACAAGTGGCCTGAGGAGCTCAAGGTCGGTCTCATCGGTTCTTGCACCAACTCCTCTTACGAGGATATGACCCGTGCCGCCTCTATTGCTGAGGACGCCATGTCCCACGGCATCAAGGCCAAGTCTCTCTTCACTGTTACCCCTGGTTCCGAGCAGATTCGCGCCACCATCGAGCGTGATGGTCAGCTCAAGACTTTCGAGGAGTTTGGCGGTATGGTTCTTGCCAACGCATGCGGGTTAGTCATTCCATCCTCTGTTTGTTGAACTCTATGCTGACTTACTCAAATTCCTTGTATTGGTGAGTTATTCCCCTCCTTATAGCATAGCCTGAAGCACTTTGCAACTTTAGATTTTTCAGAAGTCCTAAACGTCGCGAAGTGCTTCAGGCTATACTCCCCTTGCATATTGTAGTTTGTATGGTTTGTATAAAGGTTTGTAAGCATCTGAAGCATCGTGATCACATTCTGGCCTTCTGGATCTGGACCTACCTGGATCACCTGGATTACCTGGATTACCTGGACTTCAAACGCAACGTTTGACATGATGTGGCTGATTGGCCCCCTCTTCTTGGGCTTCACCGCCAGCGCACCCCTCATGTGGAGCCTCCACTGAGGATGTCCTCACCTCCATCCACCTGTGAGGGTATCCTCTTCGCCTCCATCCACCTCTGAGGCTGCTTCAATTCCCACCTCTGAAGCTGGCCTCATCTAGAGCTTCCACCTCTGAGGATGCCATCTGCACCTCCATCCACCTCTGAGGGCGCCCTCCCCTTCAGCTTCCACCTGTAGGGGCGCCCTCCCCGTCAGATTCCACCTTGAGGGCGCCCTCTCCAACATCCACCTCTGAGGGTGCCCCCTTCGCCTCAATCCACCTGAGGCTCCAGCCATGGGTGCGCGCAGCCCAAATCGCCAGTGGTGGTTTGGCTGACTTGGTATGTCTACTGAACTCGAGTCTTGAAGTGCATAGCTGACCTGAAGCCTTAGCTGATAATCGACCCACTCGATTCTGTCGCATCTGCCCCCCAGAGGGTCGCGACACTGCGACTACCTCCAGGGTACACTTTGCCCTACAGCACCTTCCTCCGCCGAAGCAGCGACAACCTCCAGAGCATACTATGGTTGGTTTGCAACTCTACACATTCCTGATGCTGTGAAGGTCTTCGGGGTACACTTTGCCTCACAGCTCCTGCCGCCGCTGAAGCCGTGAGGGCCTTCAGAGTGCATTATCATGAAGCTGTCGGCAGCATCAGGTCCAGCTACCATGATGGCGACATGGACGTCTAGTCTTCCGGAGAGAAGCTCTCCAACCTGATGTATACCTCACTCGCTCTCAATACACTATAGTGAGATCGTGACTCCTACCTTTGTAGCTCCTTTAGGGTGCTATTTCCCGCACAGCTCCTGCCACAGCTGAGGCCGTGGGGGCCCTGTCGATTCTGTCATACCCGGTACTTGCGATGCTCCCATCGAGCTTGATAGTGACGATAACGATGCACTCTCTGACATCGTCCAACCTACAAAGCGAAGAGCTACTCGTCGTGTACTGATCGACACCGACTTGGACATGGATACACGCTCTATTCCAGGCCTAGATGGAGCCTACGATGACGACGACAGCAACATATCGATTGACATACCACTTGCCCTGGCGACTACATTGAATTCCCTTCAGGATCTCTGGTGCTTCAGATGCTTGCGAATACCTCCAGCCTACATGTTCACGTTTACGTTTTGACAGGTTCCATGCTAACGTCGTCGCAGGTCAGGTATGTCATTCAACTACATTCACTCTCTCACTTCCCTCCCTCCTCCTCTATGATCACGCGCGCTAACTCTTCATTTAAAGTGGGACAGAAAAGATGTAAAGAAGGGCGAGGCCAACTCGATCATCTCGTCTTACAACCGTAACTTCACTGGACGTAACGACGCCAACCCCGCCACCCACTCCTTCGTCACCTCTCCCGACCTTGTCGTGGCTATGACCATCGCCGGTACACTTTCGTTTAACCCGTTGACCGACCATTTGACCGCGGCGGATGGCTCCAAGTTCAAGCTCAAGGAGCCTACTGGTCTCGGACTTCCTACCAACGGCTACGACCCCGGCCAGGACACCTACCAGGCTCCCCCCGAGGACCGCGCATCCGTCACCGTCGATGTCTCTCCCTCCTCGGACCGTCTCCAGCTCCTTTCTCCTTTCAGCGCCTGGGACGGCTCTGATGCGAAGAACCTGCCCATTTTGATCAAGTGCAGTGGGAAGGTATTTTATGAATCCTCCCCTCCTACATAACACGCACTGACTTATCTGCAGACCACCACCGACCACATCTCCATGGCTGGTCCCTGGTTGAAGTACCGTGGACACTTGGACAACATCTCCAACAACATGTTGATTGGTGCCATCAACGCTGAGAACGGCGAGGCCAACAAGGTCAAGAACGCTCTCAACGGCGAGTACGGTGCTGTCCCCGATGTTGCCCGTGACTACAAGAAGAACGGCGTCCCGTGGGTTGTCATCGGAGGTAAGAATTCTACTGCACCAACAAGTTGCATTTTGGCTAACATTCTTAGACTGGAACTACGGAGAGGGTTCTTCCCGTGAGCACGCTGCGCTCGAGCCCAGGCACTTGGGTGGCGCGGCCATCATCACTCGCTCTTTCGCCCGTATCCACGAGACCAACTTGAAGAAGCAGGGTATGCTTCCCCTCACCTTCTCCGACCCTGCCGACTACGAGAAGATCGGCCCCAACGACCGTGTCGACTTGGCCTCCACTGAGCTCGCCCCCGGCAAGCCTTTGACCATGACTGTCCACCCTGCCGACGGCAGCAAGGAGTTCCAGATCCCGCTTTCCCACACTTTCAACGAGGGCCAGATCGAATGGTTCAAGAACGGCAGCGCTCTCAACACCATGGCCAAGAACGCTAAGCAGTAAATGCACATGATAGAGAACGGATGAGAACAATCACCACTGGGGATGTAAATACAGAAGGATGAATACCCCGCAGATGCTTCACGAATGGGGATGAGGAGATTCACGTCTGGGGTGGATCGAACAGATGATCAGACGGAGCTGGACACCCGTAAATGGGCGCAGTAGTGCAGCTTTCATGTCGGTCCATCGAGCTCAATGTGGTTGGGTTTGCTTGTATTTGTGATGGTTAGCATGCAATGTATGACTGGTTTTTCCTTGTTACCCATGGAACATGTTTTGACGTGATTGTGGATGATGGTTGAGGTGACTATGGAGCTCGATATCTCAAGCTTAACCCAGGACAACAGGTAACGTAGGGGCATTCGGTGCAGTTCCTGGTATACTATGTAGCGTCAGAAGATGACATATACGTCCGGACGACATCCTGTCTCTTGGATATCATCCCATTCCTCAGATCAAGTACTATCGCGCGCTCGGGCTAGAGGACAGTAAAACGTGCGTGGCACTGAGAACGTGCGAGGGGATCCCAGCACCGATCCCGCTAGTCGCCGGGACAACGGCCGATAACAAACATGCTTGGCCAATACTTCCAACGTCTAAGCATCCTTGTGCGAACAACATTCTTGGTACCAATCGCACACACGACGGCTTAAATATCCTTACACATTATACTATTGCATACCAAATTTCGCAAATATGGCGCGTCTACGCAAACCGAGTCCGAACGAAACGACTATTTTCATGACACCATCCGAGACGGGAACAAGCCGATCAAGTTCACGGAAGGCCACACTTCGTTACGCATCATCGCAAGAAGATGATACCTCCATATTGGTTCCCAAGACCTCGAGGCGCATAGCGCGGGATACTAGCAGATCACAAGACACAGAGCATTTGTTTCGCATACCGAAGGCAGCGACGCCCAGGGATGCGCTTACCCCGCGAAAGCAACGTGTACTGCGACCGGTCGAGAGCAACAGTCGACTGCTCCGCAAGCTTAGCGATGAAAGTCTAGCAAGTCCGGAGAAGAAACAAAGAGAGCGAAGAGTACGTAGTGGGACAACAGACACAGATGTTGGAAAGAGGAATGGACTTCTGTATGCCAAAAGCCTGGCAAGAAGCGTGGTGAGCAAGCAGGCGCGGAAGGGCAGGATAAATGTTGTAGGGGAGCAAGAAGCACAAGAGGCAGCTCAACGGTCGCGCAACAGGGAACAGGAGGGTAGAGAGGAGACACTGAAAGACGAGACTGAGAAAGAGGAAGAGACAAGTCTGTGGTGTGGCGATGAGGAAGCCGCGACACAAGACGAGGCTGCCGAGCCAGTGGCAGATATCAGCGAGGAAGACGAAGATGATGAGCCTGTTGTAAAGTCAAGAAAGAATCAGCGACAACCGCGCGCACGACGTATAGTGTCTGACAGCGAGGAGGATGAGAGTGAGCTGAGCGCACCAGAGCCTCTCAAACAGTCTCAACAACCGATGTTCAAGATTCCCGATCTCAAGCCAGTAAAAATGTCTCCTCAACCTTCAGCCGACCTGGATTCTATGCGACCGCCAAATACAAAGGGCTATAGTTCGATGTCAAATTGGGCACAAGAAGTTGTCGATCTCACAGATTCACCAGAGGCCCCGGCATCTTTTGCACTCCCTGAACGCACTCATGTACGATCGAGTTCCTTCGCAGCTTCCTCTCGTCCTACCAGCTCAGCGTCAAATGGCCCCCTTCCAATTCTGACATACTCTCCAACACCTACTAAACAACGCTCGCCCTGCAAAGCTCCACCCATCTCACGACCAGCGACACCTCCACTAGCTCCTCCCAGCCCAACTAAACTTGTCTCGCCTTCGAAAAGGAAGCCGACCATTCCCAAGGCCAATGATATAGATGGAAGACCAAGTCTTGACGCATTCTGGAATCCTGCAGCTGTGAATGAGTGGACCGACCGTCACTCACCAGCCAAAACGCTCGTGTCGCCTAAGAAGCAGAAATGGCGGGAAGACATCGTCAAGATGATGGAAGGTGTGGCTCTTGAAGACAGCAGTGATGAGGGTTACGAAAGCCCCGTAGAGAGCCCCAAAAAGAAGCCTACAGATCGCAAACCAGCCAAAGGGAGACTGCCAAAGACTCAACCAGCCTCGAATGTCAAGCAAATCCGCGAACAACGCAAAGCCTTCGCTGAACGCAAGCACGCCATAGCTGAAGCTTTCCTCGTCGAGCTCGACACCACTATCTCCTCAGGCCGTATCCACGAGCTCTCGAAGCCTACAGGCGGCATCAAGCTCGTCTGGTCTAAGACACTCAAAACAACAGCCGGTCGCGCGAATTGGCGTAGAGAGCAGATACGAATTCGAACCGGGACCCTCCCCACAGATACGCGCGTAGAGATACGACACCACTGCTCCATTGAACTCGCTGAGAAAGTCATCGACGATGAGGAGAGACTCTACAACGTACTCGCGCACGAGTTTTGTCATTTGACGACATTCATGATCAGCGAAGTACGTAATAACCCCCACGGAGCAGAGTTCAAATCTTGGGGCCGCAAAGCTACCGTCGCCTTCGCCAACAGGGGCGTTGAAGTCACCACCAAACACTCGTACCAAATAGACTACAAGTACGTTTGGGAATGTATATCTTGCGGTTACGAGTTCAAGCGTCACTCCAAATCGGTCGATCCAGCCCGCCACTCTTGCGGCAAGTGCAAGGGAAAGCTCGCGCAGACCAAACCCACACCCAGAGTCGGAGCTGGCGTTACTGTAGGCAAAGATGGTAAGAGGGAAAAGAGTGAATACCAGGTCTTCGTCAAAACCAACTTTGCACGTGTGAAAAAGGAGCTGGAAGCCGAGGGCAAGGATGCCCAGATGGGAAAGGTGATGGAGGCCGTGGCTAAGGAGTACAGGGAGAGAAAAAGCACCAGTGGTGGTAAGGGGAAGGAGATCATTGATCTAGAGGCCGCGCTGGATGGCATGAAGATTTAGATGCGAGATTAGATAACCGAAGTGCTCGTATATTCCCAATCTTTCAGGGTCTACCTAATGACACTCCCAGGTGAGCAGCTATACTATACGCATGCCGTCAGCTGGGAGTGACGTATTGAAGTCAGCTAGAAAACGCGACGCGACGCGACTCTAGCGCGACTACCCTGGTCAACGCGCCATCCAAACCCCACTTTGCCATCACGTGAACCCCTCGTTGTCACCGTCAGCATCGTTAGCTTGCACACGCTGCGGATTTTACAAACACCTTGATCGGAGACAGCCATGACCCTCTAGCACTATGGCGGACCCCCATGCCAATACAGTGCCATATCCTCCCCTCCCCGAGCCGCCAGAGGGCCCAGCACCCTCGGCGCTCGAATTACCGCCTGATGGTGCCTACCTCGACATATTTCAAAGTCTCCTAGAACCCGCATCTGTCCTGCAAAAACATGGCTATCGATTTCAACAGCTGACAGACGCGGAAATTCATGAGAAACGAAGATGCAGTAAATGCAGCCAAAGTAGGGATAATCATTAGCATTTGGGATATGCACGTGGATCTCTACGGCGTTTCTGACTTTCTTGTAGCTCTACAACAGCTTACAAAGGGTCTGAAAAAAGCTTTGCTCGACGGTGACCAACAAGCAACTTCAGCAGACATGCATCCTAGGACATGGCCTACAATGCTCATATATTATGAGGATGGTCAAACGGACGTTCAGCCTTCCACAGTACCATGCCGTTACCACTCAGCAGCAGTCGACCGCACCACGAAGGTGAATTCAACACGACCCTTGCTTTGAGCTGCGGAACTAAAGTCACTAGTGCTGGACGTGTTGTGGAGAGCCCGTTTCTAAGGCTACGCCATGCACCGGTACCAATGTTCACAAGATGCGCGAATACCGACCAAGTGAGCTCGATCGCTTGCATCAAGTCCATGAAACTCCTCGATTTCATCCGGACCGTGCTACTTCCGTTAAATTTGCCGTCGCAATCGACTGCGAGATGGGCACAGCTAGAAACGGAGATTCTGAGCTTATTCGTTTAAGCGCCATCGATTATTTGACCGGCGAAGTGCTGATTAACAACCTAGTGAAGCCGGATCAGCCAATGCTACATCTCAATACCAAGTGGTCGGGTGTCACTTGGGATCAAATGAATGAGGCTGTGAGAAAGAAGACCACGTTGAAGGGGAAGTCTGGGGCAAGAAGACTGCTGTGGAAATTCGTAGGGCCTGACACAGTCCTCGTAGGACATAGTGTTCACAACGATCTGAAGGCATTGAAATTGATTCACCCACGGGTTGTAGACTCCTACGTGGTAGAGCATAAAATCATCGAGGAGAAGAAGGCAATCGAAGCGCGAGAAAAGAAAGCGAGTGAAGCAGCGGTGAGAATAATAGAAGAATGCCTTCCTGAGCTCGCAGGGCTAGCTGGTGGTCATGAGTCTTCCCTGACGACCAACAGTCAGATGGTAGGGAACTCAACTACCACCGCTGATGGTGTACCCAAAAAGAAAAAAGCCAAGGGTACAGGCGACTTAGCGTTGAAGACATTGCTGAAGAAGTATCTCGCCACTGATATCCAGACCAAAGGCAACAAAGGCCACGATAGCTTGGAAGATGCGACTGCGGCGAGAGACTTGGTTCATTGGATGGTCAGTAATGTCCCGCTACGAACTGTATGGAAGACAAACCCTGACTTCCAACTCTCATATATAGGTCATGCGCATACTACAGGAGAGGGATGATAGAACGATTTAGCTCAGATGGCTGTGGTCGTGTATAAGTCTCGTGTAGTGCTGTGAAGCCCTTCGGCCTCAAGTTAGGTTTACTCGATCATCAAATTCTGGACTAATGTATATATCAGACTTATTTCTCTACTTACTATTTGACACTCTCAATAGCTCACTTGGTCTCTTGACTTCTCTGTGAACATATCATACTACTTTAGGAAGCCCCTCACTACTCTCATCCTTATCTCAACATCTTCCAGCAATCCCCGATAGTCTTCCGGACCATAGCTACTCACGCACTCCCTTACGCCTCCACCCTTACGACGCTCTTGCAAACCCATGTCTTTCAACAACGTGTCGAAGTAGGGCAGAGTATCAAAGACAAGGTCAGGCAATGTATGCCCATAGCTCATTGCGCCCCGTAGTACACAGTACTGTGTATTACGGTATGTCTCTTCAAGTGTCTTGGTGGGCGAGGAAGGTATAGACAGCGTACCGTCAAGGTAGGCGGTGATCCAGAGACTTTGAATGTACGCGTTGGGGAAAGTGCCGAGACAATGCACTGCGCCTGCGAAGGCGATGTTGCGATCTGCTATGGCTTTCGGAGGTACCATAAAGCGGTGCAGGCGGTAAGGCTGCGTGTCTGTAGTTGGCTGTTGGGCATGGCGAAGGGAGTGGTTGGGGTGGTAGACACGACTTGTGTCCCTCTGTTTGAGGTAAGGGAATTCGGTGTATAGAGTCTCTTCTGACCGCTGTATGAGAGCTGCTTCTTCAGGTGTTGGTGGTAATGTCGTTGGCAAGCCCAGCTCTTTCTCCAGCTCTCTAGGTTCGAAACGAAACGTGTATCCCTTCTGCCATCCTGTCGCGCATACGACTGCGTCCGTCTCCAACAATTTTCCCGACTTCAATATAACCTGTTGTTCCCCATCAAGACTGGCAATATCGTCTATGACCACCTTGATCTTCCCTTCTTTAACCATCTCAAAGAAGCTGTTTGGATAGTTGTGAATTGACAGTGCATTGCCAACTTCGAAAGCGCCTCTCCACGGCCGTAACTTCTTTGTCTCAGGATGCTTATCCATCCCATTCAGCGCGATAGCGTCTTCCCCAAGTATGTTCCAGAAAGCACCTACTGCAGTAGTGAAGACACCAAATTAGTATTGTTCTCACATGTATTCCAAACAATCACAACTTACCTAGTTTTCTTCCGAGCCACGTGCGATGGAAGAAGGAGCGTAACCAGCCTTCAATGCCCGTTCTCAGTGCCCACGGGCAAGGAGACATGAAGCCAAAGAAGCGTGTATGAACTAGTTTCTCTAGCCACAAACCCAAAGGCGTGACGTGACTAGGTGTCATCCATACAGGACCGTTACCGTCGGGACGTATAAGTAAGGTTGCTGTCGCTGAAGGCTGGCTAGCGCATGCGTATGCAACGTCCCATGCAGACTTTCCAGATCCTACAATGACGGTATGTTTTCCCGGCTCCGCGATGACCGAGTGATGTTTCGGGAAGTCTGCAGTATGGATCACCAAAGGTCGAAACTTTGTCGACGTTTCATAATGCGGTAGTAGCGGCTTGTTCGTAGTGCCTACCGCGATAACCAGTTTCTTCGCCTTGATCTCAACACCCTTCTTGTCTAGCATAGTCGATGCACAACGCAGAACCCAACCGCCCCCATCTTTATCCTTTTCGATGACATCAATAGTCGTTTGGCCCCTGAAGAACTTCTCTATGTCGGCCCATTTCGTGAATGCACAAAGGTAGTCGAACATCTTCGCGGCAGGTATATGCTCTCCCCTTTTCACCATAAACCTCTTCTCTTCCATAGGGAAGTCAGGATGTTCGTACATGCCCCACAAATTGTTAGTCCGAAGACCCGGAAAAACGCGATGCGGTGCCCATGGCCCGCCGATGCACGAGGCAGAGTCGAGGATAAGGATTGTGGCTGTGGGGTGTAGGCGGTGGTATGTGTGAGCAGTGGTAAGACCGTAAATACCAGCGCCTACAATTACAAGGTCTGCTTCTTCCATTTGGGAACGTGGGGTACCTCTCAGGTACTAGCGGATGTTGTGACACTATTGTTTCTGGTCACACTGACGGAGGTCCATAGGTGACGAGCACAAGGAAACCGTGGCAGGTAAAGCAGATTCTACTTATCCTATCGATTCCTGCAACTTGAGCTACGACAGGGATGGCTGGAGGCCCTATGATTTTGATTAGGGAAAACAAGCGAGGCCTGTACCACCCATGCCATCATTCAGCAAGGACTACTAGCCGTTCACTTGTGAAGTTGTCGTTACGTTCGATGAGTTTTCCGAGACATGAGAGCTAGTTGTTCACATGTAAAGCCGTGGCTCGCAAGGCGTCCATGGTCTTCAACGGCTATCACTTCTCATTTACATATAAATCACAAGGCAAGATAAAGTGCGACAAGTGCGGGACAGTCCAGCGGAATTCATGGAATCAGAAACGACACTACCCATCAGCATCATAGCTTTGGCTTCACAGAGCCTACACCAGCCTTGACCTGTACAGCACCTGATGCATCAGTATCGATAACGACTACAACACCCTCCGAAGCGGTTTCATCCGACTTCAGTGCTATCTCCTGACAGTCTTCATTGCCAACTTCGTTCGCAAATTGTACAACCACAAAGTCAATTGGTCGGTCTCCGACTACGATCATGGGCGCATGCCATGTCCCAGCCCCATATGTCACTGCTTGACTTCCATTCGCCACGAAGGCACGGAGATTCTTAAGGTCTGGCAATCCTGGACCTTTTGGACGTGCTGACGGATGAAGTTGCGAGAACTGGCTCTGGGAAGGCGCGGTTTCGTTTGAATATGGGCTTGGTCTCGCTCGCGCAAAGATGTCCATAACGCTTCGTTTCCGTTCAATGTGCGGTGTAGGATACGGCGGTGCCCTACCCGTACGACGCCTTGAAGCGCTTGCCGGTAGAGTAGGAGCAACTATGACAAGGTACTGGGTGTGTCTTTCCTGCTGCGACAGGCCCATGGGTATAAATGTTTGTGTGGTGAAGGGATGCCTTTCGAGAATGGCAACGTCCAACAGCTGCCTTTGGAAGTCTTCGCATCCTTCCTCGTCCTCATCCAAGTCCAAGTCACCCCAGGAGCTGGGCATGCTCATGCTCGGCTCGTGTGGCCGGAGGTTCCGTGGGGAACAAACAAACATGTTCATGACCGCCTTGGCAGGTTTCTTGCTCGGCGCAAGGCCATACAAGTTGGACATGTGCGTGACATCGAGGTACTTGGTAGCCGAGCCCTGGTTGGCCGCGACCGTGTCGGGTGGTGGTATGCGGTTGGGGATGGGCAGCTGTGCTGACGGTGATGTTGTTGGGTTCTCGATGACAGTACCGAATTGCGAGAAGGCAGTTGGAGTCAGAAGCTCCATTGGTATTCGAATCGAGGGAGCGGGCATCGAGGTCGGCATCTCTGCGGCACGACGTCCAAGGAGACGTGGACGGAAGCTACGATGGATCTGTGGAGTTGAGATGGAGCTCGGGAGCTTGCGAAGCGCTACTGATGCGATAACGATAAGACATGGTATGCTGGCGCACCAGCACGACTCACTTTTGCGCAACGCCTGTGAGGACTATGCTGGTGATCTTGCATATCGATGTGTGTGAGCGACAGAAACTAAAACGAGGCAATGTCCATCCTTGGTGCAATCAAACTGCGGGTGGTGATACTTATTCGAAATTACTGGCCAGGTAAAGCTGGTTGCAGATCATTGAATCTCGAATCCTTCTGTGCAGGCGGCATGAGATCGGTCTAGATTGCAGTGACGTCGATACGGTCAGAAAGAAAGCCTGTGAAAGAAAAAAAAGACCCCGCAGGTTGATGACCCTACGCGGCTCCAGTCCATTCTGCTGTTCGGCCATTGTCCATGAGCTGGCGAGGCTGATGTCACAGTCAGCCAACGCCGGCGGCCCGCATTTTCCCCGAGCACTAGCGCGCGTGCCCACGGTTTTCTTTCTCGACTCCATGTTTCCATCGCCCTACGCTCGTCACACGGTCACCCTTCAATCCTCTGACGCGTGTTCCTCCTTCCCTCCCACGATCCACCCGTTGCCGCTGCGTGCGCCCAAAGTCTGCCCTTGGCCTATAAAGTCACAGAAACTACGTCACACTCGAACCCATACCCACACACCCGACGTGTTCCTGTCTTAGCCTTACTCATCGCCAACCCACAAAACCGAGCTCAGCAGTTGAGCCAGACTTCGCGACCACCAGCACCTTGCCCCACGCCCACTTGTACAACTTCCTGTGACTTTGACTAGTTATCATGGCTGTTCCCACACAGTTGGCTTGTACGCTCGCCCTGTACCATCGCTTCTGTTGAAGCACGCTAACAATATTCACAGACCGTTCCGCCAAGGGCATCGGGCTCTTCAACGCTGCCCCAGTTTATGAGGCTCTCCCTGGATTCGTCCGGTGAGTGCCTCCGTTGTGCCACGAGCTCTCGCGCAGCTCCTACTCCAGTGCCGACGCTAACTCGCCCAATAGACCTGAAGGCAACCTTCGCTGCTGCTGCTACTCGCCTGACAGCAAGTACTTCGCATGGGCAACACCAGAACAGGTTTCGGTGATTGATGCCTCGGTCGGCCACGTCATTACCACACTTCCTACACCGAACGTCTACGAGCTCGGATTCTCCCCCCTCGGTACATACCTCATTACATGGCAGCGCCCATCCAAGGACGAAGACGGAAACGCTGTGAAGAACCTCAGAGTCTGGAAGACGCTGTCCGACGACGCTGAAGATGACGGATCGCGGGCGGTCATCGGCGAATACGTCCAGAAGAACCAGAGTGGCTGGAATCTGCAGTACACGTCCGACGAGAAGTATTGTGCGCGCGTTGTAACAAACGAGGTGCAATTTTTCCAGTCGAGCGATTTGCGCAACCCTTGGAACAAGCTTCGTGTCGAGGGAGTCACCGATATGATGCTCGCTCCAGGCAAGAACCATTCAGTTGCCGTTTTTGTACCGGAGCGCAAGGGCATGCCCGCTGCTGTCAAGGTCTTCCAAGTACCTCAATTTACCCAGCCTGTATCCCAAAAGACTTTCTTCAAGGGCGACAAGGTCCAGCTCAAGTGGAACGATCTCGGCACCAGCTTGATTGTCCTAGCGCAGACAGAGGTCGACAAGTCGAACAAGAGTTACTACGGCGAAACCAACATGTACATCCTTAGTGCCAACGGCACCTTCGATTCGCGCATTCAGCTAGACAAGGAGGGTCCTATTCACGACGTTTCCTGGTCGCCTAACTCGAAGGAGTTCGGTGTCACTTATGGCTACATGCCTGCAAAGACTACCATCTTCAACCAGCGCGCAGTGGCACAACACAGCTTCGACCTAGGCCCGCGCAACACTATTCTTTTCAGCCCACACGGACGTTTTGTCATCGTTGCCGGGTTTGGCAATCTAGCTGGAGACATGGACATTTACGATCTGGAGAAGAACTTCGCCAAGGTCTGCCATGTAAAGACCTCAAACTCGACCTATTGCGAGTGGAGCCCCGATGGGCAACATATTCTTACTGCAACCACTAGCCCGCGTCTTCGTGTTGACAACGGAATTCGCATCTACCACGTCAGCGGTGGCCTTATGTACAACGAAGACATGGCTGAACTCTACCACGTCGTTTGGCGACCTCAGCCGACCTCGATGCACCCCCTAACTGACCCTTTGACTACTATTCCGACGCCACATTCGTCCGCACTCGCCTATCTGAGCACCCAAAAGACACCATCGAAGCCGGCAGGTGCCTATCGCCCTCCCGGAGCGCGCGGGACTGCTACTCCCCTACACTTCAAGCGTGAAGACGAAGGAGGCGCGGCCTACTCCAACACCGGTATCTCTTCGACGAATGTTGGCTTCGCCAACGGGTTCGGCAAGCCGCGTCGGCGTGAGGTACCTGGTGCAGAGGCTGCAGATACTCTTCCACCCGGTGCTGCCCCCGGTGGTGGTGTCAGCCTTACTGGCGCCCAGGATGGCGATGGAGAGCTTTCCAAGGCAGCCTTGAAAAACAAGAAGAAGCGAGAGGCTAAGAAGGCTCGCGAAGCCGCTGACAAGGCTGCTGGACTCGCGGCCGACGGCGTCAACTCAGCTAACGGAGCTGGACGTAGCCCGGAACGTCGCCAGCGTAGCCGCAGCAAGAGCGGATACGAGCACCAGGGACGAAGTGCCAGCCAGCACCGCAACTTCGGCAACAGCCCAAACCGTCAGGCTCGTCAAGACGGAGGTCAGCGCCAGAACCCTGCCCAGCAACGTCAGCAGGCTCCAGTGCAGACGCAGGCTCCTCCTCCGATTCAAACAGAGAGTCAGGGTCCTCCCCCTGACCTCACTGTCACCAGTCCTGGTGACGGCAACCCCCAGGATAAGAAGATCAGAGGTTTGCTGAAGAAGATGCGCGCCATTGATGAGCTGAAGATGCGTCAAGCCGGTGGAGAGAAGCTAGAAGATACTCAGGTCAAGAAGATCAGCACCGAGAAGCAGATCAAGAAGGAACTAGATGCTTTGGGTTACAGCGGCTAGGAAGTACTTCAACGTCCCATCAATCACTTTAAGCCTGACCATCTCAGCTTGTCGTACATTATATAAGATGCATAATCAAGTCATGTATTTCGTTTTGCATTCAGTTCATGGTCTCGTGATCAAGCTTATGGCCTCACGTGGTAGTACGCCGATGTCCAACGCTCACTGAGAGATCGACTGGCACATCAATCATGCTGCTCCTAGTGCGAGGCATGCCCGCCCTGTGTGCCCAACTCGGAAGCAAGTTCACTGCCCTTCTTGAATGTACCGTCGGGGTTGCGCTGCAAGTAACAGGTTAGTTACGGATTCTTCAACTGATCGTGAAAACAACTTACTCCGCTGTCGTTGCTCGATGTCTCAGCACCGGATTGATTAGATCCGTGCGAAGCATGCCCGCCTTGCGCGCCAAGCTGTAAAGGTGAGAGTACCAAGTCAGTGTATGTATTACATCCATTTCGTATGGTCACAACGAACTTTACTAGCGACCTCAGAGCCCTTGGTGAAGGTGCCGTCTGGGTTGCGGCCCGCCTCACTGCTGTTCGAGGTAGTGTCTGTAGCACCATGGGAAGCATGACCACCCTGTGCACCCAACTCGGAAGCAAGCTCACTACCCTTCTTAAAGGTACCGTCAGGATTACGGTCAGCATTGTCACTGCCGCCAGTAGAAGTAGACTTGACAAAAGTCAGTTTCTGTACACGAGTGTGCATGTGCTTGGTCCAGCTTACGTCGTTGTTGGCAGAGCCGTGAGAAGCATGACCGCCCTTGGCGGCAATCTCTTTCAGCTCATCTTTTGGCAAGTTCGCAAAGTTGGAAGGATTGGAAGAAGCCATTGTTGAGGTTGTGATCGCCTAGTGTTTATTTGAAGCGAGGAGTTTTACTTGTTGTGAAGACGGGTAACAAATGGGTATGGGGTGATGAAGATGGAGAAATACCAAGCACGTCTGTTTGTATCGCTCTTTTTGTACGCGCTCCTGTTTGCATCCCTAGGCAACACCACGTCACAAATGCGGGCAGCAAACCTGCATGAGGCTACAGTGTCCACCTTCAGGCATGCCGGCGCAGATCAAACATCGGTGCATATCTGATTTGCCAGAAAAACGGTCATCGTGATGGGCAAGCCACTGTAGCCTGCTGGTATCCTTGTGCGGTGCCGAGGATGGTGTCAGGACGAGCTGTGATGTCATTTCACGTGATCAGACGCGTCGCGCGTACTCACGTGCACTTGAAACACGCGGCGGCCAATCAGGGGGTTCGGTGGAAATGACTAGCTGTCTTCGACGTCACGTTTGACGCGAATGTCTGAGGCTGGGAGTGGCCCTGTAAATGGCCGCAATACTGACACGACTATTCGATTCCCCTACCATTATCGTCGCTACTCCGCGCTTCCCTTCAGAGCACATACTCCACATCGGTTGACATTGCAATTATGAGTCTAAAGCGTAAAGCAGCGGCTGCGGCTACCGACGCGTCCAAGAAGCCTAAGCAGAATGGCAGCATCACCGCCTTCTTCGGCGCGCCAAAACCCAACCCCAACGCGCCAGCCAAACAGAGCGCTGCTGCAGCAAAGTTCGACAAAGACGCATGGGTCGCCAAACTCACAGACGAGCAGAAAGAGCTGCTGCAACTTGAGCTAGACACATTACATGAGAGCTGGCTGCCGCACGTCAAGGATGTGCTACTTACTCCTCAATTTCTCGAGTTGAAGAGGTTCTTGAAGAAAGAGCTAAATAGCGGAAAGACGGTATACCCACCGATGCAGGATGTCTACTCATGGTACGATCTCCCACGTCTTCTAATTGAAGCTTCCCCAATTAAATAGGAGACTAATCGTCAATAGGTCGCGGCATACACCTCTCAATACCGTCAAAGTCGTCATCACAGGTCAAGACCCATACCACGGTCCTAATCAAGCCCACGGTCTCTGCTTCTCCATCCGCCCACCGAACCCTGCGCCCCCGTCGCTTCAGAACATCTACAAAGCCCTGAAGAAAGAGTACCCAGACTACCAGCCACCGCCAAACAGAGGCGGTCTTCTAACGCCATGGGCTGATCGTGGTGTTTTGCTCATCAACACTTGTCTCACTGTCCGTCGTGGCGAGGCAAATTCACACTCAGGCAAAGGCTGGGAGCTGCTCATGCAAAAGGTCATCGACACTGTTGCAAAGGTACGGACAAACGGTGTTGTCTTTTTGGCTTGGGGCTCGCCGGCCCAACAGAGGACCAAGGGTATTCCGGTCGATAAACACCTCGTGTTGAAAAGTGTACATCCAAGCCCGCTGAGTGCCGCGAGGGGTTTTGTAAGTTCTGCGATCCGCCTTGGTGCAGCTAAGATACTAACAAGATGCAGTTCGATGCCGGTCATTTCAGGAAGTGCAATGAATGGTTAGAGCAACGCTATGGCAAAGATGGCGGCATTGACTGGGACCTGAATGTTGATGCCGAAAAGGCAAAAGTTGATGCCCCAAAAACCAGCGTCGATACCGAAAAGGCCAGCGTCGATGCCGAGAAGACGAGTGTCGATGTCGAGAAGACTAGTGGTGACGTCGAAAAGAGTAGTGTTGATGGCGAAAAGACCGAGCTATAGCTGATTGATTTTTGTGTTTGAGCTTCTCAGAACCTTGGGGGTGGCGCACGGCGTTACTCGATAACCTCTGCTTTTGGAGTCTTTATCCAGAGTTGGGCAGCCAAAGAGCAGATGTGGGAGTGTGACTAAGCTTACTGTAAAGACAACAACCATTTCGGAGCATGATTTCAATTTTAATACCCTGACCTCAGCCTTCTGTTCTCCCTGAAGCCCAGAACATACCTCTCTTCACCTGTCCCACGAACCAACTGTCCTCGTACGCTTCATCGAAATGCCCTAGCGCCGTAAAGAACACTCTTCCGCCTTCGATTTCCTGACACCACTAAACGTAAGTGTACTAAGTCAGTATGCGTCTCACACGCAGTTTCGTACAGGGACATTGCTTACAGCTAAAGGGTGGTCAGCTCCATGCTTCCCCCCGCTAAACGTTTCCGGATCTCCTCTCAGTAAGATCTGCAGGTTCTTGTTCTCCCTAGGATGCGTGTGGAAGTTATACCATTCGTCCTTCCAGCCCTCGCGCCCACCACAGCATCTCATGATCTGGTGTTCCTGAGAAGCCTTTTCAGGAAGGATAGTGCCGGCTTCGGGGTCAGGATGCATATCGAAACTCGCACCGATCAATTTCGTATAGCATTCATTTCCTTGCATAGCTGCGGCCGCACCGTGGATAGCCACGATACCGCCCCCATTTCGCACCCAGATCTTCAATGCATCCAGTTCTGGGGGAGTGAATATTGCGTCACCAATATTTTGAAGGAGGACGATGACGTGATATTGGGTTAGCGAGGACGACGTAAACAATGAGGCATCTTCACTAGCCGTGACATTGAAGAATTTTGCATCGTTGGCCAATTTGTGGAACATACGTATTCCGGCTGGGATGGAATCGTGGCGGTACCCGGTAGTCTTACTGAAGACGAGGACATTCAAGGGTGTAGTGCTAGCCATGTTGATGGTGCTATCCTGGCGTGTTTGTGGCAATCCACCTAGGATATCTGTTTATTCCGAAGAGTTGTACTTACGCAAGAGCAGGCGGTGGTTGCTGGCAAAGGTATATGTTACAGAGCAAGCATACTGAATTAGGCTGATATGATATTAAACCCGGTATATGACGTCATGTATACCAACACTCTTGTAGAAGTTGACGACAGTTGTGTTACTCGTGTTGAGATGCTCAGCTATGTGGGGTTGGACGTCTTCAGTGATTACGAGACTAAGATCTTGTTCAGGAGCCCGTCTGGAAGTATGAACTCTCTGTACATTGCAGACACCAAGGGTGCAAGGAAACTTTGTTCAATCTTGAGATTACACAGAGAACGGCAGTAAAGACAATCATAAGCATAGACTGAAACAAAGAGCGAAGCGTTTGCATCTTATTCATCTCAATACTGGAATGCGTACAAGGCAAGCTATGGTGTCGAGAGCAGCTTGTCAACACCATAGTAAAGCAGGTAGTATATGCCACTGGTGCTGGAACTTTGCAATGGTCACAGTCAAGTGCCGTTGGTTTCAACCGGAACCCTGCAAGCAAACACATAAAGATGGGTCAGCGTTTCTAGCTCAGCTTTCGAGTAGCGACGGACGGTGATACTTCACGGTGCAGCCAACGGGTGTTGTCATTACGCGAACTTGATGATGTATGAAGTGTCGACTTCGCGGATTGCGAGTAGCCATGTCAGCTGGGAGAAAGAGATGCGTTGCTCGTTCCAACCTTGGAAGGTTCACCCTTTTCTCGAAGACCAGGGCAGGCACACCTCGCTCAGTCCTGCCAACGGTAGATACCGCGGTGGGGTGGATATCTTGCCACCTACTGTTAACAGGCCTTAATCCGTTCGTTTAGTGTGATCACAGAGTCCGCCTCCACACAAGTGTGGTGTTTTGGCGATCGCAACTAGGTAGGTCAAAGTGTCTCGGGCGAATTACAGGGGCCGGCCCGCATGCCAAGTCTCCCCATCAACAGTAACTTCCTTTTCAGGACAGGCTTGCTTTAACAACAATACTTCCACACCAACCATTTACTATCTCGCATATCACACCCACGGCGGCAATATAAACGGAAGCTTGGTAATGCTTGGCAGAGGGCCCACGCGGGAGATTACCACCGCTGTACACCATGGTCGATCTCACCTTTAGTCGCCTGTGTTGATCATGGCTAGATCATATCGCTGTCCGTCGGTGTCTTACTGGACGGCAAGCATGATAGGTATTGTGTAGCCCCCCATTCAGGATTATAACCGTAGTGAAGCCACAAGAAGATCATTCGGGAGTGACCGTAAGCATGAAAGCAGAGGCAAGGGGCTCGTTCCTCACCAGCTGCAGATTGCCTCAAAGTCGTCTCCCAAACAAGTCTCAAGAGTATCTTCTCACTCGATCCCGATGCCATGAGGAATTCAGAAACAGTGTCATGTGAAAGCAGCCACTAGCGGCCAAACTCGCCAGAATACCTCCTAGGGCCGGAGACACCACTATACACTATCGATGGTAAGATAGCGTGCTACAACAGCTTCCCGTTTCGCGTTGGACACGAGGTCTTTAGGTATCCATAATTATACAGCAGATAAGCAGCGTTTTGGCGGATGACTTGCATGAAGAGTACTAGGCTATAGAGGGAAATTGTAACTTCAACGGTACCAATCACCGCTCCGCCCAGCCTTTTCCATTCTGCATGTGGAAGGACCATCGGCTTTCCCCTGTTCTAGTGGTCTTGGTATTTCCAGCTCACCTGAACTACAGGACGACAAGGTGGCGAGGCTGGTGTACACATCCAAACCAAATACACAGACCTGTAGAAGAACGGATTGAGTACAAATAGGAGGCGGTTCGCCTCTCGTTCTTAGGCCAGTCCTTACCAGAGACCAGCAGTCCTTCGCTTCCACCTCCAGTCCCGCCATCGTCTCAGCCAACTTCATTCAAGATGCAGATCAAAGACCTCCTCACCGTTCTCGCGATACCCGCCGTGGTTCTCTCAGCAGCTATCCCCCAGGATCCCACTGAGATTCCCGACTGGGAGAATGGTAGCCAGGAGGACATTGTTGGTGGATCAGCCGCAGCCGCTGGCGAATTCCCCTTCATTGTCTCCCTCCAGCGCAGTGGAAGCCACTTCTGTGGTGGAACACTTCTCAACGCCAACACTGTCCTCACTGCTGCTCACTGCGCGGTCGGACAAACAGCATCCAGCCTCACCATTCGCGCTGGCTCTTTGGTGAGAATCCATCTTTTGTTTATTTTCAGCATGCTTCAAAGTCCTCCTTCAGTATCGAAGTGAATATATGCAACTTCTCGCAAACCCATGGAAAAAAAGAAACATCAAGGCTAACAGGCTGTTTTCAGAGCCGTACCTCAGGTGGCGTTACCGCCCGCGTTTCTTCCATCAAGGTCAACCCCGGCTACACCGCATCTACCTACAACGGTGACCTTGCTATCATGAAGCTCGCCACCTCTATCCCAACGAGCTCCACTATCTCGTACGCTGTGCTTCCCGCATCGGGATCTGATCCTGTCGCCGGAACTACCCTTACCGTCGCTGGCTGGTAAGTTTGACTGTCTCCTTCCGGTGCATACAAGATCCACCCATCTTCGAAGACAGTCTTCTGCACCAAGTATATCTGTCCGCCAATGCATGGCTAACTTTCAATTCAGGGGTACTACTTCGTCAGGCGGTCAATCGCTCCCCACCAACCTCCTCAAGGTTGACGTACCTGTTGTCTCTCGCAGCTCTTGCCAGGCCTCTTACGGCACATCGGCCGTCACCACTCAGATGTTCTGCGCTGGTCTGACCCAGGGTGGTAAGGATTCTTGCCAGGGTGACTCTGGCGGCCCTATTGTCAACAAGTCCACCAAGGTCCTTGTCGGTGCTGTTTCCTGGGGTGAGGGCTGCGCTGCCCCCAACGCACCTGGTGTCTACGCCAACATTGGTCAGGCTACGCTCCGTAGCTTCGTGGCTGCCAACTTGTAAGGTCTCGACACCTACCAAAGATAGGGGTAGGAGGGAAGCTGGAAATAGTAGTGATAATTGGGACGGAGCCTGAAGTGATGGTCAATGACGGACTTGGATAGTTTTCACAAAATGGACATCGTTCACTACACGCCTTTTACCCTCTTGATTAAACACTTAAGGATCAGCAACAACATATAAGTCTGCCTTTGCCCGTCTTCTTCTTAGAGTGGTAAGCGATGCAAGAAAACCCACCAGATCGCCCATAAAATATGCTCACAATGCGTCCGGCGCAGTCAAGCCAAGGAGATGCAGGCCGGGTTCTTTGGGATGTACGCCGATAAACAATGTGTAAGCAAATGCAAGTAATTCTAGTCTCTGCTCTCTGTAGAAAACAAAGATACAGGTCTGCCACTGTACTACATTGACTCAAATATCTTTGCGTAAGAACGCTACTCAAAGCTTGTTTACAGACGTCGGGATAGAAATCAGCCTGCAGGAGGTGGGATACATTGAACTGTGCTGTGTTACCCACCGGCTGTCTTCACAACTTGAACTGTGTCTAAGTCTCTTGTCTACTCGATTCGTGTATCCATGTCGATGCGTGAAATACACACTTTCGGTCGTTTTACTCGGAGGGAGAGAAAGGCGGGGAAATGCCTAGCCAGCAACACATAGAAGGGTCCGAGGTCGGGCCAACTGATCTAACGCTTCTTGGAACGACAGGCGTCATCACCTCTCTCCTAATCTACTTTATGCGCCTTTATCCTCGATAGCTACATCGTAAGGCCCCAAATTTGTGACACTATGGCTTCGCGACTCCTTGAACTCCCACGGGAGATCCGAGATCTTATCTATGATTATGTCCTTGTACGCGATGATATTCCGGTCCAATGTGCAGCCATCCTATCGGAAGTCGCAGCTAGCCGTAGCCCTGGGATTTGTAGACAGCTCGACAAGAACTACCCGTTGAGACGCATACGCGCCACGCGCCGCATTTGGTACATACCTCGCTTCGATATTGGTCTGACCTCCGCGGCGAACGATTCAGGGGAATTGAGGAACATCCAAATGACGTACCAACTGGGAATGCCATCAGATATGCCGTCCAGCCACAGGATAGAAATTCGGCTGTTGCAAACATGCCGACAAATTTACCACGAAGCTAGGAAGTCCTTCTACGGAAAAAATCTGTTTAGCTTTACAGCAGACTTTAGCGTCCCGACTGCGTTCGCGTTCCTGTGCGACAGGCCTGCCACATCCCTGAAGCTTATCTCGTCAATCAAGCTTGGTTTGGTGGAGGCGAGCAATTTGAGAGGCACTATAGGAGCTCATTATCCTGTGCTTCGCAGGTCAACAGACTCGCTGGTGTTGCAATTCGCTTACAACCACTTCACGGATCTTTGTACTCTACTATCCACTTCGCGCATGGATTTGCGGCGGCTACATCTTAGCATCAGCAGTTTACATCAACGATATGACGTAGCTCCTTCTTTGGTCAAAGAATGTTTGTCTTGGGAAGCAGAAAAGACCGATGGACCGCGACCATGGATCGCTTCCTGGATTGACCCTTTGACGAAGGTGGGAAGTCTTGAACACCTCAACATACGTTGGGTTTTTGATCGACCACGGCTTTGTAGAGTGGCAGACACGATCTCTCATATGCGGTGTCAAATGCTTGCAGACACTCGAAGCACGCTAGCTGATCGGCCAGGCGCATCCGATGCATCCAGACTTGATTACCAACTGCACTATCGAGTCGCCATACAAGATGTCATCTCCGTTAGTTATGAGGTATCTAAGAAGGACTTGGACAGTCACAGGTCGGCTGGTGATGATCTTCAATCCAGTGGAGAAGAGTTGATGACTGTGTGGCGGCGACAAGTGCGAGAAATATTCGAGGCTTCCAGATGTTTATAGCCTTATCGTTGTATATCAACCAGTCACGAGCGAGGAGGGTAGATTGTACCGCCGCAGTCCAAACTGAAGGAAAGCCGTTGAATTTAGTTGCTGTCAACAACAGAAGCGCCCACAGGTAGTGTGTGCGCCTGTATTGACAGTGAACAGCATGCGATCTATCTTGCGGCTGGAAGATCTGCGTCCGATCGGAGTAAGGCGATCTGGGGTTCCGAAAAGAAACAAGGTGCAGCTTTTGCTCTTTGTGCAAGGGATTCCCTAAGCCGCCTGCAATCAGGTTAGCGGTCCCACATGGTTCAACGCTGTTGGCTAGTCTCCCTGTTCCAGAGATGTGATCCCTGCAAGCTGAGTATTCGTAGGCGGCGCTTCAACATGTATAGGAAGCACGGCATCACAGAGGGATTGCTTACTGTGTCGACCGCGCCGCAAGACAATGACCACTCATAAAGTCATAGGTTCCGCGGTTTCACATCACTGCTTGCTCGGATCTGTCACCGTTGTGCTAATGCCCACATTTGTACAGCATTCTGCTTGGACGCCTTTTTTTCAATGTTCAGCCTTTCAGGGTCCAGCCTTCAGCTGATCAGCCGTTCGTTGTTTGAACCAGTTCCCCGCTGTTCAAATGCCTCTCTCACTTCTTCCTCCCCCTTTCCAACGGCTATGATGGCATATAACCTCGTTGATCCTGTGTCAAACAAGACACTTATCGCGTTGATAGCACTGATCACCCATTCTATTGTTCACCGTGGCGAGTGGGATAACACCTTCCATATAGTCATCGGCATCTGGGTCATCCTTTTTGGAAGTGTTGCATGTTTCGAATATATAGCCGCTACGAGTGCCAGGAATGTGAGCATTGCAATCGAGCTCGCAGCAAGGACAGCTTCGCTCTATTTCGCCATCCTGGTGGCCAGTATACTGCTACATAGAGGGTTGTATCATCGCTTGCGAAAGGTAAGCATTTGAGAATATCAGCAAAGTATTTCTTGTTGATACTTTTAGATCCCAGGGCCTTTTTTTGCACGATTCTCGAAATCGTACGGCATTATCGCCGGTGTTCTTTCTACCAATTTTCAATACTTCAAATGGCTTGAGTCTTTACACAAACACTATGGAGTGGATGTCATCAGAACTGGTCCTCGGGGTGAGTCTTGGAAGTACAAATTCATGTGAAACATACACTGACTTCGTATATCTACCTTGGTAGAGGTCACTATCTACTGTGCGGATGCAATTGCTTTGGTCCATGGACCCACTTCCAAGTGCAGCAAAAGTACTATTTACTCAACCACAGGTAAGTGGTGCCTGTACGAGATGCATGCGAGACGTACACTGACTTCGTATCCCCAAATCTGCAGGGGAAGTTGCAGGCCGGGCTCTTCACTTCACAACGAACAAGGACGAACACCGACAAAGGCGCAAGGTCTGGGACCGTGCGTTCAATGCTAAAGCCCTCCGCGAGTACGAGCCTCGTTTGAACCGGCATGCACTTGCTCTCATATTGAGACTCAAAGAGCAAGCCACATTACCCTCAGTGCGAATTACAAACTGGGTAAACTTTTACAGCTTTGATGTAATGGGCGATATCGGCTTCAACCGCAGCTTTGGCATGGTGGAGTCGGGTGAAGAAGCTCATGTTATCAAGCTGTTGCACGATAGTCAGGCACCATTGAGTGTCCTTGCACATATTAGTTGGGCTATGCGCCTCATCGCACGAACACCAATTGGATCCCAGGCTCTCTTTGAGCACATGGACTGGAGCGCTAAAGTTCTTGAAGAGCGAAAGAAGGTAGGCGGCTCCAAACCAGCACTTTCGTCTCAGTTGTATCTACTCACAAATGACAGAATACTCCTAAAGAAAAAGACGTCTTCTCTTGTTTGCTAAATCCGAATGAGGACCAGGTAACCCCTGAAATGAACGCTGACTCACGACTTCTTATCATAGCTGGCAGGTAAGTGACTTGTGTAGATCTCTCACGGCCTCCGCGTAGCTTGATTCATTTCTCGATACTAACATGAGAATTAGTGATACTGTCTCTGCGACGCTATCTTACCTGTTGTATGAGTTGTGTAAGAATCTCACAGTTCAAGCCAAACTTCGCGCTACTATTGATACGATTAAACCGGAGAAAGCGCATCTCGACGTCGAAGATGTTGCTGAATGTGCATATCTAGATGGGGTTATCAACGAGACTTTACGCCTACACCCTGCTACTCCATCTGGCCCTCAGCGTGAGACGCCGCCCGAAGGTCTCACTCTACCTGACAGCACGTACATACCTGGCAAGGTCAACGTCTGGATTCCTATCTATAGTTTGCAACGCGATCCACGCTACTGGATGGATCCTCTTTCCTTCATGCCTGAGCGATGGACTGATGAGAGGCCCGATGCCACTATTGAGAAACGCGCTTTTCTACCCTTCCTTACTGGACCTTGTGAGTGATATGCCTGTACAGACTGTATCTAAGACATACACTGATTTTTTACACCTATATTTAGATAACTGCATCGGCCAGAAGCTGGCCATGATGGAGTTACGTAGTGTTACGGCTAACTTAGTTCGATCATTCGAAATCACCTTTGCGGATGGTGAAAATGGAAGCACTATCGAGAACGAGAGTCGAGACTGCTTTACGATGACTGTAGGAAAGTTGGATGTCAGACTCAAGCCACGGTATGAAGATTAGAAAGGTCATTGCTTCAGCGTTCGGTTTCAACTATCTCTTTGTGCTGGCATTCGGTGACAGTGGCTTTGGGAACAGTATATGTTTGCAGAGCTGAGCGGGTCAGGTGTCATCTGCAACCAGTTCCATCTTTAGTCTCAAGGTAGTAGCTTCCCCTAATTATATCTGTCCTTCGTGCAATCTTGTTGTATACCAGTATATCCCGATAAACACGGCATGCTTCGACATGTTTCACCATCTCTTCGCATACCTGCATCTGCCGCTTTCCCTCCAGTGTATGGCGGAGAAAAAGAGTGTCGAGCATTTGCGTTGAAATCTGTTGAAGAGAGGCAGCAGGACAAGAGTACTAGGGAATAGGACAGGAGATAGCGTAGTTCTCCAGTGAAGGTTAGGCCATTCAAATTAATGTACCCTTTGTCGCAGTTACATCTCCTAGCTTGACTTAAACTTTATCTAGAGAAGGGAGCCTAATTGTCGCGTAACCTTGAATATCGTGATTGTCAGCTGGCCTTTCCCTCCCATTGCGACTGACTAAACACAAAATTCTCTTGAACGACAAAACCTGAGAATAGCGACTCGCCGGCCTCTAAAAGGCTTTCGGTTTTCGATATTAGCAATACCGCATACCGCCACAGCAATTTTATCGACCATTATTGTCACCATCCATGCCAAAATATATATCCTCCGATTTTGATTACATTTTCTCCCGCACTTTCTAGTTCTTCGTCAGATGGTGAAGGCAAAAATCAATCAGACAAACTAGTCCACAGCGCCATTCCTGGAGCAATAGTCAACAAATCTACCATGGCCAAACTCAACATTCTGCGACCATCTACCAAGATCTACAACGAACAGATACATGGTTTGTCCGCATATTTTTGGGGTACCTTTTCCAACTTCGATCCTGACGTTGTCGACCTCAATAAGGACGGCATCACTTACGAGAATGGGGATCATTACTTTGTCCTAGTTCAGTTACCACATCTCCAAACCAGTGAGGTGGTCTTTCGATGCGGGTTCTTGAACCGTGCATATGTTGGACCATATCTCGTCTACGAGTAGAATCCGCGTGTTATGGAACAGATCGGGGAGTGGGGGGCCGCTGTTTATGACGACGTTGGGAGGTGGATAAGTCATGATTGTGCGAGACGCACATGAGACATACACTGACTTTGTACCTCTGTGTTCGCAGGCTGTTCCCAGTAGTATGTTGCAGTTCATGCGTTATCTTTGTGGTGAAGTAGCAAAAGCCCTCCAATATCAAGATTTTTGTATACGCTGAAACGGGGTACGAAGTTGGGTGCAGAGAAAGTGAAAACACAACTCCTAAAGAGATCTATGATAGTATTTGGAAGGATGGAGTCAAACATCAAAATGAAGGAGGAAGAAATGGATAAAGAGGCGGAGAAGTTTATGATGGAGTTCAAGGTTTTAGAGACATGAGAGGGTACAGTTCTTTCAGTAGGAAATTGACTTTACGCAGAGCTTTGGTGGGCATGACATGGTGCAATCATGGAATGGGCAACTGAATGCAAAGACTCTGATATGTGTATTGAATCTATTGAGAATCCAGTATGTTCAAGAAGGATAAAGTATTCTGAGCCATCGCTATTCGACTCTGGCTTTTCTTTGCCTCCCATTCATCTGCTCTATCTGTAGCTTGAGCTAAAGAGTAATAGTGGTAGCAGTATAGTGAAAGACTGTGGATTAATCGTCGTCCGTGCAGATAGCGCTTACAGAAATGTCACATGCCATGGAATTCCACTCTCGCCTCTAGATATATACAGGCATTATCGTGCCTTTGGTGGACCAACTACTAACAAATCCTGCAATCAACAAAACAACCGATATAATTCTACCTATCTTTTATCTTACCATGAATACTAGATCATACCGAAAATCACTTGAACTCAAACCTCCTAAAGAGCTGCGTCGCTGGAACTATGATGAGGAGAATAGGCTCCTCTACCTTATCAGAGTAGAAGAGAAAACTTACAAAGAAGCAGCAACCAGTCTGAACCGTTCCATACAATCTGTACAACACCGTTATTCAATTATCCGACAGAGGGACGAAAGCGCTTCCATATCCTGGACTGCCGAACTCGATTCCGCAATAATTGATGGCAGACGCCGTAGGCTGACTCCCAATGAGATTGCCCAGGAGATCAACATACCGGAAAAAGCCATTCAATCTCGATGGCAAGCCCTCCGGGCCGCGAAGAAAGTCCCCGAAGACGTTCTTGCCCTTCGGCGGCGCAAACCACATCGTGATTTTACTCCCCAGGAAGACGAAACGATTTTAAATCTCTATGTAGGAGGGAATGATGATAAGGAGATAGCGGTACTTGCGGGTATCGAAGGGAAGAGTCAGACGGAGATTATGATAAGAAGACGGAAGCTGGTAGCTGAGAGTTCACCGATATATAGAAGATTGATTGAAGAACAGCTGCATGAAACGGGGAAGGCGGATCTTACTAACGAGAAGAAAGAAAAGATAGATACACTGGAATTGGCGGTGAACAGACAGAAGTATGGATGGATGGATGAAGTAGACAAGGACAACGGTCCGGCATTGGGCTAAGTAATTTATACAGGCTGCAATCTGAGTAGCTCTTGAGATAATTGGCGCAAGACCACAGACGCTCACGCTGTTGCTCCCGATCGGAGTTTCAACTCCACCATGGAGCATCGCTTTCAACATTATTGAATAAATGCCTTAGGCTCCGCCTAACCCTTTACTCTTGCTACTACCACCCTTGATCTCATCATCAGCGTCCCGCGGAAATTGCACGCCCATCGCCTTCATCATGTTGCCTGCCGGGCCTGCCATCCCAGCTTGGCCTTTGAAAGCTTTTAACATGTTATCGGCAAGGTTGTAGTCTTCGTCCAAGATTTCATCGTCTTCGTCGTCCTCATCCTCCTCAGCAACTTCCTGGAGCTTTCCTTTGCCTTTACCATTACTATCAGATAAAAGCCCTGTTCCTGGTTTGTGGTCGGGCTTGGAGTTGACGTTCAGTGCCCCGTGGCTGAAGAGCTCAGCTTCCATCATCTCAGTGAGTTTTTGGATCTCCTCATCTTCTTCCTTCTCAGCATCTTGTTCGAGAGCTAACGCACGAGCTTCATCAGTGAGGATGGCTTTCTCAGCTGCGGGCAACATCATAAACTTTTCGAAAGCTTGCTCGTATTCCGCAAACTCCGCATCAGCCTCTGCGTCCTCCTCTTCATCTGTGCCGGCATCATCTTCGCCATTGCTGGTCTTCGCTTTGCCTTTGCCTTTGCCTTTGCTCTTCGTATCGTTCTCAGCTGTAGAGTCACTATCTTCAGGATCCTCCCATCCTCTGTCACCAGCATCTGAATCGTTGTCTACATCCATGGGGTCCAGGCCTCCATCGGCACCCTCGGCACCAGCCTCATTGTCAGCCAGGAAGTCGTTGAAGCGTGCAACCATCTTTTTCAAATTCTCCTCCGCATTCTTATCGCCAAACGCGCCTTTTGCGCCACTTCCTTTACCTTCTAGCTCTTTCTCAAACTCCGAGAAGTCAATATTGAGCCATGCCTCATCGTCTTCACGTTTGGGCCAAATAGCAATTTCGGTGTCAGTGGGAAGTGTGTCGTCACCATTCTCCAGATCTTCTAAAAGAAGCGCAATCTCGCGCGTCGGTTTACGAGAGGCATACAAGGAGTGTGACAGGAGCATTTGCATGCCTGCTGCGATTTTGATCCCGATTTCTGCTTTCTCAATTGGTTTACCAGATTTAGCGAGCTGCTCTAGTGCTGTATCCCATGGCGCCTGGGGCTCCCAGTGCTGGCCTAGGAGCTGAGCATAAAGGACTTTGGTAAAGCGAACGCTGACGTCGACAAAATCTTCCGGCGGGAATGTGAGAGGAATTCTGGACTTTTCGGGTTGTATAAGCCGGATGGAGATGGGATCTCGGAGATAAAAGGCTTCGACCACCGGTGCGATATAGGATGGATTGATATGCAAGATATGCGCGACCTTCCTTGGTAGTGGAAGTGTCGCATGGTGCTGGTTTTCAGATATCGCAGCGGGATACCCAGCTAAGCGATGAAAAGCTTCTTTCTCTACTTTGCCGTACTGCTGTGGACGTGCTGGTGTCTCATCAATAATCTGTAAAGCCTGCACTTGCGTCAAAGGGGCAGGGTCTTCTTCCTTCCCCAATGGAATTATCAGTAGGCGGTGACTATTAATCCAGACTCTGTTCTCGGCGACTTCAGGGTTCAACCATTTTGGTAGCGCGTTCGCAGCCTCGATTAGAAGAAACTCTCCGTCGCTGTCATAAATGCGGATCCATGCATCCTTGAACTCCTTGCTTAACTCACGCAGGAAGTAGACTATAAGCCATTCGTCTGCGACGCTATCACCGTAATTAGATCGTCCTTTTAATAGCCACTGATGTTCTTCCCGGACTAGGTCAAGCGCAAGAGAATCACGCTGCCATATGTACTCCTTCAGGAACCTCTTTTCCAAGATGGTCAGGGCGCGTTGGAAGGCTTGTAATCTTTCCCTTGTCTGGATGTCCGAGAGCCTAGAGTCGATGATGAAGACGGTGTATTCCACGACATCATCGGGCAATTTCTTAGGAAAGCCATCGAAACCTTGACCAAACCATTTGAGGTCATCCTGAGGGCCGTCCATTGTATCCGGCCAGACGTTTGTGAAGGTAGTCTCGATCCGATGGCCCGAGAGCTTAGGTCTGTACGCTGGCTGTTGTCCAAAAAGTGATATAGATCTACCTCAAGCCAAAAAGACGAAGCCTACAGTGAGTTTTGTGGTGCGGGCGGCGCCTACGTAACGTGACATACGGGGAAGACACGCTTTTCGGCTTCTTGCCTACATGGGCTAGCGGCGGGCTGCATCCCTGTCATGGTCCGAGCGTCCCCAAACAAACAACATCCATACTATCATGAGGTGGAACATGAGGCACTCGCACGACTGAGGTGCGCCCCAAAAGACCTTTCTATTTCTCTCACTCATGCGTTGCTAGAGTACATTACATATCATGGCGCACCTACCGGACACACCTCGCACAGAGGTTGGCGACACGACGCGCTTCACGATCAACGAGCCCTCGTTCAGCATGGAAGAGACGTTCCATGCGCCCACAGACCGCGACAACCTCTTCAAACAGATGAGCGGCGCCCGAACACCCCGACAGCCGCTTGCTACCCGACGTCAGCTGAACGCGAAAAACGAGTTCACGCCCATGCTGAAGAGCGCAACCGCGAATCGGACGCGCCAGGTCAACGGACTACTGGACGGAAAGCTCACAACACCCGCCGCGATGAAGCCAGGCTTCCAAGTCAGCAACACCCCGCTGCCCGAGGCGAGCACATTCGACATACATTCGAGTTCCTTCGCCGATTCCGTCGATGGCCGGACGCAGCTGCCAGACCCCAACTCGAGTACTATGAGTACACCTACAGCGCTACCGCGACGGGCCGAGGGCGAGATGGACAGCGGAAATGGCAACGTACTTACTCTGAGGGAGCAGGAGGCTGTACGTATATCCCCGCTTAGCCGCACTCACTCACCTGGAGTACCCTAACACAATTGCAGCGTCTGGAGCAGATCGACAAGGAGAACTTCGGTCTCAAGCTTAAAATTCATTTCCTCGAAGAGAATCTGAAAAAGATGGGCCCTGAGTTTAACCGACAGGCCATGGAAGAGAACATCAACCTTAAGTCGGAGAAGGTCACAATGGCGCGCGATATAAAGAACTACTCGAAAGACCTCAAAGCCGCCGAAAAAGAGCTAGACACATACAAGCAGCAGTTACGGGAGTACGCCGAAAAGGTCAAACGGCGGCACGTCGATGAGGGCATGCGCGAAGAGATGGATGAGCTTCGAAGGCTGGCCGACGAACGTGCCGACGAGGTGGAGCGCCTTGAAAGGAAGCTTGAAGAAGAGAAGGGTGCCGATGAAGAGTTGGACAAGGTCAAAGCAGACCTGGAGCACACACAAGCGGAGCTCACAAGAAGAGACGAGTTGCTAGACGAGCAGGAGGAGCAGATGAGAGACTTGGAGGAGCAGCTGAAGAACGCGCAAAATTCACAGTCTGCTGACGACGAGGACAAGGACCGCCAACTCAAGGACCAAGCTGAACGCATTGCTGAGTTGGAAGCACAGTTGCAATCGGCCAAACAGTCACAAGAAGATAACTTTGCGGAAAAGGACCGTCAAATGGCCGATCAAAGTGAGAAGATCGAGCATATCCAGGAGCAGCTTCGCGCAGTCGAACGTGAAAAGGAGGCCGAGATCAACGCCCTTAAATCCAAGCTTGATTCCGCTACTCTCGAGAAGGATCAGGAAATACGAGAGCTGAACGAAAGCCTTGACGAAGCCGAAAACGACCTCGAAGCCGCAGAGGAGCAAAGACGTCGTGAGATTGCCATGGTTGAGGAGCGCTTACGTTCGATGGAGCGTGAGAAGGATACCGAACTCCGGGAGCTGCAGCGGCGCCTTCAGACTATTCAGAACGAAAAGGAAGCTGAGATGGATGCTCTACGCGAACGCCTGGAGCTTGCAGAGTCTCAGGGAGACAACCAAGTCCAATTAGCGCAACAATCCGCCAATGATGCTAGACAAAAGGTGGTTGAGATCACTCGCGAAAAGGGCGTTGAGATCGAATTATTGCAGTCGAGAGTCGACGCCGCTGAATCAAGAGCCGATGAGTTAGACGACTTCCGCAAGCAACACCAAGATGCGATGCAGCAGATTGCACGTCTACAACGGGAGGCGTCCGCATACGAGCAACAGTTGCAACAGCTCCGACGTGATCTCAATCAGAAGGATCGCGAGCTAGATGGATTGAATACGATACGACGTGAGCGCGATGATGCGACTCAAGAACTGACAGGCCTTCGTTTAAATCTAAACAGCAAAGACGCTCAGGTGCAGGCGCTCAACAACGCTACACGGGAACGCGACAACCTCTCGCGCGAACTTTCGAATCTTCGTCGCGAGCGCGACAACCTGGTCTCGAAGATGTCGAGCAAAGACGAGCAAGTGGAGGTTTTACGCAGAGGCAACAACGACCGCGACACCTTAGTAGCCACTCTTCGACAGGAACGTAAAGATATCGAGAGCGAAATGCGTAATCTGCGGTCCGCTGTGTCTGGCAAGGACACACAGATTGAAGCACTTCAGAAGATCACACGCGAACGGGATGCGCTGTCTCGAGATCTGTCCAGCTTGCAATCAACATTGCAAGCCCGTGAGCGTGATATGGCCGGTCTGCAAAAGAAGATTGAAGCGCAAGAGGCAACACTCCAAGAGCTTAAGCAACTCAGGAATGACCTTAGTGACAGAACACGAGAGCTGAATACAGCACGACAAACGATATCCGACCGCGAAGCTGAGCTTGATGCCTTAAGGAGCCACGCCGACGAGCCCGACACCCAGATCGACGTCATGCAGGATCTAGTACGCAAGCGTGATGATGAGCTTGAGAATATACGCGAGGAGTTAAATGAACAGAGGAGCCAAGTTGACGCTCTGCAACGACTAGCAGAAGAGCGCCTGGAAGCTCTGGAGGAGCTCAGGGAGAACGCCCGTCGGGAGAAGGACGACTTCGAAGCCGAGATAGAAGTTCTGCAAGAAGACGCCGACGAAGTCGCCGAGGAGAAAGCCTCGCTTGAGGAGAAGATAACCGTTCTGGAGTCTATGATACGTGACAAGGAGAGCCAGAATGGAGCTTTGCAATCTGAGTCCCGTGCAGCACAACGAGAACAGAAGGCTGCTCTTGAGAACAAGATTCGCGATCTTGAATCACGAATCCGCGACAAGGACGCTCAACATCGCAAACTCCTATCCGAAGCCAAGTCGGCAACGCGCAATCAGCAATCAGCTCTTGAACGTCAACTACAAGACCTGCAGTCACATCTTCGCGAAAAAGAGTCACAGCTGCGTCTCATACAAGCGTCCTCGAAGGCGATCCAACAAAAGGCCAACCAGGATGCGATTGATCTCGACGAACAGGCGGAAACCCTCACAAAACGCCACATCAAGGAAATCAACGGTCTCGCTAAGCAAATCCAGTTCCTCCGCGCACGATGCTCGCGAGCAGAGGCGTTCCGTGAAGCCCTTGGGTACCAAAAGAAGTTCTTCTTGATGCAGATTCAAACTTACAACGAATGGTATGTCTCGACTCTTCTACTTGACTCGTTCTGCAACACAGCCACTAACATCTCACAGTAATCAAGAAGATCTCAATCTCATCTCTCAGATGGGTATTACCCCCGACGTTACGGTGCACGACCGCCGACCCAAGCTCAAGTCTGCGATTATCGCTGTTGTCGCTGCGATCCGCATGCAAAAGCTAGCTGATGGCTGGGCGCAGAACAGAAAAATTCATGAACAGTTAAAAGCCAAGCTAGAAAGTATGAGGCGGAATAGTGGAAGGAATGTGGGTGTGCCAACTAGCGCTAGAAAGAGTGTGGGGGGTTCACATTTGAGGATTGCGAGGTAGGACTGGCAACATCTGCGAAAGCAGGGATGGTAGAGGCGTTTTTGTTATTACTATGCATAGCTTGGTGTCGACCACCACGGAACAGGTGTTGTGATTACCCACTGTCGGTTTAGCGTATGATTGTTGCACAGAATGAAGTTATGACATTGGAACTCGATCTTCTTGAAATGCCCTCGTACGTTTTGTAGGCGAAATGAAATACTGAAAGAAATTGGGTATCATAGTCATCCCGCCATTGCTGCCGCCACCAACAAATACTCTTGTACTTGCACGCTGCACCGATTTCACCTTATTTCTTCAACGTTCCACAGACACCGCAAACGCCTGCATCACCAGCGTTTACGTACTGACTTCCTTCGCAAGCAGCGCTCTTGCATCGCCAGTAATCAGGAACAGAGTCTTCCTTCAATACGTTTGCACAGACAGCGCAAGTCAGCGCCTCTGCGTCGTTTTCAAGGGAACACACAGGACAGGGAAAGCTTTGTGATAGTCGAAGTCGTAAAGCAGGAGTATCAGGGTCATGCCGAGATTTGTGAATCTCAGATTGAGAGAGTTCCGAATCCAATAGTGGCGTTGAGGCAGCAGGGGCAGCAGTCGAACGTGAGGTACTCGTTGGTCCAGGTTTCATCTTTAACGACAGCGATTTTGGTGGCTTGCTCGAGGCTCTGGCCAGTGTCGACTTAGCCGTAGAATTGGGCTGCGGCGCAAATTTTTGAATCTCATCCATTTCTCTTCTTGCATCACCATCGTTTTCGTTATCGTCTTCGCAGATCTTGATGAGAGCGCGACCTTTATCGTCGAACATGCTCTTCCCGTCTACGTCCAACGCTGCACCGTCTTGATCGCCTTCGACAAACTCGTCTTCTGTGTCGCTGTCTGATGAAGGTTCCTCTTTCTTGATAGTAACGTCCTCTTTCTTAACCGGATCGAAGCGTGCTAACGCTGCTGCTGCTCTAAGATCACGTCCTCGTGCGCTACCGGCGACCCTAGGCTTGCCCTTCTTCGGCACACCTTTTTCCAGCTTGACTTTAGTATCGTCGTCCGCTCCCAATGCTTGTCCTCCGGCCCCGAATTTCTTAACGATTCTCCGTTGCTTCCTCTCTGCATAGCTCAGTGCAGGCTTTTCCTTTCCGCCTCTCTTCCTTTTGTTCCTCTTCCGTCCATATGTGCCACCACACAGATGCTCAGGCACGTCCATTGCCTCACCATCGTCTGCCTGCAAGGCCCCTGTATCCAAATTTATACCCCTACCCCATAGCCCCTCACCAGTGTATCCTTTTGCCCAAAGTGCCCTCAGTTCCACTGCATACTCATCTCGGACCTTCCAAAAAGCCTTTGAATGATTCATCTGTTTGCAATGGGCAAGCTCGTGCACCATGACCATCTCCACCATCCTCTGTGGCAACCATCTTCCATTTCGGTCTCGGAGGACTAGTTGTATGACCTCGCCGGCATTGAAGTTGCGACCAACAAACTCGGTGTTGTAAGGAAACTCCTCGAGAGCTTGAACGAGAATCATGTGCGACTTCATGAACGGGTAGCATATTGCTGCAACACGGTTGAGTATGTTCTCTGCTATGGAGGATGTCGAGCCGGGGAGGGTGCGGATGAAGTTTATGTGCGCGTTTGGACGTTGGGTGCGCTCGTTGATGCGTTCGAAACCGAGGACCATTGTGGGGCTTTGCGCATGCGAGACCAGTCGCGTTAGAAGAGTGACTGGTATATAGGTATGGACCGGTTGAGAAAGTGCTGATACAAGCGTTGAAGTGATTGTCTCTGGGCGGCGACACTGCGTGGCGGCTGCTTGTGCGGAGATAAGCAGGGCGCGGCGTTAAGCGACGCGACGCGCCTACAGTGCCTGTGCGTCAGTTAAGCACTAACGCTAGTTAAGCATTCTTACTAGCTTAATAACAAAACTTTAACGCGTTATAACTTAACTAATATAGATCTAATTTAAGAAGTAATTATAAAAATTAAATTATAAAAACTAAGAGATAATTTCTTATACTAAGTAATTATAAAAAAGTATAGTATAGTATAAATAATATTAATAAGATAATACTGCGGCGAAACTAAAGCCTATAATATACGCTACCTCTTTCTCTATTTATAATATAAAAAAGAGCTTCTATAATACGTTAATATACTTACTAAATAACGTTTACTACCTTTAAGGAAGATAATATAACGCTTTACTATAAACTTAGCTAGAAAAAAAGTTTTAGAAACCTAAGTTACTTAGTTTCTCTAGCGTTATTCTAACTCTTTTATCTTAGTATATAGTAAGAGGTTAAGTAAACTTTATTATAACGCTAATTTAAGAGCTAAGTATAGCTTATACTTTAAGCTTTTAATTAAAAAAATAAAGAAGTATAACATCTAGCTATCTTATATATTTAATATAAATAAAAAGGAGTTTTAACTTAGAAAAATTAGTAGAATAAAGTATATCTTCTCTAAGATATATTATATAAAAAAAGAAGTACGCTAATTACTTAAAAATAGCTTAAGTAAGTAGATTACTATTATAGCTTATATTTATTTAGATAGAAGTGTTTTAAGTCCTTCTCTTATTTTTAAGGTAGCTAATAAAGCTATATAAACTAGCTAAGTTAATACTATATAAGTAGGAAACTACTTAGTCTTTACTATATTATTGCCCTCTAGCTAAAGTAATAATAATATTAGATTATATTAGCTTAAGAAAGTATTTAAAAGAGAAACTTAGTAGTATACTTTAACTAAGTATTAATTACTACTCTTTAATAGCTATAGATTTTATATTATAATAAACTTTATTAATTATTATTATAATTATAAAATTCTATTAGCTGTATACCTACTTTACGCTACCTATACGCTTTAACTACTTAATATAGTAATATTTAAACTTTTAGTAAACGCTTACTTAAAAAAGTTAACTTAATACCTTTAAAACTACTAAAGATTACTTAATATAACTAAAAGAAACTTCTTTCTACTCTTCTAGAGGTCCTAAATTAAAGTTTTTAAACTTCTTTTTATTAAAAAGTCTTTTAAAGTAACTAGTATACACCTATCTAACTTAATAGTTATACTTAATAAGTTTACTAAAGAAAAGTTAGATTTAGAAGCTAGTTTAAGCTCTATACTTTCTACTAAAAATTAGCTTAAGCTAAAGTTAATTATATATTAAGAAGTAAGAAATTAAAGTAGTAAAGAGGTTAAGAAGCTTTAATAAAGTTTATACTACCTTATAGCTTAAAATATATTCTTTTATAGTAAACTCTAAGGCTTTAAGTAGTTCTTAGCTATTAAAAAAAAGTAGGAAACTAAATCCTATACCTTATAGCTTAAGAATTATCTTAAGTATTATAGTAGAGCTATTTAGTAGTTACTTATAAGCATTAAATAAGTTTAGAAAAATAAAATATAATAATAATAATAAGCTAAGCTTAAAAAGCTTTAAAAAGCTAAGTAAGCTAAAGTAAGTAAAGTAGCTTATAATTATAAAGTAAAACTTAAAGCTATAAAGCGTATAGAGTAAAAGAAAAGTTAAGAGAAAACTAAAAAGTAGAAAGCTATAAAAAAAGCTAAAAAAAAGTATTATAAAAGCCTCTATAACGCTGCTAAAGCTATATAATTACTTAAATTAAGTAAGCGTAAAGCTTTAAAAGCTTATAAGCTAGCTATAAAGTACTAAAAGCGTAGTAGTATTACTATAACTATAGTAGGAGCTGTATAGGTTATACTAGCTACTCTACTACGTAGTTAATAAGACTACTTTATAATACTATCTAAAAAAATATCTAAATAAGCTAAAAGTTTTATAGACTTATATATAGTATAAATCTACTTTTATATAATTTTATTATAATTTATAGTAGCTCTATAACCTTATTTTATTAACTATATTAAGTTGTTAGGGGTGCTTAACTGGCGTTAGTGCTTAACTAACGCACGGGCACTGTAAGACACGTTGCGTTATTATCCACAACACTTTTAGGCTGTGGCTCAGACTCTCTTGTCAATCTCCATGTTCGCGATATCTTCGATTTATATACGAGGGACGTGTCTTGCATCTTGAGGGCATCGTACATGAAGTCATGTCAGATTGGTATGTACAAGGTTAATAACATGATACAAATTGGCCTACAAGAAAGTCCCCAGATTGACGTGTACAGCCTTGACCTGAGTATAGGAAGATAACGCGTACGCTCCGAGCTCCCTACCAATACCGCTCTGCTTGTATCCACCAAATGGGATACCGAAATGCGAGTCTTGAGAACTGTTGATCTGTATCGTTGTTAGCGCCTGTCCCATCAAGAAAAATTGAGTCTAGAATCTCGCGGGCATGACTTACCCAAACCATACCCGCCTCAATTGCACCTGCAACACGGTGTCCCCTCATAATATCTTTGGTAAACACAGCCGCACCTAGACCAAACTCGGTATCGTTCGCCTTCTCGACCGCTTCGTCTTCTGTCTTGAAGCTCTGGATGACCACAAATGGACCGAAGATCTCTTCTCGTACAACCCTCATATCATTGCTACAATTAGCGAAGACGGCCGGCTCAACAAAATATCCCTTCTCTGGGACGCCGTCTTGCTTGCCGCCATAGATGAGCTCCGCCCCATCCAATCTCGCTGTATCGACGTAGGATAGGATCTTTTGTTGAGCAGCTTTGCTGATCTGAGGTCCATGGTTGGTGTCAGCATCAAACTGCGACCCAATCTTTGTGTTTTCTTTGGTCTGCTTCTTGAAAGCTTCGAGGAACTTGTCATAGATGGTGTCTTGGACAAAGAGACGCGACGTCGCGGTGCAAACTTGGCCACTGTTACCTGCGTAACTTGGTCAGTCCCTGTACAGCAAGTAAATGTCTGGAAGTTGAGAGGGCGTACCCATGATACCCATGTGCGATCACTTTACAGCCTGGTCGAGATCGCAGTCGCCGAATACCAGAAGAGGACTCTTGCCGCCGGTCTCCAGAGTAATGTTCTTCAGGTTATTGGCAGCAGCTTTCATGATACTCCGGCCAGTAATGGTGCCTAAAAGGTGCGGGTACCAAGTCAGTGCATGCCTCACATGCAGTTCGTACAAGTCCATTGCTTACTTCCAGTGAAGGCAATCTTGTCGACGTGTGGGTGCTCAGAAAGCCGCGAACCAGCGCCCTTGCCATAGCCGTTGACGATGTTGACTACACCTGAAGGAAAGCCAGCCTCTTTGATTAGACTCGCAAGGAACAGGGCACTGAGAGGTGTCTGCTCTGCCGGCTTAAGCACAACAGTATTACCACAAGCCAGTGCTGGGCCGAGCTTCCAGGCAGCCATCTGAGTGTTTATCAGCTTCGGAGATGCTCCAGAAGGCTGGAGAGATACGTACCATGACGGGGAAATTCCACGGTATGATCTGTCCACACACGCCAAGAGGCTCATGCTTCGTATACGCCAGCTTTGCGTTGCTTGTCTCAATCGTCTGTCCATAGACCTTATCCGCCCATCCAGCGTAATATCTGAAAACCGAGATAGTCTCTGCTACATCTTCGTCCATAGCTTGCTGGTAGGGCTTGCCATTGTCCCAGGCATCGATGGTAGCAAGGATATGGCTGTTCTTCTCACAAAGGTCACCGAGCTTCCATAGCAGCTGGCCACGTTCGGCAGCAGACAGATCCCGCCATGCTGACGACTTGAACGCTGTGCGTGCTGCAGTGACTGCAGCATCTATGTCATCTTCGCTACCAGCGGAGACCTTTGCGATAACGAGTTCATCATATGGGTTTATCGTTTCTAGCGTGGAGCCAGATTTGGAAGGAACAAACTCATTATTGATGAAGAGACCTAATGGGTGTCAACCTCATATGTCTTAGACTTTGAGCTCCCTCACGCCTACCAGTAGGTTGTGTCCATTTCGTGCCATTGGGGGCTGTAAGCTCAATTGATTGTGCCATATTGGTATATGTGGATACGAGAAAATGAGTATTGAACAGTAGCGAAAAACGGATTCAATGATGGGAGATATGTCATATGAACAATGTTGGGCAGCTGAGGTCTTTCATATCTTGCGCTCATCAAATAGGACTTCATCAAGGCAACCCCGCACCGAGGCTGAGCGGAAGTTTGTCTCATAATTTGATCTCGTCATGACCATCGTCTTGATCCGATGAGAAATGCCCATCGCACTTCCCAAAGCAGACAAGACCTCGATCAAGTCACGTTGCTGGCGACATGTAAAGCATGCGGGTCTCGATCGGCACATTCGAACTACGAAGCGCGGCAGCAGACCCAAATCTCTTGAAAGGATTTTTATTTTTTGACATCATTCTTCTGATGTTCCGGAATATGTACAATGTTTACATTAGCCAGTGATCTATTCAGGTGATATGACAGCCTCAATAGCTTCGTGATCGGTTTTGCCTGTCAACTTGCCGTCTTCGGTATAGTACCATGCTAAGGCAAAAGCTCCACTCTCAGGGCTCAAACTTCCGATCGACGTCTCGACTACGCCATCACGCGCTTTGACATTGCCATCCAAACTTCTTCCTCCGGTATAGTCGTTGTTCGGAGCTCAGAGACGCTTCTGCTTGGTGACCGACAGGTTGGCGAGAGATAAGCTTTTACTCCACAAGAACCACATGTGTACGCTTTGCACGCGAAACCTGGGGCCCCACACGATCAGAGGCCTATCATCCTTCCAAACTGAGACATAGCTGATTTTCCAACATCGCTTATCAAGACGTGACACTGTGACGAGTCGGCAGGCGTGCGATCAGTGCATGCTCAAGCTGTAATCAATGCAAGGGTAATCTGGGGTAAAGAGCCAGCATGAATGATATTCCCTATCTGTAGATATGGACCATCATCATATCTTATCATGGCGAACGCCACGTTGTTAGACAAAGATACGCTAGGGATGTACGAGATCAGTTAGGACTGCCCATGATGGCTATATTCGACCACCTCGTACAGACCCTCAACTTTCCACTCTTTCTGCTACTCCTTCAAAACCGGGATTCAGTTCTTTCTCATCATGTTATCGTCTACCAACGAGAAAAAGCTCGAGAACTCTCTAGGCCCTGTGACTACCCGTGAGAAAGGCATCGTTGAGAACGTTCATTTGGGTTACAATGTGCAGCTTACGAAGAATCGGTCATTGATCTCTGTTCTGGGGATGTGCCTTGCCATCGTTGCAGTGCCGTATGGTATTGGTGGTCCTTTGTGAGAATTGCCCCTACACGAACTGCATATGAGACATAAACTGACTTCGTACGCGTACGTTGTAGGATGAGCGCCATCTACGGTGGCGGTCAACTCTCCATATTCGTCGGTGTCCTCGTCGTACTCTTCTTCAACGGCTGCGTGGCCATCTCACTCGCGGAGCTAGCATCTCGGTATCCGACATCATCTGGGGTATATTACTGGTCATATCGGCTATGCGGCGAACGCAAAGAATTACGCAAGATTGTGTCGTTCTTGACGGGCTGGTTCTGGCTCATCGGAAACTGGACGATTGCGCTTTCTGTCAACTTTGGGTTCGCTTCTCTCATCGCTGCGACGATCTCGGTTCACAACCCAGAGTGGATGGCATCAGACTGGGAACTGCTGCTCATATTCTATGCGCTGTGCGTGTTGGTATTCCTTGTATGCTCGTTCGGAGACAAACTGTTGCCGTACGTGGACTCAGTGGCCGCTGTATGGAACTTTGTTACCATCATGGCACTGCTAGTTGGTTTACTGGTTCGCGCACAGAAAGGCCGTCATTCTGCCTCTTACGCCCTGGGGAACTACGACAGTAGTTTCTCAGGTTGGGGAACAGGCTTTACTTTCTTCATCGGCCTCCTCCCACCTGCGTACGCTTTCTCTGCCATCGGCATGGTAACATCGATGACAGAAGAGTGCGCCCAGCCTAAGGTCGAAGTCTCTCGCGCTATCGCCCTGTGCATACCCTTTGGTGGCATTGCCTCCTTGCTGTTCGTCCTACCGTTATGCTTCGCGCTTCCACCACTCGAAGACATCCTCAATGCACCTTATGGCCAAGCGCTACCATACGTCGTATACTCCATCATGGGATCAAAGACTGGAGCCTTAGTCTTGATGATAATGATCCTATTCGTTACACTCTTCTGCGCTATCGCGATTACAAACGCTGCTTCCCATTGCACATGGGCGTTCAGTCGCGACAAAGCGCTTCCCCTTGCTAGCCTCTGGACACGCACCTTCGCCGACCGACCAATATATTCCCTCACGCTCGTCACAGCCGTCGAAATGTTGCTTGGTCTGATTAACCTCGGTTCCAGCAGCGCTTTCACTGCTTTCGCATC
This sequence comes from Alternaria burnsii, assembly GCF_013036055.1. Classification (NCBI taxonomy): domain Eukaryota; kingdom Fungi; phylum Ascomycota; class Dothideomycetes; order Pleosporales; family Pleosporaceae; genus Alternaria; species Alternaria burnsii. The sequence continues at coordinate 2,175,166 of NW_024066107.1, read as the reverse complement.
CGTGGGCGTCATCGCACTTGCCATTGGGTACCTCATTCCTATCACCATCTCTCTCTTTACCGGTAGAAAGGAAGTCTCACATGCAAAATGGAACGTAGGCAGCCTGACTGGCACTACAGCGAATATTGGTGCCATCGCATGGATCCTCTTCGAGATGGTGTTGTTTAGTATGCCAACCGTACTTCCTGTTACGGAAGTCTCCATGAACTACGCTAGCGTTGTGTTGGTTGGTTTTGCTTGTTTGAGTGCGCTGTGGTATGCGATTTCTGGTAGGAAAGGTAAGTACCGAAAAGACACCTATACAATCAAGCATGGCCGGATATTCTACTGACTACATTCAGAGTTTGATGGTCCTCCTGATGAGGTTTACAATGTTCATTAAGGCTTAAATCTCTCCCTGTCTTCGCTATCGGATGATACATTCGGCTTTAGGCTCCTTTGATTGAAAAATCACAATTAGTCCTAGTGATGCAAATATGCAGCACTTGATTACAAAGCCGTGCCGTAAGTCGATAAATTCTACCTATGGTGATTGTGAACATTGTGAAATACATTTTCCCATCTTCAGCAGGGTTTCAGCTTCGCCGCTTTGGTTTTCATGTTAACTCAAAGATAATGTAAGATTCAGTTCCGAAGGGCTGACCTGATGTACCCTGGACGTACTGATAACGATGATCTCCTTGTTTAGATATATCAAATACTGCAAGCGTATATCTGATTCGCTGAGCGTTGGATAAGGATGGCAGACTCAGTGACAAGGGGATTCAGGTAGCAGCGAAAGCCTGTATTTGGCAATGAGGTATGAGTGCTAGAATATTTTCCAACATAAACACCCATAAGGCAATCAGAAGGGAAATTCACCTTCAGGTTTCTCCAACACCCCACTATCAACCTGCTTCTTATGTTCTTCATCTAGATATGGAAGGAGCAATCCTTCCCAATGTTCTCTTCCCTTGTAGTAGCTGACTGTCTCATCCCAACTTCTGATCGCCTCTGCCAACCGTCCTGGAACATGCGGCTCTTTCGCGATAGTGGTAACGGGCTCGAAGTATGTTCGGATTGTAAAGAGTAGGGCCTTGGACTTCGGAAGACGTCGAAGCGATTGCCTTTCCGAGCGGAAGTGGATGTCTTCAACACGAAGACCTTCGGAATTGGCGGTAGCCCATGAGGCAATTGTATTGGAGTTTTGGTCGCCCATACGGTGGGACCACGCCAGACCGTCATCGAGCTGGATGAAGAACTACAGTTGATCAGCATGGGAAGCTTGTAAAGCGGAGCGGGTATATTTGTTACGTTGTTCCGAATGACAGGTTTTTCACACGTCATGTTGGCAAAGAACCGGTTCATCGCCTTTTGTAATTTCTCTTGATAATGAGGTACCCCAGCTTCGATGTGAAGCTCGTCGAGCGACATGCGGTACTTCTCAGTCAAGCGCCAGAAACCAGGTAAGCAGACCGCTCCGGCATCTATGTGGTAGTGGCCATCGTCGTTGAGTACCATAACTACAAGATCGTCCTGCACAAGCTTTGCTGCTGTGACCATAGCCTCCGTCGGGTTTGATGCCGGATATTGAAACTCCTCAGCAGTAATCGTGTTACGGAGGATGTTGCCGTGCAATTGAAAGACTTCCGGGTAGCGATGTGTGAGATACTGTGTCAACTCTTCCAGAACCTCAAAGCAGGCTAGTCGTGTGACTTCATTATCGACATATTGCACGCGAGATGCAACATCCTTCTCAAGCTCGCGTACCTTGGCGTCATGATAAGGGATGAAATTTGAATCCATCTCAATCCATTCGTTCCAATGCATCTTTCGAATGCCCATAGTAACGAAGTTTGGACCATGGCGGAACGGTCGGTATAGTTTGGGGTCTGTAAGCTCCAACTTGTAGCCTTCCGCTGGTCTAGGCAATGGTGTTTTGAACGGTATGGATGATACTTGAGAGGGTCAGTATCGTCCACTTGAGCAAGATGATTAGATGGCCGCACCTTTTTGTTTCTCATCGTGAATTTGAGGGAGAATGCTGCGCTTATTGCTTTGACCCCGCCATAGTAGTGAAAGTACAAGCAGAATCACACAAGTCGCGAAGCCTAGAGGCGTAAACACAATCTCAGATGGAACCATATCCGCGCTGTGATAGTGGTGTTTTTGCACACTGACTTCGGCACTGTCGTAAGCAGAAGACAAGACACGTTAAATGCTAGAGTATTGGAAATAGACATTGACAACGGCGAATGACACCACTGGTGGCTATCTACATCTCTAGCGCAATGTCGCCTGCATAGGTTTGCAAGAAATGTGGGTCGAGAGAGCTGGACGCTGTACTTGCCAGACCTGGCATAGCCTGAGCTGTGAGATACCGATACGCTAAACCCCGGATCCACACCTCGTGGCAAAGATGACGCCTGCGAACCTGCCATTTCGGGAAATTTCGTTGGCCCTGTGGGATTGTTCGTATCTCCGATGAGAACCTGTCTGATTGCATCGAATATAGATCGTAAAGATGCTGCATCGAAAACACTGGGGATAGCGGCCCAATGACAGCGAACTCGCCATACCAAAGTGAGGCAAATTCCGGGCAATTTCGAATCGGTGGACTTTTGTATGAACAACTCGGTCTTAGTTCAGGACTTGTCCTCGTTATGAAGTAGCCCGTGTATGCGTGCCACTTGAATGCGCAGCGAAGTGGATCAGAGCTGTTTTGCGTTGACTCGATACTTGACCCATACAGCAGAAACATGCCCCATACGTTGCGAGGGCATATAAGAAGCCGCCAGCTGCATAGGTGTGTTAAAAGCAACTTCAGACAAACGTATACCACGCTTGACAAATTTTACGACATATTTAGTCAATTCCGTACGATCTAATCGTATCTTCTACGTCAAGATCTCCAGTATGCCTGCAACATTCGGAAACTATGCGGGTACAGAATCGAAGTCGCAGGCTTTCCATTACTCCCAAGCTGTCAGAGTAGGGAGTATTGTGCGAATATCAGGTCAGGGTGGCTGGGATGCGGAAGGAAACGTAGCCCCGGATGCTCCAAAGCAGGTCGAACTAGCGCTGGAAAATATTGAGAAAGCTCTTCAGTCGGTCGAAAAGAATCTGTCTTGGAGAAACGTCTACGCTATCCGATCGTACCACACAAACATCGACGAGTCTGCTGACATGTGCATCGAAGGCTGGCGGCGGGTTATGCCTGATCACCGGCCAGTATGGACATGTGTCGAGATTACAAAACTTGGTATTGAAGGCATGCAAATCGAAATTGAGGTGGAGGCCCTAGTTGAGTAGGAGTACGGGACCGATGGTTGAATAAGATGGACTACAGTGACCAAGAAATCCATTGTATCGTGGTTGGCCGCTCTCTGGACGTCCTTTCGTTGACGTGCAATGCGCATGCATTTGGGATGAGCGATCGTAATCTTCTACGACAGCAAAGAACAGGGCAGTTCTGTTCAAATGACTAGTGTGCATATAGCACTGTTTTTGAAACTTCCGCTCCACGTGGTAGGACTACGAGAGGGCTCCCACAGTACCAGTAAAGTTTCTCGGACAGACAAGACAGACTCGAATCGCAGGTTTTTGTGTATGGTTTCAAGCGTGCTCACGACACAGTTCCGGTGTGCTTCCAAAAGTGAATGTGCGCCAGCTACATACAGTGGGAAAAGAGTACAGTTCTGCGCTCTAGATCTTGTATCCATGCCTTGTATGCACTCTAAGCACGCATGGACATGTTGCTGGAGGAGAAAATGGTTGACTGGGATGTTTTGTATAGCGCTGTAAAGGTATATTAGACCAGCGTGCTGAAAACACCGGACAAGGGATAGCGATGCTGTTGCGACCGGGTGGAAAAGGTCTTGTTCCGCATCTCTATGAGGAGATGCCAGCATAGAGTATGTAGGTTGAAGCGCGCGCTCAAACGCTTGCACCTTATCAACACAAATCTCTATACCATTTTGAAGCCTGTGGTGGTAGATACTCATCTCAGACAAAGTTGACAGGACGGACCCAAGCGACTTAGTACCAGGAATAGATTCCCACCACACCGATCCAGGCTCCATGTGCTCCCAAATGGTGGGTGGGAACGAGGGTTCTCTATCTTGAAGGAGGGCATCGGTCAGATCAGTAGACGCTAGTTCCGAGAGCAACATTCTGGTGATCCTGTCTGATATCGACCACGCTGATTGAAAACCACCCATGGCGTTTATAATTGCAATCGCTCCGGCGAGGTGGCAGCGGGTCGAAGCATCACCCGACATGCAATTGACGTAGCCTTCGAGGAAGTACAACAGCAGCACTGCGACTAGGAGTGCAGAGAGCGAGGCGTTCTCGCAATGCTCGCTACTAAGCTGACCGCGGATGGTTGACAAGCAATGAAGGCGTCTCCTATCCATGGTCTGTTTTGAAGATCCTCGCTCTTGTAGGGCCCGGTGTTCCTCGGCAAATACACATAAGGCCTGGAGAACCGGTTGCGAGCGCATGGCAAGCGCGACTGGCGGGGGAACTGGCTTGTGGAGAGTTGAGAATAGTGGCCATAACCGTGCCTTGAAATATTCTACAGCTCTTCGCTCATTGACTGCCAGGTGGGTGCTGTTGAGGGTACGCTCTATGGACAGCTGTGGTGGACATTCGGGCACGGTTTTCGCAGGCCGCTTCTTCCATCTAAGCAGCAATTTGTCGTAGCTGCAATCTTCTGTTTTGGAGATGCAACATCGGCGGCACATAGGTTTTTGAAGATCGCATTTAACTCGTCTTTGCTTGCAAGGCCAGCACGATCCTTCAACCGTACGTCGACGCTTTGGCGGACTGTTGCCAGAGGATTCCGGGCGCGACATCTGTGTGCATGACGTGATAGTGGTCGCGGATTCGAAATTAGAGTGGCGAGATCGCAGAAGGAAAGTGACAGTAGGCGTCAAAGAGCGTTGTTTGGACTCTGAGACGGGAAGCACGAGAATGCCCACGGTGTTGATACATGAAGATCAGAAAGGGCGAGACACCTCCAGACCTCCGCTCATCGGCACCTCCGTATGCCGCCTGCCAAGACCGTTATTTCCGCTAAAGCCGCTACCTTAGGGCGCGCTGCAGTTGCTGCTTCGTCTCCGACTCCAACAATGCGATGCTCCTGAAATGTCGTTCGGTATGGTTCCTGTTGGATCTCATGGCGGTATGGCATTGTTGACTTCGGGGCTGGGGTCAAGACGAAACAAACAAGTAAGCACCTTGTCGGAGCTCATGCTTTTGTGCGCCGAGAAAGGCAACGCAAACGATACCTAGGTATGCAAAGGTCAACAAACTCGCTCTCCTTATCTGGAGACTTCTACTGTTACAATTCTTTCTAGGGCGGTCTGATCTAGTTGTGGCTTTTGTGATCGATATCAGCATTTCGCCTAACGCTCGACCGTCGGATCAGCCCTGCATTTTGGTTCCGAGCCGTAGTGCCAGGCTTACAAACTGTTAGCATATTTTCTTGTTACCGTTCAGCCTGTTACTACCTGTGGTGGTACCTGCAGTAAAGCGCAGTCAGCACAAGTACCGGAAAGACCCTCGCTTTTGACAGTTTCTATATGCGCGTCGAGGCGTGTTCCAGTCTACACTATTCTCAACAGAGGACGCTAGGGCCTGGGTACCAAGATCAGTCGCAGAACAAGCCACCTTGCTGAATCAGTAGAGTTTGCAAGGCAGTAACTTGTCTGACCTGCTGTGCCGATGCTGTTGCACACAGTTGGAAGTCTCGTGACGGCTCCGGCTCTCCACAGCATCGGCTGCTCGACTAGGCTAGTGTGGTCGATCTCCCTGTTCAGCCTCTCCACGTATGGTCAAGTGATTGAAGACTCAGCGCTATCTTTTCTATCGCTATCATTACTCGATCCTTGGGTACGAACGTCGACGTTCCCATGTCGCTTGCTTAAGGCGATGTCGCAAGACAGCTCGACACTACACTTTTTTCTCAAGAGTCGTAACATAGGTAAGGGGAAGTGAGTCTCAGCTGATGGTACTGGCTCCCACTAGCTGAAGCACAAACGTACCGCTTAGTCATTTCACAAATGGCAGTAGCCGGGACTGCAAGGCAAGTGATGCGCTTGCTTTTTGCGGATCGTGGGTTCAGGTGCCGGATTTTCATGCGGAGAGTATTGAGCCTTGCCATGCCAAGCAAGCATGCGAGCTTCGGTACCCAGTCCAGCAAGGTCTGGGCAAGCCATCATGCGCCTTCACGAGAGGATACGACATGATCGCTGCCTCGTAGCATTCTAGACAACGAGTACAGAAGCTAGTGGTGATGGAGAATGGCGATGCAGTATCCTCTTTCTCGGCAAGGAGCGTTTCCGCAGCTGCGCATCGGTGGCAACTGCGCAGTATGCGATGATTGCAGGCTCTCGCCCGCTCGCTATGGCCTGCACTTGCTTGTCGAATGGCGAGTGCTTCACCTCATACTCGTTGAGCAGGATTCAGTATCTGCAACAGCTAGACCGTTCTTCAACGCGCCGCTTCGGAGGCTTGGCATTTTCCTTCTGGACTCTGCGCCGACTATTGGACTGCCAACACTTCTCACCAGGAGCCGGAGACTACTTGTCTCCAAAGATCACTTGTCTCCAAAGATCACTAGTGTAGGCTCGGCCCTGCATATCGTAGTCATGACCATCAGCTGGTAGCTGTTTGGCCATGTTCTCTTAACTACATCGCCTTAGAGCGGCTGGCTTGGCTCGAAGCTGCAGGGGTAGAGCACTATTTCGAGGACCGAGCTGTATCTTTCTAGTCGACGTGGCTTGCCGTGGCCTCGACTGCACTGTGCCCTGCTTCCGTATTAGACGTGATCGACCAGGCTGAAGCCCTTAGGGTTTGTACACGACCGCTGTAGTAGACTGTCGCGGGATATAAGGATGTTCTAAACACCTTATCTTTTCGTTCCTCACCTGTTCATAGTTGCCCATCTCTCGTTGGCTCCTTTAGTAATTTGTTCATACTCTTTTCGGTCGTTACATATTTTCACTTTCAACATGGTCCTAAGTAAATCTCTGGCTTTGCCTCTCCTCGCTTTGTGCTCCATAGCTTCATCTACTCCATTGGAACAACGCGAAGCTGCACCGGGCCTCATCGATAACATCCTTGGCGGTGGGGATCTCAGTGGTATCGGACAGCTTATTGCTGATGTTCTGTCTGGCAAGAGATCGCCTATCGACAACACTAAGGCGAACAAGCCGGCGACATGCTCGTTGTTCAGCGTCGACAAATGCTGTGTTTGTGAGTTCTGACAAACCTCTCTCGATCGTATCGAAGTACTAATAGTTTTCAGGGTATGATGTCTCTGCCGAACTCACGAAACATTTCGTCGGAGCCGACAAACAATGCAACGATAATGCCCGCGCTGCAGTTCGTATGGGTTTCCATGATGCTGGGTCTTGGGACAAAAATGCTCCCAACGGTGGTGCCGATGGATCGCTACTGATGGACTTTGGCGAAGAGGACCGGCCAGAGAACAAAGGCCTTCAAAATATTCGCACACTACTTCGTAGTGTACAGGCCAAGTACAAGGTTGGGTACGCCGATCTTGTCCAATATGCGCATAATCATGCCACCGTCTCATGCCCGAAGGGTCCACGCGTACTTGCGTTCGTTGGCCGCAAAGACGCTACAAAGGCTGCGCCCACTGGTCTCCTGCCAGATGTTCGAGATGATGCCGACAAGATGATCGAACTCTTCAAACAGAAGGGTTTCTCAGCACACGATCTTGCAGCCCTCGTAGGCGCCCATGCAACAGCCAAACAACGTTTTGTCGACCCTACTTTCGCGGAGAAGCCTCTCGATACGACTCCTGGTGTCTGGGACGTCGAATTCTACAATGACACACTTAACAACCCCGCGGGTATCTCCAAAGACCAAAAGATCTTTGTACTCCCAAGTGACAAGGTGCTGTCAAAACATCCTAAGATCAACGATGAGTGGAAACTCTATGTCGGCAACCAGGTCCATTGGAACCTGGACTATGCGAAGGCGTACATCAGGATGAGTTTGTTGGGTGTAGAGAAGAAAGACCTGCTCAAGTTGACCGACTGCACGAGGACCTTGCCCATCACCAAACCTTCATTTCCTTAGTATATAGATTTTCCAATACCCCCTACTTGCGTTGCGGTATAATTTAATGGTTACTATTGGTACATATTTTCGGAATCGATCTGCATATCGTTGCGTAGACTACGAAGTCAATATTGGTGCAGATCTCATTACCATTTTCTTTGTGTGCATCTATCGTATGTGTCGTCCTCAAGATATTTGCATTCTACTCTGAACTATCCGAGGTCCTCTAGAAAGAAATTGGGCAACGGCACTGACCGCGAGACCGATCAGAACGCGAAGGGCAAGTCGACAAGAATTTTCTTCCTATAGTCGTATTAGCAACCTTGAGATTTATTACACTTTATTAGCATCCTGTCTTGCATCAAAATACTATCGCCACAAGGATCATAGTCTACCCAACGGGGACAGGTGGGGTGGCTGACATAAGCAACAGACTGGCAAGGGTCCGGGTCAGACGAGTCGAGCTTGCTTGTTTGTAGTGCGGAGAGTAGCTCACAAACGTCACGGCCGGCACACGAGCGTCACCACCACCACGATCCATCCGCACGCTCGCAGACCGAGACCCAAGCTCGAACCACGATACGAGTGAACCAAACGATAGCGAAGGACACAATGGCAACTCAATTCTTGAGGGCGGCCGCTCGCGCCGGCGTTCGATCACCCATGGCTGCTTCCCGCGGATTCCAGACAAGCGCGGTACTGAGGCAGGATGCTGTTGTTGCGCCAGTCAGGAAGCCCGTTGGTGCCTTTAGGGGAGGGTGAGTGCTCCTCTTGCAGTTATCTTAGCAGATGTTGCCATAGGTGGGATGGCTATACACCTATTTGGAAGCTTGTCGTATGCCAGCAGATAAACCCGAAGGCGAAGCAGCAGACTTTTTGGTGACGCACTGGAACAGGAGGATGTGGCTAACATACGATAGATTGTTTGGGTTTCTTCTCGGTGCGACGACATCCGGTGCAGGCATGTACTACTATGTCATTGACGAATACCGCGTGTCAAATCAGCTCTTGACCGAAGACATCTACGTACGTCATTCACATCTACCTTCTCTGCACATGTTTGCGGATGAAACAACGATATATGGGGGTCGCCTGGGTGAAGCGGGCCATGGCTAACGAGAACAGGCTCTCCAATCCGCGGTCCAACGGATAGAAGGCTATGTCCGCACCCTCGAGGACAAGGTCGATGCGAAGAAGCGATAAAGAATTCATCAGGTACCCACCGAATGGCGAATATACAGCAGACTGTGAGGGAGACGTTGAGGAAGACATGCACGGGTGGGATGGGCAGTATCGCGCGCTGGACCGGTGGAATGGGACGCACATGTACATTACGAGATTGGTCTCTGCCGTGTCATTACGAAAGCGGACATTTGTCGATTGTCTATTTCATACCAAACACATTTCAAGTTGATCATGCTGATGTCTTTGGTACTAGTGACAAAGTCACAGCGAACGGGTTTTGCATTGTAACATCAAGTATTGCGTTTAAACTCCAACTACAATTTCGGCATCGTCCTCCCGCTGCTACACAGATACTCTTGCTATTGCACATGACGGTGTAATGACACGACCATGCTTACGCCATATCGTTTCATTCATAAGCGTGTTAGCTCCAATCTGGTCATAACAGATGCGATTCTATATGTGCTTCCATCCGCATTTCAATCTATCATCTACGCATGTCTCTGTGAGCAACATCCCTACCAAAATCAGTACCTAACGCCTACCGTGTTCCATGACGCCAAATGCATCCGAACATCCGACATACGCCATCGCCTTCACAATATCGCAAGCGGGGCTATCCATTCACACTTCGGAGGCGTGACTGGGATGTCCTCATCATCGTTAAATCGTCCTAGTTGCGACACGCGCTTATAAATCTCCTCCAAAATCCTACCCTGCTCGCCATCATACTCCTCTGGTTTGCCCTCTTTGTAACGGTCCTTCGGGTCGATTGGCTTGCCATCTGGTGTGACGCCCTCAACATGGAGACGTGCTGCCGAGGTAGGCTGTGCAATTGAAGGTAGCTGGGAGGTAGCTTGAGCAGAAGCGGGGGGGTTGTTAGGCTGATTATGTGGTTGAGTTGCAAAAGGAGAGGGAGAAGGTGTGGAGGTTGCTGGAGCGGCGGATGTCTGGGGCTTAAGGAAAGGATTAGCAGCTGCTGGCTGCGTCGCGTTGTTTTGCGGCTGTTGGGTGCCGAAAGGTAAGGGCTTGCTCGTCTGGCCGAATGCTGGAGTCTGCGATGATGCAGTTCCACCAAAGGGGTTCGATTGCGCAGGTGCCTGTGTTGATGCTTGCTGTGGCTGACCAAATGGGTTTGGCTTCTGTGCTTGTTGACCAAATGGTGAAGGCTGATTTGTCTGCTGTGCTTGCTGACCGAAAGGAGATTGACCTGACGAAGCTTGCTGACCAAACGGCGATGCGCCAGACGAAGCTTGTTGCCCGAAAGGCGAGGTATTGGCACCTGGCTGAGACGCTTGACCGAATCCACTTTGACCGAATCCAGGTTTGCTGAATGGGTTTGGCTTTTGCCCTAGAGCGTTTGTCTGTCCAAATCCAGACGCCGCACCTGGCGCCGATGGCTGGCCAAAGGCCGATCCTTGGCCCATACTGCTGGTCTGCCCGAATGCGCTTCCTGCGCCCGGCATCGACGGCTGACCAAATCCGGAGGCTCCAAATGCAGGCTTTCCGAACGCACTACCAGCACTGCCAAGCGCTGAAGGCTGACCAAAGGGTGATGGCTTTTGACCCAAAGCAGAAGCCGCTCCAAAGGGCGAAGCTGACTGACCTGGATTTGAGGTCTGTCCAAAAGCCGAAGTAGTCTGACCCAGGCTCGACGCCTGTCCAAACGCTAAGGTGGATTGACCCGGATTTGAGGGTTGACCGAATGCTGAGGTACTCTGACCCGGATTTGATGGCTGTCCAAATGCGGAGGTAGTTTGTGCTGGGTTAGATGGTTGACCGAAGGCCGGCTTTCCAAATCCTGGTGTTGAGGCCTGTCCGAACGCAGAAGACTGCGAAGATGCTGCTGCCGCCTGAAACGGGTTTGACGGAGCTTTCATGAAAGGATTCGTTGCAGTGTTAGATGACGCAGTCGTGTTAGTTATAGATCCGCTTGCTGAAGCAGTGCCCTTGGCGATGTCGATGCGATTGGGATGGACGTCGGCACCTGCCTGAACATAGCTGATGGCCCCTGTGACGTCGTCCAATATCGCTTTTACTTGCAGTTGCATCTTCTCGTTCAGCGCACCCTCTTCTTGTTGCTAGAGCCTGTTAGCTTTGAGGAAACCAGTACCAGATTCCATACTTACGGCCGTGGGCTCGTTACCGGCCGCTCGTAGCGTATAGTATCGAAGGCGGAGCTCCTCAGGACTGATTTCGACAGGCCCTTCAATAAGCTGTCGTGGAGCATCTTTTCCTGGGCCATAACATGAGAGCGGATATGTCGGACGCTCCTTACTGAGATCGGCTTGAATGACGTCCTTGTCTAGGTTGAAAGTCGACGACTTTGATTCGCGGCTACCCCCGAATGAGTTGGACCCGCTGTTGTCACCCGGACGGTAGCGATCGCCACTGAAAGCACCAAAGCGGTTGTTGTTGGAGCCTCCGCCAAAACCACCTCCCGCTCGGGCTGCATCCCGCGAACTTCCAGGGTGCTCGAATTTGCAAGCATCTGTTTCGCGTGAGGAAAAAGTCGGTACAACATGTTTGGTTGCTTACCTCCGAATTTGCAAGCGTTCCGCGGATAGAAGTTGCAGACGGTCATGTCGCCAGGGTAACTGTTTCGTTGCCTTTGTCCGGGATCAAAAGCTGTGACTCCGAGTTGACTGGGGAAATTAGTAAGATAAGGAATATTGTTTGCGTTGGAGACGCTTCGTGAAAGAAGGCAGAGTGCGTGACTGGAGATCGCGACTGGAGTGAACGGAAACTTCAGGGCGAAGGAACGCGACGCGCTAGCAATCAACGCGAGCAGAGCGCCTGGTCGTGTGCGCTTTAGACAGCAGTGAATTGTGCTGTACAAATCGCATTTCTTGTACGTTACCTCTGCCCATCGAAGCTCCCTCTCGGCGCTTCCGGTCTTCTCCCTGTCTCCGCCCATCTCGATTGATGCATGTTGAATGCTAGCCCGTCACACGTGCGAAGCGGTCAACGTAGACAATGTGAAGACACAGTAGAGGAAAGAAGCGAAATGAAAGGTAACACCTACGGCAGCGCGGTAATCTCTATGTTATAGTGCACTTGTTGACAAATGTGGACTTTTCTTGTGCTGTGTCGATGTGAAGCTTTCCTCTGTGATGGCGCTCAACGTTGTCGAGGCAGGGCCAAAAGCGGTACGGGCTAGAGTGAATCTAGCATTAGCGCGTATCCCGAGCATTCGCACCAGTGGCCTTCCACGTACGCGGTCATGGCATGTCTGAGCACCGCTCGATGATGCATCTTGCGCCATGTACATGCAGGCGCACTACTCCATACCGCTGTCAAACTACAGATTCGAAACCAAGACCTATTCAAGACATCTGGGCGCACATAGCTGACTGCTAGTCCCGAGCACGCGCTGTTCCCCCTAGACCGTTCCGAACTATCGCTTGGCATGACGGTGTAGATGCACGCTTTCTCTATTCTTACCATCGGAATCTTCGTTGCAGGATACTCGACTGCTCGTTGGGATCTTGTGACACGCATCTACGAGTTGGCGATATTTGCCTGGGATCACGGAGTGGTGACAAGGACTGCCAAGGGTTTCGCACTGCTCTCCCTGCTGTTCTTCCTCTTCATACTGCCAATTGTGCGCATCGCAACACAGGAGACGGACCTGGTCAGTATAGGCCATCCTCGCGATTGTAAGCTTTCCGCTGACCGAGTCGAACAGCACCCGCGACTTGCAGGCACCGGCATCTCTGCACGCGAACAGCTCAAACGTCGCGGTTCCTTCTAGCGGGGTAGCAGGATGAGGACATGGTCACACACAATGGGTTGATGCGCGTATTTTGGCCATCAGACGCTCCCAGGGACTCTGCGCCGGGTGTTCTGGTGGGCTTCAGAAACTCAAAGTCGGATGTCTTTGTCGTCGGTGTGCTACAAGACGTCGAGTTGCGCCAGGTCGAGAATGCACTGCTTGTGGGAACCTTGCTGCGACACAGCCCCCACGATATCCAAGAACTACTGCAGCGATGTGGACACTCCTCTGTGCGCGCATTGGGTTCCGTTAATACCAAGAGGCCAGCCGATCAGTCTGGCGCCGACCTGCTCACAGTCCATACCGACCCTTCGCTCCGCTTCCCGCGCCTTCACCACCCCGACGATGCCCTCATAACCATGCAAGTCATCGTCTACGACCGACCGCACCCAACGCGTATGCAATACCTCTCACTCAAGCCCATCACGCTGGCTCTGGGGGACAAGACAAAGGTCGCAGAATGGGACGTGGCTTCCGAAGAGCTAGAACGAGCAGAAGAGAGGGAACGTAAGAGGAAAGCACACCTTGTCGAAAAGCTGGAGCTACACAGAGTGATTGCACATCCTCGCACACAGAAAGAGCTGGCGTTGCCCATGATCATTGAGCAGGTGAACTGTTCGTACGAACTCAACTCTCTGCTGCAGAAGAATATTGGCATGATTGGCAGACGCATGAAGCGAGCTCTGAGTGTCAGTGAGCGCGTCGTTGAGTCGGCCAACGATCTCTGGGATTACATCTGGCTTGTACTCCACTATGCATTCAGAGTCTGGATATGGCCCATAGCTGCGCAGTTGTTCATCTTTGGGCTGATTACACACCGTATAATGGGCGAGGCAGTTCTTCAGGTTCTGCATTGGCGGCCAGGCTCTTCTGACTCGCCAGCCCTGAAAGACATCTCTGCAACAGCACAGCAGATCGACATTAGATTGCAACAGTCTTGCTACTGGCCCATCCAGTATCTCACCTTGCGCAGAAGGAAGATCAATTGGGAAAGCATCACCAACAGTCACCCAGAATACATCAGATTCTACAATAGCCTTTGGCTGGTTGCGAATGATGTCATAATGGGCATCGCTGTCGGAACATTCATCATCGAGAATGCTTCATTTGTGGCGGCTCAAGTCGATACCATTTTCAGCACCTGGTCGGTCGACGGACTACGGCGTATGATATCGTGGCTCATGGGTTGGCCTGGAGGTTTGAAGTTGAACACTGAGTTGGCTGCATTCCTTGGCGACCTGTTTCTGTGGGTTATCGACTACTGGGCTGGTATGTTCGTTCTACTGTCGTTCAAGAGTTCTTACTGACTAGACTTTGCAGGCTGCATATCTCTCTTGCGACCAAATCTGCCTGCGCTCGTCCAGATCATCGGCTTTTCAGCTTTTGCTGGCGCCACTATGCCCATCTCAATCTTTTCAGATCTCGTCTCACTATTGACGTTGCATATTTACTCATTCTACGTCGCATCTGCTCGCATCTTCCATTGGCAGCTAACTATCATCATATCGCTCTTTCACCTCTTCCGTGGAAAAAAGCGCAATATTCTCCGTAATCGGATCGACTCATGCGACTACGACTTGGACCAGCTGTTACTTGGGACAATTCTTTTCACACTACAATTCTTTCTACTGCCGACAGTGTTCGTCTTCTACCTGACATTCGCAAGCGCACGTATTGCAGTCATTGGCCTGAAGGCCGCGTTGGAGATGGGTTTGGCATGCCTGAATCACTTCCCGCTCTTCGCAGTCATGCTCCGGCTCAAGGATCCCGGACGACTGCCCGGAGGGATATGTTTCGAGCTTCAAAATACTACCGATGCTAGCTCTAACACGGCAGGCTCGGTACACTCACCTCCCACTGCCTACGTGCTGCTAAAAGTATGTCGATTCGCACGAAGGTATACTGAGTATGAGCTAAAAGCATACAGTCAATCCCATTATCTCTTCGTGCCATGTTCCAACCTTACTTTGACCTCGGCGATCGCATACGCAAGCACTACTTCTCGCCTAGTGTCTTGCTGTGTCTAGTTTCCGGACAATTTGTTCCACCTATTCACCGCCGCAACCTGTATAGCTTACAGTACAGCATGTTACCCGCAAAAAGGGCAAGCATAGGCGAATTGTGGAGAAAGTTGACTGAAAGCAATGGGAGAACATCATCACACGAGCTGAACGGGTATGCCGCAATGCCACTAAGGAGAGACATACAAAACGGGAAAATTAGAAAAGATAAATAAGAGTTTAAATTCTCTACAGACATCATATGTCTTCATTGATCATTATCCTACGTGTCCTACCTCTTGTTCAATTTTTCTCGTAGGAGCCCGCCCGCTTCTACCAACGACGAGGAGAGTGTTATGGTAGATTGAGTGCCTCTTTTGGTACTAGAAACTCCACAATCAGCTGTGGTGAGAAGGTGTTGCGTCATTAGAAATCTAGATGAAGCAGAGCGCCCCTGTCGAGGCTTACACACCATTGCAGGTTCATCCGCTACGCCTCCAGACATAGCCAGATGGAATGCAGTACTAGTCTCCTAATTGCGCTCACGTTCACCGTCACGTTCACCGTCACGTTGAATTTCTATGACGCAGGGCGTCCAACAATGAATCTATGGATGCTTTGGCTGTACGCTTACGACCTCACAGTCTTCTCACTCCTCCATCGTCAACTGTGATTTTCTACAATACTGAAGCATCAAAGAGATTTCTCACAATGGCGACCGAAGATGCCGTACAGACTTCACAAGTCGGTCGTATGGAGTAAACCATTCTATACAACTGCCCAAGAATAATTTTAAGACTTACATACAATTGTAGATTCGACCCTTCTTCGTTCTTGCTCGTTCGTGTGGGCTGTGATGCCTCTCAACAAGACTTCCTACTCCATGAAGGCATTCTTTGTGCACGTTCAGAGTTCTTCCGCCGCGCTCTAAATGGTAACTGGATTGAAAAGAAGGAACGACTTGTCAAGCTACCCGAAGACG
The DNA here is from genome assembly GCF_013036055.1 of Alternaria burnsii. Classification (NCBI taxonomy): domain Eukaryota; kingdom Fungi; phylum Ascomycota; class Dothideomycetes; order Pleosporales; family Pleosporaceae; genus Alternaria; species Alternaria burnsii. The sequence continues at coordinate 2,159,151 of NW_024066107.1, read as the reverse complement.
ATCCCCAGACTTTCGCATTCTACGTCAGCTTCATCTACACCAATGTGATGTTCGACGCTACAGCCCTCCAAACCATGACAACGTACGAGTTCCAAGCACATATCCTAGCTGTTGTCAAATTCTACGTCCTGGCCGAAAAGCTGAAAGACAGGCAAGCCAAGAACGAGGCCTTGCGGATCGTGCTCAGCGACACTGCAGAGCGATCGTTCGCTGACAGTCTACCTAATGCCGAAATTGTTCAGTTCATGTACAACAACACCCTACAAGGTAGCCTTGGACGACGTCTCATGGTCGATCTCTGGAATGACGTACACGCAGAGAGCATCATTGAGCAACGTGAGGGCATCTGCAAGGAGTTCTTTGTTGATCTCGCCCATGCACTCCTTGGTGAACGTCCTTCGCGAAAGCGGAACGGGGCTCTGTCCTATGGAGCCAAGGAGTATTGCGAGGGGCTGTGAGGTTTTCCGTATGACATTCACCATATGGATTACCAGAAGAAAATCGATTGTCCAATTGGCATGACAGAAACAGAAGTGGGTTGGCGTGGGAAGATCCATGTCTGTTCACGAATTTCCGGTTCTGACATTGGACAAAGGGTGTGGCAGGCGATGAGGAATATGACTACTCGCAATCAACGAATGTGTACTTGGAGTGTGACAGCTTTGTAATGATTAATGCCTGCATGTGACTGATATGATACGCCTTGCATCCAATAAATACCAACCTCATACATCGTAAAGCGCAGTCTGACCCGTAAACCAACGCTTCAAATACATGCCGAAAGCTTTTTCTTTGACAAAAGCCGCCATCAATAATATGCAAGATAGAAATGAATAGAGATTACCTCCTCAGTGTGTGCGGGAGCAAATACGCCATGACTCCCGTGAATCCCATGTCCCTAAACGCCAAACCTCGTTTTGCTGATTACGCATCTTCGGACTCTCTCATCGACCAACGGATGGAGTCGTCATCGCCAGGAGGCTGTGGCCAGTGGTGCGGTTTTGGTGTAGTGCTGCCAGGTTCGTCGTCGAAAGGCTTACGACCCCATACTACGTAGCTACTCAGCGTTAGTATGTGATTCGCCTGATTGCATATCCCGACTCACAAATTGTAATAGGCATGTACGTTCTCGTCAACAATCGAGTTCCTCACATGCGCGAGATAGACCTCGACTTCGGCTGGTGTCCAGCCCAAGCCAGTGACAAAGTATTCAAGCGACCATCCCTGCAAACCCAACATCAAATTCCAGCTACAATACTTGCCAAGCATTTTCTCGCGGTCGCTTTTTGGCCATTGATTGGCGGGGATAGCAAAAACCTCCTCATGTACATCGACGAAACCAGCTTCTTTGTACCACCTCTTCAGCTTGTCTGCGATGCGTAATGGTCGGCCGAGTTTATGTGCTGCCTTGTCTGCTAATTCTGACCACTCTTTGAGCGGATAGTCTTCGGGCATGTCGTCGGCACATTGGAGCTTTGAAAACCATTCCTGCGATTCCATCCACCCGCCAGGTCTCAGGTTGTTGTAACTCTTCTGTATGATTTCTCGAAAGTCGTTGAAGATGCCGAGGGACATGCGTGTGTGGATGTAGTCGTATACATAAGGTTCTTCTTTGGGATACCACCATGTTGGGCTGAGGATGTCTTCCATGTAGAAATCGATGTTTGTGTAGGATATTTTTCGCTGAATCGGTGTCAAGTCAATGCCTTCAACCTGCTGCTGGATTAGAATGGTAGAGGGAGAAGAATGGAATCGCGTACCCGGCAGTTTGGGAATTCGGCAGCTACTACTTGTCAGTGGTGGTTCTCCGGGGAAAAGCAGGCATGGTACCTACCCATCTCAAAACACCAGATTCCGGTGCCACAGCCAATGTCCAACATTCTCTTTGGCTTCTTTGGCTTGAGCGGTGCGAAGTAGTTCCGTCTGTGCAGAAGACATTTGATAATGGCATGTTGCCAGTCCAAGCGGTATATCTCTGGCTGTAGATGTGCGAGTCAGCGACGGGCCGATTGAACAAAAGAGGTGTTTCCAAGCAGCGCGTACCTCGTCATTTGGGAATGGGTATGCTAGAATGAATTAGCTACAACTGTGCGCAAAGTTGCCCCGAGTTAACGCTTACCTCCGGCGTGAAAGCTGTGGTAGGTGCGACCATACTTCTTCTCGTTCTCGTACATGCTCGGCGAGAGGCTTTGTACTTCGCTAAGATGTGTGAGCGCGCGCGGTGTATCAACGAGGGAGAAGTGAGGTACAGGTCATCATATTCTCCATCCGAGGCCAGTTCCGACTGCGTGTCTGCGTTAGCCTTGTGCACTTTATGCGCGAGGGTAGCGGGGAGGATGTGCATCAGCAGCAGCAGCAGCATACCTCAGGCTCGACAGTCGAGTGTGTGAAGTCGGTGAGATTGGTGGCACTGGACAGCGGTCGCAGCTTGTCCTTGGGCACTGGATCCGAGGTCGAGGTAGTCATAATGGGTTGCTGGTGCGCTACGATGCGCTACAGAACACGCCCCGAGTCGTGTCGAGGAGGAGGCGAAACCCAGCGGAATGGCTGATGTCGTTCCCAAGACCCTGGCCTTGGGGGGCCGTCACGCCGATAGCGAAAACGCCGACGGGAGCGCTAAACGTGGGCCAGTAAACCCCGCAGTCGTCCCAACCTCCACCGCCTGTCTATTGCCAGCTGTCCAAGAGACCCCACAGCCACCACGACTATGTCGAATGACAGCTACAGCCCTACGCCTCATGCTACCAGTACCGCCTGAGTGGCCTAGAACGTGCGTCGGCCCTTCCGAGACGCTGGGTGACACTCACCGACCCATCGGGTGCACACCCTCGATACCTCTGCATCTGTCAAGAGCTTACCATTGTTCATCTTCTGCTGTGCTCATCGTCCATCATCTACCTAATCCCTTTGCAGCTCGGCCCTTTCGGCCCCTTGGCCGCCAAGGATTCCGCCCGCTGCATCAACCCATGCATCGCATCGAGGCCAAGGTTGTGTCAAATTGTTTCCTGTTTGCCCAGACTGGCAGGTTCTCTCTAATCTAGTCATTGTTGCTCTTGTCCTACTCAACAAAGGCGAGCATGGCTCTTTCTATTCTCAAGCTGATCTGCATCTATACCTCTGCTTTCTGTACTCATCTGCCCGTCCTTTGATCGAATGTATAGTGGGGTTCAGAAGGAGCAGCTAGACGAGCTTGGCCAAGGACATGGGGAGGGGGGAAAGCCCGCTGAATATTGTGCCTCAAGTTGAACGATACGGAAAGCATGAAGAAGAAGTGGGAGGAGAAAACAAAGTGCAAATCACATTGCATCAAGATGGTGATGCACCTATGCCCCGCTACTAATGTACAGGTAGTTGTGCCAGAGGAGCTTTCGATAACGCATTATTTACCGGCCCTTCTTGACCCAGCCCTCCAAGTTCTCCCGTGTATCAGCCAGCTTGCCCTCGACCATACCGACAGTTCCCTGTGCGTGTGCCTTTCCAGTCTCAATGAATTGCGAAATCCTGCTCTTCATACGCAGATGCGTGTCTGCGAGGACGGGGTATCGCTCTTCGTAGGTCCAGATGAGGTCTCCAACGTTTTTGGTAGTGATTGGAAGGACAAAGTTTGCGGCGGTGATGCCGACAGCGACTGGAACTGAGGTTCGCAGCAAAATGTTCCTGTTGCGCGTAATAATGGAACCTGCCATGGAGGAAACGAGGACATAGAGAGCACCAGGGAGGACCTTCTCGCCCGATTCTCTTGGCGGGGCTAATGAGCGGATGGTGCTTGTGAAGGAGTGCTCGAGGCGGAGGGTTTCGGTAAGGGCGTTATCAACGGCCTTTTCACCGCGCACCGCTTGCTCGTACAGAGCCATGCGCGCGCGGCCAATCTGGACTGCGAGGCGGTCGGTCGGTGTTGGGCGGTAGGTAGACTCTGGGGCCGACGACGAGTTTGATGGGTCTACTAGAGAGGGAGCAGTAGGAGCTGTGGTATCGATGGGCATGTCATCGTAGATGGGTTTGCGGTCCTGCCGTGACGTTAGCGTTGCGATGCACCCGCGGGCCAGAGACTCTGAAAAGGAGTCTCCGAGGGCTCATAGGCATGCCGACATACAAAGTGATGGGCGGGTCGCTCCTCTGCATCCACGGTTCCTGGTGCGAAGATTGCGGCGGCCGAAAGGGCGGCCATGGCGGGGACAGCGGCGCGCTGAACGAGGTCAATACACCGTCTTGCATCTTGTCAAGACTACTTACCTGCCGTAACAGCGGTCTGAAAGCCATATCGAGCGTGGGGCAGGCGCAATGCGTCGAGTTTGGTCGTGTCCAACTTGTGATGTTGAGCTCAGAAGACGCGGAAACGGCCGTGCGAGCGCCGCAAGATTCCCGTCCTCGGCTTAGCTATGACATCGTGCCCCAGCTGCGTCTTGTCTTCTCCCTGCCAGGCTACCCTTCACCCGCGCAACCCAATATGCTTAAGCGCCTCGCACGCACAAAGCAGTCGCCATGGGTCTGCCACCAATGTCTCCAACACTCCCGCCGCCAGCGACGCTTCAACTCCACTTTGGCCGCCGCCGCCGCCAAAGCACGCGATCCTGCCCCCAACCCGCTCTACGGCCTGTCTGCCAGCGGCAAGACAGATGACGACGCCCTCCGCAAGGTTTTCGACAATGCTTCTTTCTGGGACAGCTTCAAGCGCGCATCCCACAAGGGCACACCCACGGGAATCATAGGCAACAAATACCTTACCCATCCCCAGGGTTTCGTTGACTTTGTCACTGTGACGATACAACGCTGCAATGCCGTGGTGCACAAGGTGGCAGCAGCGCAGTCGGTCGACGACTTCAAGCACATGGTCAAAGACCTCGATAAGCTCAGTGATCTGCTATGCCGGGTAATAGACTTGGCCGACTTTGTAAGAGGCACCCATCCGGATCGCAAGTTCCAGATCATGGCAATGAAAGCCTACCAAACCGTGTTCCAGTATATGAACCAGCTGAACACGACACCAGTACTACATGACCAGCTGAAGAAGGCCTCGGACATATCCGAGGTATATGACACATGGACCGAGGAGGAGCGCATCGTAGCGAGGATACTCATGGAGGACTTTTCAAGATTTGGTATTGGTCTAGACGACAAGACAAGGGAGCGCCTAGTAGATTTGAGTGGCGAGATTGCCGATGTTGGCAACGAATTCGTCGAAGGCATGGCTCCGGAGAAACTGAGCCTGAAGTTCAAGTCATCAAGGCTGAGAGGGCTGGACCCAAACCTCGCAAAAGCACTGACAAAATGGGGCGAAACTAAAATCTCCACCATGCACCACGAGTCGCAAGCTGTGCTGAGGTTTGTAGAGGATGCCGATGTACGACAAGAAACCTACCAAGCTGTGCGGACAGCGAACAAACCAAGCATCGCGCGTCTAGAAAAGCTATTGAAACTTCGAGTCGAGTTGGCGCAAACATCAGGCTACGAGACCTTTGCACACATGACGCTAGAAAACAAGATGGCGCGGACACCAGAAGCAGTCAACACTTTCTTAAAGGCACTCTACCAAGATAGCCGACCAGCTGTCCTCGCTGACCTAGAAGAGTTGATGGAGTTGAAGAGAGGCGATGCTCACCAAGACAACTTCCCCAATCGCATCAACGCTTGGGACAAATTTTATTACACACAGAAGATGCTTGCGACAATGGAGGGTCATTACAGGCAGCGTACACCCGACTCTTTGTCCGCATACTTCTCTGTTGGCACTGTACTACAGGGCATATCGCGACTGTTTGACCGATTGTATGGTGTTCGCTTCGTTCCCAAAGAGACCCAGCCAGGTGAGGTATGGGAAGATGGCGTGCGACGACTAGACGTCATCTCCGATACCGAAGGCCATATTGCCGTGCTATATTGCGATCTATACTCGCGACCTGGCAAAACCCCTAATCCGGCTCATTTTACTCTCCGATGCAGCCGCGAGATCCTGCCTTCAGAGATGGAGGAAATGTCACATATGCAGCATCGTTTCTCTTCCCCCATCGAGGCAGCCACAGACGGCATGCCCGTCTCCTACAACGCCGAACGCAACAGCTACTTCCAATTACCTACAATAGCATTGATTTGTGACTTTAGCAAAGCCTCACATTCTCGACCAACACTCCTTAACATCCACGACGTGCGCACCCTCTTCCACGAAATGGGCCATGCACTCCACTCCATTCTAGGTCGCACAGCTCTGCAAAATGTTTCCGGTACTCGCTGCGCGACCGATATCGCCGAGCTGCCTTCGGTGCTAATGGAGCACTTTGCCTGTTGTCCCCATGTCCTAGGTTTGTACGCACGACATTGGGAAACGGACGCCCCTCTTCCCATGGCGGCCCTAGAATCCCGCCTTGCAATCGACAATCGAAATCAATACTCTGAACTGGAAAGCCAGATTCTCCTCTGCATGCTCGACCAAGCGTACCACTCCCCGATTGCCGCAGACCCGAATTTCAACTCGACAAAAGTCTACCACGACGTCTACAATAAATACGCGTCTGTCCCTGAACCCGCCGGCACGGCTTGGCAAGGTTTCTTCGGCCACCTGTTTGGTTACGGCGCTACATACTATTCCTATCTCTTTGACCGCGCGCTAGCGGCCAAGATCTGGAAGGATGTTTTCCAGCACAATGGCCAACAAGGTAGCTTGGATAGGGAGAATGGTGAGCTTTACAAGAACGAGGTACTCAAGTGGGGTGGAGGGAGAGATGGCTGGCAATGTTTGGCTGGTGTCTTGAAAGACGAGAAGTTGGCCAAGGGTGGAGAGGAGGCTATGGCCGAAGTGGGAAAGTGGGGAATTAGAGAGGCGAGGGGGAAGTAGAGAGTAGATGGCGTTTCTTCTTTCCAAAGCTTGCACGTACTGAAGGATATCTAGATGATGACTTGATGATTAGAAGTTGGACTGAGTGTTGAAGAGCACCTGGGGCATTAGACCATAGAGCTTGATTCTGCAGATCGCCTGCCATGACGTGGAAATTTAGTTTATACCCCTTGCTACGTGTTCCCTCACCTTGTTTTGTATCCTAATTATAATCTGTACCTGACAGATCGGCTACCCACCCATTCCCCTTCCTCTATCCATGACCCCCGCTTTGATCCTCTCCACAACCTCTCTACCCAACCACCTCAGTTGTCCATTCTGCCGACTCGCTGCGTCCGCCCATTCAAATACGCCTTTCAACTCCTTCAGTTCTTCTACCTTCCAGCTCTTTGCTAATCTGCCTAGGACCAACCTCGACTCCACAACCGTAGCTCCAGGATCAAGCCAACTCTTACTATACTGATCGAGCGGCAATATGAGTCCCGCGTCGCTGGCCGAGATGAATTGCGATAGTGCAGGGAGTGTGAAAATCCAGTGGAAGAGAAGGTTTGCAGTCTTCGATGACTGGGCGTCGTTAAGTGCGACAAGGGTGGCGCTGAAAGACGTAGCGTAAGTATCGTGAGCGGAGCGACGCCGAACATTTAGCGTTTGGTTGCGCTCAAAGGATTTGAGATGAAGTGGGTTGTGCACAAAGTCTAGGATCGTAGGCCAGTATGTTTGATCCGCCGTCTCGAGGCGACTGATCAGGTGGATCTCGGGAAGAAGGCAAGGCGCTACTAGTGTTCTTGTCGTCATCTGTTGGTTGCCTTCTTGGGTGTTCTTGAAGACAATGGTGATGGGCATAGATATCGCACGTCCGGTATCTACGTCTCGCACGACTAGACACCTGGGCTCAGCAGCGAGTACCCAGAAATGACGGAATGCTTGTAGATGTGCCCTTGAGTCTTGGACATCAGAGGGGAACAAGGGGTAGAAAGCACATATCAGACTCGCAATAGCCTTGTTGCTTCGACTGAAGGTTTGTGTACCGCCTGCAATAAACAGAGTACCGAACGCCATGTGAGCAGCAAGGTGAGAGCCGTATGGGATATCGGGTCCGATACGTCCATGGAGACCGCGTAAACGACGGAAGACGTCGAGGTCACCTGTTCCTGCCATGACGGTAGCGGCGGCTAGTGCGATGAGATCTTGACAGTTGCGTACTGTGTTCTTGGATAGCTTGGAATCGTAGCGTACGGCAGCAAGTTTATTGATACGTATCAGTTGGTCCAGATACTTGATCAGGAAGTCTCGGACTTGGGTATCCCCTGTACCAGCATGCTTGAGACTCACCGCCCACAACAGGCCCGCGAGGATGTTGTAAAAAGGCATTTGTTCGCTACGGAGTCGTGTAATGCCTTTGAGATCCCAGGCTTCGCGGTAATCGTACGGCAGGTTTTTGATTATCCAAGAATCTGAGGCTTTGATGTCGTCCCACATGATGAGGTGCTTAGCGAGGGTACGGAGGAGAAATATGTCTGGGCGAACATAATCGAACTGGGGCAGCGTGTCCGGAATATCAATCTTGCGCGCCACGATTTGGTCGTGAGTCTTCATGAAGATGAGGGCAACCGCGATAACCGCTCCGGCTGTAGCTTGGTCGAGAACGTGGACAACGTTGACAGGCTTAGGCGCTACAGCAACGGCCATGAGACGCTCAACGATGCGCATATCATGGAGACCTCGAAGGTCTTTGCCCTTGCCTAGATTTATGAAACCAAGTGCAAAACCCGCGGCGAGTCTGTAGGCTTCATCTCGCAGGCTGTCTGGTGGCTCTGATGGATCTGGAATCTCGACGTACTCGATTTCTGAGAGCATAACCTCGCTCATACGGCGGTGCTGGGTGTTGTAGTAGAGCAGACCAATACCCATTAAACCCGTAGTCTGTGTGTAAGGAGAGAGGTTCAACTCGGCTGCGCCTTGCGGTAACATTCTTGTGACATGCACCGACAGTAGTCTTGTCACGAGTGTGTCCATGGTGCCCATGAATGAAGCGGCCAAGCCTAGTAGCAAGCCTACCGAAGTCATGGTGTGCTTTGGAGTAAGGTATTTGAACGACAGCCATTTTGCGATTGTCCTCAGATGGCCGTTAAGGCCCAGGCCGAGTAAAAGCCCTGCATGCTTGTTCGTCAGCTCCGCAGGTTTGTTGTACATTATCCACGAAGTATCGATACCCTGAGCATCTCGCGATATGCTCAGACCAGCTGCAGCACCGGCATTGAAGAAAGCCCAGAAATACTTCTCCTCAGAGTAGTTCTGTCGTTCGGCTGTAACGACATTGCCCATTGGCTTCATGAGGCATGATGTGGAAAAGCCATAAAGAGGGTATTTCTCCGTCAGTAAAGGCTTCTTGCTGCTGAATTTTATCATTGAACTACCCAACGGCAAGGAGAACGTGCGGATCATGACCCATTGCATGAGTGCTTTCTGACCCTCAAGCATTGCTGCATCGTCTTGTCTGCTATCAGCTTTGTATTCCGCGACAGTCTGTCGCAAAGGTTCTAGCAGTGTATACGCTTCCATGAACCGCCGATCTTCGCGGAAAATGAGTCGCGTGATAGAGTGCCTGTCAACTTCGGATGTCGATTGGATTGCTTCCATCCGATCAGCGCCTTGACATATAGTGTGAACATCCCTCGTTGTACTAGTTGCATGAAGCGCTCCACCCGATGCATTCAAGTGTGCATCATGGACGATTTCTGCGATAGGAGTAAGACTGATATCCAAGTCTTCGCGTTGTACAAGTCTGAGTAGTGAACTCGACCATGTGGTAGGTGGGTTCGCCTGACATCTTATAATCGCTTCCATGAGTGGTGCTTTCGCGGCTTCCGGCAGTGTCGCTAGCATCTCGGGACTGATGTGACAAGCCTTGATTAGCTCTACTATCTTCTTGGGGCTCGAGGCAGGGTCGATATCTCGGAAGAACCTGTGTAATGCCACAGTTCTAGGCGTAACCCCTGCCATGATTTCGTCAATATTGATGGATGAGTGCGGAGATGCTTTGGACTTCCGTATGAGCATCGCTAGTGTAGGGAACGGAGCATAGTGTTGGGATCCTGTGACAGTGCCGAGCCAGTCCAATATTGAAGGGGGCGCATCCCATGGCTGCGCATGCAATCGTACTTTGCCAGTCAACGTGGTTTCGTCATACGCCCAGTCTTGGCCTGAGCCACCATCAAGGTCGAAAAAGCCACCTTGTCTCCAGTCCCACCCTTCCCAACGTAACCAGTGGCCGATCTGTGCTAACACAGGTGCGAGATTCCCAGGCTCCTTACCATGGAATCCTTGGCATAAAGTGTCCAACTTGCGTTCTTCGCGGAATAGATGCAGTGACACCACAATCTCAGACAAAGATGAAATGCGAAGATCTTGCTTTTCAGAAGGGGAAAGTCGCCTCCAGTGGTCATTGGTAGCTTTGCCAATTGGGGACTGGAGGTACTGACGAGCAAGCTCGAGGCAGGTGGATATCATATTGTCTTTAACGCCGATCTGCTGTGCAATTGTTGGTAGCTGGTGTTGCTTTGAGTCGCGCTTCATTAGCGGGCTCATTGTGGCCGATTTCGGACTTGAGTGCAAAGCCCAGGTCCAAGGAGATGATCTCCAGCTCTTTGGATGTGTTGTTGAAACCTGACGACTACACATGAGTCGCCATGCCGAGTCTTCGTCGTCAATGAGTTCATCTGGTTTTGCTTGGCTTGCAGGGCGCCCTGAACTTCTTCGCTGGGTCGACTTCGCACGAGTGTTGATCTTCCCTTTCTTTTCATCAATGAATGGTACTGCAAGAGTGAGCAAGGTCGCTACAAAGGCCATCCAATCTGCAGTGATCCGCTCGGCTCCCCCATCAGATAGAGACTTGCAAATGTTCCACCATACTTCCAATAGGAAATCGCCGGCAAAATTTGGCAGTATTGTTGATAGTACTTGAAAAAGTTCGGCCACGTAGCTGTTCGATGGTGATAGGCGCAACACCATCCGGTGACGACGCAGCTCGCCATCAGATAGGTCTAGCTTCCCGGACGCGCCCGATGGGGACAAACTATGCAACGGCTGGCTCAGTGATATCGTTCGTCTTGAGCCCGCAGTCACTCTACTCTGATCGTATCGTATGATGGCATACGGGTCGAATAACTTCATAGGGCCCAAGCTAAACTTTACTGGTAGGTGACTGCCCCATCCCGCAGTCAACGATAGGCAGGGCTCTTGGGGATTTCTTGATGTGAGTTGAACTATGCGTTCGATATGACCGTCACGGACTTTCACAAGATCCAATGTATTTTCTAGCTGCCGCGAGCCAACAAACTTCGGGACACATGCATAACGAGGAGCTGCACTTGCCGACCCAGACTGTGTTGCTGATGCTGATGGCGAGAGTCGCTTCCGTGTGACCGCTAGCTCGCATTCGAGGGGAAGTTGCAACGATGGATGTGATATGTACAAGTACAATTTCCTCTCGTGGAGCGTCGCCGAATTGAAAGGTGCATTCAATGTAAGTACCTTTGGTTCATGCCAGTTCTGTTTAGATGTCAACAACACAACTTCACTTGAAGAATATGAACTGACCGGAGTATTTGAGGGGTCTCCCAAAGCAAAAAGACCACTCTTCAGGTGCTGTGTAATGGGGATCTCCGCAATGACACTGATTATTAGCTCTTTAAGGAGTCCGTCTCCAGGCCGTGGTCCGTCTTTGGCATCAGGCGGCGCAAACAGGTCGTCAAGCTCATCATAGTCCTCTATCGTGTCGAAGGTATCCTCATCCATGGCATCATCTAGAGTATCGTCTATTGACACAGCACCCAAACTCATTCGTGATGTGACGCTACCAGGAGTAGAAGCGCGGTTCCGAGATTGCGAGAAGCCACCGAAACTTGTGCGATCGTGGCCTAGTGAGTGGCGGCTTCGCTGGCTTGCATTGAAACTTGCGTTAAAGCTGCCACCAATACTATTACGAGATGTTGCGAGGTCTTGGAAGGCGCTTTTGTCGAAGCTCGTGGAGAGCTCAGCTCGTGAGAGCAGTGAGCTCACTCGTCTAGACTCTTTTGGCTGACGAGTAATGTCAGAGTCGGGGTTCAGCTGTGAAGCAAGAGCATCGTCCACTGCCTGGTCAGACAGTCGCTCCTTGGTAGTAATCTTGAAGGATGGAGGCTGGGTCTTGCTGCGTGGAGCTCCACCAAAACTTTCTCTCAATCTGTCAGCTCCTCGAATTGCTGGCGTAGTTGCTCCGGTTCCTGGCGCAGTGCCGCCGTATGAGCTACGACGTCGGGACTTGCTTATTGGAAGGGAAACGTGTTGCTTGCGAGAAGTTGATATTGATTTTGGCTCAAGGTAAGCCGCAGACCAGATGGTAAATACATTCGTCTCGTGATTCGCCGTGACTACTAGCAGAAGGGGCTTATCATTTCCACTGCGATCGAACAGGAGCTCATTACGCGGTGAGACGTAGATAATCTCCTCAGCTTTGTCGATGGCTTCCAGTTTCCGATGGCTGGAGCCATGGCTAGTCAACAGGCTGCTGTGATCACCACCCGCGACGACATTGACCACTAGTCCCAACTCGGACAGCGGGTCTGTAAAGGAATACAACCTGGGTATCGATTCTGGGTTCAAGGGGGTGATCAAGTCATCTAGGAACGTGGTCGCGCCAGACAGGCGAGACTTTCCGTGCCGCGATGCACCAATAGAAGAACCATGCCGGCGGTGGGGCTTAGAAAAGCTCTGAGAGAAGGAGAAGTGCTGTGAGAGAAATGACTGGTTGGTTGTGAGGAAGGAATTTGGTGGAGCTGACGGTAACAGTGGACTCGTGGGCACAGGATGAAGGGGAGCAAGCTTCCTTTGCACAACAACACCGCGTGCTGCAGGAAAAGCCTTGTCTACTTCGAATGGGAGGTTCACGATGTGCGTGGTGCCGGAAAGAAAGAAGACATGTGCTTGCGACTTCAAGAAGACGACGAGAGCACGCGACAGCAGCTCTGTTGTGGGTGGTTTATTGTTGGCTGGCGCGGTGGGATGTGCAGCAGGCTGTGTGCCTTGGGTCAGGAAAGTCTTTGAAGGGTCGGCTGTGTTGTACTCTGTCGAGCTGTCGGAGGCCTCATTCGTGCCATGTGAGGGCTCGTCTACCAGGAACCATGTCAACAGCGCCTGCTTGACCTTCTCTTTCTCCACCTCGAAGTTGAAGACCTTGCGTATGACACCACCTCGGGACCAGACCACGTGGTACTCAGTAGTGACGAGCTCGTCGGTAGGGCCCTGGGGGTCGTTGTCGTCCAAGTACGTGTCCCAGACATAGTCGCCGTCAGTGCTATCCTCGGTCAGGATGGACTCTTGGACCAGGTACTGCAGGGCGGAGGGCTTGTGGACCCCGATTGAGCGAAGAGAGGCCATGCGGACGCTCGTTCCGCCACATGAGGGAGGTTTGGCTATCGTGTGGGCGTTGGGGGGATGTGGGCGGTTTGTTTGCGCGGGGCGCGCAATCCGACGTGACGCGCTGTGGTCGAGCGCGACTTCCCCAGAGAAATGTTGACAGGCTCCGCAGCACCTCGGAGCTTCCTTCACCCTCACACATCAAACCGCGCACCATCTGCAACTCCCCAGACGACCTGAATAGTCATCGCGACATCCTAGAAACGTCTCGACGTGTTTGCGCTCAGAGCAGACGCAGCCTCAGTCGCGCCTTGCGTGTTGCCTAGGCGGTAGCTAAGCCCACCACCACCGCCGTCAAGCTGCGAACATGGAGCCAGTCGTCGCGGCAAAGGGAAAACTTACCCAGTTAAGGTGCGCTTTCCTCTTCCCACTACCTACGCGGCTGCTGACGTGATGTCCTGCAGGTACGAGCTTCCGCACCGCGTACATGCCTCTACGGTATACCCCGTCAAAGCCCCCAATGGCTCGACCATCGTACTATACGGCCACGAGACAGGTGTTGGCATCCTCTGGAGAGGAGGACGCCCATTGAAAAAGTCCCCGCCCCTTCCCCAGCAGCCAGCGAAGCCACCAAAGGTCAACGGAACAAGCAACGATGCCATTATGATCATCGACTCCGACGATGAGCCTGCCAAAGCTGCTTCAGAGCCGCCACCCAAGGCCGAATTTGAGCATGAAGAGGAAGAGCTTGATCCAGACCAGCCGTACGCCTCAGTCGTCCAGCAGCTTTCTCTGTCTCTCAGCACCCAAGTGCTACACATCGCCGTACCCCAAATACCGACCGCCTCTACCCTCCATTCCGCAGACACAACACCTCGCATATTCAGTACCCACATCATCTTCACCGTCGCATGTGCCGACTCTACGGTGCGCGTCATTACATTACCTCTAAGTCCTCCTCCACACGTCGCAAAAGACAAGCCATACACCGCAAAGTCACAGTTCGGCGAAGACGTTGTCAAGCTTCATGGCCATCAGAGCATCCCGAGGGGTGTCACTATGACTTGGACTGCAAGAGGAGAGCCAGACTCTATAGACGAGGCAGAAGACGGCATGGACGTGGATGAAGAGGAAGAAGACACAACGACTTCTGAGCACAAACACCAACCGCGTGCCGGTCAAGGCTTCGACTTACTCGTAGCCTCGCACTCCGCTGAGCTGGGAGGCCTGGTCAAACTCTTTCGCTTTGAGCTATCTGAGACGTCACCGAAGGTCTCGCATCCGGTCGTGCCTTACAAGACGCTCACTCTGAACAAGCCAGCCTCTCGCATTGCCTTCAATACTGCTCAGTATCCAAACCGTCGCCATTCTCAACTACTCATCGCAGACTCAAAGGGAACTGCGCGCATCTACGATCCTTTTACGTTACCCACTCTTAGCCAACCATCAGGCGGCCGTCGTAATGAGCCTGGCGCGTTTGTGGGAACATTCAGGTCATCTTTCGAGGGCGTCAAGAACATTGCGCTTACCCCTGCTGTGCTTGCGTCGCGCAAAGCCATCATAGATGCGGCTTGGGCATCCAGTGGCCGTCATATAATTGCCTTACTCGCGGACGGCGAATGGGGCGTCTGGGATGTTGATCGGTCTGGTCCAAGCCCCCCAGCAGATCCATCGGCTTTCTCTCTTCGAGGATATGTTGGTACAGCGGAGAAAGAGGCAAGTTCTGGCGGCGCATCGAGCCCGAAGCGTGGAATCCGCAATTCGTTAGCTCCAATGACACCGAATACGCGTAAGCGGAAAGAGGAGACACTCTTCCAGGGCAGCGCACCAAGCCTCACAGCAGCAACTAGAGGCGGCATCTCCATCGCGAGTATCACGTCGACTAACGGAACGTCAGAAGACTCGGTCCTGATCTGGTATGGATCTGAGATCTACAGGATAGCCGATCTGATCAAGTTCTGGAGTCGCACTGCTTCTGCCAGCAGCGGTGCTTCCTTACCAGGTCCTGGTCTCCAAGTCCAGGATATTGCACTCTGTGGAGAAGCCATCACATCAGTCTCACAGTTCGACACGACACCTCAAGCATCACGTATGGCTATCGCCAGGGACACTCTTGTATCAGCCGAGCACCGTCTCATCATCACCGCGAGTACTAGCCAGCCCCTTGGGCGCGATCTGAGCGCGATATTTGCACGCGAGCAGGTCGAGGATGACGCATCGAACAGAACCGACCAGGCTCTTCTTACCCATGGCGAGCTTGATCTTGGCGGCATGGACAGGATGCTCGAGAGTATGGAGGGCAGCGGAACTAGCGGAACCGTCCCCAAGAGCTTGACCATGGGCGGACCTCGCAAGGTCCTTTTCGCTTCTTCCGCAGCTTGATTGCAAATGAAAAAGCGACATGTCAGCAATAAGATTCTTACATCCTCTGAAAAAGACGCACTGGTAAGAAATTTCGGAAAGCCAGCATTTGTATACGATATCCCTGAATTATCATCCTCATCTTCATGGGCCGCCAGAGACGCGGAAAGCAGTTCTCAACCCTACCATAAGTTCCCCACTCGTCTCCCTCTGTTTCCCTTCCTTGTCCCTATCTTCTCTTTTCCCCGCCATGCTCTTTCCTTCTACCCAGAGGAAATGAGTATTACGAATTTTCGCGGCCTAAGGTGGAGCTCAGCGACCAGACCCATTCCTGCTGCTCAGTATAGCCTAGCGATATATCAAACACTGCCTACCAACAGTCGCCGACGAAAACTGTTACCCCTAGTAGCCCTCGTGCGAACGGTTCCCATAATGTATAGTTTTCTGTCTGGGTAGCTGGGGACGGCGCGTGCACATTTCCCACCTTGTTACTCTAAGCTGCTCGTTGCCTAGCCGGTCCAAGGACGTCAGGTGAGGACGGTATGCGTTTGTGGCAAGGAGACGCTTGGGTGCATGACGTGCGTGTCTTTTGTGGATGCGATACGGCATTCGTGCCTGCGTGGTATGGGGATGTGCGACATTTGAGATTTGTGCATAGTGAGGCATTCTTGGTTAAGCACTGCGCTGGATTTTCTCCGTTCGCACGCGATGCCAACAATGTTCAAGACGATCAAACATTACTGTGATTACTCCTTCTATGCCCTCATCGAACGCCAATACTAAACTCTCAATGTTCCAGTACTCCACATGTCTTTGCTCACCAAAAGATGTCCATGACGGCATACCTTCTATGTTTCGCGGTGACAGCACACTAAACATCTCCCAGCACTCTCCCAACAAATCCTTCGAGACCAGCCATACCCTTTGCTCCTCTCTCATTACCCCCATAAAGCCCAGGCCCACCACCAGGCATGACCAACACCTTGGCACCCACCTCCACGAATTCGCGTGAGGCGATGAACTGAAACGTCACTACGACGGCAGGTGGTACAGTTCCCGTTGTAGGCTCCCTTACTTCATCGTCGAAGCCGAATCCAAAAGTATCGTCCTCATCTGCGCCATTATGAGTCTTGTTCATCGAATGAGTAAGTTCCATCCGTTCAGTAGCGACGGACAAGACTTTGGATGAAGCTCTGACGCTGGCGACGTAGACCACAACTGCACTTCCGACGCTGAGATCTTTGATGCCCTCTGCTTGCTTCTCCTCGAAACGTACTTTGATGATCTTGTGCGCCTTGGGCTCGCGAGCCACCAATACCATGCCTTTGCGTACTCTATTGATAGACGAGTTGACATTTTGCGTACTCACAGGTACGACACCCATAGTACCAACCTGTCCGGCATGCAACTTCCGTACGGGTAGACGTAAATTGCGCAAGGACGTAACGCGGACACGTTGCCACTCGCTGTGTCGGTTGCGCAGTGAAGCATTTTTTGGCTTCGTGCTGAGTGCGCCGGGAAACGATCTTGACTGTGGCAAAGCAGGCTTGCGACTTGGTCTTGAGCTACCGCTGTCGCTATCGTCCGAGCTGACATCAACAGGGTATGGTCCTAGCAGCAGCTCATCACCGACGGCCAAATATCCATACCGGAGGTAGCCTCCAATGATCGCGGAGCTATCACCGATCCCATCTGGGCGGACGCCATAAACATCTTCAATATAGAAGAGTGGGGATATGGGCGTACTTGCCGGTGGGGTTACTTGCGTGGGCATCGGTAGTCTCCGAAGAAACGCATGCAATTTCTGTATCCCAGTTCCCTTGACTGCGCTAGTGAGTATCACTGGCACTGCTGCGAGTGGCGAGTCTACAAGCAAGTCTAGGGTCTTCTCAGTTTCCCCAAGATCGGCTGCCTCGATGGTGTGTAGATCGGCTTCCAAGACAGATGTCGACGGGTCAGTGATGAGCAAAGGCCTCCGCTTGTGTTCCTTCAACGCCGAGAGCAATTTTTGCAAGGTGCTTTTCAAACCGTTCTTGGTAGCTAAGTCGTACTTGGTGATGACAATCACAAGCGGCAATTGCAAGGCAAGGCAGAGTTGTAGATGTGCGTGCGAAAGATCCAAATCCGCTGCTGCTGGCCCAAGCAACTCTTCAGAAGAAGGTGAAGCTCCAAGCTTACCCGACGACTCGTCGGTATTGTCAGCTGGAACACACAGAAGTGTCCAATGTGGTTGCCTAGTGAACGGATCAGGATACTCCATCATACGTTTTTTTTTTAGAGAAGTGGCAGCTAAGAGTGAAACCCTCTCAAATTGAAGAGATACAAGGGGATGAGGTGCTGTGATATGTGGTGATAACTTACCAGCCGACAATTCCACGGACCGTAGTACGCCTGAACCGAGGGTGTCCAGCTGAGTCCGAAAGAAACACCAACCGACCGTTCTCCGCTGACTCCACCGCCGCATGGATGTCGATCCACGAATCAATATCCCCTGAGCCGTAGCTGGTCACTTGTGAGTGATCTCCTTCGTCGCGATATCCTATCAACTCTTGGGTGACAGAACTGGTCATCCCCGATGCAATCTCGTGCCTGTGTTTCAGTAGACTTAAGCGACTCTTTCCTCGGCCATTGTCCAGCGTAGCAGTAGATAAAGTTCCGAGTAGGGTAGATTTACCAGACATAGTGGCACCAGTCACTGATACGCGCATCTGCTCAGTGACCCTTTGGGGCTCCTTGCCCAGTGCCATGTCGCTAGCACTGGTTCTGAGCGCATCGTTGCTTGCATCTTGCTGCGTCTTTTCCGGCTTGTTGATCAAGTGCTGTTCTGGGCGTACTAGTGCTTCAGCAACTAGTAGTTGCGATCTTATCACCCTTTGTTGCGGTGTGCCAGAATCCTCGACCCACTCGCAATCACCAACGGGAACTCTGCGCATAACTTCAACACCACAGCCTAGGCTTGCAGCCATAGCGCGCAAGTTGTTCAAGCTCTCTTCCATCTCATCTTCTGCCAAACCGACGATGGTTCCGTCGTCAGCAACTCCAATTTCGTAAAGCGCACCACTGCTCTCCTCCAGTCCAGGTAGAAGCCGTTGTGGCATTTCAGGGGCTGACAACCGTGCATCCTCGGGAAAATGAGGAACGACGGGTGCCATAGACGAGGACATGTGGTTCGGGCATGATTGTTGTAGTCGCCACAGCAGTTGAGTGGTCAACTGCTCAAGACGATGCTGTTTTGACTGTGTCGAGGCCAACGGAGGAGGAGTGTTGGAAAGAAGGCCTGACTCAGATGCGCTGCGACCCACTACAGGAATGGGTATGTCAGGTCGACGCATGGACCCGGATATATGGCGTCCAGTGCTCGCGCGGGTAAAAGACCGCCGCCGCCTGAGCAGCAGATGCAGCTTGTACTCAGTAGGCCCATCCTGTGGCTCAGCCTCCAGTCTCGTGATAGCTGTATAGTCTATAGCAGCAGTGGGCTTTGTTGTGTCTAATCCCACTTCGCCCCCGGTGCTACCTAGCGGCAAAGGAAGTTGTCGAGAATTCGTAGATGGGATGGGCGTTTGCGCGACGTCGCCGGCGGAAGTGGTTTCCCATGGCGATGAGACCCGCGGAGGGTCAGGATCGAAGGTGAATATAGAAGCCATATCGCGTATTATGGACGGGCGCCTTTGTGGTTGTATTCCTTATCGAACAGGGTGATGGGCAAAGTACCAGACTTGTCACGTTGCGCGTTGTTGCGCTGGATTAGTGCGTAAGCGTGATAATGATCGTGAGTTGGTGTGTAAGAAGTGCGTCCGGAATAATTGCGATAATAATGGAAGCATGGTGGCGGGTGTAGAGCACAAATGTTGAGTGGGACTTCGTCAAGCAGCGACTAGAACCAACTCGTCGGCGAGTTGCGTGAAGGTGCCACGCTGGCGTTCACAGATTAGAGAGAGACATCAGGGTGGACAAGTTGAAGATGACGACGCTGTTGATGATGGTAAAGGTGCAATGGCATGAGATGGTTGACGGTTGCTGCGAGTATCGAGGTCGCCGTGTCCAAGGTTAGTCGTTGGTCCTAGCTTGCTCATGCTACCTACTGCGGGGAGTCACCGTCGTGCGGGGCGGGCCATCATCCATCGCTCTCAGCCTCACATGGATCACCACAAGGCTTAACGCCCTTTTGTCGCCCTTTTAGCTTGGGCTCGGTCAAACTATGTCGCTACAGAGATTGCATTGATTCGCAATCACTATCTTTCTACTTCATCATGCTTGTCTGGTGCATGATCATGCGTTTGCTGGTGAATTGTGTCCGACACATGGTATAACGTCAGGGACAGCGGAACCATCTCTTGCTATACTGTCAGTTGAACATCGTAACTACCCGTTCGTCTCCACCGATTGCTAGATGCTTGACACTATGTCTGACTCCCAACATACGCCCTAGTCTCGTAAGAAGGTCGAGCTGAGCGCGTCCTTTAGGCATCCATAGCCTGAGAGCGACAGTGAGGTGCAGTCATGGAAAGTCGCCCAACAGTCGGTAGGGCTACCTAATGGCATCCCTGGCCGCGACCAACACATGTGCCACATGTTGGCCTCAGAAGGGCGTTGCATGACTGTGCACGCCTGTGTAGCTACTCAGACAGCCAGATGCTCACTCCAACTCGTGCCCGTGAGTGCATGGGAAACATCGATACATACCCTACGTCGCAGAAGCGTGCCAGATGTTGACGTCCGGACGACTTGGACCCTCTACGGCGGTTGAGGCTGAAAAGCTACGTCAAGCATACCCTATGTGTATGCGGAATCATGTTATGCCCGTCTTACGGGCTTAGAGCTTACCACTATAGAATGGCTTGATCCCCTCCCCCCTGCAGCGGCTATTGGCCGCCATGTGCGATTAATCTATGTCCACGCGTATGCCGCCGCCTCATTTGGAGCGTCATCCCGTCTGGGAGGCGGCGCTGCCTTTAACCGGCTTTCTCGAAGGTGACTGGTGACACTGCAGACGTATCCCGCAGTAGCGGGCGGGCGTCAGCAACACGCGAGCGCTATGAGGCTTCCATGGCCCTGGAGTCCTTGTGCAACCTTGGCCATGCAGCCTTGCGTATACGCAACTACATACTTCGAAAACCCGGTTGTAATTCCCGCAACAGCTCACGACCAGGAAGTTTGCTGTTGGTGTGAGTATCGTCGTGAGTTGTATTCTCGCAACCCTTCTTTCTGTGTGTGCTATGTCCTATCACAGTCGACCGATGACAGATTGCTTGTACTGGGCAGCCACACTAGTATCTATCACTTGCGGCGCGGTGCTCTAGACACGCGGACCCATCTCGGATTTGGAGACGTTGCCGGTTTTCTTGCGCGTCTCGACCACATCGCTGAAGCACTCGGAGCGTGCGTAGACTCTGCGGAAGATCTCTGTATGCACACATTACCACAATTTCGTCAAGATCGCATGATGTGTACTTAGCGAGATATCTATCGTTTCTTGGCTCTATTCTACTGGACTTTTTCTCGATTCATGTAGGCGATCTAGAAGGTGGTTTTGCTGTGGTGTGGGGCGGGTTTACGGTCGCCTGAGGAAAACATACGATTCAAGTATTTTGCGATAGGCAAAGTGGGCAAGGGGGGGTTGCGCCTGTTTGCTGTGCCACCGGCAATGATATCCTAAGTCGGCAAGCACTCCGGCTATCAAAGCCCTGAAGGCAGTTTTGCATCATTGAAACTCCGTATGCAAATTGGTGAGCGGACCGATAACTCGATCGTGCCCACCCTGGGTACCACAGATGGTGGAGTGAAGTGGTACACGCCGCGGCCCTACTTCGAGTTCATTCCGGTTCCTGAGTTCCGGATCCGCCACTGTGTTACTTCGTCAGCTACTCGCTTGTAGAAAGCTGAGATCGGAGCCGAACGCAATGCTTTTCACGTGCTACCGAACGTCAAGAACTCAGTGCTCCCCATGTCCCATCCTTGTCAAGTCTACTGAGGGATCAAGTGACTGTCATCCTTCCCGCGCAGCCGCGCCCCGCCGGATAATCCTTGCGGTTCTCCCAGCTCGACTCGATCCACTGGTCAGCAGAGCATGCCAAGTTCGCACTCTGCTGTGGGGGCGAAACAGGTTGGAACATCGAAGACCCTTTCACGTCATTACTGCCCGGTGCTTGAAATCGACCGAAATCCCGTGCTTAGGCACAATCTTTTGCGCGAAGCGGTCAGGAGCCAATTACCTAGGGGTAGTTCCAGTGGCATGGTTCCGAGCATACGCTAGACCTGCCGCGCCTGCACAGCACACGATTAAGCGACTGCGATGAACCGGATTTTGGTTACATGTCCGTCCTAGAGTCGGGTGCGTATCGCAATATGCGTGTCAGTGCGGGTCTTGCGGAGCAAGTCCAGGGCGGCACATGAATAATGATATTCATACCTATTTTCTTGATCAGTAATATGGCGTTAGTCGCGTTTCTGAGCTGCAGTGACTGTCTTGGCAACATGCATGCCGAAGCTTCAATCACGCACTTTAATGCACGTCGACTAGAGCTGCCTGCCGCAACCAGTAAGCCACCGAACGTGTGTTTGATTGCACATTGCATATCAAGACCGGAAATATCCACGTCACCGGAGCATCCCACATATGCATATGTACTTCTGCATCTCAGTGTTGAAAGTCACGCCAACATGCGGCTGTCGGTTTCCGAGACAAGGGACCACACACATGGCGGTTTATTGTTCCGCTGCCCGGTGATGTCAAGGTGCAAGAGTAGAGCGAATCAACACTGCTACCGTAGCCGCCGCTATACCGGTGACATGGTTCACCTGAGTACAGCAGCCCGGACCACGGTTGTTGACCTTGAACTGGACAATCTGTCAGACAATGCTGCGCGCCAGTGGCGCCTCTCGGTATCTTCGGTTCGTGGTTGGTCTTTCTCCACAGCGGTGGGTGCTCTTTACAAGGCTTACCCGCCCCAAGTCGTGGCGACAACGGCCCGCTAGTTTGATCGTTACTCAAGTTCGCAAAAAGCCGTGCGAGCTTGTCGGCAGCCTTACTCGCCTGTCTACGGCTAATGCAATATGAAACCGGCTCATGATAATTGGTGCGCATGGCGTGAAGGATATGGCGAATTGCAACCCGGGTACGAGACCTGTCATGAATATGGGGCTTGCAATGAGATCAGTTGTTGCAAGTCAGGATTAAGATTGCAGTGCTAGAAAATATCGGAACTGCCTTGCGATCTGGTATTTCTTGCTGAATCGTGTAGGTTGGTCGGTAAAATCCCCCCTTTGGCCTTAAACCATGAATTTTCGCATTAAGATTTCGCGCGGCAGTGCCGAACCATGCCGTGCGGGACAACGTCGGCCTGATTCTCTGTTTGTCTGTGGACCCTGATATGGAGTAAGGTACTGACCGATGATTCTGTGTGAACCATGTAGTCGGATACATCGCAGGGAAGAGCTACCAGGGCACCCCCAAGTAGCAGGAACTCCATGTTCCTGCTTTGCACGCTCCTCCAAATCCTCCCGCAATCCCTCGACGGGCTGACGCCCTCCGCCCTCCTCCGTAATTCAGTCTTTCTTGTACGACAGGTCATGGCGAATAAAATGATATGGCTCGTTGAACGTGCAAGTATATTTTGACGGTTGATGATTTTGAGATTGATGGGAAACAGGATGTAAAGACCGCTAGTTGCAGTAGCTTTCCCTACTTCTGAGACAGGTGTACCCGAAATCTATGTATGCATATGTATCATGACAATAAATAAGCTCTTGGTTATAATCAAAATGCTGAAAGGAACTTCCGGTGGCGGAATGCTTTAGTGAACGGCCGTGGCGCACGCACCGTACCAAAATGTCTTGGTGTAGACTGAAAAGTGCAAAAGCACAACATGAGTGCAGCGACTTGTAAGTATGGTTTTCGCGCAGTCCATACGCGCCCTATAGCGACTGAATCGAAGATTCTGGGCCCTTGGGTGACCCCCAGCTGGTACAGTCGCCTACCGGCGTGCCTCCGCTTCGGTGCGTCCATATCTTCGTCGTGGGTCAGGGCTCGGTGCCTAGGACCATACTGTGCCATTTTGCACTCGGCGTGTTCGCTCAGACGGAGCGATACTCTACTTCTGCCCCTCGCGACACGGATAGTTCTAGGTAGATCAAACAGTGAGATGCGACTTCATCTATCCGCTTGCTTCTGATGCTCTTCTTGGCTTGCATTTGTCATGCGCCATATGTCCATTCCTTGCAGTGGTACGTGTGAACTCAGCCCCACATCTGGGGCAGGAACTCTTTGACGCAGTTCCTGATTTCTCCCGTTGATGTCGCAGAAGGTTACTGAACGTAGAGAACTGCCGTCCATTGCACCCGTGCTCCCAACACTGCGGCTTTGGTCGAGAGTTCACAACACGTGGCATTACTGAATTACCTTGCGTGCTCGGCGATGAAGACAGTGCAGGTACTGAGCCACTGGGTGGTGGAGCACTCTGCGAAGACTCGTACGAAGGATACACGGCAGGTGTCGTGGTCGTTGGTGGATACATCGTTGGTAGAGGGTGATACTCGTTGGAACCGTAAGTAGTTGCTGGGTACGGTTGTGAACTACCTTTTATCAGTGACGATCTCCGCTAGATCCCTGATCAACTTACGATGAGTAGGTGTTACTACCCAGTGACTGAGCCGGGACGCTGTTATGGGGCGCTGAATACGTATAAGAATGTGCCGAAGGAGCCATAGGAGATGCATGGCCTCGCAAATGATCGGTAGACTGTTGCTGCTGGTACGGACTCCGTGGAAGTGATGGGTGCTGGGGCTGGTATGGCGGCAGAATAGGGTGCTGGTCAGTTCTTCTTTGCTGACTTTCGTTGTGCACTGGACTTGAAGCATAAGATGAGCTGTATGGATTTGAGTTTGAAGACCTTGGCTCCGCGTAAGATTGCAGCGGTGGATAGCCTGACGAGTAAGAGGTCTGTGAAGAGCCGTAATGACCCATACCGTACTGCGAAGATGGCATCATGAAGCCCAAGGTGCTGCTCGTGTCAGAAAACGTTCACGTTCACGTTATGGTCAGTGGGGTAAAATACCTCATATCTTGCAATTCTAGAAACGATCTGTTCGGCTGCTCGAGGTCTGCCGACAACTGTAGCTCGAGGTTGTTGCTACCAGAAATGGAAGATACTGGCGATGAGACAAGAGCGGGTGCTCGTGTGGGCTGGTCGTGTGAAATGTGCGCCGCTCGAAGGTTAACACTTGACTCGAGTTCGGAGTTGGAACCTTGAAGGGACTCGTGATGCGAGAAATCTAATGCTTGCGCAAAAGAAGGATTGCGAGACGGGTCGTGGTCAGACTCCAATAAATGGAAGGTGTTGTTAGGTGGGATGTCTTCGAGAACGTGTGAAGTATTCCAGGCTAGTGAAAGTGGGTGCGACCCGGGCGTCTGATAATCAATGGAATTGTGGCGGGGCGTTGGCAAGTCTGCGGCACGGTGGGAGCGAGCTCCTCTTATTTGTGGAATTTCTGGTGGCTGAACAGATAAGTTCTGGTCGGCACGGTCCCTAAGTCTTCGTGAGATGGTCGTCGTCTTGGGTTGATGGGTTTTGGAAGACCGATGGGTCATGTTCAACAACGGAAAGGCAACATCTGATGCGGAGAGTACCAGTGGGGTAGACGTACGTTTGTGTTTCTGGACACGGCCCGTCAGGTGGGATTATACCAGCCTTATGGCAAGTTGAATGCGAGGCAGAATCACGAATCTAACCTTGACGTTTGACGGTGCCCATGTGGTCTGCGCCCTACATGGGGGATACTGGATGCACAGGAACAGAGCATCTGAGCTTCATGACCCAACAGCGACAGAGCCGGCTTTGCGGCTGCGGACTCGAAGGATGCTGATCCTAGTCGTGAACAATCCTAGCCCTCCGACCGTTGACTAGCCACAGGACGTGCACCCGCAATGGGTGCCTGGGAGGCCTGGGCCGGGGGTACCCACGCACCAGGAAGAATTGCGCGACTCTCTCTAGATTCAAGGATAGTAGGCATGCCTCGTGTTCTGCCAGTAACTTCTTCGCCATGAACCCACCACTAATCCGAAAGTCTGTCCCTGACAACCATAAAGTGATGCCATCGTTACATACAGCGTTGGCGTTGATGGGCGCCCTATTCGCCAAGCAGAGGGTTGGTGGCGCTCATAATCCCGCGCCTGTGACGAAGAGCCAAACCGTGTTAAGTTTGGTGTTGAGAAATGGCCTGTCAGATCTCTCTGCGTTAGCCGCGGGTGGGCCGCGACAATACACGATAGACAGGATGTGTGCGGCTTCGGGTAAGATGCGGTCGAAAGAGGGGTGGCGTATGCCCAGCCTCAACCTGAAAGATCACGGACACTGCCACGGGAGCATGCTGTTCATCAATTCAAACCCCGTGTCATGCTCTGCCAATGCACAGCTCATTGTGACGTTCTAAATTTGGCTCGCTGCAGTATCGCCCGAGCTCGTGCTGGCCAATGCCTAAGCGGCCCGTTGTCTTTCGGAAGCGATGCCGTTAATGTGAACGGCGAGAACTTGGCGGCACGCCTGCAGTGGTCTCACTTCTGGAAGACATCTCGAAGCTTCAGAGAAGACATGTGACTCTGGGAACAACGTCGTATGAAAGTATAGAGGGAAATGGTGGTGACCTAAACGAGACCTTGGGATGGGATGCTGAAGAGTCCACGTGTTTGAAATTTCGGAGGGGCATGCAAGTGCTGCCTTTCGCTGTAGATATTCTGGCCCCACTCCGAGAGAAGCTTGACCTTTGATGTGTTTGCGGAGACTGGAGTTCGGCTCCGTATGTAGAACTCAGGCCATCGTGACCCCTAGTGCAATGACGAGCACACAGCTACGCGTGTGAAGTGTGTCGTGGCGCTATGAGTGCCAAGGCCCTTGTGATTGGACAGGGCTCTTCGCCAATTGCAACTCCACGCCTCCCCCTAAAAAGCCATCTCATCAAAGCCACAAATCACTATCGCCGAAAGTAGCGGGTCCTGCCTATTCTCGAATTTGAGACGGCTCGGTTTTGTGTGGATCCACTGCGCCGGAGTCGACTTATACCGATTCCGCCCTGGTACGCGAGCACGCAAAGGATGCCGGCCGGCAGCAATCATTCGGCTTCATCATAGCTCTGATATTATGCAAGTCAGTCACCACCTGGCCGCTGATACCACCGTTGCGGTCATGTATGCAAGGACACGAGATAATCGCGTGCGGGACTCATAGTCTACTATTATCTAAAGACCCACGGTACCCGCAGGCATCTCCATGGTTCCAAAGTTGGTCAGCCGTAACGCATCGGCGGCGACCGTAGTCTTCAGGTCCCCGAAAAATTGAGGCTCAGCCCTGGGTTGCTGCAAGTCTGCTCACACAAATATTTCCCAGCCGCCGCTGGCACGCCTGATGGACCATAAGAAGCCGAGCTTAAGACGCACTCACGCCAGGCAGCATGAAGCGAAGTTCATGCGAAGCGAAAATGCCCAGCCTGGTATTTCCCTGGTAAGTCGCAGGGACTGGAGTACCCACATTGTCGGTATTGTACTATAGGCACATTTGTCACATGTCTTATACGATACCTCCAATATCCTTTGGATCGCACTATGCCAACTTAAACGCCATAGCTGTCACAGTTGTTAGCAGTTATGACAACACTGTGAAGTTCTCAAGTGAAGCTGAATTTTAAATGAATTCGCTGCGTCAGGTCGAATATGCAAATGACTGATTCAAATGTGTGGAGGAACCGTTTCTGCTCTTAGCATAGTGCATGCTATACAGGCTCAACTGATATACCCAGGTGTTTCGTCTAACACGATATCGAAAGAATAACGTAGCACGCGCAGCCTGTCAATTGCAGATCACTGACAGCACTAACCGTGGTTGCATTTACTACTGGCTCACTGTTCCATTGCCATTGCGCGTCTCCACAGAGACGTGAAGCGTGTTTATCTTATCGTAAGCTAATTATTCTTAGTGACAAAGCAGACGCCTTACAAGACCTCATCCAAGCCTCATCATTGATCGCTACTGGACTTCGATCTCGCAAATGACCTGGCCGAATCACAGCCCTCTTAGGCCTTCCATACTGCTTACTGTGCTTCACTCCGGAATGTCGGAACTGCTCAACCGCCCCAGAGAGCCTCACAGCATCCAATCAATAGAACGGCCTGCCTTCACGACCCAGCAACGGCCCAGGTAGCTTTTGCGAACCAATAAATGCACCCAGACAAGAACGATTGAAGTTTGCGACACGAGCATCAAGGGACTGTCAGACCAACATGGGTCCCTGCATGGGATAGTCAAGGGTAATGATACTTCGGTTATGCCAGAGGCCAGTAATTACCGAGTACGTGTCGCAGAACATACCTAAGCAATATGTGCAGGTTGTGGAAAACACCTATGACGATCAACAACAAAACGTTACAGATGTGACGGGGAAACTGGTTTCCGTCGGGAATACGCGTATAGTGTGTCGACTGACTCGCTACAATGTTCACTCTCCATCATCAGTGACATGATCCACCTAAAACCTGTGTGATCGATCACAATGGTTCCAGCATGACGCATTCGTCCTTTCTCTCATGACTAGGTTCTGATCCCGGCGTATGTCCGAAAAGTTGTGTCCATCGCAGCGCAAGATCTGCGTCAGACATTTCTCGATTCTAATTTTCCCGTCCTGAGTGCAAGATCGACACAGAGCATGATGTTCTCTTATGAGTGTAGTAACGAACGAGTGATGTACAGAGATACCTTTCATGGCTGGAGGAGCACTCCCATAGCCTGGACTCTCACTGCATGAATTGGACACGAGATCCATGGCAACGACTTCGACAGATAAGTGCCACCGATGTCTGCAGCTGCATACAGCAAGTACGAGACACTTAGCAAATGTTCAGTAACCATACATCGGTACGTTTGAAATTTGGCCTGCATCGCTACATTTGCAGCTATATTCTCGTTCGTTTCGCCCCAAACTACGACTGCGCGGAAGGAATGGCATCCAACGCCCTTTTGAATGTCTCGACTAGTTTGCCTGTCTCCTCCAACCCCACACTAAATCGAATCAAATCAGCTTCAACGCCCCATTTCGCGCACTATGATACCATTGTTAGCAAAGCCGCCATGTCAGCAGCGAGACAGAAGGTAAATTACTTACCCAGTCCAATTCTCCATAGTGCGCAAGAATCACGTAGGGCGAACTCAACGTGAAGTTTGTGCCTAAACTGGGTCCTTTCACGGTATCGAGGTTGTCGAAGAAAGCGATGGCGTCCGCTTTAGTGAAAAAGGTCGCGGACAGGAGACCGCCGTAGCCACCGTTGGGGTTACGGCATTTCTCGTAGAAAGGGCGAGTTGGTGACGTCTTGGGGTAATTTACTTGTTTGACTGTCCAGTGTTAGGCAGATGCTTTGGTTTGACATGTGACGGCGAAAAGTATATGAACGTAAGGGTGTAAGAGAATTACAAAGATATGGAAGGAAAACTTACCGCGAGGGTGTGCGCTCAGTACATCGCAGATGGCTTCAGCGTTGGTACCGATACGATCAATTCTTGAGACAAAGTCTCGGCTGTTGCGTTCGAGGAAGATGCTGTCTTCGGCCCAGTGGTTGTCTTCGTAGTCTTCTTCCCATGTTCGTTTGAGGAGGGCATAGTTTTTTGCTTTTGGGTTGAGCACGAGACTTTGAACGTTTGTCAGTAGATGTTCTCTGGGACACAGACGTACAAGAAGTGCTTACCCTCCACCCATTACGTTACTGTCTCCACTAAAAACCTTGGTTAAACTACTGACAACGACGTCGGCATATTGTAAAACGTTGACGTTTATGAAGTTGCCAATAGTCTCATCTACAACTACGCAGAAGTCGTACTGGTCCGCTAGTTTGCGTATCCGCTCTAGGTCTGGTGATCTCAGCAGCGGATTTCCTGGGAATTCAGTGAACAGCGCGACGAATCTTTCACCGCCTTCCAGACGCTGTTCGAGGTCGTCCAGCTCCTCTGCTGAGCCGAACCCGTAGAACTGCGAGCCTGGTCCGAACTTCTCGGTTATCTTCAGTGTATCGATATAAGGGAAGCTGATTTTGTCAGCGTGGTATAAAGGGACGAGATAGGAGGCTTACCCGTAAACAATGGCTCTCTTTGAGCCCTTTGCTCTCAAGAGATTCCGGTGAGCATTGAAGATTGAGCTCATTCCTGTGGGGTACAGATATACATCGTCTTCAGAGAATCCTGCGACCGGCCGCCTCCTTGCAGCATCATGATCCAAGGTCATTGCTTCTGTCAAACCGACGTCCGCAGTCAATGAACCCGCGATGCGCCGGCGAATGGCTAACTTTGCGTTCTTGGTTTTGGAGAGATCCAGGTTTCGACCAAATCTCTCTTCCACAAACTGAGTGGGATCCTGCACCTCTCCATTGCCGTTGGCGAAGTCGCCCGAGGTGTCCAGGTCAATTGACGTCTTCTTCTGATATCGTCTGGGACCCTTGCATACTCTTGCTGACTGATTAAGCGTCGAAGCGTCTACTAAAATGCCTTCCTTGAAAAGCTGGGAGCAGTACTCCGCTCTTCGACTTGACACACCGTCCCCAGAGTGCTGCCAGAATGCTTTGGCAATGCTAAAGCGCTCTTTTGGGAAGAGAACAGCTGAGACCCTCGGAGATATGATCTGCAATTCTTCCGAACGTGCTTTCTCAGCTGCAGGTACGAAATCAAGAATGCGGACTTGCGACGCATCCAGGTCGGGTGCTTGGCGTAGGAAGAAGTCCTGACATCTTGATGCGGTAGCGTTTGTGGGAAACAGCATCGCACTCTCTCCATCTTTTCCATGCTTCTCGACGATGGCAGCCGCAAAGGCTTGTATGACCTTATGTATAAAGAATCTTTTGATGGTTAGCGTGCGTTCGCCATGTACTTCGCCACACCGCACCTAGGATAACCAGTCTTCATTTTGCTGATAACCCATTCTTCACCCTCTTCATATCCTACGTTTGCCCGCCATGTCGGCAGTGAGACACTGACAGCCTACGCTCGTTAGTACATTGTATGGAGTCCAGTAGTGAAGTTGGACGCACGTGCTCAGTTGCCGGTGGCAGACTCTCTCCCACTTCTACGTCATTCTCCAGGACCATTGGCGACATGTTCAAAGTTGATATGAGGAGAAATAATAGAACAGAGACTGAAGGGTGAGAGGGACACCAGTAATGGGGCAGGTATATCAGATATAAAGACGCAATGACTCCAATTGCACAAGGGATTATTCCAAAAGCCGATTAGCTCCGACTTCGGCACTTGCGACGTGCTCAGTGGAAATTTAAGGTTATCGATAATGTAGCGTCACTTTCTCCGCGTCTCTATGGCAGCCCGGAACGTGACTGCATCCACATATGCACCCTCGACTGGGGCATTTGAACCGGTTCACGCTCGCACTGGCCCCACTTTTGCGTTGTCTTTCTTCTGTAGAAGCTTAGGCTAGCTCCCCAATCGACACGATACCACCGGCACAACAATGGACAACCTCACCCCATCGGACCTCTTCTCGCCATCCAAGGCGCGCCAGCAACGTGCGCAGGCTCAGGACTGGGCACATATCGACTCATGGCTGTCGTACAAGTACGCTGGTCGTACAGTGCCGACGTTCGAGCGCAATGACGAAACGCTCAAAGTACTCCGTGAGCTGTCTATGGCGAACGAGAGGGCGGACGATGAGAGGGCGGTAATGGAGCGCTTAGAGAGGGAGGCTTTAAAGGAGCTGGATGAGGTATGAGAATTATAGGTCCGCAATAGCTGTCGCGCTTCGAGCACACCGCTCACGACGGTAGGTCCAAAGGAATGAAGACGACGAACAGATACTATCGAGCCTCAAAGCAAGCCTGACTCCCGAAGGTGAGCAGGCGCTTGATGCGCTGGCATCTACAGCTGTAGCCCTCAATGCACCGGCCGCCAAACCTGAGACCATCGCGCACGCTCTCATACAGCATACCACCGCCTCACAGAGCCTCACGAATCAGCTGGCGCATATTCACACGCTACAGAACTACTTGGATAAGCAGCAAACCCTCCTCCGAACCCAACTGCACGAGCTGCAAACGAACCCCGCCTTCGCAACGCCGTCCAGCCTCCAGCGCCAGACGACGGAACAGACGCGTCAGGTTAAGCACCTACGTACAAAGATGCGCGAACACGAAGACAAATTGTCGTCCCTTCAATCGTCGCAGTCGCGAAATATGACGCCAGGATCCAAGAACATTGGATCTGCCGAGGCGATCACCGACATGTTGGAGCAGCAGAAGGTTCTGGATGAGCTGCGAGAACGAGTCGAGGGCTTGGAGCGGCAGGTTGCCGAGTTTGGCGGCTTACCTGCAGACAAGGAAGCTGCCAGGAAAGAAGTGGGTAAGCTGGAGGTCAGGCTTGACGAGTTACGTAGGAGCAGAGACGAGTTGTTCGAGGGCATGGTTGGATAGTAGTGGTACAAGACGGCTATAGACTACAAGACCCTTGGAATTCTACCTTGACCTACACTGGCGCATCCGTCAACGGCACATACTGTACGCCATACAACTTTTGGCGCTCAAGACTACCGTCTTCCTTCTTGTCGATGACATAGATATACTGGGCCCAGCCTTCGGCGACTGGGACAAAGAGCCGGCCCGGAGCTTTCAATTGATCGGTCAAGGCCTGGTGGTGGACAGCAGCAGCAGCTCCGACATGAATGGCATCGTACGGCGCGCCCTCTGCCCAACCTTTCCGCCCATCCCCAGTCACAAATTTGACATGCCCTGACTCCAACATGCTCTGTCCCTCTTCTGACTTGCGCATGTTGCTATCCGCTAGATCGTTCAAGGGCTGAATATGATCGATGCCAATGACGGTTCCGTTAGGCGCAACTAGGTTGGCGAGAACAGCTGTAAGATAGCCTGAGCCGGAACCGACATCAAGGACTTTGGCACCGGGCTGGAGGTGGTCGAGAAGTGTTTCGCACGCTGAAGCATGCATGTGCGGTGCGGAGATGGTGGCCTTGTGGCCTATAGGCTGTGGAGAATCTTCGTAAGGTGATGCTGGGGCGTAGTGCGCGCGATCAACCTATTGACTGTTATTATACCTGAACTAGTTGTTGTTTTCGACACGTCTAATCCTACCCGTAGCATGGCGTCTCTGACACGTTCAGACCCAATAAGCTTGTTCTTTACGAGATTTGTGATCAGCGCCTCGTTAGTCTCCCCAGAACTCCGCCAAGCCATGCTGAAAGCTCTACTCTGTACCTCGATATGGCGGTGACTGGTGGAAAGAGAGGGCCCGCGTATGCGGTTGAGCTTAGTTAGGAACGGCACCGTGAGTAGAGATGTTTTAGGAGAGCAAGGGGAAAGGATACTATAGTCAAGTAGATATGTACTCATGTGTATTGTTGACCACCATGAAGCTCCAGGCTAACGCGATTATGACTGTCAAGAGCTCATGGTGCATGCATAGAGTACATGTGGCAAGCGCGCCCAGGTGAGGAGCTCGTGGAGCTGTCAATGAGGGGTGTGATGTAAGGGACGCGACATGCTTGATCCCTGCTATCGATAAGACGACCCTTGTCGCGCCAAAAGTCCAGAGAAATTTCGCGTCGCATTCGACCAACCCTCACGCACAACCGCCATGGCCCCACCCGCGACAAAACGAAGGAAGCTCGAGCACAGCGACTCGGAAGCCGAGAGCGAAGGGAGCTTTGCTGACTTTGGTGAGGCCGACACTGGAGCCGCGCTGGACGCAAGCGACGCCGAAGATGCAACCGCCCAGAGCGGAGACGACATGGACGGCGTGGAAGCCGCCGAAGATGGCGAGGACGACGAGAGCATGAGCGAGGATGAGGAAAATAGCTTGGAGGAAGAGGCAGATGTTCATCCGAGCAGAAAGCAGACCCCCGCTGGCAAAGCGACGAGCGCAGCGAAGCCACCCAAGAGACCTGCGCCGAGCCTCCAGGACGGCGTATACACGGCCGAGTCCTTCAAGTCAAACATGTTCAAGCTCCAGCTGGATGACCTGTTGGATCAGGTCAAGCTAAAGTACGGCAAGAGAGAAGCTCTTGCAGAGAACGCAATGCGAGCCCTCAAGACCATCATTGAGCAGATACCCAGCCGCGATCCACTACCGGTTCGTTACAGAAGAGTTGAGTGGAAGCAACATGAGCTGATGATACGCAGATCGCTGAAGCCGAGAAAGCCCTCAAGGCAGCCGGTGTCGCAGTTCCCTTCCCCACTCCCCGCCCGCCAAAAGACGCCTTGTATAAGCTGCAGTATGAACGACCTGCGAACATCAATGCGACCGGCAGTTACCCGCTCAAGACTGCGACTCGACACGAAGACGTCTTCTCCGTCGATCTGGTAGTCACAATGCCGAAGAGCATCTTCACCGACAAGGACTATTTGAACCACCGATACTTCTACAAGCGCTCCTACTATCTGGCTTGTTTGGCTGCTGGGATCAAGTCTTCGAAAGAGCACAAGTTCAAACTGTCTTTCGGCACTCTGAATGGAAACCAGCTCCAACCCATTTTGACTGTACGTCCGAGCGGGAATGGGGATGCTGATGACTTCTCGAGCTCCAAATGCCATATCAACATCTTGGTCGCATTGCCAGAAAACACCTTTGCGCCAAGTAAACTTTTGCCCAACTCGAACTGCGTGCGCCCCAAGGGCAACGATGACGAAGTGTCCGGCAAGGCTCTTACAGCGACGCCATTCTACAACAACACTCTACAGTCGGATACCAACGTCACAGCCTACCTCAAGCTTCTCCACGGTACCGCATCGAGGGCTGAAGCGTTCAAGGATGCTTGTATACTTGGTCGTATTTGGCTGAAGCAGCGTGGTTTTGCCAGTCAGCTTCGCAAGGGGGGATTTGGCAATTTCGAATGGGCTGCAATAATGGCTATTCTCTTGCAGCCAAATGCCGGAACTGGCGCTCAAACCGTTTCTTCTGGTTTCAGTAGCTATCAACTCTTCAAGTCGACACTGCAGTTCTTGTCGAGAGGCGATCTTACCAAGAAACCATTCATCTTCCAGGCAACCAACATTACTATACCAAAGACAGAGACTTCGCCTGTCGTGTTTGACGGGCCGCGAGGACAGAACGTCCTTTTCAAGATGACCCCATGGTCCTACTCGCGCTTGCGATCTGAAGCCAAAGCAACTTTAGACATGTTGAGCGATTCTGTGTTCGATCACTTTGACGCTGCCTTTATTCTGAAGACAGAGTTGTTGAAGTACCGTTACGACGCCACACTCGAAATCCCCTTCGCGTCGCTTGGATTTGATACAGCAGGCGAGGAATACGACCAACGTATTACCGAGACTTGCAGGAAAATCAACAGTACCCTGACCCGCGCTCTTGGCGACCGTATCACAGCTCTGTCTTTTACTATGCCTGTAGAGGAATTCTGGTCCATATCATCGCGACGCCCGCAAGAAAAGCAAAGCAAGAGCATACTTGTAAACTTCGCTACGGATCCTGCAAACGCCACTCGTACCGTTGATCATGGCCCTTCCGCAGAGAACAAGCAGGAAGCTGCTTCCTTCCGCAGATTCTGGGGCGAGAAGGCGGAGCTCAGGCGCTTCAAGGATGGTAGCATTCTCGAGAGTGTTGTTTGGTCCGTCAAAGACACATCAGCTTCGGTGATGGAACAGATTGTGCTTTACATCTTAGGTAAGCATGTGGGCGACAAAGTGGCAGAGTCAGCCAGGTTCTCAAGCGATGCGTTCGGCCGCCTTATACCGGCTGGTCAGATGCAGGGACAGTCCGGAACGGCGCCATTCTTACCCATTATGAACGCTTTCAGTGCAATGGAGAAGGACATCCGGGACTTGGAAGAGCTCCCGCTTCGACTTCGTCATCTGAGAGTTGCGGACCCGCAATTACGTTATTCATCCATCGATGTTCCATCCCCAGGCCACACTCCCGCCTCAGTTGTACTACAATTTGAAGGTTCTGGACGCTGGCCGGATGACCTTTGTGCCATACAGCGGACCAAGATCGCTTTCCTGCTCAGGCTAGCTGAGCTTTTGTCAAAGCTCGAAGCCGGCTACGTCGCTCGTGTTGGCATGGAGAACCCGTCACAGCCAGCTCAGAACCAGGCGTTCCTTGATGTCACTGTGGTTGCGGGTTTCACGTTCCGAATCCGTATCTATCACGACCGTGAGCCTACTCTGTTCGATCGTCAAATCAAGGATAAGTCGCTGGATGGCGTATCGAGAGAGTCCGCGGCTACATCCCTGGCATTGTACAAGCGCGAGTTCGTACAGGCGCCTCTACATTCGCAAGTCCTACAAACCCTATGTACCCGATTCCTAGCCCTTTCCCCAGCGATACGGTTGACGAAGAAGTGGTTCGCGTCGCACCTCCTCGCCCCACACTTTTCACCTGAACTTATTGAGCTTCTCGTCATTCGCACGTTCCTACAACCATACCCTTGGCCCGTACCTTCAACCGCAACCACCGGTTTCCTACGAACATTGTCATGGATCAGTCGATGGGACTGGAGACATGTCCCGCTCATTGTAGACTTCTCAACAACATTCTCTGCAAATCCTGCAGATCTGGAGGACACCACATCCAAAGGCATGAAGTCTGAAGATCTCGACCGGTTGCGGACACGATTCGAAGCGTGGCGTCGCATAGATCCCGCTATGAACCGCGTCGTGCTCTTCGCTGCGACCAATCTAGACGAAGAGGGTACAACTTGGACAAACAAAGCAAAGCCCGAGAAGGTCGTTGCTGCGCGCTTGACCGCATTGGCGAAGGCCGCTACACAGGCTGTTCGTGCGGACGAAGAACGTCTGCTGGTGCACATCAACAACATAGATGCTGCTAAGATGCAAGAGGCTCTGAACCCAGGATTGCTCTTCACGCCTGGTGTCTCCGACTTCGATATAGTCATAACTGTATCATCAAAGTACACTCTCAGACCAACAAAATCTACCAAGAGCACACCCAAATTCAAGAATCTCGACCTTCAAAAGGCAACATCAAGTTTATCGCCGGCCGCAACACCACTTCCACAGCTTTTTGCACAAGATCTGTTAGATGTCTATGGCGATGCTGTGTTATGGTTCTGGGACCCGGAGACACTGGACAAAATTGTCGGATTATGGAATCCGATAGCCACCGCACAGAGAGGTTGGAAGATCAAAGCTGGATGGAACAGCGTGCCAGTCACTGGAAAGAAGGATACCGTTGAGATCAAAGTAAATTCAGAGGTCATTGTGCATGAGATTAAGCGACTAGGTGGGGAATTGGTTAAGAGCATTGACGTCAAGAGCTAGTGTGTTGTAGGTAATCAGAGAATAGGAGCTTCTATCACAAGGTTCTCAGAGAGACAATGAAACGGATTCAGTACCCAGTTCACTGACGTTCTCAAACATAACATCAGCAGCGCGTTATGTATCTGGTGTACTCAACAATGATGTGGCTCAGTAGCCAAGACGCGCGTTTTGGCAGGATCGAAGGATGAGCATGCCAAATGCACAATACCGCACCTCTGAAATCCGTTCCCCAATTCGGTCCTGACTAGTTTGTTCCGAAAATAACGGAGAAACGGCAACGAAAGATAGAGATCTAGCATGAAAATGCTGAGATGCATGGAGCGTGTTCGACCCTGACGCCTTCTCGTTACTGTCACAAGCGTACATACGAAGTATAACCGTTCGGTCGACATGACAAGTCTACCAAACTCTTCTTAGCATGACATGTCGCTATTCCCGCTCTCAGGCCCGCAGTTCCACTCCACAACGCCCAAAGTAGTTAAAGTATTGTCCAGACTGCCAAGGGTTATGAACGCGGTACCCTCAACACTATCTCAGGTACACGTGACAAGGGTCATAGCGTAGACTCTTGTCATATAAATCCTATGGGTTTCGGCCGATGTCACGTGTCTACTTTGCTGCATTCAGCCTGGAGGACTTCGCTTAGCTTGGAGTATCCGCCTCCTTCGTCTCTGTTGGTCTGTGCGTGCTTACTCGGTATATGCTGCATCTGGTAAAGGCACTAGTTGGCGCCTGGTTCACAGTGAATAGAAGGGAATATAAGATGGAAGGTATGGTAGTGAAATATACTCAACAATATGTTTCCTCATGTTTTGTCAAGTGGCCTGCGGGCTTGTACTGAAGAGGAATGGATAAAGACTACACTTGTAACGCCTCTCATTTCCTGTGTTGGCAGAGAAGAGCAGGGCTTGAAAAGATATCTGGGGATCAAGTATGGCAAGGTGGGGGATTGGCTTGCAGTGCCTGAGCTTGTTGCTGAGTATGGGGAGAGAATGGTTGATGCTACAGAGTTCGGGTAAGTCACTTCTGTTCCACTCATCTCATCCTTCAAGTAGCGTACTTACAACACTAGACCTCGTGCGCCAGCAATGGACGGTTGCGCATTCGAACAGTCTACCCTGATCCAATGTGCTATCGGCACTGGCCCTGAGATTCCCATGTCCAGCACTGAGTGCCTCAACCTCAACATTACTGCTCCATCCCTTCCCAGTGGTATGAGTATTGCCATCCCGGTGATGGTCTTCGTACATGGCGGTGGATTCATCATGGGCGCAAACTCCTGGCCGCAGTACGATCCAGCGCGTCTAGTCAGAATGAGCGCAAACCTTGGCACCCCAGTTATCGTCGTCAACGTGAACTACCGTCTAGGTGCCCCAGGAAACCTGACGAGCGAGGAATTGAGGAAAGCTGGATACCCTGGGAATAACAGTTTGAGGGATCAAAGATGTGCGTTGCAGTGGGTTAGAAAGCACATCGGTGCATTCGGAGGTGACGCGGATAACGTTACCTTATTTGGTGAGAGCGCTGGTGCTGGTATGTTGTTGTTTCCTTTGTTGTCCACTTTTGTGGTACTTCAGTGGGCTGTAACAGAGCTAACCAGGCAAACAGTCTCGGTTTTGCATCAATTGAGCTCCAAAGAGCCGTTGTTCAGACGTGCGATAAGCATGTCGGGAACACCGATCATGCTCAAGCCACTATCACCGTCTGTTGCTGAAAGATCATATAACGCCATCGTGCAAAAACTAGGCCTCACGCACCTTTCGACCCACGAACGTATCAATAGTCTTATCGCCATGAGCCCGGAGGAACTTGTTGAAAAGATTCCAATGGATATGCCACTCCTACCTTACATCGATGGCGATGTTGTCTCAGAAGCAGCCACATTCGCGCAACTTTCGACCGATACGATCCTGAGTCTGAACAACAGCTGGTGCGAAGAGTTGCTGATAGGATCATGTGCTCATGATGGCAATGTCTTCTTCTTCATGGGCCTTCCAAATGATGGGATGGCGTCGGCGATCCATTCATCCTTCTCTCGCAATCTTCCTACGTCTGTCGCCCAAGCCGTCTTATCAGCATATGGTGTTACACCTTCAACCCCTGACGATGAGGCCATGTCCTCCATCGTCAACTTAGCGACAAACATTGCGTACCGTCTCCCTGCAAAGTACTACGCTCGCGCATTCAAAGGAAAGGTTTCCTCCTACTTCTTCACTGAGCCAAATCCTTGGCAAGGCAGGTTCGAAGGAAAAAGTACGCATATGTTGGATGCGGCGTTCTTGTTCCAAAACTTCGAAGAAAACCTTCCTGTTGAGGCGAAGAAGACGGCTCGAAGATTAGCTGAGGACTTCATAACTTTTGTGCATGGACAGGCTGGTAGTGCATGGGCAGAAGGAAGGACCAAGGTCTATGGGCCAGAAATTGAGGAAGGAAATAAATTGGAGAATGTCGATCTAGACTGTCTGAGCGCGGCGTGGGACATGTTCGTTTCCGGTAAGTAGATTGGTGGGCATGTGCATAGTGACTTTGGCTCGACGCTTCCAAGATCATTCTGCGCTCTCACTAACCAAGCATATCCATTGGAAAAAATGTGCAATCTCACTGTTAGCAAAGTCGTGTTTCTCGCCGAGGAATGTTCACGTGTAGATATCACCCAAGATGCTCATCGGTCGGAAGTCCCCGAGCACCTTCACCCCCGCACGCTTCATGCAGTTTAGTGCGGGGTAACCTGTATCTGTCTACAACTCCCGGCGTGCTTCATGTGGGGTCTTCGCGACCCATCTCCACGCCCCATGGCCACAACCACGATGATGCCTGCCGTGCAGCTTAGCCGGAGGATGCGTCCGATCGGCAAAGACGCGAGCTTGGAGCTAGAGTCACCGGAACGACATATAGTACCTTTTACTTGCAAATCCTAGAGTTACCTTCGCAACTCGCATCATATCTGGAATAAACGGAGTAAAAGGATAATAACAAACATGTCAAAACCGGTGGCTATCGTAACAGGTGCAGGCTCCGGCATCGGCGAAGCAGTAGCAACCCACCTGTACAGCAAAGGCTACAAAGTCGTCATCGCAGACCTGAATCCATCATCAGGCGAACGTGTAGCCGCAAGCCTTGGCTCCGACGCGATTTTCCACCAAACCGATGTTTCCTCCTATAAATCGCAAGCACAGCTCTTCAAGCGCGCTTACGAATGGGGCGGTGACCGTCTGGACTTTTGCCATGCAAATGCCGGTATCGACGATAGACAGAACATCTTTGAGGATATGGACAAGGAAGAGGTGGATGAAGAAGGTCTGGTGAAGAAGTTGAATACGAAGACTATGGAGGTCAACCTCGAGGGCGTGATGCAGGGATTGTGGCTGTTCAAGTATTATGTTAGAAGAAGCAAGGAGGCAGGTGGTGGGAAGGGCAAATTTGTCGCCACGAGTAGTGCGGCCGGTTTATAGTAAGTACTTCTTCTCCTGGTGCTTGTGTGTTGAGACCGAGCACAAGACTAACGAGAGCCCAAGTTCCATGATACAATGCCCCCAGTACACAGCCAGCAAGTATGGCGTGGTAGGTCTGTGCCGCGCCTCTGGACCCGTATTTGTCAAGGAGGGCATCACAGTTAACGCAATCTGCCCAGCCTTTATTCCAACAAATCTCTGTCCTCCAGAAGTTGCAAAGCGCTGGCCTAAAGAGCACATTACGCCTTTGTCAACTGTGAACAAGGCTATTGATGCTTTTTTAGCAGATGACACATTGACCGGCCAGGCTGTAGAGTTGTCTCAAGAGAATATCTATTTTAGGCAGCCGGTCGATTATCCGAACGACAGCCAGCGGTGGATTGGCGAGGAGAGTGATAAGATCTGGAATTTAGGCTACCAGGAACCACCAAAGAGGCAAGGATACTGAGAAAGATACAGCAAGTAGTACTTTTACGATGATCAAAACTCCTCTTCAATAATCCAATCCATCTCTTTCTACTCTCTCGCTCTCCGCTCTCATAACCTTGGCATGCGCCTCACTCCTAGGCCGGATATCACAATGGAATGGCTCTGGCACACTAAAGAACCCGGGCTCCATCTTTGTGTTGACATGTACTTCTTTGCCTTCTTTTCCAAGCTTCTTAGTAAGATTGAACCCCCAAAGTACCCGGGACACGTTGATGAAAAGTGAACGTTCGGCGACGTGCACGCCTGGACATGAGCGTCGTCCTGCGCCATAGGCGAAGTGGTCACGCTCTGAAGGATCGGCAGTATTCATGTAGTGTGCTGCAGATGCAGTATGGTTTAGGTAGCGAGAGGGATCGAAAGCTGAGGGGTTGGGCCAGAGGTCCGGGTCGTTGTGAATTGCCCTGTAACGATCAGTAAAATCTTCATCTCAGGATGCCAACAAGTAAAGTGAAGAGACAGAGAGTCATACCACCAGTTCAGCACTACAATACTTCCCTTGGGAATGAACCAGCCCTCGTACCAGTCATCATCGCTAGTCGCATGCGGCATTCCAAATTTGTTCACTGGTCTCCACCTCAATACTTCCTTAATCACACCTCTCACATAGGGCAAATTCTCCTCATCCTCCCACGTCGGCAATCTGTCCTTGCCAACCACACGATCCAACTCTTCCTGTGCCTTCTTTTGCGCCTCAGGGAATAAAACCATAGAAAGGACAAAGTTGTTCAGTGTCGTACCTGTAGTTTCAGACCCGGCTTCAATCAGCCCACCACACGTGTACGCTGCAGCCAGCTCATCGATGCCCGACTTCTCGGGTCCGTTTAGGTAAAATGTCTTTGTGAAGCAATCTTTTGCTACTCCGGCATCCGTGTCCTTCTTGAGCTTGTTCCAGAGATCAAGGTACACTTGGCTATCCTGTTCATGGAGCTTCTGGCCGTGTATTCTCCAATTCCCGAACAGCCATTGCGGTAAGGACGCTAGCGCAGGAAACGAATCAATGGCCCATGCTCCTGGTGCAGTATTTCTAGTGAAGCGCTCCAGCACGTCGTAAATGCGTTTTATGAGTGGATCGTCCCAACTGGGTATGCGATAACCATATGTGACCAGCATTATGACGCTGGCGGAGTAGCGCCTGTTGATGGACATGAAATCGTTGGGATCTTGCATCAATTGTTTTAACAGAACTTTGCTCTCAAAGTCTTGAACAGGTTGGTAATTGATACTTGCGTTGAGATTGAGGAGCGCGTGGCTATGTTTTCGGATGCTGCGCCACCTGGGTCCATATTGCATGAACAATTGGCGTCGGCCTGCGGATAAGACATCTTGTGCCATGGGTGCAGGGGCTCGCGAGGAATAGATGTTCGATTTCTTATCCATCAAGTCTTTGACGGCCTTTGGTGAAGATAGCCATATGTAGTCTGTTCCGCCAATCTTGGTGTGAAATACATGGCCATATTGTTTGCGCCATGCGACGACTTTATCACGCACAGCTTCCGTATCTGCGAGCTCAAAGAGAGAACCGACGAATGGGTGCCCTTTGGGGCCTGGTGGTAGATGTCGACGCCGAGAATCCTACAGGTGAGGTCAGTAGAGATACGAGACGGGCTATGGGATGAACAGCGTTACCTTAATAGCGTTCGGCACAACAATGAAGTATACCGTCAACAAGAGTAGTATTGGTGTTGTAGTGATTAGCCCTAGTTTGAGGACAAAGGATGATCCCCAAGATGCCTGAACGATACCGAGGATGGACATGGCCGATGCTCGATATGTGGAGATGAAAAGCTCAGTCACTACGAATTCTGACTGTTCAAAGATCAACTTCAACCTATGATAGTTCAGCTCTACTTGTAAAAAAAAAAACTTGAAGTCTTTCAATCTTTACGGTAGCTCTTGCTGATGCCGTATCATACCAAGCGTTGGGGTATAGTCGTGGGCGTTGCAGCTTCCCCGCAAATGCCCCACAAACCGATGTACCCCAGGATACACCAGTACGGCACTAGTGGAATGAAGTCGGCAATGAAGATATGAGGTTAGGGTTGAGTAGAAAAACATGGACAGTAAAGAAACCCGAGCGACACGAAGGCTTCACAGTCTCG
Source organism: Alternaria burnsii (assembly GCF_013036055.1). Lineage (NCBI taxonomy): Eukaryota > Fungi > Ascomycota > Dothideomycetes > Pleosporales > Pleosporaceae > Alternaria > Alternaria burnsii. Next base: position 2,116,242 of record NW_024066107.1, on the reverse strand, counting down.
ACACTTGCCGACCATGCCGTTAGATCGCGACGCATCCGGGTTGACATTCGTTCACCACCCCTCCGGTCAGCGAACTCACTACATCCTCGACGACTTTACCGATCCTTGGCAAACCCGAGAGACAATCTTGATACAACATGGTTTTGGGCGGCATGCCGCGTTCTGGTACCATTGGGTCCCAATCTTATCTCGCCAATACCGTGTCATACGACGCGATTTGAGAGGCCACGGACACTCTAGTTATCCAAAGGACACAGCAAAGTATGACTATACTGTAGATTCAATCTTGGGGGAAATCCTCGACACGCTCGACCAACTCAGCGTGGAGAAGGTGCATCTCCTTGGCGAGTCAACTGGAGGTATGCTGGGCGAGATATTCGCAGCCAAACATCCCGAGAGAGTTTTGAGCTTGACAGTATGCTCAACACCTATCCATTTGCCGCCACAAGCTCTACAACTCTTCGCGTTCGGTAAGAAGAATTGGCCGGCGGCATGCAGGGAGCTTGGATCGCGGGGTTGGGCGGAGGCCTTGTCGCGAGTTCCTGGCACAATTCCGGTTTCGGATCCGCACTATCTTGCGTGGTATCTGGAACAAATTGCTGTTAGTGATGGTGAGGGGTTGGCTCAGTATGCGGAGTTCCTGTCAACACTGGACGCGAGACCGTGGTTGAGGGAGATCAAAGTACCAACATTGATCTTATCGCCAACGCAGAGTGCTGCTGTGAAAGTACAAGACATGGAGATTTTGGCTGAGACAATCCAAGGAAGTAAGTTGGTGCTCATCGAGGGCCCGGGCCATGAGATATATGTCAGTCAGGCAGAGACATGTCAGGAAGCATTCCTCGCTTTCTTGAGGGATGTGAGTAGACAAGGTACTGAAAAAGCAAGTCAGCATGACTAATGGTTGTGACCTTTCATTATTGAATGCTGCCTGTGCCATGTACAGACGTATTCACTGGTATCGCTTCAATCCGGTTCCAAATACATAATAAAACAATGCCCGCCCATTGTCTGCACGAAACGCCGCCAATGCAACCATGAGTGGGTTTTAACCTGTACGCTCCCAATGCGCCGCTATGCAATTATCATACGATGTGTGAAGCCGACAACGCGAGTAATGGATGTGATGTGTGCTACACACCGGGGTTGGTGGTGGGGCGTGTTGCAGTTCATGCTTCTAATCGTTCCCGTTCCCGCCGTCCATTCATATCCAAGGCCATCTTTTTACTGAACTCGTAGCAGCTAATCATGATAGCGCATGCAGGCGCGATCTTGAGACATCTGGCTGCCCAGCCCTTGAACAGACCCGGCATGCCTTGTTCGCGATAGATGTGCGCGAGGAAGCGTGGCATGGATTGGTCTTCTGGCCGTGTTGAGTTTGCGATGTCCTTTGCAGTGTCGCCCATGTGCCGCGCAACTTGTTGGCGTGTCTTTCCAACATCAAATGGTGTGGTGATGAAAGCAGCAACTGCTCCTGACGTAGCACCAGCGATGAAGCTGTCGACCAATGTATCTCTATGGTTCTCTTGGCTTCTTGACCTGCTTCTTCTCCGTACTCTCTCCTCGCCTCGGCCCATGCGGAATTCGAAACCATCGTTCCTGGCCTCCCTTCTTCCTCGTTGGTCTGTCAAAACGTTTCTTGTGGCTTCGTAACCCCACCAGTACATGGCGGAGAAGGGTACATCGCGCCAGAGGGTCAACGTGAGGCCTCTCCATAAACTGGAGACACCCTGGCTGCCGACCATTTCTCTGAGCCCGTCCATTGTATCGCGGAAGTGCCCAGCGGCGGTGGCAGTAGAATTTGCTGCCTGCATTCGTGTTCGGAATATTTCGATGGGACCCACTGCTACGGCAGCAAGAACTCGCGCAGTGGCTCCTGCCACTAATGGTATGTACGCATCGGAAACCGTTTGTCGCAAAGGTGAGGCTTGCGCTGTTCGCAGCCAGTCGTATCCGGCAAAGTAGATGACGTTTGCAGGCACTGCCATGACTAGAGTCGGTGACAGTCCTCTCCAGAGTGTCCGCGGGCCCTCGTTCTGGGCAATCTTGCGCAGACCGTCCCATGTGCTATTTATGGTTTTGCGTTCGACCTCCTCCACGGCACAGCTCAAATCGGCGGGGTTTATGGGCGCCATGGTCGGCCCCGCTACGCAGAAGGGTGCCTTGTTGTTCATCCAAAAAACCTCTCTGCAGCACGACGAGATGCCGAGATTGGGTGGTAGATCGCGGAATTGTGTGAGTGTCGGGCCATTGAATCCGCGTGGGCGTGGCGAGGTGGTCGGGACGGTTTCTTGCGATTGCAGTCGTACGCGGACGACGTCGAGAGGGGTGACTTGCTGGTGTCAGTTCTGGCATGGCAGACAAGTGCGTAGATGCGACATACCCAGCAACGACGTGAGGACACTACCCGAGACGGCAGACATCATTTTTTGGCCGAGCGACACTTCGCCCACGCCGGTCGGATCCGCTGCCTCGGCTCGCTGCGTGGCCATCGCCATGTTGCCTACTTTGGGAGTGGCAGCAGGGAGGTGGGGGATAGCCTCGAGGCGGTGCGAGGGGTCTTGTCAGAGGGCTGGATGCGCAAAAAGGGCGTTGTGCGCATTGTCTTCTGGAGTGATGGGCGTGTATAAGTGGTGACGAAGGCGACGGGAAGCTTTGACGCAACGACTTAATTATCGGAGCTACACTTTTTGGCGCGTCATTCCCGCGCCGCCCACGTTGGATGATTGGCCCCTCACGCCGATTGTCAGAGACAAAAGGGCGTCGGCTTATCAGATGGCGCACTGCGCGAGGCTAGAACATGGATCGAGTGGCGCCCGTCATCGCCCTGCCGCAACTTCACAGGTCCCGTCATGCACGCCTAATCACTGCGGGCACCGGAACTTTCTCTAGAGTCACACGTCGATTGAATTCGTATCCTTACTAAAAGCCCGTTGCTAGCCTCTGCATTGGACCCTGTTCTCGTCCACATCCTGCGACTTCGGACATACCGCGTCTAACCGATACCCAAGGCCATGGACCCTCAAGACGTTCCCACCAACACCGAGGCCGAGCTCGAGTCTTTCCGCCAGAAATGGAGGGAAGAAGTGACTGCCAGGTCAAAGGGCAAGGCGCCTGCCTCGTCTGCGTCGGTCAACAACACCGCTACTTCATCCTCAACGAGCAAATCTCATGCAAACAAAAGCAATGCGCCTGATGTGCAGCATCACACTCGTGCTCGGAGCCTAAGCCTAGAAGGCGGTGACGAAGTCAACTCCTATACCTACCATAATCTGGGCGAGAAGCAGCATGGCCGGAGACTTGATGAAACGAGCGCTCAGACCGCTGCCGCAATTACTGAAGAGGCCGAACCGACGTCTGCTCTAGAACATTATGAAAAAGCCGTAGAAAAGGAAAGTCAAGGTAGTCTGGGTGACAGTGTAGATCTGTACAGAAAAGCATTCAAGGTGCGTTGACTTCAATGTCACCATAAACTATCGACTGATGTTGGTAGCTCGATTCTGGCGTTCAAGAGACGTACAAAGCGAAGCACTTCCCGCCCTCATATTTCAAGAAACTCAAAGCTGCACAAGCAGCAAGCGCTTCAGTTCCATCGTCAACAACACCAGCATCGTCCCACCCTATACCCAAACCCCAAGACCCCAACCCATCCAATGCCTCAGCCACAGTGCCCAATACTGCCCACCACTCCCTACATGGTCTCTCTCCCACGTACCAAAGCCTGATCAACGAATACGCCAGCACTTCTATTCTCGGTGAGCTAGCACCAACCGACCTAAGCCCCGCGCCTCCATGTCCGATATCCAGTATTCCAGAAGAGATTGTTGTCGAGATATTGGAGCAACTCGCCATACAAGACATTGCGTCATTCGCTCGCCTGGCCCAAGTGTGTAAACGCCTGGCTTACCTCGTGACCACCGAAGACCGTGTTTGGAAACGTTTAGCTCTAGGGCCCGAATATGGCTTCGCGTCCATGCACTACACATGGTCGTGTCAAGTTGGCGGGAAACCGCTCAATGACGACGACATGGGCGGAATCACTCTAGGTGCCGCAAATCTTGACCTCTCTGATACCGAAGACATCGAAGCCGCAGCCGAATCACTCTCTCCAGCAGCACTGACCCAGCTTCTCGTCCCAACACCATACCCCACTTACCGCACACTCTTTCGACAACGCCCTCGCATTCGGTTCAACGGCTGCTACATCAGTACGGTCAACTATACGCGTCCGGGTCAAGCACTACCCACAACATCATCCTGGAACTCGCCTATCCATATTGTAACTTACTTCCGCTACCTGCGCTTTCTGCGCGACGGGACATGCATTTCTCTGCTCACCACAACCGAGCCCGCCGATGTGGTTCCCTACTTGTATGTCGAACACATTCACAAGAACCATCACAACCTGCCCAGTGCACCAATGAAAGATGCCGTGTTAGGCCGCTGGCGCATGAGCGGTCCGGAGCCTGGCAGCGAGGAACAGGAGGGCACGCTGCATATTGAGAAACCAGGCGCCACACCAAAGTACATGTACAAGATGGCACTGAGTTTCGGCAATGCAGGGCGAGGAGCTAAGAACAACAAACTTGTTTGGCAAGGGTACTGGAGTTACAACCGGTTGACGGATGACTGGGCCGAGTTTGGATTGAAGAACGATCGTGCCTTCTACTTTAGCAGGGTAAAGAGCTATGGCATGAGCTGGGGCGAGAGGGGCATTAAGGAGTCGTAACGAGCGTGAAGGAGCAACCTAAATATCCTTGGTCGAATTCACTGCATCGTCTCATGTCGATCGAAAATTCTTAGGTGCGCTCAAGACTTGCGAACAAGATGCTTGTTCGATTCATCATTTTTGCATTATTCATGGACATTTGCGTCTGCGACATGGCGTAGCATAGTTGTCTCTGTCTTGGTATACACTCTCTCTTCTGCTCTGGTGTCTTTACCGTCTGGGCATTCCGCGGCCGCGTCCCCTTCCTCCACCCAGCGCCCTCTGTGCAGCGCCAGGCGGTAGTGGCCTGTTGGGGGCTTGTGGTTGCTGTGACTCCTGGTTCTCTGTATATTGTTAGCATTGTTTTGCCCTGGAATGTCATCTCACATACTGATTGTCTCGTCAACGCTCAGGATCAAGCATGCCGCCTCCGTTGCTGCCTGCAGAGCGTTGACCTTGACCAGACTAGGCTCCCAGACGAACCTCTCCATGTTGTTCGCTATGCTCTCTGTTGTAAAGTCGACACCAGCCCAGATGTTGCCCTTCTTGTGTTCTACGCGGAGTCGGTTGAGAATGTCCGTCGCGTCGACACCGGCGTTATCGCAGAGCTGCCTAGGAATGACCTCAAGGGCCTTTGCAAACGCCTTGATAATAGGTTGTTGCTTATGCGGGATGTTCTTGTCGGCGTAGTTGTGTAGGTATGAGGAGATCTCCATCTCGACGGCACCACCTCCGGCAACAATGTTCCTGTTCTTGATCGCACGCTTGACAATCATGATTGCATCGTGCAAGCTTCGCTCGACCTCGGCGATGAACTGCTCTGCACCGCCACGAAGCACCAATGTGCAAGTCTTGGCCTCCGGGCAGCCCTCGAAGAAGTTGAAGCGCTCGCCACCAATTTGTCGCTCCTCAAACGATTCGCAGGTTCCGAGGTGCTTGCTCTGAATATCAGAGCAGGTGGATTGAAGGCTCGCGCCTGTTGCGCGGCATACGCGGTCGAGATCGTCTGCCGCTACGCGTCCAGCACAGAAGATGTCGCGGTCCGCGAAGTACTGTGTCGCCAAATCTCCAATAGGAAGCTTGCTCAGGACAACCTTGGCACCCGTCTTGTATAGCGCCTCCATCTTGTTGTAGATAATCTGCCACTCTGCATCGACAATCGCCTGATATTCCGAGACCTGCTCTACCCGTACCTCAGCGTTGTCCTTCTCACTCTTCAGCTCAAGTTCGACGTTCAGGCACACGATCTTCGGCTGCTTGAAAGTCTTCGGTTGTTGCTCGAAACCGGCGTATGAGAAGGTCTTCTTGAATGCGACACCATTGACAAAAAGCGAATCCTGGAGCGCACCACCAGTAATCTTCTTTACTCCGATGAGCTTCTCGTTCAGCTCGTCCTGGTCGAGCGAGAGTACAGCGTCTACGACCATCTTGGTGAAGAAGTCGGCATTCCTGTGAATCAGCTTGCTGCTCATGGCGGTCGCGGCAAGTTTCTGGAGAGTATCCCGCTGGTTGCCCTCGGCAGTGTCTACGGCGATTTCCATAATCTTGTTGACAGCAAGATGCGAAGCTCTCCGGAGGCCTTTCATGATAGTCTGGCTACTGACTCCCTGCTCGACAAAGTCCTTGATCTCCTTCAGTATCTCTCCTGCAATAACCACGACGGAAGTGGTACCATCGCCCACTTCGGCATCTTGCGATCGTGCGATGTCGGTGAGAACGCGGGCGGCGGGGTGGACGATATCAAGGAGCTGTGTACAGTTAGACCCGCTAGAAAAGCTGGAATTTTGCAGTAGGCTCTACCTTCATGACCGTGGCACCATCGTTGGTGATTGTCTGCCTGCCATTCTCATCGACCATGAGTAGATCACCGCCATATGGTCCGAGTGTTCCCTTGATCGTGGCCTGTACAGCAAGGCAAGCGTTGATGTTTGATATTACCTGACCGCGGCCCTGTGACTGATCGGTACCTGAGACTGTTAGCGATGTATGTATCAAAAAGTGTCGAGGCACCTACCCTCCCGCAACACCACAATCGTCGGTGTTTGACCGCCGAACGACATGCTGTCTGATTAGAGAAATACAAAGACTCGGGCCCAGATTGTGGAAGCTTTGAAATTCAAATAAAGCTGGTGGTGTGTTGTGAGGGGCACGGTGAGCTATGCGCAGCTGTATGCGGGGATCAAACAAACGCGTCCCATGAATTTTCCCTATCTCCAGAGCACGACCCTTTGCCAAGCCGGAGGTCCGTGCGTAAGTTTCCCGACTTCTGTTGGCAACATTCGCTCGGCATTCTACAGTCCTTCCATGCATTGTACCACAATTACGTCGTCGCGTATCCCAGAAGCTCCCAACCTAAACACTTGTCGTCGACACATTCGAACGATCAATTCCGTGCTGCATAGTGACATTGACACGGCACATATGACCTCGTGACCGCTTCGTCTCCCAGGGTTGATTGCCAATACGATCTGAACCTATCGCAGAACTTTGCCATTATTCCCGACTGCATCTCGAGCTCTCTCGTAAGCGTTCATATTACGAGCATGCCGGCCAAGACATCTGCCAAGAAGGTCAGGCCATGTAGTGCCTACGATATCCGCGTAGTACTGACATCTGTATAGATGGCACCCACACCCAAGACAACGGAGGATATCTGCCTACGTCGCCTAGAACGCCGTTCAAAAGAGAGTGTAGAGAAGCAGATTTCGCTTGCCGAAACCATATCACCCTTGGACACCTACCCACCTTTACTACGTATCCCGTCTGAGATTCGGAGGGAGATTTTCCGATATGTCTTACCATCATCAAACAAGCGATTTATTCTCTACACCGATTGCGACGCACGATCCATCAGCAGGAAATGGAACAAGAATTGCCGCCCTCACCCTGACAGACACTTAAGTCTGGATGTTTTACGAACGAATCGCCTGATCTATCACGAATGCCTGCAAATCATATACTCGGAGAACCAGTTCCATTTCTATGCATTCAACTATTTGCCTGTTCTGGATTTTATACGCCATCTAAGCCCTGAAGCCAAAAACCAAGTCCGCAATGTGCGGCTCACACCTTTGACGGATAAGCAGGATGATCCGCCAGCGTCGCACGATGTATTCTGTACCGTCATGCATGACTCTTTACCTGGACTCAGTCAACTACAGGCAGATCCAGTAGTCTTCTTCTAGGAAAACGGCCGGTTTTCCTTGATTCTTTGTTACTACTACCAGCCAGCTGGGAGGCATCCGCAGTTAATTCTTCTAGTGGACTCTAGCTTCCTGCATTATTGTATACGCCTTGCAGACGCATTACATGTCTATTCAAAGGCGTGATAGCCTTTGTAGAAGCCTTCCCCATTGTCGCATCCAAGTACATAGGCGAATTCACGAGGACATGCTCTCGCGTTCATAGCGCATCTATGAGCTACAGATCGACTTTATCGTTGCATGCCGGCCATTTCTGTTCCTAATGTGTGTCGCTTCCAACAAGGCTTCATGACGCTGATCAAATCAGATTTCGTCTATCCCAGACCGTCTGTTCCGCAGGTTTCAGCGGCTTGTGTGAGCCGATGTACTCCAGGAAACCCAATCTAAAAGCGCATCAGCCATGTCAATGGAACTGGCCGGGGAGTTCAACTGGCATCGCAGGTGTGCCTAAGAGCCTCTTCTGTCTGGAGTGGTCTTCGATGATCACCATGAGGTCCTGATGTTCAGAGGCGGACGCAATATCATAAGGGGTCTTGCCTTCTAAGTTCGCCTGGAATGGATTTGCGCCTCTCTCGCATAGGAATGAAGTCACCGCAGCGCGAAGACTCAAATCCCATTTGTATGCCCCAGTCCAAAAACATACCGCTTGGTGTAAGACAGTCCCTCCAGATGCCGTTATTGGGGCATTGATATCCCATCCGCGGTGAAGTAGAATATCCATAATCTCAGTAATCCGTTTTGGGACCAGGTGCTTTTCAGCCTCCGACATCGTTTTCATCAGCCATGATCGGCTCATCAGCTGTCCTGCCAATGTTGACCATGTGTCTGGTGAAGCTGGTGCCGCACCATTCATAGTGAGCAAGTCGACCATGATCACCTGCCGGGCGCCGATGGCAAAATTCAAGGGTGTCAGAGTCGTCGAATAGCCGAAAGGGACTTCATTGACGCCGAAACCTGCCTGTATCAAGGCCCGCGCCATGTCAACTTCACCAAATAGAGCGGCAAAGTGCAGTGCAGTCACACGCTCTGTGCGGCCACGCTTACGCACATTTGACCGCCAGAAACCTTTCTTCTTATTCAGTGTAGTCATCAGAGCTCCGTAATCTCCATCGCAAACAGCCTCCTCAGCTCGGTCTCGGGGTTGACAGCCAACTTTGTTGAGTATCTCTTTACGGGAGAGCGGCTTCGCCTTGTTTTCCCCTTTGTGCTCGGGTCCAGATGAGCTCGCAACCGCTACGTCTGCTTTCCTTATGCTAGGAGAGTAATCTCGTACTTGGCTTTCATCTTTTGAGAATCCCCGCTCTGTTTTACTAGATACAGAAAGGTGCGATTTCTTTATAAGAGGACTCGAATCCACCAAGGTAACGTTCTCGGATGCAATACTTCGAGGTGTATGCCAAGGGTCAGCTACTTGTGACTTCGTCATCACAGACGCTGAGTCGCTGCCATTGTGATCCAAGGATGACTCTAAGGTTGTTGTAGAGAGTCTGCTGCTATGGGCTCGCTCTACAATCGTATCGGCATCGACAGGTCTCACTCGTGAGAGCAGCGAGGCGAAATCTAGGTGCTCTACATTCTTCCCAAGTGATTCTTCGACCACTCTCAACACGGTCTCCCGGTTGGCCTCTGGTATCATAGCAAGACACGATTTTGCAAGCGCACGGTTGTCAAGCAAAACATAGATATGGGCCATGAGCGCCATCGATTCTAAAGAGGCAGCACTTTGTTTTCCTTGTAGCCGTCGCCGTGCTTGCAAGGTCTTCTCGCATTCGATCCGTGCGCGGTCGAGACGATTCATGCGGACGTACAGCTGAGCTAACAGGTGAGTTGCATTGTGAATCCATTCACGTTCTGTATCAGAGTTCGCTGATTGTTCAACGAATCCGGTCAAAGCCTTTTCGGCATCTGCCGGTCCCTGAACGTGGTACGCACAAACTGCAAGCTTATAGTGCAGACTGAAGACGTCGCAGAAAGCTCGTCTTCGCTTTTGCAGCAATAGCAATATCCTTAGCGCTTCTTGAAGCAGAGAGTCTGCTTCTTCCTGGGAGGTTCATGTCAGAAGTCAGTGTATGTCTCACACGCAATTTTTATAGGGATATTTCTCACATATATGCCGGCATCGAATGCTTGGGAGCCGGTGCTCAATGCCGCTTTGGCGAAGTCGGTATCCAAATCATCGTCCGAGTCGGACGCTTCATGTTGTTGCATGTTTTGGATCGGCGGCAGACTTCTCAGGACACTATACGTCCTTCCAGGGCTCTTTGAAGAGATTTCAGGAACTACCGAAGAGACCCTTGATTCTTGCTGATCTTCTCGTATCGCTTGTATGGCCTTCGCCCATTGTGGGACACGGTCATCGTTATTTTCGATATGTAAAGCCTGAACGGTCCGGTTTACAGTTGGATTTCGCTCGCAAATTTTCATCTCTTTGACGATAACTTCTTGCGCGTACTGCATCAATGTAGCTTCCGTATGGGAATATCGCCAAGTTGGACCGATCCGAGATGAGCGTTGCAGCTTGGTCACCATGTGTTGCAGCTCCACAACGTCGGATGCAGGTGGTCGCTCGGGACGGACAGATACAAGATGGGCAAGTACACTGGAAGTTGGTTCAGCATCCCATGATTACTTGTTGGCAAACAAGCAACTTACGTGTGAACCAGGAGTAACGTAGTCCTCAGGTTGTCACTATGTCTGCGTACATTCGCTACCATCTCCTCGATTTGATCCTTGCTCTTATTTAGCTGCACCAGGCGCTGCGGCCGGAACACGAGACTGGCCTCCTCAGCCTCCTCCAACCTGACGCTCTTGACGAATGACTCCAGGCTATGTATTGTCTGGCTCGCGTCTTCCACCTGCGTTGTAAGACAAGTCCACATCCTGCCGTCGCCATCGTAGGGTGGGGGTGACCCTGTCTTTGTTTTGCTTGCGACTTCTACCAACTTGAGGTGTATTTGGTAACATTCATTACCGAGAGATTTAACTTCACCTGTGAGGTTTTCCAGGGATGCATTGCCGAGCTTTGCGTCCTTGTCAAGTTCGGAAAGGGATACTGATAATGTCCAAGCCGCTTTGTTCAGAGCGGTGACAGCAGAGGCTGCGTTTACAGGTGTGGATGCAACTATCTCCATCGCTAGTAATCGACATGGACACTACGATGGGTGTGACTCGCAGGGTGAAGCTCACTGTCGGCTGCGGAAAGTCGTACTATGCAGTGCGATGAATGTGACACTAAGCGCCGATAGCCATGCAGGTAATGGCTTGCGCCACAAGGTTATGTGTCATGCGGTGAGCATGACCGAGAAGACCACTTTGAAATTTGAATACAATTACGCCGATGTGGAACCCCTTTGTCCAATAGAAACACAAAAGGTATATCGAAAGCCCATAATCGGGTTCAGAGAAATCATTGGTGTCACAACATCCTTGCATGTTCACGTCGATGGTCAGACATGCAAATCTTTTAGCAAGGGGCGGAAATGGCTGAACGTCCTGGTCGAGGTCCACCATGAGACGCAGGCCCATCACAAATATTGTATGGGAGGCCTCTTTCACATGGAAAGAAGGGTATGTCGATAGGTCAGCAAGACGATGGGGCCAAATGTTATCACGTCTTGGTCATCTAAGCCTCTGCGTCTGACCGTAAATAAATCAGTCTTTTAGCTCATTGCGCAAATGGCGTCCCATAGCCCCCAGTGAACATTTACACATTTCGATATTATCTTTTTGGCGCGCCAAAGCCACGTCTACGGGGGCGAGTTGTGCCCATTTACCAAGGATAGCTGGCGCCACAAGCTTATGCGAGGGGTTATTCCTCGCCGGAACAGGGCAAGCTTACCGATACGCAACGATCGAGCTATCCAGGACGAACTTTACATTCAGCCTTGGTGGTGTGACTGGCTTGAGCGCAGGAACTAGTAATGAACTGATCCAAAACACGGGGTGACGAGACAAGTGAACCTCAACGATTCTAACGATACCGATCTCGATAAGGTATTCCCCACCAATTTTGTGCCCACTGCATGAGGCAGAGCCTAGTAACACAGCTGGTGGGACTAAACATAGCACGTACACGCTACCACAATTATGCATTGCGCCAATCATTTCATTCACCGAAGGACACGAAAGCGTGGATATACGTTGACCGATTAGCCTGGCCCCCAACGTACGTGAACAAACGAAACTCGGTTGCAGAATAGTTCACAGGTCACTCTACGCAACATCTGAAACCCATTCTTTGTTTGACCATCCCATGCCTTCTTTCTAGAACCTGATCATCGTGTTCCTTTGCCGACAGCGTTCATAATACCATTCCATCAATCGCCTGTGTCAACGCAATATTCTAGTCTTCTAAGGCAAATTATCAATTACATCAGTCTCGATGGCCGGACCCAATCAAAGCACATGGGCGAACACAAGAGTGCCAGTCCGTGACGATGATCAAGGAAGTTTTGAGAGACGACGAGGATGGAAGTACAGAAGCCTGAGAATCGGACCCGTCAAGCTTCCATACTATGCATCGCCAGAGTCACAGTTGATACTGGTCTCGTTTGTCTGCTTTTTGTGCCCCGGTAAGCTTCAGCGCATCATCTGAATGATAAACAAGTTACTGATACTGCGCAGGCATGTTCAATGCCGTCAATGGGATAGGTGCAGCAGGTCTTGACGATGACGCCCATGCCAGTAACGCTGCTAACACTACGCTTTATGCTACCTTCGCCGTCGTTGGATTTTTCGCCGGTACCATCACGAACGTCCTTGGCATTCGAATTGCGCTCTCCTTCGGTGGTCTGGGATATTGCATCTACGTCAGTGCACTGCTTTGTTTCAACAAGACCCAAAACTTAGGTTACGTGGTTTTCTCTGGTTTCCTGTTGGGATGTTGTGCTGGTATTCTGTGGGCTTCCCAAGGAGCAATCATGATGTCGTACCCAGTGAGTTTTTGTTCTTTCCATGCTCTGGGAATCCGCTTACCAGACTGCCTGTAACAGCCCGAGAAAATGAAAGGACGGTATATCTCCTGGTTCTGGATAATTTTCAATATGGGGGTAAGTTGTGGTTGTGTATAATGCATCCGAGACATACACTGACTTCGTGCCATCACTTCTCAGGCTGTTATAGGTGGTTTGGTAAGTGGATCCCCAGAAGGCATGGAAAGGATAAACACTGACTTCAATATCAGGTGCAACTAGCGCTCAACTTCAACACCCGCGACGGAACTACAGCGGCAGTTACGAACGGTACATATATCGGCTTCATGATTCTCACGTTCTTCGGCGCATGCCTCTCTTGGACACTCATTGATGCCAAACATGTCGTACGCCGCGATGGCAGTCGGGTAATCATGATGAAACACCCGACTTGGCAATCTGAGATCTTCGGTCTTTGGGAGACTCTCCGTACGGACCCATATATCATTCTCCTCTTCCCGATGTTCTTCGCTTCGAATTGGTTTTATACATACCAGTTCAACGACGTCAACTATGCGCGGTTCAACGTGCGGACCCGCGCGTTAAACAACACGCTGTGTTAGTATTATCCCTGTTGAAATTCTATATGAGACATATACTGACCCGTATACCGGCCGTTAGATTGGTTAGCGCAGATTTTTGGAGCTGCTGTATTCGGGTTTGCGCTAGACTTCCCGAACGTTAGAAGAACTATCCGAGCAAAGATAGCCTGGGTAACGATTTTGGTGTTGACCTTTTCTGTCTGGGGCGGAGGATATGCCTTTCAACGACAATACAGTCGCGATGATAACAGCCTCCACTACGACTGGACCCATGGTGGATATGGCGGCCCAATGGTTTTATACATGAGCTACGGCTTCTACGATGCAGCGTGGCAAACCTGCGTTTACTGGTAACTAGCTCACCTGACGGTTTCGTTCTCTGTTAACTTTTCCTAGGTTTATGGGTGCCATCTCCAACAACAGCCGCAAGCTTGCGAACTTTGCAGGCTTCTACAAAGGTATACAATCAGCAGGTGCGGCTATAGTGTTCCGTATAGACGGCTACAAGAGGCCTTACATGGATATTTTTCTATCTAGCTGGGTGATGTTGGCTGCAAGCTTGGTTATCGCCCTACCTGTTATGCTTCTAAAGATCAAAGACACAGTGCCACTTGAGGAGGACTTGAGATTTACAGATGAGACTATTGAAAATGTACTGGGTAGAAGAGAAGGCTATCTATTAGATGAGCCCGAGAAGGCGTAGGATGGTGCGTCCGAGTTAAGAATACCTGGAAGCCGAAGTTCTCGCCTACATGCGAAGCTACCCTGCCTCCAGCGGGAGCTACAACCAAAAGATGGTTAGCGCGCAACTAACAGATTAGTACAGGAAGGCCAGTTTCCTTGTGCGAAAAGTATCTATATATCGTTCATCAAACTTTCTACCATCGAATCTCTCACCATCTCAGTGATGCTTTCTCAAGTGGTTGTGGGCGCACGTCCACCGCGATATCGGCAGACTATTTCAGTCCGATGTACATTGTTCCGACGCATTTCGGAATACTCACATTCCCAGGCTCACTCCGAAAGGTAGCGGCATCTAGCTAGCACCACACGTTCATTCTTCATCATGACATATCTGCCAATAAGCCGTGCCCCGCTCTTGATGATGGATCGAGTTTCTCTTCCTGGATTAGAGCCCAACAACCCAGCTTTCTTGTGTGGTGGGGGAGAGCTTCATTCGGCGAAACTGTTATCGAATACTTGCCATGTGTTTTTGTTGAGATCATATGACAGACACGTTACTTATTACACATGGTTCAGGTCATCTGCACTCAGTTTCTCCAGAGGTAAAAAACTCCGCAGAGGCTCTATCCAATACACACATGGCGACTAGGTCTCAATCAGCCCTTGTGAGCACCACACCCGACAACCAATCGCGCTTTGAGCTGGAAACAAGCTCAAGATGGAACGACGAGCCTGAGAACGAAACATTGCTGCCTCCAACCGATGGCGGAAAAGACGCTTGGTTGTTTCTTGCGGCTGCATTTGTGATAGAGATGATGGTGTGGGGTAAGCATTACACTTCATAGGCCACGGTTATCCACTTGCAGCGCTACTAGACGTACTTGGGTACTCAACTAACATTTGATCAGGTTTTCCATGGTCATACGGTATCTTCCAGGAGTACTATAGCTCATCGCTACCCTTCTCGGGCGCATCCGGCATCCCAGCTATCGGAACATCCGCGATGGGCATACTCTATATGGTCGCACCTTTCACATTCGGATCACTCATACGTTGGCCACATTACAAGAGGAACGCAATGGTTGCAGGCTTGTTTATCATGTGTCTTTCGCTTGGACTGAGCTCACTCTGCACGACCGTACCACAACTTATCGTCACCCAAGGCATCCTTTATGGTATCGGTGGCGCCGTCACATACAGTCCTGTCGTCACTTTCCTGGACGAGTGGTTTGTAAGACGCAAGGGTCTTGCATTCGGCATCATGTGGGCTGGTACAGGGTTAGGCGGTATCCTCATTCCGCTCTTACTCCAATTTCTGCTCAATCATTACGGCTTTCGCACCGCGCTGCGCATATGGACGATCGTGCTTTTCGTCGTTGGCTTGCCTCTCACCTTCTTTTTGAAGCCCCGACTTCCCGTCCCAGCAACGACTAGGTCTCGCATTACTTTCACTTTCCTAACAAACAGGTCTTTTTGGATCCTGCAATTTGGAAATATCATGCAGGGACTAGGTTTTTTTGTGCCTTCCATCTATCTTCCTACATATACGAAGACCCTCGGTTTCAGCAGTGCGGTTTCCGCTCTGCCCATTATCCTCATAAATATGGCTGCCGTCATCGGATCCATTAGCATGGGGAGTATTGTGGATCGGACGCACGTCACCACTGCCATTCTCATCTCCACCATCGGTGCTATGCTTTCTGTCTTCTTGATCTGGGGCTTCAGCACCTCTCTACCGCCGCTGCTCATATTCTGCTTCATGTATGGTCTCTTCGCGGGCAGCTTCACCAATACCTGGCCTGGCATCCTGAGGACAGTGCAAATGAGTACGGGTCAGATGGAAAGCTCTATGGTCTTCTCTTTCTTGTCAATGGGTAGGGGTATAGGTAATGTTGTGAGTGGGCCGGTCAGTGAAGCACTGTTGAAGATGGGCAATGTTGGTGATCATGGCTTGTATGGGACGCCATATGGTAGTTTGGTAGTTTGGACGGGAATCAGTGCTGCGCTCGGAGGCGTGAGCATCATTGGAAGGAGGGTGGGGTGGCTGTAGGCCCTACGTCGAGACTAGACCAGCTTATCAAAAGTCCAGTCACCCATATCTGCTTTAGTCGCTCGCCAAAAGGGGTCGGATGTACCAGGTGCCTTTGAGGCGTACGTACTGCTATGTCTCTTAGCATCATGTGGTCTTCAAATGGAGAAGCTGGTTCATGTATTGGTGCAAGGGCATGTTGCGCTCATGGAAGATTACAGGTGGAGTCAACAGGTTATTTTTTCATATATGATATTATGGCCATCATGGTTCGAGGCCTTCACGAAAGCTCATGCCTTCTACCCGGACATGCTACACGAGCAGCTTTGAAGTAGATAACGGACACTGAATGCTGCCAGGATTTAGTTTAAATACAAAAGAGGGATTCTTGAGAGTTATTGGTGATCTCTTCTTAATCTCTTGAATAAACAAGTAACAAGTGAAATTTGTAAGAGGGATGGAAGAGAGTAGCACGATCGAACGAGAGAAGCCCAAAAGAGTCGTGTCAGCAGCTTGAGTGCACACCCGCCTCGTCCTTCTTTTGCTGGCTCATTTCCTGTCCGCGCCAGTGTAGTGGTTTATACCGATTTGGATTCCAGATATCGCCACCAGTTTCAACTTGTTCTTCCCGTCCCCTGCCCTGACTACTCTTTTGAGAATAAGCCGTCGAAAGCCCATCAATGTAGTCATTTGGCACCCATCATGCAGACTTCTTCACATTCACCGTATCAAATTGTGTGGAGGAGAACAGTACTTTCGTAGTGGTCGTACGCCTCTTATTCTCTCCACCCCCTCTTTCACTCTGATCATCCTTGTTCCTTCTACTCTTCCCTTTTCCAGCGCGGTTCCTCTTGTCTAATGGCGAGTGACATACAATTTGACTTGTTGGTCGATGAAGCGCCGCTTCGGAATGTGAATGGAGCTGTGCATTGTACCGCGGTAACGGTAATTGCATGGAAACTAGGTCTTCTTCAGATTGTGTGTGTTGTGACAATCTATCTGGCTGAGTAGACAGCTTTGCAGGGCTAAAAGTGGATTTCCATTTCTTCAGTGTTGTGCCAAACCCCATCTTGCGCGTGTTGTCTGAGGCGATCGTAATCGTGATTTGACTCGTAGGCTTTTTTCTTCTTCGATGTTAGGGATGATTGACGAGGGTATGTATGTAGGTTGGGAAATTGAAGAAAGCGATCGAAGAGCGCGTGGGAAGATATCGCATGCGTTGATATCACAAGGGATTTCCCCATGATTTCGGATGAGTTGCATCTCTAGCCAAAAATGGTAATCCCTTGCGTAACGGTCGATGAACGATGCGGGCTGCGCCGCAGAATAGCGTTCTTGACCCAGCCGGTAGTTCCTCGGTAATGCCTCATGATTGAACCAGGTCTTTGGAACTTGATGGAAAGTCTATTCAGACTCGAGACAGCTTCTTTCACAAACGGCTTGGACTGGGAGCAGTTATAGTTCGGCGCGGCTGTTGGTCCAAGTGACACACCCACATGTTCGCAGCGGCGCAGCGGCATCTGCAGTACTACTCCCGGGGACCCCGGCCGTACAGATATGAGATGGCTATGCAATTTCAAGAGTGATCCATCAACTCTGTGCTCATTTCGTGTGGCTTGCAGTTGTGGCATGAGCTTGGGGGGGAAGCGGCACGGCAACGTAGCGACAGGGGTATGTCGGTACCCGACGTAATGCATAAGAAGCAGCGAAATTGCATCCGAGAGCGTGCCGCATCTAGACCATTAGGTTCTTCCCAGGTGGTCAGCATGGTATTGGAAAGCGCTACGAGGCAGGGCACACGATGAGGGTCAGGAAAGTGCCTTGGGGCTGGCTCAGTGACAAAACAAGATAGCTTTCAGGCTTGCTGGGTGCGATGCCATACAATATGTTATGGAGCAAGAACGATAGACACAATCGCGGTCGTATTCACGCCGTAACTAGCCATTGTTGGAACAGTACGAAGTCAATTGCGTCGCACATGCATATCGGCCGCTCTCTCCACGGTAGATGCTACAGACCCTTTTCGGATCGTGCTCTCTGTGGGCGTGTGTGATAGATCGCCCAAGGCATCCTTCAGAACCGCCGTGTTCCTTGGTCTTATTTGCAGGGCTTATCGTACAGAGCTCCAGCATCGCCGATTTACCGAACTCGGTGCAGAGTCTTGTTCTTCCTTAACTAATGAGTCGCATCGTTACCTCGACCGTGGCGAATGTACCCGCAGATACAGGCATAGCTCTCAACAGAGTCGGTCCAATACCCCTCCAGAAGCCACCCAGGCCCTCTCCCCTATATGTCTTCGCGAAGCAGTCTCTCATGCTCTTGTACTTCTGTTCCTTGCCAAACGCATCACTCTGCATCTTGCTCTTGATCACATCGAACGGATAACTGCTTATCCAAAGCACTTCACCAGCGAGTCCACCATAAGCCGCAACTTTTAGAGTAGAAATTTCCGAACGGTCGATGTTGTTGCGCGCAGCATCTGCATTCATCATGTACTCGAATGCAGTAAACCAACAGCCGTAAGCTTGGGCTTCGCGCATGAATGTCACAGCTGTGCCGCGGTAAACGCCGCCGAGGATGCCTTGGTGTGCAGTGAGCTTACGCACACAGTCGATTGGGCCGGCATAGAGGCGATTCGCGCCGTGCGGCTGTGTCTGCAGTCTTATGCGGATGTGCTCGATAGGACTAGACAGAGCGGTGTTGGCGATACCGGCGAAAGCACCAGCGGCATAATACTGTGAGTACGAGAGTTGGCCTTTTCCGGTTTTTGCCTCATTGCTAGCTTCAAAGGCACGTCGCGCGTAATGGAAGCCACCGAATTGAACAGATACACAAGCTCCGATTCCGATGAGTGGTGTCAGCGTACCCTTGTAGAAAGCAAGTGCTCCTTCATTTTGGTAGATTTTGGTCGCAGCATCCAAGGCACCAGAGTATTGTGATGTTGTTTGTAACCTGACCTATAGGTGTGGAGATACGAAGTCAGTGTATGTCTCACATGCATTTCGTACAAACACAACTTACCTTGACGATGTCAAAAGGTTGTCCAATGAGTACCTAGAAAATGAGGTTCAGTTTGGGTGGAGAACTGGCGCAATAATGAAAGTACCTGTGCGACTCCTCCTACTGCACCTGCGAAGAGATCCTTGAGTGTCCGGGAGAGACCGTCCTGAACGGGCTCCTCGTGCTCAATGTGAGGCTTTGACATTCTGCCCTCCGCGCTTTCCGTGTCTCTAATGGCTCTTTTTGCTTGTTGCTCTCTTATCGGAGTAGACACGGACCTGATAGAGGGGTAATTACGACGTCACCAACTTTCAAGGCACCGTATGCGCTCCTTGCGTGAGCACCAAGAGATGGAAAATTTCCTTGTAAAGTTGTTGTTCAAAATCGCGACTCACAGCTACTGCGAGGTCGTTCAAAGCCATGCAAAGGCTCCAAAAGCCAATGGCGTGCTTGCGCACAGACGCGCTAGCAATGTCCTTGGATAGCCGATGGTTAGCTGCATCCCATGCCTCAAAGTGGTCATCTTTTTGCACTATTTTGCCATACTACAGCGGTTCCATTGGCGACAGTATTCTTGTCACCACCATTGAATTGTAACAGTATCATTCCAGTTTCGACATGAACATAGATAGCGGTTTAAGGAAAGATGCAGACGCAAGACTTGAAACGCTGTGAAAATGACCAAAAACTCAGATAGCCACCCAGTATATCCCATGATCCCCGATTTGCGCTAATCGGCGTTTCCATGCAATGCGTATACGAATGCTTTACGCCTATCCCATCGACACATATATACAGACAAGGAGATAAAGAGAAGGGTCGAGCAAGCTTCTCCGAGTTCAACAGGAGAACACAACAGACTACCAACGAGTCTAGAGGAACCTCTCGCGACATTTTTGCTGTTATCCAGACAAAGCGTGTAGAGAAGACGCAAGATTATTTTGCATGCCCCATGCAACATCTCAGGCCAATCGTAATGCGTAGAAACATTCAATGTGACTACCAGCACTTGAGCTTCCTCCAAAAGCTCTGTTTCGGCTCATCCTCGCTATCCTTTTCATTCTGTGTATGGGCCGCATAGTCATTTGGGTCTCGGTTCGGGTTCGAGTGAAGAGGCAGAGCGGCAGTTCGATTCGCAGGACCGTCTCCAGCAGTAAGCCGGCGTGCTTCTACCACGCGACGTACGAGTACTTTGATAAACGTTAGCAAGCCTTGTTCCAATTCCTCTCCCTCTCACATTGTCTTTTGCGCAATATAGTTGCGACAGAGTTGTCTTACAAGCAAAAGTCTCTTCGATGTTGACCATCTCCCTCGCACTCGTTTCCATGAAGCCACACTTTCTTCGTCTCGCCCACTCGAGACCTGTTTTTGCCTCTACGACTCTTTGCCCTTGTAAATCGCACTTGTTGCCTACTACGCACTTGATCGGTGGTATCTTGCCATTGTCTAATCGATTTTCTGTCTCCATTTCTATCATCTCCATGAAGTAATCTAGCGCGTCGAGCGAGTTGGCAGATGTTATGTCGTAAACGAGGAGGAACGCGTCGGACTGTAGGTTCGAAGCTGCCCAGAGACCCCGGTATTCTTCTTGGCCCGCGGTGTCGGTGAGCATGAGGTAGTAGGGGACTCCATCGATGGTTCGAGTTACGGAGTAGGAGTCTTCTAGAGGAGTATTAGTTATGTGAGGCCAGATGCGACGAGCATAGGCGCAAGGCAACATACCTATCGTAGGATCGTACTCAGATGTCCATTGACTCCTCACAAGCCGTAGTGTAATCGAACTTTTTCCTGTAACCAAGTCAGCGTCTCAATGCTTCAAGTCCGACTTTGAATCGCACATACCACAGCCTCCATCCCCACACACCGTGATTGTTATCCTGTTGTTCTCGTCCATTGTGTCCTCCTCTTGCGTTGCCCTGATGCGAACTGCTTTGGTTCCTGAGACGTATGCGATTTCCGCGCAACGGATAATTGGGTCGTAACCGCGTCGGTTTCGAGTTGTCTATGCTCGTGAATGCGCTTGACGCAAATCGCCTCCCTAAACCAAACACTCCTTTTCCTGCTACCCAGATGGGATCCTATCACTTCGGCCCAGAAATATGATCGCAAGGTCCTTGTAATTCGCGGTCGGAATCGCAGTCGGAATGGGTAACGTTTCTCGCTCAGGTCCGACGAAAAGTAAACCACGGCACAGAAACAAGAAAAGATGTCGCGCGAAGGATTGACGACTCGTGTCAAGGCAGCGTTGTCGTCGACAGTCCAAAATACCAAGAACCAAAAAATGAAGAGGCAGCGCAGCGCAGGCTTCACCTCGTAATAGTAATACCCAAGAGAGAGAAAGCCCCAACAACAAATTAATGAAGCGAACAGTGCCCCCAAAACGGTCCCTAGTATCCAAAGCGCAACGTTAGAAATGAATCAGGCATGAAGCTGGCCAACTTTGGACGAAAAAAAGAAATGAAGGATGAAGATCGCTTGATGCCCCCGTTACCTCTTTCGCGGTGGTATCCGAGCCTTACCCATCCCATCTTTGACTTTCGGTGCGAACGTAAAACCCTTGTACCCTTGTCGCGCGCTCATGTCATGGTACAGAAACCATCGACAGAGCCCAGATAAGGCGCAGACGCTTAGGCCGCAGGGGATCGAAGGATGCAAAGGATCAAGGCCGGAAGACGGCCCCACTTGTTTGATTGGGAGACTGCTGCGGGCTTGATGAGGGGGGAACGAGGGAGAGAGCCCAAGCCATGTGGGTAACAACGTGCGACGGAGGAAGTTTATTTGCCTGACGAACTTTCGTCATTGGAGCCTACTTCCGCGATGCAAAGCGATACCGAGGCACGACACTCCAGCCTTTGCACAACGACCTCTGCATCTCAGGACAGAGAGAGGCCTGCGTAGTTGGCATTGGCTTTCCCTAGGCCCCCCGATCTAGTTGTAATCTGCCTTTCCAAGAACCTTGGAACTAACGAGTGCTGCCGGGGCTAACTGCCCGGGAACCTGCATGCAGC